>NC_134949.1:126605968-127805968 GCF_965638725.1 Aptenodytes patagonicus
GCAGAGTTCATTATGAAACAGCTCACTTGCTCAAAAGTTGAGAATTTCTTTTAATGAGAGCTGGAAATAGCTGCAACTGTAGTGTGTGACTCACAGCATATACCTCCCAGTGCAGTACAAACCATATGGTGGTTACAGCCCAACTTCCTCTCCCTAGCTCCTCCTTCCTCTACCCTGTAAGTCTACATTTGTTTATAGACTGTAGTTATCACTATTTTGCAGATAAAACAACTTTCAAAACCTTGAAAACTATAATGGGAAATTACTTGATTTTTTTTACAGTAACTCCTTCACAGCTACTGAAGGTCAAAAAGAAACAACTTCCATACAGTATGAAAGCTCACAGCTTTCTGTAAAGTTGTCCTTTTAAACACAAATGTTGGCATGCCTATAACTAATTTTAAGGAAAGCATAGTCAGCCATTGCTATGAAGATGATCAGAGCACCAACTATTTAATTCTCTGTGTATCAGTATTCTCTAGCATCACACACACAAAAAACATGAGCTTACGAAACCCAATCTCTTAGTGATATCACGCTTCTAGTGATCTGGAGGGCTCTCAGTCTGAGAAGCGTGTTGAATTTGAGTCAGCTGACACAGTATCACCCTGGCCACTTGGAACCTACACAGCAGGAAAAGGAAGCACAAACGTTCACATTTATCATACTTGTGTACCATTAAATGTACAGAGCAAAGAGGACTTCAGGAACTTCTTACAAGTGATTGCCTCTTTTTACATTAAATAAGAGTGCTAATACGTACTAAAGGATAAGTTACCTTAAGCACTAAAAAAAGCACCCAACTCATTACGACTTTAACCCTGTTTTGGATCACAGGACAATGTTGAAATTAGTGGCGGAGCAAGAGCACCACTGAGGGCAAGAGACATGGTCACTCACTCTCAGTTCTGAGCCCCAGGGGTTATCTTGGCCCCAGCAGGCTCAGGGGAGCTCACAGCTGGAGAAACCCCCAATAAATCCTGGTCTGGCACACATTGTTGTAGCTGAAAACTCCAGAGGTTTTAATTTGTGGTCCCCCTGCGAGTCCCTACTGAGAACATGCAAATGACAGTTCTTTAAATATTCACAATCCAGTCAGGTTGGGTGGATTTTCTACAGGTAGAGTAAACCAAACGTTCTTATGAGATTACAACTGTATAGCACGTGGGTAACAAAATTTCTGAGAGAAAGGGACATCAGATCCACTTCCACCCAAGAGACGGCCACATAATTTGTTTTTTGCAAACAAGGTTTATAAAAACAGTTGCTAAAGTTTGCTCAAAACTTCCCCTCAAGAACATCAGCATAACCCTGGTGGAAAATTTTAGTCAAAGCACTTAGTTTGTCAGTTTGAGCAAAGTCAGAACAGAACACTATAACTGGCAGTGTTCAGGCAATACAAACATAAAGCAGTACTAGATTTACCTGTAATACATATTTACTACTCCTGATTTAATACCAAAAGCCTTGTTGTACAAAAATACATTTTTTAAAAAATCTATTTTAATATTAACATTTATCTAAGGATAAAAATATTAACTATAACTTCAAGATCTTCACTGTATTCACAAAAAATTGTGTGATTATGTAATTCATCACAATCTCTTCTTACACCTACAGCCTACCTACCTCTTACTTCCACTGCGAGTCCAGCAACAAAAAAACTGAATAGCTTTTAAAAGAAGTGCCATTTAATTAAGAAGAGCTTACTCAGTACACAATGAAATTCCACAGTATTTCCTGTCTCATAGTAACTCCTTTAGATTAAGTTTTCCAGCTGTTCGATACTTTACATGAGCTGCATCCAATCTGGACATATAATGACAGTTTGGACTTTAAAGAGCATTAAAGTAAAATTATCTCCGACAGCTGTGATCAGGTAAAATACCTTCCACAGCTTTCTGCGAATGCATAGCACATGCTGGTAGACAGCGCAGAGGATTTTTCCACTAGACTATGAGATGTACTTTCTCCTACTCATGAATAATATAGCCAAAGAGCGCTTGGACTAGTAAAACTACACTTCGTTTAATACCTGCATGTACTTATAGGTCGCAGGAACCTTGCTGGATTGCTTTCCGCCCTGAAATTTGCAGGCTAGCGCGGCTCTCCCTTCAAGACACACCGGGGAGGACCTATGACACTGAGGCACAGCCCTCCCGGATCCTCTGTCATGTTTTACAGTTCCGATCAGAGCCGGTATCTGCCCGGGGGGGAGTCGTGAGCCGCAGCTCCCGCGGAGTGGGAAGCGCCGGTACCACCGAGGCGCCCCGTCGCTCCCGCGGCCGTTGCGGCGGGGCGGGGTAACCGCCGCCTGAGGCGGCGCTGCCCTCCCGCCGGGCGCAGCGCAGGTAGGGGGACACGTGCACGCGGGTGGGCGGCCGCGCGCTCCTTCCCGCCACCCCACCCAGCCCCAGCGGGGCGCAGGCAGGCGCACCCCCCGCGCTGCTCCCCTCCGCTCCGCTCCCCACGCGGCGCCGCTCCTCTCCTGCCCCGCCTCCTCCCCCCCCCCCCAGGCAACGGCGCCGCTCCGCATGCGCCGTGAGGGAGAGCGACGACAGGCGCTGCCCCCGCTCCGGCCGCCGCGCAGGCGCAGTTCCGCGGGATCCCAGCCGGGGCGGGGCGGGGGGGGGGGGAAAGGGGCGGCACACGCGCACAAGGGACCGCCGAAGCGGCGTGCGGGCGCGGAGCATGCGCAGAAGACAGCCCGGCAGGTCTATGTGGCGGGCGTGCGCTGGCGCAACGGGCAGCAGCCGTTTCCTCAAAGCAAGGGGAGCATGCGCGGAGGCGAGGGAGACGAGTTTCGTAACCGGCGCATGCGCACTGCTCTGCTCGGGGACCGCAGCCCCGCTCGGTGGGGGAAAAAAAAAACCACCTCAGAGTTACGTCAGGAAAAGACGCCTTTGTACACGGGGAGACCCATACGGCGCGGGCAGCTCCCGAAACGGGCGCGAGACGCGGCCGTTACTCACCCTCTCCGCCGCCAGCCGCGCCCCCCCCTGCTGCCCCCCTCGGCGCCTCCTTTCACGGTTCGCCCGCGCGCGCTGCTGCCACCGCCGTGATTCCATCCATCTTGAATTTGACGTCATCCCACACCAGGGATGAGGTCATCGAAGGGAACGCTCGTCACGTGCACAGCGCTCCGATTGGCCGGCGGGGGAGCGGGGGGCGAGGCGCTGGCGCGGCAGGGAGGGTAGCGGTTAGAGACGGTTACGGGGGTTCCCCCACCCGCCGCCCCTCCCCCACAGGTAGCGCGGCGGGCGGGAGCCCTCGCGCGCGCGGGCCTCCCGCGCCCGGCGCCGCGTGGCGGGGAGGACGCCAAACGCCGGAGTCCCCCGACGCGACCCCGGCTGCCACCCTCACCCCTTCCCCCCGACTCGCTAACGGCTTAGCGCGCGCGGAGGGGAAACTGAGGCAGCGGGGGGGGCGGGCGGGTTGCGGTCCGGCACACGGCGGGGCCAGGTTTCCCCCCCACCCCGCCGCGCACCCCCGCCGCCGTGGGGCCGGTGACAGCGGCAGTAGGATTCGGCAGGGTGCCGCTGTGGTAACCCGCACCCCCTCCCTGGACTGGGCCCCGCGTATTGCGGGCGGGGGTTTGTGGGGGGAAACCTCTGCGGGCAGCATTAATTCGCAGTTCTCCTAATTTAATAGCCTGCTTCGTTGTGGTTTTTTTTTTTTATTTTATTTTAATCCACGTTTTTCTGAAATGTAGGGGGGAAGGTCCAGCGCGGTTTGCGAAGCAGCTCGATTTCTAGTGGCACGCACGTGGCGTCCTCGCAAGCTAGTCCACCGTTCCCTGGTATTAGCAGGGAGGCACGTGCCCGGGCCCTGGTGGGTTTTGGCTCAGACCCTTTGTAGCTGCTGTACTCGTTCATCTTGATGTGATTTGAAAAATTATAATGGACATTAGCATTGCTTTAGGCTTGCTGCTCATTGAAATTATCCACTTTGAATTAAATACCTGAATAGGGCTTTACGTGTCAAAATACAAGTATTAAAATAGAAATTAGAATTACAAGATTTCTCTTGTTTTTGTTGAAAGCTAATCGTCTGGCCCATTATCTTTTCATTAAGGACAGCTCGAATTCTAGAGATTAAAGTCTAATCTGCATACACGTTTTCCAACAGTGCTTTTAGATATTCCATGTAAGTCACAAATACTCTGAAGCAGCTACTAGAATCTCTGTAACGTATTTAGTGCTGCGTTTAAACCTTTTTGCCAAGGGTTTGTTGCAAATGGGCTAAACCCCGTGTAAGAAAAATGGCGATGTACCCCACTGGGTCGAGCTCCTCTCTCACCTCTCCAGATACATTTTTTGCTATTCCTGTCTCTTCTGGTGGTTTTGCAAACTTGCTAAGCTGCCTGTAAAAGGAGTG
The DNA here is from genome assembly GCF_965638725.1 of Aptenodytes patagonicus. Taxonomy (NCBI): domain Eukaryota; kingdom Metazoa; phylum Chordata; class Aves; order Sphenisciformes; family Spheniscidae; genus Aptenodytes; species Aptenodytes patagonicus. The sequence continues at coordinate 126,610,346 of NC_134949.1, forward strand.
GGGTTTTTTTCATTCACAGACTTGCGCCACTGCCGCTTCTGTCCTGACGTGAGTGTGGCTGTGTGATGAGCCGGCACAGAAACCAAACGAGCTGCTTGGTTTCATCTGGAATAGTTCCCCGATCTGGTTTGTTGCACGGGTATGCAGACAATGGCTCTGGCACAGTTGCGGGCCTGCTGTGGCAATGGGAACAAGCAACTAGGAAAGCAGTTGGATGTGTTCGTGTAAACCAGTTTATGCAGCGGCACTGGCTGTGCTGCCAGTGAAGCATTTGTGAAACTAACTTGAGCTCGCAAATCTAGCAAGGCCCTGCTAACTTTTTTCATGTGTACTCAGTTATTTCTCGGCCAAGCAGAAACAAACTGGTCTTGCATAATTATTTTCTCGTCCACACTTCTCCAAAAGGGTCTGTGTCACAGATGGAGAACTTCCGTGCTGGAATTACCCTGCTGAAAAAATTGTGTTCTTTAAGGTATACGCACACGTGTATAAATATGTCTTACTGTGCAGGTATTTATTATCAGTATTTTTAATTTGTCAGTTTCCCTAGTGAAAGTGCAGCCGTTAGAATTTAGCCCAGGTAGTGGCTTGTATAATATTGGCACCAGACAGCAGTTATTCTTTGTAGTTCTTACCTTCAGCAGATGATTTGAGAAAATTTTGAACGTAATTCTCAAAGATTTTGTGGTTTGAAGGGACATAAGACTCAACCTGACTGTATTTCATGATTGAGTCCGATTGACTTGATGTTATTAAAGTTGTATGGATGCCTTAATTCCCTGTAAATCAGATTTTTCTTGATTCTAATGAAATCTAGGCAAGGAATTAATGCTGTAGAATTATTTGGGGTTTAAGTTGTCTCTAAGTAGGTTAATTTTGTCAAATATACCATTCGCAATTATTTGAATACTTTCTCCTCTTCAAGAATAGCTTGTGTATGAACATTTTTTTCAAACATTTCTAATTTTAAATGCTTTGATGGAGCGCTTAGTTTGATATATTTTTCATCTGTATGTGTGTGGTTGCAGCTGTTATTACCAGATGCAAGTTTGTTGAGTATAAGGTTTGTTTTCCATTGAGAGTATCCAATAGCTGCTCAGATTAACTTTTGATCATACTTGCCAACAAGCGTAATCACTGGAATTTTGTTAAAAACTGAACCCCTGCAAAACGCAGAATGTAAAGCAAACTATTTTAAAAGTATGGATGATTATACATGGACTTTGTGAGAAAATTTACATATAAAAACTAAAACAGTTGCATTGGTTGTATGTGTAAGTATGAGAAATTACTATTTTTTGTGATGCAAATATTGTACTATAGGGCCAAGTTGTGTACTCTGAATAGTTTAGGTTTTTTAATGCTAACGTTTTGTTTTCAATATAAAAATAATTGGAATAAAGTCATATCCTGGAGCTAGGCTGTCTTTTTCTAGATCTGTAGTTTCAGCCCTTTTTGATGTATAGACCCCTAAAAATTTTTCAGTGAAGGTTTGGACCTTGTGTGATTAATTTAAAACTAATGACATCAGGTTATTTTCTTTTAGAGAGCCTTAGAAGTATCTCTCATACCCTTAGGCACTCCTATATGAGCAGCTGAGAAAGTTTTGCAGGGAAAAGCTTGGTTCTGGGGAAGGAGAGAGGTTAAAGAAAGAAGAATGCACCTCCGAAGGAATGTCACGCAGTCTAAATTTGCTTCATTTTGGTGGGGGAACCTTGACTAGGTATAGGCGCTAAAATTTGTCGTCTTGGTAAATTTTCTTCGAGTCTTGTGTCCGTATAGAGAGGTCCATTTTGTACTTTGATGGCTTTAGGGGTATACGCTGCTGCCGCATCCCCTCCTCCTAGGCAGTGTGGCTTTCCAAACTCTAAGGTTCTCCCATAGCTGCTGTAATAGCAGAAATGCAGTACCCAAGGGACAGAGCGCTACGTCTCTCTAGTTTCCCACCAAAACCTCTGGAATTACTATTGCCAAGGACATATTGTAGAGGGAGATAATTAATCTCTAAGGAGCTGCCTCCTCTCAGTTGGCCCTGAAAATCTTATCAGTGGAGCAAATGCTAATGCTGCAGGACACACTATGGCTGTTACCCTGTTCCTTCACATACCGGCTTCTGTCCCAGAACTTCTGAGAAGTGAAGCGCTGTTACTTGTGATCACAGAAAACACTTGAATGGACCGGTTCCTTTCAGCCACTGTTGAATGCAGCAAATGTTTCTGGAAACACTAGATATTCTGGTGAATATTCTGCCAAAACATGGGTAACTTAATGAGTTGCCAAAATACAGACACAGAATTTTCTACCAGTTTCTCATTGCTGACAGCTGTGCGTGGAAAAGGGTGCCCGGAGTTTTACTTTTTTCTTTTTCTAATATGCTCATATGAAACCTCCCATAACGAATGCTAGCAAGTGAAAAGAAATCTTACTTTTTCTAGTTAAACCCTGTCACTTATCTTGTCACAAAAGTACGGACGCTTATCAGTATTCAGAGAGACAACCAGGCAGTAAGATACACAATGAGAATATTACAAAAATTGCAGTGTTTCCGTAACCAGTGTGAAGCAAGGTACACAGACAAGACTCTGAAGATTTAAATTTCTTACCAGGAAAATAACTATAATACAGTATAATGTAAAACTGTCTTCATTCCTGGTGTTGCAGTTTCTGAGTGCCAAGTCTTGAGCTTTTTTAGCTGTCGCCCTCATTCTTCTGCAAATAGCACAATCTAGTTAATAATTTCCACTCAGAATCCACATCCCTAAAGGCTCGGACAGTTTCAGATAAACACTGCCGGACAACGACAAGCTAGATAGTGATATTAGCCTAGAAAACTGCTAAGTAGTAGTAAACACATACCTACCTAAAAAGGTGATAGTTCCACAGGTCGGACTATGATTCAGAGAAAAATATGCTACAGGTATTAAGGCATGCGTTCTCTAAGCGGGCAGACGGTCATGGTACTATGATTGTTGTTTAAAAGCATAATGTATCTTCATTTGCAACTAGTAAGCCATTCGTGGGTACTTTAAAAAACACGTTGATAAAAAGCCGCAGGAGCAACTGAAATACAAAATCTGTCACAGTGCAGCAGATAGGGTGCAATTTCATGTTACTAGTTTTCACAGCTCTGATTAACTCCAGCTGGAGTTCGGTGTCTGAGTCTTCTAAAAATAAAATCCTGAGTATTCTGATTACAGTGGAAGCGTGTAAGACAATATTAAAAAGTGGCTTTGATGTCCTAGATACAAGTGTGTACATCCTGGCTTTTTAGTTTAGACAAACTGTATGTAAAGAAATTCAGGAAAAAGCAAATGGAAAGACGGATGATATGGCAAGCATATTCTGTAGTTCTGTCCATATGCTAACTCCAAGCAAGGAGAAGCAAAAATGAAGCGTCTTGTGCTTGTTATAAAAAAAGGAAGGCTCATGCTTTTGTTCATGTTTAGCAAAGTTTATTTTCAGGAAGAATAAGGAATGATAGTGCAAAATTTTGCATTAGTACAATAATTATGTTTATCGTCCTGTTTTCCTGTAAATGTGGCTTTAGGGATCAAGTTTCTTGGCAGAAAGCACTGTGACTGTAGCCTTCAGTTCTCCAGAAGGTTTATATAAGTGAATCAGAGCGCGCAACAAAGAGCTATTAGTGCTATGGTATATTTTAAAAGTCATCTTGATGCTTTAGTTCCTCAGTATCAGTCAGACAGTTTGGCCTCAAACAACAATCTTCTGGTGTTAGAGATTACAGAGAGATGGATAGCGATTTTTGGAGTTGCAGCAAGTGCATTTGTGTTTGTGCATTGCTAAGATGCTGGAAAAATGTGGCGTATGTCGAGTAGATTATTTTTCTTTTCAGAAAATTGTATCCAAATGTTAAAGGTGATTTGTGGTAAGTTCTCATCAAGTAAAAAAAATGCAAAACTTAGGAAGTAAACCTATTGGCTTGCTGAAAAATTGTGTCTACGTTTCTTTGTTTCATCAAATAGTGCCAGAAATGTTATTTCTAGATGGTATTTTTTGGTTTGTGCAGCCAAAAAGCTATTTTTTTGTTTGTGCATGTACTATACCCGAGGGTGCCGTTGTGTCACTAAGTCATTTCATATGTGATGTTAACGTGCTGGTCCTAAGACTACAAAATGCATATTCTGAAGAGAGCTTGCAATTGGTAACAACTTTAAACTTATTCTCGTGCCTTTCTGTGCACTATAAAGACATGACCATGATTTGAGATGAGGAACTGAAACTCGCTTTCAGGCTGTGAGTACAGAAATACTGCCCTGTAATAACTGTGGGTCAACTTTTGCACTTCTATGGCCTTTGCAGTCTTACCGATGTCATCTCCGTACTGATTTATTCATTACTGAGTAGAAAGTTCAAGTGGCATAGCAAAAATAACCAAGATACCGAATTATTGATGCCTTTATGTTCGTGCTACTGGCTGAATTTACTGTTGTCAAGTCTGTACTGTCTAATTACATTCTTTGCATGATGAGTTCAGACCCAAAACGGAATGGGGATTTATTTAGTAAATGTTGCTTTACAGTTCTGAAGTACGGAAACAGTGCTCTGGAAGAGGCCTTTTCGCCTGACCTGCTTCTCTGTCAATTTGACGCTCTTCCCCCCAGTTCCCTGTGGCAGTTCATTATATATGACCCAATTATATGTGGACAACAGAGAGGCCGATTGCCTCTCCAGTACAAGCATCTTGCTTGGGGCCGAACTGGCAGCGATGTGTTATGTTCTAGGCATTTGGTAGGTACGTGTGTTTACACAGCGCTATGTATACATGTCATTTTGAATGCTGAATGTGAAGAGGCAAAATTTGGCCATGCCGTTACACAGTTGGCTTCCCTTCCCTCAAATATACAAACATGACTCTCTCCAGTGTCGTTCTCTTAGTTATGTTGTCAGAGATCATAGCTCTAGACCGCACATGACCAGTACCGCTAGAATACTTACTGGAGAACCACAGGATAAATGTTTCTGATTGAAAGCAACTCTGATGGTAAAATCACACACGTGAGCTGCACTGCTTTGATTGCCAGACTCTTCACAGTATGATGACTTCTTACAGCATCTCCCTTGGTGTTGTCATGGGACTTCTTGGGAAAAAAAACCCACAACCCAGCACTTCAAAAAGAAGGGTTTTTAGTGGCCAGACTACTGAGAGTTTTAATCAAAGTTTGAAGACCTAAGGGATGTCCCTACACAGCTAGCTAAACAGGAGGTCTCTCACCAAGAATCCTCACTTAGCATCAGAGTTAGAAAGGGCCGGGGTCAGTGAGGTGGAAATGGTAGAAAGGAAGACCTCAGGCAGTGTACCTCAGTTCTTCAGTCTGAGCTAGGGTTGTATGGCAGTGCAAATGCATGTGTACTGCACGTGTCTCAGCGCACAGTATCTAAGTGTCAATTTTGCTGAAACTGTGCACTTCCATCTTGCAATTGATGTCCTTTTGGGCAGACTGCAGTGAAGCCTCAGCGTTATAGTGCGTGTGACATGCATTGCCACAAGACACTGAGTATCGGACATTTTTCTGCACGAATTATGAAGCTAAACAGAATCATAGCAAAAAGGATGAAGATATGAAGACAAATCTGTCTTTAAACTTTTTATTTTTGTACTTTGTGATGTTTGTATGTCTGAAGCATTATTGTTTGTACTGCACATACAGGAAGACATTTCACTAGCTATGATATCTGATGGCTCAGGACTAGAGAAATGTTAGCTTGATGTTGGCCCCTAGGTTGAAATTGGCTTTAAGGTTATGCAGGTATATTTTGACACTGGATTAGAAGATGGTGGCACTTATCAGATGGCTAATTAAAGCACAGAAAATAGCGAGAGTCTCAGAGTGGCGTAGAAGGACCTAGCTGTTGTGTTTCAGTGTATGTGGCCATTCTTTCTCCTCTTAAAGTCTCCTCCTATTTCCAAAGTAGCACAAAGTAGTATTCAAGTTGTCTTTAAACACAAAAGGGAAGTTCCCTGTTGGAGAGAACCTGGTGGAAATACGAATTTCCCTTTGTATGTGAACAATGGAGGTAGTCGAAGTGGGAAAAGGCAGGGGGTGCCATGCTGCCAGGGTGGTATACGGGGGAATTGCTGCTGGAACGTGACATACTCTCAGGGGAGATTAGTTCAGCGTTTTCCAGGCTAGAGGAGAGGGTAGGTTTGAATGATTTAGAGCTAGTCTTAAATCCTGACATCGTGGTTGAGGAATCTGACCCCTGCAGTCTTGTCAATGGACTCTGGAGTTACTGAAGGGGCGTATTTGTTCCCAGGAATCTGCAGAAACGTGTGATGTGGAACAGAAATTCTGTCCTCTCCTCTCTGGCAGGCTGCTCAGCTGCCTGGATATGATTTTTTCCCCCTTCAGCTGGACATTTTTTCATTTAAATTAGGGTTGTAAAAGCTCTGGGAATATGTGCAGGCTGTCTGCGTTGCAAACTTTTTCTCCATTGCTTCAGGACTGCTGCAGACCTACGTTGTGATGATAGTTAGTTTGTGGTCTCGTTTTATTTATTAGTACAACACTGATCTGGAAGAGAGAAAGTGAGAGGGGATTCTGTAATTAATTCATGACATACTTGACATCCTATTTTAAAAAGTTGATAAACTGATCTTTAGGTTTTTTATCCTTAATGGACGGTGTCACTCTTGGAGACTGGCTGGCATGTGTGGTACTTTGGGCATTGCCTAGCTTTTGTGTGTGCAGGTCTGCAGAAGGGCAGACCTGTCCATTTCAAACTATAGCTTGTAATAGATGAGGTCTCGCTGTACCTGGATAGCTACAGTAACCGACACTGTCTTGTGGTTTCTCTTGGCCAAACATTTTGGAAAGATTGTATCTGGAATTATTTTGCTGTTAAAGCTAAAATGACACACTTTCTTCCCTTGTATGTTTCAGCATTCCCTCTGTTTTAGGTCAGATGATTCATCTCCGTGTTACTGCTTCTGCATTTCCATTGCCTTAATTGGGTCTTTTGGAGGCATTACAGTCTATATGGAATTGGCAAATACTATTTCTAGCAACATAGAGCTTCCTTCCTTCCTCCCTCCCTCCCTTCCTTCCTCCCTTCCTTCCTTCCTTCCCCCCCTGCCCCCCCCGGCTTTCCTTGCTTTCCCCTCCTCACCTTCCTCAGTCCCAGGTGGTTTCTTTCTTCTTGTCTTTACTGCACTACAGCTTTTCAGGGAGTGAGCTGGAGGGTTTCGCTCACTCCACTGCTAAAATGTGACTTGTTTTCTTTAGCCATGAGTTAGCTCAGAGGAAAGTCCTCTTGACTTTTCATGCTGTTTTAAGGTACACCAGGTATCTACAAAAACCCTTGCAGGCAGAGGATGTCAGGAGATGTCCTGGACCAGCATGTTTGCTGAATATTTCAGATACTACATCAGCAGTTATTGCTACTCGTTTTTAGCAGCAGGTCCCAGCACACAGAGGGTGACACGGTTGCTTTTCTTCCTGCTCTGACCTTTTCCCACCACGGTGTACCTTCAGCCACCAAGAACAGCCCTCTGCCTGAGTGCGTACCAACACAAGGACAGCAGTTGCTTCTGTGTACAGTGGTTAAAACTCACTGCTCAACCTAATTGCATCTCCATATGTCAGTTGGGTGCAACTGGTGGGTATGGAGAGGCCGTTGTAAGTGTTGTAGTTAACCACGGTTCAACAGATTACCGCTTGCCACCTAAGCTGAAAAATCTGGCTGGAAATGTGTTTTTAGCCAGTGGCGAACAAAATAAAATACCACTGAGAATGGTGAACATCAAAGTGTTTAATATTTAAAAATGCCATCTATGATGCCAGATTGTTAATAGATTTGTGTTCAAAAATGATGTATGTATTTACATTTTAAAGGAAGTATTTGAAAATGAAGTCATTTTTCATTACTACTTACACAGAACTGTCTGTTTGGGATTTTAAAATTCTGAAGTTAAAGAGGACTATTACAATCATGTAATACACCTCTGCATGTAAATAGTCCACAAAGCCCTTCATTAACCCTGCACTGAATTTATAGCTTCTGGTAGAGCTTTACCTTTTCTGCTTGCTTGAAAGACTTGAACCTTTCAAAATCATCTCCTCTCCAATTAAAAAAAAAAAATCAGGAAAGCAAGGAGCATTTCCTCTGAAAATGTTCTAAGCAAAAAAGGTAATGAATGTTATAGCAAAAAACCTAACAAGTTTCCAGGGCTGGAAGCTGTAACTTCAAGAAAGAAGAAAAAGGCAGGGTTATTTTAACAGTGAGGATTGTTAACCACTGGAAAAATTTGTTGAGGGTTATGGCAGCTTCCCTGTCATCGAGACCAGGTTCCTGTCTGGAGGTTGTGCCGCAGCCCGTGCATGTGCCCGGCGCATTCCCGCAGGTGTTGTGGTGTGTCCGGAGCCCGTGGGAAAGCTTCTGAATGGGGCAGCCTGGAAGGGTAATGTTGAGCGGGCATAGCCAAACTCTTAATTCCTGCTAAACTGCATACTGATTGTTGTCACTTGATAGCTACAGATTTGAGTGAATTAAAGAGATTTGTTTGTGTTTTTTAATCTGCTGGTATTTCTGGACATCTGTTTAGCTTCAAGTATGGGCTTGTTGGAATAAAACCTAGGCGAAACTTTGCGTTGTGTCACTGACGGATGACCTAAAAATAATAAATTCAGGGCATTCTCTCAAGATATAGCAATCATTTCCTGTTGCCTGGCAATATCTCTGGCACTGAATACAGAACTGGGAATTTATTTTACCATGCGTGCAGAAAAATTTGTTTACAGTTTTCCACTGTGATTCCCCCAAGAGGAAGAACCCATGGCTCATACAGAGAGAGCAAATGTTAATGACACCTTCTATTCATCTTGGCAAATTTATGACCAAGTTTCTATTCCTCTTTCTATATTTCCATAAATATTTACTGAAATAAAAACACCCTTGCGTTTTCTCAAATTCATCCCACTTATTTTCAGTGGGAATTAGCTTGAACTTATTCTAAATAGCTTATTATTTAAATTTTAGTTTATTTTTAAGTACTCTTTTTTAATAATCCTGTCTTCACGTGGCATGCAAAAATCTTTTCCCTTTTCTTCCAGGAGGACTATGAATTTTTCTAATGTATCTCTAGATGACATTTTATTACCCATACAGTTTGCATGATTTGATTTAAAGGGAACCTCATACACCCACGATGTCCTATGCTTGATAGAAGAATACGAAGACCCCAATTCCATAGTAGGTTTCAGGCAAGTAAGCTGCTGCATACCCTCCTGAACAACAGTATTTACCATCACTTGTAGGACTGGGACGTTTTTGTGACTGAATTCAGCCCCCAACACTAAAAAGGACAAGTTGAATGTCTTTGTTCTCCTGGAATATACTGATAAGAGGAGGACAAAAACCTTCATGGTTTCTTGGGCTGGGGTAAGTTTTTCCTATGACCTGGGATACACCCAGTGTCTGCCTTCACTCTGCGTTTTTTGGGGGAATACATTAATACTGGAAATAGGCTTGTATGAACTGACTCCATGGAGAAGGTAATGAAATAAGTCATGCAGAGCCATTCTGGTGACAGCCACGGTGGCCCTATTACACATACAGAAAACAAACGCATGCTAAAATCAACAGTTTCAAGTAGTTTGAGTTTCTTCTTGCTGTTGGTATTTTAACATTTGATCAATGCCTCTGATAACAGTAAACCCCCAAATCTCCTTTTGTGGTAAATTCTATTGGAGTGGATCCTGCTGTTGATGGGAGAGCTAATCAAAATTAGGCTTAGCTGGTGATGAGCTCAACTGAGCGAGTGAGATTTTGTTCTTGTTTTTCTTTTGTTTACATGGTAACTGTCTCTTTCCTTTTCCCATACAAATAAATGTCATGTAGCATAGCTGGGATGTGCTGCCTTTTATTTGCCAGAAGAAGTTGCTAATAATTGAATCACTTGAACACTGAAATTTGGAGGCAAGACTTTTCAACGGAAAAAATATTAATATGCTACGTGATGAACTTTGTGGCATGTCAAGACCACCCTGTCACACCTACCTCCTAAAAATTACGAATTCTTCTGTTCTTATAGGAAAGGTGGTGAAGTTGTCCAAATCATCAAAATTCACTGTTCAAGTCACAGATTTTTTTGCACCATCTCAATGGTTTTAAACATAACCACAGCAGCAGCTTCTTTTCATAGTACAGGAGAAAAATTCAGACATCAAACTGATCCTAAGTCAGTCCGTCAAATACTTTTCGAAGAGAACAGATTTTGAACTGATCCTTAAACACGCAAAAACAAAATACGTTTCATTTGTTTTCACAGCAGCTAATTGCATAATGTGATTTAGCTTGAATGCAGAGAGCTGGAAAGAATAAACAAGTTAATAAGGTGCTGTGGGACTTGCCTTTATGGTGCGCGTGTAAAGACTTGTTAACAACAGAGGCTTAAACTAAACTGATAGATAAAAGCTTCTAGAGGGTGTTTTCCACATCCAGCTCAAGCATCCAATGCACAGGGAGCCATTTCCCTCCTCACTGATTGCACACAGTTGCTGGAGACTGTAACACAAGCCACTGTTTCTATTTCTTTTTTTCTCCTTTGTCTCGTCTACCTGTGCCAGAACTGGTCCTTCGTTGTCACAGTTGCGTGCTGTATAAATTGTGATGCTTAAAGAGTGTAATAATCATGGTTGAAAAATGGGGTTTGTAAGATCAAGTTTCAACAGGCTGATAGAGTTCCATCATTTTTCATTTAAATATTAACACCGTTGAATCAAATAGAATTCCTCTTGCAATGGTTGTATCTTTGCATGTGTATATACACATATATATGTATGCATGTACCTGTATGTATCTGCTTATATATACATGTGCATATGTTTGTGTGTGAATATAAACATGTATGTATATAAAAATAAATGTATATAATGGCAGAGACATCACGATAAGAAAAAAACCTAAGCAAAACATTCATCTGTATTTACTATTCAGACTGATAGAAGTGTAAAAGGGGAAAGACAGAAGAGGACCTAAAAGTAAATTAGATTAAAAAGACCTTTCTGCTTGGATAATCGTTAGTGCTGTTTGTAGGAATGCAGAAAAGATTTTCCTGAGTGGACATTGAGTTATGTGCATAACCCTTACCCCTTTGGGAAAACAGTCCTCCCAAATTTATTTTTAGACAACCCTGGATTGAAAATCAGCCCATTTCTTTAGGGACTAGGTAGTTGCATAATGTAGGCACATGATTCTTCAAAATTCAGATGTTTGCTTTTAAAAAAAGAAGCTAGACCTCCCATTTTGTACTTGGCACAGCAAAAAGCAAGGGAATACCGGTATTGTTGGAATCTGCTTTTGCCTCCTCTGGATCATATCTCCCTTGGAGAGTGTTTCAGCAGCATCTTAAGGGCAAAAATCTTCTGACTATTCCTCATTTTCTCTGCCCCAAGGACCAGAGAATTACACAGAGCCCATTTTTCCAGGTCTACATCACCCTTGTGCCAAATGAAACTCCAGGCAATTTGCTGAGTTTTTGGCTGCTTTCTGTCACTCACTGCAGCTCTTCAGAGTGCAAAACTGCCTCAGCCATGCCATTTTTGACATCGAAATACTGCTTTAGTTGTGGACCATATGATAAATGCTTTCTTACTGCACCCTTGTTATGATAAAGATATACTTGTTACCGTGAGGATACTTTTCTGTGTCCTTCCACAGCATGAGGTTTCCACCTTTCTGGCAAGGAAATACTCGCCACATCCTAGAGGAAGCATCAAATTCCAGCACTGACATCAGGGTGATTTTCTCAGACTGATGATTAAGGGTCTACCCATCTGCTGCTGTTTATAAGCCCTCGGGGCTCATCATGTGAACTTTTCCAATGCCCAAAGTTGTGTTAAGTATTCTTGTCCCTCTTGCTTCTGGAAGTACAAGGTCTATAAAACCCAGATCTTTTGCAAGCAGGGAATGATGTTGCCCTTCAATATTTTTCCTCTTAGGTGCATGATTGCTTAGAATCAGGAGTACATAGGCAAAGCATTCATTTACTCTTGTCATCAGCTAAGCTTTTGCTTTCTTAAATCCTTTGCAGCTAAGGCATGGGAGTTTTGTAGCCTGTCCTAAAGCCTTTTCTGACTTCGCCAGTGGGCCCTGGTCCATCCATCCCATCAGATCTCTGAGAAGCAGAGAACAGTGAACTAAATGAAAATGTGCTAGATGCAATCCTATTTCATTTGCCTCCCACTTTTTAAGGAGTGCACACACATTCTCGTGTCTCTCATTAAACTGATGTAACTGATGCATGTAATTATATCAGCAGTACTGCCTTTTTGGGAGACTGACACACCCTTGACTCCCACCTTTCAATGAGAATTTGAGGCATTAGATCAGTTCATGAGCTCTGTCTCTTGAGAAGGACAATATTCAGTAATTTTTAGAATATGATACAAATTAATTGCAAAGATGAAGAGTGATGGAATATGCGTGCCGATATTTGTACTTGGCATTTGAATGATAAATGAATGTTAATCATGACAACAATCATGTTCGCATCATCCTTCAGTGGTAGCATTATCATTATTATATCTATAAACTGAAGGCCCTATCATTTTCGGCAGCAAATAACAAAGAAAATACTCCCTGCCCCAGAGCACTTGCAATCCAAATATCACAAAGGACAGGGTTATGTGCCTGCTTAACCAAAGCCAGATGTTTGATTTCAAGGAGGGAATTAAAATCTATTTTCACTAGGGAATTTTTCTCATGCAGAAGGTCAGCATGGGAGAAAGCACGCAGGAAGTTTCCCTACTGGCATTTGTGCTAATTAAGGGTGCAGAACAGATTCAGTAAATAACCCACTGTTTTCACAAGCCTATAAACATTTTGAAAAGCATCTCCTTTTGAGCTTTAAATATCAACTCTCAATATCTGGCAAAATGTGATTTTTTTAGTTAAATAGAGTGAGATAATTTTAGTTGGGGTTTTTGTGGTCTGAAAACTGGAAGGAGAGAAAAATCAAGAAAATTACTTTTCTCCTATTTTACAGTGCTTGACCACATATTTCTCTTCACCTGAGAATGCCAAAACCTGGTGTGAGGTCTCTTTGCGCTCCAAACATCGAACCTCCTTGCCAGGCATCTCTCCTTTTTCTTGATTAGTTTTGCAAAGAAGGTGATCGATTGTTTCTTTTATGGCTTACCAAGCCAGTGATGCAATATAATCTTTATTCCAAACCAAGCATTTAGATTTCTACTTCCCCTTTCAGCACTATGGTATCGTAGAGAAACTGCCAATGTTTATGTCAGCAGTTGATGCTGTTGGGAGGTAGGAATGATCTTCTTTTCCTGAGTACCTGGGCAAGCAGATGGAGCTATCTAACTGAGGCAGGGGCTGCATGGAGGATAGGGTGTAGAAAGAGCAGCAGTTTTCCTGGCGTCAGAAGTGGAAATATCAGTGCTGAGAAATTCTGTTGAGATGGAGCGCAGTTCTTCCCCAGTATAATGTAAAACTCACGCTCTGAGGATGGAGGCTTCCCTCTGGCTGCACAGTCCTGCAAAGTGGCCCCCTTGCGAGAGACCTGGGAGCTAATATTAGACTTCCACTCTTCCATTACTTAATTCACAGGTACTGATGGAATAAATCATGCTAGTGTGCTGGAAAACACTCTGCAAGCTGGAGCTTTGCTCTCCTCTGTTTAAGCGAAAGCTTGAACTCAACAGATGCTTCAGATGACAGAAGTCACTGGGTGGGTGAAACCATGGTGAATGTATACGTGTCAAAATGCAGAGTCAGAGCAGGATGCTAATAGCCTCCTGCTGAGTAATTCAGAGGGCGGTTTAGCCCAGTAGTGCCTTCTGGGCAAGTCTGAATGTTTGTTCAAACTTGGCTTGGTTCTGACAGACACCTGGTGCAGGGGTTCTTACAAGGAGTTTGTAATCTTTATTTGGGGGAAGGGTATGAGCAAGGGCGTGGAAAACCCATAGATCCTTTCATTTTAATCACACTGATGATTTAGTATCAATCTCAAAACAGAAATAATTTCAGAACAACAGCTACACTTGACAGCAGGCCAGGATTTTCTTAAAAAAAAAAGAGAAGAAAAAAGAAAAGCATTTCCTCACTGGATACAGTCAGATCTCTGAAACTACTGGTGAATTTTCTGTTTGTTCAGATTCCCTCAGAGACACAGGTTTGGGTTCATAACTTTCTGGTCATTATATTTTGGCACACAGATGAAATCTCTTATTCTTTTTCTTGCAGCCCAAGCTTCCCTTTACCCCAAACTTCCACTCCATATTATTTTTAATAATTTGATGTTTTTCTGCCTGTTTAAAAAGCTCCCTGCCTCCTTTGTACTTAGTAATCCAGTGTTCGTCTGGGTTGATCACAATTACAGGTATTAATAGGGAGAAAAAAAGAAATCATACACCTCCCCAAAACAACTTATTGCATTCCTTCTTCGAAACAAATCTATTCAAGTGTTGGTACCTTCTAACCAGCTTAAAATGTACTGGTTTTTTGCAAACCTTTCCTGAATTCCTTACTCAGTATTCACACAGTAGAAGTAGGGTACCATAACTTGCCCTGTCTGTATAGTAGGTTCCTTTAGTCCAGTGTTTCTGCTTTGAAAGATTCCTCTTCCTTCACGGGCTTCTCTGCTTTTGATTGAGCTGGCTCAAGAGGACATGGAAACAATTTTCCTTTAGATCCTTCAAAGTGAGAAGCTTCCTATGAGCATTTAAGTCTAATGCGTCAATAAAAGATCTTGTACAAATCGTGAAAGATTTTCTGGGCTTTGGACTATAGATTAGCTTCTGCAACACTTTAGAAAAATCTCTCATCAGAAACGTGTACTTGGGTCTGTGTGTATATTTCTGTATCTCTTAGCTGGAAATAAGGGCCAAATCTTATGTTGACTAACAGCGAAAAGCAGATTGTGTATTATTTTGGCTGTTTATTTTGTGCTTCAGATCTGCTTAACAGGCAGATTTTGCATGCGTGCACAAGAAAGAGATGGATTCACGAAGGGAATTGCCAGTTGAATGCACAGTCCTCTGTCCCTCCTGTCCATATCCTGGCTGTATGTCGGATGGGTTTAGGAGGGATAAGAAGTGGGAAGTCATCCTTCTTTCAAGAGGAGCAGCAGGTGCCTTCAGTAAAAACTGGGTTGCAGGCAGCGGCACTGGCACAAACCAGTGAAGCCTGGCCACATCTGTGGGCTAGTCACTGGTGTTTGCAAGACACTGGCGTTCTTGAGACCTGTGGCATCGGGTCAGCAAGGAAGCGTGAGATCGGTGTCGGTGCTGTGTTCCCGACCCTTCACTGCAGGGAGCCGATGGTCCAGCCAGCGAGACAGAGTGAGGAGGGGTTCCGGTCCCGTCACCAAGTGCTGATACAGGCCAGGCATGATACTCTTTGCTGAATAGGACCTTCAGGTGGACTTGGCCCTTGTACCCCATGGGGGGATGCTGAGCAGGAGACCCTCTGACTTTTCTTCCAAGTAAGCCTTCACGGCAAAGGGCAATACCCGCTGCCCAGACTGCTTTCTTTGGAAAACGCCTGGTTTTTAGAGTTATAGACAAGAAGCACACTACGAAATGTCTTAGATGGGACTTAATTCCCTGCAGCACTGCTAACTCGTGTGTGAGGTGTGATCAACAGTCTCATCTGGTACCAAACTCGGCATTGGGAATGGGACCATGCCATCAAAGCACTGGAGCAAACAAGAGCTTCTCTGTGCTGAGATTGCACAACCAGCGCTCAGTCAGAGGAGCAAGGCCAGGCAGAGGTTCAGCATGACCTCCGGCTGACTCATATTTTTTCCTCCTGTTACCAATAAGAACTTTTTCCTCATGAGTCACTTTAAAACAGTTTGTGTGTGTTCAGGGAAAAAACAAAACCCGAAGATTTTCCTGAGGAACAGTTTGTCGATGAGACAGAACAAATCACTAAATACAGTCAGTGACTGTTCTGTCTGCACAGTTGAGCTAATTAACTCTTAGGGCTTTAAGTGGATGGTTTTTTACTGTCATTTGTGCACGTTCCTTCATCTTTAATGCATTTTTCTCTGAAACACATCAGCAAAATAAGCAAGTATTACTATTCCACTTTTTGGATATGTGTCTGAAGCTCAGGGAAACAAGGACCCCTTCAAAAAATTGCCAGTTTAGCTGTTGTCCATCCTAACATAGGCCTAGCATAAGCTGGCAAAACAGTGCTTTTTCTATTCTACTTTTTTCTCAGGTAATATAAGCAAAAGCATATTTATAGTATTGTAGCCGTGGCTTTCACAAGGTCTGAAATACTTGGCTTTCTGCCCCCCCCTTACTTCGTTGCAGTGGCAAATTTGACCTGTGTGACTTGCTCGTGGCTGCACAAGAGGTCCGTGGCAGGGGCAGGGAATTCAAGTCCCTGAAATCGCGGACTAGCGTGTTAACTCAGAGCTGAGTAGTTAAAGTTTCTGAGAAGTTCAGTCCTCTGTAGGGAGTAGACATTAAGGTGTCCATTATACGTATTGATTTTCAGAAACTGGAATAAGTTTGTATCCTGATGGCAGGAGTGATTTATTTCGTTTCATCTTTAGCTGCAAAAAGGTTACTTCTGGCTAAGTCAGCCTGTTCCTCTCTTCTAACACCTTTTGGCCTTGCTGACCGATTTAAGCCAGTTTGACAGATCAGCTGCAGGCTCAAAGGCAATTAAGTTCCTGCAGGCTTCACAAAGATCAGGAGTGGAAAAGAGGAAAGAAACCTTAGCAATGCCGCACTAAGGGGAAGACTGTGGTTTGAGCTCAACCCTTACCACCAAACATCTGAAATGTCACAGCAAGGGCAGTTTTTAAGACCGCCCTGGTGATGAGACAAAATTCACGTGGGAGTCACAGGCACGTAATCATGGGGCAGAAATCAGATGGAAATCAGGTTCATCTGAACTTTTTGTCTCCTTCATTGGCAGCTAGCGGCACGGTTTGACCTGCGCGTTCCTGACCTGGATCAGTTTATTTCCACTGTGAGATCCTCAGGACGGTGGCACTTCCATCCGTTCCCACAGTCTGCTGTGGCCATAGTCTGGGCTTTCTCACGTTGGCAGGCTGTAATCAGATTGAAATGGTGGGAGTCTGGAAGAGGCATCTGGGAGAAATTTACTGACGGCTGATTTTGAGAGGTCAGGTTAAATGATTTAATGGTTCTCAAGCTTTAGGTCCTATACATTTACGGGAAGGCGTGCTGGCTTCTGGAGCACAGAACAGCTTTTGTTAGATTTCCGTGGAGCCCAAATGCATAGTCCTGTTTCCTGCATGCAGACCAGTCTGTCTTGAAACGTCGTGACCATTTTGGGCATCTGAAATAGAAATACTTCATAGAAAAAATAATGCAAAGCAAAAAGAAATGTTCCAGCAACTGACCTTTCTGTGTCAAACTCCTAGCCTAAAGAAGATCAGGATCTTCTAAGTGACTAATTAAATCAAAAGTGAATCTGTCTAAAGAAATAAATGCCTAAAAAATATGACGAGAAAGCCTGCTGTCAGCCACAATATTCCAATTACTGATAGTACAGTCTAGGAAAGTCAAATCCCATCTCTCAAAATCTGCTTCTTGATCCTGTAAAATTATCCATAAATGGATTTTGACATGGCTTTTATTGGCACAGCCCTTCTTTGTATAAATTGCATACTTTAGATCAATTCAGACATTACAAATGTAACTGCAGCAAATATAAATGACAGAGCCAGGAGAACTGATCAGCTCCAGATGACTGGCCAGGAGGGCTGTGAGGAGCTCCTTCCAGAGTGGGCTCCAGCTCACTACCAGCACCACACAGCCAGGGCTCTTATTCCACTAAACATCTCCTTCTCTGTTCCTCCCCATTGACCTTCCTCACCACAAAAGCAAAAGTGAGCAAATTTTGCACTGGCGTTCTAAGATAACACCTAGTTGAAAGGAACGAGGGATGAAAGACCAAAACTTTACCTATGAAATATACCAATGGTTACTAAAAATATAATTTTATGTAATCAGCCATGCACGTACAGGTGGTGAGTTTTCCAAAATGATTGATGAATCTATGCAGTTTCCCTGCAGGAGACTCTGTATTGACACGTGCTGAGTAAGCTCAACTCATTACAGCAACTACAGTAACATGAAGAAAGAGCACATGCTAACTGCCTGGGATGCAGGGCACCATCTTAAACTTACTGCAGTTAACGCAGTGCAAGAATATGTCTGGAAGATGTGAAAAGGGTTGTACAGGACATAGGATGCATGCTTAATTGCCTGGGTGGTCTCTTCCAATATCTGCATTGCTAAAAAGCCACGTTGCTGTGTGCCTAAATGCTTGTAACACTGAGGAAATAATGCAGATACGAATCAGAACCTCAAAGAATTTGCAAATTACAAGGTAAATCCTGAAACACACAAGACTTTTGTATCTATTTCTTACTTAGATTAAACACCCACTGACTTTACTTACAGTTTTGATCAAAAAGGAGGTTCTGCATATTCTGTACTTAGGAACTGTTTCATTCACTACTACAATAAAGTTGCCACTCACTGTTAGTTGCCTCACGTTGAACATAAGGCTGCTCCAGCTGCCAGCCATAAGACTGAGCTGTAAATATGCAAAGTTTTATCCATGTTTTTTAATAGTCCTTGTCCTGGTTTCGGCAGGGATAGAGTTAATTTCCTTCCTAGTAGCTGGTACAGCGCTGTGTTTTGGATTTAGGATGAGAACAAAGTTGATAACGCACCCATGTTTTAGTTGTTGCTAGGTGATGCTTACACTAGCCAAGGACTTTTTAGTTTTTCATGCTCTACCAACTGAGAAGGCTGGAGGTGCACAAGAAGCTGGGAGGGGGCACAGCCAAACTGGCCCCAGGGACATTCCATACCATGTGACGTCATGCTCAGTACATAAACTGGGGAAAGCTGGCCGGGGGGGCCGCTGCTCGGGGACTGGCTGGGCATCGGTCGGCGGGTGGTGAGCAATTGCACTGTGCATCACTTGCCCTGTGTATTATTATTATTACATTATTATTATTATTATAATTTTATTTCAATTATTAAACTGTTTTTATCTCAACCCACGAGTTTTCTCACTCTCACTCTTCCAATTCTCTCCCCCATCCCACCGGGGAAGGGGGGAGTGAGCGAGCAGCTGTGTGGTGCTCAGTTGCCGACTGAGGTTAAACCACGACAGTCCTAAAGATGAGCATGTACACATAAGTCTTTTAGAACGAGGATGTTAGTCCTTTACTGCAATTTGGAGGATCATACTTCAGTCATAGAAGTCCTTAGCGGTGAAGATGATGACATTTGTTTTATAGCTAACTCTGGAAAGCAGCAGCTGTTTAAGACACATGGCAACCCTATCCAGCAATTTGGGATTGTGAGTGGGAGACCCCAAATGCAATCCAATTCAGATGCCAGTTTGGAATTACCTATATTTGAATTTGGCCAGGACATACACTTGTTGCAGAAGGTGCCAAGTCATTTCTAGGGGCTAAAGATCCTTTTTGTGAGTGCTAGCTGAAAAATTTCAATCAAGGTATTTTTTCCAGAAAATTTAGATTGTTGAAAAAAAAATATAGACCACGAAGAGAAATATTTCTATTTGCAAATTGAACTTCACCGACTCAAGTCCTCGGTTTTTATTTTATTTATTAGTGGGGTTTTTAAGTCAGATGGTGTCCTCTGTACAGCTTACAGCCAGGGTCTCCCTGTTGCCTCCCTGTGCTGACAGGAGATGTAAATGGTTCACATGGGGCATACAGCCTGACTAGACATCCTGGTGCGTGCAGGAGGAGGGGTGCTAAGGTACACATTCTCCTTAGACATAGCAGAAATATTTCCAAACCAAAATATGTTTTTGTTTTTTTTTTTTTTTTTTTTTTTAAATGTTCTCCTCTACCCATTTTCCCATTTTCTGCAAAAACATTTTTCAATTGAAGTTTGGGCAAGCATTAATTTTCCTTTTTTTCTTCTTCTGCTTTTTTTTTTTCTTTCTGATGAGCTTGATATTTTATTTTCCAAGCCAGAAGAACAGCTCACAAGTGCCTCGACACAACACAGAGCCCTGGCTCTGCCCTCTGCCAGAGGATCTGAACGATCCAGGAACAACTCCCCTGTTGCCCCGCATGTTTTCCAGGGCCCCAGCTCTCCTACCTTGTGAGTGCTAACACAGTGGTTGCCCGACAGTGTTTTACAGAAGCGATATTACTGATATTCTGAACATACACAAATAAGAGAGTTTGTGGTTCCGGCTCCCTTACATCTGGCTCTTTCATCCACATGAAATTGTCTGCAGTACCGTAATATGTATTTAAGTGCTGGTCTGAACATATTGCCTCAGCTCCAAGAACTGTACCTGTGATTTTCCATACTTCAGTGTCAGCTCCTCATAAGATACCATATTGTGTTTACTCTTTTTCCTCGCATGAGCCAAGTGATACTGCACTGAAGTTATTGTCCTGCATTGTAAAGCTGCAGGCACATCTATCTTGGGAACATGCCTTCATGATTTACACAATGAAAAGAAAGGGATTTTGGTTTCTCAAATCTCCTGATTCATGCCCTGCCTAATAAGGTTCTTGTTTGCCTAGCATTGCTCTGGTTTATGTGATACTGAAATTGCAATGAAATGAGGAGCACAATGAAAGCAGCTAGTGAAACAGCTTAAATTCAGGAAAAAACATTGACATAGACATTTGTTTTTACTCTTAGCTTGTTTTCAAAGTACAGAATTAAAGACCTAAAAAATAGTATCACCTGATGTGTGGACAGAAACAAAATTCAAGATGCATATACCTGACATTCGAGATATGTAAATCTGGCTCCTAGTTGTCAGGTGTTCAAGGTGTGAGAGGGAATAAGTGCTCAGAAGGGTAAACATGGACTAAACCAGCAATTTTGAAATGCCTTTTTCTCAAAATGAGGCGGGGAGGGGAGGCCAAGCTGAGCAGGTAGAAGAGGCAGGTTCCCCGGGGAGGGCGCGAAGGAGAGAGAACTTGCAAAATTCCCACCGGAGCCTCTTTGTTTCTGTTGCCAGTAGTTATCACCCACCTGCAAAAGGTAAAAAAAGAGAGCACCTTTTCCCCTAATCCAAAAGCCTGCATGGGAGGACGATCGAGCTCTAGCGCCTTGGAAACGAAGCGATCAGAAGGGCTTATCCAGGACAGGCGATACAATGGCCAGGATCGCTCTTATTTCTGTTCTCATCTTCTGGGCAGCCACACGGCAGGGAAGGGGAAATGAAATTACAGGTGAGTGATGCAAACCTGGTCAGAGGACCACGGCTGTTATGTAGCACAGCTTAGTTTGGATGTGGGATACCTCTTTACTTGAAATAAACCGGCCAAGGTGGCCACTCTCTGGAGAACTGGCAATGTCTCAGCGACCATTTAAGAATCCTCATTGATAATTAAACAAAGAAAATTAACCAAGCCAAAACACAAACTTTGTCCCCAACTCTTCACCCCCAGTCAAAAGCCTTGTCATTTCCTTTGTGCCAGAAATGAATGAGTAGGACTGCTGCTTTGTGTTCAGTAATGTGCAAATTTTTATGAAAATTGTCTTTAAAATAAACTTTTGGAGGAAATTATGTAGTAATGTACCTGGCAAATTCCTAGAGATGCATAAAATGAAGCTGTAGAAGACATGTTTAACTTTCATCTATGGTGTGGGCTGTAATTTGGAAAAACCTAACTCAATTGCTAGGTTGTAACTGCTAAATTAAATCCTAATTTGCTCTTAATTTCTGGTTTGATTTATTTAGATGAGAAAAGATAGTGATTTTTGGCTGCTTTTTGTTGCATTTTTTTACTTAAGTGGTTTTGCAAGTCTCAGTCAAAATACAAACCATATTTCTTAAAGCCTTGCAGGCTTTTCTGTTATCCTGTCAAAGTCACAGCTGAAAAAAAGAGATTTCTACAGATTGGGGGTCAGCAGAACCCCCATTCTAGTGCCATTTAAAGTCAATGGTGTTGACTTTAAAAAGAATTTGGAATACCCAGAAAAATCGAGCTGTTAATCCATTTTTCTTCGTGTTCCGGGGCCTTCGCCTTTTAAAGCTGAGTTTGAATCTGCCCTCCGTGAACCTGTTCCAAAGGATTACTTTTAAGGTTACGTCAAGACAAGAAAGGGGCTTGTCTTTGGCTCTTGCTGTTCTCCAGCGAGAAAAGATTTTGCAGATCCCAGCTCAGAGTGGCTTTTCTGGCACTTGAGCAATGAAGTTTCCAGAATTGCAGCTAAGACTGTGGCATAAATGCTATCAAGCATTTTTTATTGCTGATTTTTTGATCATGCTCTCAGTTCTGATCTGGGTTTGACCTTGAGTTATAAGACTTTCCTTTCAGCCTTTCCTCTCAGTATTTGTTTCTATTAATAAAGTATTTGCTTTAATTGTTTCTGCTCTCGCTTAACATAATAAAATTTATACTTTCCCTGACAGTGCTGAAAGCTGGTGGTTGCTAAGATAAAAAACTAAAGCCCAGAGATGATAGGCATAACGTAGCCCTACTAATGTCAGGTGACTGCCTTCTCCTGCTTTGTGATTGACTTCAGCTTTGTGTTGCTGGAAACAACAGCCAGTGCATTTTAATTCCATTTGATAGTGCCATAATCCCATAGATGGGGGTAATGAGAACAGAAAGCCAATTTGCTAAAGAGCCCAAATTGATCTAAGCCACATTGCTCAGCAGGAAACCGCTGTCAGCAAATAATTGAACTCTGTGAGTGTCAAAGCTTGTTTTAAACTGTGTGGTAGTGATGGATGATGGTAAGGTTGGTGGTGCTGCACCTTTCCCTGTCTCCTTCGGTATAACCTCTTCCAGCGAGGGTATCTTTTTGTACCACCCTAACTGTATCTCAAACCTTCTCTTTTGGCTTTGGCAGCCTCATTCTATACCTAGTATCAATGTTTAAGTATGAAATATGATTTTATATCTGCTCTGACAGCTGTAGCTTCTAATTATAAACTGTGTCTAATTCTATACCGTTTTATTCTCAGTTTCATACCTGTATTTATGTTGCACATTGCTGTAGAGCCTGAGCCAGCTCAGCTGACTCTGGAATTTTTAGCTTTCCAGTGCTATGTCCTTGCTGCAGCCACAGCTCTGCACGGACAACACGAATCTTCGGTGCTCTCCGTACTCGGTTGTTCTCTTCCAGTGTCTGCTTTGCTCTAGCCATGCTAATACGGGAGCTCTGGAGAAATGGAGGGATCATAGCGACAAGGAACCAGGCTGAGCTCTTGTTCCTTACCTGCCCTACCCCCCTCTAACATCATTTTATACTGTAACAGTATGATTCCTTAGTGCAATGGTTTCTTTTTCTCATTTCCATAGAACAAAATTTGCCCTGCTCCTCCCACCTTCCCTGATCACCAATATATGTTTGTGCACTTTCTCCAGATAGAGGCTAGATCCAAAATGATTTAGATGCTCTTTCCATCCCACTTTGCGTATATAGCCATTCAGGCCCCAAACTAATTAAAAAAAAAAAGCTGAAACAAAATTTTTTTTTCCCCATGCCTACATGTCTAGAAGCATTTTCTGGGGTAGGTTTTCTTGGAGCACTCCTAACATGTGGCAAGGGAATGCTTTACAAAATGCAATGACAGCTACCTGTTTCTTGTAAGGCACTTGTGCCTCATGTGAAGTGGTAATCGATCAAATGCATTGGATAAAAAGCAGACCTCTGGTTTCTGCTCCAGAACCCACATTTGTTCTCTTTTCCCCTCTCCCAGAGGGATGTCCTAAATTTAGCCAGGGGAGGGAGGCCACCTTACTTTCTCTGGCTCACTTCACCTTCAGTTCCCTCCTGCACAGTGACCTATGTGCCACAGCTGGGTACGGGCTTTCATGGTCCAGGTCAGACCTCTATCCCAGCCATTGGGGTCCTCTCCTGCGTCAGGCAGGGTATGGGTTTCAGCCCCTCAGCTTGGGACAGGCTGGGCGTCTTCCTTCCTGCCCCTCATGACCATCTCCTTTCACCTCTCTTCTTAAGGACAAAGAACAGCCCTGGTGCTTTTTAGTGATTGTGAAGGACTTGCAGCTGCTGTCTCTGGAGCTAGCTTCAGGGACGGGACACAGAGGTGTCCTGCTTGAGGCTGGGGAGGAGGAGGAAGCAGGGAGTGGGACTTCTAGATATGCTCTTATTCTTGATATTTTCCTGCTGACCTGCTCTAAGCAGCAGCACAGGGCTCCCTGGAGCCTGCTGGGAGGTCTCTTTCTCTCACACGCACCCTCTGTAGCACGCCCCACATCAAACTCTGCCTTTTGCTGCAGGATGAAGGCACAGATGGGTCAGGCAGAGCAGGGCTGGACTCCCAGGGGCCCGATGCTCTCCCTGGGTCTGGTCAGACACAAGTTATTTATAGTCAAGAGGGAAGGCTGGGGGTGGTCCATGGTCCGTCCCAGCTACCTTCTCCTTCCTTCTGCTCTTCCAAAGTGCCCTTGTCTGCAGGGAGGTGTCTGTGCCTCCGTTTGGGAATTGCACCAAGCAAATCCATTTTTCTTCATGGACTTTTGAATATCTAAGGCAGGGGATATCTTTCAGGCTGTTCTTATTTGAGCAGTTGCTAGGATTAGGGCTGGAGGAAGACCTTCTGGGTGATTTGGTTGAGCCAGTTTGCGGGACGTATTGTAGCCTGTGGTATCTATCCCATGCTTTCTTCCGGACTGTCCTTGCACTACAAATGAGTTGTCCTGTTCAAAGCTCTTTTACCAGTCTTGTTCAAATTGCACACATACCTTTTGTTTAGCTGGAAAGCTAAACATGATAAAAGCACATGATTCCTAAGAACCTGACAGGGTTTTTTTCTTGAGTTGTTTTTACATGTTTCATCTTTTCAGGCAGAAGATAAGCTGTGCAAATAAGATAAGCTGTAAATATTTTAATTGTATGCTTGTTGTGTATACTGTGTTAGCTTCAGTCTGTCTGTTGACTGGCCCTGGTCCCCTCAGACCTCTCAGAGATACGAGTCCTGCCACACTTGAATCTCTGCAGCTAATTCATATTTATCCTTATTAAAGTTTCTTTTGCTTTGTCTAAAGGTTGATATAGGCATTTTAATTCTATCCGATCTATTTCCCAAATGAGACACAGGGTGACTCAGCCCCTCTGGCTTCTATAGCATCTCATTAGGAGACAGCCTGATGTCTGTGACATGATTGTAGGTTGCTTACTGCTCATTCTTAAACTCCATCTGGTTTTGTTGCTGCTGTTGTCGTTTGGGTTCCTTTGTGGCGTGGGTTTTTTTCCTGCTCCTGCTCCAGCATTTCAGTTTTAAGTAAAGCATGTAACAAGTTTGCTCCTCATCATGACTGGTTTCAGAACTCCAGAAACTGAGTCCCATTACGTAGTTAATGAACTTATTACTGACTTTGTTTATACTAAAGTCAATGAACCACAGCAGCTCTCAAAGGGCCTGTTCTAAGATGGTCTGCTACAAACGCAGATAGGCAACATAGGAGCTCCAGGAATACCTTTTGTTTCAGACATCTGAAAGTCCTTCCCCGTGATGCATGAGTACCCAGTTTTAGCCTAGGGCGATGTCTGAAGGATGTCTTATTCCAGACATCTACTGTGACTCATCTGCCCATGAGTTCCTTGTCCTTCATTCCCTTTATAGTCAGCGGAGAAAGACGAACACTTTGGCAGCGTGAGCCTGGAGTGGACATATAAAGTACTTGGATGACTCTGCCCTGGAAGTGCCTATTCTGCTCTGCTGTTAATTTGTATTAACATATATTAGTTTCCTTTATACTTACTTGAGTTAAATTGCCCTTTTTCTGCTTTGCACCTGAAGGCACTGCGAGCTCTTGAATTTTCTACCAGTCTGCATCCTTTTTATGACTGAAGTGATGTCTATGACAAGTAGTCACTAGTAATTCTTTCTTCTGTCTGTTTTCTGAAGTGATGTTCTTCCTAACATCAGCCTTCCTGGAAATCATTCATCTGTGTTGGTTCTGTCACTGCTTTCTCATAACAGTATTTTTAACTAGATACTGCAGGGAACTTATGCACTGGGGTGACAAATTAGTGCTGATCCCTTTCTTTCCTGTTTTTTTTTTCCTCCCTAGAAAAAGGCCTCTCTTTGCTAGGGTACCATCTGTGCAACTATAGCCTGACCAAAAATGTGTTTAAAATGGTTGCCTACCAAAAGTCCTATGAGAAAAGCACTTCCTGTGGAGGATGGATACCATGGATGGTGTGTCCCCGGACATACTATAAAACGCAGTATCATACTGTTGAAGTCCCTGAAACCATCACTCTTACAGATTGCTGTGAAGGATATGAGCAAGTTGGACTCTACTGCTCTTTAGGTAAGTTTTAGTCAGATTAATAGTTGAAATAAATGTCTGATGGAAGAGAATTCACTTAAACTGAGACATGTAGAGGCTTAATTCAGTTCTGGGCAATAGGTTCCTGTTCACTGACATCAGTGAGTCCGCAAAAATCTACAGTAAACTTGGTCCAACATGGTAAGGAGTAGACATGAAAGACTAATTCTCCTGATTCTTGCTCTTTGCCACCCCTAGTCACAAATTCCACTCACCTAAAGTTCCAGGTGAATATGAAGAAAGCACCTGCTTGTTACCCCTACAAGGGCTCATTACTTGTCCTGGTTCAGGCCAGTATCTGTGGTGAAGTGCAGTAACTCACACAGTCTCACCTGGTGCTGTGTCTGCTCTGAGTGTGCTTGTATTTACAGTAGGAACTTTCTTCTCAAAAGTAATTCAGGATGCGCTAGGATAACATCTCCTTTGATTTGGAGCAGGGTCAGTTCCCAGGATGCAAACCCAGTTTTGGTGTTAATTTAAAACAACCTGTGGCCTCAGGACAAGCTGGTACCAACCGGTTTCCGATCAACACTACATTAGGGCCCATTTTCTCAGGGCTTCCTTGGTTACCTAGGGCTATGTTGGAGGACTGGAAACTGGCAAACCTTTTGGTGGATCTGATCTAACTTCTGAGTTTTAACAAGACTCTACTTGGGAAGACTTAATCATCTTTGACTCAAGATGGAAGCTTTTCCCCTTCCCGCATCAGGGCCACCAGTTGTCAACAAGAAATTGCTAATTTTTAGCAGAACTCAAGTCGTAGGTGGAAGGGATTCCTTGGGGAAAAGGAACTTTTTTTTTTTAATGGATAAAGCCACATGCTTTTAAGCTGAACAGGCATCTTGGATTAGCTAGGCCAGCATTGAACTGTTCCAGCATCCAGAAAAGTTCTGCAGGACGTAATTTTGTCTCCTATTTTCAGTATGACATTGCATTTTCTACATTTCCCCTTTTCAAGTTATCGTCCTGGGAATTTACATAGTCTCAACACTGTAACAAAAGATTGAAAAGGAAAGGTCCTATTGCAGCCCTGGTCCTCGCTTTGGGTCATAAGACTTGGGTGACTCAGTTCTATGGGAATGTCCCATAGAATGTAAAGAACAATGTGTTCATCCTACTTTTAAGTTGCTTCAGAGCATTGGAAAATGAACCTCCAAACAATTTTTGCAAGGTATTTTCTCAACAGTTACTAGTAAAATACTGTGTCTAAAAGAAAATTCCTTTAACAGAAAGACGGGAACACAGAAGCGGTCATTGTATTTTACTTGTTCTTAAAATGTTTTGCTAGAGAAGAGGAATGAAAGCATAATTAGATACACATCATCCCTCATTTATTGTATCCTGCAACTGTTTGGCTCTGGGGCTGTTGTGGAGTGTCAGCCAGGGCAAAATTTGACCTGCAGGTTACAGTATGTCCAGGCAGTCTTCTCAGACTGGCAATGGACCAGCTGTTGATCATATTATTTTCCAAGCAGCAGTTCCATGCTGGGGAAAATCTGCAGGAAATCTAATAGGTGTTGAATAGTCACTTCAGTGAGGTCTTTTTGATATACATGCACGTGCATACATGTGTGCACATATCTATCAAATGACAAGGCTGAGAAGCAGTCAGAGAAAATTGCTTTTTAATTCTGTAGTACAAGGAAATAGCTGTGTCAGCTAAATGTTGAAGAGTC
Organism: Aptenodytes patagonicus; assembly: GCF_965638725.1. Taxonomy (NCBI): domain Eukaryota; kingdom Metazoa; phylum Chordata; class Aves; order Sphenisciformes; family Spheniscidae; genus Aptenodytes; species Aptenodytes patagonicus. The sequence continues at coordinate 126,638,318 of NC_134949.1, forward strand.
ACTAGCTAGTTATGGTTGTCTCTATTTGCACAAGAAACTCTACGAGTGATCAGGATTTTCAAGGTGTTTCAGAACCTCTGAAAATCAAGACCGTCTTCTTGGGTGGAAAAAAAGGCATCCTGGTAACACTTTAAGTATTTTTTCCCAGTATAATTCTATGCCTTTTAAAAGCATCTCTAGGGATATTTTAGGCTTGAGAGCTGTTGATGAGTTTATTTCATCTAATATTAACAAATCTGTAAATCTCTTTTAAAGCTTAGCTGCAGAATTTCTGCTCTGCCCTTGCCACATTGTTGGTGGGCACTCTGGACAGGCTTGTCCATGAAATACTGTGGTGACCTTGACTCTTTTTCTTGCCAAAGTTAATTTGGGAATATTTTAAACCATAAAAGGATTTGTATGGCTTCTAGGTGATTTCTGTGTTTACATTATTCCGGTATCTTTGCTTTTCAGGGCATTAGTCATAAATTCTGTGAATGGTAATGCACTGTCTAGACACAGTCTTAAATAAATGATGAAAAGAGAAACTGGAACTGCTGAAATTACTGCACAGCATGCTGTTGAACTACTGTTATTTTCTTCTTGACGTTATCCATGCTGGCATGCTCTCCATCCTGCTAGGAGCGGAAAGGTCTCCATGACCTTTCACAGTAACCTGCTCCTGGCCACTCCCCACCTTTTCTTCCTAGAAGGAACCATTTACCCTTGCCTGGGATATGGCAGGCCCCGCTTTTCTTATTTCTTTACTGATGGGGAAAAAATGTCTATATCATTAGTCAACCTGCTCTGGTAGTTCTCACTGGTTGCCCATCAATCCATTAGGATAGTATTACACACGCACACACCAATGACTTCAACTTTTTTTAAATAAAAATTGCAAAGTTAAGTATCTAAAAGTTACGAAGTGCTAGAATTAATTATAAAGGTAGAACTGAATAAAAACAATCTTTGTTTCCTCTCTTTGTGCCTACACATGCAGATTAGTAAACTCTTTTAATTACCTGATCCCACGCTGCCTTGCCCCGAGGACCACGTTTCCATGTGGTGCTCGGGGACAATGGAGCCCCTCTAAGGATCTTCCCAGCAGCGCATCATCCTGGACTGTGCATTTGGTGCATGGTTCAGTGCTCTGTTGAGCCTCTCTCTGAACATAGAATTATTTATCACTTCTTGAGGTGAATCCTGGGATGATTCACAGACAGCAATTTGTCTTCACGAAGCCTGCGGGAAGGGAGGGAGGTTCTCTGTCTTTCATAGCTGGGCAACTGAGCTGCAGAGAGATTGAGATCAAACCATTTTGCATGCCCACTCTCAGACACCTAGGGTGCGGTTTCAATTTTTTTTTAAATTTATTTTGATTTTGATTTTCAAAGTGCTTAGCGCTGCCTTTAACAACTTGTGCGGTCGGAGCGCAGAGCCTCGTGTCCTCGACGGTGACTGTGAGCAGTCCCCTGATTGCTAAGCAGGTCCCAGGGCTGCAGGTCAGGTTCCTGGACCTGCGAAAGCCACGGCTCTGAAAGGTTGTTATGAATGTGTTGTACAACACTTTCCCAGCATCTTGCAGGAATTTCTTTTAGGCAAAGACAGGGTCCGATTCTCCAGGCTAATTTCCAGCTGCTTGAATCAATGGTATGGTTACTTCTCCTGGTGACTGGTTTGCTGCCCACCTTCCACCTTACTGCATAAGATGAAACCAGAGAGTCTCCTTATCTGCCATCTAACTCTGCTTGATCTCCAGCCAGGGAGCAAAAGAGTGCATCAACATGTGATGAAGGCTGGTTTTGTACACATGTACAAAAATACGTTGAAATAGGAAGGCCCAGACAACCTTAATCCTGGGGATTCTTAACTTGATAGCACTTAATTTGCAATGTTAAGGCCACACTTTAATCAGGGTATGCTTTGCACGCATAATTTCCTAAGGTTTTCAGAAAAACATCTGTAAAGTTAAAACCCCTTTGTTTTAGATGTCCAGGTAGCTCCTCAGCAGGGCTGGGACCTTTCAGAGCCTGCATGCGGATGTTTGCATGCTGAGTCTAACCAGAGTGGTAGGGAGCTGCGGCATGTCCCCTGTGCTTGGGCTGTCACCAGAAAGCCATGGGACAGCGGTCTTTTAAATACCTCCAGGGATGGGAACTCAACCACTTCCCTGGGCAGCCTGTTCCAATGCTTGACAACCCTTTCGGTGAAGAAATTTTTCCTCACATCCAATCTAAACCTCCCCTGGCACAACTTGAGGCCGTTTCCTCTCGTCCTATCACTAGTTACTTGGGAGAAGAGGCCGACACCCACCTCTCTGCTACAACCTCCTTTCAGGTAGTTGTAGAGAGCGATGAGGTCTCCCCTCAGCCTCCTTCTCTCCAGGCTAAACAACCCCAGTTCCCTCAGCCGCTCCTCATAAGACATGTTCTCCAGACCCTTCACCAGCTTCGTTGCCCTTCTCTGGACACGCTCCAGCACCTCAATGTCCTTCTTGTAGTGAGGGGCCCAAAACTGAACACAGTATTCAAGGTGTGGCTTCACCAGTGCCAAGTACAGGGGGACGACCACTTCCCTAGTCCTGCTGGCCACACTATTTCTGATACAGGCCAGGATGCTGTTGGCCTTCTTGGCCCCCTGGGCACGCTGCTGGCTCATGTTCAGCCGGCTGTCGACCAGCACCCCTAGGTCCTTCTCTGCTGGGCAGCTTTCCAGCCACTCTTCCCCAAGCCTGTAGCGCTGCATGGGGTTGTTGTGACCCAAGTGCAGGACCCGGCACTTGGCCTTGTTGAACCTCATACAGTTGGCCTGGGCCCATCGATCCAGCCTGTCCAGGTCCCTCTGCAGAGCCTTCCTACCCTCGAGCAGATCAACACTCCCGCCCAACTTGGTGTCGTCTGCAAACTTACTGAGGGAGCACTTGATCCCCTCATCCAGATCATTGATAAAGGTATTAAACAGAACTGGCCCCAAAACTGAGCCCTGGGGAACACCACTTGTGACCGGCCGCCAACTGGATTTAACTCCATTCGCCACCACTCTTTGGGCCCAGCCGTCCAGCCAGTTTTTTACCCAGCAAAGAGTACGCCTGTCCAAGCCAGGAGCAGCCAGTTTCTCCAGGAGAATGCCATGGGAAATGGTGTCAAAGGCTTTACTAAAATCTAGGTAGACAACATCCAGGTTGACAACCCATGGGTTACCTTGTCACAGAAGGAGATCAGGTTAGTCATGCAGGACCTGCCTTTCATAAATCCATACTGACTGGGCCTGATCACCTGGTTGTCCTGTATGTGCCAAGTGATGGCACTCAGGATGATCTGCTCCATAACCTTCCCTGGCACCAAGGCCAGACTGACAGGTCTGTAGTTCCTCAGATCCTCCTTCCGGCCCTTCTTGTAGATGGGCGTCACATTTGCTAACTTCCAGTCAACTGGGACCTCCCCGGTTAGCCAGGACTGCTGATAAATGATGGGAAGTGGCTTGGTGAGCACTTCCACCAGCCCCCTCGGTACCCTTGGCTGGATCCCATCTGGCCCCATAGACTTGTGTGTGTGTCTAAGTGGTGGAGCAGGTCGCTAACCTTTTCCCCTTGGATTATGGGGGCTTCATTCTGCTCCCCATCCCTGTCTTCCAGCGCAGGGGGCTGGGTACCCGGAGAACAACTGGTCTTACTATTAAAGACTGAGGCAAAGGCAGCATTAAGTACCTCAGCCTTTTCCTCATCCTTTGTCACTATGTTTCCCCCCGCATCCAATAAAGGATGGAGATTCTCCTTAGCCCTCCTTTTGTTGCTAATGTATTTCTAGAAACATTTTTTTATTGTCTTTTATGGCAGTAGCCAGATTAAGTTCTAGTTGGGCTTTGGCCCTTCTAATTTTCTCCCTGCATCACCTCACGACATCCTTGTAGTCCTCCTGAGTGGCCTGCCCCTTCTTCCAAAGGTCATAAACTCTCCTTTTTTTCCTGAGTTCCAGCCAAAGCTCTCTGTTCAGCCGGGCTGGTCGTCTTCCCCGGTGGCTCATCTTTCGGCACATGGGGACGGCCTGCTCCTGTGCCTTTAAGATTTTCTTCTTGAAGAATGTCCAGCCTTCCTGGACTCCTTTGCCCTTCAGGACTGCCTCCCAAGGGACTCTGTCAGCCAGGCTCCTAAACAGGCCAAAGTCTGCCCTCCGGAAGTCCAAGGTAGCAGTTCTGCTGACCCCCCTCCTTACTTCTCTGAGAATCGAATACTCTTTCATTTCATGATTGCTATGCCCAAGTGTCGTGGTTTAACCTCAGCCAGCAACTGAGCACCACACAGCCGCTCGATCACTCTCCCACCTCCGGTGGGATGGGGGAGAGAATCGGAAGGGTAAAAGTGAGAAAACTCGTGGGTTGAGATAAAAACAGTTTAATAATTGAAATAAAATAAAATAGTAACAACAACAACAACAACAACAACAATAATAATAATAATAATAAAAGAATATACAATGCCAGTGATGCACAGTGCAATTGCTCACCACCTGCCGACCGATGCCCAGCCAGGCCCCGAGCAGCGGCCCCCCCGGCCAGCTTTCCCCAGTTTATGTACTGAGCATGACGTCACTTGGTATGGAATGTCCCTTGGGCCAGTTTGGGTCAGCTGTCCTGGCTGTGCCCCCTCCCGGCTTCTTGTGCACCTCCAGCCTTCTCAGTCGGCAGGGCATGGGAAGCTGGAAAGCCCTTGACTAGTGTAAGCACTGCTCAGCCACAACTAAAACATGGGTGTGTTATCAACATTGTTCTCCTCCTAAATCCAAAACACAGCACTGTACCAGCTGTACCAGGAGGAAAATTAACTCTATCCCAGCTGAAAGCAGGACACCAAGATGGCCTCCAACCATTGCATCACCCACAAGTCCTTCTCTGCTTGCAAACAACAGGTCCAGTGGGGTGCCTTCCCTAGTTGGGCCACTCACCAGCTGTGTCAGGAAGTTATCATCTTCCACACACTCCAGGAACTTCTCTGCTGAATTGTATTTCCAGCAGATATCTGGTAAGTTGAAGTCCCCCACGAGAACAAGGGTAGCGATCGTGAGACTTCTCCCAGCTGCTTATAGAATATTTCATCCAACTCTTCATCCTGGTTGGGTGGTCTATAACAGTCTCCCACCATGATATCTGCTTTGTTGGCTTTCCCCCTGACTCTTACCCATAAACACTCAGCCCTTTCATCACCATCATTAAGCTCTAGACAATCAAAACACTCCCTAACATACGGGGCTACCCCTCCGCCTCTCCTTCCTTGCCTATCCCTTCTGAAGAGTTCATAGCCATCCATTGCAGCACTCCAGTTGTGCGAGTCATCCCACCATGTTTCCATGATTGCAACTGTATCATAGTTTTCCAGCTGCGCAATGGCTTCCAGCTCCTCCTGTTTGTTGCCCACGCTGCGTGCATTGGTGTAGATGCACTTCAGTTGGGCCATTGATCCCACCACCTTTTTTGGGGGAGAAGCCCTAATTCCTATGTGACCATTCTCAGGTGCTTCCGTGGTTTCTAACACATCAATAACCCTTGTGCCTTTGCTGCCACGTGGATTTCCATCCTCTACCTTCACTGAGACAGCAGACTGAAGGACCTCGCTAGCACACCATCCCTCAAACATTGGCGTGCTGCCCCCACGCTTATCTCTAGCGAGCCTGGTTTTATCCCCTTCCCCCTTCAAATCCAGTTTAAAGCTCTTTCAATGAGCCCTGCTAAGTCCTGTGCAAAGATCCTTTTCGCACTTTGAGACAGGTGTACCCCGTCTGTTGCCAGCAGGCCCTGGGGGAAGCAGGGGTACCCAGAGTCTCATCTGAGCTGTGGGCTCACCAGGGGCCCCTGCCAGCTCTCCACCCACTGCCAGTGCGAGTGCCGACGGGGCAGAGGATGGCCATGTTGCGGTGCTGCCGGTGGGATGAACCCGTTGGAGGTGGCAGTGGTTAAATTTCATTGTTTATTCTGAGCATGCAGACTGATTTTGTGCTTCGAAGGCCATGTTCCTCCATTGTCCAACAGCTGCATCCTTGCCAAATTTCAGCCCATGGCTCCTGAATATGTTCTAGTGAATGATATGTCTTTTCAGGGAAAGGTATTAAATATTTGTCAGATGCTGAACCAGCACATGCCCTCCATCCCGAGTAACCTCCGGACAGGCAATTGGGATGGAAAGCATCCATCTGAGCAGATGGTCTAGCAATGCTCCAAGAACCCCTAAAACAGGGTCATGTGATGAAAAATGTCAGTCTGCCTTTGTAACAGGCTTTGCCAGGAGCTCTTTCTATAATATCATAGATTTGTCTCAACCTTCTGATGCCTGAGACAAATGTAGGGTTTCGGTCCCTGGTTCTGCTGCACCCTCTGGGTGAAACCCGGCCCCTCCAGGTGGAAGGAGAGAGAGGGAGGGGGTTACGGCTGAGCTAATGGTGTCCCTCAGCATCTGTCTTCTTGGAGATCCCCCCATCCTGTGGTTGCAGCATGCCCATCAGCTCTCATGCGGACAGGCTGGTAACTGAGCTTTCGTTGCTAAGCACTGGGTGCTGCGTTTCTGCTTCTGCACGTTTATGCAAATAATGGAGGAGAAAAGCCTATACTTTATCTGACTGACAGAGGAGTTGGCTGGCTTGCTCCCCAGTGCTGGCAGTGTTGCTTGGTAGGTGACTGTCCCGAAGATGATTGAAGTGGAGAGCGTAAATCGAATTTTCAAAGTGCATCTGTACAGTTAGGCAGAAATGTGATGTGAATCCATCTGTTTCCGCTGATGTGAGAATGATGACCTTTTGATTTTAGATAAATGGCTAGTGTGGCACTCGGCCAGGATTCAGGAGTGTTTTCTGAGATTGCATGTGGCTCATTAAATCTTTTACACCGCAGTTAAACATGCCAAAAAAAGACCCAAGTGAAAAAAGCTGCTTTGAACCTCAAACCTGCTTGAACTGCACGTGAATCTCAGAGCTGGAGGGACTTAGATGCTTGTGTCAAGCTTACCAAGATCCACCTGGTTTGAATAGTAAGGAGCACTGGATGTGCTAACGCAGGGAAATCCCTTCATGCTCGTGTCTGTGCAAGCTCCCAGTGCGAGAGGCTGCTTAGCCTCTCTGCATGGGAGGCTGGGACGGAGCAATCGCGTGAGACTGGGAATGTGTGGGGGACTCATCTAAGGGCAACTGAGGTTGTATCACACATTATTGTGGCTTTAGACTAGAAATCGGGAAGAGGCTTTCTAGCAGTAAGACCCGTTTCAGGGAATGGCCCATAGTGCCAGCCCCAGAGCCAGAAGCAGAGGTTCCTGATCCATGCTGGGAAGCAGAGTAATACTACTGGGGCTTGCTGGACCCAGAAGTAACTTGAGTAAGATGGTACAGGGTTGATTTTTTTTCCCTTGTCCTCCCACTGCAAACCTAGGCCTGTGACTCAAAATGAACTTTGGAGGCAGAGTTGGTCCTGGGGAAGACTAAGGAGGACAAACGCCCTTGGTTTGCAGGCATGAAGGGGCCCACACTAGGCTGCATTGGGTAGCAGGACAAATCCTGCTCCCTGTAGGGCAGTCAGCCGTTCATTGGGGTTGGGCGTGGGGGTAGAGTTTCCTAATTTGCTGCCCAGAGCTCTTGAGGGTCTAACACCAACTCCACTTGAAAGATGCTCACAGCCCTGTTAAAGCTTGTGCTCATTGACTGTGTGCACACAAAGTATACACGCAGTGTATCAAATATACAATATAAAAGAGTGGGGGAAAGTGCTGTCCCATGTATTCTGCATGCAAATGTTTGAAATTACACCTGCAGGTAACCTGCATGCTGCCGAGAGGTCTCAACTCAGTGCACTGTTCTCCAGCTTGTGGGTTTTGGCAGGTTTTTCAGCGGAGGTGTGGACCCGCATCATTAAGCTATGCTTACTTTTCCTAATTACCTTTCAGAGACCCTTGACAAGCATACTTTGGGCCCCCAAAAAGACACAGACCATAGTCGTAAAACCACTGGTCTTAATAGGCTATTTCTTTATGCAAATATGACTGCATGTCCAGTGGATGACTTTAATTGCCCAGTAAAGGATCAAGACTTTGTAGGACCAAAAACCTGTAGGTACGAAATGAATAGAAAAGAGAAATCTTTCGGGTCGATTGGAAAGACTAGAGCTGAGCATTACTTGGAGCTATGGTTGAGAGTGTGGGTGAAAGCAATGTTTGTAGAGCTTAGAAATATTTTCTCTTTTCCTCCAGAGAAGAGTATGTGCTGGCACTGAGCCAGGACCACGGTCTGTCCTTGCCTTGGGATGCAGTAACCTTCTGCCTTAGCTGCCCTCTCTGCAGGGCTGTCTGGCATGGGCTACTGACCTCCTAGGATGGCTGGCTGGCTGATACGGAGCGGGCCAGGCTGCAGACCACGGGCTCCGTTCTGATCTCCTGCCCCTCTCTGTAACCCACTGAACTGTGCCCGAGAACAGCATTTTGTCTCTGTTCTCACGTAACATCTTCAACTACTATAACTAAAGGTTAACTTTGTCGCAACAAAAAGTTAAATGAAAACTCACAATTAATAGCTTAGACATTACCTGTTTCCTTTGATCATTATATATTATTTGGATTAGTCATTGCTGACATCAGGCACATTTTCTGTTTTGCAGTGCTTCAATGTCTCCACATTCAGAAACTAACTAACTATCTAACTATCTATCTATCTATCTATCTATCTATCTATCTATCTATCTATCCATCCATCCATCCATCCATCCATCCATTAATCCATAATTATTAATGGAAAATTATAAATTCAGAATTTCTGTAACAGAAATGTCATGAACGAGAGAAAAATCTGAGAACATTTACACTCTTGAAATGAAATAATGGTATTTTAGGCTGCTATTTTCTCCCCATGAAAACCTCAGAACAGACGCACTTCTGAAATGAGGAGGAGGTGTTTGCTGTAAATTGAATAGCACAATTTTATGGAAACAATTTTCTGTATTTTTGTTCTCAGAAATGTTTTTGTTACTTAGCACTCAATAGATCCAGTGTATTTGCCTCAAGACCTGGTATTTGTCCAATGGAGAATATGGAAACATCTGATTATCCTTGCATGTTCGATACTGAATGTCCAGGGCTTAAAAAATGCTGCAACTCATCCAAAGGAACAGGCTGTGTGGATCCAATGCCAGAGGGTATGTTACTGATAAACTCAGGACTGCTTCTAATAGAAATACGCTTAATTTTTCCTTCTAAGGGTGGGAGTGGGCAGGAAAACTGTTACCATAGCTCTTCATAAAACAAATACAGGAATCTGCCTTGGATCAATTCCAGGATATTCATTTTCCACCCGTGAGTGCTGAACCCTGGGTGCTGCGGGTCCAGTGGACCTTGCTCAGGCTTTTCTCCTTCGCTGGTGCCGCTGCCTGCAGCATATGGTGAACAAGGCCGTAGCTGATGGCTGTACATGGGCTCTTCATATTTGCCAAGTTAAAGCTTGCTTCAGTTTCTCAGAGCCTGCCTATAGCTCTGTTGCTTTCTATAGCATCAGACCTGGGATGACTTGGCTCTTTTGTTTTGTATGCTTCAGGAAGAACATTCTGGTACAACGCGACAGTGCTTGTGAAAATGGATTTTAATGAATTAATCAGAGTGGATTCCCACCTTCTGAATCATTCACGCCTTTTGCACTCCATGGTACGTACAGACAGGAACGCTCCTGTGTGCTGCTCGTTGTGTCCATGTTTCTGTTACTCAGTAACCACCACTTGCTCCAGCCCGGGAGGGATCTCATAGTCCTCTGTGCTGGGCATAACCCTGCCAGCCAGTCGCTCCCCCTTTGTTCCACCAGATGATAATTTTTTGGGCCCTAATTTATCCCTAATTGGTGAATGTCAGCCTCATCCTCAAGGAGCTCAAGTAACATTGATTTATCAGCTGCTTTGGTAAATTTTTCAGGTCTCTTCCGAGGGCAGTTTAAAGACATTCTGAAATACAGTTTTTTTTCTTGCTTAAGAATTGCTTGCTCCAGCTCTGGTGCAGTTCAATTTTGGGTCTACGACCAACAGGGTCTGGATTTCAAGACCTGCAAAGCGTGATGTTTTCTGATAAGGAGTTTTGAGTTAAACCTTTGAAGAGACAAACCTGATCTATGGCACTGGGAACTACATGGCAGGTGGACTCAGCAGCACCAGAAGTTTCACTGTGAACCCCCAGACACAGGGGACTGTGCCTGGGTCAAGGGCGTTTCGTTGTCATTCTTGCCACAGAAGCAGCACTGGGGCAGACAGCAGGGCGTTGCTTTTGCTGTAGGACCGAGGCTCTGCCTCGTGCATGGATTAGCAGCGGCATTGGCAATCACGCGTGCACGGCCACGCGACAGCAGCACGGCGTGCCCCTCCCTATCCCCGACACGGCAGATGGGAAGAGTCCAAGGCAAGCAAGAAAAATACAGCCCTAGCAGAGGCGTGAGGCACGCTTCCCGAAAGGAGGGTCCGCAGGAAGAACCAGGCTGCAAACTAAAGCCACACTCAGACAGGGGGGCTTGCTCTGTCCTTTAAGTGGTATTTAGGAAACGGATTGAGGAACTAGGACAAAGACCCTCCAGACCATAAACCCGAAGCATTTCCCTAGTACATATCACCATGCCATGGAGAAAACCAGGCTTGGATGTGGCCTTTGAAAGGTACCCAAGAGGGCAGTTCCCTATTTCCCTCCATTTTTGTTTCTGCTCCTCCCCAGTTTCCAGCTGGGAGTGGGCTAGTAGCAAAGGAAACCCTTCTTCCATCATCAACTAGCACTGACAGGTAGAAGAATAGAAGGTAGCAGTAGCATGGGGATGTTGCATGAATTTACTTCTTCCTCCTACCTGAATTCACCCTTCTCATATCCTAAAAAAGTGAGAAACCGTGGTCCTGTTGCCTGCAGTATAGTAAGGAGTAGAGGGCAATGATCTACCAAGACTTTCATATCTTGGTCTAAAGCAAGCTATGGCAAAGTCAAACACTCAAAAAAAAGGAAATATAAACTGAAGGTTTGCAATGAGCTACTACTCAGAGGAATGTCTTCCAGGCCCTGTCTGCTCCACTGACTCCTAATGCTCAGCCCACCACCATGTCCCTTCTCTGATCCCTGACTCGCAGTTGTGATGACTTGGTCAGTCCTGGGGTCTCTCTGTGGCTCTTAGTCCCAGCCTTCTTGCTCAGTCTATTGCTTTTCTTCTTTTTCTTTCTATTCCTTTTTTCAGCAGTCTTTTTAGTTGCTTAAAGTAAGAAGTATTGGACAGCTTTATTACAGATGAATTGTAATAGCATGTCTAAAGTATATTCTGTCTATTGAGATTTTGATGCTTAAGCATTACAAGCCAAAGAGACTTTTTCCTTATCTTCCTGGGTTGCATCCTCCTGCCTAAGCATTTGAGATCCGACATGAAGCTCCACACGTCCCTTAGCTTGGCATTTCTGTCCTGTAACTCTGTTGTGAAATGCGGTAATAAGAGCTCACCTTGCATAAATACAGACCTAAATGTTGCCACTTTGCTACGGTGGTTTCTGAATTGGTGCTTTCTACACTCAGATTATGATGATAATCATTGCATAGGTTACGCCTCATTGGCATACAGTTGTGCTGATAAAGAAATGAGATACCAAAGTGTTTGTTCCCCTGTTTTCCAGATTACTGGTGCGTTACAGCCCTTGAATGCCTCTGTGCACCATATCCAGAGTAACCGTGCAGATGTATACGCTGGGACAGTGGCCTCCCAGGTTCTCATTGGACTGCATCAGCCAGCTCCGCTAGCAGAGGTTTCTTCTTCCTTGAAGGACATCGTGAAGCATGTGTATGAAGTGATTGACACAGAAGTGCAAGGTTAATTATTATAATCCTGTCACGGGGGGAAGCTTTTTCAGGGGGCTTCATCCATCTTCACGTGGGATTTCATCTGTATGACTATCAATTTGCTTTCAAAAATAGCGTAGTGAATCTTGTAAACTTTGCAAATATGGCCCTAACCTATCCATTATAGGATGGAGAGGATTGTAGTTAGTTAATAATTATTTTGGAGTGAATAGTTTGGAGGGGAATACTCCTGCTTCTTCAATTAACTTTATTTTCTCCTAATAGCATAGCATAGACCATCTTCATATGAAAAAGCAAAGGTGTTCAAAATTTGTAGCACAATCATTAGTTATATTAGTCAGGCTCTTAAAAAAAGTGTTTAAAGTATTCTTGGGAAGCAGATACAGTCTGGTTTTATAGACATGTATTACTTCCAGTAGCTTGCATGAAACAAGGAGTATTTATAGTCTGTTAATTACTATAGCGTATTGCTACCTACTTTTTAAATGTTAGGTAAACACTTAAATATATTTGGTTTAAATTATTTTAATCTACTTATTCTGTGTAGTTATCTGAACATTTTCACTCCTGAAATGCATCCTTAAGCACCGTTGTCATCACTTCTTATTCTGTGTTTACTTTTGAAAACTCAGTCCAACTTCCAGTGAAATCACTGGGTAGATCTCCTTCTCCCTGCCGCTGACATCTCTTAGGTTTGGATGACACCCTGCAACTGTAAGCAAGAGCTGCCACAAACTGTCCTCTTATTCCAATGAACTGGAGTAAAAAGTGAGAGGGTTGTAACTGAATGGGGGCTAGTTTTGGGGAAGGGCAGCATTCTGATTTCATTGCACTCATATACACCCAGAATTGCTTCAGCAGAGTTACTGCAGATTTACACTGAATTTATCATATCCAGAGCCTGGTCTACACACATTGCAGATCAATCTTGATGCTGCTATCAATATCTATGCAAGGTGTGTTCTTCTTGTTAGATGTCAATGAATGCTCCTATGTTGAATTCAACGCTTGTCCCGAGAAAAACACCTGTGTAAATCTGGAGGGTTATTACAGCTGCAACCCTCAGCACGAACATGCAGATGTCAACCCTCACCAGCTGACCCCAAGAAAGGAAGGTAAGAAACGTAGGTCTCACCTTGGGAAATACTGAGAACACTTCTGCAGGACTTTGTGGTCTATCGCAGGAGCCACCTGCAAGGCAAAGATTTCTGGAGCACACAGTGCCTCTTCTCCTCCTGTTGGGAGCAGATGCCACATAAGCCAGCTGTTAGCTATTTCTGATTGAAATGCAGTGTATATATTTCACGGTAACTGGCGGTTTCTCCTATCTCACCCTCAGCTGTCCGTACTCACCTGCCAAACCCTCTGGCTTCAGACCCTGACTGCTTCTCAGAGCAAGTCGCTCAGTGTCAGTACACCTCCCCAGCCTCCTGGGAAATACGATTAGTGACGCTATTTGTACATGAACTCTCCTTCCCATTTTGACTGCGTGACTGCAGTTGGGGCTCAGTGGTTGTATAATCCCACCCTGGATTATACAGGGTCCTCTGCTGGAGGCAGACGGAGTTTGGCAATGGGTGAAATAATACTTTGCGGTACCAGTTCAGCAAAACATAGAGGCATGTACTTACAGTCCACAGACATCAATGGGCCTGCTAATAGGCTTAAAGATAATGAGATAAATGAGTGCTTGCAGATTCAATGCTTTAGTTAGAAAACAATTTTACGATCCTTTAATCTCAAAAATTAAGATAATGTATTACTTTATGCTTTTGTGATATAATACATTTATTTTCATTTCTATTTATATTACTTCTATTGCTGCTTTTCAGCTGCGGAAAACATGAATGGTATTATTTTGGATTTACGTTGTTAGGAATGCTTTAACTCTTTGATAATACCATTTTTCCTCTAGGCATGACAGCGTCTACTCCAAGTTCAGCGTTGGATCTCATTAACGCTAGCAATAGCTCTCTGTCTATAAGTAATTCAAGTCTCTTGTCCATAACTAACCAAGCCACAGATGCTGGGTGCTGTAAGTAACCTTGGATTTGAATGAATATTGTCTTGCTTTTAATTCAGCCACTCTTTGATCTCTTTGTCCTGGGGCTGGTTGAATTACAGGAGGGTGTTCACAGAAGCTGGTAATAGTTTTGGAGTGAATCTCCACCTATGGAAAGGGAAAGAGGCTCCCCCAACGGGGCATTTGAATCAGGGTCTGTAGTGCTGTGACCACTGGAGAAGCCCCACTGTTATTCCCATGGCTACTGAAGGCAACTGGCCTCCTGGAAGTGGAGTTGGCCGCGCTGGCTTCTTGAGCCACTTGTGCGTGGTGAACCATCCAAGTGCAGGTCCCATCATAGGGCTTGTGCTGGATAATCCTGCAGCACGAGAAGCATGCCAGTGAGGGCTGTGCGAGGCCAGCACCATTCACTCACCCTGGACCCAGCCCACTGCATATCCCAGGCTTGTCCTGGAACAAGGTACGGGAGGATCTGCTACCGACCACAGGAGCTCCTCCTGGCCACAGCCACCGGGATGCGGGCCTCTTGCATTCGAGTCTGTAAAGATGTTGGTGGGGTACGTGAGTCAGGGAGGTTGGCCAAAGCTACTCTACACTGGAGTTAGCCTTTGTGAATACTCTCCCTGCTATACATGATAGCTGTCTGAGTAAATTTGTCTTTATATGGGTGCCTTCAGCCCTTTCAGGTGAGAGTTATCACAATGCTTTTATAACAACATCCTGTTGTTCTTGTGGGAGGAAATAGCTTTAAGTAGTTCTTTGCCTAGTTCAGAGAGACAGGCTGGATATTCTTGATCTTCAGCCACAACTTCTGATCCAAGCTGAAGCTAGAGGAATTAAACTGAAGTCCCTGTAGAGCAGGGGCAGTATGGCTTTGGGGGTATTTGGCAGCCACCTGGCTCAGAGGCCTGGAAAAAATTGTGTCGTATTGAAACAATTTAAGAAAACAAACTTTTTTCTCAGGCTAACCATTCGCATGAAAGAATTGAAGTTGTGGCAGCAGCATGCCGTGGTCTCTAGGTTAGTGTGGGGGATGATGTTCATCTCACCTGACCCCAGCTGTCTACAGGAGAGGTGTCTAGTCTGGGCTCTCTCTCTGGAGACAGACAGGCTCTGCTGGAGGGCAATTCATCCTACCCAATTTAGACACCTCGTCCTCCTTTGAGGAGAGGAATCATCTCTGAAGGCTCCTGTCTTTCCCCATTGACATGACAATGATTGTACCGGACTAGAGTGGCATAAATAGGTGAAATGCTACCCACCACTCTGCCCCCAGCCTGTAAAAGCTGGTGTCTGTGGGATTTTTCTAGGCATAAATGAAGGCAGCCTTTGCCTGAAGAGGTGCATTGTGATGATTAAAGTGACAAAAGGCACAGCAGGTGTCAACATATGTAGAGTACACAGATTCACTACTCCAGACTTACTTCTGCTGCTTGAAGCTGTAGCTCATTGGCTGATTATTAGTGTTACTAGAGATTCAACACAAATAGGTATAGTAAAAGGAAATAAAAAGTGTAAGCACCTAATTAATCACCCTAATGGGATGGTTCATGGATGAGGGTACCCGGTACTGTGACAGGGGCAGAATCTGTCCTGATGTAATGTAAAAAGGAACTTCCCCTATTGATTGTCAAAGTGTTTGTCTATAATGGATTTAGAATAGCACAATGCTTTAAACATGAAATGCTGATTTTTCTGTGATGGCTCGTCCTGGGACTGCGATAGACTCCTCTGCGGTTAGAAACCACCGAATCTTCAGCGTTACCAGCAACGGTTTTGAAATGTCCTGGCATGTCACTTCTACTCTGAACCATACTTTCCAAGTCCAAGTGTTAAAGGGCAAAGAGATTATACAAAACTTGAAGACAGAGGAAATGAAAATGGACGTGTCTGGACTGGAAGCAGGTGTGATGTATTCAGTAGAGATCAGCTATGAAACCTGTGGAAAAACCAGCATCTCCCATCAAAATGTTAAAACAGGTAAATAGCCACTTTAAAATATATCTAATTCCCCCCCCCCCTTCTTTCTCCACTCACTTGCAGTTCAGCAATGATCCATTTAGTCCTCCCTGAACTCCATTTTCCACCTCCTTCAGCACTTTTTCTCTCCTCTACCCCAGCATTTATGCAATCCAGACTATCAGGCAGCAGAGCGCTGGCCTTAGTTGATAAAGCAGTGTTGGAGCTGACTCAGACTATTACAGATATTAGGCTAAGGTAGAATACTTTTTTTTTTGTGCTTGGCACTGCATTCTGCTGCCACCCATCTCCCATCAGGCCCCATTTTTCCTGGTTGACGGCTGTGGCCAGTGAGAAATCCAGTCAACTGGTTTGTCAAGGGCTTAGCTGAGCTAACAAGAGTGCCCAGAGGACGGCCAGATTCGGTTGAATATTTGTGAGTGACCAGGATTAGAGGGAATAACGAGATGTGTAAGAAAGCTTGCAGAATACCTGCATAATTTTGTTCAATAAGCTAGTGACACTAGCTCCCTGAGACCCTAGTGTGTTGATCAAACATAATTTTGCTTTTCCTTTATCCTTAAATTATTTCCTAAGCCTTCATGCAAATAAAGAAATAAATCTCTCCACATTTTCTTCAAAAAGCAGGCAGTGAACTATTTAATACTGGCCACAGTGAGAATGCTGCTCTTTATGTTTATCCATAAGAGCCTTCCCTTTGATCAGATGAGGGATGACTCCAGTTTGGGTCAGAAGGAAATTACTCCCTTTGTAGAGGGAAAATAGGAGGTCTAGTGGTTACAGAAACAGGGGGCTGGACTTCAGAGTATGAAGTTGGAGCCCTTGAGAAAAAGAAAAGTTTTCCAAAGATCAGTCCAAAGAGTAACAGCCTCAGGTTGTTTATACAGGTTAAAGTGGTTAATAGATTCCTTGGCTCTTGGTTTTGGCTCACGTGCTCTGTACGTTATCTGCCAGGGCTTACCAGACAGAAAAGTGGCATGCACTGTTTTTTTGTTATTATTTTCAGCCATACTATTCACTCTACCAAGATCAGGAAAAAAATAATAATTGTGACTGGTGGACGAGAGATGAGCTCACAGGCAATTCAACCCCGGATGTAACTCAAATGCAGGAGTTATGTAGGTTCAGGTCCACAAGGGTATGTGTATACCCAGTTCTCACGCAGTTGTAATTAGGCACCTAAATGTCTTTATGGACCTGATGTAAGTGCATCTCCTCAATGTATAGGAAGCTTGTAGCAGAATATTGGCTTTATTTTCTTGGTTTAATACCAAACTCTCTCAACATTCTCCCCCCCTTCTCCCTCCATCAGCTGAGATTTTGGTCTGGGTACATCAGTTTTGACTGAATCCTTTCCTCTTCTGCTTTGTCAGTGTGTGTTTTAATATTGTGTCCTACAGATGCCAAGATATTTGGTGTTACTATGAGGATTCTCAACTACAACTTCACTGATGATTTCCATAATGCCAGCAGCTCAGTGTATGAAGAATTTTCAAGACTGTTGCTTACAGAGGTAATGCTAAAATATCTGTGTGTAATTTTTTTTTTTCAATTTAGAATTTATTTAATGTAATAGAAGATTTTATGTCTGGCTGAAATATCCCTTGAAAATCATCATACTGTTTCCTGTGACCTTTCTTTATAATTAAAACAAAATTCAACTGACTAAACAGATCAAGACCTTGGCCTTATTAGCAATGGAGCCAATGAGAATTTTCCCCTACAGAAGAGTAAAGGAATTAAAAATGCAGGCGTGCAACAGGGACTCCTTTCCTTGGATCTTTAGTTTGGCAATAAACTCACACTGAATTGACTTGAGGCTTTTTAATGGATTATTGAAATGACATTGCTGGCATTCATTTCAGCACTGTCTTCTGATTCTGACTGCTCTCAAAGCTCTTTCTTCTTAAGGAAAAGTGACCAGGTCAGGCTTTCTTCTCCAGCCCCATTCACTGCACGCACACATGCAGCCACTGTCCATGCTCAGGTGTAATCAGCCATAAACAAAACTTGAGCCATGAAGTCTGTTACCAGCTCTCAGCTTCCCAAACAGGGGGGACGTTTCAGACGCAGCAATCTCTTACAGTTTTGCTGTAGAGAACAGGGCCCATACAGAGGAGCTGGAATCTCCATCCAAAATTAGACTTTCCCAAAACAAAGGGGGACTCATAAACATATGAATATAAATCCGAGGAAAAAAAAGACAATAATGGAGCTATACTTTCAAAGGCAGCGCAGAAGAGGTGTTTGCTCATGAGAAATGGAAGTTGAATCTCCTGACATGGTTTTATTTCCCATAGCTGCAAATTGTTTGCTTTTGTTGTGCAGGAGGATTTTTGTCAGTGAATCTTTGCTGAGACTAATGCAGATGTATTTGGCATCATGAGGTTGGGAAGGAAAAGTAGCGTTGCGCATCTGTGTTGCTTCTGCCTCCTTGGGTGTTTGGGAGCACAACATCCCCCTCTCACTTCCTCTCTCCTCTCTTTTTCTTGCCTCCCCACCCTGATCTGAACTTAGTCCAGTTAAAGAGCTTGTTTGTAGGAATTTTTGGAGCAAACTCTGGCTGAACAGGAGCAAAGCCGTATAGATTTATGGTGCTGCATTGCGTGCTCAAAGCCATGTTTTGAGGTGTATGTAGGAACAAAAGGCTCAAGCATGGAGATGCCTTCTAGAGATGTAAGGCAAAACTGCCAACTCCGGCACTGCTCAAATATTGACAGCAGTATGCCAGCTTTAACGTTCAGAGCAACGCCATTTGTTCAACTGATGTGTCTACTTACCGGATTGGTAATCAACCATAACTGTGATATTGCTTTGAAGCTGGGCTGTCTCAGACACATTTTCTTGAAGTTATCCACACCCATTTTTCTTGTCTCTCATCCTGAGATTTCTTTGTCATTAGACTCGGCTGCAGGCTGGACTTGGACTGGTGAGTTTCAAATAAGCCCGGGGAGCTAAAGCTATGCCATACTGGTAAACGAAACTTCCTGAACCATTCTGACACTGACACCAATTGGCACAAACCAGCCTGCATCTGTGCAGCTGGGTCTTCCAAAGTACGGCGGTCACACTCAGATTGCCTGTGGGACTGGCCCCTGGCCGATGCTGTGTCAGACTCTGCCTGGGTACTGCCTGGGGGACTGCTAGCTGGTAGCAGCCAAAATCAAGCCAGAGTCTGCTCCAGCAACAGTGGAGATGACCAAGTTCCACTGCCTGGGAGCGCAGAGGTGAATACATAGGAGGCTTGGGAAAAAAAGCTTACGTGACATACAGAGCTAACATCAAGGGTCTGATGCACGCAGACTTACTGAGCCAGTTCAGCTGTGATGCATGCAGACAGGGGCAGAAGGAATTCTGCTCCCTTGAGCCAGAATGAAATTTGTTTTGTAAGACCAGTCGTCAGATGGGTACCATTTTCAAGGGTACCTAGGTGAACCAAGGAGACTCACACTTCTCTGTGCCCCAGTAACCTCTGAAAAGTAAGATTTCTGAAACACTTTGAAACTTTCTTTTTACAACATTTTCTATGTTGTGCATGTATAAATCTTTAAAATGGTACCACCATAGTTCAGTTTTAAAAGGAGCTATTCCTGCTGGGTTCCTAATTGTCGATGCTTCTCTCCCTTTGCTCAGCTTGAAAATTCATTTCCAGCCAACATTTCTGCTTTATACAAGTCTGGGAAGCTGAAAGTGCAGACCGAATCCCTGCAAGCCGGAAGCATCATTGTGAGGCTCAGAATCACTGTGCAGGACCCCGAGTTCCCAGTCAATGCCTCCACATTTGCCCCGGTGCTTTCTTACCTATACAATGGCTCTGCGCTTTTGGTGGATCAGCAAAACACTGCAGTAGAAGGTAATTTTTTTTAAATTTTTTTTTCCAAACAACAAAACAGCATTTGTAGTTTGATCATGCACAGTATCACCAGCATTCTTCATGAAAAATGCTTTCTAGAGAGACAAAGTATGTGGAGCTTACAGTGGTTTGTTGGAGGGAAAACCGTGACACAAGAACTCCTCCGTGGGCTTTTATCCATAAGCCCAAAAGGGGTCGGAAGAAGGAGCATTGGCTGTCCCCAGGTACCTGCAGGCACTGCTTCCCTCCACTGTGTTTAAGGAGGAGTGGAGCCCTTGATTTTCCTATTAATTTTCCTCTCTCCTCCTTGTGAGCAGTTGGAAGTTTGCCATATCTCTCTTGCACTGAATTGCGGATAGGATTACTGTGGAATATTTGTAGCCTTTAGCATACACATTCTCTCTAGACAGTTTTGTGCTTCAAGGCTGTGGGGCTGTATTTGGGCCAGGGTTTAAGAAAAGAAATCTAACATCTTCACTACAGAAATCCAGCCAGAGAAATTCCTAAATGTCCCCTCAGTGAATAGGACTAAAGGAACGTATGGAATTTATGTTAAACTAGGCCTTTGTTTGATCTTCAGTAATCACCATTTTTATCTTCAAAGGACTAAGGTCTGGCTTCAGGTTTCCCAGCTGGCAGAGCCAGCCAGAGTTCAGAGAGTTGCCAAAGCCAACAGAATGGGTTATTCTTCTTCCCCAGTGCACTGAGCCCTTAAAAGCTTATTTACTGTGATCAGGGAAAACTCCCATTGGAGTGGCAGAGCATATGGAGGTTAAGGGGGACAGGACAGGAAAACAACAGAAGAGACAAATTGCACTTGAAGCCTACAAATATCACAGTGGTAGCAGATACTGAATTGCAGGATGCTGATGTGTGCCAAAATACTTCACAAACATTATTGATCCTGGGACTGAAAGAGTGGGGAGGAAGAAGGCAATAGCTCTGGACCATTACTTTAATTTCAGAAAGCCAGGTGGCTTCCAGTAGCACCATTCTTAGCCAGGAGCACAGCCAACTCTTCCTTAGGGGCAGAGAAAAGGGGTCTATTTCTTAGCTCTGCCCAAACAAGCATTTATTTGACATGAGTTTCCTAAAGTCAGATGTGGAAAATAAGGCAAAGGAGTGCAGCACATGAAGGAAAGATTTGTATAATGGGCTGTACTTCTTCCTGACCCCTGAGAGCCCTGGGACGTGCCCTTTGGCAGTAAGCCCGCACAGCTCCTCTTGCACCAGTGTAGCAATGCCACCTGGATCCTCTGTGGAGCCTGGCCACCAAAAGGCTACGTGCTTGGTTTAGTGACAGTGGCAGAGCAGGGAATTCAACTTTGAAACAGCAAGGATGAGAAGTCAGAAGGGATAGCACAAATGAAGGGAGTGGAGCAATTGCACCTCTCTTTGTAGACTCATAAATTATTAAGTTTACTGCCATGATCAACAGAGACACTAAAATGGCTGGCTGTTGTGTGAGGCATGGTAAGGAAAGAGAAAGGGACGCGTGCTGAGTCAGGTCCAAGATCCAGCTAGCACAATATCATGTCCTCAGTAGCAGCCAGGAGCCAATTCCTGGAGAAGTGTAAGAATACAGCAAGTGTAGACGATACCTCTCACTAAAACCCTCTTAGCCACCAGCCGTTTTCAGCTCCAGGACTCCCTGAATCCAAAGTGATTTCTTTGGGTTTCTCCTCCATGGGTTCCCCGTGAAGTCATGCAAACCTTTAGCATCTGCAACATCATCAAGCAAGGAATTTCACAGATTTTTACCCATTGCATGTACCTCTTACAGGTATAATGGGTAATCAGAGCGAACACAAAGGTGGTTTTTTAATAGTTCTTGGAGTAGGACTGTTGGTTGAGGTGTGTGTCTGGGGAAGGGACTTGCCAAACGTGAAAGGCCAGAGAGATGCCAAGAGTGCAGAAAAAGAGCACAGAGCACACCTTGCCTGAGATGTAATGGTTGTAGAGGAAAAAAGTGCAGCGTGTGTGTGCATGTATGTGCATGAGTGATGTACTAGTGCCAGTGAGCACTGAGAAGAGAACATAAGTGTTTTGACCTGATGCGTGACTGAATTTGGCCTTCAGAGGTAAAGGAATTTGCTTAAAAAGCCATGCTAAGTGATGAGAAAGGAAACCCTCAGAGACAATGGAGCCAGTGAATGTAAGTTATTTGGCAATTAGCACGGGAGCATCTCTCAGATGAAGCCATCAAGAGTCACGATTACCTCATAGCATAGTAAGGCATTAATGAGAGCACTTTCATTGCTGATGCTTTAGTCATTCCTGCATACTTCTGTATTCCCTCTAAGTGGCTTAGGCTATAACATAGTAGACAGATGCTGGCCATAGGCGCATGAAATTGTCTAATGGAAAAATAATGGATGCAACAATTATCTAATGAAGAAGAAAGGCAAAAGAGTTGAAATATTAGCTGGAAGGAAGTAAAAGCGGAAGGCTGTCTGCAAGCAGAAAGATGAACGCGTGTATGCGCATGCACACACCTGCTCTGCGCTTTCTGTTTCTAGAACGGGACTTTCCTTTGTTTCAGAGAAATAATCACAGTGATTAATCTCTGCATGTTTTCAGAACAAGCACTTATGATAATGCATTGTTCCAAATAATTTTTTAGGCTCTGATCAGAATTATTTGTCCCAAGGCACAGTTTTCAGTCTAGTTTTCTGCTCTCCCTCACTTACGGCCCTGAGGCAGCGAGGGTGCATGCACAAGGGAGTGCACACAGGGAGGGCTCACATGGGATTCACTGAGATTGTTCAAGTCCAAAGCATTAACTTGGCCTTCGCATGTTTGCTGGAACAGGGTGCAAATGGTAATATAAGACTCCAGATCTAACTCCTTCCAGAGTGAAGAGACTCGGCAATAAAATAGGTCTGTAACTCCATGAAAGAAACATCTCTAACTGATTCAGAGCAGCTGAAATTAGACATAAGGAACACCCTTAGAGCATATTCACGCATTGATGAACCAGGATCTCTTTTCTGAGACTACCAGAAAGAGGGTCACAGTTTTACAGTATTACCTCTGAGAAGAAATCTTTTCTAAAAAGAGTTTTTGCCCTTAGCACTTCCTCAGTTAAGAACTGAAGAGTGCTTCTTGTGGGAGTTACTTGCATTTACCTCTTATTTGAAGCAGAAAATTATTTGGATTAAGTCTCTGTTTAATATTCTGTCTACTGGTAGCTAGTGGTAACAGATCTATTCATTACCTGATGTATCTGGAGGTACTGTATGCAGAACTTGGTATAATGTATGCTTTTGATATAGCTATAGTACAAACCTACAGTATTTTTTTCACTTCAAATAAATGTTTACTTCTAAAAAAAAATTATTAAAAAAATCTTTACCGAGAGAAAATATTTTTCAAAGTACAAGGACAAAGGTTGATTTTTACATGAGAGAATCACAACACAGATACAGAGTTCTGCATCACTCAGAGTTTGGCTGTCAGGTAAACGATGAAAAAGGAAGACCACATTCATAAATTCAAAAACTGAAGAAAGGACTACTTTATGATTATTTCTAGCTTAATGCAGCCAGAAGGGAGGCTGTCTGACCGACGTTCTGGTTTTCTTCTTACAGACTGGGACGAATGTGCTTCTCACGCCGAGAATGACTGCTCTGTGTTTGCAGAGTGTATCAATTTGATGGGCTCGTACCTGTGCAGATGCAAGACAGCCATGGATACCAATCCATCCCGACCTGGAAGAAACTGTGAGGGTGAGCAAAAGACTGGCATGTAGTTTCTCTTTGCCATGAAATGTTGGAATAAGTTGCATTTTTCTACCTCTGCTTTTATTGCAACTGTTCATATAGCACACAACATGTATATAGATGCACCTTTGCAGTCTCTGGCTGAAGGAGTATATATGATCTGTCTCTGAAAATGAAGGTGCACCTTATATGTGCCTTCAGATTAAATCTCTCTGAGATCCTTCTTGATTAGCCTAATGACTGACTGCTGAGAAACATAACACATACTTTTTCCTCCTTTGGTATGTCTGAGGCTAATTTCCTCACACTAATGATCCATGTCCTCCCAACCAGAAGAGGAGACCCAGGAATCAGATCTGCTTCTTTGTGTAGGCACAAACCAGATTCAACACCATAAAAATCACATATGCTACAATGTGTTAATGAAATATCCAAGACCTGTCTCTGTAACACTATTACGTGTGGCTGAGTGGTCTCAGCCCCATTTTCAGCTCAGACCTTGGTGCCTCCTCATCCAGTTTGAGGTCCCATTTCAATGTGCATTTGCTATGTTGTAGGTGAGATTTTGGATCCTCTCACAGAAACAACGGCTCCTGAAGTAACAAACAGCACAGAGTTTGTTCCCGAAGAAGGAAACCCTGCAGTCCCCGCTTCCCCTGCCACCACCAAGATGGTGGGAGCTGTGGGCTCTGAGATGAGCACCCCCGTATACCTCCCTGCTGCAATGCCCCTGGGTGACAAGCCAGTGCCCCACGGTCATTCTCCCACCAGTGCTGCTCCAGCCCCTCGGAGAAAAGGCCTGGCACCACAGATGGGCTTCGGCAGGGACAACAGCCCCACGGCCACGGGTGTCGCAGCCAGCAAGGAACTGCCCGTGACCACAGGGCGGCGGGCGGCCGTAAGTCCATCACAGCGAAGCTCTGTGGCGGAGGCTTCCCCCGGTGCATCACAGCGAGCGGCTGCTCTCACAAATGCGCCCATGGGCACAGCTGGGCAAGAGCAGCTCATTTTGCCGTTGCTGCTGTTTCCAAATCAAACGGCCTTTGCTACCACTAGAAGTCACACAGCTTTTGATGTGCCTCAAGCCAGCTCTCAAGGTGGTCCTGGTACAGCTCTGCCGGCCAGAGGGGATGCTGGCGTTCCCACCCTCAACGCCACTCTCAGAGCACATGTAGAAACGGAAAGAGAGAACAGCTCTTGGTCCGAGAAATACGCTGCAGCCCTGGGGTCACCAGCTCTGCCAGGCGCCTCTCCAGCTCCCAGCCCGATGCCAGGCCCAGCCATGGACCGCAGTGAGTAATTTGGCTGCATGAGAAACACAGCCTCACTCAGAGTCTGGAAAGATGCACAGTTGGAATCTGGTCTGGGATGAAGGCATCTGAAACTAGTTTGTCTATGTCAAAATTATTTTCTTGCAGGAACTGGCACTTTTTTCTAAATCAGCATGTCAAAATAATTTCTCTTTCTGGTAATTTGGCAGTTAGTTTTATCGATGTTACATTTCTTCATCTCAAAGCAGATGAAGCAAATCATACGGTGCACTGAGCGTGGCTCATCGAAATGTATGCTGCTTGTCCTTTTGCCACACATCTTGGTTTCTCCTGCATGCTCTGGCACCAGGGTACTGCAGCAGCAGCCGCCTGTAGAGTTACCTTAGAGACCCAGGAAGGCAAACGATCTGCCTTCCTATTCCTCTCAGCAGAGTATGGATTAGGCAGAGCCCCGCAAATCCCCTGTGGGGCAGGAGCTGCATGGAAACCTGTAAGCCTCTTTTTCAAGAGCTGTAATTGAGAGTAACTGGGCTGGCGGGGAGGGCTTCATCTGTTTGGGTTTGGGCAGATGTATTGCAGCTAATTAGGGGATTTTTCTGTTGATTGCAGCTGAATCATATTTCAAGGTTAGAGTCAGATTTGGTCTTTACAGTTTTGTTTGGCGTAGGAATGCTGCTGTCTCTGCCTATCACTAAATGTATTTTTTCTTTAGTGTGTTAGTAAGTGATAACTATTTTGGTTTTGTTTCTGCTTGTCTTTATTCTGCCTCTCATGCCCTCCACATCTCTCCGATCCCAAACCACACTCCTCTCTGCTCTTTTCTCTTCCCTTCCCCTATGATCTCCTGTTCCTGGGGGTCTCCACTCATCCAGCCCCACTTCTGGTTCTCCCTCATTCCTTTCTCCCTGGAAAACCTCTTTTTCAGCCATGTAAGGCCAGCTCTGCTGCTTCTCCAGCCTCTTTTGTACCACCACTCCTGATCACCAGTGCCACAGTGTCCACTTCTCCTGTCCTGCTAAGCTCTGGGCAGCCATGCCGATGCCCCTGTTCAGCTTTTGTCTTCTCTCTTCTTCATGTTGTACCTTTCGCTCTGCCTGGCATTGGTGAGACCTGGGAACAGAGCTGGGCAAATAACTGATTTGGGACCTCAGCGGGGGAAAGAAATAATTTTGGACCAAACAACATGTTGACCTGAATTGAAAAGCTCCATTTACTGCTTTGCCTTGTGTTCCCCCTGCCCCCTTTCAATGTAGGGAAGAGTAAAAAAAATGTGGGTTTTTTTTAAAAATGAAAACAAAACATTTTCATTTTTTTAAAAATATAGAAATAGCTAATTTTAACTGACAAAAACCCCAAAGGTCATTTTCTTCCAGCTGGAAAACAAATTGAAGAATTCTACACAAAGAAGTTCAGTTTATAAAAACTTGTTTTCTTTTCCTGATGAATCAAATATTCAGGCAAGTGCTTTTGCTGGGAAAGAAACTTGTGAAGGAGTTATGCCTGGGGAACAAGAGGAGGCACCACTGTAGTGGTATCTCACTAGCCCGGGGCAGGAAATTCAGGGGGCAAAAATCCATGTTTGGTGAAGTTTAATATATAGCTCCTCCTTGTGGCAACATCTCTGACCTGAAGGGTCAACCTCAGCCAACCCTTCGTAGTCTGTCATGTCTTTTAAATACTGACTTTTTTTTTTTTGTTCGAAAATTTTTCAGAACATTTTCCCCTCTCACCATCAGATAACTATAACTGAATGTGGTTTATCTCCTAAATACCTATGTTCACATGACAGGACAAGCCATAGCAAAAAGCAAGCCCAAATCCTTTGATCTGACCAGTGGCGGTGAGGGTTCCTTTGGGATCAGAAGTATGCTGGGATAAAGGAAGCCCGCTTCGGTGGCTTGCTTTAAGCAGGCATGACTTTCTCCTCTCCCCTGCAAAGCTTTACTTGATGACTATTTCTTTTCTTCTAGTACCTGTCCCAGCTCAAAGGATTATTGTCCCCAGTGTCACTACAACCAACTTTGATGTAGCATGGTCCACAGAGTTTATGCAGAGCCCTGCTTTTAAATTCCTGCTGCTTCAGAAAAAGTAGCTAATATGGGAGACTAAAACTCAGTACAGGACTCTGACAGTCTCAGAGCTGGAACCTGGTGCCTTATATACTGTTGAAATCAGGACAGGTGTGTGTAGGGAGGAAAGCAAGCTGGTACACCAGAAAGTAAAGACTGGTAACTTGATTCAGAAACAGTTTTAAACTGAATCCTCAGCCAGATGATAGAGTTCTTGAGGTCTTTGGTGAAGACTATCCTATATTCATATGAAACATTGAAACGTTAGATCTTGGTATGCTAGGAGTGATGATCTGTTAGCAGCTGGAAGGCAGTGTGAAGACAATTGGCTGGCAATGGCCACGGTGTTGGGTGATGGCAGTCAGCTTGCCTGGCTAGCCTCTAAAAGGATGCTCAGGGTATGGACCATGTCTTGAGAAGCCCTTTCTCTCCTGCTTGTGATCACCTTCAGTGTCTGTAGTAACAATGCCAAAACCAGTGATAGTGAGAAATGACCTAAAACATTTGAGACTGCCTTAATGTGATTCGGCAGATACAGCTCCAGGGAGGAGGCATACACCCTGTTGGGATTCATCTCATCTTACAATAGCTGCCTAAAATGTCTAATCTCAGGCAGCGGTCTAGCCTTCCTCTGATGTTGGAGGGAGGACCTTGGTGCTGGTATGATTTGCCCTCTGGAGGGACTGGTGTCGCCCTGTTGTGTGTAGGGGGAGCTGGGACAGACAGCTGAGTCTAGGAGAGCAATTCAGGT
Source organism: Aptenodytes patagonicus (assembly GCF_965638725.1). Taxonomy (NCBI): domain Eukaryota; kingdom Metazoa; phylum Chordata; class Aves; order Sphenisciformes; family Spheniscidae; genus Aptenodytes; species Aptenodytes patagonicus. The sequence goes on from NC_134949.1 coordinate 126,665,787, forward strand.
GCCTGAACATAGCCATAGAGCAACATTTCAGATGCCCCAGAGCATCCAAGACAGAGCTGGCAGATATAGGACCTACAGGAGGCCTGTGCCCTTCTTGAGAGGCATCCAGGGGCCAGAGAGGGCAGACTAAGGTGCTGGATGCCTATATTTAGGCATTTGGGGGTTTGGCTACATTTCAGAGGACTGGCCTTCTGCTGTTACGAGTTGATGCGTACCCCGTGTGGCCAGGCATGCCAGTGACTGTCACACACTTGTCCATGGACTACAGTCCATGGAACATATATTTAAATTGTCTTTTTCTTACTTTGCAGCTGTCCAGAAACTTAGAGGCACAGTACGGATAACAAATGTGAAATACTCTCCGGGCTTTAGCAATACAAGAAGTGAGGAATACCAAACCTTTGCACAGCTCTTTGTTGATGAAGTAAGTGGCTAAGAAGGACGTGACCTGTTACCGGTCTCAATGAAACCACGTGTATCATCTTTTTCCCATGAAGGCTGTATGCCACATGTGCGTCCCTTGACACACCTGTAAGGTTTGAGTCCCCCTGACTGCCTGAGACTGCAGGATGAGCGTGCAGCCATGTTTTAGAGCGAGATCAGGATTTGGGGATTCTCTGGCGCCTCCATTTCCTCTGCTTCTCACACCCGATTAATTTCCTCCAGAGATGTGGTGAAAAGTTAATGGATATTTGCAAAGCGCTCTGATATCCTTGCCCTGCACAGCGGTATATTAATGAACTGTATGATTGTTATTACCCTTTGTCATAGTACCTTAAGGCTGACATTTCTTATGATTGTCCTTGGTTTTGTAGCCCTGTATCTGGAAAGGGAGTGGTTTCTTGGTAAGTCACCTCTGCCCTCACTTCTAATTACAGCACAGGATATCAAAGCACACTGCGAGATCAGCTTCACCTTTAATGCTCTCTCAATTCTCAGGCATTGCCTTTGACAGTACTACTCTCCTAATTTCTTAGTGTATTTATCAGAAGTTTGTTCCTGCTGGTGTTTACTCAAACACACCTGTGCTTGGAAAACCACTGGTTATGCTGGGCTGCTTTATTGCCTTCCCTATCTCCCCTTAACTGCCTGTGTTTTTAGAGGCCTCGATAACTGTGATGATAAATCCATCTCTGACAATCATATGAATTTTCAAATCCTGCAGAAGCCTCCCCAAACTCTCACTGTGTACAGCGTTACAACCTGTCACTGAAGTACAGCTGTCCGCAGCAGCTGCACTGACAACGGCGTGTGTTCAGGCAGAGGTCAGGCCAGTGTGGAGTTAGAGACGGCCGCAAGGAGGGAAAAGCGTGATCCGTTTAGCTGTGCATGATGTTTTCCTGGATATCAAATAAGTTTCCCACTGGTGGTTCCCAGTTTGCACCTTTCTGGATGTGTTAGCGGAGCACAGCTTTCTCGGAGTTGTTTCGGCCCCAAGCTGTCACATCAGAAAAACAGTCACAAGATGAGAGTGACGTGATTAGCAAAGTGAAAAGGGAACAATTTTCCACTGACCTCACTCTCATTCAGCATCGCTCTCTGCCCGAGGCTATTTTGGAATAGCATAGTATTAAAATGGACCAAAATGAATATATTTTCTTCATGGACTATTCAGTCATATACCTTAATCCAGAAAATCATCGATACAAATATATTTGAAAAATTTGTAAAATGATTACATAAAGGAACTAAAGTAAGTTTTTGTGTCAGTTTCACACAGTTCTCAAAGTTTCAGGCAGAAAGTGATCACTTGTGATTATAAGGAACTAACTCCCTTTTCTAGCGCACACACTTTGTGGATCAGCCGTCGAGGTGCGTTAGCATTGATTCCAGCTACTTCTGAGCCACTGTATGTAGGCTATAGTATCATAGCTACTGTACATGGCAAAATATGTTGCGAGTGTTTTATTACAAATGTTGTGTTTCTAGATGCCAAAGAAAAGGAAGTTTAGGAAAACAAAAGATCTGCATATTTTCTTTTCAGCTTATAAGGGCCAGAAATTGATCCTTTAAAGTACGTGAGGAAAGTTTAATGGGCTTTAAAAGCACTATCAGGTTCCAGTTAAATAAACTTTGCCAGAGATTTTTTTTTTAAACCTCTTTGGAGTCACCATCTACGATTCAGAGGATTTATAAATCCTAATGTGTATAATGTTCTTTAGCGTAGAGCTGCCCCAGCACTTAAGTGCCATGCGGTTAAATTGGCAGCACAGCAAATGGAAATACCATCCTTTAAATAATGTGTAGATAAGAATGAGGTAAAAACTTGATGTGACAACTTGCACTGTCATCGTCCAAGCTAGTTTCACCATCCTCCTTGCAATGCAACTGAAAAACAACATAGCTAAGGGCGAGAGAGTATTTTAGTCTTCTTGGGCTTTGCTCAGCCTGTCTTTTGCAACAGCCAAGAATATCATGGTTTGTCCTTAAGAAAATGAATCAGGAAAACAAAAGGTTTGAATTGAAAATACATTCACTGAGGTTTATTAAATTCCTGAGTGGAAAAGGTTGTTTTGAATTCGGGTGTCTTAAACTTAACTGATTGACAAAAGTGTGAGACTAATAAATGATATTGCCTTATCAAGGTGACCCCCTCATTTGGAAGTGACATAGCCTTTGTTTGATGTAGCTTAATGCACTTAAAATGATTGCAGTTAAAGCTACCTGAATGTGGAATGAGTGCTGATACAGGGATTAAGGCAGTTTCATTATTCCAGTGTAATTTCACCCCTTTTGTTAATCTGAGTTTATCCGCAATTTGGGACATCCTTAAAGCTGCTGGTGATGGTGGCTGGGCAGATGCGTGCTCTAGCACCTTCTCTCTGAAGGTGCAGCCAAAGCACGGACAGTGGGGAGGGTTTTTTTTCTCTTTGAGTGAAAAAACAGTATTCATGCAGGGTTCTGTTCAAATTAACGTACCTTTTACTTTCTTATTTCCAGTTTCCAGACTGCCAGTACGTTACCTGCTCTGCTGGCCACGCAGGCTCCTGTGCAGGCACCCACAGTAGCTCCAACGAGCTGCTGACATCTTGTCTGGAACCTATGGATGGGTGGTCCCAGAAAACCCACCAAACATGCCACAGCCACCCACGGGGTGAGCCTGGCTGCCTGAGCCTGCCACTTTCCTTTTGCTCAAAAACCCTATTGGCCTCTCCCATCCTGTTAAATCGGTTTTAGTGCGGCTTCCATCTGGCCCTGAACTTGGACTTTACCTGCCTCCTGTTTTTCTTGCCTGAAGAAGGGACATTCCCTTCCCTCAATGCTGGTGTTAATTTTGCTCATGTTCTCTCCCTTCCTTGTGGCTCTTCTTCTGGCATACCAATTTGTCCTGGTCTGGCATCTCTAGTGTTTCCTTTGTGTGCTACAGGAATTGTAGATACAATGATGGATCCCAAAATAATTTATTTGTCTAGTGAGAAAACCTCATACTCAAGGGTATTATATATTGAATATTTCCTTCTAAAAAGTTTACCCTTTCTTTTCTTTTTTTTTCTAGCCCCACTTCATCAACCATTATTTTGATAACCTAGGGTGTGGTACCTGTCGTGAAATCATGTAGCTTTCTGGATAAAGGGTTTTGTAGTGTCACCTAGTGGCTAAATACAGGGACTGTCCCCCTGACACTTTTCAAGCTCCGAGTCCTACTTTGTGAGGAAAAATATGAATAAGGACAGAAACAAAACAAACAAACAAACAAAAAACCAGACCAAAAAAATTCCCAAGGCTTAGGTAAAAAGAAGCACCGATAAAATAAAATCTTCAGGAGACAGACAAGAAGGGAATACTGGTTAAATCAGGGATGGGCTAAGAGGATGTCACAGGTATGTGTATTTAATGTCCAGAAGTTTAGACAAAAACTATGAAAGATGAAAACTTAGGGCTGACCTCCAACTTTTCAGTACATGCTTGTGAAACAGCAGAAAGAGAGAGAAGGGGCCCAAGAGTCCCCCAGCTTGGTGAAACGGGAGATTTTGGGGCTGACAAGGACAGCCTTCGGTCTGCCCAGGCTTTCGTAGGGAAGTTAGCTCTTTCCATCCTCCCGGCTCTGCCTGCGTGCCCCGTGGGGCACTGCAAGGTTTGCTGTGTGGGACCTCCAGGCATGTGGGAGCCCTTTCCAGGTGCATGCAGGGGGTTTGCTCTGTGCAATGTTACCTTGCTACCAAGTGCATGCAACACACATCAGCTCTGGCGACTCAGAAAAGGGCTGCAGCATGCCTGAAAAATCTGGGGCTGTCTGCAGGGCTGGAAAATACATAGTGGGCAAGTAAGTATGGGCTTGATAACACACAGCAGGCAGGTAAGTCAGGCTTGGCACGTAGGTGCGCGAGAGCTGTGGTCACCTGGGAGAATCCAGCACAAAATGCATGAGCTCTGTGCATGGGTGCAAGAGAAATGAGGCTGCTTCTCCCATCGGCTCCCACCGCTGACCCTTGCCTTGCCTCTTCCCTGATCTCTCCCTGGTAGGAGTCACCACCTGCACCCCTGAGCATTACACCACTGCCATAAGCTCTGCCTTAAACTCATGGCTGAAATCCAGCCCTGCTGGTCCAGATATTTCCTGCAGGAGATGTGTAGAGGAAGAAGGGGTTGGAAGTGACAACAACGTAGCCCCTCCTGCCCCCTTAATTCTCTGGAAAGTTGAGCTAGGGAAGGAAGTGAGCGATGTACCCTAAAGAGAGGGCCTAAAGCAGAGCAAGGTGCTGGGAAAGAGGTGCGAGTCTCCTGCGCAGGGCAGCAACGTGCCAGCTCTCACCTGGGCCAAGTGCTGCTCGTCTGGCCCTTACAGTGCAGTTGCTCTGCTGCTCTGTGCCTTCCTCTCTGCTGGCATCTCCTGGGAGCCTGACAGCCATGGGAGGGCAAAGGCAAAGAGCAAGTATGCTGAGAAATCACAAAAATTTAGGTGTTTCTGTGGCTGTTTCCATCTCTCTGTGTCCTGCATTGAAGCTAGCAGCTGCTATGTAGAAGGAAGCTGTGTGTATCCCAGGCTCAGGAGAGTTGACAGGGATGGCATGGGATTTGTCCTTCGTGTGCTTTTGGGAGCTGCTATCTTACCGTGGTCAGTCTCTTGTTGCACTTTTGCTGGCAGTTTCTAAGTGCAATTTTAATACCAATAGCTCAGAACAGCCTGTACTACATGCCTGATGCAGGCTTGAAAGTTACGTCCCACACTTTCTGTTGCTGCACTTTTTGTTTGTGTGGAAGAATTTAAAAAGACTTCCCAGACACACATGAAAGTTGCTAAGAAACACAGAGGATCTGTGAGCATCTCCTGGAGAAAGCGAGAGAAGAAAATATACAATTGTAATGGGAAAATTCAGGATGCTGATGGATGGTACCGCACAGCCTGTGCTTACCCTGGCATCTAGTCTTCAGGTATGAGCTCTGCCTGCATTGTGGTTAGATGTTGGGGCAAGACCTGGCATGCAAACCTCTGTGAGTGTGCCCTGTTTTCCCTTGGGACATGCAGGTAGGCAGGGTGTCCAGCACAGCCTTATCGGGCCCCTTGTCTGGGCGACAGGAGGAAAAGGACTGAGGGGAGCACTTGTGGATGTATATCAATTTCTCTTTGTGGTGAGTTTCTCAGAAATAGGTCTCTATTTCTGTGTATAATGTTTTCTCAACTTGTGCTTTAAAGCTGAATTAATATTAGCCTTGTGTCTTGTCTGGGGTTGGTCCTGTGAGATGATGCCATCTGACCTGTGTCTGCTCCTCCTGTGGCTGGTGCTGCGCCTGGAGATGAAAGGGAACGGTGCAGGAAATGCAAAAGCTGTTGCACGTGCCCCCGGGCTCCTGTGTGTGCCCGGGTGCCCGAGCCCGTGGACTACCCTCCTGTGGGAGGAGAAGATTTTCCCGGGGCAGCTGCCCTCCAGAGGTACCACCCAGCCTTGGAGGGTGGAAAGGGAAGAGGTCAAACATGCAGCTCCAGTCTGTTTATCTCTTTGAGAGGGGCTGGTGTTTCCATCTGAGCTGGATGGCGGAGAGGCTGAGCAGCCCAGCTGATCCAAAGCTTCACACAGCGTTGTGTTTTCCCATTCCACAGAAAGCAGACCATCCTGCTCTTCAGTGTGGTAAAGGAGGCTGCTTCGCGGGCTATCGTGAATAAGGCTCAGTGTGCTTTGAAAAAGGTGGCATTTTCTTTCTTAATCCCCTATTGAATTCCAAGGTCACTGTGTACGGACCATGAATGTTTATTTTATTGATTTCTCTAGACTGCCCTAAGTTCAGCTGTGATTTGATGCTGCAATACTTTGAGGGTGACAGTTCCTGTTCAAAATAGTGCAGAGCCACCCCCTAGCCCTGCTCTTGGACTCTCGGGGAGGACCCTGAGTAGGGGCTGCGTGCCCCAATGACAGTCAGAATTTGCAGAAATAATGTGAGGTTCCTCGGGGAAGACTTTAACGAAATATTTCTGATATCAAATTGAGGACTGACTTGATGGGAGGTTGAGTTGTGTGGCAGTGCTGATGGTATGAAACACCTTTCTGTTTTCTTTAGCCTGGTCTGGGCATTTAAAAAGAGGGAAGTTTACACTCAATTATGAGCAGGAGAATTTTGCTTATTGCAATTTTGCTTGGTTCTGGTGAGAAACCACCTGTGAAGAAAGGCTGGAGGGTGGTGTGCTCTAAGCTGTAACATACCTGAGTTAAGGGAGCCCTCCAAGATATATATGCAGCGTGGAGTGTCAGGAGGCCTCTCCACTTCCATTGGCAGCTCCTCCTCGTATTGGGTTGCCCCCTCTCCCTGGAGGCATTTTGAGAGGCAGAACATGGGAGCTTCCCTGCAGTCTCCTCCCTCCCTTGCTGTTACCAGAGGCAAGGACCTGTGCTAAATGACAGACGAGGTATCTTAATTGCTTAGCTTGTTTAGTATTCATGGTTAAATATATACTATATCCTCCAGCTGCTGTAGAGTGGAAACTTTATAAAGCAAAAGGTCAGTTTACTGCTGCTTCCTTCCAGAGTATGAAGCACAACTGTAATGCATAATGCTCTCTTCTGGGCGGTGTACAAAGCCTAAAATGTAATTGCTTCTATCTGTCCATCTCCACATGCATTTTGTTTTTATTCCAGGTACATAAATCTCTGCCCCTTGAGGTTCTTCAGCAGATGGATGCTGGTCTGATTAAAGTGTTGATAACGAGTGTTACTAATGGGAGTACAGTGGTAAGTTTCAATTTACTGATTGCAGAAGATGCGGATATCTACTACATCATCACCACTTTTCGTGATGCCTTTGAACACAGCTCCTATTTCACAGTTGACAAGAGCAATCTCTCCATAAACGGTAAGGAGCAGCTTGTATCCCAATAATTCTTCAGAACTAGAAAGATGATAAAGCCTATTATTAATCTGTATTTTCTGAGGTGAAAGTATCTGTAAAACAGGCGGATGTAAAACCATTCTCTCTCCTTATATTGCTCCTGCTTATCCATCCAATAAGCTTTTTCAGAGAACATCAAAAGGTGAAATAAGAAGTGAGGTGCTCCTGATCCAAAAGGACAAAACCAACTGATCTTTTTGTCTATAGCTAGCATTAATTTTATAGAGAAGAAGATACAGAGACGTTAGAAACAGTGGTCACAAATTGAGGGTTTTATAAGCTACCAGGACCTGGAAACAGGTCCCTGTACACAGACATAACTAGCTCTGCTTAAAATAATTTCGAAACACATTACCGTCTGCTTTGCACTGATAATTTTGCATGTGATAGAAACCTCAAGAAACAAATAAATGAACACGTGAATTCTTCTGCACTGGGAGTATGTGTTTTCCTCCCATACCTGTGGGTCGGGAGTTCAGATGAAAGTCAACACCAAGACCAGCACAATGGCTGATTGCACAACTTCTTTTCCTTTATATGTAATTTAAGTTGTTAACAAGAAACATTAGCCTCCTGACTAACTGCTGTTGAATTCTGTTTCACAAGTCTATGTGTCATCTCTGGGAAAAATAACAAATTCTATATCCCTAACATGATACGTTTGTCCAAAGAATATTGTTATGAGCTATTAATTAGAATCTCACGCAAAATTACTTCAGAAGCACGTATATGGTCTGCCCTGTACATTCTCTTTGCCTGTTACCGTTACAGCTGTGAATCTGGAAAATTACCTATCCCATTAATTAGTAAGATCATGACTATCTCGTGGTAGTGCTTTGTAGAGTGCCTGCCCCCCTCGTACCTGTGCTAAAGCAAATGGTTTGTTTCAGGGACAGGTCCCCATAGAGCAGGTGGTTAGTGCTGCTTTCTGAGTCCCACCTATGGTGTTACATCCTTATTTGCACAGTTACAGTTAGACCTTGGGAAGAGAAAGGGAAGTAAAGCATATTTTTCCTTTCAAGAATGAAAACTTTGGCCAGGTAAAAATTAAGAAAGCCACTAGACTGCAACTTGGACCAGTCACACAAACCTCCTGCTTCACTCATGCTGGGCATTTACTAACCATCTCCTCACGAGTGTGGAACGGAGGAGGCAGCTGAGGAAGCCCCCGGGGTTAGAAGCATCCCCTTGGGCTGTTGATCTGTTTAGGAGGATAGGAGCTCTGCAGCAGGGTGTCTACACTTCAGTGAGTATCTGCTGAGCGTCACTGGTAGCACAGCTCCTGGAGGGTTTTGTCAGTGCCTTGCAATCAGCCCTCTAGTCTGTGCTTCCAGTGCTCCACCTCTTCTAGACCCAGCAGCTGCCTGACACGTACAGTAGAGTATCACACCTAAGAGGTGTAATCCCACCATGATATCATGATGATATGACCGTGCTCCAGTTTCAGAACCATCACATTTTCATTTATACACTCTCCACCTTTGCCTTTTGCTTAAATATACCCGACAGATTATGATGAGTGCAAAAGCGAAGAAGATGACTGCTCCCCGGATGCATCGTGCCATAACACACTTGGGTTTTACCAGTGCAGCTGCAATGAAGGATTTGCTGATGTGCATCCAGAAAGGCCTGGAAGAAGCTGTGAAGGCAAAATAAAATTTTATTACCTAATGGCTAACTAGACGCTTAGTGGTCTGATCTTTATTGGATCACGGTAACACTTGCCACAGGTCTTGAAATTTTGCCAGGGATGAATTTGGTTCCTTGTTTTCAGCTGGATCCTAATGGGAAGTCTTGCAGCAGACTTTTAAGTATTTCTGACTGTAATACTCTGTCAGGAGAGTTTACTATATTAATATTTAATGCTGCCTTTGTAAGGTTCTTTTAACAGTTCTGTTTTCTCATATTTGCCATTAAAATTAGATAGGATTGTCAAGATTGTTAGTTATTTTCATTAGCAGTAGCAGAGGGGACAGCAGAGATAATAGAGAAGGAAACAGAAAGAACTGGGTATGTGGTTTGATCTCTGTATGGCAGCAGGGGTGAAATGCTGGTATTACAAACTACTTTTTTGTATGAGTCAATTCATCTAGCTTCTCTCCTTCCTTAAATCATTTGTTAGCTGACATATGATGGATCTTTAAGCTCCTAAAATCTTTTAGGCTTCTTCAGTGATTTGTATTTGTTTTTGTAACCACAGTGATAAGCTACTCTCTGGCTGAAGTCACCAGGATTTGTCAACTGATACCAACCTCTGCTCAGTTTTGTTTAACCAAGATATTTAGCATTATGACAAAGAGCTTTTAGGAAATTCAGCTCTGAAAGAGCTCAAACTTTTCTTTATCTTCCTCTTACGTTCAGATCAGCAGCTTTTTAATTTGGGGCATTTCCGACAGCTGGGGAGTTCCAGAAGGATATATATATATGTACAGATTTTATGTGTTGCTTGGAAAATAGATGCTTTCTGTATGTAGAACCCATTAAAATTATTTAAGAGAATTTCTGTGCGATGAGACACATCCTTTGTGTTTCACCGCAAATGGAGTTTATTATCTTGGTGCTCTGTAAGTCAGTGGTGGATGAATACTTAGGTTGTTTCTACCAGCAAAGAGCCATGGGGTAACCCCAGAGCCTGTGCTGGATGTCGGGTGGTCGACATACACATTGATCTCAACCTGTGCTTCCCCTTTTCCCCTGCTTGCTTTCTTCCTGAAACCATCAAAGATTGCTATTAACACATTTGTTCAATTCCCCACTGTGTCTCTCAGGACACACGTACAATGTGGGCCTGCTACATGAGGTTTGTCTTGCACTTCCCCCAGAATGGGTTTTCCAAAGTGCTCAGGGTCATATCTTTTGGGTACATCATTTGGTCACAAATGGGGCCAGGGTTTTTAACAAACTCTGCTCCTGTTTGTACGCCACATCCAGAAGTGTGCAGTCTCCTACAGTACTAGGCAAAAAAATATGAACACTTGCTGAGCAACTTACAGCTGGGGATCTCTTGCAAGCACTGATCTTCCAAAAGCTGTATATAAGTGTTTTGCATGAGCACACTAATTATTGCAGCTCTCAGGAAATAAAGGACATCAGCTTTACTCACAGATGCAATGTATCTCTTGTGCTCTTTCTTAAAAAAAAGCCACAGCTTTGGCAGTGAGTAGAGCAGGTTAAAAAACCAAAAGCAGCTAGTTTCCTGCCAGTAACTATGAGTTTCCTCCTAAGGGTTTGCTCTTACCTTATAAAATCAATTTGAATCTGTAAATTACAACAATACCTTTATTTTTGGCACTCTTCAGCATTTCCTATCAGCCAAGAGGCAACACTGACGGATAAGAAACCTGTACACAACACAGCTTTACCTGCAACATCTTTGCAAACTTCAACTCATGTTTCCTCCCCTGCTTCCCTGAACTTCTCTACTGCTGAGCACAAAGCTCTGGAGAAGACCACGTTCTCCAGCGTGGTGCTGCCTCCTCTCACCACGGATCCTGTGTCAACTCCCGACGCTTATCCTCAAGCATCTCCTGTCCCCCTCGTTAAACCTGCCCAGGAGGTTTCCATTAAAGATGCGGTGAGAGTGTTCTGTGAAATTGAGAAGATTGTCCTTGCTGTCCAGAAGAGATTTTTACAGCAGGAGTCTATCCCGGAAACCTCCCTGTACCTGGGGGAGCCTCGCTGCAACGTGAGCATCAGCAATGGCACTCACGTTGTGCTGCAGGCAGGCTGGAGCGACTGTGGCACTGAAGTTGAGACTGTAAGTCCCCTGAGCCAGTGAATGCAAAGAAGCCCCGGAGTATTTTTTTTTTTGATCTTGGGGTTAGGGTGAGGAGGGGGGCAATGGCAGATCCTTAGCTAGGAGTACAGTCTATTAGTTGCTGAAATGTTGGATGAAGAAATTTCTTTGGAGAAAGAAAACCTCTTCCCGTGAGTGGAAGGTTACCCCACTGTTTGGGGAGGAGGGCAAGCAAGAAAGAGAAGGGGAATCCTTGGGGTCAGGCAGCAAAACTCAAGGGCTTCTCCAAACTGAGAGTCACTTCCCATGTCTCTCTGGGTTCCCTCTGCAGCTGTCAGAAGCTTCTCTTTTCTTAAAAGCAATTTCATTATCATATTTAGGCAAATACCCCAATTGCTACCAGTAATGGGGACAAAGAGTGATGGCTCTCTCTTTGGATCCCAAACCAAACGCTATGCTCAGGCCATGCCAAAGAACAGAAATTCCCTTGTGGAGCAGACTGAGGAAGAGGAGGAAGGCTGGTGGATTTTCATTGTCTCACTGTAAAGCAAATAAGATACTAGAGGTTTAATCTGTTTGATTTTTGCAGCCAGGAGAATGGAGAATTCCGAAGCACTTGAAGCTGGTACGCCTGTAACTCTGTTATATCCCTAGATACACTGATGCTCACAAGTTGTGGTTTCTTCTTTCTGTGTTCCAGAACATGACTAATACTGTAGTGAAAACCATCCTTCGGAATGATGTTTCTGCTCAGGGAGTAATCCACCATTTAAAAGTTGCCAGTCCCGTTCATTGTGTGTTTCAAAACAATCTCTTGACTTCCTCTGGATACACTGCAGAAGGGTAAGTAACAACTCTCTCTGCTTTGAAATGCTGTTGTGTGCCTAAGCGCTGTGTCCCTATCCCCAGGGACCTTAGCTGTATCCAGTGACTATGCCAAGTAGTCTGCCAACCTGCGAGTCCCGTGCTCAGGTGACTCCTGTTATGGGCTTCTGTCCTACTCCATCTAATGTGTCAATAGATCCAACAGCCAACAAGATTGGCAATTGCTTGGCTAAACCATAGGTGAAAATAAACCTTTGGGAGCCACCGGTGCAGGTTCGGGAGCCAGAATTCCTGACTCCTCTTTGCCTTCCTGGGCAACCACGTGTAGCAATAACAGTATTTTCCTGCTTTTGGAACATAACAATGATGTATCTTTTCAACTGATGTAGGCATGCAGACTGCTATGTGGGTGCTGAGCATGGCAATTTTTAAGGCCCACAAATCCTTATTTGATCAACTTGGAAAAAAGAGAAGGTATGTAATGCAAATGCTTTTTCATGGAAGGTCTCATCTTCAAGTACGATGGAACCTAATCCACTGTTCACAGAAAATCAAACCCGTGCTCACAGAAAAGGTGGCAGCACAAGCTTTGGTCTGATGGTGAATGTTCTCCCTTCGTCCAAGTGCACCTCCTTTCTCTTGCCTAGCACCATGCTTAAGCTGTCATCACCAAACCCACTTTCTGTTTCCTAACCCTCCAGACATTGTATTTTCCTTTCTATCCCTCCACAAAGTCTTTGTCGGGCCCCTTCTCTCTGAGCTCTATAATTTTCTCATGTCCCTCACTTACTGTTCAGATTTGTCCCTTCTCCTTAATTTTTTTTGGCTCTTCTCTTCTTCACTAAGCTTTTACTCTCCGTATTTTGAATTTTAAGACAGCTCATAGTTTTGTTCCCCTTCAGCTCCACTCAAATATCTCTCTCTGCTCTATTTGTATTGCCAAGACATTCCACCCTTTGGATTTTCCCACTTGCATTTCCAAGGTCCCTACCTTCCCAACTAAAAACTCGATGCATTTTCACCCTTTCCTCTTGAACAGTGTCCTAACATCCTGGACTGCAGATAACTCTTCGCTACTTAAATGTGCAAGAGGTGGAGAAACAGGCACTGATTTATAGAAACACATAGTCAAATTTGTGGTCTTTAAAGGAGGTTAATTGTTGTTTCAGAGTTTACACCATCTTTGAGGATTTGCATGGATCTGGACACTTCAGAACAGAAATGCAGTTGTTTATTGGCAACTCCCCAGTACCAAAAAATTTCAGTGTCTCTGCCAGTGATGATGTTCTGATTGAAGTGGGGATCCAGAGAGCAGACAGCAAGCTCAAGGTGGTCCTCACTGACTGCTGGGCGACTCCAACTAACAATTCAGTGGATCCCCGCTCATTTCCTTTTATCAGCAACAGGTACGGCAATGCCACTCGCAAATAGCATGTGCCATACCTTAGATCTTCCAGTGGCGCTAACTACTGAAGTGTTACATTTTAAATGCCTTTTATGTGTGTTCTCATCATTCATATACACTGTCCCTTACCATTCTGACTGGTCACCTCTTCTTTGAACCAGGAAGGTAGGTATGAAAAGAAAATGTTTTCAAAGGGTAATGTGGTAGTTGTTTCAGTTTGGTTGTCTTCCCCATAGTTTTGTAAAGCAATTGTACTTTTGACCTGAAGAAATAGGTGGTTTTGGCAGTCAGTAGTGAAAGAACATTGAAAAGTGTGTGCTTTATCTATTTGTCTGTGGTTCAGATATTACCAAGAGCTTATATGACTCTCATCAATGAAGGTGTAGGTTAGCTGAATCCTATCTGTTGTGACTCACAGACAATATTAATGCAGCCTCTGGTAAAAGAGGAGGTTTGTTCCTGTCTGGATCCCTGATCTCACCCCGATGTCATATTCCCTGGGCTCACCCGCCACCTTAAAATACAGGATAGTCCTTTTGCTCAGTAACAAAAGCTATTCCTTTTAACATGATGTTCTTTCACTTTGTGTTTGGTGAAGCCAAGTTTAAATCCTTCTTTCTGTCACTCTTTCTCTTCTTTTCCAACACTCCAACCACTTCTCGAATCTCCTATTCTGTCCGGATAGTGTGAGAATAAAGCAGCAAATAGCCCCTTATCACCCCTGCACTGCTGGAGAGTTGCTTCATGGTGGGTCTGGCTGCAACTTTCTAAAGGAGCCTCGCAACCTGAGTTATGTGCTATGACCACAGCACGCCTTCTATAGCCCTAGCTGCTACGTATGTTTTTTCTCTTCCTTTTCAGCTGTCCCATCCCAAATACGTACACCACACTGCTAGAGAATGGGAATTCAAGCAAAGCACAGTTTAAGATGAAAATTTTTTCCTTTGTCAACAATTCTGTGGTTTACCTACACTGCAAAATACGTATTTGTATGGAGACACCAGGAAGTACCTGCAGGACGGTAAGTGTTTTGATCCGATATGCTATTTTTCTCCGACATGTCATATGCAGTCCTGCTATGGAATTGAAGGAGTAATGTTTCCAAACAGGGTTTAAAATAGCTCTTGAAGTTTTCCTTCATTCTCTGGTGAGAGCAGAGCGGAGTGGGGAAGAACTACAACCATATGGAAGTGTCCACCTTTCTTCCTGTTCCTCATCCTCATAGTTAAAAGCATGGAGCTTGCACAGAAACGGGGAAATCAAAGTTGGGGAACCTGAGAACTGAACCTTTTGCCTCTGCATAGGGGTGACTATAAGGCAATGAACAGAAGTCACAATGAGATAGGCTGTTCAGAAACATGTGAGCTCAGATGGACATGTCACAAAAAAGCGAGCACCCACATTGGCAGTGTCAGCAGGAAAGTCTGAGTAAATTGTTTTGGGATATTTTTCTGTCCCTTTTTTTCCCCTAGAGATTTGCTTCTCCAGGTGAGAGTTTAGGTGCCAGGAAAGGAAGCTCGGTGGCATTAAGTTTCTAGGGCTGTGACTCTATTAGAGTTTATTACGGCTTTTTAAAACCATATTGCTTTTGAAAGCAATAAACCAAGCAATGTTCTGATAACAACTTCAGTTTCTAATTCTCTGTGCTCCAAAGCATTGCTTTGTGTCTTTTTACTTCTACGTAAGTGATACACACTGCTTCATCTAAAAATGTGTTGCTACCATAGAAATAAGAAAAAAAATAGATTTTGCTGATGGCTTTTTTTTTCCTTTATAGCAGGCACACAGGAAGTCTCCTGTCCCTCTGCCAACCTTCCTGTCTCTTTTTCTATCAAGGATGTTTTCATTAGCAGTTTGGTGTTCCTCCATTGTTAAACACTTTCCTCTAGTTCTAAATAACTCCGTTTAAGCCCTTTATAAAGCAAATTATCTCTTCCTAAAAGATTAAAAATGGCTAGCAGAAGATACTTGTTTCCTTTCTCTAAGTATAAAGCTTCCTCCAGAACAAAAAAAAAGTAGGAACAGGAAACATGACTGACAGATGGAAAGATGGCTCCAGTTTTCACAGCTGAATTTGTGTGTTAAAAATCAGTGCTTCAGCAACCCCCAGCCTATGCCCTCCTTTGGAGGAGGTGGTGCCCTCCCCGAGTTCCCTGTGTGTCCTGCACAGCTGAGGAGGGACATGGTGATGGGCGCAAGGCAGGGGAATAAGAGGGATGGGCAGGGCAGGGCAGGGATTGTGTGGGCTGGTGTGGCTGCTGTAAGGAATCAAACAGTTGCTTTGCTAGGAGCTGCTGGGTTTGCTGCTAGAGCAGGCTTTAGCTGTACAGATTAGAGTTTAGGAACATGGTTAACTAAAGGACTGGCTTTGAGCTGAATTACAGGGGTCTGTGATGGGGTAATTCCACTAGTCCAAGATGAGGTTTGATTGAGGTTGACATCTGCACAGCGGAGTTAATCAGTAAGGCCCTCCTCTGTCATATATTTTATATTATTCATTTCTCTATTATCGATATGTGTGTATATATATATATATGAGATATATTGTTCTTTCTCCTGTGCAAAATTTACGTCCTATGAAAAGTTAGTGAATTCAGTATCTTAGATTGAGATTAAAATGTTATGTGGAGAAGATAAGTACTAGGCACATCTACACAGGATGACAATGGTTTTTACAAACAAGGGAAGGGGAGCTGCAGGAGGTGCAAAGATCAAGGAAAATTGGAGCAAGAACAGAGTATATTTGGAAATAATGTGAGATGGCTGGGAAAGTGCCCAGGGTCTGGGAACTGATCCTCTGATCTGTCTGCTACTCTGCAGAATACTGACTCGCTTCAGGGCAGATTTGCTTCAGCTCTTTGCCCACAAAATTGAGACTTACATCTTGTATTATTTCTTCTTGCCCAGTCTTTTATTCCTTGTTTTCTTGGCGGAAGAAAGTAAGGTGCTCTAAAGTTTAGAGTAGAAAAAAATAGACAGGCTGGGGAGCAATGTAGTAAGAAATGAGTAAGAAACATGACTTTGAATGGGAAGAGGAGCGATGTGCCACCACCATGCATATGTTTGGTGGAACGTGGCTGCTCCATAGCCACATGGAACCAAAAAATCATCGACATCAGGGAGCAGCTATGTAACCGTATTCTCTAATGGATCCGCCTAGCTGGGAAAGCTATTCAAGGGCAGTCCAAAGTCGCAGCTACATGGGTATTTTTCTGGGGGCTGACCCAGCTAAAGACACTGTTGCTGACAGTGGATTGTAGAGGTTTTTCAGTGTAATGAGGCTGGTAACACTGCTGAGACGTTCTTGTGTAGACAAGCTGGTAAGACACCCTTGCGCGTCACTGCTTTCTTTTGCTGATTATAGTATGGTACTGCAGTTTCTCTGTTTTTATGTGCACTTCCAGGAGAGCCACAGTATCTTTTGAATAACCTAAACAGGCTACAGCTCCAATCAGAGACTTTTAGGTTACAGCTTGAAACAAAAAGGTAGCAGACAAACTGAATGGTGCTACTGAGGAAGCGTGCAGAAGATGAGTGTGCTGTGTATTCTGCAAGTGCTGCTCACACAAAGCTGAAGCAGCTGATCCCCAACCTTTCACGGGTCAGGGCTTTCAAACTAGTAGTTCCCAGATTAGTAGTTCACATGTCACTGAAAAGTTGTGCATTGCTTCAAAATGACACACAACTTGGCAGGGGCTGAAAGCTGCTGCTGCTTTTGCTGGTGCTGGTTGTAGTATCTGCTGTGCCTACCATGGCAGTAGAAACATCCAAACAAAAATGTTTGCAAAACCCTGGCATACAGAAATAGTGAGAAGTTTATTCTCCCATAAGGTTTCTCTAAAACAAACAGAAAGTTAATGAAAAGAAAGAGATTGTCTGTGTGAAATGTCTGTTCACAGCAGTGTTTTCCAGTGTGACTAATCACAGGTTTTATACTGAAGTTTCCCTAATGTCATTTCTTTTGAACTTCCATTTGGTGCTCATTTCAGTTTAACAAAGCATAACATTAAGAAACAAAAACCCCCATGGGTGAGAATAGCACTGGGCTTTCACATACTCATCAGAAGGCTTTGTATTTTTAATTAGTAAGCCACATTACTTGTTGGAATTTGAATTGATTGTTGCAGAGATGCCATGCGGTTCGATCCCTGAAGACTGGTGAAACCATTGCTACGTACAGAACATCCTGGGGACCCCTATGTAAATTGGCTGGTGAGTTATGAATAGATGCTTACAAAAAGGGGACACAGAGTAACTGTCATTTCAAGATTCTTTTTCACTGGCAAAGGAACCTGAAGGCCTGTGATACAAATTTTTCATGCCCCTCTGCATATTTTTCTGAGGAGCAGGTGTTCTTACTGAAACCGTATGGCAGTGTGGAAAAGCATGTGCCCTCCTTGGTGAAGTGACTGTCAGATTGTCAAGAGAATGTAGAAAGGAAAAGGAAAAAGTGCTTCATGTAGCTATTTGCACAGGGTAGCAAGTACAACAGCCACAAAATCAGTTACTACAATTGTAAAGTGTGAAAGCAGCTTGAACCTTTTAGATTGCAATCAGTTTTTCAAGTGTTTCCCCTACACTGTTGTTAGACTGCAATTATATTGAGCTCCGAAGTCCAAAATCAGAGGAGATAAGAGATAGTATTGTTGTGTTTCCTTAGACTCCCTGGTATTGACTTCATTAGTACTGTGAAGGAAAGTGGCAGAGCACAGCAGATGCACAGCACCTTGGTTAATCTGGTGGAGCGGTACCGTACAGGTTAATAGAGAGCGAACGCCAGCACTGTCTACAAGCAAGGTCTAATTTGTTATGCATCTGCCTCTTCTGCATTTGCCCTGAGTGCTGTTTTCAAGGGCATCTGTGGCCTCTAACGTTTTCAGTCATTTGGCCTCCTCCAGCCATTTGCATTCATATCTTATTAGAGTAAAACACTCATTGAGAGTATTTGTACACACCAATATCAGAGTTTTAACACATGGCTACTGTGAATAGACAGAAGTCACCCCCTTTACTCCTGCTGCTTGCCTGTTTCGCCAGTCACTTAACGCTCTTCTGACTGTGGAGATAAGTTAATGCTGGACTGTTAGTGGGTTCAGGGTATTTTTTAGTTCTCTGCTGTGACCATCACAATGTTCTTTTGGACATAGAAACTGGCTCTGACTTGTATTTTTCATAGAATCATAGAATCATTGAGGTTGGAAAAGACCTCTAAGATCATCGAATCCAACCGTCGACCCAACACCACCACCCACTAAACCATGTCCCTAAGTGCCTCATCTACTCGTCTTTTAAATACCTCCAGGGATGGGGACTCAACCACTTCCCTGGGCAGCCTGTTCCAATGTTTAACCACTCTTTCAGTAAAGAAATTTTTTCTCATGTCCAATCTAAACCTCCCCTGGCGCAACTTGAGGCCATTTCCTCTCGTCCTATCGCTTGTTACTTGGGAGAAGAGACCAACACCCACCTCGCTACAACCTCCGTTCAGGTAGTTGTAGAGAGCGATGAGGTCTCCCCTCAGCCTCCTTCTCTCCAGGCTAAACAACCCCAGTTCCCTCAGCCGCTCCTCATAAGACACGTTCTCCAGACCCTTCACCAGCCTCGTTGCCCTTCTCTGGACACACTCCAGCACCTCAATGTCCTTCTTGTAGTGAGGGGCCCAAAACTGAACACAGTATTCGAGGTGCGGCCTCACCAGTGCCGAGTACAGGGGCACGATCACTTCCCTACTCCTGCTGGCCCCACTATTTCTGATACAGGCCAGGATGCCATTGGCCTTCTTGGCCGCCTGGGCACACTGCCGGCTCATGTTCAGCCGGCTGTCGACCAACACCCCCAGGTCCTTTTCCGCCAGGCAGCTTTCCAGCCACTCTTCCCCAAGCCTGTAGCGCTGCATGGGGTTGTTGTGACCCAAGTGCAGGACCCGGCACTTGGCCTTGTTGAACCTCATACAGTTGGCCTGGGCCCATCGATCCAGCCTGTCCAGGTCCCTCTGCAGAGCCTTCCTACCCTCCAGCAGGTCAACACTCCCACCCAACTTGGTCTCATCTGCAAACTTACTGAGGGTGCACTCGATCCCCTCATCCAGATCATCAATAAAGATATTGAACAAGACTGGCCCCAAAACTGAGCCCTGGGGAACACCGCTCGTGACCGGCCGCCAACTGGATGTAACTCCATTCACCACAACTCTCTGGGCCCGGCCACCCAGCCAGTTTTTTACCCAGCGAAGAGTACACCTGTCTAAGCCATGAGCCGCCAGCTTCTCTAGGAGAATGCTGTGGGAGACAGTGTCAAAGGCCTTACTGAAGTCCAGGTAGACCACATCCACAGCCTTTCCCTCATCCACTAGGCGGGTCACCTGGTCATAGAAGGAGATCAAGTTGGTCAAGCAGGACCTGCCTCTCATGAACCCGTGCTGGCTGGGCCTGATCCCCTGGTTGTCCCGCACATGCCTTGTGAGCGCCCTCAAGATGAGCCGCTCCATAATCTTCCCCGGCACCGAGGTCAGGCTGACAGGCCTGTAGTTCCCCGGATCCTTCTTCCGGCCCTTCTTGTGGATGGGCGTCACATTGGCAAGCCTCCAGTCGTCCGGGACCTCCCCTTTTTCTTCCATTATATGCAAGTATTAGTCTGTTAGGCCTTCGGTGTTCATTTCTGAATTAGGTTTTTTTAAAACTTAGCAATTAATACAGCTTTCTTTGTACAGCACTTACATCAAGTAGATCTCACTCCCATTTTCACTGGAGACCCCAATGCATTTCTAATATTGAAAAATGGTCATTACACAAAAGGAACTCTGGTGAGGGGAGCTTTATTTGGGTTGTACTACACCGATTCCTAGGCAAAGGTGGCGCTACTAGATGTTGTCTCCTATTTCCAGTTTGGATACTCACATTGCATTTTAAGTGTGAGGCTAGACCTAGACAGTGGTATGCATCTCTGTGTTGAAGGAGACAACATGAATTATGATGTCAGCTAAGCTGCTGCGGTGAAACATGAAAAAAGCTTTAACTGCTCTGCCTATACTGCTTGGCCACATGCTACAGCAAAGACCACTGATACACGTCCTCAGGAAGGCCTGTTCTGTCTGTGTCTGGCTACAGGCTGCCATTTACACTGTGCATCTTCTTTTTTATTCCTTTGTTTCATACTGAAATTCAGAAATAAGCCTAAATATATTATGCAACACTGCTTTGGCCTGTGTTGGAATGATGCCCTGGATGTTATGTAGCTTGGACACTGCTATTGCATACCTCTGTGGCTGCCAACAGTGCCCTTTGGCCAAAGATCTTGTCTCTAATTACAGGCATGTATGCATTAGCATTTGTCTTCTGTGCACCTCAGGTACTGCACAAGTGCTTGGCTAAGTAAGAGCTGTCCTGAAAATGCAAACAAATAGATGTTTTTGTAGGTGCATCAAGCATTTACAAGAATGCATTAGAAGTGTGCAAGAGTACATGTACAAACATGAATAGAGGCATAATGTTAAAGGGAGAGGGGATTCTGCTTGCAGATTTGGACAAAAACATGGAAGTGTCTATATGTGAACCAGGCGAACACATTCTGTCGATGATCACTGGCGCCTAGGGAGACAGCTGGCAACAAGGGACTTGACTCTTGCCCACACATAGGCATTTAGTGCTCATGATCCATGGTGCCCCTATTCTTTCCTTCTCCTCAGTGCCTGGGTGCTATTCCAAAAGACTATAGGTCTCCTGCAGGTCCCATGCCATGTCTGCCAGACCCGTGCAGACATTGTAGACACCCTCGGGCTTCTCAGGTGGCACTAGATGCCTATGCTCAGGCTACAGACATGAGCCCATGGTGACCACTTCAGTGTGACTCACTTACCTGCCTCCACTGACTGCCCCAGCCAGATCTCTGCTGACTAGAGTGGTTGCTTAGAGACCCAGCACACATGGAGAATCCTTCCCTAAATGCTCTGTGTTTAAGGAAGTGTTACATATGAGATAAAAGCAAATCGAGTGGTTTTTAATAATCGTAGATGAATGGGGGCAGTATTAAGATGGAAGAATGCTTCACCTCTAGGGTCATTCTAAAAATAAGGTAGCATTTCAAAAAGTCACCACTGCTGATCCTTTAATTCTTATTTTAACAGAAAATTGTAGAGTCAAATTCCAAAGACCCATCACACTCATGTCTACGCTTACTCTACGCTTGTACGTAAAAAGAGAACATGGACTGTAGCTCACAGACCTTTCCATGAGAATCACCCTTCCCAAAAGGCTGATTCACTTCTGTATCACACCTCTGTGCTTCAACATGCATGTTGGCTAATTTGTAGGCAAGGCTTGTTTCTTACCCCAGGAAAAGATTTAGGAATTTCAAAGCTTTTTTCTTTCACCTCTTGTTTTCTTTAGCATCTGATTTGAAGAGAGAGAAGGAGGCTGGGATGGGAGCTGGATACATCATCCTCATTGCCTTTGCTGTGTTTGGTTTTGTGCTGGGAGTTGTGAGCCTTTTCATTTTCCAGTACCAGCGAAAGATGGGAAGATACAACTTCAGAATCAAGTCTGACAACTTCAGCTACCAAGTGTTCTACGATTAGCGATTTCCAGGTTACCAGATCTAAGTACTGGATTCTGATCAGTTACTTTTTTTAGCTGTTTATCTTTTCCTGAAATGGTTAAATACTTGCAGATGAGCATCCTCTGTTTAAGGGTATTTGCACCTCCTGTCGTGTTTGCTGTGGGTGAAGGTCGTAGAAGTAAGAATGGAATTCCTACTATTCTTGCCTGTTTTCAAGTGCTGCAGACTACAGAGGAGGAAGACAGCCTTCTCTTCTTCATCTTCCTTCATGGCTTTGGTCTCAGTCAGAGCAAATGACACATCGCTTTAGAAGAACACCAATAACCATTTCCACAAAAAGCATATCACTTTTGGTTTTGGATCATGGATTAGTATACCAAAGGAGAGAAACTTTACCACTCTATAAATCTGCTTCAGAAACTAATTTGCTTCAGAAGTTATCCCTTTCTGCAAAAGCTTGGGTTTAATTTTTTTTTTTTTTTTTTTGGAGGGGGTGTTTTTCGAGAAAATAATGGCATGTTAGATATAAAGAGCTTGAAATATTGATAATGCATAAGCAGTGCTTACAAGTGCCTGCAGAGTGTCTGAAGAGACAGCTCTGAGGAGTGTTAACCACTACCACACGTTCTGCCTCTGCAACTTGGGAATTTAACACTTTTCCAGAATACCATAGGATTCAGCACTTTTTCTGTAAAATGAGTGTGTTCTAGCTGCTCAGCACCGTTTGTATGTTTGTCCCTTTAAGAGGAGGAGGGAGAGATGAGAAAGCTGGCTTGGCGAAAAAGAACACCTAACATTGCTTCACAACTCAAGGATGTTTACTGATGATCTGATCAAATTCTGTTCCTGGGAACAGGCTTATTTGACATTGTTACCAGAGTTAGTCAGCAACTGTTTCCTGATGGAGGACTCGTACATGACAATGCAGCTGCCATGACCACAGTAAATTCACTAGAGACATCATGATGGTATTTGCAGATAATTTAGTTTGCTTCACTAAGTATAATGATGCTTAATATATATCACAGAAAGGACAGGTAAGACTGTATCCCAGCTATCTGCTTGTAAAGTCTTGAATAGTCACTATTAGCTGTTTCCCCTAGTCTTACATTACAGAGACCATCCTCTGTAGCCATCTATGGGCAGCTCCTAGGAAATCGCTGTAGGTGAGGGTGCTCTGATTGCTCTGATTGCTTCCCAAAGGCTGGGCAGGGCTGCCTGTCTAGAGCCCAAAGGGAAGGTACCCAGGGCTCCTTGGTACAGCTCCAGCAGCTGTAAGTGATACAGGTCCCACTAGGGAGCCATAATCCAGCATAAAGGGCATATCTAGGTCCATTAAATTAAAACCTGTATATGAAGCCTCTGAGTCTCTCCACAGAGAGAAGAATGCCTTCTCTTCATTTGCCATTCTGCTCTCATGAGTGGTCGTGGGCAACTGCAATACTTGATAGTAATGGGAATTCTGCATTGTGCAGATGAGGTTGTAGCATAAAGGATATTGCCAGGCTCATAATGCTTATACATCACGTTGGAGTCTCAGCTAATGGCTCCTTTTAGATGCTGGAACTACTCATGTCTTCTTTCTTATGTATTTACTTTCTTTGGAAGGTAGTTGATTACCTTTCTCAATCATGACTAGTTTGTTTTTTATTTTTTCTAGTTGGATCATGTCTCATCACATGGAGAACTGAAGCTTGTCTTCACTCAGCATTTGGCTTTCATTACTCGTCACAACGGTGGTCATGACTGGTTGCAACACCTACTCTTCCAAATTAATGCCACATATAAAAGGCTTCTATCCCCCCTCTTATTTTTATTTTTATGTTTTAGCAATCTGGCTCTTCCCTCGTGTCCTAAAAACTATTTGTGACTGCAGCTCCAGGTTGAAGTGAATTTTGGTGTTTTTTTCCACGGATAAAATAGAAGGGAAAAAAGAAAGACTTCATGCTTCTCTAGTCAAATTCCAAGATTTGGCTCTCCCATTGTGCCACATTGCTATGTGCCCATCTTAGCATCACCTGTGCCATTACTATTGACAAGCTGCATGTTTCTATAAATATTCCAGGAAGTAAATCAGCAAACCCTTAGAGAGATCTCCTTTTCAGTTTGTAATTCACTATTTACTTAAGGTGAAGTTGAAACTTCGAGCTGCAGCAACATGGAAGACCTAATTGTGCAACACCTTAAGTATACAGAAGCTGGAGAACAAGTATTGGATTTGGCACCAAATAAAGAAAAGGCACCACGAATCTGGGGCTTAACCTACTCAGAGTGTTCTTCAGCATGAGTATTGAGATTTGATTGTAAATTCTTTAATCGACAAGGACTCAGTGGAAAAAAAAAAAGAAAAAAGAAACCATTTTTGCTACTGGCAGCCCATGTTTTTCCAGATAAGTCAATTGGTACCTATGTATTCTGTTTAATTAGGCCACAATGATTGTACAGTCAAGCCACAGAGTGTGCTGCCCACCTAAGTGTGAGCACTCCGATTGCAACACAATAGTTATAAATTTGAGCTGAATTTTGCCTGGCTGCAAGACCCTACTGTTAGTGCAGCAGCAAAGGTTTAGTTTACATGCTCCATTGGGTCCAACAACAGCCTGTTCAGCTGGATAAACTGGAACAAAAAGCTTTTCCACAGAGTAAGCATCTCCTGCAGGACTGTTTCCCGGGGTGCTCTTCACTCTGCTGCCCCAAACCTCCACTTCAGTGAGTGTGTTAGAAGATGGAGGGTAAAGCGGCGTGGTAACTTGTCCCCACCACCCCTTGGTTCTGATTGCTGCATGCACTCCTCCTACACAGTGCTAGAGTCTGCTGTGTCTGGGTCACATGCAATTCGGTAATTTACAGTGAACAAGCTAATTCCTCTTTATGCTCAATGGACACCATTATAAATAACTCTTAGTGGAAATTGGTCATTAACTTGAACTCACAAATACTCTCAGTAGCCACAGCATTTAGGTACTGATTTTTTGGTACAGAATAGCACTGGAAAGCTGCTTTTCTATCCCCCTAGTCCAATTTCTGTTAGGTAATAAGATTACCTGGTAAAGGACTTCTACATTTTGCAAAAGGTCGTACTGACTGATCTTAGAGGTTATATATACACCTTTTAAATACATCCATAAATTTCAGAATAATCATTTGCATTTTGCTTTTGGTTCAAGTGAATCTATAATGAGTAAAAATCTTTGACTTGTCTTTTCCTTGCTGAAATATCAGTTACCAGATCCTGATATAAAAAAAGCTCCATTTGGTTGCAATTCATTAGTGAAACTGCAAATTATCTTTGCAATCTTAGAGTCTGATGAACATAACCATTAGCTTTTTATTATGTAGGAGTCTCTTAATTTTTGCTCAGTTTGCTCTCAAATATATAATATGTTTGCCTTCTGCACACAGTGAAAGGATAAGCTATTTTACTATAAATATTTTTCTAGTTTTTAGTACTTACAATCCTGACCTGCTTGAAAGTGACAGGACTAGAGACTGATTTCTATTGCCTAGGTAGCCTATTGATTTCAGTGGAGCTATGCCATTTACAAAAGCTGAGCACTAGTCTTCAGGATGAAATGCAAAACAGTAGCTTGTATTTGATACCTTGCATGCTCAGCAGAAACTGCTATTGTGACTGAGTCTGTTTAGTGGAGTTTTGGCGTCTTAATAAAAGCACTCTTGTAACTTATTGTTGACTTTTGTGCTGTTATATTTTCCTCTTATGATTTAGTCACAGGTATTAAGATGTGCATTGTGTGGATGTGGCAGCTTCTGAAGAACTGCTCAAGTATGAGTATAATGTTCAAACATCACTCCAAACACAATACATGACCTTAGCCAAACTCCAATGAACTGCAATTACCAACAACTACGTATGTACACTTACTAAAGGTCTCTTTCTTCAACATTACAAAGGGCAAACATATTTTTAGTTTCATGCTTTGCAGCAAAGACAACCAAAAGAGTATTCAACATTCCCAGTCCAATAATAGTATTGCAGCAACGTGGTGATCCAATCTGAAACTAGTGTCACACCAGCCTCCCCGGGCATTTGATTTGTACAGTTCTGGCAGCTGCTCTGAAAGCAGCATATTCAGAGCTTACCCTTGATGAAGCTTACTCTGAGGGCATTAGTGGACTTGTCTGGACCCGAGTGTGAAAAGCAGGGAAGAGCACCAGCACTTGCTCCAACTGCTTCCTTTCTCATCCTTGTGCAAAAGTGTTGCACAGCTGCCACCCATTTTCTTTATTTGTCATTTTTTTCTGTGCTGTGTTTCAGTAGCTAGCAGTCACTGTTTTCTCAGCACTGTGTCCCTTTGTGTCTCCTTTTCATGCTGAGGCACAGAACAGATTGTTCAATTGAGGTATCATAGAATCACAGAATAGTTTGATTTGGAAGGGATCTTAAAAGATCATCTAGTCCAACCCCCCTACCATGGGCAGGGACATCTTTCACTTGATCAGGTTGCTCAAAGCCCCATCCAACCTGACCTTAAACACTTCCAGTGATGAGGTATCCACAACTTCTCTGGGCAACCTGTTGCAGCGGTTCACCACCCTCATAATAAAAAAATTGTTCCTTATATTCAATCTAAATCAACTCTCTTTCAGTTTAAAACCATTGTGCCTTGTCCTGTCACTACAGGCCTTGGTAAAAAGTCTCTTTCCATCTTTCTTATAACCCCCTTTATATGTTGAAAGGGTACAATAAGGTGTCCCTGCAGCCTTCTCTTCTCCAGGCTGAACAACCCATCTTTCTCAGCCTTTCTTCACAGGAGAGGTGTTCCATCCCTCTGATCATTTTTGTGGCCCTCCTCTGGACCCACTCTAACAGGTCCATGTCTTTCTTGTACAGGGGACCCCAGAATGGGATGCAGTACTCCAGGTGTGGTCTCACGAGAGCAGAGTAGAGGGGCAGAATCACCTCCCTCGACTTGCTGGCCACACTGCTTTTTATGAAGCCCAGGATACAATTGGCTTTCTAGGCTGCAAGCGCGCGTTACCAGCTCATATCCAATTTTTCATCCACCAGTATCCCCAAGTCCTTTTTTGCAGGGCTGCTCTCAATCCATTCATACCCCAGTCTGTATTGATACTGGGGATTGTCCTGACCCAGGCGTAGGGGCCTGCACTTGGCCTTGTCGGACTTCATGAGGTTCACACGGGCCCACTCCTCAAGCCTGTCAAGGTCCCTCTGGATGGCAACCCTTCCCTCTATCAACTGCACCACTCAGCTTGGTGTCATCTGCAAACTTGCTGAGGGTGCCCTCAATCCCACTGTCTATGTCATTGATGAAGATATAAATAGTATTGGTCCCAGTACGGGCCCTTGAGAGACACCCCTCGTTACTGATTTCCACCTGGACATCGAGCCATTGACTGTAACTCGTTGGACACAGCCATCCAGCCAATTCCTTATCCACCAAACAGTCCACCTGTCAAACCCATATCTTGCCAATTTAGCAGCAAGAATATTGTGGGGGACCGTATCAAAGGCCTTACATAAGTCCAGGTAGATGACATCCGTAGCTCTTCCCTTGTCCACTGATGCAGCCACTCCCCCATAGAAGCCCACTAGATTTGTCAGGCATGATTTGCCCTTGGTGAAGCCATGTTGGCTGTCTCTAATCACCTCACTGTCTTCCCTATGTTTCAACGTATCTTCCAGGAGGATTTGTTCCATGATCTTACTGGGCACAGAGGTGAAGCTGACTGGTCGGTGGTTCCCAGGGTCCTCTTTTCTACCCTTTTTAAAAATGGGTGTGATGTTTCTCTTTCTCCAGTCACCGGGGACTTCGCCTGATTGCCATGACTTTTCATATATGATGAAGAGTGGCTTGACAACTACATCAGCCAATTCCCTCAGGACCCTGGGATGCATCTTGTCAGGTCCCATGGACTTCTGCGTATTCAGGTTCCTCAGGTGGTCTCGAACCTGATCTTCATTTTCAATGGGAGTGACTTCATTCCCCCAGTCCCTGCCTTGAGGTTCAGGGGCTTGAGCTGTGGGAAGAGAGATTACCATAGAAAGTTGAGGTAAAAAATCTGCTGAGTATCTCAACCTTCTCCATGACAGTTGTCACTAGTTCTCCTGTGTTATTTATCAGGGGGGACATTTTCTTTAATCTTCCTTTTCTAACCAATGTACCTGTGGAAGCCCTTCTCATTATTCTTTGCATCCCTTGCCAAATTCAGCTCCAACTGTGCCTTAGCTTTCCTGATCCCATCCCTACACATCTGGGCAGCATCCCTATATTCTTCCCAGGATACACGTCCCTGGTTCCACTGCCTGTGCATTTCCTTCTTATGCTTTAGTTTGACCAGGAGGTCCTTACTCAGCCGTGCTGGTCTCCTGCCTTCCTTTCTTGATTTCTTACACAAGAGAATTGAGAGCTCTTGCGCTCTAAGAATTATGTCCTTAAAGAGCAGCCAGCTCTGTTCAGCTCCTTTATCCCTGAGGGCAGTTGCCCAGGGGGTCCCATCCACTAATTCCTTAAACAACTGAAAGTTTGCTCTCCTAAAATTCAGTGTTCTGACTCTACTCTTCACCTGGCCCATATACCTCAAGATTGTGAATTCCACCAGGGCATGATCACTGCAGCCCAGGCTGCTACCAATCTTGACACGTCTATTTAGTTCATCAACGTTGGTAAGCAACAGGTCTAGTAACACTTCTCCTCTGGTTGGGCTGTCTATCAGCTGGATTAAGAAATTATCCTCGGTGCACTCCAAGAGTCTCCTGGATTGCTTACAGCTTGCTGTGCTGCTTTTCCAGCAGATGCCAAAGTGATTGAAGTCTCCCAGCAGGATCAGAGCCTGCAAGTATGAAGTAAGAATGCTTTCTCAATCGACTCCCCTTGATTGGTCAGCCTGTAGTAAACACCAACCACAAGGTTTCCTTTGTTGGCTTGGCCCCTAATTTTTACCCATAAGCTCTCAACCCATTCATCGCTGTTTTTCAAAGGCAGCTCTGTGCAGTCAATCAATTTTTTACATAGAGGGCAACCCCCTCACACCTCCTTTCTTGCCGGTCCCTTCTGAACATTTTATAGCCATCGATTGCAGTGCTCCAGTCATGTGATTCGTTCCACCACATTTCAGTGATAGTGATTAGATCGTAGCTTGCTAGCTGCACAGTGGCTTCCAACTCCTCCTGTTTGTTACCCATGCTGTGTGCATTGGTACAGAGGCACGTAATTTGGGCTATCGACCGTGTCACCTTTTTAGAGGAAAACACCCTAATTCCTTTGAGGGATTTCACAGGTGTTTCCTGTGAAGGAGGAAATGTATGAGGTGCAGTAGGATCCCTCTGTCTCTACTGTTTCACTCCATCTGCTGCTCAGACAAGTTTTGATGGCTTTGGAGGGCTCATTTTAGACTGCTGTGGTCAGTTCCCCACATCAGTGATCAGGCAATTTCACCAAACAAGTAGTTCTGAGACCAAGGAGAAATCTTCTAGAGGAGCAGCACTGACCATCTCCCCTTTCCAGTCTGGTGTTGCCCACCTTTTTTTCTGTTAATAAAGCACTGGCTCTAGATAATTATTTTAGACAATGGATGAAAAATATGTAGAAATGAAGATTTAGTTTTCACCTCTTACGTTGTTTCCTAAGAAGCACTTTAGATGAGTGGAATGCCTGCCTAATATGTCTATTGTTCACTGAGAGCACAACACTGCTGACACCTGATGCAAAACACTCATCGTTATTCCTTTCTCTCATATTATAATGTTGCCAAACTCTGGTCCCAGCAGGGTTGGGAAAAAGCTGAGATAATTGGAAAATTTCCTTGTCCATTAAAATAGAAAAGAGCTGACTTTTTAATGCCTGTTTGGAAAGTTTTCTTGTAGGCTGCGGAAGGAAACAAGTTAAAGTAACTGAAAATGTTTAACTGCAATTGATTTAAAAACATGATGTTGGCTACAATCTGGTAGAAAGCGTGGAGCACCGAGCCACCTAACAGCTTCTTTGATTTGCTCGGTAACATCTACTCTGCCTGGGGGTCTGTCCTGCAAGGCTTGTGGCAAACCTACAACTGAGTAGTATCCACTCTGTAGACGTACTACCTTTCTTCAAGACCCCTCTCTTTTTTTTTTTTCAGATTTCTCTTCTCTCCTTGCTATCTCCTGATCCTAGCAGGCCCACTGTGGACAGTACTTCAGCCTAGAGTTTTCAGGGAATCTCTGCCTGTTTCTTCAACTCACCTCCCTCCAGCTGCGTGGACAGCTACCACCTTGTGCTAAAGACACTCTTGGGTACATAGTCTGGATGTGGCACTGTCTGCCAGGGGGGTAACACAAGAGACTTGTCAATGCAGCACCTTTCCACATGCAGCAAATTCCCCTGAAAGTGCTCTCTGCCTCTCCTGCTCTTCTTTCCCAAAACAGAGATTTTTCCTCTGAAATCCACAGAAAGAAGAGTTTCAGAGACTTAACACAGACACAAAGACTTGTACACTAAAAACAATCACGACACAAGTATAAAAGAGGAATCAAGAAAAAGCCAGAACGTTTGGAGATGGCAAGGAAAAGAGCAGTAAAGGACCAAAACAATGAAGTTCAAATGCTGTATGGAAGTGTCAGTAATAAATCACTGGTGTAGTGCTTGTAATGGATCCCGAAATGTCCACTCACACTGTTCTCTTTAAATCTGCTGATGCTCAGCCCTACCTATAATGAAGGTTATAAAAGTATTGGGATGGTTAGCGTAAATGCGTGTTGCTGCCCAGAAACTGGATTTGTTGAAATAATAACTGTAAGGAATGAAAAAATATAGTAGTTTTATCAACCTACCTTTGTGTGTGTTTGGGTGTGTGTTAGCCAAATTCCGCATGTTTAGGAATACTGCGATTATACAGTGCAGCGAGCTTGATTTGATCCCACTTTTCTCCCTTTTTCTCTCCCTGTCCTTTCAGAGAAAGTATTAGTAGAAGTGTTTTTTCCTGTGCAAGTTTCTCACATATAAAAATATTTGATAACTTCTGGAAAATTGCAAGTACTTGTAGGCACAGATGAAATAATAAACCTTTATTTAAATAGTGATTTTCTCCTTTTCCTGCTTTACTATGGAAGTAATCAATTTCAAAAGAAATGTGGCATTTCTATTCCATGATCTTTCTGCTTAATCCTGTAAAGAACACAATCTCTTGACAGTTGCTTTTCTTTGACTGTTTTGGGTCTGCTCTTGCTACAGGTAACTCTGAGGAGGATCAGAACCTAAGGACAACAAGAAGAGAAAATATGCCCCAGTTAGTTTATTGGTGGTGCAGGGACTATTTGACACCTTGCTACATGGGACATTTTACTCATTCCTCACCTGGATGGAGCCTTTGGGAAAATCCAAGGGAAAAATAAGAAAGCTTGATATATGCATTGAGGAGTGTTGGGGAACTCCAAGTATGGTGGCATTATGGAGCTACTTTCACTGATATTTGGAAGCAGATCAGGCATGGTGCAGTAGGTTATGGGGTAGTAGTATTCTCAAGAGGCTGATGCAAATCCATCCCAAAGCACCAAGAAACCTTGTTCACTCCAGGATTGTGAAGGTGACTCTGAATTCCAAGAAAAGACTGCCTTTCTGACAGAGACATTTGGGTAGAATATTCATTTAGGTAAAATCTTTCCAGCAAACAATATCACTATGTCCTTGGGAATGTTCTGGCAGCTAATAACACTATTGACAGTGTGGGTTCTTCATGGCTTATGTTCAGTAACACTTAAACTCTTCAAATCCACTCAGGAAACATCTGGTTTTGCCTCTTGTACTGCCTAGATCTTTGATATGAAAAGCCACCACAAGCAATGCTCCCATTTATTAGCTGCCTTTGGAATCTGCAATTTGAAAGGATGAAGGAAGTGCTTTACATCAATATTTTGAACAAGTATGGCTATTACTAGTACATGAAGATAGAAGGGTCTTGTGTTTGTTCTAGTGCCAACCTTGAGAGACTAATTACTGAGTGTTATATATGAATAGCTTTCTTAAGCTTAGTCTAGCATATTTAATTGTACACTGTATCATACCTGCTCAGTGAGAACGTAACATTGTCCACTGAGTCACTCAGCAAAGAATGTGAAAATATGGCTGAACTGGAATTTGGAATGGGATGTTTACTGAATCCAACTTTAATTTTTACAGAGTAGCTTTTGCAGAGCACAGGACCAAACCAAATGCCACAGCTCTTGTCTATGTCAGTAAGGCGTAAGTCAGGAGTACAGTTGAAGGAGATGCTATTGTCTTCTGGAGGTGTTTTCTTTATGTCCCAGAAAGATTTTCAGCTGATAGGTTGTTTGAGGCTACATTTTGCAGTCCATTTAAAAATCAGCTGACTTATTCTCAAGAGATACTGGATACTGCTGCCAATTTCCTGAGTTTCTCAGCATTTATTTGACTACCTGTTCTCCTTCTTTTCACTTGTTTGGCTACAGCTGTGACATCTTATTCTTAAACAGGAGGAAGGCACCTCTGTTGTCTTACATGTGTATGAGAAGCACCACCTTGTAAAGTTTAGTCTCTCCCCTGAAATGATGTCTAACTATCACCTGACTTCTATGAAAGCCAAGGTCATTATGCCAGGATGTCCAGGCTGCGGTCCTTGTTCTATATCCTGGATGTCCTATATCCTGGACTTCTCTTATGAGACAGTACTACTGAAGATAACATACTATCCCTCTTCTGGTACTCCCTAATACAGACCATTGGAGGCTGCAAGGCCTCCCTGGGAAGATATATGTTTAGTAACTTCCAGACTTGTTATTTCTAGCACTTCCCCCAAAATTTGTTTCTTAAACTGATATTGGTATTTTCATGGAGTAAAGCCATACACATCAGAGAAACGAACACCTGAGATGGCCTATGGTATTGACTTACTGCCTTCTTTTGTTGTAACCACAAATGGTAGTGTCTTCCCATTGATATGAGCAACCAATATTTGTACCATGTCTTGGTGTAGTGCATCTTTGCTTTTACTGCTTTCAATTCCCCAGCAAAGCAACAGTGCCATTCATATTCATTCAACTGCTGTGACTGCCTCAGCCAGTTGCCACTGAGAGCAAAATGTGACATACCTTGCCTCACAGAAGCCTTCATTCAGGCCTATGCAGGCATCTGTTCAATTATTTCATGGGGGGAAATGAAATTTGAAATTAAGAGTAAGAAAGAAATGCAGTTGAACTTAATTTGGTGGTGCCTGGGCTTTTTGAAAGTGAGATGCTGAGTAAAAATACAACCTCCCTTTGTGCAAGTTCCTGATAATTGAGCTAAGTCTGCATGTCAGCTTCTTACTGGAGTTCCTGCTGCATTTGGCAGATCATGGATGAAGTAGGAGGTCTGATAAAGGACAGAACAAGCCGTTAATTTCTTTCTGTGATTGTATGGTTTATTTTTCCTGTGTTAAGGAACACCTGTTAGTGACTGTCAGCTGAAGAAAATGTATCTGTGCTCTAAGCACACTTGCTAGGAGGTTGTTTTCTTCCCCAGTCCCCATAAAGATACAACCAGAACTGCCTTTTCTTTTAGAGCTTCCTCAGGGAGTAAGATGGACCCTGCTAATCTACTTCTGACAGAATCACTTAGCTACGCTCTGCACATTTAGTGACACAGGTTTAGTTACTTGCATGTATCTAGTTACACACAAAATCTGTGATTACAGTTGCTGTAGTTAAGAATGGTGCCCTTGAAAACCAACCTTATATTAATAATATATCTAAGTTAAATCTCATGGAAAGTTTTACTGCATTTTTCCGGCAAATGCAGCCTTGACTAATACACTCAGAACAACTGGGTGAGTTAATGTTTTGTACCTGTTTCCCCTTTCTCTGTGCTCTCTCCCGGGGACACATGGTGGTGCCTTTGGCCTCTGCTTTGCTGGGAGACAATTTCACAGAGTCATGAGAAGCAGCTCCTCACAGCTGTACAGTTGTATGCACCTATTCTGAATGTAAGATACACAGAGGGCTTTGAACAGGCATAGACTAGGAGTCTGGCAGATGATACAACATCTAGCTCTGAAAACAGAGGGAGAAAACCCCAGTTTGCTTTACAGAGCAGCGCCTTGCCAGACAAGCTGAATGGTTTGGTGCCAATCACAGGGCACGTAGCAGAAGGACAAGGAGACTGGCTGACAGGATCTTGCCTGATGTGGGCCATACCCTGGCCAGGCCAGCCAAGCGGCTGCTCCCCCTCGCCGCTGTGTCTGGATGAAAGCCAGGGACTGGCACTGGCAGATGATTCACACCACGCTGGTGTCCCTGCCTGTGGCCTCACCCCAGCCTGTTGCCCACCCCAAGGCCAACCCTGGCAGTGGCACAGCTGCCCTCCTGCCTCCTCAGCCCCCACTTGCCTTCCAGACCTGCCCTGAGCGCTGATGGTTGTCAACGGCCTTGGGCTCCATCCCTGAGCCCGGGGTGGCCCATCCTCCTCAGATGGCGTGGGAGGCGCCTCACCCTGACAAGGGGCCCTCATGGCAGCAGCAGGGGTCAGTGTCTCTCCTGAGCTCTGCCCTCAGGCTGTTCCTGCAGCGACTAGCCATAGGGCCTGCTGCAGGGGCTGGGATCATTGCCTCCTACCTAGCCCAGGACTCAGGGGCTGCTCCAGCCTCCTGGAGATCCCCTAGCTGACGGTCAGCTGTTCAGTCCCTGACCCCTGCCCATGCTCAGCCGGTGGTAAGCGGCTCCTCCTGCTGAAGGGAGAGGGCAACCCCTCCTCTGCCTTCCCACACAGAAGTTGTTTTTCCTCCTGCCAGCTGTGTTGGGTTTGTTTTTTTCACCCGAGTCTTGCCATCGCTTTGCCGTGAGCTGGTGCCAGTGGTGGGGGAACACCCAAGGCGGGCAGATAGGATGGGTGAGCCGCTGGGGAGGCTGAGGCCCAGCCAGGTGGCTCTGCCAGCTTGCTTGGAGGGTGTCTGCTCACTGCTTGCCGTGGTGGGGAGGTGGACGGGAAGTGCCTGGGGAGGCCCGGAGTACGAGATGTGAGGGGCTGCTGGCCTGGGGAAGGACAGACACAAAAGGGTCTTTTTCATCTCCCCTCTGAGGACCTGGGAGACGTTTTTGGGGACCTCCCCCCTTGCAGGAAGCAGTGCCAATGGAGGAAATGTGGAGCGAGGGTTTTGTAGTAGGACTTGCCTGGCTCACTGAGAGGCAGGGATGGGGAGAGGTCCGAGACCGCAGGCAGGGTGGAGGCAGCCTTGGAGGTCTGTGTTTCCCCTGGACTTGAGGGATTCTCTTTTCAACCATCTGCTCCACCATGAATGCTGCACCTTGTCAGGGCCGTGCCCACAGAAATGTGATATTTACAGTATGGGATTCTGTGTGGGATTTTGTATCTTACATCCCCTTACTTTGACAACAACTTCTTCATTCCAGGGACAGATTTTAACAGTGCTCATTATGATGTAGCAGAAGATGTGGACTGCCCAGGTGTTTGGCGTTACTGTCACAAGTCCTAAAATGTATGTATGCATGGCTGGCAGGATAAATCACACCATACCACCTCTGGCAGGTCTTAAATACCCTCTGCAGTCCCTTCAGAGGAAAATGCAAGAAGCTGATATGCTGAGCAGGGCCTAGAGCCTGCAGCCAAGTAATATGAAGAAACTGGTATGAGCTGCCCTTCTCTGCAGCTTGGTTATCTGTGTTAGCATTTGGTATGAGTATCCTCTGTCCACTCAGCATGCAGACCCTGGAGTCTCTAATTGCAGCTAGGCACCTCTGATCTGATTGTACTGGTTTTCATAGAAAGTGGCCAGACAAGGAGGAGGAGATAGTGATGATGGTTCTAATCACCGTGTCTAATCCCACTTGCAGGATACCCTAATAAGCATGTTTAAAAGAAGTTAGCAAGGGGACATCTCTGAGGCTGCAGTGATCCAAAGTTGCAGTTAAAGATTGGTGGGGCTGTTAAAGTAGTAACCTTGCATTAGCAAGATAAATCTCTTCAGCTGAAAAAGGCTGGTGTGGAAAGCATTTAAATTTCCCCTTCATATCAGCAGGAGCATAAACAAGCCCTAAAGCTCATCTCTCATACTTATGTTTAATTCTTGCCCTACTGTGTAACACTGAAAAGTCAGTTGCCTCCTTTTCTTTTCCAGATTTCATAATTACAAAACCAGGGGGAGACAACTGTACTACACAAGCCAAGGAGAGGTATGAGTAAGCCAACATCAAGATTAGCTGTGTCGTTAGTTCTGTCCTACACCTGTTCATTTTTTTCCAGTTTTGACCAGCTAGAAGGTGAGCAGGAACTTTCTTAATTAAAACTGGAATGCATTTATAGTTCTACCTTTTTGAGGTATCTTGCCATGTGATTGCATCACTATTGAAAACTGCTTTTTCATTCCTGATTCAAAGCTCTCCCCTTTCCCCTCTTCCCCCTTTCTCTTGGGGTGGACAGACTCCTCTCCCCCTTCAGCCAACAGTAGTTTGGCTGAAAATACTTTGGAAAACTAGAGTACTGAGCTTCTGGCAAGGCTGGAGTGTAGCAGGTAAATTCACTACACCAGCCAAATGAACCCACCTATGGTGGCAAGAGACCACAGTTTGGGTAGTAAATCTCACCAGAACCCTCCATGGTTTTGTTCTCTCATCTTCAGAGAGAAGCTTGGAGAAGCGAAGATTTTACTTACTTGGAGAAAGGGGGAAAAGCTTTGGGATGTTAAGGGAGTTTCGTGAGCCAACCAAAATAAGTCAAATCTCAGGCTTCATGGCATGAGTGGGTCCTTTCTGGGATCCTATGAGAGGATGTCTTTGAATGAATAACTTAGCAGACAGAAGACCAGCCTAAGAAAGAAAACACGTTTTTCCAGTCAGAAAATGAACCTCTAACCCTGCCCTCCCCCTGCCCCCTCTATTTCTGGGCTGGCAGCAATATTAACAACAATTAATTCCAAGTGACATGAGTCAAATAGGGTTTGGTAAGTGTTGCTTCCCACTGCTAGTATGCAGGAAACAAGCAAAACCAGAAGCCTGTCTATAGATACAGACAGCTAATTGTCCTGTAAAGAATAAATTTATACGCAAACAGGAACACAAATTGGCATGGACTAAGCAGTGCCAGCGTGGATTAAGCTATCTGTTTTAACACACCAAATCAAATAGACAGTTTCTGAACAAATAAAGAAGAAATATGAGTACATAATTATGAGTTCAATTCACGCATGCACTGACTGATCCAGAAAAATAGACAATTTTTTTGCTGGGTCATACCTAATCTTTGTGCTGTTGACATCTCTTCTCATAGGCTCTTTGTGTGAGTAGGCATGACTTCCACTCCGATGTCAGTCACAGACGAACATGGGGGAACACGGAGGAAGGAAGGATGAGTGGATTTCACAAAAACATGTCCAGTTGGAGAGTAATGGTGTCTGGGAAACAGTAGAGGCCTCCTAGTTGTTTCTGAATAGCAATCACCCATTTCCCAGAACTTTTGACGGTCTTAGTGAAGACACCCAGTAAGGCTCCCTGCCTTCCCTAAACACAAAAACGCCCCTTTTCTCTATACTAGTATTGTCATCTTTCTTTGCATTGGAGTAGTGAAAGGAGAAGCCCCCTTTCCAGGATGCACTCAGTTTAGAATTAGTGAGCTAAATGGGAAAGGGCAGAAGCTTGTCCAGCTTCAGGCACCTTCATGTTTATCTAACCACACTTGCACTGTGGACTATCCAAGTACATTTCTCTTGGTTAAAAAAAGGACATCTTGAGTTGACATCCTTTGTCAGTACAAGAACAAAGCACAGACCAGGCCAATGTCTTCCAGCAGCACAGGATGACACAGTTTCCATCTCCCTTTCCCTGCCTGAAGCACCCAAACCAAAGCATTGTCTACAGAGCTATGGGGAAAGCACTCTGGGACAGTGTGTGAACATATTATACTCAGAACTAGCTTACTGGCAGACTGTTGAGAGGACTCTCTTTTGTGCCTATTGACCAGGGACATTCTCAAGCCCCAAAATGTCATGTGCACAGCCTTTTAACTGTCTTGGTAACCCTTTGCTGGACTTGCTTCAGTCTCACAATATCTTTTTTGTACTGGGGATTTCCAAAACTGAACACGACTCCTACTGTGGCCTCACAACTTCCAATTAGAGGAAACAGTTGCTTGTCTTGACCCATCTGTCCATACATCCCCAGGCTGGATACAAGGATGCTGTGGGAGAAATTATCAAAAGCCTTGCTAAGGCCCAGGTTAATGACATCTGCTCTTCTCTCCCTGTCCACAGAGCCAGACATTTCATCGTAGAAAGCATTCAGGCTGGTCAGGCACAGTTTGTGATCAGTAAATCCATGCTGGCTGTTCCCAATCACTTTCTTTTCCTTCATATGCCTGGAAGAAAAGATTTCCAAGGGGATTCGCTCCATAAACTTCCCAGGGACTGAAATACAGCTGACCAACCTGAAGTTCTCTGAATCCTCTTCCTTGCTGTTTTTGAAAAGGAGCCTCACATTTGTGTTTTTAAGTCTTGGCAATTCAAAACTGCTTATCTCAGACCACCCAAAATCCCCCTTCACCTGCCCTTTTTACGTAATCAATTGGATGAGCTAGGACAGTAACGATAACGCACTGCAATCCACTACTCCCAAAGGAGTATTACATTGTCGAAGGTAGAGGCACAGTGTAAGCACAGAATATCAGGCAACTCCTCTCCCATAGAACCCACATCTAAAGGACTGATGATGCATTAAGGCAGGGAGAGGTCAGGGAGATAAAATATTGATGAAGTTGGTCCAGGACACTGAAGTTGGACCTGGCATGAGCATTCAGCAAAGGTGTGTGCAAACCCGTAGCATACTCCAGTGCAATTGTGACTCCTTCACTGTCTCCAGTGAGGTTTCTACTCACTAAGAGAGGTTGCTACACAAGTCTGAGACTTCTAAGGCAAGTGCTGAAGTTTGTGTGTGAGTACGTCAGCCCAGACCACAATATGTCTAGCATGCAGACTTCTGTTCCAGAGAGTCGCAGAGCTCATTCCTAAATGCTTGGTCTCCTGAACCTCTTTGCCAGCCTGACCTTGTGGAGGCCTGCTGTGCTGCTTACTTAATCCTAGATATTGTTTTGCTCTGCTTACTAAGAGATCTGCTAGTCCTGGGAACTGATCTGGTTACCTGTCCCCTGCAACCAGCTGTGACAGTGACCCAAAGCACAACTTCCTGCCTGCATGTGCAGCAATGAGGAGAAGGGGTTTTACAGAGCGACATTTTGGAGAGAGAAAGGATGCTTTTAAATGTCTGAACATCAGAGTACAAAACAAAGTGCTTATAATGTGACTAGAGCAAAGACAAATTTCAGCGCTCAGGCACAGCTTCAGGGTTTTGTCATAGTACAGTGCTGTGATACCTTTTAGCCTGGTGACTGGTCTCTGGTAACACTTGGAGGGAAGAGACAGAGAATGATTTTGTCTTCCTCGCTATCGCTTTCTAGAGAACACACATCATCTGAACATGCCAGCGGGGCATGTTTTGTCCCTAGTCGAGATCTACCCTCTTGTGCTTGGAGGAGTTGGGCTGTAACTGAGCCATGGTTTCTTCCCAAACTTCCTCTCAGGTAATGTAGTCTTGATCCTCTCCTTCCTCCCTCATGTGTACCTTGTGCCAACGAAGTGCAGTCAGCCACAATCTGCCACTACAGTAATGGATGATGGGAAAAGCCCTCAACAATCCTGCCGTCAAGCTATGCCATGAGGCACGCACATGTCTCAGCTCCAGGCGCAAGCAGAAAAGAATGTACTGAAGAAAAAACAAACACAGATCTGCAATGATAAGATCAGAACTGGCACCTACATTTTTTTTCTCCTTAAATGAATGCAGGTTCTGACCTTTGTAGGTTAATTTTATAGATCTGACATTAACTTTCAGATAGTGTTTCTTATTTGGACAGCCCATATAGGGAAAATTGGAGTCAAGTTTATGAAAATACTTTCATTTAGCCAACAAATCCTGCAGTTAACTAAGAAACCTATAAAGAAGTATACTTCAAGAGTACTTTTATTATTGTATTTCTTTAAATTCCCCGGGTGTGTACTTTCCTTTTACACTTGTATATAAATCTTTCCTCGTAAATTTTTTTCACATGCTGTTTCCGTCACTAACAGGATAAATGGAGGTTAGAAAGCAGTTTTTACTTCACTATTAGCACTGCAAAGTAAGTTGTACACTCAGGATTACACAATGAAGGAGAGGCTACTTCCTTGGCTTGTTTCCCCATTCCCTTTCACCTCACCCACCAGTGTAATTTTCCCCATGCCTGTTACTTAGCAGAGCTGAACAGACAGCTTTCAGAAGCTTGTTGCAAGACTAATTCAGAATCATGTGGTTTGTGCAGCCAGTTTTCGCTTCTTGAGACTGAGTTCACAGTTCCTTTCGTGTCTTCAATAGTAACCGGAAGAAAATGTTGACAGAAATGCTAAACAAATATTTTTACTAATTTGTGTTACAGTAAAGCAAGGAGGCCAGATTGACTGTGGAGTCACTGTGCTTGGTGCTGACACTTTGTAGGACATGAATGTCCCTTCTCCAAAGAGGTTTCAGTGTAAAAAGTGACAGTGGAAGAAATAAACATTATACGAAATACCCAGTCGCTGATCTAAAAAAGATTTATGTTTATTTTTAAGCCATACAGTAATATGTCTCCATAAAGTAATATGTGTCACATCATAGAAAAGGAAGTTACTTATCAACAGCTAGTGTTCTTTGTGGTTTATATTTCATGTGTGAACATATTTATATATTTCCTGTGTACTTGTATACTGGAAAGACACATATGCCATAAAGACCTTAGCACTGAGGCTTTTTCATTTCAGCAACTTCTGGGCCCACCTCCCCTTATGTTCCACACAAAGGTGCATACACCACCCTCCACGCAATCTATTTTACACACTGTGGTTTCTGTTCACCTGCAGAAACCTGTTGATCAGAGAGACAGATGGTGGAGAATGACTAATAAATGTGTATATGGACAATGCATCTCAAAGTACTCTAGTTATCAGTAAGCAACCTTTTCTTCCTTTCTTGAGGGAGCATTTATGATTTATTCACTATAGATACAGTGCTCCCTGTTTAATCCATCTGGAGATGAGGGGTTCATCTCAGAGTCTTTAGTGAAAGGCAATTGTGAG
Source organism: Aptenodytes patagonicus (assembly GCF_965638725.1). Lineage (NCBI taxonomy): Eukaryota > Metazoa > Chordata > Aves > Sphenisciformes > Spheniscidae > Aptenodytes > Aptenodytes patagonicus. Next base: position 126,706,727 of record NC_134949.1, read on the forward strand.
AACTTTCTGTCAAATATTGTCACATTGATATAGCTCTGAAATGGTGCACTACTGGGTAAGGTGAACTAAAAGTTTAAGCGTCTGTGCAACACTTGTACATCATCATGAGCTTCTACAGGGAGGCCACAGAAGTATCCTGACCTCTTCTGCAATATGCCATGATTGCTGATTGTTGATCCAGCTGTCCTTGTTTCAGCTGGGATAGAGTAAATTTTCTTCCTAGTAGCTGGTACAGTGCTGTGTTTTGGATTTAGGAGGAGAACAATGTTGATAACACACCCATGTTTTAGTTGTGGCTGAGCAGTGCTTACACTACTCAAGGGCTTTCCAGCTTCCCATGCTCTACCGACTGAGAAGGCTGGAGGTGCACAAGAAGCCGGGAGGGGGCACAGCCAGGACAGCTGACCCAAACTGGCCCCAGGGACATTCCATACCATGTGACGTCATGCTCAGTACATAAACTGGGGGAAGCTGGCCGGGGGGGCTGCTGCTCGGGGACTGGCTGGGCATCGGTCAGCGGGTGGTGAGCAATTGCACTGTGCATCACTTGCTTTGTATATTCTTTTATTATTATTATTATTATTATTATTATTATTATTATTATTATTTTATTTCATGTTATTTCAATTATTAAACTGTTCTTATCTCAACCCACAAGTTTTCTCACTTTTACCCTTCTGATTCTCTCCCCCATCCCCCTGGGGGGGGGTGTCAGCAAGCAGCTGTGTGGTGCTCAGCCGCTGGCTGGGATTAAACCACAACAAAGCTTAGTGATTTCATAGCAAGTGAATCTCCATCCAGTTTGACAGTCTGAATATAGAGGTTAGTATCAGCATGGACACAAACAGCCATGAAGATCCTCAAGTGGGTTTCTGTTGTGTGACCAAAGGACAGTGCTCTTCTAACACCCAGGGCCTGCAGTGATGCCCTGGCTCTGGATGCACAAACCAGTAAACTGTCTGGCTCAGGTGCAACTTTTGGAACTTGAAGGGGATCCTCAAGGAAACCTTGTCTTGAAAGATGACTGTTAGAGGGATCTGCCATCAATACCTGGATTTTCTCTACTTTCCTTGCTGGAGAAATAAATGCCAGAAAATCTGCTTCATGAAGAGAAAAAAAAAACAGTTCAAGAGTGGCTAAGTGCTCTCTGAAAGCTAGGAGCTCTCATTTTAATCCCACCTTACTATTTACCCTTTGGGAAGACTTTGCTGAGAGTGAACCAATGTCAGACACTTCAGTGATCAGTCTTCCTGCACAGGGGCAGAGCCCACGTACTGCTAGCTTTGTTATGGTATCATCTATTGTAATCTGATAATGGGAGTCTAGGAGCTTGTCTCTACCCATATCTGATCAGTTAGAAATTGTGGGGTCTTGAGTGAAATTTGGACGTCAGGCAACGTCCCACAAAGAATTCCTCTGTCCCCTCTTAGTGCAACAGGATGCCTGTAGAGCCAAGGTTCATACCAGGACTAACAGGAATGTCAGCCTCATCTTACATAAAATGCCTGAGAGAAACAGATTCTAGTACATACTGTAACACAATTTCTGTGTTGTCAGTCATTTAATGAATGTCCAAAACTTGAACACATTCGGTGGAATGGCTGCTTTCACACCATGACTGTAACACATAAATCATGAGGAAGCGTTGCAGCTTTCTTCTTAAAACCAAACAGGGGATTTTCTTAATATAGGAATATAGTATTATTCCTAAAGCTTCTCTATTTCTGTTCACCTACCACATAGTAAGAATTTCTACCTACAGGTCTCCACAACTTGTATTCCTATTGTAGAAATAAATAAACAGGATACATACCCTCACGTTGTTTAATCACTTAAATTTATTTGGATTTTAAGCTTTCTTCAGGGAAATAGAAAGTTTTCCAAGTGTTCGAAATTTCAACATACCAGTTCTCCACCTCTTATAGTACCGATTGCTCTGCTGCACTGATTCACTTGAAAGCTATCCTTGGCAGAAGAGGACAGATTTCTAGCCTCTAAGTAGTGGTATTCATCGTCTTCAGGAACCCTTCTGTGTAAGTACTTTGAGCCAGATATCTAACCACGCAGTTTCTCTGTTAATAAAATTAGGGAAATGAAGCTTAGAGAAACCCTTGGAGCAGATGCATTATGAAATGTAGCCAAATCATGTTTTCAAAATGTTCTGAAAATCTCAGATGCAAACTTTAAGGTTGTGTTTCACAATATATCCAAAGTCAAATGACTTTGCCAATGTCAGCATTGGCTTGGAGGGCTTGGAGTTTGCTCTGCTAATTGTTAATGTTTACAATTATTTTAATGCTGTTTTATTTGCTAGTGATCATAGATACTCTTGTTATCCTGTGCACTCTACACTTGAGATGTTCTCCTGACTCAGCTCTGTGTTGTCAACCTGTAATCCAGCAGTACCTGCTTGATTGTAAACATGTGCTTATGGCCTTTCCCCCTTACTTAAACACTCCAGTGCCTTCCTAAGATGTAATCCTCACTATCAGCAATGTGTTGCAGGTTATCTAGATCCCTGAAGTGGCTATAGCATTATTAGTAAACTGGTATGACTTTTCAAAGTCATAGCAGTAACAGTGAGCACAGGGCATTCAGTGTTTCTGCTAAACTACCAATGTTTCAAAAAGCAGCAAAACACTTAAATACTTGAGGGATTCAAAAGGAGGTCTGTAGCCATAACTAGATTAAAAAACACAATCTGAAGAAAAGTTTCAGGTATTGTGTCTGATGTTTGGTTTGCACTTTCTCAGGCTTATTTCCTTTGCAGGGCTTATATAGAAATTTGAAGAAATTTTTTGAAAGAATTGATGCTTTAGAGAAGGCTCATTAGCTAAATTTGCTTAGAGTAAGGTCCCTTTACTGCATCAACCGTTTCTGGAAATATCCTTGCTAGATAAAGATGCCATATTATTATATGTGTATTTTGAAAGCTATGGACAGCTAAGGCTGTGGAGGAGAAGGTCTCCAAAGTCAGAAGGTAGACTAGAAATTTATTAAATTAATATCTCTCTGGAGAGCAAATCAGACCAAATTAAAGAAAGTGAGGAAAGAAAGAGCATTCTAAAGAATAGAGACACAAAGAAATAACAGCGGGGGACAAATCTTAGTCATTGGTCTCCCACTGGAGTCTACAGAGGAAGGCAATAACAAGGAAACAAAGCCCTCCATTATATTCAATCCTGAAACTGAACAAAACAAGAAATGGTCCTTCCCCTCCCATTAATTCTGGCAGGCCCCAGAAGAGTAATTTGCATTCCAGTTAAGCCCTTGCTGTTGTCATATCTGACTTGCAAAATGGTTCCTCCCAAATAATGTTGGAACAGGCATGGATAGCTGAAGCCTAGCTGCCCTTGCCTTGAAGTTATATTAATCTAGAAAGGACCTTGATGGCTTTGAGTTGCCCCAGAGCAACATCACAAGCAAATCAAAAGTCATTCCTTAAGCTAAATCATCCTCTACGAACTTACGCAGAGCACTGAAAAATTGGCTATCCTGGTTGGGATGGTAGCAAGCCAAGGCTGTTTAAGCTATCTGTACCCCAGTCACAAATGTCACTGACTTCTTGTTCCCACAGCTGTGTTGCATAGGGTCACTTTTGTGTAGCTCTGGAGTACAAAAAGGGATTGTGCTGCCATGCCAGGTACATTACATTGAGCAGTCATTACAGGCAATTAAGTTTTTTCAAAATCCACAAAGTTTGGGACTGTTATTTCATAGGGAGTAAAAAAGCAGCTGGAAGCATTCAATAATCCACATACTCATGGAATTAACTTTGTCACTAATCATAGTAATTGGCATTGACATTCTGTTGTGGTACTAAGGATAGGCAGAGGGGTGGGATAGTCATATCGTATATTTATATAGATGTTGTGCACACCTTTAGGGTAATGCGTGTTATAATGCATATAATATTTATATTTGTATAATTATATGAAATATAATCATTATCTCATTTTTGCATATGCTCACTCCTTTGAAGATGTTCATTATGTTGTCATTTACCTGATCTATGCCTTCACTTACTTACTGTATTTAAGGAGGAAAGAGCACAGACTTTCCTTGGGATAATTTCTATATAAGGGCTACCTGTCTAGAAAAAAAGGCTGTAGCTGTCTTGTTGCCAGCAAGCAAAAGTAATAAGTCTTTGTGAAAGAAAAATTAAACTAGTGAAAGAAAATTTAAGCTAACAGCCTGTGGGTTCCTCTACAGGCTGGACTAGTGAGAAATACAGTGTCAGTCACCCTACCTGACTGTTTAGCAGGGAGCAGCTCCATGCAGCTATCTGTGCGGGGGGGTCCAACTCAGACTGTAAGGACTCCGCTGAATTCCAAAGGTGTTCAAACAGGGAATATTCAGCTGCTACACACAGTTGGTTAAACCAAAGGTATTATTTCCAAGTGACTTCTTGGAAAGAAATCGCTTGTGCAACACAGCAACTAATTAATGTTCAGCATTTAGTCCTCAGGCAAAAGAGATCCCTACATACCCTTAGCATGAGTATGTTTTATTCATGATGGTCTCATCACAATGGTCTCATCATGGACTAGGGAAGTGATCATACCCCGGTACTCAGCACTGGTGAGGCCGCACCTCGAATACTGTGTTCAGTTTTGGGCCCCTCACTACAAGAAAAACATTGAGGTGCTGGAGCGTGTCCAGAGAAGGGCAACGAAGCTGGTGAAAGGTCTAGAGCACAAGGGTCTTATGAGGAGCAGCTGAGGGAACTGGGGTTGTTTAGCCTGGAGAGAAGGAGGCTCAGCGATAAGAGACCTCATTGCTCTCTGCAACTACCTGAAAGGAGGTTGTAGCAAGGAGGTGGGTGTCGGCCTCCTCTCCCAACTAGCAAGCCATAGGAGGAGAGGAAACGGCCTCAGGTTGTGCCAGGGGAGGTTTAGATTGGATATTAGGAAAAATTTCTTCACCGAAAGGGTTGTCAAGCATTGGAACAGGCTGCCCAGGGAAGTGGTTGAGTCCCCATCCCTGGAGGTATTTAAAAGATGTGTAGACGTGGCGCTTAGGGACATGGTTTAGTGGTGGACCTGGCAGTGCTAAGTTTGCAGTTGGACTCGATGATCTTAAAGGTCTTTTCCAACCTAAACGATTCTATGATTCTATGATTCTATCTTCTGATTCTGGTCCCGAAATCTTCTAGATCTTGCACTCTTGTTAGTGAGACAATGTTAAAGGCATGATTGGAGCCTTTCCCTGCAAAAATCAGAGAAAAGCTTCCACAAATGTCTTCTCTGAACAAAAAGAGATAACACATTCTCACCAGTGACATCTATGCTTCTAAATAAAAGTGGGCCAGGGAGAGAGTTGACTCAGTAAACCTCAGATCTTTCACAGTACTTAACTGTTAGCTCACTCCCTGGTTCTCACCAAGACAAACCTGCTTTAGAGGGATGAGCTCTAACCAGTATAATTTTGAGCCAGCTGCTGTCTCTGGCCTTGGGGTCCAGGAGCAGTCCATAGCTTCTATTTAGCAATATTTGTGTTGATGGTGATCTTTTGGCACCTCCTTTTCTTTTTCACTTCCCATTTCTAGTAAAACAGACTCCTTTTCTGTAAAACCTTGACCTTGTGCCTTCTGTGCAGCCACATGAAGCTAATCACAGCTCTTTAGGAAAAAGGCAATGGAAGGCTGGAATCCTGATCCTGGCTGTGGTGTTATTCTCTGCATTGTTTTGTAGCAGAGTTAATGCTTTCTAATGAAAGGTGTGTAGGTATGAAAAAGGGTAACCTAAGACGGAGCAAGGTTTTCTTGCATAGTCATTACCTAAGTTATACAAAAGAAAATGATCAACATGGAGGAATCCCCGGCAAAAATACCGCTCCATTGAAAGGTCTTTAACTTTTTTTTGCTGGCTTGAGAACAGAAGTGTTGAAAAAAAATCGGTTTATGTGAAAAGAAACTCTCCCTGAGAAATGCACTGATTTCACCGAAATTACCAGGGAGAAGTTATCACAACACTTCCTTCCAAAATACTGTCAAATAGGTTTTATTTTGCCTTTATAATTTTGCATTTTAGATAACATTGCAATTTAATACAGTTGGGAAATCAAAGTGTTTAAACTCAGATAAGAGTCAAACCAAGACCATTCAGCCTTATTGCAATCAAAAGTTTCCTTAAGACTGAAATTTTTTTTCAGAACACTTTGTATCACAAGTTCTCTGGAGAGAGGTAACATTTTGAGTCCTGAGCCAATATGGGGTAAAAGTTCAAAGTCTCGAAACAACACAGAGATTCCTGTGGCTTTCATGCCTGCTGGTACTTTTGGAAATGCTGAGCCCAAAGAATTTTCAAAATTGGGTGTCTGACTTCTATGGACTAAGGCTGGTAAGAGGAGGAAGTGAATTATAAAATACTGTTCTTCAAAAAATCATGAAACACTATCTGTAGCAAAAAGGTGCATGGGTGGAACAATTAGAACTAACTCAAAATGTTTCTGCACAGTTGCTGGTTTTGCACCAGGATTTGTTTCACAGAAGACACTGAAGCTGCAACATGACATGACAGCCCTGCCATTCTAATATCTGGCAGCTGCCAAGAAGGGCCGTCCCACCCTCTTCTCTAGCTGTATGCCTTATGTGCCCAGCGGTTGTTTCACATTCCATGATTCTGTGGCCTCATGGAAAGTCAGTTCAGCTGGCAGATACTACTAAAATGGATCCTTCAAAAAAGATGAAAAATCGTCAAAAAGAGCTTTCTGATAGATCAACTAACTTGGTCAACCCCCTCTTGTGGCTGCGTTATTCAACCAATGGAAAACCAGACAGCAGGGGAGCATACAGCCCCTTTCGGCAGCAGTTTCAGCTTTGCTATAGCATTGAACTACATGCTGAATGTAAGCAATCATCTCCGCTCTGTTTGCTAATCTTAGCAGCATAAAAGAACTGCCCCCCAGTGAGTGGTAAGCCACAAGCTTAGGATATATACATGTTCATACATGTAAGCAGTAGTCCCAGCAGCTACCTCTTCTTCAAAGAATAGCAGTTTAAATAGCCCATATAAAGAAAGTAAGTCTTCATTTTGCAGGTAGAGGATGGGACCATATGTTCAGGGTCTCAAAAGATGATTGTGGCAGACCTGGAAAATGACCTAATTTCAGAGAGGCCCAGTTTGATGTTTTAATGAAGAGGTTGTTCTGAGGTTCTCCATGACAGCTATGTCTCTGCATCCGTAGGAGGTTTGACATGCTACATAGAGTTACAACTGTTATGCTATAGAATGTAGATCTTCTTCTACACATGGGGAACGTCTCAGTGATGCTAGGAAGTCCTATTTTGGAGAAAAAATAAAATATTTCCGAATTAGGAGAATGAAATGTGAAGAGGTAAACAGCCGTTGGAGCAACGGGTGTCAGTAGCCACATTGACAGCAGCTTGATCTCTCTGTCTACCATCATATTTCTGTTAGTTTGTGAGAAAGGCATTAGATCCCATGCAGCAAGCCTCCAAGACAGGAGGATCTTCCTTGGGAGTCACCGTTTTAGTTTTGGATGCCCGCTCTATGTAACGAAGTTATATTGTTATTGCTGGCAATAAACCCTGGCTGAGTGTTGTCTTTTGAATTCTGCCCTGGAACCCACAGCTAATTTCTTAATTATCATCTGTAGTTTATGATTAACATGGATATTTGTTTTCTGGCAGTGGGCTATTTGAATGTGTTTCTGAAGCAGACACTGTGTCAGTGATGCTGCTTGGTGGAGAACTGGACTTTCCTGTTTGGAGTAATTTTCTCTTCTTCCTTTTCCTGTCCAGACCTATGGGGATAATTTTTCTACACAGCTTTACGCAGTGCTGTGTTAGAAATTTCCTGGTATAGCTATAACCAAACTGATGCATCTGCACAGCACAGAAGAAAGTCAAGAAAAGTTGCTAATGAAGTCACAGAAGCAGCATAGTCTCATTAGTATTATAGTGCTACCTTTTTTTTCAGGACTAATTATCTGTAGTCAAACATCAAGATTAGTTGGGCTTTCCTGATTCTGGTTCTAGAGCCACCTTGGCTGGTCCTATCTCAGGGATCTCTCTGTGGAGTGCTACTGGGTGAGGTAGACACATTCTCTGATGATGGTGTGCTTTTGGTTTTGTGCCCTGCCCAAATGTAGAACATACCTCCCCTCTCCCAGAAGACATATGTCCTCTCCTGCACAGAAAGCTTCTCTCTATTTTCTGCTATGCTTATTTCCAGAGTAGAGCATTTTGACAAATCCATGGGATATCTGTTTGGAAGCCGCAGAGTTTCCAAGTTAAATTGTGAACTCTGGGTATTGATTTGTTTCAGCTGTATCTCTGATTCTTTATCTGTGCTCTTTGCTATTGTCCTGGTATTTTGTACTTCATTTTTCTTCCATTTGCTCTTTCCAGGATAATGCAATGCAAGTCTGGGAAGGAAAATTTGGGTTTCATCTCATCAGAGCTAGTTAAAGCACACTCATTACCTCTGCGGCTCTCTACTCGGTGCCATGCCTCATTAGGCTTCCACAAAAGGGACTACGCTTTGCCAACTTTAAACAGGAATAGTTTCTAGGAAACCCATTTTCTTTCATTGCAAGCCTGGCACTTCTGGTTTGATGACACTTGGTTTTTTAAAGCCTCAAGTTCCCATAGGAACATAGGGCTTCAGCATTACTAGTTCTTCTGTCCTAAATTTCCAATCATTATATAGCAGCAAAAAGTATCTCAACATGAACTTCAATTTCCCCAAATCTAGGAGGCAAATAGAGGTACCTCTTGCCCTTGTTTGTTTCCTGTTTGTGTCTCATTGTTTTTTTCAAGTCAAGATCATGATTTTTCTTAGCCTGATTGGGCTGAGCTTTGGAGAGTTAGGTACGGGGAGATGGAAGTCAAAAGAGTTCAAGGCTCCTGTTAATTGGTAGAGGCAAGGGGGAAATCCAGCTTGTTTCAACCAGGTCTTCAGTATGGATGATGTGGGAGCAGGGACCCAGTTGGAACATGGTGTGCTGTTTAGGTCTCTGGCCAAGACATCTTATACACTTTGAAGGCCTAGTGCTAATATAATCTAATTTCCTTATATCTGATTAACTTTTAATGCTCCTCAGCATTATTTGTTCTCTGGAACACTTTAAAGCCTCATGGCCAATAAGTTTTGCGTGCATATTTAAACGCATACACTTTGAATGTTTTTGGACTTTTGTGACCAGTAGAAAATACATATCATATCTGTGCTATTTGGAATCACATCAAATTAGAAATGCATGAATCAGTTGCAAATAGGAGAGTTGTTGAAAAAAAAACATTCTCTCTGACACTAAAATTGCAAAATGAGAAGGTAGTTCTTCTGGAAGCAGTTTTAGACAAGGAAGAACCTCACTTCTGTTCATGATTAATGAGAAGGCAAACATAAAATAAAAACCTAAGAGGCAGTCCTGAATTAATATATAATAGGTTGATATTGGAACAAACCCAGTGATTTCCACTGAATAATGCAGCTTTACATTGTGCAGGTGGGCTAAATTCTCTGAAATGAGGTTCACACATTAAGTAATTGAGGAGAAAATTCAGTGATAAGGCACTTCTTACACAAGTGTAGTTGTAAATGATACAGAATGTCAGCTGGAAATGTCACTGACCCACAGCTAATATTAAAAAAAAATAATAATAATCTATCCCTCCAGCAAAAAACTCTTGGGTCACTGTAGAAGGCAGGAGGGTTTGAATGTCCGAACTCCATATTGTGGCCGCACTTTGTAACAGTGCAGGTACTTCCTGCTTCTAACTAAGGCTGTTTCAATTACAGGCATTATTGTATGGGAACAGGTTGATTACAAAGCTCCTTTTGTGTTGTTCTAAGGAGATGGTGGAACAGGTTTTGATTTTTAACAATGATGACAGTTATGTGGCCTCACAAACATTCCTCTATATGTGGAAAGTACAGTTCCTACCTAAAAAACCCTTTTTCTTTCACTCCCAGCTCCCACAGAGCAATACACATCCTCACTGACAGTACTGATATGTTTTTGGAGGTTGCCGTGGTTTAACCTCAGTCGGCAACTGAGCACCACACAGCCGCTTGCTCACTGCCCCCTTCCCCGGTGGGATGGGGGAGAGAATCGGAAGAGTAGAAGTAAGAAAACTCATGGGTTGAGATAAAAACAGTTTAATAATTGAAATAATAATAATAATAATAATAATAATAATAATAATAATAATAATAATAATAATAATAAAACAGAACAAGTGATGCACAGTGCAATTGCTCACCACCCGCTGACCGATGCCCAGCCAGGCCCCGAGCAGCGGCCCCCCCGGCCAGCTTCCCCCAGTTTATGTACTGAGCATGACGTCACATGGTATGGAATGTCCCTTGGGCCAGTTTGGGTCAGCTGTCCTGGCTGTGCCCCCTCCCGGCTTCTTGTGCCCCTCCAGCCTTCTCAGTCGGCAGAGCATGGGAAGCTGGAAAGTCCTTGACTAGTGTAAGCACTGCTCAGCAACAACTAAAACATGGGTGTGTTATCAACATTGTTCTCCTCCTAAATCCAAAACACAGCACTGTACCAGCTACTAGGAAGAAAATTTACTCTATCCCTGCCGAAACTAAGACAGAGGTTCTTGGGTATATTAGTTTGGTACTACAACACGATAAAAGAAGTTAAAAACAGTATTATCCTCTTCCCCTGACTTGTGATTTGCCCAAGAAATTCCATCTTTGACTAATAAATGGGCCAGTGAGAGTCTGGAAGTGTTTGGTGATGGCTGGCAGAAGGGAGCATTAGAAAATTGAGTACCTCAAAATGGGTTGTTTATCTTTCAGCTGTGAAGCAACTAGCATTTCTCTCCAATATTTGTTGCTTGTGATTCAAGTTGGCTGAGGGGCCTAGATGCCCACAAGAGTTTTGTTTTTCTCCCCATTGTATCCTTTGATTTAATATAAGATACTGCCTTTGTCAATTCAGCTGCCCTCTGTATTTCTTTCAGCTTCGTCCTTTTTTTTGAGAAGCTAAGGCCTTGGTAAACATGGGTTTTTAACAACATGTTCTTAAGCAGATGGAAATTAATATCTTAAGGGTTTTTTTGCAATGTAAAGTCCAGAGTCTTTGAGCATCCCAAAGGAATGCCAAGGTTTTAACAAGTGAACTATATGGCATTTCAATCTTGTTATTTCCTTTTGTATCTTCATCTCCTACCTCTAGCCATAACCTGAGTTTCCTCACAAGCTTTGAAAGAGACATGTAAGAAGTAGGTGGTAAGTCAAATCTTGAGTTTATAGGTTGGTGAGATGAGTCAAAAGGCATTTAAAAAATTTGAAACGGGTCACCAGTTTGATTCTGGGAACTCTCACATCTTTAAGGCATGTGGTAAAACTTGTCCTGCATTTGCCAGAGAGCAGCTTTTATGGTAAAATATGTGGCAAGCTGAATTAGAAGTTAGTTTGCTTTTGGGGCATAAATTGTCACAGGTGTAAAAAGAGAAACTGTGGAATCATGGCTGCCTAACAGAGAGGCTTACTTGAACCTCAGCTCTGGCGACAGACTGTAGTGAAACAACCAGCCACCCTACTGTATCTATTCCCCTGAAAAAAGAGCAATCTTTTTTTTTTTTCCAAGGTTAATATGTAATTTCTGTATGTTAATAAAAATGGGCTTATGCTACTAAATCTGAACTTGGTTTGTTCTTTTGGTTCATAAAGGACTTCTTTCATACAAGTTAAGTGTCATTGTACACCAAAAACCAGTGGTGCTTCTTCTAAGGTAGTTAAAAACCTGACTTAATAGACTTTGCAGCCAATTTTCTATGGCTGTCATTTCGTAGATGATGATCCTGGTTAAGAAAGGTAGGGAATGGCATATCCCGCCCTTTCCTTGATAGGTACAGATGGCTCTGGTTTGCAAGCGCATTGATGCTCATACATTGTTCACAGATGAGTAGGACCTGAAGAGGTCATAATGATTTGTCACTGAAAAGAAAGAAGGCAGGTATGGTATCATTGGGGTGAAGTTGTGAGCCAAAGCAGGTGACCAGCAGTGACTGTCTGTATCAACTACCTATAGTTAGGAGGAGCTTACCTGCTAAAGAAAACGTGGATAAACTTGGCTAAGAATGAGAGGCCTGGTTATCCAGTATTTTCTACCTAGTTCAAAGAGGTAAAGTAGCAGAGATTTACAACCACTCCAACCTCTTTACAATATTAGAGAACCAAAGGTGTTTGGTGCATTTCTAGCAGTTTGCCATTCTAATACAATAAAAATACAAGTTAGAACTGAATACTTAATCATTTACTCCTAAATAATTAAAAATACAGGAAAATGTGGAGGAAAAAAGTTTTATCTTCTGATTAGGGCAAAACTTTTGGACTCAAGGCTCCTCAGTTCTGTATATCAGTCTATGCATTGCCCAGGCCCAACGTTGTTTAAATATTGTTTATTGAATATCCTGAACAAAAAGATGTTCAGGTGTGATGCACTGCTCACCAAATTCTGTTCGTCTTTCCTTTTGACTCACTAGCCTTTGGATCACATTCAGACTTTGTTTCATTAAAGAAAAGCAAGCATACTTCAACAGAAAACTTTGGAATTTTTTATAGTACAGGTCAGGTGTGAGAATTTCATTACATTGGCTGTGATCCCACTTGTGTGAGGGATTGGCTGAGGCTGAGACGTAACAATGCAGCCTCACCCCTGTTTAAATTACTGAAGTCTTCAATCCAAAATGTCAGTTTCACAAATGGAAAGAGTACTGCAAGGAGGTAAAAACTCAATATGGGGACTTGGAATTACCTTTGGCACTTCATTTTCTCTTTTTTTCTGTGTAAGTTAAAATCTATTTGATTATTTACCATTGCTATATATTTAGAGGATGTCTTTGAGACACATTTGAAATTATAATCCGGGGGGGGGCTGGATGGCTAAAAATCAATATAAAATGCAATAACATTCAATATTTACAGTTACTTTTTTTTATTTCTCTTGAATGTGTAGTATTTCAGCAGGTATTTTAGTAGGGACATAAAGCTGCAAGTAGATAAAAGACTGAGAGCAAAGTGTTTGGAAAACTCTCATCTAAAAGATGAAACATGCAGTGTCTGACCAGATTTTATGACTTTTTTTAGCCTTAAGCTTAGTTATGAGACCAATGAATGATCTATTTTGCCAATTTTTCTCCCCCGAGAGACTCTTTAGGAAAAAACTCATAAGAAAGTGTGGACTAGGTTGTATTAATTATGCTGTGTTCTCACTGTACTGCAAGAGTCTTTTGAAATAACATCTAGAAATACAGAGGGCTGCATTATTTTATTCTTACTGTCTGGTTTCATGTCATTCAATGCAGATGAATATAAGTTTCTTGAGTGATCAGTACTTGCTGTTAATAATCCAAGGCATACAAGCTGTACTGGGATGCAGAAAACATATCAGTCTGTAGGAGGAATTTTGCAGAATATGTATTGTTACATTAGAAGCTTTTATGTATATACCAAATGATATGAAAATATCACTTTGATTTTACAGGTAAGTAGAGTCAAAAGAAGTTAACTAATGTGGTTCTTAAGAATTTGATAGAGCTACTCCAGTATACCCTCTCTGAGAATCCTTTAAGTTTTATACAGCCAAAACCAAAAACCCAGGATAATAACTAAGTGTTGTTAAGGAGTAATATTAACATGAGACAGAAGACTATGTCTGTGTTTTTAGTAGGAACAAAACCACTCCTCAAAATCAAGGTTAAATTACTTGAGCAAGTAAATGAAATGAGCCCGAAATAGCCTGAGTATTTAATCACAATGGAAAAAGGATCTGATTTTCCCTTTAAAGACATTTCAGGAGTGTTAGAAATGTTGTTATCTTCATACTTGTAAACTAAAGTAGTTACTATTTATTCATAGTTAGAAGTACAGGTAAACACAGGAAAGCAATGAATGTTCTCCCATGATTATTATGATTTAGGACATCAACATAAAGATATGCACAGAAAAAGCTTTCTCTCCTGCCTGACAGCCAGTAAATAAGAAAGACATAATTGCCTTGCAAAATAAATAAAAAGAAATAATAAAATATACACAAACAGCTGAAGAGAAAATGATGCTGAAAAAATGCATTCCGTACATTATTAATTTTCCTTGTTAATTCTCCAGATATTTTAGTTTAGAGAGACCACAGAATCATAGAATCATAGAATCAATTAGGTTGGAAAAGACCTTTAACAACATTGAGTCCAACCATAAACCTAATGCTGCCAAGTCCTCCACTAAAACATGTCCCTAAGTGTACAAGAAATCATATTTAGAGGAAGAAAAGAACATAAAAAATTGAAGACTATGGGGATTAGCAATATCAAAGCATATAATAAGGTAATTTCAATCCCAAAAATGGTAAAGAAAAAAATTATTCCACAGGGAGCCTCTTACCTGCTGCGGCCACAGGCTCTGCGGCCACTCATCCCGGCACATCCCACCCATCCACAGCCATGAGCCACTCCTCCTCCTCTCCTGCGGGCTCCTCAGCTGCAACTCCCAGCCCACAGCGAAGCAGCACCAGCAGCACCACTGAGGCGGGCTCGGCCGCCACATCCCACCCATCCACAGCACTCGTGGCCTCCGCTCCTTCCTCCACGCCTGGCATTACGAGCATTGGGTCGGGCGCTGTGACGGCAGAGGCCATGACGCACAGTCAGGCTCCCAGCGCGCCCAGCCCCAAGCCATCGGCTTCTGCCTCTGGCATGTCCCCCGCCTCAGATACCTCCAAGGCCAGCCTTTCCTCCACGCTGGCCGGCAGTGTGGAGACGCAGGCAACGCAGCTCACCTCCAGACCTCTCACGCAGGGGCAGGCCACAGCAGAGGCGGGGGCCACTTCATCTTCCACAGGGAGCCCCTTGCCTGCTGTGGCCACAGCCTCTGCGGCTACCCGTGCCACAACTCCTCCTGGTGAAGGCGAACGTCCCACCACGAACCAGGGGAGCGGCACAACGGCGGAGCCCAACGCCAAGACATCCCTTGCCCTCCCTGCCACATCGTTGGCAACCCACTCCATGACGAGGATGGTGGGCGGAGAAGGGAGGACGGAGACTGCGCCCATGACGCCAACTCGGGAAGGGAGTTCACTCGGCATGTCTGCTGGGAGCGAGGCGACGAGCCCCGCCATCCTGATGACGAGACCCGACGCCACTGTCACCGGCATGGGCACAGCGAGCGGCAGCGGTGCCTTCCTGTCTCTCAGGCCCAGCTCGGCAGCCATGAGCCACTCCTCCTCCTCTCCTGCGGGCTCCTCAGCTGCAACTCCCAGCCCGCAGCGAAGCAGCACCAGCAGCACCACTGAGGCGGGCTCGGCCGCCACATCCCACCCATCCACAGCACTCGTGGCCTCCGCTCCTTCCTCCACGCCTGGCATTACGAGCATTGGGTCGGGCGCTGTGACGGCAGAGGCCATGACGCACAGTCAGGCTCCCAGCGCGCCCAGCCCCAAGCCATCGGCTTCTGCCTCTGGCACGTCCCCCGCCTCAGATACCTCCAAGGCCAGCCTTTCCTCCACGCTGGCCGGCAGTGTGGAGACGCAGGCAACGCAGCTCACCTCCAGACCTCTCACGCAGGGGCAGGCCACAGCAGAGGCGGGGGCCACTTCATCTTCCACAGGGAGCCCCTTGCCTGCTGTGGCCACAGCCTCTGCGGCTACCCGTGCCACAACTCCTCCTGGTGAAGGCGAACGTCCCACCACGAACCAGGGGAGCGGCACAACGGCGGAGCCCAACGCCAAGACATCCCTTGCCCTCCCTGCCACATCGTTGGCAACCCACTCCATGACGAGGATGGTGGGCGGAGAAGGGAGGACGGAGACTGCGCCCATGACGCCAACTCGGGAAGGGAGTTCACTCGGCATGTCTGCTGGGAGCGAGGCGACGAGCCCCGCCATCCTGATGACGAGACCCGACGCCACTGTCACCGGCATGGGCACAGCGAGCGGCAGCGGTGCCTTCCTGTCTCTCAGGCCCAGCTCGGCAGCCATGAGCCACTCCTCCTCCTCTCCTGCGGGCTCCTCAGCTGCAACTCCCAGCCCGCAGCGAAGCAGCACCAGCAGCACCACTGAGGCGGGCTCGGCCGCCACATCCCACCCATCCACAGCACTCGTGGCCTCCGCTCCTTCCTCCACGCCTGGCATTACGAGCATTGGGTCGGGCGCTGTGACGGCAGAGGCCATGACGCACAGTCAGGCTCCCAGCGCGCCCAGCCCCAAGCCATCGGCTTCTGCCTCTGGCACGTCCCCCGCCTCAGATACCTCCAAGGCCAGCCTTTCCTCCACGCTGGCCGGCAGTGTGGAGACGCAGGCAACGCAGCTCACCTCCAGACCTCTCACGCAGGGGCAGGCCACAGCAGAGGCGGGGGCCACTTCATCTTCCACAGGGAGCCCCTTGCCTGCTGTGGCCACAGCCTCTGCGGCTACCCGTGCCACAACTCCTCCTGGTGAAGGCGAACGTCCCACCACGAACCAGGGGAGCGGCACAACGGCGGAGCCCAACGCCAAGACATCCCTTGCCCTCCCTGCCACATCGTTGGCAACCCACTCCATGACGAGGATGGTGGGCGGAGAAGGGAGGACGGAGACTGCGCCCATGACGCCAACTCGGGAAGGGAGTTCACTCGGCATGTCTGCTGGGAGCGAGGCGACGAGCCCCGCCATCCTGATGACGAGACCCGACGCCACTGTCACCGGCATGGGCACAGCGAGCGGCAGCGGTGCCTTCCTGTCTCTCAGGCCCAGCTCGGCAGCCATGAGCCACTCCTCCTCCTCTCCTGCGGGCTCCTCAGCTGCAACTCCCAGCCCGCAGCGAAGCAGCACCAGCAGCACCACTGAGGCGGGCTCGGCCGCCACATCCCACCCATCCACAGCACTCGTGGCCTCCGCTCCTTCCTCCACGCCTGGCATTACGAGCATTGGGTCGGGCGCTGTGACGGCAGAGGCCATGACGCACAGTCAGGCTCCCAGCGCGCCCAGCCCCAAGCCATCGGCTTCTGCCTCTGGCACGTCCCCCGCCTCAGATACCTCCAAGGCCAGCCTTTCCTCCACGCTGGCCGGCAGTGTGGAGACGCAGGCAACGCAGCTCACCTCCAGACCTCTCACGCAGGGGCAGGCCACAGCAGAGGCGGGGGCCACTTCATCTTCCACAGGGAGCCCCTTGCCTGCTGTGGCCACAGCCTCTGCGGCTACCCGTGCCACAACTCCTCCTGGTGAAGGCGAACGTCCCACCACGAACCAGGGGAGCGGCACAACGGCGGAGCCCAACGCCAAGACATCCCTTGCCCTCCCTGCCACATCGTTGGCAACCCACTCCATGACGAGGATGGTGGGCGGAGAAGGGAGGACGGAGACTGCGCCCATGACGCCAACTCGGGAAGGGAGTTCACTCGGCATGTCTGCTGGGAGCGAGGCGACGAGCCCCGCCATCCTGATGACGAGACCCGACGCCACTGTCACCGGCATGGGCACAGCGAGCGGCAGCGGTGCCTTCCTGTCTCTCAGGCCCAGCTCGGCAGCCATGAGCCACTCCTCCTCCTCTCCTGCGGGCTCCTCAGCTGCAACTCCCAGCCCGCAGCGAAGCAGCACCAGCAGCACCACTGAGGCGGGCTCGGCCGCCACATCCCACCCATCCACAGCACTCGTGGCCTCCGCTCCTTCCTCCACGCCTGGCATTACGAGCATTGGGTCGGGCGCTGTGACGGCAGAGGCCATGACGCACAGTCAGGCTCCCAGCGCGCCCAGCCCCAAGCCATCGGCTTCTGCCTCTGGCACGTCCCCCGCCTCAGATACCTCCAAGGCCAGCCTTTCCTCCACGCTGGCCGGCAGTGTGGAGACGCAGGCAACGCAGCTCACCTCCAGACCTCTCACGCAGGGGCAGGCCACAGCAGAGGCGGGGGCCACTTCATCTTCCACAGGGAGCCCCTTGCCTGCTGTGGCCACAGCCTCTGCGGCTACCCGTGCCACGACTCCTCCCGGCGAAGGCGAACGTCCCACCACGAACCAGGGGAGCGACACAACGGCGGAGCCCAACGCCAAGACGTCCCTTGCCCTCCCTGCCACATCGTTGGCAACCCCCTCCACGATGCATAATAGGACTTCACCATCTCTTAATCCTTCTTCTACTGTAACTTGCTGTGAGTATTTTCATATAGAATTCTAAATTTGGTATAGGAATTTAATTTAATTTTGTATTATTTTTGCTATGTTCAGTTGGAATTTTAACTGTTTACAATATGTCTTTTAAGTGTGGAGTTTAATCCAGGATTATGAATTACTGCATCAGCATACATTTATCAAAAATTGCATCTCTAGTCTGGTGTTGTATTCACAATGACACACCTTCTGCTTATGCAGTGTGTTGTGCAACAGACGGAAGATGCTGTGTAGTTATGTTGCATAGCTAAAGTAGTATCAGTGGAAACTTTAACTGTTGTTCATTTGAGGTTCAAAATTGACTTTTATGGAATATTAGAGGCAGTTCCTTCTTTGGGAGAGTTGCTCCGAATTTATTTGTGCTAACGCTGTTCTTGTTTGTTTCAATAGTAATTTTCTTCTAGTGAATTTTTAGTTTTTGCCAAGTGGCTATCTGCCTTCTTGAAAGAAAATGCAGTAATGAATCTTACTTCTTTTTTTACTGGATAATAAAGTAAAGCAAAGATGGAAAAGAGGAGAATGCATTCTTTTTCTATTCTGCACAAAAAAAATTTAAAAAATTGGGGATATGATTTTCATTTTTAGAGCATAATAATATTCTTCTAGTTTGAATACAAATCTAAGGGGTTAATCCTACCCTGATTTGGAGTCGTAGTGCTCTCATGGAATTCAATAGGAGATATGCACATTCATGATAATGTGTAACTTGGTCTTTCACACCTTTATAAAAACATTGCAGAGACTTTTTTTTTTCATTAGGCAATTAGTTTTGCATTAATACTTTATTCCTTAAAGACATACAGACTATAACTACAAGTCTTACAGGAATTTCCTTTTTGCTTTTTAGCTCCTATCACTTTCTCCATACAGTTGGAGAACGTGACCAGTACAATGATACGGTTCAGCTGGAAACCTCAAGGTGGCACAGGAGACAGTCCTTACAGAGTGCGTCTGTGGGGAGGCTCTCGTGAGATGAAGAGGCATCTAAATACAACAAGTACTGCATTTGAAAATCTGCTTTCTGATAATCAATACCAAATATCCGTGGATGTTTCAACTTGCTCTGAGAACGTCAGTACCTCCTTGACAGTTCGGACAGGTATTTCCTCAGGAATCTTTTCTTTTTTCCATTAGCAGACTAACACATATATGGCCTGAAGATGAAGCCCTTTTTCATTGAGCACCTACCCAGACATGAATAAGCTATATACTGAAATGAATAGGTAAAGGGAGGCCAAAGTTTCAGACACTAAAAGACAGCCTGCAAATTTTTCATGGGGCTAAGATACAAAGCCTCCCTTGTCCTCCTGCCAAATTCAAAACTTTACTGAACTAGAACCACTGTGGTTCAACATGCCAGTCTCTTCCAGCTCCATACTCTTTACTTCCCAAGCCTGTCCTGCTCCTGCATCTTTACATGCAAGTTGTGCCCACTTTTGTGTTCCCAGTCACATAGCAGCCAGCAGGTTTAAAGCCACAGTCCCCCTGTAGCCACTTAGCCTAGGAAAGCCCAGAGTCCTGCACCTCCTACTGCTTGCTCACTTTGCACATCCCAGCTTCTTCTTCAGTAGAAGAAGCAGCTGCAGTATGGCAAATGTTTGCAGTAGGATATGTCAGTGTAGTTAAGTTCACAAGTGAAATAACTATTCTATTATCTGTTATCTGGAGTCTTGCGCTGTCCTTCCATGGGACAGCATCTGTGATTCTGGGAGCAACTGTGCCTGGTACATGAAGCAACATGTTGGAAAGAGCAGAGTCAATGCACTGCAGGTCAAGGGCAGGCCTCTTGCAGGGACTGGTGTTCAAAGCTGCCTTGCTGTGAGGCACGTAACCCAAGGGCATGGTGGTCCTTCCCCTCCACATCACGTAACATCTTGTCCTCTTCTTTCAGAGACACATCAAGTAAAAGGTGAAGAATACAGCGGTCATTGTGTGGTACAGAGTATTTATAAGTTATATTGTGCCCAACAGTGGTGCAGGGAGTTAACCTGTCAATGTTCACCTCTGGTCTGCTCTTACCCTTAGAAGTACTTAGCTGAGGAACCATTTTTAAACAATACCTATACTTTGGCTGGTTATTCTGTCTTTAATATCTCCACAGCTGCTGAAGTTTTCAGTGGAACCACTAGGATTACCAATGAAGTTTTCACGCCTGAATATCAGAACAAATCAAGTACAGCATTTAAGGAGTTTGAAACTAAGTTCATTAAGGAGGTATTTTGCTCAGGAATTCTAAATCAAAATTTATTTTCTGTTGAGCTCTTCCTAATGTAAATAATCATGAGGATCTGGGTATGAATAATCTTAAGTGTGGATAGGAAAGATTGTGTGATGGTTAGAAACAAAGCAGCGCTTATTAAGGCCATACTTCTCACTTAAATTGTGGTCCTCTGAGGCCCTGGTTTAAATGAAATTCTGTCTGCAAGTTATACATATTCTCCTACTATGAGAGATGCTTCTAAATGAATTATGGCCAGCATATTGCTCTAACAATTCTTTATGTTAAAGGAGGAAAATAGATAATAACTTAAACTTTTTACCTTGCAGATAAAAAAACATCTGCCACAGAAGATCCTAGAATTAATAAAGGAAAAAAAAATGCGTATTGTAATTAATAGCATCAAGAATGGCAGTGTGATTGTGGTCTTCGACATTGTGTTGAATGTGGGAGAAAATATAGCAAAACCAGAGATTTCAGATGCTTTTACAGAGGCCCTTAACATGAGTACAGTATTGAAAGCCGATCTTAAAAAGACTGTTATAGAAGGTATGAATTTGTTTGTCACTGTGAATTCAAGTAATAGTTTATATTTCACTGATGGTAACATCCAGTGAAATGGGATTTAGGTGGGGAAAGGCAATTGCAAATAGTATTCTGTTTATCTCTTTTTCCAATGCCAACTTAAAACCTTGTTCTTTTCCTGTTTTTTTTAACTTCACTGTAGCAAGGAATAGTTGTCAGCCAGGATTAAATGACTGTTCCCAACATGCTACCTGCACTGCTGAAGGAGCAAGTTATTCCTGTCAATGCAACAAAGGATTCACAGATAACAGTCCCCAAGTTCCAGGGAGAGTTTGTCAGCAAAAGCAGAATCTACCCTCACGTAATTGTTTTATATAATTTTTATTTTTAAAAAAAGCTTTAAAAAATTGCACATAAGGTCTTTCCCCTCCCCTGGCCCTCCCTCAGGTAATAGTTTATTATGATTACTTACACTGGCCTTTGATGGACTGGATTTTATGTGAGAACGGGTACCATAGTTAACTATTTAGGCAAACAATGGAACCATATTTTCTGGGCTTGTTTTTTGAAAGTTGTTTATGAAAATAAAGAGCATAAACTTGGTGAAACTTTAAAAGAAATTCTACTCACTGCCTCCAAATTGCTATTTTACAGAACAGATGACTACAGTCCCTCCAAAGAGTGCTACAGGAAGATTTACAGGATCCACAACTAATTCCAGTTTCACTACCACATTTGCATCAGGACCTTGCAGTAAGTAAATATTTAATACTGAATACTAGAATAAAAATTATCCAAGATGAGTTATTAAAATCAGATGCAATATTCTTTTTCATCAGTCATATCAGCTGTGAAGTAAAATCTCTGGATATAACTTCAGAAAGGGAAGCCTGAGAGAACCACTGAAAATACATAATATACAAATATCAATCAAGGCAGTTTCTACACCTCAGTAAAGCCCTCCTGGACCCAGTAAGGTTCCACTGGGTGCCTACCTCCAATGATAAACCACTGTGATTGATAGGTGATTTTTCTTAATGTTATTATGAAGCACATTTATTAAATGCCTATTTACTGCTCTAAACTTAGGGTTTCCTGGTGGGTTTTTAGTAATCCACCCTCCTGACTGTATCAGTATGAGTCAAATAACAGTCCACCTCAGAACATTCATCAGAGCAGCTGCCTTGTCTGCTGTCAGAAAGACCAGAAGCAAGTAGAATGCCACCCATTTGTGTTTTGAGGCCATCAAATAAAATACATTAATGTATGATTTACACCTATAGAGCAAACAGTTTATTTCTGCTCCTGTGGAATAATGGCATGAAAGGCTGAAATCAGTCCTAAGAAAACTCACAAAGATTTATATTGATTTAATTTGTAGTTTTTTGCTTCAATATTAAATGTATAGAATTGCAGAAGTGAAATGAACTGCCCTCAGCTGCATGAAACTTTTTCACTTTGCAGTGCCAGTGTCCATCAAAGTTCAGAATGTGACTGGAGAAACAATACAATTCAGTTGGACCAGTGGCAGGAGAGGCAGCCTCTACACCGTCTCCCTCGTAGATGGAAACCGGGAGATAAATAAAACCACTACAAAAGAGACAAAATCTGTGTTTAAACATTTACTTCCTGGTCATGTATACACAATATCTGTGGCAGTATTATCTTGTGCTGAGAATATCTGGACTTCAGTCAGTGTCCGAACAGGTATTTCCTCGATCATCCTGTCATTTCTCTTTAATGAATATACTCTCAGAATATCTTTTTACAATATGATTTGGATTTGATTGCATAGACTATTATTCCTGTAAGTCATCTTTATTTATCTGACTCATCCCCTTACTTGGATAGGACTACTTGGATTAAACAGGAGTTTGCAAGAGTAAGTGCTTATTCTGTAAAATTTCTGACCATGCTGTATTGTTGAACCAGATAATTCTGTACAAAAGTCAAGAAATTTTGGTTGTAAATTTGACAGTAAATATTCTGGTAATGTGAAGTTTAGGTTGTACATGCTTTTGTGAATGCAGGCAGTCCTTAATTGTCATTGTTATATTTTTAATTTCATCCTAGGATATAGACATTAAGACACTAAATCATAAAAAGTAGAACATATGCTATATTTTTTCTCAAAATTTCAGATACACCTGGAAAGTATCTTTTGGGAAGTATATATTCCTGGATGCTTACATCCTTTCCCTCAGCCAAATGCTTTTGACTAAACATATCATGTACAGGGCCTCTCAGGTGACATTGCCTTTCTTGCAAGCCATTTAGGGACTGTACATATAACCTGGATCCAACATTTTAGCATCCAGGGCACTCAACAGCACCTTCTTAGTTGAAATGTCTGTGCACTTATAGCCATCGTGTCATGGGTACCTCTGCAAAAAATGTTGCAGGCAGACAGGAACATGCTTTTCTTGAAAGATCTTCCTCTGCCCACCTCTGACCACACAAAAGCTGTGTAGTGCCCTTAGAGCAGTGCTGAGCCTGAGATCCACACCTGCCTCTTAACAAGGTTTACAACAAGTGGTCTGTTAAGTATAGCTATGTAGTTACAAGGTAAAAACTATAGAGGGTTCTCATCAACTTATTTATAAGCCATTTTGAAAGGCCTTAGGCATTTTTCCTCAGCTATTCCAAATGGGAAGCAGTTCCAGAATTGCAATGCTCTGATGTTCTGAAAACATTATCAAATTGCCAGCCTAAAAGTATCCATGGCAAATCCATATCTGTTTGCTTCTGTGCGAATATTGCCCTCTGACTTAAACAGTTCCCCTCTCTTCCTTTCCTCATATTGTGTTCTCCCTCCCTGATATAATTATAAACTTTTCCTACAGACAGTGCTCTCAGCCTTTGTTTGCTAGACTAGACAAGCCATTCTTTCCTGGCTTCCTTTCCTAAGAAGAATTCTTCTCTGCCTTGGAGGCCCCCGTCACTCTGCTCTTCCTTTTTTTGACATAGAAATCACCTTTCTTGAATAGTAAGAAGAATAGTCCCAGTAACTGGGACTACACACAGCCATCCGGGCAAGCTTGGACCATTGTGCTTACCATATCATTAGCATTCCCATCTCTACTGGAAGTGTATTGAACGATGCGTCATACGACTACACATTATTTTTTCATAGCTGCATCACAGCTGTCATCCGCTTAGGCACTGAAGTCCTTTTCTCTTCAATGCTTGTGCTGCCAGGTTAGAGAAGACATTTTTTATTAGTAATCCCTAAATGCACAACTTTCAGCAAATGTCATCCCAGTGCTGCTGCTCCAGCCTTAGCTTCATCCAATTCTTTCTGGAAGATACCTCAGTTCTCCCCTGTGTTAATGACACCTACTAACTTTGTGCCATCAGCAAATTTTACGAGCAAACTCCTGCATTTTCTGGCAAGATCTAGAATGGAAATGTTGAACAAGTTCTACACCTGGACTGATTCTCAAGGAACACCACACGTAATATCCCTCTAAAGCAAGGTTTCTTCTTTTAAAGCTACCATTGCCATCTCCCCATTAGCCAATGCTTTTAGATAAATCTTTTTCCACTAAAAAACTACCACTTGGCACTGTATAATATTGCTTTTCTATCATTGGAAGAGAACTAAAAGTCAGCTTGTCAAAGGAAGCTACTAGGTTATTCT
This sequence comes from Aptenodytes patagonicus, assembly GCF_965638725.1. Taxonomy (NCBI): domain Eukaryota; kingdom Metazoa; phylum Chordata; class Aves; order Sphenisciformes; family Spheniscidae; genus Aptenodytes; species Aptenodytes patagonicus. Next base: position 126,731,233 of record NC_134949.1, read on the forward strand.
GGCACGATCCACTTCTGATAAAACTGTATCGCACTTTATCATACTTTCTCTGTGGCTGAGAAAATTTTCATGATTTCTTTTAATATCCTTTGAAAGATCTAACTTGACTTTTGGCAATTGTTACTTTCTTCCAGCATTTCTTGACCTCTAAAACATAACTCTCTTTGTTGCAATCTTTTTCTCAGTTCTGTAGTGGATTGTTTGATTATTCTCAAAACCCTTCTGGGTAATTATTCTAGCAGTTACATGTGGGGTTCCTTCATACAGACTTACCCTCTATCTTAGGCTTTAGGACCACAGAGCCAAGGAATTATCATCATAATTTCCATTCAAATCTTTCAAAACTTCAGTCCAGTGGCTTTCATTTATTAGTTTCCCTATTTAAAAAAAAAAAAAAGAAATTTTGTTTCTTTTGTAATCTGAAGCCATCTGCCCTACCAGAAAAGTGTTTGTGAGCTAATTAAAAAGACCAATAAAGACCAGGTCATCTGGATTTTATGTTGAGTTAAACATTATGTTCAATTCTGTGAGGAGAACTAGAGCTATACCCAATGAGCTAACCATATAAAACCTGCAGTACCACCCTTCACTACTATTTTGACCCATTATAAATAATCCAGATTAGCCAGTCCAGACAAGCATACTGAGGTTTTGAGACTCTGCGATGCATATTGTTTTCAAATGAAATTGCAGGTGACTTGTACTTCTGAAAACTCTATCTAGTTTACCTGAGTTGTACAAGCACGTAACAGCACAACCTGTATCTTTAATTCCCATAAGAAATAAGAGTTCTCAACATTATCTCAGTAAAGTTCTCAAACACCACCTACCCACCCACCACTGCCTCTCTTCTGATATGCTCCATTTTTCTAATCTGCAGTTCTAAGTTCTCACTGGGCAAAAGGAACAGCTGCTTAGGTGATTCCTTGGCCGTGATTACATGCTTTCACTTACTTCAGTTTGGAAGTATGATGCACTAGGTGGAGTGCAAAGAGAGGTTTTTTACCCCATCATTTTCTTACTAGCAACAATCACGCATGCACAGAGGCAATTATCTTGATTTTTAAATTTATTTTACAGATCCTGTTGCCTGTTTCAACAGAACTGAGTTTTGCTTACCACAAAATACTGGCTGTCCTGACTTAAAATATATCGTATGCTCACGTAAGTTTTATAGAATTTTAAAATTTGTTTATTCATAACTATGGGGTATCAATTCACAATATAGTATCTTTCATGAGTATTTTGCCATCTGCTTTATTATGTCACTTCACATAGCATCTGAAGTTCACACTTGTTTGGTAAGGAAGCTGCCTTCATCAAACTTCAATGTCAGCTTCCAGCTCTATTTTTAGTCTGGACTTTTCTATGTAAAGCATACTTCTTTTGGCTTAGGGCTCATCCACCTACTCGGGAGGATTGAAACATGCTCAGTGTCTTGCAGAATCTAATAGACAGATCTTGCTTCTGCTGAAATCAACGGGAGAGTGGCTGTTGAATTAGGGAGTAGGATACACCTTGAATAATACAGGAATGACTAACAAGTTGTGAGAATTGTGATGGCTGACAAATTTGAAAAGGAAGAGATTCAACTCTTGAAGGTTCAGAAGCCAGTGCATTAAGTACACTTACATGATACACTTTCTTATTATTTTATTAGTTTCTGGTTTTATCAATTAGTATTATAAATACATGAGATAATAAAAAGCAAAAAGCAAGTGTGGAGTGACATCCTGGGATTCACCTAATTGTTTCACTTTTTTTTCCCCAGATTACCAAGCATTTGCCTGCAGTGCTTTGTTAAAAAGCCAGACATTTAATCATACACTTTATAACTCTAATAGTGAAGGCTACAAAATGATGTCTGAAAGCATCAAAACAGAAGTAAGTTGCTGTAACCTCCTTTGTCATCAGTATCCTAGATTCATTCTTAAATCAAGATTGTGACAGGAGAAAACAGCATAGGAAGCACAAGAACTGTCTTGACCGAAGGAGAGAAAGCATGTTGTCCAATGAGGAGGGGTATGTTCCCTAACTCATCCTCAAATGTAAGATATTTAGTGAAAGGCACTTTAAAATTATATTTTTCTAAGCACAAGGAACATCCTATTCTGTTTATTTTCTCCCACCTTACTAAGCAGATGCCTGTGGAGATAGAAAAAGGGTAGTACTCAAAAATAACATTTCAACACATACTTGGAAATATGGGACCTTTACAAGTGTGTACTGTTAGTCCAGATCATGGTGAATTTGCTTCACGGTAGCAGTTGCTGGACTGGAGAAGGTATCAAGGGGACCATATCAGGGAGGAACTGAAGAGGGAACATGGAAGCTTAGAGACAGTGGATGAGCCTAGTAAAGCTGACATGCAGAAGCAGCTGTCTGCCACTCAGCTGTCTTTAGCGGGATGTTAAAGAAAAGGAGTAATAATTTACACACCTCTCAGGAATCCTGATATACATGAGCTTGTTGGAAAGGTAAACTACTGTAAGATTGGGGCAGACTGCTTTTAAATAACTAACACAGAAAATTATTTTTAGTGTGATTATCATACCTTTTAGCTAAGAGTCTCCATGGATTTCATAAGCAGTAATTAATTTGTTCTCACAACACCAACTCCTTGTAACCTTGTCTTATGAGTGTTAGCATAGAATCATAGAATCATAGAATCATTAAGGTTGGAAAAGACCTCTAAGATCATCTCCATTTCCTGAATAGAAAATTTACTTTAGTGAATTTAAAAGGCTTCCTCCAACCTGACTGAATGCAACCGGAGTCCCTTTACTGCCTTTTAATAAGCTTTCACTCAGGCCCTGTGCAACATGCCAGCATGACTGTCACACTTTTCCTTAAAAAATGGCAAAACCAAGGAGGGGCTGTACCAACATGACTGAAAATGTAGTCAATTTCTGTGTTGGATTTTTTTTACAGTTTGAATATTGAACTATTTATTTTAAATTCCACAGTACTATCACTCTGTAGTTGTAGTTTTGAAATTTTACACCTTCACCTGCGTAGGCCACGTTTCCGATCTAGACTGCTCATTATGATGAGAAAAAGAAAAGCATTTTTGGAGTCTCTGGCCAGAGAAATTAATGTGATATGTAGTTTGGGGTGGGGGTTTATCCCACAGAGAAAGACGGAGGTAGACAACTCTGGGAGTTGTTCTGGGATTCAGAACAGATTTTGTTATCATCTGTGAAAAATAGTAATCTTTCAGACTTTTCAGGTAAAATATCATATTTTTCCACAGCAAGAAGATACCTTTTTCTTAGTGGGTTGAATAAAAAACCTAATTTTCTGTAACGATCAGTCCTGACAGAAATGTTTCAACCATTCTTACTTAGAAGGGAGGGCTGCTTGTTCTTGCCCTATATCCACATGAAAGCACTGGGCAAGACTGTACTTTTGAAGACATCAGTGTAAACCTGAAATCATTCCAACTGGTGTGATGGGATTACACTTAGTTTATGCCAGAATGATTGAGAGACAAATCATACCCTTGTCTCTCTTTGCATAGTTATTCTGTAACATCATGATTTTGATAATCTGGTGATGAAAATGTTTTAGCTGTTCTAAACCTCTAACGTCAAGTTCTGCACTGGTAGTGTGTGCATGACCATTCTTGAAGTTTAGTTGTACATGTTAAAAAAGCTAGGGGACACTTTAGAAACGTTAGGTGCACTCTGTAGATTCCAAATTTTGTACAGTCAGGGTCCAATATGGGTTTGTAGCCTGTGGAGGAGGATAACTAGTTTCAATGCATTATCCATTGATAGTTAGCTATACAGATTACTGCTTTGGAAGTCAAACTTCGATTTCATATTTTCAATCACAGACTGTGTGTTGTTCTGGAATCCTCCTTCAGTAAGATTTTTAGTGGTATAGACAAAAATTACTGTCACTATTCAGTTATTTGTTATTCCACAGAGATTACCCTGAAGGAATAAGTGCAGAAAATGAATATCCTGATGTCTGTATGATATGTGCTTTCCTGCTCTGTCTCAGTTGACTGACACATGGAACAAATACCAATTTCAATTTACACAGGTTGTTAGAGAAATGCGCATTAAACTGAAAGATGACCACTTCAATACCATTATGCTTGGATTCAGACCTGGGAGTGTGATTGCTCATTTTATTTCTCTACTGCAAAAACAAGAGCCCATCGATGTGAATGTTATGCAGGCATACTTAAGTCGAATATTAAAGAGCAAATTTGGTGACCAAACTGAAGTAACTGTACAATGTAAGTGATGTTAAAACAGCTTCTCTGTGATGGTGTGGGGATTAAAGGGTCAGATCTCCTGCTCTTCACAAAAGCTGATAAATTAACTTCTTTCTTTTAAGAGATTCAAGTATTTCAGATAACCTATTTAAACATTCACAGAACACATAGTCCAGGTATCATGTAGATTATGGATCTATTTTAAAGAGTCACTGCACATACCCAGTTCCAGACTCAAAAGGATGTGTTCTTTTCACATAGAAGGAGGGTTAGGTAAGCTTCTTGTTGCAATGTGTATCACCTTTGTACCCTCCATGCTGATTCTAAAAGATTGGCTTTCAGTGGAGAAGGGGATGAGGAGACTTCTGTAGTGGCAGCTGCAATAGTTCTCTCTGGATAGAGATGTGAAAGAAGAGTTCACCTCTTCTGCTGGACAACCCTCGAAAACCTTTGGGCCCTGCTTCCCTGGCCAGAGGCGGTGTGGATTTAGCAACACAAAGTACTGCAGAGATGCAGAGAGGCTGAGAGGGAAAGTAGAAATTGTGCAGAAGGATATTAATCCAAACTACAGTATCTGTCAAGCTCATGTTAGTGGTAATGTGCTTGTTGCCTTGAGCTGCTATAAGCTGGGGGCTTTTCATGCAACATAGATGCTCCTTCTGCCCCAATTAACACCCTCTCTTTGTAAAATGCTGGCTAGCACTATAATTTAGTCTATGTGCCTTTCAACCATTACTACATGCATCTTTACCGCAGAGATGAGGTATGCTTACATGTGCTACAGGCCTTTCATTGCCTTTATCTGGCAATCAGGAAGCTTTCTGATTTTGGCCCATCAGTTTAGAGACTTTGATTTCAGTGGACTGTCTTGTGGAGCAAGACATGGGTAGGTGTGAGTACAGCTGGCAGACCAGGTCCCGATTAATTTCACAAAGTTGCTTGTGCAAGTATAAGGAGGACTGTGTGGGTTAAATTATGTACAGCTCCATTTCATGGCCCTTTTTCACACCTTGGAGTGACTCTTTGTTGAGGTACAGACTGGAGTTCTCTCCTCCCAGAACATTCCAGATACTTTCCACCAAGCAAATCCTCAGAGCTGCTGATTGTGGATGTCACCAATAGATCACAAGGATCATCAGAGAGAGAGGGGTCCATAAAATTTTCCAGTTAACAAATCTTTCCAACATACAAAAACTTTTAAAATATTATTCAAAAGTTTTAAAGCTGCCAAACAATAAAATGCAGCTGTCACTTAGGGCTCCAAGTTTCCTTACACCTACTTTTTCCTGTTTCTAGCTAACATTTCTAAAATGTGTTTTAAATTTCCAGCTCTGTTTGCTCAGTCATCAATTGGAAAAAGTTCCACCTGGAAAGTGGCAGTGATTGTCCTTGGCGTTTTACTTGGAGTTGCATTAGTGCTGATTCTTCTGGTAACATTGAGTTACATCTATATGAAGAAAAGATCGGGTAAATATTTGGTTGAACCCAAAGGACTCCTGGGAAATTTTGTCTACAAGCACTTATAATATAAGCCATCAGTTTCATTTACATCTTTTGGGTAAGGTGACAAATTAATATATTTGTCTTAAAACTCTATGTTAATTGTTTATATTAACTTAAGATAACTCTACCCTCTCCTTCCCAATGTCCATCACCAAATTCCTGAGCTCCTAACAACCTCTAATGAATCATCCTTTTAACATTGCTCTCAGGTGTGGAGTGGGGAATTTTCCCCATTGTACATGTGGTAGAGTGAGGCACAGAGAAACTTCTGTTCAGACTGTCCACTACAGGTGTTGCAATGATTCCTAACCATTGACTATAAAGAGAGACAGGATCCGAACTGCTCAATACTCTCTTATATTTAGATGACACAGAAAACGGAGTGACTGATCTTAGTACCTATGGCAGGTCACTTGACTACTCAGCTGAGCCCAGAGTCATCCTGTTGGGCTTTATGCACTTGGCCAAGGGTGATTCACCTCACCTGAGATTTTTATCACTGTATGAAGATGCCTCTTTCTCTCCAGTGACTGCAGAATGAACCCAGGGCAATTAGTGTTCTACATGTGCAGGTTGGTTAGGAGTCTGAAGGGAAGCAGGATGGATCTGGGCTATATGGACTTGCCATAGGAGTCTCTGGTGGAGCAGGAATTTGATATGGAGGCTTCTGAATTCAGGGTTAATTTCTTTAATTGTTGGGCTATGAAGAAACAAATGCCTTCCTGTGTGTCATGGTTTAACCCCAGTTGGCAACCAAGCACCACACAGCTGCTTGCTCACCCTTCCACCCCCAGTGGGATGGGGGAGAGAATCGGAAGGGCAAAAGTAAGAAAGCTCGTGGGTTGAAACAAGAACATTTTAATAATTGAAGTATATAATAATAATAATAGTAATCAAAAGAAAAACAACAAAAAGACAGAGAGGAACAAAACCCAGGAAGAACAATTGATGCAACCACTCACCACCCGCTGACTGATGCCCAGCCAGTCCCTGAGCAGCGGTCACTGCCCCCCGGCCAACTCCCCCCAGCTTATATAGCGAGCATGACGTCACATGGTATGGAATATCCCTGTGGCCAGTTTGGGTCAGCTGTCCTGGCTGTGCCCCCTCCCAGCTTCTTGTGCACCTCCTCGCTGGCAGAGCATGGGAAGCTGAAAAGTCCTTGACTTAGTGTAAGCACTGCTTAGCAACAACTAAAACATGGGTGTGTTATCAACATTATTCTCATACTAAATCCAACACACAGCACTATGCCAGCTACTAGGAAGAAAATTAACTATCCCAGCCGAAATCAGGACAGTGGCAAATGTATAGCATGCTAAATACAGGTGTGGTTTAATAGGAAATCAGTAATTGCATAGTCTTAACATGGTACTAGATGGGGGAAGGGAGGCAAAAGGTTAATTTGGGCTGAAGTATTTTACGCATCTATTTTCGCCTGTCAAAAATGGTTGGTTGGGCAAGGATGTGTCATATAGTGCCATTTTTGCCTTGCTCTTGATAATCCCAAAGTAGAGTCTGCTAAATGCAACCTGAAGGATCCTGTGACATTGGACCAGACCTTGTGCTTTAGAGCAATGGAAAGAAATGGCCTTTATCTGTTTTCACCACTCTTAGCTGCAGTCCCAGTGAAGTAACAGTCTGTTTCTCCTGTGGTGTATTTTTTCTGCTTGGAACATGTTGTTGAACAAATGATAAAGGGCAGTATATTGCTGTGCATATTTTCAGTAGGATTTATCTATTTCATCTCAAACCAGTTCTCCCTGTGTCTGTGTATTTTGTCTGTATGCCAATGCTCTGCATTCATCTCGAAGCACTGAATATCCTGTGATGTTGAGGCCCTGGCTCATGCCTCCCGAACAGTTCAGGCCCTTTGTCTTTGCGGATTACGTTATGGCTAGTTGGCACAGGTTAGAGTAAGGAAGTGTCCAGAACTGTAGCATGTTGCGGGATATCAGCAGAGAAAGGACCTCAGCAGAGCGGTGGTGCACAAGCAACTCTGCTGTCTTCTGGGTGCAGCCAGTGTTAATTTTTTTAATACCTCCTTTCCTGCACTACAGTATGGCTCCTGGAGGAACCTTGCCAAGGGCCCTGGTTAAGCAGAAGGGTGAAGCCATCTTATGCACTGGCCTCATCAGTGAGGCCAGTGATGTACACATGTACATCATGTGTACATGATGTACGTCATCATGTACACCTGATGATACATCAGGTGTATCATTGCCCTGATGAGGTAAGACACTTCCAGCCTTGCTCCTCTGTCCTTGGCTTAGCAGCAGTGTCACGGTGCGAGGCCAATGGGCTGTGCTGGTTGAGAAGGGAAGGCAGTGCGAGTACCTAGGGCATCTTTGCACACAAAGTTGTGGTGGTGGTTTATGTTCCTGTCTGGAATATTTAATTTTTTTTTGCAGGGACCTATGAAAGAGGGGTCTTGCATGACTTGGTCTCCCTCTCCTTCCATATAGTATCAGCTTGGCTGTCCTTCTGCTCAGGTCTGGGGTAGGGAGTCACAGCCGACCTCACTGATGGAAAGACAGTGTGATTAATATTTGTTAAACTTATTTTATGTGGGTTTTAAACATAGTTAGCTCTGGTGCTATATTCGCTTAGCAGTCACTTGACAATGTATTCTGTCAGTAAATACAAGTTCTCCAGTGAGCTGTGTGTTGAAAATACAAATGAGCGCTCTTGCTTATGTTAATACTATTTTCTTTCTTTTTTGAGGGGCCTACTTTGAATAGCAAACTCTCATTGTTAGTAAACCTTTCTGATGTCTTTGCAAATAATGTTGAAATAAAGACCATGTACAGCAGGCTTGTGCTATGGAATCCTGGGACTTGTTCTTGCAAAATGTATTTAAACTCTCTGAAGAAAAGTGATATTTTAAATAATTTTCTCAAAAATGCTTTACAAATAAAATCTCTATTTTTACAATTTTGCACTCTGAAGGTGTCTGCTGTTCTTATTTTGTCATGTAATTTGGAGCCTCTTCTAGCTGCAGGAGGGGAGGGTGGCCAGTACTATCAACAACAGAGCTAACCTTGGTCCAGTATATGATTGCACAGAGGCACGATCTCTTTGAGCTAGATTAAGCAAGAGAAGCTAGATCTAATGGATCTAGCCTTATTTTTTCCCCTACTCCAATGAAAATCCCTCTACCACCATACTGTGGTGTCTAGACTCTGAGAACTCTCTGAAAATGAGAGCAGGAGTAGCCAGAGGTCCCCTTTCCACAGGGGATCGCTTCCTTGCTTCCAGGCAGCATTCAGACAGGCTCATGCATATTCCCTACTCAGAGAGATGCAGGCCCAGCAAGTGGGACAGGGAAATAAATGGCTGACGGTAAGATACTCAAAGGTATCTAGGTAGCTGGCTCCTGTTGATATCAGTGGGATTTAAGCAGCCCCTACACCTTTGTGGGCCAGGGTCTATATGACTGACGAAAGGCACTTTGCCTGTTTCAGACTCACATTTTTTTCCCTGGACCTGAGTGACATTATTACTCAGAAAAACTTGAGCTGCTCTGGCTTCAAGAGATAGGGATGAGCCGGTGCCTGAACAGCAGAACTACACAAGTCTGGTTTTCTAGGGGCTGGCATCCTGCATGCTCTATACCCCATCACTGCAGTAATGTACCTTCCCATCTCCACGACCTCCCCTGCCCCCAGTCCATGGTCATTCCACGGTGCAAGATTTTCTCTGACAGTGCCTCCAATCTTGCCTCCTCCCTTTCATCCTCTAGACCTGTTTGTCTGTGCAAGAAGTGGCATAGTCTGAGTAATGGTTGAGCTTTCCCTTAGTGCAAGCAGTATTAGAAGCCTCCGATTTTCACCATACTTCAGCGTCCTCGGTATACTTGAGACCTCTGAGCCTCTCTTTGGAGGCATCTACATCGTTTCAAGTTTAGTTGCAATTGGCCAACGTTTGCAAAAGTTTTTTGGAAGGTCAACAGCTGAACAGACAGACGGGCCGGTAGACCGATTGTCAGCTCAGTCACACAAGTCTGCTCTCCTTAGACTTGTAAACTAAACAATAGCTGGCTAACCATTAGCCTGGGAGTTACACAGTGCCCCCAGACTTTTCAAACGCATCTCCCATGCTGGGGATCTCTCATGTGATTGGCAGCAGGGCTGCTGTGGAGCCTGCTGGGCAGCCTGGCTGTGAGAGGGACTGAGCCAACAAGGGTTACTGGGGCCATCATCTTCCGGGATGTAGCACCATACTTGGCCCTTGGCTGCTATTGTTGTTTCCCATCTGAGAAGCAACCTGGAGCTCTCCTGTGTCATGTTTCACTGAAGCCTGATGTAAGCGCCTCAGCCCTCTGTATATGTTTTATCACTTCACTTTGATATAGGTGGTCAGAGTCTCTCACCAGTTATATGGTCTATCACGCAGGAGGAGAAAAAAAGTGTTTTCAAACAGAAGAAATTCTGCAGACACTGGGGCATAGGGGAGGAAGGTTCTGGGACAACTCACCTGTGGGACTGATGGGATTTCCAGCCCAGGGAGATTCTCTACAAAACAGTAAAAATAAGAGGTAAATTGCTTAAGCTCATAAATGTGGAAGATAATAAACTAAGCAATAAGTGGAAATTTAAAAATGTTAGAAAGCATATATTGTAGGGCAGCATGAAATATATTTTAGTCTGAAAGTAGAACACTGACCAGCACGCAACAACCATAGGTTAATATATCACCCATTTTTTGTAGAGACAGGAGGAATGTAGCCAGATAATGATAATACATTTTGCTCATTTGAACCTCTGCAAAATGTGCCCTCTGAGTCTTTGAGCTGTCATTCAAATGAGAGTATCTGATAAGGTTCACCACATATGTTAAACTTCTACCCTGTTCTGCAACAATTCCAAGATTTGGGTGTTCCCTTTCTTGCCAGTGTTAGCCTTCTAGCCTCTGAAGGGGCTCATGACATGCTATTTTTCCCCATCAGTGTCAGTATTATAAGTATCTAGAGAAATATTTCAGCTTGCTATGTAGAGAATTGCCATGTTGGCTCAGAAGACAAGACCCACCTAACCCAGTATTCCAGCTCCAACAGCTTTCAGATAACAGGCAATGTCTCTCTTTTCTGGGTCTCATCCTATGGTGGGTGGTATTAGTCACTGATGTTCAAGTTTTGAGCTAGCTTCTAAGTGCTAGTCACTTAAGCTACCGTTCTCTTCGTGCATGTTGTGATCAAGGCCAGGGTCTAAGGAAATACTGTGTTCTGTTCTTACTGAAACCGATAGCAATCCGCCAGCTGACTTCCTGGTGAGACTGAGGCCCCAGACAGCCTCTGGCCTCTGTCATGTCATGTGATGGCCCTGGAACTGATCAGATGAGACTCAAGTCTTCTGCTGGTTTTTAAATAATTTCCCTTTTCCACAGTTTATTATTCCAGTTGCCGCCAATAACCAAAAGCTTTGCTCCAGCTTCATGAGTAAGTCATTAGACGTTGTGGTAAAAATGATGGTGCTATGAAACCAGGACCATACTCAGCTATTGCACTGCATTCCCATGGACACAGGCAGTTCAGGACTGGCTCTAGCCATGCCGTGGAAGAGCAGGTTGTGCAGTCACCATCTTCTATCCAATTGGAATTATGTGGGCTATGCTAGGAATTTCCCCTAGTGCCCTTGTCATTGTAGACTTGTGATGGAGAGTGGGAACTGCACCGTCTTTACAAGGGAGGAGCAAAGCAATAGGCCATGCTCTCAGGCTGAACAAGAGGGGCCTGGGAAACACCAGGAATGTCATGTCTCTCCTGCTCTCCTCCAGCCTGTACCAGGTGCCAGAGGAACAGAAGGAACTGGCTGATGAACACAGGGAAGCCACCGTGCCAGAAATTCCCTCTGCAGAGAGCTGGCTCTACCCCATGCTGGAATAGACACTGAAGTGAGACACTACAGGATCTAGACACTCAAGTTAGACAAAATAGCAACAAGAGGGGTCAAAGCTGCAGATGATCTAAGCCAATAGCATAGCGATGTGCCTTACCCAAGCTTACCTGCTTGCTTACCTTTTCCCAAACAGCAAGAAAATGCTGTAGGACTTCAGGATATCCTAAGTCTATATTGACCTATAGACTAGCGAGTGCATGCATGCACTCAGCACGGCCTGGAAAGGATTTGGGTCTGGGTAGGACCTTGACAGCTGGTGCCAGGAAGCATGCACAAGCTGCAGAGACATCAGACTGCCAGTCCCTCACGCCCACATCACCTGCACACGATACTGCCTGTCTTGACTAGGGACTGCGGTTAGTCCTTATGATTGACTTTGTAATAAAAAACCTGCTGACATCTGCTTTAAAGTGTAATAGTGTGGAAATAATCTAGCAATAGAAATATTACCATTGGTAATCCAAGCAGACCTGAGTCATTTTTACTCATCTTTATGAGAGCTGGGTTGTCCCAGGACATTGCATTCTGGGGACTCAAATCAATAACATACCTGTTTAGCTATCATTAAGTGGGTCAAGCTGATGCATCTGCCTGCTGAAACCCGTTTCCACTTTATGAGCAGAGCCAGACAGCACTGCTGCTGAAAAGGGGTTGGGTTTAAACATTTTTGCTGTATAAATATGCCCATCTGCCAACTGTTTCCAGTGTTAACTGGTTCTTTTAAGGACTCAGTTTCCAAACATTCGAGAGAATTAGGGCTGTGCTCAATTTGCGGTTAGAAACCTTGCAGTGAGAAACTGGGACTTGGCCAGCTCACGTCCACTTGGCTGTCTCACAGCCCCAGTTAAAAGTTTGCCTCGAGCAACTGAAGCTCTTTTGTGCTGTAGGTCACATCTCTCTTCAATTACTCTTGCTGTCTGGAGGACACCTAATCTTCGCGTGGTCAAATATATGTGAAATTGTGCTAGAAATTGTAGCAATAATAGATGTTTTAATTCAGAGAAATATAAGCTTTTGTTACTGGTGGTGTAAATGCCCTGTTCTAAGCTCACCGTGATCCTGTGCTGGCAGCAACATTAATGTAGGTTAGGCAGGATTATAAGCAACTCAGGATGCTTTTAAGAAGACTTGGTCCTGCCAGGGATTCAAGGCATTGCCTACATGACCACTCAAGTCACTGAAGACAAGTTCAGCTTACTTTTCTGCAGTTCTGTGCTCTTCCAGTTCGGTTCGAGTTGTTGCAGTGAGTCAGTGCAGCTGTGTGATCCCATAGCAGATGTGCACAGTCAAGCAAAAAAATGTACAGGGTTAATTAGAAAAGGGTGTGTGGCGGGGTGGTCTTCAAAGCTACTTTAGTGGCAATTATTCCCTCTCCTATACTTCCAGCTTCATGAAGGAAGGGGTTTTTTTAATGATGAGACTGGATGAGTATAACACTACATCTGAGCTTCCAAAAATCTTGTTAATACCTTGATTAGACATGGACAGAAAACTATCCATTCACGAAGGTATAGAGCAAGAAAATGCTGCACTGTGCAGCAGTAGCCACCAGATGGTGCTCCCTGTACATGTATCAGCTGCTCCAAGACCCGTTTGCACTAAAACCTTCAGTAATTCCTGTATTTTTGGCTCAGCCTGCGGGACAGGGCAGCCTGGAAACTCACTTCCCCTTCAATGCCTTTGCAATGCTTAAGTGCACTTCAGTCCTGTCTTAAAGCCATCCAAGTGTCTTCTTTTCCAGCATGTGAGATGGCATAAGAGTTGGGAAATGAATAAATTTCATCATTCTGAAGAGGTGACATGGAGCAAAGAGATGCTGGACAGGCAACGGGAGCTTCTGCTGCCTGCAGGTCACCTTGGCTGTGCCCTGGCAGCAGACTCCGTGGCCGTGCTGTCACAGGCATGAAGGGCCATGCAGTTCTCTAGTTACACATGCAGTTAAGCTCATGGGGGAATTATGATCAAAAAAGGAAGGGATAAAGGTGTCTGTGGGAATCTCAGTGTGATCCTACCTGTCTCTGAGCACCTAAATACCAGCTTAAAGCATAGCCCTCAACTCTGTGAAAACACTTGAAGAAAAAGGTTTTGATTTGTTTCCTCCACGCACTCCTCTTCTGCTTGCTTTTGTATGCTCTGGGTTGGCGCAAGGTGAAGCGAGAACGGAGGGTGGCACGTCGGCAACGCATGAAGCCAGTGCAGTGGTCAGGGAGCAAGAAGCAGTCACTTGCAGCCTGAGGCAAGGCACTGATGTGTTCGTTGGACTTTGCCACTGCTGTTGTGGCAATGCAAATCACTAACTCATTGTCACTGTGGTCCAGTATTGATAGCAGCTCCTAAACTTGTATCGGTCTCATTGCAACAATAAACATCCTATTCTCCTGACTAAAAGGTTAATTGTACATCAAGTACATTCAAAATCTTAATTTGATTTCTCTTCTCACATTCAGAAGGCTTATACAGTGTATAGACTCTTCATCTTTTCAGCTGTTCCTCGTGGAGATTTTTACATTGGATTCACTGAATCAGCAACTTAAGTAAATTAATATTTAAAAAGATATAATTTTACGAGCATGGCCATATTATCTGTGTAAAAAACACCCTATGCATCAAAAATGTAATTAAATATTAGCTCTCAGCTAATTAAAAAATGTGATATTCCAACTGTCATTTTCCTTAACTACCACTAAGGTCATTTCACATGTCTACATTCCTCTTGTCTAAGGAAATGGATAGCTGCAGAGTGCCAGCTATCCGTGAGCTTGCTTGCTCTTGAGTATCACATACAAGAGCCTGAATATTGCGCCATTAGTTTTTAAATCCTAATCAGTGTTTAAGGAAAAGATCCTTTTCCTTCACTTCTGCTGAACGGTGCCTAAATCCGTGACTGGTACTCACTGAAGTCACCCCTGGAACAAGGAAATAAGAATGCATGGTTGGTAACATATGGCAACAGGAGGCTATCTGCTTGCCTCAAGGTTGTCACTGCTGCGTCGCTCAGCCTACAGGGCAAGTAATTTGCTATAACCCTATAGCCACGTGCTAGTGAACAGCCCTGCAGGGCCAAAGGGATGGGCGGTATAATCTCTCAGCTCTCTGTCTTTCCAGAAGAAGTGGAGTCGGGAAGAGCGGCTCACCATTGGCCAGGGATGGGGACTAGGGGCTGCCACCTAGCAGGGCTGTCTGGGAGGAGGGAGCCCTCCCTGGAGGAACCACAGCTTTGTCCTTTCCCAGAGATGCAGCTGTATTTGCTGTGTGATGTTGTGATGGGGCTGAAGCTGTTTGTCTTGCCTTGGGCTGGCCTCTGCTGTCAACAGAGAAAAAACGAGCACCTTCAGGACATGATCCATCTGCCCTGTTTTAGGTGCCTACTTCAGATGAGATGAAGTCACCCAGAAATGTCTGTTTCTCTCCATTGACTCTGAAGGGAACCTAGAGCAACACTAACTCATAGACACCTACATTATAAGACAGCTGTAGGTGCTCAGAAGAAACCCCCCTCCCCAACTTTCATGCCTTGGAAGAAGGTACTACCTTTGTCCATCATGCCAACTCCTGGTGAGGTGGGTCAGCAGATCTGCGGCATTATAGGCCTGGGCAGGGCAGTATATTGGGTCATGGAGAAAGAGCAGCAATTTTTGCAAGCATGGGGAGTTCAGCAGCAGCAGCGCCTAACCGGGAGCCTGTGGCTCTGCAGGCACACAGCTGGCACAAGAATTTTTCTCTCTTTTCCAGGATTTTGCCACTAATGGCCTATAGGGTCTACTTACCACAGCGCCTTTCATGACGGGTGTCTTTCCTCCCCTCTTTGCTTCAAGTATAATCGGGATGGACGTCTCACTAACAGGGCTTTGGCCTTGGAGGAAGACATGTGGGATAGGGCATGCATCCCTCGTGTCTTTCTATCCCATATGCCTCTCACCACGCCTGTCAGAATGCATCTTGACCCCAACATGCACGTTAGAGAAGATGTGCAGTGGCACCAGCGCACTATTGCACGTGTCTTTGTCTCCATCGCAGTGCTGCTGCCTCCCATCCTATGCAGCCTGCATGTGGAGCTGCAGCCAGATCACGTGCATCAGCAAAGACCAGGCAACCCAGGACCTAACAAAGGTATGTGTGTGTGCAGATTATGTAGGAGGAATGAGGAAGACAGAAAAAAAGGATTAAAGCGAGGACAAGCTGAAAATTCCTTTAATGATAACTTGTCAGTGCATACTGGTAGAGCTAAGGAAACTAGGTAAGGAGAGTTGTGACTGCTTCACTCCTTCATGACAGATCGCTGCCCAACCTTGCAAACTCGTGCCTACTGCGCGCGGCCCTCAGAGCAGCGAGGAAGCAGGGAGGTGTTATTACCGTGCAAGCCTGACAGGAGACGCCTGTTCTGGTTCTCACTGCTAGCAACCTGTCTGCCTCAGACAAGCAAGCTGGCAGCAGCGGACGTCTCATCTGATAGCGTGATGGAAACCAGATAAACTCCTCCTCCTCTTCTTTCATATTTTGTATGGGCACAAAGCCTTGTGGTTGGCCTGTTGTTAATACTCAGTGTGGTCACACTGCTCTGTGAACAATTTCCTCAATTCTAGCAAAAAGTGCTGAAAAATGTAGTTAGAAGAAAGAGTGAATTTGCAGTTTATGCCATACTTGAAAACTCCCTTTTCCTCGAGTTGTTCAGTCTCATGCCAGTAACTGGTTCCTGCTTCACTGTAACAACTCTGTATTTGCTGGATTGTCCTTAATGCCTTTTGCAACACAATGGTGCAAATGTGTGCAAGGTGTATTTACAGTTCACTTACAGGAAAACATGGTCTAGGCTGTCACTGCCAAAAAAAACCTAGCAAAGGAAGCTCTCGGGTCACTGTAAAGGGTAATCTGATTTTATTCTGCTTGTGCAATGTCAGAAGTGATTGATATCTTAAATACGAGGAAATGGAGTTTCCTGCTTTGTCCTACAGCTGGTATTGCAATTGCCTCTGTCTCATTCTCTTTTATTAAATGATCTCTCCATGAGTATCTGGGAACAGTCTCCCTTTTCATTCTCTACATTGTGCAATGCAGTTTGTAATTATTTCATCATGACTTTAATTAGCCTTTCTTTCATTAAAGTTACAAGCACGTTTAGTGATTTATTTATTTTTTTAGTGGAGTACTCAGCTCTTAAAAGAGCTGGGGGAGTTGAGGGGCTTAAAAGAGAGTGAAATGGCTATCCAATTTTGGAATTACCTCTGACACAGACAACAGAGTACACAACTAGTTGTCATTTTTTCAGACCAAAAGCATTACACTGGAAAACTGCCAAAGTCAAACGGCTCTGCAGGATCCTGCTTGTTTTCCTGTCAGCTTGCTCAGGCTCTGGCCAGGGAGGCTGCAGGTGCTGGCCTTCAATCCACCGCGCCAGCTAGGCTGGCAGGGAGCTGCGCAGCGAAAACTTCCATCCATGACTTGCCTGAAGGCTCCTTCTTTCCCTAAACCTCTTCTCCTCTTCACCTTCCTTTCCCAACAAAAAGCTAGTAGGCTGCTACAAAACTGGAAGTATATCTTGAATAAAATGATGCTGAGACATTTCCATCCACTGTGGGGTTACGTTGTCATGTCCATCAGGCCTCTCCTCTTCTACTCAGAAAAGTTATCTGAGCCAAGTTTGAGGAATCGCTATGTTAGCTCGGGATGCCCAGGTGTGTGTTCTGGCCCTTAACAACACAGCCTGCTGCCACCGAGTGTAAGTTATACCATGAGCATATGCATGCATGGTTGCAAGGACCTTCTCACCAAGGGTGCTCTACATCTGGAAACTCCAGATGTCCACAGTGCATGCACAGATGATGTGGAAAGTAGATCTGAATGGTTCAAAATAGAAAAAGGAAACAGAGGGATGCTTACTGTCCATGCACTATTGTCGTGGTTTAACCTCAGCTGGCAACTGAGCACCACACAGCCGCTTGCTCAATCTCCTCCCCCCCACGGTGGGATGGGGGAGAGAATCAGAAGAGTAAAAGTGAGAAAATTCGTGGGCTGAGATAAGAACAGTTTAATAATTGAAATAAAGTAATAATAATAGCAATAATAATAATAATATAATAATAATAATAATAATAATAATAATAATAGTAATATACAAAGCAAGTGATGCACGATGCAATTGCTCACCACCCGCCGACCGATGCCCAGCCAGGCCCCGAGCAGCGGCCCCCCTGGCCAGCTTTCCCCAGTTTATGTACTGAGCATGACGTCACGTGGCATGGAATATCCCTTGGCCAGTTTGGGCCAGCTGTCCTGGCTGTGCCCCCTCCCGGCTTCTTGTGCACCTCCAGCCTTCTCAGTCGGCAGAGCATGGGAAGCTGGAAAGCCCTTGACTAGTGTAAGCACTGCTCAGCAACAACTAAAACATGGGTGTGTTATCAACACTGTTCTCATCCTAAATCCAAAACACAGCACTGTACCAGCTACTAGGAAGAAAATTTACTCTATCCCAGCCAAAACCAAGACAACTACACAGAGTACACCTCGGTGGAAATAAAAGTAGAAAGATTTTAACATGGGAGACGTGCTGTATTCTGCAGCTGTCAGTAGTGAACCAATGCTGGGATTTTTAAAAGTACCGATTTGGTAACATTTAAAAGCATTATGTCCAACATAGAGTAGCTAGGTACTTTCTGTCTCAGTGGACTGGAAGCCAGCGATTGCTGAGGGATCACTGATGCCAGTCTGCCTGTGTACAAGCAAGGCAACAAGAGAAGGGTCCCAGTAGTGCTCTGTATATGGGACACTATATATATATATGGGACCCACTATGAACCTGACATGACTCATAGCACTGCAGAAAATAGCAGAGTAATTTAATAAAATTTGGAAAGGAGCTGCCTGGCATGAGTAAATCAATGAAGAAAAAGAAGTACTTTTCAGGCCCTTAGGATGGAAGGTGATGCTACATAGCACTTGCTGGCACTAAACCTATAAATCATTGGCCTGGATAGTTTACAGTCGTGATTCCTAAAAATATCTCTACAGAGAACTTTGATCACGTTGAATAAAATTTGGAGTCCTGGAGAAACATCATTATTCCTAAAAATGTTGCACCGGAATTCAGAAAAGGCCAGAGCAATGACTGGATTAGGTTGGGGTCTGTGACACCAGCTCAAGGCAGAAGAACAGAATGGCTTTAATAATGAACTGTAATATCAAAGAAGATGCGTAATGCCATGCACTGAGAAGACTGTCCTTTTCTGAGTTTGCCCTAGCCAGGTCAGCCCTTTTCTATGAGCAGGAACCAGCCTGATTTATGAAAATATATGCATGCTTACACGTCATATAGCTACATTCTTTTGAGGTTTGACTTAGTAACCTATGACAATCTGCCCAATACTGTACAATATCATAAAATAAGAGAAATAGTTTAGCAACTGGTAAACTAACATACCTCAATGCAGTTATTACTGGGGAAGCTTCTAATGGGCATGTTTTGATTAAGATTGCACTGGAGATAGTGTTAGGCCTGAAGTAATTAAATATTTGCATCGGTGATTCGGAAGTAAATGTAACTCCTCCGCTGATTAAGGTGTGTGACTTATGCAGAATGGTAAACAAAGCGGCTAGAACTGTTGCATGCAATGATCTTGACTTCTTGATAAGCTTGACCCACATAAGTGAAATGTATTTAAGTAGTCGACTGCACAGATACACTTTTAGGAATAAGGAATGAAGGTCATGCCTACAGAATAGGATGCTGTATCCCAGCAGGAACGGTCTCATAAAAGGATTTGGCAATCAAAGGATAAGCAAATCAGCATGAGTTCCCACAGTTATGCTGTGGCCAAAAAAGGTTAATGGGATGCTTGGATTAACAGCGCATAAGCGGGGCAGAAGTAAGGTAATGTTAACTCTGAACATGGCATTAGTGGGATCAACGCTGGAATGCTACATCAAGTTTTGGCATCAACTGCTCTAAAGAGAGGCTGAAAAGGTATAAAAAAGAGCCACAAATGATCTCATGGCAGGAGAAACTGCCTTATAGACAGCGCTAAAGGGTTCAGTGCATCTAGCTTATCAAAAAGAAGATTGGATACAACTTGATTATTCTGTCTAAGTATCTACCTTCTTGGGACCGGGGGAAGGAAAAGTACCAAACTGTAAAGGGCTTTTTACCCTGGTTAATTACACATGTAAATAAATAGTTGAAAACTGAAGTAGACACGTAAATACTCTACAAATTATTTTATAGCAAATGACAAACTGGTGGAATAAACTATCAAAGGTAACCTTGCCCTTCTTTGATTTGGTACCTTCAAATAAAGCCAGAATACCTGTCCAGGAGAGAGCTGAACGTTACCGACTCCCATACAGGGTAACTGAGCATGACTGAAGGACCGGTGACATACAAGGGACCAGACTAGCAGATATGGCCTCTTAGTCTGACATGTATCAGTCTATCGATGGCCAAATATGTATGAATTAGGAAAGGCTCGTCGTGAAAGGCTTTCACATCAGGCCTGTGGACTAACCAAGGAAGTCAGGCACTACTGAATGCTATGGCTGTGAGGTTTGTGACAGTGCCAAATTATTTGCAGGGTTCAAGTGCATCACTCTCAAGTCCCCATTCGCTGTGCCAGGGACTCCGAGGAGCTCATCTCTCCAAACTGACAGACTGTCACTCTGATAACCATGACAAATTTGAGTGTAGTTCAGGGCCTGCAGTTTGGCTCCTTCACGGGTAATGACAGCTCTGCTTCCTCGGGAGGCTTCCCGGTGACCAGGCACCTTTTGCAGAGTGCATCACACTCATTTCTTGTTTTTACATGTAATTTTGGACAAAAGCATTACCAAGTACATGTAACAAGCAAACAAGCATGTACTAAGCTTACCAGCTCCTGCTATGCTCCTTTCTATATGTAGTCCTGAGAGCTGGCTGATACAAGTGTGTTGGTGCTTTGTTCCCCCGCCAGTCTCATGGGGGCTACTGGAAGGAGCGAGTGGGACAACTTTTCCAATGCCTCGTTAGTAACTATACAGTTTTGAGGGGGTTTGTAGCTTTCTTCCCCTGAGCTAAAGCAGAACATGCAACTTCTCCATGAGTCTGGGACTCGTAACAGACTGTTTTTATTGCCTGGGAATCATGGTCATTATCCCCCAGGGATTTCAGTGCTGTAGGAAATAAATGTATACATCTGCAGGGAGCACCAAGGGAGGTTCATGTCACTTATAAAATGATCTTTGAGATGTACCAGATAGCATGGCCGTGCGGAATAATTAAGGTTTCTCTCCTGAGTCTCACATCTCTCAGAAAGAGTCTAAAATCCCAAATCTTCTGCGCTTCTGCTGCCAGTCATGTACAAAACCACCTGAGGTGGACAGGGTTGGGAAAAGGACTGTTTTTCCTTCTGATGGGGATGGTTAGAGTGCTTTTCTGGCAGGCACAGTAACTGCTCCACCTAACCCGGAGCAGGGGGTTTTATTCAGAGTCTCCTGTCCTTTGTAGAAGAGTTGTATATCCTGGGGTGAAACTCTGGACTTCATGAAGTTGTTCCACTTCACACAGAAACAAAGGGGAGGGTGGCATTCACATCGCTCCCCCATTTGGTGTTTAGTTGCATTTTCAAAGCAGAAAAACTGTGCGGGGAGAGACACCCAACGCTTTCCCCACAGAATACTTAATTTCAGTGACTCAGACGCTGTCCTGTCCCAACAGGCATGTTCAAAACCTTTCTTGAAACCGAGCAGAGACTGAATTTGAAATTTACTTTTCAGCACCAGGATGAGCGCTCAGTGGCAGGGCTATTGGGTGTAATGGGATAGGTGCTGTTTGCAGCCTTCTGTGAGAAAAACCTAAGTTGGTGTCATGGCTGAGAATCCCCTTTGGAAACAGCTTTCAGGAACTAAGTCCAAGTCCTCCAGGCATGAGTCTTTCCTTGGCATTTCCTTCTGCCTAACTTTTCCTGCTGATGTCTGTGTATCCCTTTCCCAGGTGCTTGACACTCTCCCTTGGCACTGTATAGGGAGCCTAAGCTGGTAAAGGATTTCAGAAGATTGGTGCCATGTCTAATTTTCAAGTTGCCTTGTGAATTGGGACTGTAGTCTTTTCATCAGACTGTGAGAATATTTTCTTCATGTAATCTGCTCACGACAGGGTTGCTGAAGCTTCTCCCCTCGGCTATCGCTGCATGAATGCTATCACTTGCTCCCTTCTGCCCAGACCCTGAGGCTACAGTCTGGGAAGGTGCCGTCTAGGGAGACATGATGCCTAAAATCCAGCTGCTCTTAGCTGTGATTTCCAGCCATTAGTCTGCGCAATGTGTCCGCATATCTGGTTGTAATGAAGGCAGTATAAGTTGAGGGGGACTGCACTGCAGGAATGCAGAAATATGTCTGAAATATCCCCTGTGCTGGGGACGTTTTCCTTAAAGCCTTTGTCTGCTTCCAGCATGATATATGGGTGACAGAAAAATTTGCTATTTCTCCTCTCATGATAACTGAGGGAAAGTAAATTTGCTGTGAGCATGCTATGTTGACATCAACTGAAAGTAGTGAGTTATATAAATTATGCTCAATCTCCGACAAAATAACTCTATTTGTTCAAGCAGGAAGTCTGATGATGTGTTTTCTTGCTCTCCTAGCATGTCTTGGGATCAGCTGGCTGTGGCAACTGAGGGCTACTTAGATACAGACTAATGAACCACCATCTCTTGCAGAGCTGAGCTAATCCATTGCACCATTACTTCTTTCCAGTGTTATCGCCCTCAGTTTGCTTGAGCCAAAATGCTCAAACAAATAACCCCCTTGCATCAAAGTGAGCGCTGTACACCCTACTGATTCCCATGAGTACAACAGACAGTAGCCATAAAAATGAATTGCAGCTAAAACTGGTCAGAAATAGGTTGGTGTTTTGCTCTTGAACTTCTTGCCTTTGGATCTCAGAAGAAGGACATTTGAGTACCGAGACGTAAAAATACTGATAAAATCTCATGTAAAATAAACATGTGAAACATCTTGTGTTATTCCTGGAAATGTTAGTTGAGGACAGAAGTGGCGTAAGAACACAGCTTGGGTGGTATCCATCTCTGCAACACTGGCCATGGCTATTCCATGTTAGGTGTCTGGAGCCCTCCTCATTTGGTAGGGAAGCCAAGATGGATCCAGAATCCACCCCAAATCAAGGTAAATATTTAAGAAGGAAAGACTGAATTTTCTTTTGGGGATGCCCATTTCTCTCCACTGACTGAAAGAGAGTCTGCATGACTAGCTTAGATACCAATTTTCTAGGCAGCTAAAATTAGAGACAAATCCCACCCATTATACAGAGTATACCCACCCTGAAAGGAATGACTGATAATGTTCTTCAATATTAAATAGATTTGGAGGCAGATCTGTTTAAACTGACTGATCACATTCTTCTCAAATAGCATTATGTGCACATTTCCAGTATAGATAGGGAAGTATTAATGCCATTTACAAAAAGACATGACAAAGTTGAGAGGGGTTATGACTTGTTCCCACACATAGGGAAGGGGAACAACAGGAGGGGAGAAGAAAAACGTGATCTAAGTCAGGGATTTATTGTATTTTAGTAAGATGCTTCTTCAAATTTCCAGTCCACTGCCAAAAAGTACTGGAATAGTCTTTTTAGTTGGAGACTGAGTGCAAAGCTGCTAATAACTTCCTAGTAAAGGCAAGTTTGATATGTTGCTGGTGGTTTGTTTGATGTATCACCCAAAAGTAGTATGTATGTCTTTCAAGTCCTAGTACATGGGAATGTACATATAGAATAATATCTCTTTAGTTAAAATAATTCTCTTCCAGTAAGATACTGATTTTTTTCCCCCACTATGCTTTCCTTTCCTCTGTCCTTTTTTTTTTAAAGCACAATGCAGACTCTAGCACAATACTAGCTGCCAGAAACCCAGGCGCTCAGCCTTTCTCAGGATCAGACCGTAAGTTTTTTCTCAACTTCATCTTTAGGCTGTTCAAACCTACCGATATCCTTTCCACTCTTATTTCACTAAACCTATGGAAATAATTAGGGTAGGGCATAAGAAGAGAGAAAACATACTTCAGAAACCATCCAAAACAGTGTATATTTTCAAATGGCAAAGTGACACTCCGTCTGGGATAAACTGTTGTTGTTGGGTTTTTATTTAGGTCAATAATTGCGTGAGCGTTTCACAGTGGGATATGTTTCCTCATGCTCTCAGCTCCTTTGACTTTTTAGGTAGATTTAGAAACATAATTCTGAAATGAAAACCCCAAATGTTTTTCTTTGATAAAAATTTTTTTCAAAAGGACATTTTTCTCAAAAGCTCCTTAAATCTTTTCCATAGAATTCCTTAAACTCTGCCCAGAGCAGCTTAACAGCAAGTTGCAAATAGTTAAAGCTGAGGGGTTTTTTTAATGAAAACTCCATCTAAAATATTTTGCCTTTTATAGTTAAGACTTTCTTTTTCTCATCTGCCTCTTCCACACTTCTCTGTTGAACTTTTCCTACATGTTGTATCTCAGCAGTTACGTCCATGCTGGCTGCTGCATTTCCCCAGGCTATACCGCTTCTATATGTGAACTAGTTCTTGTATAGAGACACCAGAGCTATCAGCACTGCACTAAAATGCCTCCCCTGGCTGTGCTGTAAATCTGCCCTCTCCTGCCATTGGTGCGTTTCCACTTTGCCCTGCCCTTCCTCAGTGCGTTTCTACTTGTGATGTCCTTTTTCTTTCCTGTGGCTGCACCAGTCTACTGTCTGTAATGCTTACCCTGCTGTAAAGCCTGGAAGCTACTACTATTTCCTCATCTATTTTAGGAGTCAGTTCTGTCCCTGCCTGCTTGTCCTCACCTTCATTTGCAGCTTCCCTTTTTTTTTGTCCTGGATTTTTTTTAATACAGTTTTCTCTCTCTCTTCTTTTTTTTTTTCCCACAGAGTTGTGTTCTTGATCTTTTTGTCTGCAGGGACCAGGGGATCACCTGTAAAGTTAATGGAAGAGTTAATGAGGGAATGTAGGAATGCAGGAGACTGCTATTTTTAGCATGCTTCGTCTTATGTAATGATTTTTTTCCTGTGTGATATCAAAATAGATACCAAAAAGAAGTTGGTTTCTGAGAAACCTGTTTTATGTCTCAGCGTTTCACAAAAAGCTCCCTTAGGTACTGATACTGCGGCCACCATGAGAAAAATAAGTCCTCAGGATCTGATCATGTACTCTTTGCTCAGGAAAAACTCTTGTGGAAGGTGACGGGAGTGGTGCTTGAGGCTGCAGGGTCAAGCCATCACTCGTCTTTGTATCATGCCTAATGTCTGTGCCTCTGTGCCACTTCATACAGTGAAGGGTAGTTTTCACGTACATCGTTAAAAGCAGTATGGCAAACACGTGGTTGAGCCCACACGACTTCAGCCATGGTATTGATAGAGAAGCCATCACTTTATTGATCAGGGGCATATAACGTCGCATGAACTCGGTGTAATGCTCCTCCTTGCACGCTGCTGGCCTGTGAACGAAGGGCAGTAACACAACCTAGCTGGTGGCGTGGGCAAGCCCAGGCGGGCAGCACTGACAGCCCTGCAGCTGACAGGCAGCACATGCCTTCCTGCGAAGGACTGGTTCATGAAAGGCACAGTCCAGCCCTTAGTACTCTAAGCTGCTTACAGAGCTAAAACTGTTGTTTGTGCAGCAGATTTCAGTACTGTACATTTAAGTTTCATTACAGCCTTTGCGTTGTTTTCCTTGCTTCTTCCTGAGCCTTTAAGAAGTTAAAACGGAGGATAGTAAGCATCATGCTGGGTCTGTATCATACATTCACTATGACCAGGGTATCTCCTGCTCTCTGTATCTTGTTCCACACCACAGTTAAAATACATGATGTCTTTAAACAGTTTGCTTTACTTTGTAAATGCCTTAAACATATACAGCAGTATTTCACAGCCCTTTTCAGGTCCTGTAAGGAGATAATGCAGCCTTCTCAACGTTTCTAAGGGAAGATAAAGGAGACAAGCTTAAATAAATTTTAGGTGCTATAGACACGTGCTCCAAATCAAGTTAATTAAAACCTTGGACCCTCACTGGAAGAATGCTTCATAATTTCTCTTTATTTCTAACATTAGGAGATAATTGTATTTCTAATTCATTCTCAAACACAGTTCAAGCCTTCAATGAGGACTTCTGGATGGGCCCATCCATGTTTGGTCTGGTATTCCACAGCAGGCAGGCATTTTTTCCTCAATACACGAGCTGTAAGTAATTTTCTGCAACATCTACAGACTGAATCCAAGGTCAAGCTCAGTCAGTCTCCACACTCTATTCCTTGGCAATAGGATGTAGGGGTTGGTAAAAGTTCCTATGTTTCCAAGGGGGAGCCTTCTCTCATGGAAGAGATATCTAATGAGGGTTATGAGCACATTCAGGAGTGACAACTATGTCAGGGAGTCCTTGAGCCAAAACGGGCTGTAGGTTGGGAGAGTATCAGGGAGACATCTGATACAAGCCAGGCCTGTGCTTAAGCTCTTCTTTGAGCATCCATCTCCTGGCCACTGCCAGGAGGGAGGGTACTGCAGGAGACGGGCTTCCGTCTGACCTGGCGCAGATGTTCTGTGCAGCAGTTCCCTCCCCACAGTGCTGTGCCGCCTGTGGTAAACACCCCTCCACAGCTGAGCAAGGATAAAATACTTACCCTCCAGGGGCTTTGTGAAGATTACCTCTGTGTCTGTACAATGCTACGTGAACACCAAGCATTATGGAAAGCTCCCTGGTTAGAAGAATCCTCACAGATTATGAACTCGTGTACGTAACATTTGGTAGACACTTTGAATCCAATTCTCAGACCCCTGCTATAATTTATCCCCTCTTCCTGCTGCTTCCAAAGGAATAGACAGGGAGCCTCAGCACATGCCAGAAACAGGCCCAGCGGGTATCTAAGTTCAGAAGCCCTTCAGACAGTTGGTGGGTCTTCCAGTATCTGGCTTCTTGGTGAACTGGTTGGGCAGAGCTTTCTGCCACTGGGTAGCATGGCTAATGAATCAAACTCAAATGGATCTAGATTCAAGTCAGCAGTGCCAACACAACCCTAACGGCATGTGAACACCACCCATTGCACTTCATGGGCAAGCGTGTGGTTCAGGCCCCGTCTTTGCAGGACCTCACTGAAATACAGGTCTTTGATTTGAGGAAAAAATGAACGAAGATGGAAACTCAAGTGTCAACCTTCCTTTCTCTCCATTTCTGAACCACAATGGCTTGCTCAGCTCATAAATCAATGGCGTGTGAGTCCCAGGGCCAGAGGAGCCGTCTCCTCACGCGGGCGGGATGGCACAAGGCGCAATTAGATGGTGCTTTGATTCCCCATCCCCTCGGGGAATGCCATCCCGCATCCTCTCCGGGAGCTCATTAGGAAGCCGGGCCGCAAGCTGTGCCAGTTATGAGTGCGGAGGTAATGCCCGGCAGCTCTCCGCAGGGATGTCCCGTCCAGCCGTCTTCAGCGGCCAGTCCCCTGGAGAAGTGTCTGCCGCCTGTTTCGGCAGACGGAAAGCCACGGCCACCCGCGGGACGGGCCGGTGCCCACAGCGGGGGCACGCTGCCCACGTTTCCCCACGGCGGAGGGGCGCCCCTAAGGGCTGGGGCCCTCCGGCCCCCCGGCCCCGCCCCGCCGGCTCTCCCCAGCCCCACGGTGGGGACCGCGGGGGCGGGCGGGGGCCGTGCCTGCCGCGGCGAGCCGGGGCGGAGGCGGCCCCAGCGCGGCGGGAGGCCGTTCCCTCCCTGCCTGCCTGCCCGCCTGCCTCCCGCAGCCAGTCTGGGCGGAGAGGCGGCACCCGAGGGCTCCGCGCGGTGCCGGCGGAGCGGGAGCCGCCGCCAGCAGCCAGGCGGGCAGCGAGGCACATGGCATGTCTGATGGCGGCTTTCTCCCTGGGCACCGCTTTGGTAAGGCGCGCCCTCCCCTCCCTGCCTCCCTCCGCGGGGCCGCGGCGAGGGGCGGGCGTGGGGGGGCTGCGCGGCCGGGGCGGACGAGGTGCGGGGCTGCGGGGGACGGAGCGAAGGCTCCGCGGAGCGCCTTCCCGCTCTCCCTGAGGGAAAACCGGGGCCGGGCGGCGGGCCCGGGGCTGCGTCCCGCCGGGGGGTGCCGGGTACGGGGTGCGGGGCAGCCCCCGATCGGCGGCGGGGTGTGTGAGGGGACGACGGCGCATGGCGGGGCTTGACCGCTGGTTACCTCTGGGCTGTAGCTAAGGCTGGGGGATTAGCGGCTGCTCCGAGCATGCTCCCTGCGCCGCTGCGCCCCGTCGTTTTCAAAACAGATTTGCGGAGGGACCGTAACCTTTGCATAACACCCGGGGCGAGCGGCACATGGGCGGGAGCCGGGGGGGGGGGGACGCACAGCGGGGAGGTGGCTGGGGAAGGAGCGGGCAGAGCCTGTGGGACCGTCCTGCCGCTGGGAACGGGCGGGCGTTTGCTGCCGTGCCCGGTGGGCGCCGGGAAGCAGTCCAGCTCCTTACGGGCGAAATAAAACTATGTGGGAAATAAAGCTGCATGAAACCAAGTAAGACGGGAGCGCAGTCTTTGAGAACATAACGCTCTTCATGTCTGGTGCGCGGGGGGGTTGAAATGGACACCAGTTTGAAATGCACGGCTGTACGTACACGTCGGTGTGTCGGTGGAGAAACGGTTTGTTGATGTTAGCGGATGTATGAAGGGAGTTTGGTGTGTTTGAGGAGCGGTTGCTTACACAGGGCTCGGCTAAGTCTGTGGCTGTCGTAACCACCGGAGTTGCCCACCTCTTCGCAAGCAGAGATGATCCCGCGACTGGGAGCCATTTCCGCCACCCCAGGCTCTCGGGGGTGATCCTAGCCCATAGCAGGTGGTCCCTGGGGGGGGGATCCTCACCCATAGCAGGTGGTCCCTGGGGGGGCGATCCTCGCCCATAGCAGGTGGTCCTTGAGGGGGGGAGATCCTCGCCCATAGCAGGTGGTCCCTGGAGGAGGCAGGCGTGTGACTGAGGGCTGGCAGGATTCTGTCACCGTCTGCTGAAAACAGGCATTTCAGTCCACTGGGTGATGGAAATGGTTTGTCTAATGTCCCAGGAACAAAAGTCTCTGGCTTCATACTCACAGATGATTAAGTAGGCAGAGACAACGACTTTGTCCAAAGGATGTTTCTTTTTGAATTGATCTAAACCGGAGAAGCTCTGACCGTCCCCTGAATACTGAAGGTGACCTGCTCATTGAGTTTTAGTTTTTGGATATTCCCTCTGATGTGTGAAGGTGCTCAGTGGTTCCTCTGAACCAAACAGCTTATGAGTGCCAAAGTAAGCCTTGAAAACATTCAGGAAAGAATGTTAACTCACCTTCTCTTAATTTTTAGGGAAGAGGGAGGTTGCCCTACTTTAATTGTTCAGTTCTAAGATGTTTCACATTACTCTCGTTATGTTCAAATTACATGCCTTTACAGTCAACTATTTAAGAAACTGGGAGTAAGTGTTACTGGATACCTGACCTCTGAGTAAGTTGAGAGCACGATTAAAATTGCTCTCTTGAGAAAATGTGGTAAGTGGAGCTGATTTTTACATCCAGAACTTGGGGCTTGTGCTTGAAGAACCTGAAGATGCTAGCTATATAGTGGTTATGTAGGACTGTTTTTTTAATGTTTTTCATCAGCATTCATGACAAGTGACTGATCTGAGCAGCACTGCTTTTACAACATAAATGGGAAGACCACTAACGATGACAGAGAGGGTGAAAATGGCACAGTGAAAAGGAGGCACTGTGACTTCTTAGGTGCATTGGAGGACAGGTCGGGGGACACAGTGGCATGACCGACAGCTCTTTATTTGAGGGTGTTCAACACTGATGCCTTGAAAAATAGTGCAGCACATATGCTGTCCAAGAGATACCTTTGGGGACGTGTAGATTATTGGGCAGATGTGACAGCATGGAAAGCCTAGCACATAAGCCAGCTACAGAAGTCTTTGCCAATACAGTTCTGCATTAAAAATACTAAATTTTCTAATAGACAACTGTGCAGATGTTGGACCCTACTTATGACATTCTGCAAACAGCAGATGACAATGAACAGCCTCTGAACTGTTCAAAATTCTGCTTAGCTGAAGAAAATCCATGATTGTTTTACGTTCAGCTTTATACTCCTGTTGATACTGGTGCAAGGTGCCCGTGCAGGTAAAAAGAATGGAAGAAGTTCAGATTTTGTGTGCATAATAAAAAAAAAGAGAAAGGCAGGTGGCAAGCCATTGTCATGGTCAGGAGGGGAGGGGAAAAAGATTCGATCCAAAAAATGCCAAGTGGAATTGCACTGAGTGCTATGATGGGCAAAGCGTAGTAAGAGGTATGGCTGTAAGCATAAAGCATTGACCTTACAGTGTCAACGGTGCAAGTACTGGAGCAGGGTTTAATATGTTTGTGTAGCTGATAAGATTTCCATTAGGTATCACTGTCAAACAAGGACAGTGTGCAAGGATTTTGGGTGGAAAGCACTGTGCTTTCCTAACAGACTTCTAGGAAAGAAGTTGTTCTGTTCCAGGTTGCAAAGTCTGCAGAACTGTCAGTGCAGGAGCAAATAAGGCACAAAATAGTACATTTCAAAATTCGCAGAAGTATAACTTGTGCAGTTTCACATTTACAGAAGTGTATTCTGATCCAAAGGAATAAGAGCTCTTAGACTTTTTGAGTGGTTGTCTTTTGAAATGTCTGCACAAATAATAGTTCAGCTAGCTCCCTTCCCCCTTCTGCTCTGTCCCAATACAAGCCCTGGAATCAGAGTAACTAGAACCAAATTCTTTGAGTGCATGAGAAACCAAATACAATGGGGACTGAACTTATAAATGTTCTATTAATCTGGTGCGAGAGCTACTCTGTTCTGAAGATACTAATGTGCTGTGTATATACCCTTTGAGGGGAAACTGGTGCTAAAGGAACTGCCCTTTGTGTGCTGCAAGTGCAAGAGCTCTTTTACCTCTTCTGTCAAGGCACTGCCAGAACAAACAAAAGATTGTTTTATTTTTTTTTCCTTTCACATTTCAGCGCATTACTGTGCTGGATTCTTGTGTTATTGAAATAATAATTCTTCTAATGCAGAAGGTTTTGAAATGTGTTCCTAAACAAAAGTCTGTGAACTTTGTCCTTTCTCCAACTTTTTCCCTCTAGAACGGCAGCAATTCTGCTTGTACCATGGCCGAGCCAAAGTCAGTGTGTGTTTCAGTGGATGAAGTGGTCTCAAATGGCACAGATAACCAAGACATTCGACTGATGAATGGACATTTAAAAAAGGTAGACAATACTCTGACAGAAGCTCATCGTTTCTCCTACCTACCCCGCAGACCAGCTGTGAATATTGAGTTTAAAGAACTGTCATACTCTATCCAAGAGGGGCCATGGTGGAGGAAGAAAGGTGAGAAAAACAATGTTCTCGCTAACATACAAACGTTATTGCCCATGTGGGTGGTCATGATAGGTGGAATGAGTCTGTTGTGGATGGCGAACAAAGCGAGTAAAGAGAACATGTTTTCACAGTTGCTTTTTGCTTGGCTTCTTGATATACCCACTGCCCCTCAGCTGGCACCAGGGAACTTTCCTGGAGCCTGATGCAGTGGGGTATACGGCCCCTTGCACTCCAAGAAACTGTAGATGCAGTAGTTCACACAACTGCTTGTTTTTGCCTCCCAATTCTCAATTATCTGAAGTAAATATAGTATTGCTGTGCTGCCAAATATCTGTCCTGTGATCTTGCATGTCTACAATTTATTGTTGAGGGTGGGTAGAGCATGCAGTAGTTTAAAGATGGGGGTGGGGGGAAAGAGGATGCTTTTTTTACTTTTGCAATTGGCTGTTTTGTGAGATACTTATTTTTTTCAGAACTCTTTCAGAACAGCAGGCATCTCAGAATTTCAGAAGGCATTTGAATCCAGGATAAAAATTACTCTCTTAAAATGCTGTGTTTGGAAATAAATGCTGTGACCTATAGGAATGTCAGCCCATCCATGTCTCTTGGTGTTCTACAATGGGTCTCTCTAACCTCACCATTTCTTTTAACTGATGAAATCATAGAATCATAGAATCATAGAATAGTTTGGGTTGGAAGGAACCTCTAAAGGTCATCTAGTCCAAGCCCCCTGCAATGAGCAGGGACATCTTCAACTCGATCAGGTTGCTCAGAGCCCCCTCCAACCTGACCTGGAATGTTTCCAGGGATGGGGCATCCACCACCTCTCTGGGCAACCTGTGCCAGTGTTTCACCACCCTCAGCGTAAAAAATTTCTTCCTCATATCTAATCTAAAACTACCCCCCTTTAGTTTAAAGCCATTCCCCCTTGTCCTGTCGCAACAGGCCCTGCTAAAAAGTTTGTCCCCATCTTTTTTATAAGCCCCTTTAAGTACTGATAGGCTGCAATAAGGTCTCCCCGAAGCCTTCTCTTCTCTAGGCTGAACAACCCCAACTCTCTCAGCCTTTCCTCATAGGAGAGGTGTTCCATCCCCCTGATTGTTTTTGCGGCCCTCTTCTGGACCTGCTCCAACAGGTCCGTGTCTGTCTTATGCTGAGGGCTCCAGAGCTGGATGCAGTACTCCAGGTGGGGTCTCGCCAGAGCAGAGTAGAGGGGCAGAATCACCTCCCTCGACCTGCTGGCCACGCTGCTTTTGGCGCAGCCCAGGATACGATTGGCCGCCTGGGCTGCGAGCACACATTGCTGGCTCATGTCCAGCTTTTCATCCACCGGTACCCCCAAGTCCTTCTCGGCAGGGCTGCTCTCAATCCCTTCATCCCCCAGCCTGTATTGATACCGGGGGTTGCCCCGACCCAGGGGCAGGACCTTGCACTTGGCCTTGTTAAACCTCATGAGGTTCACAGGGGCCCACTTCTCGAGCTTGTCCAGGTCCCTCTGGATGGCATCCCGTCCCTCTGGCATGTCAACCGCACCACTCAGCTTGGTGTCATCTGCAAACTTGCTGAGGGTGCGCTCGATCCCACTGTCTATGTCACTGATGAAGATATTAAACAGTACCGGTCCCAATACGGACCCCTGCGGGACGCCACTCGTCACCGATCTCCATCTGGACATTGAGCTGTTGACCACTACCCTCTGGATGCAACCACCTAACCAGTTCCTCACCCACCGGACAGTCCACCCATCAAATCCATACCTCTCCAGTTTAGAGAGAAGGATGTTGTGGGGGACCGTGTCAAAGGCCTTACAGAGGTCCAGAGAGACGACATCTGTAGCCCTTCCCGTGTCCACTGACGTAGTCACTCCATCACAGAAGGCCACTTGGTCAGTCAGGCAGGACTTGCCCTTGGTGAAGCCAATCACTGGCTATTGCTAGGACTGAATCCTGAGGTTTAGTCAAGGACCAGGATGCTCTTGCTAGCTATTTTATAGAATCACAGAATAGTTTGGTTTGGAAGGGACCTCTAAAGGTCACCTAGTCTAACCCCCCTGCCGTGGGGGGTTTATTACTATGCTAATAATACACAGCAAAGCGTTCACAGCCTGCAACACAGGGCACACCAAAATGATAGAGATATCGAATGCATCTCAAGGAAGTGAAGTGTTACCACTTTCCTCTCACAATCCAGTTTCACTTATAGTTGGCTCTGAGACAATTCTTCTGGTGCTGATTTACTGATGGGAGTAAGGAGGGCATATTCAGCTCTCTTCTTCATATGTTCTTGGTCTATTCCAGTTCTGAAAGGTGGGTGTAAGGTGGCTCTGTCCTTTTTTCTGCTTTGCATTTCTTCTTTTTATACTTTCACCTGCTTTGTGTAGCCATGTGTTTCCTAGAGAGTTTTTGGGTTTTTGTGTGTGTGTGTGACTCGTCATCTCTGAAAGGAAAACTAGGTCGTGCAGTAAATTCCTGCTAGTGAGAAGAAGTAAGCCCAAGAGAAAATACTGAAATCTTAAGGAGAATTTTGTGTACTAAATGACATAATTGCTCTTCCTTGAGGAATTCTCTCTTAGTAACATAAATTGGTATGGTTGTGTGCTTTAGTTCTTTTTAAGAGATAAGCCCTTGCCAACGCGCCGCTCACCTGAGCCATACTTGATACCTGCACTTGCCCTGAATCTGTAAATCCACTTGAAATTGTTTCACAAAGTACATTCCTGCTGTCTGGAAATTGTGTCATTATCACAACACCAAGGCTTTAATAGTCTAAAAACGTGTGGTATGAAAAACACTGGATCTATGGCCATGGAAGTGCTACTGTATGTGGACAGCCTGTGCATACAGTTATTAATTTGTTGAAGGATGTGCAAACTTGAGGCTTTAATGGTTTTTTCAACATCAAAACTGTATGTACACACACCTGCCTTCTTTTAATTATTAAAATTACATGTAGCCATACTGTCCATAGGAGGACAACTTGGTTTGGCAGCAACTTTCGTACATTCAAAATTATTTTTGATCTTACCAGAACAAACTCAAATGTTGAAGTTTTTTTCCCCCCAAGAAATGGAACTATGCCATAGTGTCTCATGTAAGATTTAAAAACTTGAGGGTTTTAACTGGATCTCTTTCTTACTGGCCAAAAGGGATCGAGGGGCTCTAGACCAAAAATGTCTGTCCACATTTGCGGACATGTCTGAGTGACTTGGCTTGAACAAAATGGCACATCCTGACAAAATGTACTGCTGCTGAACAGGACCAGTTGCGGTATTTAGCTCTAGGGCATGGCTGGCTATGACTGTGTCACTACACTTAGATTTTAAAGAGGAGATTACACTTTTCTGGCTGTCTGTGAGCAGGAATTCATATTCTCCCCTCCTCACCTGGTCTTGCACCATATGTCTTTCCTTGGACCACTAAGGACAGCTTCTGAGTTGCTGTGAGGCATGCTGTCTGCCAGCAGGTCTTGGCACTTTTCTGCTAGCCAAGGTTCTAAAAAAGACTTGAGGGGGTTTACAGTCGATGCCAAGCTGAATGTGAGCCAAAATGTATTCTCACTGCAAGTAAGGTAAACCGCATAATAAGCTACCTTTGGAGGACCTGGCCAGATGGAGGCAAGTTGTTACCCTTCTCAACGTTGGTGAGAGTACAACTGGAATACCGTATCCAGTTTTGGTCCCTCCAGATCAACAGAGATATTGGGAAGCTGGAAAGGGTCTGTCAGAGGGGTAAAAAATTGGTCAGGGGACCTACAAAGAGAGGCTGAGGAGGCTGGGCGTGTTCGGTCTAGTGAAGGGAAAGCTAGGGGATGATCTCATTCTGGTGTACGACTACCTAGAGGGCAGCCATAAAGACAGTGGAGCCAAACTCCTGTCAGTAGTGCCAGCTGATGTACAAGAGCCAATGGTCACATACTGCAGTTTGGGTGGCTTATGGTGGACGTTAGGAAATATCCGTTCACCGGGAGGTTGGTGCAGCACTGGAACAGGTCATCCAGAGATGGTATGCTTTCTCCATACCAGGGGGTGTAGGAAATTTGGCTGGGCAGAGCCACAGCTGACCTGATCTTGCATTGGTGATCGTCTAGCTTTGAGCAGAAGGCTGGACTAGGTGACCTCCAGAGGTCCCTTCCAAGCCGCACTTCTATGATTCAGTGAATTGCTAGCCAGGTTATAGAAACCTTCTATAAACAAACTTTCCTCACAGCCATGTTCTTTACTCCAGGGACTGACCCAATGTGTTGCTTTTAATAGAAAAGGTTTTCCACTAGAGAAATAGAAAACTGAGTTGTCTAAGTTGTCTCAAATGAAGGTAAGGACCGAACTGTCAGATTCCTTGAATTGTTTTTAGTGGTTCTGCAATAGAATTTGTGTGCAATTTGGGCTATCTCTATTTAAAACTGGTGGGCTTGTAGATGAATACATTACACCTAAAACTATTCTGAATGCCTCTTACTGGTTTCTCCCCCAGTGGGAAACTGGGACTTTGCAATGGTTTTTAATCTGTCTCTGCTCAACAAAAGGGCAATATTGTGCCTTGAAACACTGGTGGATGTTTTAGCTCTACACTCCCTGTGGGTTCCCTGTGGTAAAAGGATCTGTCATTGCCGTGATGTGAAATTTTTAAAGTCACTTTTTTATGAGAAGAGTAGCAGAAAACACATTCCTGCAGGTACAAAGCCCAGTGTAGGAAATACAACACATTTTTAAAAAAGAGTAAACTTGTATGCACAAGCTGAAAAAAAAAATAAGATGGGAGATATCTCTCAGTTCACATTGTCCTTGGGTGCTGGTTGTGGCAGTAAGCGATAAGGGATGCTGTTATGAAAATGTGCCTTTTAAATTAATGGTGTTTCTATTCTGAAATGGAGCTTGGGAAAAAATTCTGCTCTTCCTACATCTTTCTCCATGACTGTAATGAATTAGTTAAAACCTTTCATGAGTGTTGGATCACAAAGGGAGAAGTATAGTTTCCTTGCAAAGACAATTTGTGCCAGCACATTGGAGAGGAATTCAGCTAAAGACCAACATTGAACAAAAAAATG
The DNA here is from genome assembly GCF_965638725.1 of Aptenodytes patagonicus. Taxonomy (NCBI): domain Eukaryota; kingdom Metazoa; phylum Chordata; class Aves; order Sphenisciformes; family Spheniscidae; genus Aptenodytes; species Aptenodytes patagonicus. The sequence continues at coordinate 126,767,253 of NC_134949.1, forward strand.
TACTCCCTTCAGTAAAAATGGTATTGCAAAGTAATGTTAAGGTTAGGCTCTAAATTAACAAAAGGAGGAATAATTAGTAATGCTGCCATTGTGTTCTGTACCTAGCTGTATTGTTCAGACAATGAAACTCATGGTATGTAACATCATTTACTTTTTTATTAAAAGCACAAAGAAATGCGAATTTGCATTGCTTGTCAACAACAAAGAAGCTAAATAAGCCATCACAGACTTCAAATTAGAGTTTTTCATTGATTTGTGTCTCAGCCTTAAAATGCCTAATTTATCTATGAAATTTCATTTTCTCTTTAAAAATAAGGAAGGGCATTTTCATTCTCAGATTTACATGATAAATGCTGTTCTAGTCATTTTAATGAGGTTTTATCAAATTCATAGCAAAGATTGGTATGACTCTGGACCTGATTTATTCATGTTGTAATTCCTCCTGAAGTCAGTGGTATTAACAGGGAAGGAATCTGGTAGGTGAGTCCTTGATCAAAGAAGCTATATCTGACCCATTCTGTTCAGTAGGAGTTCTTACAATATGGGAATGTGGAAAAGGTTACAGAGCTAAAAGTTTCAGAAGGTCTCAGATGACTTTGGCATTTTCCCCATAAAGCTTTTAGGGAATTAGTCAACTGGTAGAATCATCTATTTCTTCAATTTTGAAGGAAAGAGATTGATAAGTGACTTAATCCAGATCTTGTGAGGGTAAGGATCTTCCAGAACCAAAAATGTGTCTTGATCTTTGAATCCTGCCTTTGTTCAAGCATGTGCCAGGGGTCTCCTGTGGTCAGCAAGGTTCCAGATTTGTGTAAGAAAGAGAGCTGCAGGACTGCTGGAGCAGAGACAGTGTGTTGTAAGATGAAGATGAACTGGCAAAGCCAGAAAAAGGAAACTTCAGCACACAAAGAAGTAGTAGGGCTGTTTAGTCCGAGAATGCCTTCTTTCGTTCAGAAAGAGGGAGCCGGCTGGCTTGGAGGGGAAGAAGAAGGGGAGAGTCCTCTGTTAGATCCAGTATGGGCTTCTTAAACGAGGAAAAGCAAGACCCACAGAGCTTCAGAGCAAACTGTGTCCAAAATTTCAGTGTCTTGTCACAAAGCCATTTATCGAAGGGTTGAGAAAGAGATCTGAAAGTGGGTCTTATCTTGGCTTCTGAACTGTCTGTTTAAACTGCAGTTTGAAATGCAAACCACAGAAACATATACTGGTTTTATCAGTTTATAGAAAAATTATAGACGCGTAGGTTTTAATTCTAGGACTGCCTGAAAAACTGAGAGGATTTTGGAGGAAAGTCACTGCCTTAGGTTTCTGCCAGTTTTGTTAAAAGTGCCATAAAGTAATCTGAATAGAATGAGTGGTTTGGGGATAAAATTATGGATAGTCCCAAATATGAAGAGGGCATGAAAAGTACTTTGGAGCCTTCTGTCTTGGTCAAATTCATTCAGCTTTACTTTGAAAAGATAAATAGATTCTATACACCCACCAAAGGACATTTGTCCTGTTGTTTCTAGGTGTTTTTGTTATAATGTAGGATGGAAATGGAAATATTGTTCCTACATAATTTGAGCGCCTCCAGGAAGAAAGGAGTAATAAATTGGCTTTCAAAACTCCACAACAACTCAGGGATTACTTTTTTCCCCTCATACTTGTCAGTATTCATGGTTAATTAGGCAGCATTTTAGTTGGAAATTTCTCCGTTGTTATTTTTAGGACTGTAATGACTCATTTATGCTGCGTTCAAGTGCAAGTTCTGGTAGAATTTGGTCTTCAGTAACCTCTGAGGGAACGGGCTCCAGCCGGTCAAAATGTGGCTGGGTATTTTTATGGAGCGGTTTAGTAGCAATACAGAAATTCATGCTCAGCAGAAAATGTGATATTTCTGTTATTTTGGGTTTGTTCTAATGGCTCAGACCCTGTGGAAACAATCAGCCGGAGAGGTGCTGTGTCTCAAAGTTTCATAGCTTTGAGATTCAGCACATTAAACGGCAGGAGTGGAAGGAGGGGAATGAAGGACTGTGCTTATTCTGGATGGCTCTGTCGTGTCCGATGGGGAAACACGGAGTCTTTGGCAGGTTGCTTGATATTCATGAAACACAAAAAGTGGCCGTCACAGTCCAAGATAGCATCATCAAAACAGCTAGATACCTACATTTCAGCGAAGAGGTCTGTGTATTACGTTAGTACTGATCTCTGCATAAGATGGAAACTTAACCCACTGTCAAATCATCAGCAGAGATTTAAACAGGCTGGGTTTCACTGGTTTGCTTTGGTGCTCTGTTGCGAATTAGTTCTGGTACGTGCGCTTGGACAGACCTGTTTCTTTTTATTTAGTTAGGCTTTTTTTGCTGCATCCTTTCTGTGACTTCATTTACAAGATTTTACCCGCCCCCCCCCCCGAGACATCTGAAGACCCAAATGAAAAAGGGGAGGGGGGGCGAGGAGGGGAGGATTTGCCCTAAATTATTTGCTAATCCTTGCTGGAGGAGTCAGAAAAAGCCTGTCCTCATCCCCAGCAGGTGCACTGCGGTAGAGGTGCCGCATGCACGGTCTGGGTCTCGCCCGGCGCGGTTACTGGCGGGCAATGCACTGCAGTAACCCGTCGGTGATGCTCTCACCCCTCCGCCCGGGCCCTGGTTGGCTGCTCCAGGCACTGTTGCTAAGATGGGAGGAAAAGATGCAGAACAGTTAAGAGCAAAACCCACTTTCCGAGAGAGGGTTTGTTGGGGGTTTTTTTCCGCCTTTCTCTGACAGATGGGTTGTATTGTTTTCATCCATTTTTGCCTGCTTTGTCTGAGAGCGTGTTTTTATCTCGGAGAGCAGGATGTATGCAAATTAAGATCCATATGTTAGAAAGAATAACCAAGTTAAGCTGGTTGAAATGAACTGCGATACTAGTAAAAAGCTCTTTAAGCAAATATTTTGTGGATCCTTTTTCGGTGACTTAAAATGTTAGTGAAATTAATGAAAATGAAACATGATTTTTAGCAGAGGATTTCTAAACGCGTTTCAACCTTGATAAAATCCATGCAGTTTTTCTTTTAACACTTAAGCTGTCTCAAGGTGGTAAAAATATACTGAGTAGTCACTGTTACCGGCATAGTTCACAGTGTTTTATTAAGTGATACAAAACTCTTCCTAGCATCCTCTTGCATGGGTTGTATAAAATAGAGGTTACTGGGGACAAGTCTTGGTCAGCCCCTTTGTCTGATCCTTCTACCGTTTCCCAGCTGAGTATGACCTTAGTTCAGCATTACTTGTTTTCCTCCATGCGGAACCCATTGTTGTTGTGGGTTTGGTTTGGGGGTTTTTTTGTACCTGGAGCTTTTTTTGGAAATGTGTCTGAGTTTGACTCAGTGAGTTTTGGTCACTGAGTCTTTGTGTGAGTAGAACATATTTTTCTTCTTTCTCTTTGCTGTATTGTTTATTAAAACTAAACATTACAATGACCTGACTGTTTTTCATTCTAGCTGATGTTTTAATACAACAAATTTTATTAGTTGCTGTTGTGAAAACTTGTGGCCGAGAAAGGAAGTTTTAGAGAGATACCAATTAAATCATTTCAGATTTTATATGCCAGGGAAGTGGTGATGGCAGTGGTGATGATGAGTTGTCGGGATTTTGAGCTATGGTCTCTGCTGTTTCCATCTCACAGTAAGCATGTGTTGGGGGCTGGCTGTAACTCACCCTGACAGCCCTCTACTACAACTTTCTGTACACTGAGTGGGATCTGACAGCTTTGCTGTCCTCTGCCCATACGCAGTCATGCCTTGCTCGAGGTGTTAAGGAGGTAGAGACCGCATGCACCATCAGATGGGTGTACTTTTTTCACGTTTCAGAGTAGAATTTGGTCCATAGTCTGAAGATATGTCTGAAGTCTGAAGGAAGATGAAGCAAGAGTCATTTTGCAATTGAAGGCTTCAGCCATCAGATGGTTCATCAGGGTTCTCCATAACCTCAGTAAAAGGAAAGAGAAATCACAAAAGCAACGAAGAATAGAAGCTAGCTCAAAAGTAAAAATGCTGTTAAGAGTCCATTTTTACTTGTGTATTTACATGCCATTTTGGAAAATGCCTTCTGGAAGCCCATGGGGTCTAAACTTACCTGCTTGCTAAGGCCAGTCTTTTGTTCTCGGGGGATTTAATATCTCAGAGTTCAGCTCTGTATTCTCTAAGAAATTAATTGCTTCACACTTCCCTATAGCATTGTTCTTGTAGGTAAACTGGCTGGCTTTGGGAAGACAAAGTTCAGGGAACATGATACTACTCAAAATGTGGCAGACACTCACAAGGAATACTCAACTGCATTATAATTCACAACTGTACCCGTTAAACTGATGGCTACCTTTGTCCTCTATTAGAAAACAGTGTTTGGTCTTACTATTAAAATTAACATCTCAAGACTTACTCGAAACAACATGCAAGGACAATCCCAGCAAAATTTACATGATAGTTTAGCATACAGGAATGAACTGATTGGGATTTAAAATTAAAGCATTGCAAACTGAAGGGTGGGTGTTCAGTCTCAAGATGAATGTCCTTGAGGCAAAACCTAAATGCATTAGCCGAAAAGGCCATGCCTTATCCCCAGAACCTCTCTGACTTGCACTCTTGAGATGCGTAAGGATATATCTCTAACATGAGACTGGGTTTTTGACAAAAATAAGCTGGGAGTTTAGGTCAGCTTGCCATTATACAAAGTCAGAGAAGGTCCACCTGGTCCGGTGTCCCTTCTCAGCAGGTAGAGCTGAATGCTTGGGGAAGAGTTCAAGTGCAGGCAAGTGTGTAGTAGTGTTCCCCTGGGTTCTCGCAGCTTGCAGCTCAGAGGTTTCCTGAGCTAGTTGTAGTATCTTTGTATTTACTAGCTTTTGACGGATTTTTCTTTTGTAAAATCATTCACTTGCCCCCTGAACCTAAGTGGGCTTTTGGTGTTCACGCTGTCACCTCGCTATTTGCCTCCTTTTTCAAACCATTCAGGAGTAAGGTGAACAGCACATAGCCTGATAAAGATTCCCTGAGACTTGGGTAAGCTTTTTTCATTGATTGACCGCTGACTCCTACTCTTTTGTTTCCTGTTGCTTTATCTGCTTCCTCATTTATTTGAGAACCGGCCATCTACCTTCTTGTGAGATTCATTTATTTAAGAATTTTAATAAAAGACTATGTTGAAACATGACATCCATGTAAGATGACAAAGTGGCCCTCTTTTTTTAGGTATTACTTCCAAAAGACATCACATGCGATTTATATTACCAAATTTTGTATCAGAGACTTCTGCAAAAGATCTGTCTTTTTTCTCTATCAAAAGCACTGGGACAGTAACAAGCTGAGATGTTGGTGGTTCAGATTGCCTGCCCACTGTGCCTGCTTTGAACCTAGAAGCTAGCAATTTTTGTTTAACACCATTGGTACAGAGGACAGCAAAACCACCAGTCCTTACTTAGACAGTACCAAGTGGAAAATTTAGTTCTCTAGTATGAAGGTAGTTCACAAGCACAGCTTTAGTGCTTAGGACTGGCAGAGTCCTCCTCATCAAGCCCAGGACCAAGCTGTAGCAGGCATCTTCTTCTTGTTAATTAGGAAATGGAAAGACTGAGGGTCCCCAAATCCGTCCAGATGTAGTCGCTTTTTCACCAACTTTCAAATACATGAAAAGGATTTACGGTATAATAAAATATGTATGGGAGAATTACTGCCCTTTTCAACCAATTCTTTAACTTGTTCATCCCCAAAACAACACGTTAAGTGTGATGGAAAAGGGTCACAGCACATACATAGAAGGCCAAGCAATTTTGGTTGTTTTCAGTAACTATTTGAATCTCAATAGATTCCTACAAGTAGATGTTCTTATATATTTCATTTGTTCCTGAAATAATTATCAGGAGGCCTGTTGAAATATCCCATTGGTGATGATTCATATATTTGAAAATGGCTCCCTTGTGAATTATGTGCTTTAGTGCAGATGTTTGCATTTAATTTGGCCTTTGGATACTTCGTCTCTTAGAAAAGAAGATTTTAGAATGAATATTTGATACAGAATGTAAGCGGTAGTATAAAATACAGAAGGACTAGTGCTATGTAAGTGTCTCTGGAATGAGGACAAAATAATTCTGTCTAGGAAATGGTGTGGCTGGAGACGCATGCTGCAGTATGTCTTGAGTCACTCTTCGGGAACCTTTGTAACTGCGTTTCCCGATTGCACTTTCTTGTCGCTGTTAGGCTTGTATTCTCATTTACAGTTCATTTAGACTTCGCTGATTTCAGGGGGAGAAACAGATGCATTCTGAAGACTTAATTCTCTTCAGAGAGGATAGAGATGAAGCTGTCCAAATTCTTATCAGAAAGAAGTATGTGGAATTACATAATAGTTGACTGAGTTAACCTCTTTTTTGTTTGTTCGTTTTTTGTTACATATCTGTTCCAAAGAAAAATAAATGGCAGAGACCTTGGCTTTACAAGATAATTTACCATCTGCCTCTCATTTAGTATCTACAGCCTACATCTTTTGTGTAAGAATCATATTTCTTCCTGCTTTGCATGTTTAGAATAATAATAAATGTTGTTTATAATTGCAGTACATCTGCTACAGGAGAGAGGAGAAGATGGAACATGCAGTGGTCAGGTTCCTGGGTAAATGAGAATGAGACCTCTGCTCTGTCTCTTGCTGATCTTCAGAGGGTAGGCTTTTATGGCAGATGAGAAGAAAGGAATTTCAAGTGAAGTGATGCACCTAGTTAATAGGAAATTTGAAGAAAAAAAAAATCTGAAGGTTTTAATACTCTTGTTAAGCAATGGAGTTAAATTCTGCCCTGTTGCATCTGTTTTGTGCTTGTGGAAGCAGCCAAGTCGATGAGGCTGCACTGATAGAGCATGGCTAGTATAATTTTTTTAGTCATGATCCAGTTACTACCTCAAGTGCTTCGGAAATTAAACACTCTAATAGCACCAGCATGACAGGGCTAGAATTGGTAAATGAGTACACAATTAAAAGGAAGGGGGTTGAAAGTAAATATTTGCTGTTAGAGGAAGGGCAGTTATTTTTTCTGGGTCAAAAAGCCACGAACTTCAGCCAGCTTGTTGTATATGAATATTGAGGCCCGACTGTCTAAAATAATTATTTGAGGCTCATAAAGCTGAAGCCTGTGGGTGGCTGTCTGGGACTGAGTTCCTCTTCCTTCCCCACTCAGAGAGGTGAAGGTCATATGCTGCCACCAGAGAAACATGAGGGTCAGAAAGACAAGGAAAAATGCAGAGGGGTGCATCTGTGCACAGCTGGCCATGAAAAGTTACTCTCTTGGATTTTGGTTTTGACCCTGAGTCTTGGAGAATTACTTCAAGGAGAATTTGCCCCAGAGGAGCAAATTGACAGTAAATAAATATTAAGTGTGCAGATGCTGGATCAGAGACCTTTCTGAAAACCAGTTGGGTCAGATCTGTTTTGTAATCAGAACTGCGAGTTCTTCACGAGAAGTTTGCAAGAGTTTCTAATGGCCATGATTGTAAAACAAGACCGTTGGCAGTAGCTGAATCTGGAGGGGCTTCGGGACCCAAGGCGATTCCTCCTGCCCCAGCCCAATTGGTACGTGGCAGCCTCAGTTCTGTATTTACAGGTCCAGTTAGTGACGAGGCAGGGCACGTATTCCCAATAGGCACACACACACATCCATACATGCAATACACTCAGCCAGCCACACGGACCAGCACAAGGACAGAAGTGCCTTTACGGCACCCACCTAAACACAGACGGCACTTGTGCAAACCTGACCACCACTGGTGGCTCACTGCCGTTCCTCCCTGCTGGCTGCTGGTGGGTTGCACATGCACACAAGACAGGTCTCTCCACCAGTGGGTTTTGGACACTCTGTCAGTCCAATCACTGGCCCAGATTCTGGTCTCCTCCAGTTGTTGGTACGTGGACCTACAAGCCGTCAGATTTGCAATCTCTCACTCCAGCAGCTGGCACGCAAACTTCTGCTACTCACCAGTGAGTCCATCGTGGTATTTGCTAGTGTTCATGCACGCAGGCTCACAGTAGAGAGTGCATTCACACGGTAGATAGTTGGGAATAGTGTTTAGCAGGAGTACAGGTTAGACTGCGGTGATCAGGGGCAGGGCTCGGTCAGACAGGTGTACTGACCAGTTGCCTGTTCACATGTGTCTGGCCCCTTCCCCTTTTACATTTTCTCAGGCTTCTTCCTCCTCAGTCCTTGATCGATCCCTTTCTCTGCCTTTGGCAGTTCCCCTAAACGTCCTGTGATAAGTATTTCTCACTATCCATAATTCCCATAGGCACCCCACGTCTGGTTTTACACCATCCCAAACTTCTGTTCCCCCTGCATGACATGGTAAATCCTATTCCCCGGGAGGCCATCGCCCCCTCTCACTTGCACGGCGTTCCAGGGAGAGAGTTTCCCTGTTGACGCATCTCGGTGGACTTTCCTCCAGGAGCAGTGGTCCTGTCCTTTTCCTCTGAGCGTCTTCAGAGTGGCCGATTCAGGGGGCTGCATTTGCACTGGGTAGGTTAGTAGGGTTGGTCCTCTGAGCCTCGACTCGGTCTCTGTGCTCCGTGTGACTGGCCTTTTACCACGTAACTGAGCAAAGACCATTTTTAGACCTTTTTGGCTGATTTGATTTTTCTAAGTTTTCTATTTAAAAAAAAATGAAATAATGTGGCTGGCCAGTTGCTTGTTTAAGCCCATGGAAAGTTTCCCCGTGATGTAAATCGTCATGGAAGTGGAACTCACACTGGCACATTTTTACTCTCACATGTGAAAGTTTCAGGAAAGTTGTGAGTAACTGCAAACAGGGAATCGAGTTGCTGCCACTTGTGTTTATAATAAATCAGGTTCTGCTGTCTTAAAGGCTGAGTTATGACTATGTATGTGTGCGAGCTGCTATATCAAAAACAGTCAGAGGAGCTTGACAGACATTCCTGAAGAAGGTTGACTATTTATTTCTTGTCCGGGAGAAAGATGATGTAAACCTCAAGGAGAAATACATTACCTGAAGTAGTCACAAGTCCATGAACCCTGGGACACCTAAGACTAGGTGTTCAGAGAACGATTGTGTCTTGTCCGGTAATAGTATGACACCTGGGGACACCAAAAGAAAGATGAAACTTCAGAAGATGCATAATAACACTTGACATATTTTCTCTTTAGCCTCCAAACAGAAGTATTAGCATCAATCTCCTGAATCCCATATGCTTTAAATATGCTATGTACACGTTATAAAACCAACTGAATAAATAAAGCAGGCCTTCCCGTACAGGGCATGGCTGTGGCATTTTAACACTCAGCATTTGATTCTTATTGACAGGTAGTAAAAATAAACTCCCCAAACAAAGTGAGTTGGGGCAAAAAGTGACACACATTCTGCAATAAATAAAACTAACTTAGAAGCCAACCTACAGCTCATCTCAGATGTTCATACAATGCCAGTTTAAAAGTACAGGGCCAAATGAACCTTGAAATCACCGCAATGGCATAATGAATAGAGATTACCCAAGGAACAGGTATCGACAGTCTGCTAGGAGTGTTGTCCTATGATAGAACATTTTGGACCAATTCATCCCTAATATAAATTAACTGAAATGAATAAAGCTTGCTGAAGGAAGAGTATGGCCCAATACCCAAAAGACACTTTTTCACTCATTAATATGGTTTACTGCTAAAACTGCATTCTAAAAACTACAGAAGCTAATGCAGTTCATGTGAAATGTCAGTGTTGAATGTCAACCAATATGCCGTTCGGGCCAAACTAGACTTTCAACTACCAGGGTAATAAAGCAAAGGCCATCTTTTTCCCACTCCCTCCCATCACCCACAGTTTTAACCTAAGAAAACTTGTCCTGACTTGGATTCCAACTCCTGTCCAGATAGTCAGCATTACAAATGAGAGAGTGCAAGGCACGTTCATATGGTGATGGAAATATGTCAGCAGCCATCATCCAATATAGGCGTGTCTCAAAGCATCAGAGGCCCCCCTTTCAGAGTGCGAAGAGTAATGTATTGCTTCTTACCAAGATTTCTAAATTTTCTTTTTAGTAATCTGCGAGTATATTGTATGCTCATTGTCTTTATATATATCGCTAAATACATTCAATATAATGTATATATATAGATACATCTAATATATTTATATGGATATGTATAAATATAGGTGTGAGTATATATATACACATACCTATTATCTCTGTTTTCATATGTATATGTGTATATATGCACATAAGCCCATACACTCTGGTATATTTATTTATGTACAAAAACTGGCTGTGTATCACTATAACAAATATTTTGAAGATAATATATTTCTAGAGGTGTATATTCCTCCTCCTTTGTAGTGACAAGATGATATAATTATAGAAAAGCAGTAACAACCTGATTTTTTTTAAAATGAAAAGCAAAAGAATATCGGTTGCTTAGAAGTGGTTCAAGTCTGTTGCTACTGGGTTAACGGCATAACAAGCTAAAGTAGCAGGAAAAATGACTGTAAAATGGAAGCTGTTTTATCCACCTGAATGCCAGTGGTGTAAAGAATGGTATAAAGAAAAGACAGCATTTTGCTGATGCTTTTCAATAGGGACTTACTGCATTACATAAGTTGAGTAATTTCCTGCTCTCAGTCATTTCTCTTGTAATCAGATTGCTTGTGCTTTGTTCTTGTTTTCTTTAGAAGTTGTAAGAAAGAATGGGTTGGAGCTCTTGTGTGTATCAATGGTGGGTCCAATTCATACATGTTTGGGCAATTTTGCCTGTTTATAACTGTCATCATTGAATTTCCTTCATTAGCTGAGCATTATTGCAACTCACTTCCCTGCGGTTTGCTGGTGACAGAAAACTGGAAGGAGTGTGTATCTTGGAGTGCAGAAGGAAAATACCAAGGTCTTACGTAAATTAATGGGAACATGTGCTTCGATTTGCAAGAGCCACTGAGAGAGTGGTGCAAAGAACAGGAATATGGTAGAGATGTTCTTCTGGCTGATTTTCTTGGGGGCTAGAAATGTCCCCTGACTGCACTGGGGGAGACAAATAACAGCACCCAAGGTCCGCAGATGGAGGGCACTTCTCAGAAAGAGCTCTCTGCACATGATGGGTGTCCATATTCCGTTGTGGCTGCATTTGCCTTCCCTGAGCACCTCTGATGTGGGGAAGAGAAAGGGCTGGTGAGGATGTTTTCTGGTTGTGGTCAGCCTTGAGAGGATTCACACTGTGTACCCCTTACACCTGACATACCTCAGAGGTGTGAGCAGGAGTGCACCGTGGTCTTTCTTCACAAGGATGAGGGGAGTGGGATAGGGGTGGCAAGAGCTGTGGTGTTGTCATCATCTTTTTTGCTAGCCACGCTGGCACTAATACACCTCAGGATTTGTGGGACTTGCCCAGTGCATTTTAAAAGATCGTCTCTCCTGTCTCCTCTTCTCCAGCTCCCCTAATTATCCACACTTGTAGCCATTCTGTGCAAGTGCTGACACTAAAACACATAGGAAGAAGTGGCTCCAAATGCTTCCAGGGTGTTTACAACTGTACACAAGAAAAGGAGATTGAAGATATAGTCAAGATTAACCTCTCCTTTTGTATTGCAGTATCATTATCTAATTAGATAAGAAGCAAAGCCCTGTGGCTTAGTCAGTATTAGAGCGTAGGCACCCATTTCAGGAGGAAGCCTTTGAGAAGAGCAGTCTTCAGCCGTCCACCTACACCATTTTCTTTGTGGCTTTGCAAGATGGAAAAAGTAACAGATGTAAACCTCCCCAAAGGCAGTTGCATGTTCTCCTTACACGCATTGCCTTTAAATAGACTTCTGCCCCCCGAACCACGGACTCTTGGACGATCCCCGTGGGTGACCCTTATCTTTGCTGTCCCTGGGCTGCCAGGGCAGAGATAGAACAGCTCCCCTGGAATTCAGTGGGTCAGACCCTGAGGAGAGGGTCTGCTGGTTTCAAATCACCCATGTTATTTTATTACAGGCACAGGTAGCCTTTATCAGGGAATTGGAGCCGTGATTCAGATAAGCTGGATGGAGAGGGAGTGGGAGGGAGCGGGGAATTCTTCCCAGTTGCCAGAAAAGGTCCTTTACCTGAACAAGGACTCTTGTCACCCAGTAGTTGCTTTGCCTTACTGCAGAAAATGGCCAAGATAGTTTAAATATATGAAGATACTGCAGCTGGGGCTGTTGCTACACAATTCACAGGCCCCATTCTTGGGGTTTATATACGTTGGGACTCATGCCTGATTCTCTGATTTTGGTACTGCATCAGTTCCAAAATGACTTTCTGCTTTAGGTTCAGCAAACATAGAATCATAAAATAGTTTGGGTTGGAAGGGACCTCTAAAGGAAACATCCCTCTAGAAGAGCATGTCTTGTGCAGTTTCCCCAAGCATTCTTCTAACATAACAGATGGTGGGATTTTTGTGGGCAAAGCCAAACTGCGGGTTTGATTAAGTTTTGAATTTACGACTTTATGTGAAACTAATCCTGGTGTGACCTTCGCTTTACTGACATACAAGGGTCTTAGAGTAGTGCTTTGGGTTCCTGTAGGAAAATATACTGAGCAAACCCTTTCATTGTATTGAGACAATTTATCATCAGCAAATAAATGGAGAGTGTGGGGGAGAAGAATAGAGTAGATCAGATTCTGTCCCTGCTCCAAGGTCTTGATCTTAATATTTGATGTCAGTTGACTAAGAACGTGGGACCATGAGTCTGACCAGGGCGTCTGGAGGCTACTGTGCTAAGAGTAATATCAACTACAAAATACACAAGAACTCTTACAAATGCAGAAGTGGAAACTCATCTGTTGGGGGCAGATAGCAGAGCTTAAAAGCAGTTTGTTGGGTTTAACTCAGGTCTTCATTGGAAGTGGCGTGGTCACTCGGTTTTAACACGTACATACAGAAATTTTAAAAAATAGTAGTATTTTGAAAATGTTGTGATCTGATGACAGAGCAACATTCTGCACTTGTGCCATTACCCAGATTGCTGCAGCCCCTGTCAGCATAAGGTAATCTCACCTGTTGGCACAAAGACAAAAAAGACACATTCACCACTTGCACATAATGATCAAAAGCATTTAGCTAGCACTGAAATGAAAACTAACAATATTAGAGATGTGCTTATTTTTCCATTTGCACACAGGCTGCAGCTGTCATTACTTTCCCTTGTTCTGTCACTTACATTTAGAAAAAATTGCATGAAAACTTCGAACTTGTGCATCTTCCGTATGGCGCTGAATGCACTGCCCGTAGAAGGACTGTCTGTAGCCCAGCAGACTGCAATTGCTTTATCATTGTTTGTAATGAAGCTGTTCATCTCACAATGAGATTTTAAATTATACTTAGGTATATCAGATATTTTTAAAAACATGGATTGCATGAGCGGTTATACCTCATAGGTAGTAGACCACATTTTTCCTTGGGCATCTCATAGCAGTGAGAGACAGGCTTGACAGTCAGATTCATCTGAGTCCATGTAGGTTTCTACTGCATAAGAGGCTGTGTGCAAGTTAGACAACAACCTAGACTCTTTTTATAGACAAAAGATTTCACTGACGGTCAATGGAGTGTAGATTACTATTTGTTTCATCCAAAACGAGCCGAACAAGTGACTCTCCACATTTACTAGGAGGAATAGCTGTGGTGGGGTGGCCCCGGCCAGCAGCTGAGCACCCACACAGCCGCTCTCTCAGTCCCCCCCACCAGAATAGGGGAGAGAGTCACAAGAGCGAAAGCTGAAAACTCGTGGATCGAGATCAGGGCAGTTTAGGAAGTGAAGCAAAGCTGTGTGCACAAGCAAAACGAAATAAGGAGTTTATTCACTGCTGCCCATCGGCAGGTGGATGTTTAGCCACTTTCTGAAAAGCAGGGCCTCAGCACGTGGAAGGGTCATTTAGGAAGACAGATGCTGTAACCTCAAACGTCCCCCCTTCCTCCCCCTGTCCGCCAGCTTTTATTGCTGAGCACAATGTCGTACGGTATGGGATATCCCTTTGGTCAGTTGTCCCGGCTGTGTCCCCTCCCAGCTTCTTGTGCATCCCAGCCTACTCTAAAAAAAGAAAGCCTTGACTTTGTGCAAGCACTGCCCAGCAATAGCCAAAACACAGTGTGTTATCAATACTGTTTTAGTCACAAATCCAAAACACAGCACCATAGGGGCTGCTCTGAAGAAAATTAACTCCATCCCAGCCAGACCCAGTAGACCAGCTCACATGCAAATGTTTACATTGTAGATGTTTGCAGCTGGTTAAAATAAATCCCATCTTGAGATTTTGAGTTCCTGATATATCAGTATTCCTAAGTGGAAGGTTTTCACTTTCCAGTCTTTGAATCTTGCAATATTGCTGTGTGCCTAGATTGTCATGAATCCCTGCTTTTAATCCCTTAGCCTGTGTCAGCTACGGAACTAGCGTAAACTTGTGCTGCTGTATTGATTTTAGTGGTGCCGCGTTGTTTTACAGGAACTGAGTCCGGAGAGTGCCTGTGGTTTTTAGGAACAAAGCATGTGTTTTGAGGTGACATGGATATTGTTCTAACTGTGTCTCTTCATTATTTCATTTAAAGTGACAGTATTTGCGAGAAAAACCATGTAAACAGCCTGGACTCTTACCTCCTTTTTCTTTCCTGTGTGTACTGGTATGTTAATAGGTAGCATAGATAAATGACTTACAAAAGTATGTTAAGTATAGGTAGACCAATCACATAGAAGTCATACAGTAGGAGAATAAAGAAACCTCAAGAGACAAGTCAAGTTTAATTTTCTGGTAATGTATCCAACCAGCATTTTTTTTGAAATGTCATTGTCAGTTTAGTTGGTGGTCAGGAAAAAATGGAAACGTGTTGTCTTGACTTTGGAAAGCAGATGTATTTTGGAATATGGTTTACAAGGACATCTAATTAGAAGGATGTGAGAAGACCAACGCTCTTTATGTGAGTCTCTCTTACCAGTGATATACATGAGTCTTCAGGCTATTAACACAGCTAATTTCTTTTGATGGACTTCCAATTTGTGGAGGAAGCAACTGCTTTCACTACCAAATTTTTCCTGTCCCAATAGACCAGTTGGATCAGCCAACATCCAGCTTAAGTCTGTCCATAGCTAACCCCTTGCCTTTTCATTGAACAGATGAATAACCTAATTGTAAAGAAGGACAGAAAGTGTCAAAAGAAGCTACAGGTGTTACCGGGAAATGAACCAATGCAGAGATAAAGTATAAGTGAAAGAACCGTTAACACAGAGGGTCTCCTGATGAGCCTATAATGAAAATCCCTCTGGAAATTTTCAATATCCTCTTTTTGTTGGAAAATGGTAGTGTATCAGAGTAGAAACTTGTTTCTTCACTGTATTTTTCTGACTACATTTTCATGGAGATTTGTTAGGTCGAGGACTTTCTATTTAGGAAGAGAGAAAACCCAATCGAGCTGATGACCAGGGCACTTGAAAATGTAAGAGACCCAAGTTGGAGCTCTTAATCTGACTCAAGGACTTAGACTTGGTTCACCCTCATCTCAGTGTGTTCCCCTGGCCTCTGGAATGACTTGTTACTGGTTTGTAAAAAACACAACCAAACAAAAAATCCACCACCAAAACTCAAAGTTGAGTTTTCTCTCTGCCTCAGAATAAGAACGAAACGGAAACTTGAGGTGGAAGTCATGCTTTGGTGAAATGAGTTACTGCTTCCCAACTTGCTTTACTAATAATTTTGTAGATAATTTAGAAAAGACAGGTTTTCCAAAATGCTGAATGATTCTGATGCTTTATTTTAGCACGTCCTGAAATTGTGAATTAAAGTTCATTACCCTTTTTTTTAAACTTCAGATAATTTTAATGTGTACATTTGAATTTTTTCAGTACGTGAAATAGATGTTAATCGATTTGATACTTATACTGCAATCTAAGTGCATCTGTCAAATGATTATTTCTATTTTGTGTGTGAAGTGTCGAAGAGTTTTCCTCTTGAAAATTCATCTTACATGGGATATATTATTGATAAAACATTTAATTGCTTAGGATATATGGTTAGCAGCAAGACCCAAGCTTTGTTCATGCTACTCTATAAGCTTCAGCTAATCCATAATATAAGATGTAGGTCAGCTGGAGCTTTTTAAAACAGATAGAAATTTAGTAGTTTATGGTAGTTCAATGGATGTATCTCCCTGCAAGGCTGCCAACTTCTCCAGTTCCGAGTTGCAAAAAAAGCAGAAATCAGACTGCTGAAAGGCACTCACTCTAACTCATTTTCATTCCAGAAGCAGCAATGCCCTGTGCAGTGGGTTTTGTTTGTAACATATTCAGCACTGACATGCTACAGAAGATGATAATTAGTTCAGTGGTGTTTAGAGGATTTTATATTTAGTTTGCTGACAACGAAAAGTATTTTAATTTGGGCAACTTCATTAGTGTAAATATTCAAGAAGAGACATAAAAACACAGTTGTTGTAAGCAAAATGTGAGAACTGGAGGTAATCCAAGGTTCATTTCCGCACACACTTCAGGTTTTCCTTTATTTTTACATTCAGGATCATAGGTTATATCTGTTACTAGATTAGTGCTAGAATAAAGTAAATATATTATCCTGTGTTTCTATTTCATGAAAGTCTTAAGAGTGTTGA
Organism: Aptenodytes patagonicus; assembly: GCF_965638725.1. NCBI lineage: Eukaryota > Metazoa > Chordata > Aves > Sphenisciformes > Spheniscidae > Aptenodytes > Aptenodytes patagonicus. The sequence goes on from NC_134949.1 coordinate 126,783,856, forward strand.
GGAGAAATGGGCAGGATCAGTATGGCTATTTCTGAAAATAAAAGTCTCCCAGGACACATGCTCCAGCCGTCCATATGGCTGGCCACAGGGATGTCCTGCTGCCCCAGGAGCTTCTTCAGCCTCAGCGGTTCTTCTGAACGTGACTCCTGTTCTCATTCACTGAGCTCTTCCAGTTTTGGAGGACAATCGCTGAAGTTTCTATCCGTGTCTCTGCTCCTGGGCATATATAGTAGAATTAAAGACTCAATGCATGAGTTTAAAATGTACTTTCTAAGACACCTCTGATATTTGCCTCTGAGCGTGTTTCAAAGGGTCCTCCTGGCTTCAAGCGTTCCTCCGCCTGCTTGTGGGAGGGAATGGGATGGGAGCAGTGGGAATGTGAGGAGATGGAAGTGCTTCTTGCAGTTTGCAGTGCAGAATTGGTTTGAGAGGGTGGGAAGAGGCAGGAGAAGGATGTGCAGGAGTTGTTCAGAAGGTCGGATGGCCAAGGTGCTCGGCAGTTGCCTGTTCTTTAGAGAAAGTTCCTGCAACAAGCTGTCATCACTATTGCAGTTGAATAAGACTACTGTGAAAAACTGCTTTTTGTTTGGAGTCAAATGTAATATTTTGAGTTATTGAAGCTGACTTGTGAGCTGTGATTTTTTTTAAAGGTCAGACACTGGCAACTTTTAAATTGCAGTGACCAGGACTGAAAACATTTTTCAAAATCCAAGAAATGTTGCTCCCCATGTCTGTAAGGGCTAGGGACAAAATGTTGTCTTGTGAGCATGTAAGTCATCGCAGAAATCTGTGTTTTAAACAATGACTCTTGTTTCTAATAGTCTGGGAAAAGGTATGTTTTTTTCCTATGCAGTTTGCAGGAGATATTTCATCACATTCCAGTTTAATGTAGAGTTTGTGATAAAGATGTACGCAGAAGTATTAGGGAAAGCTTTTCTTTACACACCAGGCTCTTCAGACTAGATATTGCCATCAGGCCCAGCTTGGAGGAGAGAGGTGCTACATAACTTCAGCCGCTTCTGCTGTAACTCTAGAGAGCCCCAGGGCCTTCCTCTCTAGCCCGTACACAGGTAGGTAGGAGGAGAGAGCCAGAGTTTTACTTTTGCTTTTTTCCCTTCCCGCTTTCTTGCTCTGTGCATGCATGTGGGTGGGGAGGGGCTGGGAGGAGGAAGGGAGAGAGCAACAGTAAAAAATGTGGTGACTCTGAACATCAACACAGGAGACCCATAGTAGTCTTCTCTGAGGGAGGAAGGGTTTCTGTCTCCCTTGTTACAGAATGACCCAGCTGGATCTGCACTTTGAAATGAAAGCAGATGGAGCAGTTCAGTTCATAACAGCTGCTGGACTATTTTGGAATATCTCCTACTTGAACATTTTTTTTAAAAGGGAAGGGATGTTGGGAAGGGTTCTGGTTTTATCTGTGTGTAAGATTGTGAATAATACTATTTGTACTTTGAGATATAAAGGTACTGCAATTATGAGAAATTGCTTTCTGCCTGACTGGCATACGTAAACAGCTTTCATCTCTAAATCTATGTATCAGGCTCATGACTTCAGTTTGTCATTCGAGGGAATGTGTCAGCCTTTCATTTCAAATTGTGTTGGCTCTTCTTTTGTCAGGAAAGACCTTTCTTGCGTGCTTAAGTAACAGAAACAAAGGCAATTAAAAAAAAGGCAGCAAAAAGCAATTATCAAACAAGGATTAGGCTATGGATATTGCTTTGAAAAGACATTTCCACTAGATTCAGAAGAAGACAAAGCTGTGCGTCATTCATACATGGTTTTTTTTTTTCCCTTTCATGTTTCCTAAGGGTGGAAGATAAATTAGGGTAGCTATTTTCTGTGCAGGCAAAGTACAAGCTATGCCCCAGATCTCCAAATGCTTCAGCATGTAAATACTGCTTCTGAAGCCATCAGGTCTTGCTGCAAGTACAGATTTATTTGCATTCATGTTTGAAGGTTACTTTCGTTCATTGACCCATTTAGTTGTCATTCTCTATCCTCACTTGCAGGCATATGGCTTCATGTGCATGCGAATGGAAGATGAAGAGCTTTAACTCTCTCAGGCAGAAACATTCAACAGAGAAACCGACAAGAACCGAATTTTGCCGTGGACATATCTGATTACAATTAATAGGCAGGACCCATATATAATCGTAATCATCCTGTAAACCTCAGTAGAAGGCTGTAACTTTGCTGTAGGACCAGATAAAGGGAGCTATACAGAAAAGGTGAATACAATGAAAGGCTCAGAGCAGCTGTTCCAGGTGGGACTACTATCAACCAATATGAGATATTTCTTTAACAAGAAGGGTGTCTAGTAGTTACTTGGGCCTGTTATTGGCTCAGGTTGCATCGATGGGTTACTTACGTACTTTAGCTCTGCCTGGTCATAGCTGTGAAGAGCGTAGACTTAAAGGGGGCTGGCACAAAACCCATCCATCTCACAGCATGGTAGGGAGGTGTAATCAATAGTTGCAGGAGCAAGGAGGTGTGCCCACGATGCTGCTGACTCCTGTTCTGCTCCTCCGTACTGTTGGAGGAATGCATGTTTCAAGAAAGTCTGTAAATTCTGTGTCCACCTGCAAGCACTTCAGTCTCCTGTTACTTGGTGGTATGGGTCCTGTGTACATAAAACCCATCTTGTTTATAGAGAAACATTGCCTGGCCAGGAGATGCGATACAGCCAGACAAGGTGAGTGAGGTCGTATAGTCTACTAAACCTTCAAACTCAAAATTAGGGGGTTGCAGAGCTTGCAGCCTAGCAGACTGTCATATCGAATCAGCTATGCTGAAGAAAAGCAGTATTCAGATACTAAAATAATGCGATGAGCAGCCTGCATAATAGAGAAGGAGCATGGTGCACACAACTCTTATTTCGAAGTTTCAAAAGAGTGAAATCTTTACTTAGTCAGGGCTTTTTTTGTTTGACTGCACAATATGGACTGTCAGATCCAATGTCTTGCATAAGTTTAATATCTAGTCCAGGGATCTGAGAGAACAATGAAATTAAAGGGACTTTTCAGATTCTTTATAATCTACAGTTTGGTTTAACATTCTCCCTCTGCTACGACTCAAATTTCTCATCTGGATTGCCATCTTCTCATCAAGGCATTCTCTTTTATTATACAACATGGCCTACAGTAACTAGGGATTTCATGTCATAAATCTTGGCTTGGGGGCTTATGATCTCTCTTTAGGTTCCAATTTACTGTATATTTTACTGACTTGCCACAGAAGGAAGTTAGCTGATATGTTTAGTGCAAAGGAAGTGCACTGATAGAAGTCAAATCTTAGGCACCCACACAAACAAAATTCAAAAACTGCTTTAAAGTTTGTTTGCAAACATTTAGCTTTAGATTAACATCTAATCTTCCAAAGCACATTTGGATTTTTCAGGCTTTGAGATGTTCTGGTTAAGTTTGAACCAAGTGCTACCAATACAGTGCTGTGTTCTTGAGCTAGTAGATAGCTTGAAGCAAAAATTCGTAGAGATTTGAACTGTCCTCAGTTATCAGAGCACGAAGTAAGTGCTAAATACTAATGATAAAGTAAAAACACAACGTCTGATACATTCATACATCCTGAACACGGGCAGGTGCTCTTCTTGATATGTTCATAGGAAGCATCTGAACGTGTGGAGTGCCAGTCCAACTTGAAGATTTTGAGTGTGCCATTTGTGTGCTTAATTACTGCAATCCAGCAGGCGAATGAGGGACCATGATCAAACTGACATTTAAAAAACACAGAAAATGTCTTGATATCCATTTTGTGACTGATAGTGAAATCAGCCATTATTTTGTTGGCAAAGGATGAGATTTGTCACAGCATCTAGAGGTTTGGTGTCTAGTCTAAGCCAATTGTCCTGAACTCCCACTATAGTTAAGAGAAAGATGCATTTCCAGAGGGTTATTTATCCCTTCCCAGAATAGGAATGCAAAACAGGTAGAATTAATTACCTGTTAGGTGTGCCTGTTTCTTTCTATTTATGGGTCCTAAACAATGAATTCAGGTTAAGTGTCAAACTTTTAGATGTGTAAAATTAGGTAGATAGAACGTTACAAGGCTCGCTGTGAGCATGGGCTAAGCTCTTCATCTGAGTTATGAATAATCCGTCCCATGATCACTGAGTGGGAAATCGGCTGTGGATCAAGAGCAGTATGTTTAAGAAGGCCTGGTTGTGGGCTATGTTAAGAAATGCAGTTTAGTCCACTACAAAGAGCTTTGCTGTCCAGGGGGATTTCTTTTTTTTTTTTTTAAAGCATGAAAGACTTACATTTTTAGGTTAAGAGGAATGGATTCCTCATTTCTGGGTTGGAAAGGACTTTGAGGCAAAGGAGTGTGGTTTGGTTACTTCAAGCGCTCACTTAGCTTTTCTGCCCTCTCTGTCCTGATGTTTTGGTGCCTGGCATGCTGTTTTATAGACATTTACATAGTGAAGGTCGTTTCTCTGAGGCAAGGTACAAGAATGCATTACAATTGTAAAGTCCCTTAATTGTCCTAAAGCAGGGCTCAGAGCTTTGACGGTGGGAAATCCTGTTGTTCTAGTTGAGAGGCATGTGACTAGAATAGAAATATATGGATGTGTGGATTCTAAAGCTAAAGTGGAAAAATGATTCATAAAAAGGTTTATTCAGTTGTGATACACAAATGATGGTGGAAGCCATGAACCAATGACCTGTGAGTTTACATATAGGTTTTATTTGGTAGACAGTTACCTTAAACATGTTTATTATTTCTAGTGTGACTTTGCCCCCCAGGCTTTATAGAGGTACAGTTCAGGCCAATATACAATTAGGAAAGTTCCTATAATTAAAGCAATATATTTTTTCACTCTGTTTGTCAGGAAAGCTGTTTCTGTCCCACACATTTTCTGGTAGTTAAAAGATGCCTCTTTTTCTTCCCGAGTATCGGTACCTGTAATTTACTTTAACTTAAGCCTGTTTGAACTCAGTGGGGAGCCTGGGAAAGAAATGTCCATTTAAATAATCCCCATCAAGAGGTTTTTTTAATTCAAATTATGTAAATAATTATCAACTGATACAGATAATCCCTCTCATGTGAGAATTTACAAACTCTTACTTAAACATTAACAAACCCTGTCTATAGCACTGAGAGGAAAGCGTTCTGTACTCATGTAGTGAGTGGGGAATACGGTGCCCTGGCTGGTTAACAGCAGAATTAGAAATATATGGAAAACATCTCCCTGATGATATGCCAATTTATGGAAACACCGTGGCTTTGAACTAACTTTGATTTAGGTGAAAAGCCCCAAGTATCTTCATCTTATCATCGGGAAGTGATTTAATTTTTGTTTCATACTGAAATAAAGCAAACAAGCAATCCAGTTTGGAATGAAACGGTTTGAATGGCCCAGCGTGAATTGTGCATAAGGGGTAATTCCATTTAACTGTAAGTCCTATTTCTGTTTCAGAATGGAAAAGAAAAGGTATCTCAAGAGACGGATTCCTGGGTGGCACAAACTGCTGGAAGGTCCCCAGCTGCTGAAAGGGCTGTCCTACCTCCCCGCCCTGCTTGCAAACTGTGCCATCTTGTCCTGGCAGTGACAGTCCTGCAGCCCATGCAGCTGGAAACAATCCCTCTTTGTTCTTAATTTCCCAGGAACGGTTTCCAGGTGGCGGGGCTTGCTGTCCTCACTGGTTGTGTAGGTGCACTTGAAAGCCAGCTCAGGGAAAGTGATGGGAAGGTGTCCTGGGAAGAAAGGGCAGAAGGACACTGCCCACTGCCCACTTCAGTAACAACATCATCTTCTATTGCTGTAAGCTGCTTCTGAAACTATATGCTCCAAATAGCCCCAAACCCACAAAGTGGGCCGCCACCTTGGAATAGCTACTAGTCACTGCGCACATCTCCTGGTATGTGTACAGCTATCACGTTTACATGCACAAACTGGATGGCTGTGTGACTGCTGAGTTGTAAAATGGAACTGTAAATCATCAGGAACTAATTTGCATGCACAATTATGTTACCAATGTGCAAAGAAGAGGACCACGGCAGGGGGGTTGGACTAGATGACCTTTAAAGGTCCCTTCCAACCCAAACTGTTCTATGATTCTATAACCTGCACCTCTTTTCATGTGCAAATAAACTATGTGGTCGTGACTGTGCACTCCACAAAGTAGCACAATAAATGCAGGATACTTACTGTCACTGCCCTCGGTGCTCTGCAGCGCCAACCTGCTGGTCTTCTGTAAGTGCATACTTGCTTCTGGGGTTTAGGAAGGTGCTCACTCAGTGCAGGGCGGGGACAGAGGAAATAAAGCATGAGGAGACCGAGAGAGACTCCATGGGACGGTGATATGGGATAGCTTTCTCCAGGAACTTCACGTAAATCTCTGTGCTGCCACTCCTTGCTTACCCCTGCCCCACGGGGATAAATCTCTGTTAGATGAAGCAGGCCGGCATAGTCTCTACCAGTAAACGTGTAGATGTTTTGCTATGACAGTGGCTTCTTCTCAGGGGTGAGAACAAGAGTTGAGATGCAGAAAGTGAATAATAGTTAGAGAAGGATTGGGCGAGAGGACTTCTTGTTGGTATATATTTACATATATTTACATATATATACATATATATACACATATATTTACATCTAGGTATATGGAAAAAGCTTTTTTGCTGGTGTAAAAATGAGAAAGAAGTATGTTTCCTAGCTAATGTTTTATTACATCTACAAATGTTTCTAGTGTAAATCTGGCCTTGGGCTGTTATCTGTGTGTGTTTCTCATCTTGTGCTTCTCTGTGGAGTTTCTGCCAGCATTCCCCAGCTGTTCAGTTTTCTGATATAAATCTAAGGAGTCTACAAATGAAGTGTCTGCCAGATACCATGAGGATGTTTTCCACATCTGGATGGACTTCTGCAAGCTCTTTCTCTCATCCATAAGTCACTAACTTTCCATTTAGTATGATATGTGACCTGTTTAGTCTGGTTTTCCCTTACTTGCGTTGTTGCACAGTAGGTAGTCCAGGGAATGGTCTTTACCCATCGAGGTGTGGGTATGGTAGATCTCTGGGGCAGCAGCAAAGTCATGGATTTGCTAGGAGCATTTTTCCATAATAGGAGGACTCTCTACTCCTGCCTCAAGGGGAAAGGTGTGGATGTGGCGTCTTGATTCCACTTCCCTTATTTGGGTTTTGTGTTGGAGAATTCCCTGGGCTTTGGCATAGTTTTTTTGATTGAAACAAGAGGAAATGGGCTGAGGATTAAGCCTATAAGTTTTAGAATAGGAAAATGCAATGGAGTTTCTTTAATGGAACAGGGTCAGTATACAGTGCCAAGAAATTGCTGCGGTTTCTCCTCATGATTTAACAAACAATTTGACTGATGACACTGTAAATGAATAAATTTGTGTATTTAAATTGCTGTTTAAAAAGTGTGTTGCTTGTTGAAGGCATGGAAGTAAGGCAGGTTAGTAACAGAGTACTTGCCAGAGGCATCTTCTGTATTTCCAGGTGGGTGTTTCTGAGCAGGAATACATCACATCCCATCTAAAAAAGCACCACAAAAAGACTTGACAATGTAGTCCTTTTTAATAAAGAAATGGTGCACTTCTACCTGGCTGCAGGTAGGGAGTGTGGAAAAAGGAGGTTATCATGCCTTTGGTTTTGACATTTTAAGTGCCAAACACTGATTATTTTGTGGCTCCATTTTCAGTCATTTGTAGTTTTGCCAAACTTGAGCTGTTTGAGTTGAAATTTCCTGTGTTACATATTTGCTATAGTGTATTTTCTGAGAAACCTTTAAGCAATTTCGGGCCAGGGGTACTTGCGGTGTACCAACAGCTATTTCCTGCCTTCAGAAGAGCTTGTGATGAAAGAGAAACAGTTCAGATATATTGGGAAGGGCAAATCCTGATCTAATTGCAGCGAGCAGGGAAAGCCTGCTGTGCTCACCTGGGACCTGAGATGGGCTTTGGTGCCTATTGACGGATGCAGAATTAGGCTACAATGCCTAGAAACTTCTAGGAGTCTGTGTGACATTTCTGAGTAACAAATGAGTATATTACTGGCAATGAAATGCAAATGAATGAAGCATTTTAGTCAAAAACTTAGAGACGGTATTTACCTGAGGAAATTCACTGTAAGGGTAGGAGTTTTAGTTACGATTTTTTTGGTGCTGATTCAGAGACATTCTGAAGCATGCGCTCCTACCCTCAGTACGGGGAAGGGGGTGGCTTGCTTCTTTCCAGATTAATCATAATTTTTGTGAGAATGATAAAACCAGATCTCCCCAGAAATCCTTGTAGAACCCACGAGGAAGCAGATAAAACCATCAACATGTTTTTCCCTTGCTGAATCCATTAGCAAAAATTTTGGTGACGAACAACGAGAGCACCCCTAGTATCTTCATCAATACAAAGGAGGTCACTCTCGATCAGCTCATTAAACAAGGGGCTGCTGTGGGCTTTGTGCTGCAGCCAGGCGGTGAGGGAAATCCGCCTCTTGAATGGGGGTCTGTTTAGGCCAGTCGTGTTTCTGGCTGCAAATCTGGTCTAATATCACAGTGCCTGGAGTTTGCTTTCAATGGGAAATCCTACCACAGAAAATGAAACACATTTCGCTTCCTGGGAGAAGCAGCTGAACTCTGGAATGTAATGTGAGGTGAAATCAAGACCAAAAAATTTTGTATCACTTGAATTTTCTGTTTCAGTTTTGATTTCTTACTTTTTGTAGTCTATTTTTAGTGGGTTGGACTGAGAAAGTTGCTGAGTGCTTGTTCTGGTTGATGATGGTGTATTAATATCCTGTTGACAAATCTGTATTTTAAGTAGTTCTTGAAAACTGGTATTTGGATTCCCATGGGCATCAACCCCTAAATATATTTTTAAGGGTGAGGTCGCAGTAACTCCAGGAGCGGACATTGGAAAACTGAAAGGATCGAAACTATTTTCTATTGGAAATCAAAACAGTTTTAAGAGAAGTAACTGAAAGTCATGATGCTAAACTTGGTCTTGATGTAAGTCCAGTCCAAAAGGAGACAGCCACTGTGGTGCTTGAACTGAATGGCCTGTAATACTCATCCATCTTGGGGTGAGTTCGCTTTGAGGTTCAGCCTTTCATTAAACTCTGGGGTACCAAAACTCCTTGCTGCACGGATCATGAACATGAACGTGAGCCGGCAGTGTGCCCAGGCAGCCAAGAAGGCCAATGGCATCCTGGCCTGTATCAGAAATAGTGTGGCCAGCAGGAGTAGGGAAGTGATCGTGCCCCTGTACTCGGCACTGGTGAGGCCGCACCTCGAATACTGTGTTCAGTTTTGGGCCCCTCACTACAAGAAGGACGTCGAGGTGCTGGAGCGTGTCCAGAGAAGGGCAACGAGGCTGGTGAGGGGTCTGGAGAACAAGTCTTATGAGGAGCGGCTGAGGGAACTGGGGTTGTTTAGCCTGGAGAAAAGGAGGCTGAGGGGAGACCTCATCGCTCTCTACAACTACCTGAAAGGAGGTTGTAGCCAGGTGGGTGTCGGTCTCTTCTCCCAAGTAACAAGTGATAGGATGAGAGGACATGGCCTCAAGTTGGACCAGGGGAGGTTTAGATTGGACGTGAGGAAAAATTTCTTTACTGAAAGAGTGGTTAAACATTGGAACAGGCTGCCCAGGGAAGTGGTGGAGTCCCCATCCCTGGAGGTATTTAAAAGACGTGTAGATGAGGCGCTTAGGGACATGGTTTAGTGGGCATGGTGGTGTTGGGTTGATGGTTGGACTCGATGATCTTAGAGGTCTTTTCCAACCTTAATGATTCTATGATTCTATGATTCTATGATTCAATGAACTGGTGGCCTAAGGAAAACGAGGTGGGTCAGGTAAACCAGGATTGTAGGTGGTCAGAAATTCCTAATATATGGCAGATGGATATGAAACAGTCCCTGTACTGTAACAATACAATCCCCTCCAAATGCATAATCTGTTTCTCGTGAAAGACATGTGACCCAATATAGAAGTTTTAGGTCAACTGATTCAGTTAAAGATTAGCCTCAATATTAGCCTCAATATTCTGAAAGAGAAGACTATAGTTACTTATGGACTTCAGTTCCTTGTAAAGGATTATACTGGGCATCATGCTACTGCTGCAGTGTCAAATCTTTTTGTGGGTTTGCTAAATTAACCTTTGTAATAGAAAGGCTTCTTATGTGCTTCCAGTCAAAAGAAGAGATGGTTTTGAGTTTATAACAACGTAAAATGCCAATGATTGGGATCCTGATCTAAAATTCATAGGTTTTTTCTATTTCTTCTTAAATCATGTTTCTCTGCTGCTTTGCAAATGAGTTGCAGAGATGTGTCCCGCTCTGATTTAACATTTTGTGCCGGATACTTAAAATGGAAATCTCCATCAGAGGGGCAGAAACAAGTGGAGGTAATGAGGGGGGAAGATACTGCAATTAAAAGTAAACTGATTATCATTTGTGAAATTATGTTTGGAAAAGTGACTTTAGTAGATGTAATGTTAAATCTCACAGTCATATGTAGTGAGAGGAAAGGCATCAGTTTTAGGTAATGTTATGTATGTTGATACATGTTTTCAGATGATGAGTGTGTATTTTAGATTGTACCTCCCTCAGTATTCATGGCAGTACACGTTCTTTATGCTCCCCTATAAGTTTGTGCAATATTTACTGTCTTGATCTTAAAAGTCATGATGAGCTGACTATTGCAAAACTCTTGACAAGAACCCTTTACCCTGGAAATCTGGGTCAGAACAAGCCCGTACAATAGAAATTGTCGTAATGGAGTTGCCATGTGATGTTCTGTCATGTTGAGCTGCTTTGTGGGGCAGACAGGGAATAGAGACAGACACCAGTGAGTACTTTACCCTGTGCACTACATGTGGGACCCGGTGAAAGAAATCCCATCCCAGTGGAAGTTAATGACAGGCCAATTTGGCCAGCTTTTGACCAGTGTGAGAAAGAGTTCCCAGCTGCGTATAACTTCTGTGTGTGGTGGATGCAAATAATTGGTGGTAAAGTCTAATGTTTGGGTCCCTTACATATTTAATAGGCTTGGGAGGTTACTGGTTCTCATTACACTTAAGGGAAAGTATGAAGGACTTTGTCTCTCTAGATCCCATTTAGTAAATATTGTCATGTTTGAAAGGTCTGATCTCTTCCTTGCACTTTGTCTTCAAATGCTGATTTGGATGGTGACACTGGGGTGAGGGACAAGCTTGTTGACCTTGTCGGGGTGCCACGGATTTCTCTCTTCGAAATAGCTGTTCCCTTTGATAGATTGTCTTTGCTTTTGTTCTTAGGACTTGTGCCATAAACAGGCAATGTGAATACACTGCTGTTTTCATACCCATGATATCTTGTAGCTTCCAAACAAGTTGTTTCATTCAGGTCCAGGACAAGATTTTATAGTGAAAAATTACTGGCCTGTTTTAAAAAAGGCACTCAAGAAAACTATTATTTTGATACATTTGGTCCATTACATTTTCTAGGACATTTGCCATGAAAACAGTAGGATCAAATATTTCTAGAGAGAGTTTTTGTGGCTACTGCTTTCCTCCTGGGCTGGGAAATGCTCAGAGAAGAGTATTTGCTGTGGATTTGGGAGAGCCCATGGCAGCATGACATTAATGGTTTTGGTGCAAAAGTTTGCTCTCTCTGGCATTGAAAGAGTGTGAACTGAGACTAGAGAAAAGAAGAAAATTTAAAGAGAATGCTAAGCAGGGATGAAAGGAATACAAGAAATTATGGAGTTAGGAAGAAGGAGAAATCAGAAGATAATCCACCATTCATTTGCTAGCAGCTTGCAGACAATGTGATTTTTTTACAGCATTTCAACATTCCAGCTACAACCTATGCTAATGATAATCACAGGACTGGGATAGTTTACATGTGGAGTATAAATGCTGCCTGAATATGCACCAATATGGCAAAATGGATTGCCCCATCCCAACACTGCATGTAAATGGATCTTCCACCCTTCAGTTTTAATTTAATTACAGAAACATTTTCAACATATGAGATTGTTTTTTGACACCTTACTTAAGATTTTTTTATTATTAAAAGTTTTAACTAAAAGCACTGGTAATTAAAATAAAGTAAGCAAGCAAAAAAATAAAAGGGAAAGAGATCCTGAAAAGTTTAAATGTGGTCAGGGCTCTCTCCACCCTCCCCACCCAGTCCTTATGCCTTAAAATGGGAATCATGCAGGACAAGATCGATGCAGCTAAGTCCAAATCTGGAATTCTCATTGGAGTCCAGTTTGCTTATACCTAGAGTAACACGGAGTTTGGGGTTTAAATTAAGGTTTATTGACAAAGGTAATTTACTCAGGATTAGGGTGAGATATTTGAAGGTGGTGGTGTGGTTATTCTAGAACAGCTTTGCCTGAGGACATAATTATTGTGGCATGATCTTCTGAAGTGGATTAATCTACATGAGAAGAAAACCTGCATGTTCTTAATCTGGAATAAGTATTTCCCTAGGAATTATTTTTACAGAGTTATTGTGGTCAGTCTCCCTGTCTAGACAAGCCTTTAGAGTTCTGATGATAATAGAATGAAGCAGGTTCATCTTTTCCTGTGTGTCTCCCTTTGCTGTGTTTCTTGTCATACCTCTTTTAGCAGGGAATGAACAAAAGGATGGGGCTTTGCCTTTGAGATCATGCCTATTACTCTCCAGGAAGTTGTTGTTTTGGTGAGAGGGCAGACTTTTGGCATTGAAGCTGCAGTGATTGGAGGGCAGTCTGCTCCAAGGCTGTGGAGTTACGTTGGCTGTGGAGTATTAGATATTTTAACAGAGACACCAGCATCCTAGTAAAATACTCTGAGAAGACACTTAGAAAATGGCAGCAAGGCTTCTTAGCCCTGTTTGAAAATTTTCCTACAGTGAATCAAGAGTGTGTGATCCTGTAATCCCACCATACTACTTGTGTAGTGGGAGGAGGCTGCTGCTCCCACTCAGAATTTGGCTTTCGATAGTTACTGCAGTGTGCTGATCTTAGCATCAACCTCTCAGCAGGTACCTGCTAATGCCCATTTGTCATCATTGTTTAGTGGAAATGAACTTTCATTGCCCCCCAGACATGATTGCAAAGGGTTCAGTGAACTTTTCTTTCTTCTTTCAGGTTATAAGACCCTTTTGAAAGGAATTTCAGGGAAGTTCAGCAGTGGAGAACTTGTTGCAATTATGGGTCCTTCAGGAGCTGGGAAGTCAACGCTCATGAACATTCTGGCAGGATACAGGTCAGTAACAATGAAAATCCCAAGTAAGATAAGATCACCTAGCATGATGGCTCCTCGGAGACAATAGCAGAAGAAATCTTACCCCAGTGTTTGTAGAAAACAGGTATTTTACAGATTTTGAATTAGATTCTTATTGCTTATATTCTTCTGTTTGTCCTGTTCTGGTCACTTAGGATTTATCTGTTAACAAGTCTGATCCAAAAATAGGAAGCAATTTAAAGTCCAAAACACAAAAAAATTTCTCCTTTCTAGTTGTGTAACTAATCTGACTCAGTACCTTATGTTTGTGATATTTTTTAAATCACATTTTATAAACACTTGAAAAAAATGACCCTTTTTACTCACCACTTTTATAGTGTTGATGTCTTCTTGACTAAACTGCAATGTGTGAAGTGACTGTGGTTCATCTTCCTGAATCCCCTGTTGTATGGCCAAATACAAAGTGTCTCTGTGTTATTGTCATTAGGGCACAAGGAACAGGATAGAGAAACCTAAAAAAAAATCACTTGAATGGCTTGATATTTTTTCAGACATTCATATGAGACAGCACACAGTTTGTACTAACTTCGAGTAAAATTTTCATCAACATTGTGTGAAGCCTCTAATGGAAGAGAGCGTAATCATGAAATAAATTAATCTCTATCCACTTTAACAGTTTATTCCATAGTGGGCAATAATTACCTCAGACTTCTACATACTGAGGCCTGGTGGCAGCACAAGTGAAGGCAAGATTCACCCCTGGTTATTTTCTTGGTTTGTTTCAGAGAGACGGGAATGAAAGGAGAAATTCTCATCAATGGACAGCCTCGTGACCTGCGCTCTTTTCGCAAAGTCTCCTGCTACATCATGCAAGATGACATGCTCCTTCCTCATCTGACTGTCCAGGAAGCTATGATGGTGAGCTTTGTTGCTCTAAATTTATTTGGGCGGGAGAAAATGGAAAAGTCTGTGTGTATTGTGCACATGTTCTTACTCCTGGTAATGCCACGAGCCGTTATCTCTGTTTGATCCCACTCAGTGAAAGTGCTTGGACTTTGGTGATGCCTTGAATTCCATTTCAGGCTCATCCTTCTAGGGGTTGCCTGAGCCTCTTTAGCTTTATGGTTTTCAATTTGTGACCAGCTTTATGGTTTGGAAGAAGATCTAAGGCTCTACTCCTTAGACGTCCTAGAGAATAGAACCTGAAATTCTGCACAGAATGAGCCTTTGTAGGGACCGTCTTTTTTCTTGGGTGGTGGATGAGTAACCTTGTCTCTCTCTTTCTCCCCATCTTCCATGTTCTGACTGCAAAGTGCTATTTTGACTTGAGCGTGGTCTCTCTGCTACTTCTACTCTTTTGTGCCTTTATTAAAGAAAAGACATTGTATAAAATCTCTTCTAGTTCTTCACAGGAAAACAACAGGAACAGAATAATCCCAAGACTTACAGGCAACGTAAATTCTTCTTACTGTTTTTCGTAGCATCAAGAAGTTTACTAATTGCCAGCTTGATCAATCAGTCTAGAAGTGCCTGTTGCTCAGTTGGAGAAATGAGCCAGTTTTTCTCAGAGGATGTTATCAAAATAAGGCTAAGGTTGCTTCTACTGTATGCCAGCATCAATTCACAAATTTTAAGGTCAGAAGAAATCACTGTAGTTTTTATGTGGCTAATTTTCTGCAAAGGCACTTCTCTGTGAGGAAGAAGTTCTGTTTACTTGAACTTTGTAGTCAGAATCCCATAGGGCCACTTTTGTAGAATTGGGCCCAGATGATAATTGCTGTCTAAATTAATCAATCAAGGCTCTGACAAAAATAATTACTTAACAGTTTAATTGCTTCTAATAAGGGTTAATCATAATGTTTTGTGGAGCTGCCTGTTAGGACAGCAGGTGACATCTTTCACAAGATTATTTATTTCTGTACTCATTTATTCACGTCTGGGAGAATGGCAGAGTTTAGTTATCATTATGGTATGGATGAAGCGCAAATAAACTGTGATGCTAGCATTGCCTGGGAAGTTAGTGGCTGTGCAAAAAACATGACTCTCCCATCTTCCTCGCAACCTCTTTGACTTGCAGGATGGCTTTTCTTTTCTAATACGCTTTTTGTCAGATGCTTGAGTGATTGCTTAAATCAGATTATACTCAGTTACCTACTGCACAGGCGTATGTGATGCTTGTGATTTGAATATTATAGTTCAACTTAAACTTTCCTGACTGGGTTGAAAGAAGTTGTTTAAATGGTACGTTGGGATGCTGTGCCTGAGACATCCACGGTAACTGGTTGTTGTGCTTCAGACCAGTTCAAAATCAAATTCCATTGTATTGCATTCCAGGTATCTGCTCATCTGAAACTTCAAGAGAAAGATGAAGGCAGGAGAGAAATGGTACGTATACTGTCCAGCAAACTGAGAATTTTGGGGGATGCCAAAGAGGGCTGTGAAGTGAGCTCTGTAAAGCAGACATTTTTACCTAACATTGAATTGCATTGGACTTGTAATGATAGAATAAATCATAACCTCAAAGTTGACAGCTATCATTATGAGGGAATGTTTACTACAGTCTCTATGAAAGTTGCTTTCAGTATGAGACTGAGTAGATAATTGTAAAAGATCTACTGAAATAAAATCAGGTAAAAACACAGGTTTTGTAGGATTCCTTTTAATGTACCTTAGCACCTTAGATTCTTGTCCATGCATGTCTGAGGGCTCAGGCATCTCATGTGTGGTGAGATAAATCAGTCATGTCTGGTAATGGTGAGTGTAGGCCTTAATTTTTCCAAGGACTAATGAAAAACTCAGCAGTTCTTGTAACTGCTGCAGAAATTTCTGTGCTCGTGTTTGAAAGCGTTGTTCTTCATGGCTATGCTGGTGGGCATATTGTTGCACTGGACAAGTTAATGCAGTTGCAGTTGAGATACAGACTAATGTATTTTGAAGCTGTGTTGGGTGACCGAGGTTTGGACAAGTAGGAAACCGGGCTAAAACATGCACGTATCTTTTCTAAAACACTGGGAATGAGTTGCACCATTTACTCTTGCACATTCGCTGCACTGTCCTGCTTCTGCCTGTGGCTGACATATGACTTTCCTGAGTGGGAGAGAAGTCCTGGTGTGTTTTTGCCCATGGAGACCTATAACCCAGCTGGACCTGCACTAGGAAGTGTGCTCCTCTCACCCATCTGATTGCCATGATTCCTCCCAGTCATTTGTTCTGACACAGGGCTGTCCTTTCAAAGAAAATACCTTGGAGGTGTCTGACCAGACAAAATGGCTTCTGACATGTTAGCTTGTGCATGAGGCAGCTTTCTTAACTGAATTTGATTACCTCAGTTATACTTTAAAGGGCTGGAAATGTGCCTTTTCAACACATTCATTCTGCACTTAAAATGTCTGGGCCTGTGTATTCCTAAGGACACTCAGAGCTCAGGTGTCTCTCTGTGCTTGGGTGGAGTTAGCAGAGCATGCCAAAGCTTAGGAGAGGAACAGTTCGGTGCTGCACAGTGTGTTTCAAAACCATATATGCCCAGGGCGGGTAATGTCTGGAGCTAAACATAAACAAAAAATCATGGCACTGGTGAAAGCAGAGATGGTTCAGGTTGTTGAGAGAGTCGTGAAAAGTGAAACGGTAGTTCAGAAAGTGTTTGGAGGTGTTTTGGCTGGCCTCAAGCTGTGTTTCAGTCCAGCATAAGGCAGCACCAACAAGGAGATGGTATGATCTCTCATACACTGCCTCCTCAAGGAGGAAGCCTCTCTTATGTGGGGGTTATGCTGAGGGCTAATGCAGCTCATGTGATAATATGGCCCCATGGCTAACATTGAGATTTACCTTCCAAGAAAGCTGGCTGCTCCTTCTACCTTTGTTAGGGACGTGTGTTACTCTGGACAAGACTTCTAGTGGCTTAGCAGCTCAGTTGTCCCACCAATGAAAAGGGAGTTACTATTGGTATAGGAAGCTCCCAATGTTTTTGCTATCATTACTCTTGTAAAATTCAAGTTTTGGGCTTTCCATGATTTTTCAGTGTTCTTTTTCATAAATAGAAAGAAGGGTGAGATTTTCATTTTGGTGCATTTTGTGTTCCCAAAGCCATGCACTGAGGAGACCCTCCGTGAGCAAATTAGGAAATCATGCAGGTGACTGGAAGAAGCCACCTTGCAGGACTCAATGGAAACCAAGCTGTGCAGGAGGAAGGAGGAGATGAGGGGACACAAGAGTGGGATTGGAGCATGGACATGAGAAAGTTGTGGCCTGCTGTCTCAGGAATATGAGAGGCTTCCTGCTCCTCCCCAGATGCCAGTTTAATTCATTTTTTTTATCTGATGGAGGCCTGAACTTGACTTGTTGGACTTAATCATTTCAGAGGAGTCTCTTATTCTAGTAAAAGACGCCTCTGACAGTAGCTGCATGTGATTCTTAAGCAGAGGTTTATAAAGGAGAAGGTGACACTACTTCTGACCCACCTGGTGAAAAGTATACCCTTTGCCTGAAATGTGAAAACTATGGCAACTTCAAAGGTAGAGCAGCCATTTCTGTGCCTGTCTTTTATCTGTATTTATTTCCAAATTGGAACATTTGGCATTTCTTCAATCTCAGAGAATCCTTGAAAACCAGAAGGAGCTCCGGAGAGGGAAACTTAAGACGAATCAACATATGTTTGGTAGCTTAAGATTGCTTTGATTCTCTCAAATACTTTTTTTTTTTTTTAAACAAGCTAAACACAGATTTTTTATTGGAAAATACATTTGTTCAGAAACAGCTGTTAATTTTATTTGTACTTTGAAAGTCTTAATTCATATACACTTTAGTAAGTTAGGCCAAGCAAGTTAATTCACTTGTTCACACTATCACTGTAATTACAAACAGCGCTTTGAGGAAAAATGTGTGCTGTATGCCTTTATTCAACACATATTAGAAGAGCAGTCATTTTCTAGTTAGTGTTACTGGCCTGTGCTGGACTAGATCATTCATTTTATTGTTGAAAATTGTAAGGTAAATGTTTATCATAGATAAATTTTCTGAATTTATACACTTGTGTTAGCAAGATTACTGATGCTCGTTTAAAACAGGGACAAGTGAAAAATCCTCCAGTGAACCATAGTTTAAGTTTCTAGTTGACCTAGCTTGTGCTGCCCGTGTCCCGTAGCATCCTTCCTAGAGATAAAGGGAAGGAGGTAGTTGGGCTCTTCTCTCTGAGAACGAGGTTTAGTGGGTTTTGTTCTTTTTTCACCCCCTCTTAGTGGGAGAGGTAGCTCCTGGAAATCAAAATCAGGACAAGTGAAGGGTCAGGCCCTGGTTGGTCTAACCAATTTTTACCATGTTAGCCACGCTTTCTGGAAAACTTCCTCCACCCAAGCAACTATTACTTTAAAAAATGACGGGCTCGAAGTATTAAATGTCTGGGCTTTCTTTCTGCCTTTTAAGTGGTAGATTTTTTAATTGCATGAGCAGCATAGCTTGGATTCACTCATTTTTATGTCCATGTTTTTACTGATGCCAAAGAGCTATTTTCCTCATATAGGGCTACCAGGCTGGATCTACAATCACTGAAACAGAAAAATTCATAGCAGCTGGGGTTGTTCTCCTTTTGCTCCAAAGACCCTGGGACAAACTGTGCCTTTCCTGAGGCCGTGCCTTGAGGAAGTCCCAAACATCTGAGAGTACGTGTGACAACTGAATTGGCTCTGAGGAGAATGAAAACACTTAAAATCAATGGCCGCACTTTATAAAGAGTAGACTGTGATGAACAGATGAGATAAGAGCAGGTCATTGCTCTATAGAAACCACTGATTCTTGTTATACAGTTCTGCAGCCCCTTGTAAATACAGCCTAGAAGTTCTGTTGAAAGAAGCTTCTTGGTTTCACTGTGTAGTAACTCCTCACATGATGCAAAGCTCTTTTGATATCGGTGCCATATCCAAGGGGTGCTATAGAAGAACTCATTTCCACTCCATTTTCACAGGCAAGGCTTCCTTACTGACATAGGTCATGTAGGACAAACAGGTAGAATTTGGGTCAAAATAGTAAATGGTAGGCTGTTAAGCCCCACTGAATCTAATAAATGGTCCATTAGATGGGCAAAGGCTTCGGTGTATGGATGGTGAAACAAAGCATGAGCTAGTTTACATTCTCCATGAAAATCAGTAAAGAGGCTTTTCTTTCGTGCTAACAAATTTAAATGACGCACTGTTGTGTTTCCTCTAGGTAAAAGAAATATTGACAGCCCTTGGTTTGCTGACATGTGCCAATACGAGGACTGGGAGTCTTTCTGGAGGCCAGAGAAAGCGTCTTGCCATTGCTTTGGAGCTGGTGAACAATCCTCCTGTCATGTTTTTTGATGAACCAACCAGGTACTTCAAGGCCAAAAATGAAAGATAGACAAATATTGCTTTATATAGTAGAACAGTGCTGCAGAAAGGTTATTCACCTCTAAGTCCTTGGAAAAGGCTAATTTTGTGTTGCCTGTAAGTACTGAATAAGGCCACAAGAAATAATTTGATTTGGCTGCTTAGTGACTTGGGTCACTGCTGTAACCGCCGGACCATGGGACTATGAATAATTTTTAAGGGAGACACAAACTGAAACAGGAAGGAAGACAGAGAGGAAAATCTTTTCAGATTGTGGCATGAGTTTTCTTTTTCAAGCAAAGATAACTTGAATATAAGCATTTTAAAGTGTGACTTTTAATAACGAATGTAGCATATTTAGAATCAAATTCTGTGATCAGTCTAGGAGGAGGCTGGGAGAGCTATGAATATGTATCTATTCATTAAAGTTGGGAGCATTTAAATCTGCAGTCCTAAAATGTAGAAGTCCCTTAAGGCAGCTTTTTCATTCTCATGCATGTTTCCAACTTAATTGAAAGACTGATGGAAAAATACAAGCCTAAGGTTGGCATATGATAAAATTTATAAAAGGGTAATAGTAAGAGACCAAAGTAGCAAATACGTCTGCTAGTTTTGAGTGGTGCCTATGAACCTGTGGATAACAAACTTCTTTCTTTTTATTCAGCGGCTTGGATAGTGCATCATGTTTTCAGGTCGTCTCTCTGATGAAGGCTTTAGCCCAGGGTGGCAGGTCCATCATCTGCACAATTCACCAGCCCAGTGCTAAACTGTTCGAGTTGTTTGATCAGGTACTATTCTCAAACTTTTTCTCTTTATCTGTGGTTTAGGTAGGTTATACTTTTAAGGCTACACTCTTTAAGTAAAAACATGAATAATTCTAGTCTATGGTTCCAAATCAAATAAAGAAATTAAATAAATAAGAGCAAAATATACTTTTTGATTTTTTTTTTCTCGTTCTGCCTGTTTCCATTATTTACATGTAATGTTTTTAAAGAATCTGGCTGATATGTTTGTGAAATCATGATTATCGCACTTGCGATTTTCATGCCTTCACCCACCACTGCTCCTGGGCACAGGGCTGTCAGTAAAGTAAATTAGAGTAATTTAAAAGCAAGAGAGCTTTAGTGCCAATGTCTGCAATGTTGCTAGTACACGTTCTCATCCTAGCTGCACAGGTGTAAATTCAGAAGAGTTTATTCATGTGAAATAATAATAATTGAAATGAAGTCAGTTGGAGATCTTTTCTCCAACCTAACAACAGGATGTGGACCATGTGTGTTTAGGTTAGATTTAAATTTACTTTAATCTTGTTAGGAGATTTAAATTAGACCTGTGAGAGCCAAGAGAAAACCTACTGCACCATAGGTGAACAAGCTCTTGCAGATTGCCAGTCTGGCAAGGAGGTTTATTTAAAGTCAATAGTGTGGCTAAAGGTAAGAATAATGAGGCTGTTTCCCATTGCTCTGCTGTTCCACCTCTCCTTCCATTCCTGCATTCACCAGCCTCATCTCCCAGCCCAAAATATCCATAATGTGTGGAAATTAGATGGCTCAGCTCTACAGTTTCTTGCCTATTTTCAGCATGTGTCTAAGGCTGGAATTAGTCTGTTTCTGTGTTAATGTGCTTTAAGTCCTGGAGGGAATGTTTGCAGAATTCAAACCTTAAGCATTTCATTTTCCATTAGTTATAATTCCATGCAAAGGTAGTTCCAAGTGGTGACAAATCTTCCCAAGGTGTTCTTCCCACAGGGACAAGAAAAGGTCATTAGGTTCATGGGTTGCTGTCATACAGATAGCAAGTTCAAATATTTTGATACTATTTCACATTTTTCTTTTCTCTTTTTATTTTTTCTTTTTCTTTTCTTTGCCTTGTTTTCCAGCTCTATGTTTTAAGTCAAGGTCAATGCATTTACCGTGGGAAGGTATTAAACCTAGTCCCTTACTTGAGAGATTTGGGGTTGAATTGCCCAACCTACCACAATCCGGCAGATTTTGGTAAGGACAATTTGAATAGTTTATTTAATTTATTTTGTATTCGATTAGCACGTTCAGGGTAACGGGGACCATGGTGTGTTTTATACTTTTGTACATATATACGTATGTGCATGTGTACATATATGTATCAAAATTCAAAATAAAATTATTCTGATTTTTTCTAAGTAATTTGAATGCCATCTAGTGGTAAAATCTAGTGAATATTTCTCTCTGGTGGAAGTCCAGGTCCAGGAAATGAAAGATAAAACATATTCTTAAGTGTTTCATAGTAATTAATCTTAGTGGCTTTTCAAAGTGGCTCCAGTGTTCTGTTTTTTTATCTTGAACAATACCACTGTGGTATTGTACAGCTAATAGCATTGAGGGGTTTTTCATTGTTGTTTCTTAATTCCAAAGAAGCACTAAGGGCCACAAAAATAGACTTTTGTAGTTTTTTATTACCAAGACTATCCCATATTCACTGCCTTTCATCTAAAATGGTTCATTTAACTTCCAGGATGAAGAGAAGTCTCTGAAGATTTGTAGAAAGATACATTTAAATTATGTGTATATACATATGAATTTGCATGTGGCATTTTAGAGCCTGTTCTAGACAAAACTCCTGTTTCTGTCAATGCTACAGAATCAAGTGGATCTAATAATAAGGCTTGTGACTAGCCAGTAGTATAAACCAGTAACTTACCTTCTGTTTTTTGTAGTAATGGAAGTAGCATCCGGTGAATATGGAGACCAGAATGGCCGGCTGGTACGGGCAGTACGGGACAGGATATGTGACACAGACTACAAGAGAGATGTTGGTGGTGAGAATGAGTTGAATCCCTTCCTCTGGCACCGGCCTTCTGAAGAGGTATTTTGTATATCACAACTAATGGGCATGGCTTGAGGCTGGAGGGGGAGGAAGAGAATTTAAATCCTCTGTCAGTGGAGGAGGTTTCTGGGCACATTCAGCTGATGAGAGTGGCGTTTTGTGAATGAAAACCAAGCAAGATACTGCAAAGAAAGAAGTTTATTCTTTTATGTGTTTCCGCAGGATTCCTCCTCCACAGAAGGCTGCCACAGCTTCTCTGCCAGCTGCCTAACCCAGTTCTGTATCCTCTTCAAAAGAACTTTTCTTACCATCATGAGGGATTCGGTAAGACTGCCGTTATAATAACTTTTGTAGCCAAAAGGTCTGTTCAGTTGGTTGTGAGGTAGTGTAATATGCCTTAAAGGTCCTGTCCAACAGCCCACACATGAAGATCATCACAGAATTTCAAAGGAAAGAGACTGGTCTTTCAGTCTTGCAATTAACTGTACCATCTCCATTGTGAACAACAGTTTTCTTCAGAGGAACTCAGAAGCATCTGGCCTAAAAACCTAAAGCTTAAATCCCCTCTGTGCTGGCAGGTCTCTTACTCAGTTATTTATCCTACTGAAAAGTGAGTGAGAAGTTGTACTGGTATGTCACAAAATCAGTTTTTCCAGAAAATTCAGTGTGGCAGAGATGATAGTTTCAGTGTGATGTAAGACTTTAATACTTAAAGTCTTTATTTTTGAAACAGAAAATTCGTAACTAAAAATTTTGCTTCTCTGAAAAGGGAACATATCTGTTTTCATACATTTAATATCAAGCTGAAGTAAGTATCATAATGAAACTCTTCATTCCCAAGGAAAAAAACCATCTCTTTCACCTTTTTTCTTAAAAATAAACAACCCCCTTCAAAATCCCAAACCCTGCAGTTTTCATGTATGTTCATTAAATGTTTTGGGTGCCTAGTTTGCATTAACAAAATGCAATGGGACTTTTTTTTCTTTTACTCAAGGAAGTTTTTCTTATCTCTAAGTAGGTGAGTTGCTTGTGAATTTAAAAGATAGGACTATTTACATTGTCTGATTGATGCTTTGAAATGTCCTCTAGATAGGATTGTTCCTTCATTAACAGGTGTGAGTTAAGGAGATGAGCTTCCTCAACCAGACCTTATGTGCACACCTGTCCAGGGAACTCACCTGTGTACAGTATAATTGGTACTGGTTGGCCAAGTGGTTTTCTCTGTGGCAAATTTGCAGTTTGATAAATCTGAGGAGGGTTTGTCTGCTGCTTTTTCTGTGTGTTGGAAGGTTTTCAGTGCTTTACATGAGGGGGGGGAAGACAATATATACGTTAATATATATTGATGCATTAATTTGACATATCTGTCCTTAGAAAAGGAGAAAGCCAGACGATACATCTATACTGGCGGGCATATGGTGAATTCAGATGAGGTAGTTTGGAAACCAAAAGCAATTGAGCCATGTGGAGCACAGCATGAGTAAGTTACCCTTGCGCAGGGTAAGCTGAGCTTCACTGAGCTCCAGATGCTGCAGCCACAATGGTTTTGGCCTGCACCCGGGCAGGTATCTCTTTAGGACACTGCCGTTTCCAGTGTAGACATGTCCACACAGAACTACAGGCTTGGAAGAAACCTACTGGACCATTGTGTCCAAGCCTCCGCTGTCAGATAACCACAGTATTCCTTCCCTTTCAGAAAGGGAAACACTATATTGAATGCCATAGTAAAAGCAATCAGCTGTTTTCCCCACTGCTCTGGTTGGGAAGATACGGCAGAACTATGCGATTCTAGTGGTTAGGAAGCATCTTCTTATTTCCAGACCATATATATTATGCCCATTTGTTGTTTTGCCAGTGCATTTCTTTGCTGTAACTTGTTCTTCTCCCTTGCTGTTTTACATTATAGTGCATTTGTCATTCAAGGATTAATTAAGTTGTAATCTGTAAGAATTCGCACATCTAGTCTAGTACCAAATATTTGGTCTAAAATAAATTGACATGTTCATGTGGGAGGGCTCTTGTAATCCAAAGCGTACATACAGCTTCACATTCTCCACACTGCTCAACTAGCTAATCAGAATGTCTCTGGTACGCTTGGAGAGCATATCTCAGAGGTGTGTGAGCACTAACCGTGGATCATATGGTCCTCTCCTCGTCTCCACCAAGGGGAAATTGTAACTTATTTTCTGATGCATAGATTGAAGAACAGTGTTGGTTTTCAGATTTTTTTTTTTCCTGCTCAACTGTAAAGGCTTGCAGTTGTTCCAAATTTTACTATTTCTTTCGTTCTTCCATACCTCTTGTAGGAATACTGTATTGCAGAGAAGGCACAGAAGGCTAATTTATACCTGGTTAAGTTAGTTTGGTCTCTACAAGCCCGAGATACCTTTTCTGCCTCTCTTCTGCTCTGGGAAATTTATCTTTTAGTCAGAGAGAGAGTCTCCTTCTCCTGATGAATGAGGGCCAATGGCTCCATGTCATTGTCAGACGGTACGATTTCAGGTTGCAGCATTTGCAGTTTCTGCCTGTGTTTACAGGAAGAAATTTTCTGTACTGTAATAGCCATGTGTCTGGTTTACACTGGGAAGCTCATTACAGTAAGCATTCCTTAGCTGAAGCCCAGTTTGCCAGTAGGAAATTAACATCTGTATGTAAGGTCTTCTGGACATAAGTACTCCTTTTCTGCAATCTGATTTCAGTCATATTGCCATTGTTTTTGAGCCCAGACTTTCTGATGAGAAATACTACTCTTTCCTTGCCTGTAGGTCCTGACACACTTGCGTATCACCTCACACATTGGCATTGGACTGCTCATCGGCTTGCTCTACTTAGGCATTGGCAATGAAGCTAAGAAAGTCCTCAGCAACTCCGGCTTCCTCTTTTTTTCCATGTTGTTTCTTATGTTTGCTGCGCTCATGCCAACTGTCCTTACATGTGAGTGCCAGTCATACTGTTACATCAATGGACAAGGAGATTGCAGTAAGCTGGGAGGGTGTTGTAATGTATTTTTCATATAAGATAACGTTTGACATGTGCTTCTGCTTCTAAGACAGGTGTGGGGATAAATCTTGCACTCACTAAACTGCTGTGTAGAGGCAAACAGAGATAGGCTTGTCTAGTGGCACCTCTCTCTCCCCAGTTTTGCCAGCGTTTCTCAACCTGGACAGTTCACCGTTACAGTCCTGGACTGGAATTTCCCCTTATGCCAGTGCATCTCAGCTGTGTCATGAGCTCATGTTTGGTCTTAGGGAAGATGTAATAATTTCTCTAGGACTTCCAAGTCGTGACTCCTGCATAAGATCAGCATATTCATGTGGTGTCAGAAACAAACACCTGCAGTATGGACTGTTCCATGCTTCCTCTGGGAGCGCTGTTACTTTGGATTCTCTGGTGGACCAAAAGGAGTAACCAGGTCCTTTAAGTTTTGACACCACTTTTAATTCAAAAAGCCTCTTTAAGGGAGGTTCAGATCGTCTGAGTAGACTGGTACATAGTCTAAACAGTGAGCAACTCTCAGGGCTGACCTCTTACATTTCATTATGAATCATTGAAGCTATTGCTGGTCTGTCAAAGGCCTCAGAGTTCCAGTCCCTCTAGGGGACTGCAGCAGTGCAGGATTAGATACGGATAAACTATGTTATTATGTACAACAATATTGCACACTGACAACCTAACGTACTAATTTGTGTTCTCTGTAGTTCCTCTTGAGATGGGAGTATTTCTTAGAGAGCATCTGAACTACTGGTACAGCCTGAAAGCCTACTACCTCGCCAAAACCATGGCTGATGTTCCTTTTCAGGTATATGCTCTACTCTCCAATAAGACAAGAACCATTTAAGTTCATGGCTACTCCACTTGCCAAGAAGATTAGTACTAGTATTTTATCCATCTGAATAGTGGAGAAACTGTCCGTATGTGTGTGCTGAAGCTTCAGGTCCAAATCAGAAGCACCCTCAGAGTAAACAGCAGGACAACAAAAGCTGAGACCTGACCTAGTATTTCTTTAATAAACAGATGACCATCTTTGCTTTTTTGCAGAAGGAATTGAAAAGGACTGTAAGTGAGTGGGATCTGTTTTCTAATGCCCAAGTAGTAAGATAGATATCATAGTCTGTGGCAGATGCATTTATTGTCTTCATCCATGCCTGTCACGTAATGGAAAGGCTGAGATCTGTGGATTAACTAGAACTCCCCATGTTTTTATTGTATTCAGAGTAACAGTGAATGTTTGGCTTTAATGGACTAACTCCAAGTGTATCTCCTTGCAGATCATGTTTCCCGTGGCTTATTGCAGCATTGTGTACTGGATGACTTCACAGCCATCTGATGCACTCCGATTTGTCCTCTTCGCAGCCTTGGGAACCATGACATCCCTGGTGGCTCAGTCACTGGGTCTTCTCATAGGTGCAGCCTCTACATCCCTCCAGGTACTGATGATGTTTTGTGGTCTCACAGGAACCCTGCTGTCTCCTAACACTGACTGCTTACTGTGACTGCTGCTGTGTCCCCAAGACCTTTGTTGAGAGATGACAGGCAAAGAGTTGTCTTGGTCTGAATATAGCTACTTGATGTTTCCCACTAGCATCGACTTAAACAGCATACACATGCACTGGATGTGAGGCTCTGAAGTTCCTTCCCCATCTGAATGGGGCTGTGCCTGCCCCTGCTTGAGTGGCTTGTTGCTTGCTATTCATCCCAGGCTGAGCAGGTCCTAGAAACTGCAGGACTGATGCATTTCTATGCATCTACAAAGTGGCGGTAGGCCATGAGGATCAGTAGCTCAGGAGAGGGTTCTTCCATACACATACAAAAAGGTTGCAGGAGGCAAGGTAGGAAAAGGCTTGCCCAGAAACTAAACTTCTGCAGAGGGAGGGAGAGAAGCAGCTGTTGGCATGACAGTCACACTGGAAGCTGGCCGTGTAACTCCATCCTGCTTCCTGGCAGGAGATGTGCTGAGGTGACCATTCCACAGCCGATCTGTTTTGTGGTGCTTATGATAACAGATGATATTGACATTAATATGCATTGATGCTATCAAGATTTCTGCAGTAGAAGGCTTGATTCCATCTCTGTGCCACCCTGTGGAGACCAGCAAAGCCCTGTTGTATGATCCCTGTGCTTCTGCTTTCCCCAGAGATACCTGTATGGCCCTTTGCCCTGGAGGGGATGTAGAGAGGACAGGCTGGAGTTGGGTCAAGATCTATCTTCCCCACCAAAGCCACCCAGCTGGAGATGTTCTTTATCCTCTTCACAACGTTTTAGGACCAGTTGAAGCTACTGTTCATGTGGGGTTAATGAGGAGGCAGGTCTGTGTGTCTTCAGTGGGGAGTGAGTGAGAAAGGATAATATTTAGAAGGAGGGGTCTCATACTCAGAGAAGCAAGGGAATCACAGTGCCCATCTTGCTCTGTAAACTTCTTGGTGGGTTCAAGTCCTTCAAAGGACAGGTCCCCAGCACAGCGGCGGCATCAACTAGTTAGAACGGTTTAGAAAGAGGAGAGGGACCCCTTTTCCTCTACTAACAGCAGCTCACCTCCCCCTCACAAGAAATCTCGTCAAAAAAAATCAGTTATTTCCTAGTATTTGGAACTGTGATAATTTGGGGGAGTAGCATTATAAGAAGGACTTGAATGGCATCGCTCCCCACTGCCTAAAGAGTAAGTTTGCATTGCCTATTTGGGTTTGGCACAGAACAGAGGATTTGCCATAAGGAAAGTTGGCTCTTTTAAAGGCTTGTTTCCTCACTGGAGGTCAGGACATCAGATGAAAGAGCAAGTTAGTTTTTATTCTTTTCTCTGGCTTTCTGACAAGAGACTGTCTATTCCTTCTCTTCACAGGTGGCCACTTTTGTGGGCCCAGTTACTGCCATCCCAGTGCTTCTGTTCTCTGGGTTTTTTGTCAGCTTTGATACCATCCCAACATACCTCCAGTGGATGTCCTACATTTCCTATGTCAGGTACTGCTAGGGAGGCCATTAACCTCCCATCTGGAAATGCTGTTTGTTTGCCTTTGCTTGTTTGGGTGGTTATTTTGAGTGCCAAAGACACTATGTTCACAGCACATTCTTTTAGAGTATAAACGTACATATGGTATATACCACATTATCTCACTGCATTTTACGTTGTATATGATGTGAAATAAATAGGAACATTCAGTACAGATTATCGGCCGCAAGTCCATGTCAGTCCCCTTGAATTCAGTGGGGTTGCACAGCATGCAAATCTTCCTGGATTTTGCAATAGTGGATTTCTGAAATAATAGGGACAGTATGCCCAGCTGAGAAATTGATGCCAGCACCTCATTTTGGAAGAAAATGTTGTATAAATCACTGCTGTATCCTAGGTAGACTTGTTGGATAAAGGCCTGTTTTTACGTTTCGCAGTAGCGCTGCCACAAGAGGCGTGGGATTTGTGTCATCTCTAATCTAAACTAGTGTTTTAAGAACCATAGGCACTTTATATCCTATCTATGTCTGTCACTCTCACTGTCTGAGACAGCTATCTTAAGATGGGATGATTGCCATCAGGAAACCTCTGAAGACTGGCACGAAGGGATAGTTTAGACTAGACACTTAAATGTTTATAGCTGAAATTAGGTGAGGTGAATTTTCCCATCCCCCTTTTCTCCACCCTGCCCAAGCTGCACTATTACGGAGAAAACCCAAGCTAAAATATCCTCTCATTTGGCAGTGAGGTCTTACACAGAGACCTATCAAAGATTAAGAGATCGCACCCCCTGAATTAGTAGCTGAATTCAAGATGAGGCCTTAAGGCATTGTTTAGCCCGTGTGGAGTCTCCTGAAGCCGGAGGGCGCTATTGTACGCATGGGATCCATGATGGTGTATCTGCTCACAAAGTCAAATCCTAAGTGCACCCAGTGCCAGGGGAGATTGTGCATTGCCAGTGAAACTA
Source organism: Aptenodytes patagonicus (assembly GCF_965638725.1). Taxonomy (NCBI): domain Eukaryota; kingdom Metazoa; phylum Chordata; class Aves; order Sphenisciformes; family Spheniscidae; genus Aptenodytes; species Aptenodytes patagonicus. The sequence goes on from NC_134949.1 coordinate 126,813,089, forward strand.
TAGCACATGGAAGGAAGGAGAAGCAATGTTCTAGATTTATGCCAGTTTTAATATATTTCTGACTTCAAATCATAATTGTATCCCCGTTGCTTAGTTTCAAAAAATGGAATTAATGATGTTACTTTTAAAAGGGGAATTTCTGAATATGAAATTAATCTGCTTTGTATTTTAACATTTTTCTTTGGAGAAATTGCACTATACGCTATCTGGAAGCAGTTGAAGACAAAACTTCTGTCTTTGTTCAATCTTACGTAAAATGCCAGTGACATGTCATTTGCTTGATTGTAACAGGGATAGAACTTGCCCCGAGACATGTGTGTCAGAATGATATTGAACCCCTCGGTGTTTCCAGCTGAGCTCTCATAGGGATTGTATTGCTGGTGGAGTACTTCTAAATAGATCATCAGGACTTTTCCTTGTAATCCGTCCTTCTTCTTTCCAGATACGGGTTCGAAGGAGTTATTCTCTCCATCTATGGACTGGATCGAGAAGATCTGCATTGTGACAAAGATGATACTTGCCATTTTCAAAAATCAGAGGCCATTCTGAGAGAACTGGATGTAGAAAATGCCAAACTTTACCTGGACTTCATTGTTCTTGGAATTTTCTTCTTCTCTCTGCGCCTAATTGCCTATTTTGTTCTCAGATACAAAATCCGCGCAGAGAGGTAAAGGAAAAACAGCTAAAACAATGCAGTAGGAAGATCTTTAGACATGCTATAGAGGGCACTTGACATTGTCTCACTGTGGCAGGCCAGTCTCCAGTGCCCAGCTAGATGCTGTTACGACCTAGCCCATAGAGAACCACAATGGGATAGTGGACATATAGTGTTAAGCCAATCAGTCCAGTTGGGTTGGGTCATGCTTTCATTACACTTTCTAGCTTTAACTAGGAAGAAAAAAATAGAAGGGAGTTTTACACCAGAGAATATCAATACTGAGGCAGAGTAACTGTAATAAAAAGCCTGGCTGCAGGAACTTTCCTTATGAAAAACAATTTCGTGGTAAGGTAATACTAGTCCTTGTAGCCAGAATAATATAATGTCATCTATAGGTGACAAGGTAATGAGGTGCAAAATGGGGAATGCAAAGAAAATAGGATTCTCTCATCTTTTTAAATTCAGAGTTTCATCTTTGCAGTTTTCTATGTATTATTTTGCAAGTCTTTTCCACAGAATTACCCCTTCTGGCCAAAAGTCTGTAGATGTATTAATTAATAAGTTAAAGAGATCTTTTTAATATGGATACTTTTTTAAAACAAACCTAAAGTGATTCAAGTCATTATTTTTGTTTCTGTCTAAATTTAGAATTCTGGTGCTTTACTTGTCGAGCTGGTCTCATATCTGAAAATTGTAATGATAGGAGGAAAAGGCAAATTCTGAGTCTGCACTCAACCTGTAGTCCATATTTGGAAGCAACAACAGATAGCACAGGCATTCAGACATGTTCAAGCTGTTGCCGAATGATTGAAAAAATGTTCTTTTGCAGTGTCTTTTCAATCCTCAATATTTGTGATATTTAAAATACTAACTCTGCTCATTATCTGTTTGATCTACCTCCTGCGAATGAAAAAATCAAAGCACTCCAAGGCTCATTTTTTCTTAAATTGTGAAAGCAGAATCTATCCCTAAAGCCTGAGCGATTGTTAAAGCCTGATGGAGTGCAAGAGCTAGCCACAGCTCAAAGCTTGGGGTATTGTGTTAAAACACTTGTGACTGCCTCATGTGGCAGTGTTCATTATATCTGCAACATACTACTTGTAGGACGCGCCTCAAAATATACAAATGATGTTGTAATACTGCAGGTGTAATTATGCCAAGCAGTTTTGTTCTCATCCCGAAGTCTATGTGTGCGACATGGGAATTAATAGCTAATTGATCTAAACACCAATGAAACCGTTAAAAGAAGCGTGCATTTGTTTTGCATATCTCACCTTTGTAAACTTGGCAGGGGGAATTCTGGTTCTAAGTTGATGTGAATTTTGTTACGGATTTTCATGGGTTTGGATGTTCAACCCAAAATGAAATTGTGGGGCCCATACTCGTGTTGGACACCTGGGTGACCTTCTGCAAATTCCACTACCTTCTGCCATTACTGTGCATTTACCTTAGCATCACAGACCTCCGAGTCAGACCTGCAGATTCTATGAATGCAGTATTCCTATCAGGATGCTGAAGTCTTGTAGATTGCAAGGAGCTCCATGTCAGCAAACCATTCAGGAGCTCAGCAGCTCATGACAGAGTAGACGAAGAGAGACCTTGTGCATCTGCTGGTCACCAGCAGTCACAATTCACAGACTGTTTTTGAGGACTCCATGGCTACGTCTATACTAGTAAACTAAATAGTGCCAGGGCCAGCTCTGTTAGTCCTCCGACAACTGGGACTAATAGGAATGGTCCCTGTCCTGTACTAACTTCTAAACAGAGCCCAAACATTGTCTGGAAAAGCTCTGGCTGTGCTGGGCTGCAGCTCTGCCATTTAGAACTGAAGACAGTTGCTTCTCAGTTTTCCTGGCCCGTACCCAGGCTCTGTTTAATTTACCAATACAGACATAGACCACATGTATCTGTTAAACTCAGGATGCTTGAATTAAGACTGTGTTGTGGAAAACTTTTAAGTCAAGTCACATGCTTAGGAAGGTTAGCTGAACTTTCCCTGAAAATAAGATTGACCTGTGAAAGCAAGGTCAATCTTTACTGTAGAAGGAAAAAAAAATCCTTACACAACCTCTTTGCATAGTTTTGTTGCTGGTGTTTCACAAAATGTCCTGGAGCCAGTAGAGCTTTTATACAGTTCTGCAGCTTCTCCAGGCATAATCACAAGCATGTATGGGCCTATATGGCTGTCAGATAGGAGAAATTAAGAATTTTGGCTGTTCTAAATAACGCTCGTAACTGTGAACAGTTTTTAAATAAGTCACAAGCTGAAATCCCTTGGCACAACGTGCCTTGATTCTTTCAAGACTCTCAAAATATTTGTGAATGTTACAGGCTGAAGTTCAAATGCTCTTTGCAAGCAGACAAAAGACCACCTTTGCCAAATTACTCTTTTGTTGCACACTGCTGGTCCAGCCGCAGGCTAGCTAAGTATGAATGTGACATCCATGGCATTAAATACCTTCAGGGTTCATGTTTTGTGTTTACCAACACCATTTACCAAATACCACGTTGAAAATCACTTGCAATTTACCAAATGAAGTAACTTTGCTGACATTTCAACACTGTTAACTTACACGATGACAATGCTGTCTTCTCCCGTTTAGACCAGTTTAGCAGTATGAGTTCCTTGGATACTGTCTTGTTAGCTGTGCCTATTCCTCTGTTTGTAGACTTTCTTATTTTACCTCTTTAGTCTGCAACATGTCCTCCTGTGCTGTACCTTTGTATGGTATTATGGTAGCCAAAAGTCTGGTCCTCCACAGGTGTTCCTAAAAAAATGCATGCTCTGGAATATTTTTTGTCACTCCTTTTTTTGTTAGATACGCTTTTTCCCAGCCATCTGCTGGCAGCATTTAGCTGAAAGTTACTATTCTAAGGAACACTTTCAGACGGTAGTATCGCAGTAAAGAAATAAATTAATTCTGTTGCAACTCAGTGCTACACATAAATGAGATAATCATTCTTTCCCTCCTTAGCTCCAAAATTAACTAATGATATCTCTTTTGCCACTACTGTGCGACAGGAGTATGTAAAGTCCATCCCAATTATGTTTTCATATACTGCAAAGATTTTTAACATAGTCTCAACTTGGCTTTTTTCTATTTATGTGGAAATAAATTCTAACAGGCTGGTATAAAATGCATTCCCAGGTTAATGGACTGAGCATGCACGTGCTGTAGCGTGAAGCAAGCACATTGTGAAGTTCTGGAGGCTTCATGTGGAAGAATAATGAGGCCAGCAAGATTCTAAAGACTTCACATCCTCAATTTATATAGCCATATATAAATAGCCATAAACTGGTTGAAATCGATGCCATTATTACCATTCGAACCAGTCACAATCTGGCTAAAAGTTGCATAAGAGGCTAAAGGTTTTTTAAAGGTCTGTTGAAGACTGAATGTATGATTTCTGTTGGGACTGCAGGGAGACTTTTGTGTTCTGCTGGCCGTCTTGTTTTATTTGGACTTCCTTTGTGCATGTCGCTTTGGTTACTGTGTGCATCAGTTAAGACTTTTATGTGCTTCAAATGGTTTTTTGTTGTTTTTCTTTGTGGAAACTTGCATATAATCTGAAAAACCCTGAAAATTTTTAAAAAGAACTTAAAACATTATTATTTACAATTAAATAAAAGATATGGAAAGCAGATTCTACTCACATAAGAAATAGAAAAAATTGCATCTTTATGGATCAAAGGGGGTAACAGAAGAATATCTGGTGCTGAAATCCTGTCCACTCCTTAATATTTGGAGCCCAAGTTACCTTTTTTTCATTAAAGGAGAGGAATATATATACACATATTAGGGAGAGCTGGTTATGTAAAGTGGGAGATAATGAACCCTTGAGTCCAAGTACTAGATGTATCCGATGAATGGCATTTTGATCTACTCTTTTATGTCAAAGTCTATGTTGTCAACTGAAGTGAATATTTCATTAAACATCTGTTTCTAGAAAGCAGTGTGGTACATACTGACCTGTACCACCCCAGTGATCCTCCCAGAGGAGGTCCTGTCTGTCCTATTTACTCAGCACTAGATGGATGTTTTCGACTCTAATGGGATCCTTTGAAGCCCTGTTCCAACAAAGTGCTTAAGTGTCTTAATAACTTCTCACATCTCCATTGTCTCATGTGAATCAAAAGAACAACTAATGTCTTTAAAATAAAGTCCAGGCTTAAGTGCTTTGCTGGGTGAGGGCTGTATTGCACAGGAAGGCTGAGATGTTGGCTGTCTAAACAGACTCGGAGACTATACTGAAAAATCCATTTGCGTTGGGTTAGTCTCTAGGAGATTACAGCTTTACAGTGATCTTGAATTAATCTTTTCAAATCACAAAATACTTCTTTTGAGGGGAAGAGGAGAATGAAAATCAAGCATGGAGATGAGTGTATTTTTCTGTGTATTTACTGTTGCTTTGCATAATTGCTTTTGTTACCTGCATAGTTTCGGTAAGGAAAAAGGAACTTTCTATTTTTTTTCTTTCTGTGCTAGAAATGCCAATCCAGGACTGCTTTACCTACGAACATTGTCAGCATTTATTTTTGCTTTCCAAACTAAGCAGGAAGGGATCTTAATTAATTATTTTTCAGTGTTAACTCTTACTGGAATATGATTTTATTCTTTTGTCTTCTGCTCTGTGACGATCATATTCAGGAACGATAACAAAGGGCAGAGGGAGAGACTTAAGGTGCGATGATGCTGTTTCCAAACAGAGCTCCTCAGAAAATGTGTGTGAGGAGGGTGCAAATGGCATGCGTACCTCTTTCTGCAGCCTAATGCACCTTCTTCCACGTTGCCTTCGCTCACTGAGCTTCAGGTCCAGTCTCATTTGGTGGCTGTGTGGGAGAGAGGGTCACACGTGTTTGTCCTGCGTAATGCAGGAGAGCCCACCAGCACTGCAGGGTTGGTTAATCAGCTCCTTCGTTGGGGTCAAGTTAGTTCTGTGGAGAGTTTTTGATACCTGTGGGATCTGCTCTGATGCTCCTTGATCTTAGTGCAGCAGAAGCTGGCTTGGAGTCTTCTTCACCGGGGTTGAGCGCAGCATTTTCTGTCCCAGTCTGGCACTGGCTCTACTCTGGTGTATCCTCATTCACAGAGGATTTTGAAGTGCATCAGCTGTCTTGGGTTGAGTGGGATGTAAGCACAAGCTCGAATGCTTTCCCAAACAGAACAGTTCTCTTGACCTGTGTTTGTTTTGGGCCAAGCTTTGTGAGGCAGTATGAACATGGTTGAAAAGGACATCAGCTGCAGGAGTAGCAGCGAGGCAGAGCTTCCTTCTGAACGCATGGGCAGAGCTCTGGGTGCAGGTGGCCAGCTGCAGCATTGGCCTACTTGTTAGGATCCAGGTGTGGAGTAAGAGGAAATTACATGCATGCTGCTTTTAACTATGGATACCGTGATTCGGCCAATGAAATTAAATTCTTTCTCATTTTCATCAACTGGATAGTGTTTTTGGACACGGTTTATCTCACAGAACCATAGCTGTCTAAAAACGAGAGGCCCAGTCTTAAGTTAATCATCTACTTTTCTCTGTAATAAAAGGAAGGAAATGGCCATCTCCAGGACAAATGGACCTGAGGTACTTCCGTAGTTCCCTGAAGTATTTTCCCTAGTGGCTTGAATTCTGGCCCATGCGGTGAGTTTTATTATAGCAGTTGCCACATTTGAAGTTGTGCCTGTTCCCAGGGGGGTTCAGAGCAATGTCAGCTGGAGCAGAACTGGATCATCCTCATTTTGCCAATGTGGCTCCAGTTTTTGCAACAGCCCTGAAGTGGATAAATTGAAATGTTAGCAGTGTAATTCAGCTTCCTGGACTTAACTGCGTGGTAGTTTATGCATTTCTTCTGGTTTCCCAAGCTCCTTCTCTAGTTAATGGGGACTAGACAGGCAGCTGCAGAGGCAATTCTTCACACTGAACTTAGCATCTCCTTTGTGGTCTTTCTTAGGCATGTGTTTTGGGCACTGGCAGAAGATTTGGAATTAGGTAATGTGACAAAAAAGTATGGTTTGCCCTCAGGGAGGTACATAACTCTTGCACTGAGGATCAAGGGAGCTGAGGAAGGTACCTTAGATAGTCTGCCTACCTGCTCTGGACACGTCAAGTTAGAGGAGATGAGCCCCTGTACATTGAAACTTTAGAGCTTAAAGCTTTGGCGCTTAGAGCTTTGGAGCTCAGACCTTTGGAGCTGGAAGTTCAAGCAATTCCTTGCTAAAATGGAAACTTGTTAAAACTGGTCTTGCATTGTGGGTGCCATGGCACACTTAACAAGTAGATGTGGTGTTTTAAGTTACCTTGTTTCTGTAGCCCTACTGTAAGTTAGAAAAGGTCTGGACTTTGCCCTGAACTCTGAGTGTTAGGATTGTTGTTCCCTTTAACATTCACACAGGGCAGCAAAGATCCCTGCCAAAAGCAGGAGTATTAGAAAACATTGAGGTTGATTTTGGCAGTAGCTAGCCTTAGGCTCCTCCGGAGCAGGTTGACTGTGGTAGATAATCGGTCTGTATTTCTGCAGAGGAGATCTCAGTGGTAGCTGCAGAGATGCTGCCCCACGTGTTCTTTTTTCTTTGAGAAAATGATCTTCTCGTGTATATCCATTTTCATACCAGAACAGGTCAACAGGGTGCAATTGCTGAGGAATTTCTTTCCTTTAGTTCTGTATGGAAAGCCATTTATAAAGTATGATAATAACAAAGGCATTTTGAAAAGCCTTTGGGAACTAGAAGTAGGCAGAAAATGACACCGTGTCATGTCCTCTGTAGCAGTTTGTGACAGGCTGATCATTGCTGTGCCCGTGACACAGGTCCTATTAATCCTGCCACACAGCACCAGTGAGTGCATAAGTTAAGTGCTGAGTGTCACTGAAGTTAATCATGAGCTCTGCTACTCGTGGACAGGGGCAGTAGCATTTTCAGGGATCAACTCCTACTGTCCTGTTCTTAAATACCTGTTTTCATAATACATAAAGAGATTGTTGTAATGTATCCCACTGAGTGGTTTTTATAACCCTGGATATCATTCTGCATATTACATGTCCAAAAATTGCAGGTTGAGCCTGCAAGCGTAACAAGTTTCCTTTTAATTCTGTGCATATGTTAGCGTATTTCTGTTTCTGTACACATTTCATGTAGAGTTTGTGAAGGGGTAATGGTACTGTAGAGCACGAAATCTAGCTTCAGTGTTTTTATTATTTTGACATCTTGTAATGAACCATAACTTTATGCAGTTGTCAACTGTAGAACCTTCCTTTAAAAGATTTAGATTTCTGTTGAGACCCATTGCCAGCACTGTAAAACAAAGGGTGACCAGTCAAAATACGTATCCTTTGGCACAAGAAATCCCCATGGCTCAGCCTGCCAGCCTGCATTCTCTGCATTGTTTATGCCTTCAAGATACATCAAGATTTTGTCGACCCATTTTCTTTCTGGGGGCCTCCATGCAGCTCAGCCCATGCTTACCAATTCCTTGTGTGCTTATTGCTAGATACTTGTGGTTGCTGTCCACGTGGGGTGTAAAAATGAGCTGCTTGGGAACAGTGAGAGGTAGTTAGAGGTGAAGGGATTACTTTTAGACTTCTTTGAGCTACCGAATACCTAATGTGCTGGATCCGTGGGTGTGCTTTACTCTTTCAAGAAGAAAAAAATCTAAAATGTCTTTTTAAGCAGATCGCAAGGCAACGTGGAAGTCTTTACTTATAAGGTTGACAGGGTTTTTTACCTCAGTGGCATCTGTGATGTCTTTTTTTCTGACCCCATTGTATCTTATTTTAGTAGCCCAAATCACTACACAAGCTCCTTTCTATTACTTCCAAAAACCAGCTTTCCTGGCCTCAATGATAATTGTACCAACCTTTACAAATGTGAATTAGTTGTTAAACAATTTTTAAAAATACGGAAAAAATGCTCTTGAATTACGGTAAAAGTAAATGAAATTTAAGGAAAAGATTACACTGATACATCTAAAAAGAAGACAAACAAGTCCTGCAGTGTAGCCAAGCCTTTACCTATGTCAGTAAAGATTTGTGAAATTCCTTATCTGAATCAGTTGACCTTATTGTGAGATACTGCCCTTGAATCTGTTATTGAATTATTTAACATTTGTTCTTTTGTTTTTAAAGCAAGAGTCAATGCAAGGTATCATTTTAAATCGGCGTGCTGAAGTGTGCATATTCTGTGTATCTAATATGTCATTGTTGTCTCTTGTTTCTGTAATGCATTTGCATTACTATGAATCAATTTTATTATGCTTCTCTAGAGACTATTGCTGCCTGCACGCTGTGATACATTTGCACTGTTGTAGATATATATATATACACATATATATAATTATATTATATAAACCATGTCTTTTTCAGGTTGCTTGTTACCTTTGTAGTTTACGCTTACCGGTACAGTGGACCTGAGTAAAAATGTGGGATGTGGGGCATTCTGATGATATATTACAATAATAGAGAAATCTTTGTATATTTCTGTATACTCAATACCCATAAGAAGAGATTTGTACGTGCATTATTTTCCAAGCTAGGGCTTTGTTTTCTGAGAATAGAAAACATTTATGATAATGTAACAAAAAAAAATCAAATAAAGTGTTATTATTTTCAGACAGATGTCTTTCTCCCTGTTCTCTCTCAAAGGGAAGTGGCAGGTGCATTGGTAGTGATATGTTTTCACTGCCTGCTCCTAGGATCTGGCAGCCAGCAAGGACATAGAATTGCTTGTTTCACAAGTACATTGTGGTGGTTTCAGGTAACTCCCAATACAGGTAGGTTACAGAAATTTCCAGTAAAAATTCTTAAAAACATAAGTGCAGTCACATTGCCTCAGAGCAAAGGTCTGTATTGCCCAGTAGCTGACTGTCCTTGTTTTGGCTGGGAGAGAGTTAATTTTCCTCCTAGTAGCTGGTACAGTGCTGTGTGTTGGATTTAGGAGGAGAACAAAGTTGATAACACACCGATGGTTTAGTTGTTGCTAAGCAGTGCTTACACTAGTCAAGGGCTTTCCAGCTTCCCATGCTCTGCCGACTGAGAAGGCTGGAGGTGCACAAGAAGCCGGGAGGGGGCACAGCCAGGACAGCTGACCCAAACTGGCCAAGGGACATTCCATACCATGTGACGTCATGCTCTGTACATAAACTGGGTAAAGCTGGCAGGAGGGGGGCCGCTGCTCGGGGCCTGGCTGGGCATCGGTCGGTGGGTGGTGAGCAATTGCATCGTGCATCACTTGCTTTGTATATTTTTTATCATTACTATTATTTTCCCTTCCTTTTCTGTCCTATTAAACTGCCTTTATCTCAACCCACGAATTTTACTCTTTTTTTTTCCCCCCCAATCCTCTCCCCCGTCCTACTGGGGGTGGGAGGGTGAACAAGCGTCTGGGTGCTACTTAGTTGCCAACTGGGGTTAAACCACAACACTGACAGTGAACAACAGCACTGCACAGGGAAGAGTGCAAGAACAGGGCGAGCGTCAAGGGGTGCTTCCCTGACAAACCATACACAATTTGAGGACTTCCTGAGCCAGCGGGATTGTCTTTGTATTTTCTTGCCTTTGATGGATTTTTTTCCCACAGGCTTACCTGCTGTTCATCTTGACCGTGCTACCTGCAAGTGCCGGCAGATGTTCCCCATGCTTTTGCATTGCAGGAGGCCATAAAGTATCATTCCCTCTTTACCTTCTGCTCTGGAATGTATAGATTTCCTCCTCCCTTGTTCCTAGCTGAAGAGAATCAGTGTTTTTTTTCTGCCGGTCACACCTGTCCATTCCCCATTTCACAAAACACCGTTCTCCCTCGTTCAGCCACAACACTCGTGCTATGTTCCTCTGCGGCCTTCTGTGCATTTCTGTCATCATGAAAGGTCTCTTCAGCTAGTTTAAAAAGCCAGTATTTTTCCTCTCATGTTTCTCCTGAAGTTCCACATTGTCCAAGAAATGACATGCTTACTGTTTCTGCCATGCTGAGCAGTCTCCCAAAGTACGGTCCGTGAGGCATTGGGACTGCTGCTTCCTGTTGCACTGGCAGGGAAACTCTTGGGCAGAAAACTCGACCTGTGTAAGGGCCCGGGAACAGCAGTGTCAGAAGAAGGGTTTCAGTGTAGGTATCCCTTACTTTGCCATATACTCTGTTTGGCTGGGTGGCTTTTCATGCTCTCAAGCTGTCTGTTCCTGTATTGGACTTAAGGTCAAGCCTAGACAACATCGCTGTCCTTGTGCCACCCCTCCTGACCACCACAGCAACAAAATTACCTGCATTGGTCACCACAGTTCAAGGACAGCAGACGTAACTTTCACAAGTTAGTTAAGTGTCCAGTCCTAGATAACGTGAGCAGTGATGCTTAAAGGATAAATTACCCTAAGGACGCAATAGGATTGCATTTTTCAAAACTAACGGCAAGACAATCTTCTAATGATAACAGATAATACTTTATGTTATGTTTTATGGACCTGCAAATAATACTAGATTGAAGGAATTACAGTCCCAAAAACTAGATGCCTCCCCTTGCCAACTGTCCATAGAGCAGGAAGGGAAGAGGAGGAACAGGAGTCCTTCGTAGCCTGAGTGGCAATGTAGATTACTTTAAGTGTTTTATATTACAGTTAGTGCTATGAAATAAGCCAACCATAAACTTCTCATTAGCAACGCTGCAAAAATTAATAGACCTCACATGCAATTACCATCCACTGTGTACTCCAAATGGTTTCATAAAATAAAGAGCGTTTGAAAATAAAGCCATCCATTTAAAACCTGCTTTGTAACGCAGGTTGAAAGGCATTGGAAGCCAGGGAAGCTGCTACGGTAAGAATGATCGCCTCTTTCAGCATGGGAGGATACCAGGATCTGTGCAGTGCCCAGGTGAGCAATGAGCAGCCGTTGTGCTGTCAAGTCGCTAGCACGGACATCTTACCTTGGGAGAGCCTTAATAAAGGGCTTGGCGGGGAGGTGTATGTTGCAAGCTCTATTGAGGGCAGAAAAGCTGTCAAGGGTTGGATGAGTCAAATTGGCACTACCTGCATCAATTTCTTACTTCATTTTAAATTTCGTAACCGCATTTGGTTTCTTTTATTTTTCTCTGTGCCTTGAAGATCTTTTCAACCTCTGTGAATTTTTTATGCAATGTTAACTTTGTGCAATGGCATTGCTGAATACCTGACATTTCAGTTTTGTGCCTGTGCCCACACACACATAGGAAGGCTGAGAAGGAAGTCAATGCTTGATCTCTTCCACAGACGGAAAGTATTACCAGAACATGAAGCTGATCCATTGTCAGCCTCTGACTGCAAAACCACCCCTCAGAGTTGCACTATTTCCCCCCACTTCTTTCTAGCACATAGTCATTCTCTTGTCCCACTGCCGGTTCATCTGCTCTGCTGGGCAGGTCGAACAAAGCTCCACCTGTTCCTAGGACCTCTTTGCTCATCTCCACTGGCATCTGTAGAGTCAGATATTAAGTAGATTTCATGGCTTTATCAAGAGTCTTACAGGTGCTTTTTGTCTTTCTCCTGTGTAAGAATCAGAAAGTAGCCCCAAAATAGATGGAGAAGAAACAAAAGCTACAGTAAAGCTTTTGCTTTTGCTTCTTCTGTTTGTTGAAACCCATATCCTAAGTCTTGGCGAAGCATCCCTTGGATGGGGCGTAACGCCAAGTCTGAAAAAGGGTAACAAGCAGGGGAAATCCGACTTTGTGGCAGGAAGGAGCATGTGTCCGGGCTGGGTTTTACTTGCCAAATTTACCTTTCATGAAGCTTCCTGGAAACACCACAGACCAAAATCATCAAACTGATGATACCTGCTTTCAAACATCCGTCAGTCCACTCCTGTGTTTAGTCAGGCACAACTAACTCGGGGGCTCTGAACCCTGGGAATTTCCTAGAGTTTCTGCAACAAGTTCAGCAATAAAGGTGTTTGGCTCAGCTGCAGTGAAATGCTTTGATTCAAGACTTCCAGAGTTACATTTCAATTGTGGTATTTCAGTATTAAAACCCTCAAAACTTCTGTTTTCCAAAACAACCTTTTGTCATGCTCGGAGGCGGAAGCGCATGTTGAGGGAAGCCTGGGAGACTTAACTCGGAGACAGATGGGAGCAAGACCCTGAAAGAGCCTGTCTTTGTCTAGTGTCTTCTCTGAGGGGAATTTCTGGGTACCACAATGGGTATACAAAGGGTGCTCACAAAGCACAAGAAGTTATTATAGCTAGATGAATAGATACGCTCGTCTCTAACAGAAAAGTACTTTGTTTTCTTACCCTGCTCACCTCTGATGATAGGCACACAGAAATTTTACCATTCACTAGCAGGAAAAGTAGCACCAAATGACTGCAAACACTTGAACAAAACAGCATCCTCTTTGATAGCATCTGAGAGTGCTACTAGTTCTAGCGCTTGAATGTATTACGCATTGCAGCACACGTATTTTAAAGCAAAGTCTATCTGTTTGGCCATTTTCTTCTAGTACTGAGGACGCGTTTGTAGTCTCATCCTCCCATTGTGTACCTGGTGGAGCGTACTGGGACAGGGACCGTGCACGCTGTCTTAGGTAGTCGGGCAGCTCACTGTTTTGTGTACTGACACTGGCAGCTTTCAAATGCTTTAGGAGAAGGTTCAGATGGGGAAAAAGAAGTCTACAGAGTAATAATGGACTATTCTGGCCAAAGAGGACTTTTGTTTCTCTCTCAGAGAGCTGCTTGGGAAGCTCTCACCTGAGAGTTTCTGAAACTCTCACCTGAACTTCGCTCGTAAGGAAGATTTTGCGACCCGCACCTCAGAGCAGCGAGTCCCCCTTTTTGGACTCAGCCTGGCAGCGAGGGCAACCTCCTGGAAATTGAATCTGGGTCTTGAGATCGTCATTCTGCCTGGTTTTAACACAGGGAATCAGATTTGGTTCTTGTGTTTTACCTTCTGCTTTCCAAGCTGTTTAACGGCATCATGGTCAAGTTTTCAAGCTTTAGTAAAACCGGTAGCTCGTTAGAGACTTGTGGCAGAGCCGTGCGATTTAGCTGCTCTCAACAGAGGAAGATTTCAGTTTCTGTATTCTTTTTCGCTTTGGTTTAGCACCTTGTCTGAAACCTTCCTTTTGAACAGGAGCTTTGCCAGAGGAGGTGTGTGATACTAACTGTAGCAGGAAGCATACCCTTTTCAGAGACATTTGGGAATGGGATCTGAAGTAAGTGGGCACATTAAAATACACATTTTTGGAGGTGTTTTCAGTTATATCCCTTTTTCACATTGCTACAGGTTTGTTCGTTGTTGCTAGCACCCATCTGCTCTGAGCTCCTTGTCTGTCCTAGTTTTCTCCCCTGTTAATTCTTCAAGTCAGCCAAATACAGCTTTCCTGCATTGCTTCAAAATGAATTATTTCCAAGACCTTTTCCTTGGCTACAATTGCTTTAAAAAACAGTAGAATATCCTCACTCATTGAAGAACCACACAGGCAATCAATCTGCAATGTCAAACATTTTCTGTTCAGCCTTTATTAGAAGCTGAAGCATTGGTTGCACACAGCTGTCATGATTACAGACAGTTTAGGACTACCAGGCATTCGTGATTCTAAACGTCATTCACTATCTGCATAATAGCTTCATCAGCACAAATGCTTTGTGTCACAGAGAATTGATTCCTGTTATGGTAACACCTTTGCTGGCGAAAATCATGTAGCTGACCTACTTTTTTTCCCCCAGTAAAATATTCAGAACTTTGTTTACTTATTCCGGCACTCGCTGTACAGCTATGTGGGTGTGCGAGCAGAGTTGCAGAGATACAAAGGGTAAGTCTTCATTTGGGCTTCTCATACTTGCTTGTTAAAACTGATTCACATTTGTGACAGTCCTGCATTTTGTTAGAGGAGAAGCCTCATTATATGTTTATCCTGCACCTGTCCCTAGACGACCCTTTTGGTCACTGACGGACAGAGGGCTAGATGAACATCTGAAATGACCCAGTGTGGCCACCCGTCAGTCTCAAGGCGTTGTGGGTGCACTCGGATTTCTTTCCATTATACAGATTAATTGGGTAAAGTAACCAGCCTGAAACACTAAGAACAGCTTTAAAGTTTCTGTTTGAATTTTGCTTGCTAGGGCTGGATAGAGCTACATACAAGCAAAAAGAACAAAAAAGATGAAGAAGGGACAGAAAAGGACAGACTTTACACAATCCAATAATGTGAAGCTATTTCAATCGCGTTAGCTAGTGAAGCTTGTCGATCTATTGACACAAAATAAATGAATGAACTGTGCATATCTACTTGTGTCTATCTGCTGGTCAGACTGTGAGCTCCAAAAGGCAATCAATTGCCAGCAGCCAGGTCCTCTCTGTTCCCGTGCAGTGATTTGTCTGTCTTGGGCCTCTGCCACCAGGTCGGCTAGGAAAGCTAGCATCAAGTCAGAAATCTGTGCCAGGGCAGCGGTGTTCCCCATCTCTCCCTCTCTCCTGTCCCTTCAGCAGCTCTCTCCAGCTTCAAAAGGCACTGATGGGAAAACCCAAGGAAGGAGAGCAGATACATACAGCTGCTAGTCTAGACACCACTTGGAGCTGGGCAGGAAGGAGGCCTTTCTGGGCAGTTCAATTCACCCTACTGGGGACATCTGAATTAGCCAGATGATTTCCAGCCCAGAGGTGTCTTTTTCTCTCTGAGGGCTGTGAACGGGGCCCGTGGTGACAGACTCGGGTGTGGGGAGCCCGCAGCGTGACCCTGAGGGTGAGGAGAGGAAGGTCCCTCCTTCTGTAGCCACATACCTGCAGGTCCTGCACACTCCTCTTTGGTGTGCATTCCTGTTTTGGGATCTCACTTTGCTCTACCTTGGCTCTGCCTGCCATCTTCAAATCCTCAGCGGCTGTGGCTTTTATTCTCTTTTTGCCAGCTTGTTTTCTCACCAGAAATGTTAATTTTAAGAATTCTAGGCAGTTTTTTCAAGTGCATTTGGATGGGTGTGGATAACAGTCTACATAGACAGACCTCAAGCATTTACTTAATGTAAATTCCCAGAATAACCATCGTCCCATAGGACTTACTGATGATGACAGATCCTTAGGTCATAATTCTTTGTGCTATGAGCAACTAACTCTGATTTATAACCTCAAACGTCCAGAAAACTGCATGACCCAGTGCCTCGGCTTAGCATGCTGTTGGGAATGGTGTGCTGGTCAGCACACAGCAGTTAATGGTTTTTGCAGTGGACACCATGCCCAGGGACAGCAAGTGAGCAATTTCAGCCCTTCGTGCTTCATCCTTTTGGGGTTAGACCGCTGTCAGTGTGGCTTTCCTGCACCATGGCAGCTGTTTTTCTCCATGCCAACATGCAGACCATTTCAACAGAGGGACTCAAGCAGTTCCCAGGAGTTTCAGCTGCTGTGCCTTGCCAGGCTGAGTTTCCCAATCAGGTTTTGCAGCACAGGACGCCACAGTACCCACCACCCCCTTTGCTAAGACATTTCTGTTCATCATTTTTCTTGCAAAGCCAAATACAGCCCCGGTACACTGTGGCAGGGGAAGCTCAGCAGGACCACTGACCTGCGCCTGCCTCACTGGCACAGCCCCAGGGGAGAGATCTGGAGGGTGAGACAAGAGTAGCAAGCAGTTACCCATCTGAGCCTATCCCTCGGAAATACCTGCATGCCCCATTACACTCTTGTGTTGCGCACGTCGGCACGTGCCTCTGCAGAAGGAAAAGCCTTTTGGTGAGTATGCGTGGCTCAGTGAGAGCTCTGCCCTGGAAGAGCACTGATTCTGGCAGCCTAATTTCAGTCCCTGCAGATGATTTCCCACAGCACTAATTAGGGTTACCCTTTTCAGTGTGGCTGCATTTTAATTCTTTCTGCCAACGAGACTCCCATGAAGGCCCCATTACCTGGTGAATGCACCTAGTTGTTGCACCAGCTTTTGCAGTGCAGTATTATCGTGATTACACTGTGCTTAGGCCTTCCAAATTCACCTGGGCCACAGCGCCAAACCTTCCTTAGCAAAGACCTTCAAAGACCTTCAGTAGACTTGTCAGTTTATTGCTCATATTACAACCAATATCCTACCATATTCAAATCATATTATTGAGCCTATTGTAAGTGCAAGGTAATGAAGTTTTATGAATGACTAATTTTTACCCGCTTGGATAAACTTACTCATCACAAAAGTGTACTTGGAGAAATCCCTAAGGAGGCATGTGTCTCCACCATTTTCTCTCTCCTTGCAGCACAACCCTGCACAACGGTTCTTTCCTGCTAAGCCCTGAGCATGGCTTGCAGCCATGGCAGTCTCACATTACCAGTGACAAGTGGCATTTCTCAGGGGTCAGTATTGGGGCTGGTGCTCTTTAACTTCTTTGTCGGCGACATGGACAGTGGGACTGAGTGCACCCTCAGCAAGTTTGCCGACAACACCAAGCTGTGTGGTGCAGTCGACACGCTGGAGGGAAGGGATGCCATCCAGAGGGACCTTGACAGGCTTGAAAGGTGGGCCTGTGTGAACCCCATGAAGTTCAACAAGGCCAAGTGCAAGGTCCTGCACATGGGTCAGGGCAATCCCAAGCACAAATATAGGCTGGGCGGAGAATGGATTGAGAGCAGCCCTGAGGAGAAGGACTTTGGGGTGTTGGTTGATGAGAAGCTCAGCATGACCTGGCAATGTGTACTTGCAGCCCAGAAGGCCAACCGTATCCTGGGCTGCATCAAAAGAAGCGTGGCCAGTAGGTCGAGGGAGGTGATCCTGCCCCTCTACTCCGCCTTTGTGAGACCCCACCTGGAGTACTGCATCCAGCTCTGGGGCCCGCAACATAAGAAGGACACAGACCTGTTGGAGCGAGTCCAGAGGAGGGCCACGAAGATGATCAGAGGGCTGGAGCACCTCTCCTATGAAGACAGGCTGAGAGAGTTGGGGTTGTTCAGCCTGGAGAAGAGAAGGCTCCAGGGAGACCTTATAGCAGCCTATCAGTAGGGGGCCTACAAGAAAGCTGGAGAGGGACTTTTTACAAGGACATGTAGTGATAGGACAAGGGGTAATGGCTTTAAACTGAAAGAGGGTAGATTTAGATTAGCTAGAAGGAAGAAATTCTTCACTGTGAGGGTGGTGAGGCACTGGAACAGGTTGCCCAGAGAAGTTGTGGATGCCCCCTCCCTGGAAGTGTTCAAGGCCAGGCTGGATGGGGACTTTGAGCAACCTGGTCTAGTGGAAAGTGTCCCTGCCCATGGCAGGGGAGTTGGAACTAGATGATCTTTAACGTCCCTTCCAACCCAAACCATTCTATGATTCTATGATTTTGTTCCCAACAGTGCTCTTAGAGGCTTTTTACTGTGCTCTCATTCAGCTGAAGCAGGGAAGCATTTGAGCTGCAGTGCCGGGCATTTAAAACACCCAAGGAGAAAGCAGTCACACTCACCTGGGGACCAGGAGATTCTCCTGTGTCTGGTGAGACACAGCAGGCTCTATTTCAGGTATAAGTCAAGGCCAGGGGGACCTGTTTCTTGCCTTTACCGTTGCAGAGACTTTTCCTGAGCATGACCCATGGGACCCGCCTGTGGGGACGCTGGTTAACAGTGAGAGTGCCCAGTGATTCAGCTGCGTGTTACATCAGCAGCTGAGGCCCATGTTGGGTTAGATAGGGTACCAGGTGGGTACCTGCCTTCCTGAGCTACTCGGTGCCCCGCTGGTCATCGCACCAAGGGATTGGCAGCACCAGAGACACGGTGATGCAGAGAGCAGGAGGTGTCTGAGTCAGACCAGCTCGGTGGTCAGCTAACAAAGGTACCCTTCTCTATGTCTCTAGGGGAAAAAAAAAAGCCCAAACCCACAGCTGTAGCTATATAAAGGGAAACACTGAATATTTTCAGCATTCAGAAGGGCGAGTGGCCTGTGTGAAGCCATGTATCAGCTAACAAATGCAAGCAGTCACTTGCAAGTGTGAAGTGTAACTAACACAAAAAGCTGAGTGCCATGTTCCTTTCAGAAGTGTTAGTGACTACTCTGTCAGTGGTGAGTTGCTAAGATGCTGAATTGCCTGGGAAACAGAGAAATACACAGCTTTAAAATAAAGATAGCAGAGAACTCAAGAATTGTGTCTTAGTGCTTTTATTACAGTGAAAAAAATGCACGGTACTAGCCTACTGACAGAATAAAAGCTGCAAGTAACTTTTCATTGGAAAGGAGTCAATCCAAGGTAAAAATGACCTAGAAATCATAGCTGTTACAAACTATAAAGTCTGAGTTGGGACCTCCGGCTGTTGTTTCCCATTGGAGTAGGTCCAAAGATCGCAAGGTTCGTGATGGAAGTTTCTCCTTTAACAAGCTGGGGAGGTAAAGAGGAGAAGCAGATTAAGGGACATGTTTTCTCCACGAATTACACAAGATGCTAGCAAGTGTTTTGCCTAGATGCAGGACACCAAAAAGGCAATTTTTTAGCAATTGCTTCCCCTCCGCCCGCCCCCCCCCCCCCCCGCATCCATACATGTTGTTTCCTAGCTATGATTCAGGTCAGTAAAAACAAATTATGGTGAATTGTTTCCAGTACAAAATACACTGTGGGGTGGGTTGGAATTGGCTGAGGCTATTGCTTATCTACGTTAGATATGCTGAAAGGTCAATATGTTAGATATGCTGAAAGGTCAACCCTAACTAAAAAAATGGAAGCAGGGGATCAGAAATTTCTGTAAGTTTCATTCCACATTTCTAAAAGAAAGCCTTTTCTCTCTTGTGGTAAAGTAGATGTGAGTTTGGTAGCTGCACCTCTACCATCGCATTAGCTGCGGGCTTGAGCTCACACCTGAGCCCAGGCTACCTGTGCAGCCACATTGCTCACAAGTCCCTGGCTCAGATGCGTCGGCAACACCCACCCGTCTGTGCAAGAAGACGGTCTTTTTAGGGTTTAGCCACCTCTTCCCCTCTCATGCCCTGGGTGAGGAAGGTCTGCACCCACACCGGGAAGGGGGGGGAGACCCCATCCTGCTCACTCCCTCGAGCGTGGCCTCCCGCCGTGCCGGGCTGGCACAGCACACCAAGCCCGGGCACAGCACGGACCCTGCTGGGAGCCGTGGTGGGTCCACGGGGACACGGGGGACGCTGCCTCGTGCAGGACATTACCCTCCTCCACCACGCGGTGGTAGAAGCACCAGGGGACACCAGCGGGATGTGCCGTGAAGCAGCACCCCTTCCTTTCGCACTCCTTAGCCGTGATGCCAGGGAAGCCGCAGTTTATCCTGGCGTGAGGATCGTTGGGACATACTTTCTCAACTGCATAAAGCAAAAACAAAGGAAGAAAGGAGGCCGTGTTACTTTATGCTCCTGGTGGCATAATTCACAAATAAAAGGCAGACCACGAAGGTGAGGTCAGTGAGCAGACGTGACAGCCATGATGACCTTCTCCATACCAATTTCAGGCAGCAGGTTCACCCAAATCCTTACCACGCCTGTTAGGCAAAACTAAATACCAGGGGGTGAGAAATTGCTGCTGTGCCCCAGGGGCCAGAAGGGGCTAAATTTGCCCCTACAAGTGTCCGGTAGGCAGCGACCCAGCTTTACTTTTCCTAGATCCAGCAATGGGGTGAAAAGCCACGTGTCTCCTGTAATGGTACCACAGACACTGGCCTCGGACCAGGGTATATTCATGACCAGACCCAAAGCTAACCCCAAAGCAGCCTGGCTAATGCGGGGACAGGAAAACCCAGCCTCCTCTGCGTGCCAACTTGAGTTACGGAAAGGAGGTAGGTCATTTAGGAGGAAATTGCAGCTCATCCAGGCAGTTTAAAGTAGAATGACAGGTAAAGAGGTTATACCACCCAGCCTGAATAATTCAGTTTTCCTCTCCTAAAACAGTTCTGCTCAGAAAAGCAATTCTATGAAAATGACACTGTAAGGTGCTGCCATTCATTTTTCAAGATTTTCATGAGATGCAACAATGTTCAAAAGAAAAATTATTTTTTTCCTCTGACAATTCTGAGCCCTGTTGACCAATCTTGATTCATATCAAGTTCTTTTATTGGGTAATGTTGCCTTGCACCCTGACTTCCTTTCATTTCACCTCTGCAACTGCTGAGATTGCCCTCAAGTTCTCCTAAGAAGGAGTCGCGCGGTCAGCCCAGCAAATGTAGGTTACATTCAGCAGTTATGTGAAAAATACACCTGGTCCTTGAAGGACTGGGAGAGCAGCTCTTACCCTCTTTGAGAAAACAAAGGCAAAAAATAGAAGCAGGACTTTAGAAGGAAGGATCTAACGGAGAAAAGGATTTTTCCTGGGATATTTTGGAGATTTCATTGAATGAAGACTGGGAGCAAAAATGACAGGAAAAAAAAGAAACACCAAGAGGAATCATGCTGGGAAAGAGGCAGGAGAGGAGGGAAGTAGCAATTATCAAAACAGGCTGGAGAAAAGAGCGAAAACCCCAGAAGTTACAGGATGCCTGTGGTCTTTTGTACAGGTGTCAAAAAACTACAGAGGGACTCATCTACTCAGGACTTTGACATGCAGTGCTGAAGTCCTCCTCAGCCACATAGAAACTTAAATAAGTGCTGAGGATCCCTTGCTCTACTGATGAACAGGACCACAAATGGCAGTGAAATGTTTTTAAATAATGAGCACGGGTTATTTCATAACTAGAAGCCTGAAGGAAGAGGAAATGTATTATAGTGTGAAGAGATGAGACAAAAGACTGATGGGTAAGCAAGGTTTGACTTTGCATTTTACTACCAGTGGTCTTCTAATAGAGGTTTGTGCCCACTTCGTTGGCCTAAGAAGAAAAGCAGAGCTGCTCCCCAGTTGTACACATTTTTGCATAGTCAAACACTAGGTAAATCGGTGTTTCTGGCAGAGATATTACCTTTCTTTGCTTTAGGAGCAAAGCACCAGGGAACGCCAGGGACTGAAGTGTTGAAGCAGCACCCAGCTTTCCTGCACTCCACTGCTGAGATTCCCGGGTAGCCGCAGTTCTTCCGCTCCCTGGGGGGCAATTTACACTGGCATCTTGCTGTTCAGGACAGAAGTAGCAAGTTACTGGGTGTCAGTTTGCACACTCGTTAGCAGAGGTGCATTTATCAGATGTCCACTGGGAACAATGATCTTCCCCTAGGCTCTGTCCATCTTTGCAAGTGTCGCTTGCTAAGACCAGAACTCGTGCGGTTTAAAAGCTGCTTTTAAACTCCCACCGATTTCAGTAAGGGTTGTACTCCACCCTTTGAGAATCTGTGGTCTCATTTGCAGCCGAGCCAGCCCAGCACAGTGGGGTCTCTGGACTTCAAATAGACCACATCAAACGGTAAAACCCCATAACTTCAAATGTCATGCTAATAAATGTCTGTTGCTTTGCCCATCCCATGTGAAAAAAAGAAAGAGTTAAGGGTCCAGCAGATATTCGAACAGGTGTAAAAATACAAAATCTTTGCATTATCGTCAGGTGACTATAAAAATGTAGGATTACATGCAAATAGTTGCAGCTATACTTTTAACATTTGAAGCCTATTGCACAGTCATCCGCAACCAAGAAATTCTGGAGATGTCCTTAGGTGTCTGCCATTGAGTTACTTGCTTTCCAATTCTTAATTGGAAGCAAATTTCCAAGACTTAATTGGAAAGTCTTAAATGACTTGTCTTTTATTGAGGAGGCAGATAGACTTCTTTAAAATGGTATTCATGTGGCAAAGTAGCATAAAATTAATGTCAGAAGACTATTTAGACAAAGCTAGCTCCTGTTCCTGTCCTGGTCCTGTTCTAGCAAGCTCCTGGACATGTCTGTCCCTCTACCTTTGTAGCAGGTTCCTGCTTATTCCACCAACACAAGAGCCCATCTGCAGTCTTTTTTATTTTGCCATAGATTTCTCTGAAAAAATTAAAAAGTAGATTCCAACTTTGGTAATAGTACCAGAACCAGACATTTGCTGTCTGATACGTAAACTGGAGACATCGTCTTGCTGCAGTTACAGTCAGTAGGATCAGGCCCACATACATACCTGTGAAGGCAGCAGAAGATGAATGTACTTACTTGGTACTGTCTTTCCCTCTGCCAAGGTGCTGAGGGCTATGATGAGGACGACGGAGAGCACACAGATCACTTTGAGATCCATTGCTCTTGGAAGGCGGGTGGAGGAGAGGTGCCGCTCTCCCTCGGAGCAGCTCGTTTTATACGCTCCTCGTGTTTGCCCAGCGAGGTCTGATAACATTGTTCCATCCAATGTTTCACCCAGAGGTTGGGTTTTCCTTTGTTTAATTAGGAAATGTTGCCGTGCATATTTTGATATCCCTGAGATAACTTTCTAGGCTCCCATGATCTATTGATCCTGTACCTATTACATACCTATAGATACGTATCTATTACGTGATCCCATAATCTCTTAATTGGATGCTGCTGGGTGGCTCTGGCAACCCCAGCTGCTTTCATTGCCATTAGAGTATTTCAGACTTCTGGGCAGCTTTAAGTTTTTGCCACTACTGAAAAATATATACATATATTTCCTATCCAAGTGTATCTTTTCTGCCTGAATTTTTCCCTGGCCTTAAGGTTTTGGTTACGCTTACTCTGAAACGGGTAAGGCAGGAGGGTTGGAGGTGTGGCACCTCCGAGCTTCAGGAGACCACAGGGCGAACCGTGCTGGGGGACCGAGAACTGCTGCTACAGACCTGAAGAAATACGTAAACACAGAAAGTGGAAGGTGTGACTGTGAAATACCGAGCCTGGCTGAGGCCGCTGTTTGTTTCCACACATGAGGCAATTTACACCAGTTTGCAATAGGAAAAGAAGGTAAGATCAGGGGAAAAAAACCAAACAAACAAAAAAGCAAGAGAGGCAACAGCACAAAGAGACTCAAGAGAGGAAAGGAGAGTTTATGTATGATCTCAGCCTGACCCACAGGCACTGTGCTCGTCCAGGGATCAGAGCTGAGTGCCCCAGCCAATATTTTGGACTCGAGGTCCTGTGCAAGGAGGAAGGTCAGGCTCCTGGAGCAGACCCCCTCCCAGCCTGCAGGTCCTGCCCCTGGGGACCACGTCCCTGTCCCCTCTGCCTGGTCCCCAGAGCAGGGTATTGCTTCGCAACCCATCCAACACCACAGGCACGTGATTTACCAGAAACAAACTTCTGAAGCACCACGTTTGACCTATTAATTTCACAATTGTTTTTCTCCTGGTTTTAAAGGTGACCTCTAACGCAGCCTTTGGGCTGTGTCAGGACACCGGGCCTTGGGACTTGGACAGCCTGGTCAGGCTTTAGTCTTCCTTTTGGATCTTTTTCTACCATTTACTGTAACATTTCTTAACTTCTAGCTACTTTCCGATGCTTGAACACAAGCAGAGCAGTGCCAGGGAGGGGGACACAAGCAGTGGGCTGGTGGGACTGGCTCCACACCCTCCCCAAAGGAGGCACCTGTGGAGCAGGCATGGCCAGCCGCAGCCCCCGTGGTGCTCTGCAGCGTCCCTTTTCCCATGGGAGAACCACCAGGGAATTCTTCCTGTTCCTCACCAGAAAAGGGATTCAATGCACTTTTTTGATCTTTGACAGAATTGAGTCTTCATGCCTTTGATTTTTATATATGAGTTTATTTTGTGCCTCTTTCCTTGGCAAAGTTCAAAGCAAGAACTTTTAACTTCCATGGTTGTGTTTTGAAGGTAATTTATTTGTTGAAAAGTATTTTGAACCCTGTAGGAAGAATTTTGGTCTACAAGGGAAAAAATAATAGAGCTCATTTTCCTGCTGTTTAACTTTTTTAATACTTTATTTATGCCCATCCCTACTTAATATATTGATGACACTTCTTGTTGAAAGTCATGATTCGTAAACCAAACATTTTGTGTATCCTTCATTTCATGAGATACCAAGCTGCAGGCAGAAGAGGACTGTGTTCCAGCACTCAGCAGTTTGCATCACACCTTTTACCTCCATCACTGGGAGAAAACATCAGATTTAAAACTTAAAAACACAGTTTTCTCCTTATGTGCAACATTGACAGTGCTCCCAAATGTCCATCGTTACACCTGGTCCAGTGAAGTCATTAGCAATTTTTCCATCAGCTTTCTTCTCGCAGTGCAGGGGGTGAGATTGGCTGAAATGTTGCCCACGCACGAAAGGAAAGCGGTTATCCTGAGTGGGGGACCGCGCTGCTTTCAGACCTCCGTAGCTGTTCTCAGTAGATTATCAGCCCATCGCATGAGTCAGGTGAAACTGCCGATAACATTTGTTCCTCCTGCCTCTTACTGGACATTAATTAACTCCTTATCTGTCAGCTGTCACCTCTTGGGCCCGATCCCAACTGCGTGCACAAAGGCAAATCTACCACTGAGTTTTTGCTGCGGAAAGAGCATTTGATTGGCATCTTAAAACAAACACACTGAAAGAAATAAGCTTTTTGCTTTCTGCCAGCGAATTACTTTAATATCGTTAATATGTTTATATAGCAAAGCCTTGAAAACTATCTGGAGTTCCCCTGTAAACGTGTTTCTTTCCCTGAGGCCGGCACCTAGCTAGACATTTTGGTAACTCGGCGTAGGGCGCTCAGGGTCAGCAAGTGCCCATGGCCAGAAGGGGCTTGGAGGGCTCCTTCCTCCTCTCCAGCCTCCATGTCCTCCCT
The DNA here is from genome assembly GCF_965638725.1 of Aptenodytes patagonicus. NCBI lineage: Eukaryota > Metazoa > Chordata > Aves > Sphenisciformes > Spheniscidae > Aptenodytes > Aptenodytes patagonicus. The sequence continues at coordinate 126,838,262 of NC_134949.1, forward strand.
TACCACCCTCCTCCGGTCCCACGGGGCTTTTAGCTGAGCTGTGGTGCTCTCACTTCCTTCCCAGCAAGGAAATGAGAAATTACCATGGCTGATACAGACCTTCTCCCTGCGGGTGAATAACAGGCTGCAACTTTGTATTCTGATATTGCAGAACTTTTAAAGGATGTGGGTATTTTTTTCTTTTCCTTTTCACTTAAAAACAAAGAACCAGCAACCAACAGCACAAATTAGGTTTTCATCCTAAAGGGAGTATTTTGTTCTAAATGGAATTTCCTTTTGGGGTAACTGTTAGTATGAGTGCTGACTTCAGAAATCTGTCACTGGGCCAACACCACTTGCATGTGAGCCCAACAAAATAAATCCCAAGTTTTGAGTGCTCCCTAAAATAAAACATCATAAAAGAGAAAAAAATCAGAGACAAGGGAGGGGGCAGTCTTCAGCAATTTTGCTCCTTCCAGCTGTGCAAGGGGCGCTCAGCAGGAGGAGAGACTTGGAGCAGGGATGGTTTGACAACACCACTTAGGTGAACCTCACTCCATGCCACTCTTTCACCGCAATACTGGTTTTTATGAGAGTGTTTCTAGAAACCATAGCAATGAGCAGTACTCTCCTCCCTTATCATTAGGCTTACTGTTTGCCTTGCTCTGACGGCCACTGGTGCCCTGCTATATCTCCCTTCCTCCATGTCATTTGCAGGTACACGGGGGTTGGTGTGGGGAACAGGCAGCGCAGGTGCCTGCTCTCCCCCACGGTATGGCCTGTAGGACCACAACATTTAAAGGGTGTATTTTTCAGAGTGTACTTTCCCTGGGGCCCATAAGACTGTGCTGTGGGTCTGCTCTACCCTGACGAGTTATATAGATGGTTTGCATATGGAGGTTTTGGCATTTGGAGGCAGAGGGGCGTATCTCGATGTGGGGTCCCTGTGATGACCCTATTGAGTTGGAGAGCAGAGCTAGGAGCTGATATGACCCTGCCTGCAACAGCCCCGTAGGGTCTGGACGACCCTCTGCGAAGGCTGACAGTACCCCTGAGTGACTGCCGCCACCTGGCCCTGTCCTGGTGCAAAGGGGATGGCAGGGACACCAGCGACGGCAGGGACAGCCAGGGGCTGGGGCTCCCAGGGGTCTCCGTCCCTCCTGGGAATTGCAGACAGGGAGCTGCAGTCCTGGCCGCAGGCTTTGGGCTATGCCTGCGCTCCAGGCTCGTCCTCTCCCTGTGCTGGGAGGTCCCAGCCACCGGCTCACACAGCGCATGTGTGACTGGGACCTGGCGTTTATTTTTGCAGTAAGGAGGTGAGGCAATCCCCCCACGCAGCTCGCAACGGCGGTGCCCAGGGGAGTGGGTGAGATGGTGAGCGGGCAAATCACGCACGGAGCAGGCACCGACACAAACTGCCTATGTGTGCATATACACAGGGTACCCGCACAGCGGGCAGCTGCTGCATCTGTGGGCAGGGTCTGGGCTCCCAACGCGGGGATGTTCATCTCAGCGTGCATCTCTGGATAAGATGCTGAAATGAGGGACGTGGGTCTCTTCCAGCTACTGTCCTGCGGACCCTCATGTTGTCAATAGGCACATTCCCACGTGCCACTTGTCCTTGCAAGGCATGGTACGGCGATAAGCTTCCTTGCTGCTCCTGTTAAACCCTAGAGAAAATTAAATAAAGATAAATAACATAGGGGTCTGGATTTGGAGCTGCAGGTTTCTGCATGCAGCAGGGATCCTGGGCTAATGGCAGAAATCATTCCATTCCCCAGTCCCTGGTGTAAATTAGAGTTACCTGGAGGTTGAAAAACTTGTAATGGAAATTTTAAGTGATGTTGCAGTCTATTCCTAATGTTCTTTCTTGTTCTGAGCCTCTACTCATTTATTTCTGTGCCAAACACATCTGGCAATAGGATTTTCAAGAGGCCAGCAAGGTTGTTGGGATTGTGCAGGAGCGTGCATTTGAACAGAAGCAAAAATACCAGGAAGAGGTTCCCAGTAAGATTCACTGCTCAATGCCCGTAACAAGCATCACGGTCTCAGATTTGTATTGGGCTTCCCTACCAGAGGTTATTCTCTAGCCCACGTAGGAAATCCCTGTGTTTTTGAAGCTTAAAGATCAATATTTTGAGTGTGTGTGGGAGGTGTCTAACCATGTTATTTTTAGATATAGGTCTGTTGTAAAACATGCTCAAAAATTTTGTTTCCCACAATGCAGGCAGGAGCTGTGCTGCAGCTTGGAGGTGTCCAGGCGGAGCAGTACGACCTGTGCCGCTCGCTTGGGTAACCCTTGCTGGGCATGGACTGGGGCTGGCTTTCCCTTTTTCTTTCAGGGTGGCCCCCATTTCAGAAGCAATCAGCCAAGCAATGCTTCACAGGGAAGCTTAAAAATACCACATCTAGGAAAATACAGCTGGACCTAACTATAGTGCACGGGACTCTAAAGCTTGAACATGTTGTTAAACACAGGCTGAAATATGGGACAGGTGAGATTTTTGGAAAAATGTAAACACTCATTTATATATGTAAGCCCCTGGAGTCCAGCCAAAGGTTTTGCAATGCTCCAGTTGCATGGTTGCTGCCTGGCTTACTTTTGCAAGCCACGCTACAGAGAAACATCAGCCATCAGAGCAGGGGCAGATACGTGTCACTGGGGAAAACAGGGGAGGCACTGAGTCAGGAGAAATTGGATATAGAGAGGAACTCTGTGACCCTCACATGCACCTAAGTTTGGATGTAGGTCACTACAGCAGACAGTGTTCCACCACACTTCTTGTCTCCCCAAGCTGCTAAACTCACCCTCTGTGGGATTAAAATCTGAACAGGTCTGGAGAAGGAACTAGAGAAAGAGAAAGAAGCCTTGAGCTGTAAAGGGGGGGGGGGGGGGGGGGGGAAAGAAGAAAATAGTAGGGATAATAGGTACTGTATGGTCTCTGACAACCTGTTGTGTAAGGTGTGTTGATCCATGCGTTGGGAGCAGTGGGGAAACCCTGGCATTTCTGGTGTGAATGAGGGAGAGCGCCGTTAGCCTCCCACATATTTTAACTAGATGAGTTAGCACACAGAAGCCCTCAATTCAGGATGTTATCTGCCTATCTACCACATAACACTGTGGGTTCAAAAAGTAGAGAAAACCCTACATCTTAATTCTGGGAATGGACAGTTCAAAGTAACAATTGAGATCCATCACTTCGATAAACATACCTACCTGAGATGTACTAATGCAGGTGTGAAAACCAACCTTAACCTAGTGTGTACAGACTCCTTCAGGGGAATTTTGTAAAAGAATATGTCATTTCTACAAACCAGAGGCAGTGCTGGAGGAGGGCTTTTGTCACATTTCTGTGGCCAACATCCTTGCACAAAGTAAAATGAAAACAATAATTACCTGAAGTTAATCAAATATATAACTCAGAGCTGAATCAGACCTAAAAGCCTGAATTTCAACATCCAATACATCATAAAAAGTTTTGGTTGCAACTGCAAAGCTCAGTGCCAATTTCGAAATGCAGGTCCGAGCCTATTATTTTTCCTAATGTTTCTGGGTTCTCCAAGCAGCACATGATACCTGTGTTGCCAGCATTCACCTTTTTTTTTTGTGAGCGCCAAAGCAACACCAGAAAATGCTTATCGTTCCTGAGATGAGGTGGGGACCAGCCTGTGGAGAAAAGGGCACGCTGGCTGTAACCAGCAAGGCAGTGAAAGATGTAGTCTTAATCTCTTTTCTAGACCCCATCAGTCTTTGCAGTGACCCAGACAGGGGAAGAAACTCTTGAATTTGGCCCGAGAAATGCGGAAGATCTGGTTCAAGACGTGCCTATTGAAAAGCCTCTTCATGATAGTGGTTGTGATGTATTCCAGTTTACCATGCCCCAAGCAAGAAAAAAACCCAAATCCTGATCTACTACCTTCTAAAAAGGGAAATATATAAACCAGGGAAACTTATTAAATGGAACTTAAAGGAAGAGTAAAATGAGTTAAAAGCTCGCAAACAGCAGGGTGCTATTTAAAGACACAATATGAAAGACTCAGAGTAAATATTTACCACCAAACAAAAAATACGAAAAGGATGTCCTCAGTCACACATATAGACCCAGAATAAGTAAATGGCAGAGTAAGTGAAGCTACTAGAAGAAAAAAAGACTTTTTTTCAAAGCCAAATAAAGAAAGCAGAAAAAAAACCCTGGCTGCAGGAAAGTAAAATCATAAAGAGATAAACAAATAACTTATTTTAAGATAGGAGACAAAGGTCAGCTATCGCCAGGGAGAGGAGAGGATTTTTGTTATTCAATATACTCATAAATGATCAGGAAAGGTTAGTGAATAATGAGGCGATGAATATGCTGATTATTCAGAATATTTTTCATATTTTTCAAAAGTGCAGGTAACTGAACAGTTGCAGGAATATCTTACAAGACTGAGTGACTGGGTGATAAATGGCAAATGAAAGGCAGAGTGGGTAAGTGCAAAGTAAAGTGCATGGAGGAAGAGTAACCTAATTATATAAACATAAAGATGGGCTGCAAATTAGCTATTGTCACTCAGAGAGCTTTGCATCACTGTGGATATGCCAACTGAATATTCAAAGTGTCAAAAAGGCAAATTGAGTTGTAGCAGTTATTAGGAGAGGAACTGAGTACAAAGCGGCAAACATAATTTTGGTACAGCCGCACTCCCTGCTGCTCCCATGCCTGCATCACTTTTTGATGTTCTGGTTGCCCCAGGTTAAGGAGGAGAAAGTGTAATTAGAAGAGATGCTGAGAAAAGCCCTCTGGCTCATGGGAGCAATGAGCTATGAAAAAAGATTTTGAATAGTGTAAGGATTTTAGAAACTCAGGTGTCATAGGACAGACGGGGAGGTTTTCTCCTGGATAAATAACGGGGTAACAAGCAGAGGGTGGGAGCCAGCGGACGGTTTTTGCTGCGGGGAGAGGTCACGAGGAGGCTCCTGCAGAGAGCTACGCCGGGACCTTTGCAGCTTAACAAACTCATAAACCATCTGGAAGAGGAGGCGAGAGGGTAAAATTTGTTGACAACACAATATTTCTGTGGTGGCAAAGATATGAGCCAATTGCTCAGATGGATTGTGCAAAATTGAATGACTGCAGAGTAAGATGGCAGGTGATGCTTAATGTCCGTAAATATGAAGCAACACACACCTGGGAAAGGAGCAATCCTACCTCTTCAAATAAAATTATGGGCCCTGAGCTGATTATGATCACTCGGGTACATGCAAGTGCAATGTAAGTATGACATGAGCATATGGAGGATAACAGACAGTTTTATGAAAACACCAGCTCAGTGCTTAGCAACCATGAGAAAAGCAAATGGCAGGTTAACAATTATTAGGGAAGGGATAGAGAATCACACAGATTCACGCTGTTATGCCAACTTATAAACCCACGGTACGTCTACTTTTTTCATGCCGTGTTCTCAAACTCCAACCTGTAGAAGGTCCCGTGACGAGGACAGTGGTGTGGGACAGCATCCACACCAGGAATGACTGCATACGCTAGGTCTCTCCAGGCTGCCAGGTCTGCACAGGTCACAGGAGGCAGAGCTCATTGTCTCGACTATATAAAAGTCTGAGTGGCAGGTTAGAAGCACATGAAGGAAGATGGTTCTTCACCGAGCACATGGGTATGATGCAGTTCAGCTTTGGATCTCCCTTCTGCAGGATGTTGTGGATGCTAAAACTTCACACAGGTCTGAAAAGCAATTGGATTAACTCATTGAAGAAACATTGTCTGGGGCTATTAAATCCCCAATGTATCTATCTCAGGAAATGTCTAAGCAGCAAATCACTGGAGGTTGGAAGAGTATTCTGGGGAAGTATCACTGCCCGTACGACTACTCTTGCCGCTCTTGAAGACGGGACACTGGCTGGCTGGACTTGAGCTAATGTTACTCATCATTTCTCAGAATGCAACAACCAGAAGACATTCAACTAAATGATGAGGCAGGGGTTGTAAATGAGAAGAATACAGTGCATGACTGTGTTCTCTGTACTCCTTCTTGAAGTTTTCCTGTAAGCAACTGTGACTGGCCATGCACGGCATGGGGAACTGGGCTGGGGATGGATTTAGCCTGGCTTAGTCTGGCCAATCCTATGATTTTATCATTGCATCTTTTGATTTTCATCATTTTTTGGGAGAGTTTGAAAAGATGCTCCTAAATTGATGAGTTTTATCATCCGGTGAAAGTTTTGAGCTCAAAATCAATAAAACCTAGTTTGTTTTTAATTCTGAATCTGGTAAAAATGTCTCAGTTTGGAGAATGGAAAATGCTCTGATGTGTGGAGTTTCACAGATGCTTCTGAAATTCACCAAACCCAAAGCAAACCCACCTGCCATGGATCCATTGCAATTACTGGAAGAAAGACACAAATCTAGCACCGCTTGTGGAGGGGGAGGGTTTCTGGGTCGGTTCTCTCCCACGGTGACTGGCGTGAGGGATGCTCGCAGGTGCAGGGAAATGCATCGCCTGCGGTGCAGCCGGCGAGGGGTACAAGCAGGCCAACACCTCTCATCTGCGCCTGAGACAGGGGACGGGGAGGCACCGAGACCGGTCGGCAGCTCCAAACACTGATGTGCTGAGGGCAATGGCATGGAGCAGCTGATAAATGTTGCCTGTATTGTATCATATTAGCATAGTTAATTAATTAATGTCAGAGCAGGTGGTAATGTAAATAGGAGCACGCAGGGGTTAGTAGCCGTTAATCCTGCAAGCTAAAGGTCAATGTCTCCCTTTTAGTTTTCTTGCAGCTTCTTAGAGCAGATTGTGAACTGTGGTTTTCACCTTACATGTCAAGGACTGAATATTATTCAGGACACATGAGGAAAAAAAAATGTAGTTCTCATTTGCTACTATAGGAACAGTGGGTGATCAAAACTTCGAAAACCAGGCAATGCAGGCAAAGGGCTGTAAGGTTATTTCTGGCATAAACAGCTAAAGAGCGAAATACAAATGAGAAATTCTTTAAATAGGAGAAGCAGGAAACCTAGGAAATAATAAGTGAGCCTAAGACATCATGTGGAAGGAAAAGGTCGTTTCAGAGTTTTGTCCTAGCCGTTTCAAAAGCGGGTAGCAAAAAAGATACGGCCTAAACTGCTGTCTCCAAATAACGGTGAGGACTGGAGAATGCTCAGAGGGAGGTGCAGTGTGGCAGGGTCTGTAAAAAAATTAGAGGGCAGAAAGTGACCTGGACTGGCTCAGCTGAGCCGCTAGCAAAAATTACCTACTGTGGTGGCAGAGTGGAGTCAAGACAATTGCTGCTTTTAGCAAGTTTTAGTTATTGGTCTTTTCATTGATGACAGTGAGTGGAGGAAATACTGGCCAGGAAGTGTTCCTTCCGTACCAATTAAATGTGGTTAAAAATAGAGGGAGAAATATTAAGGTCTAATGTTAGCAAGAGTATATGAGAAGTAATGGGAGAGCTACTTCAGGGGAAAAACGTCTCTCTATATAGTTAAATTCTTCAAAGGAGTTAACAAAATAATGAAAGAAAAAAGTAGAAAGAAAAAAGTAGACATTTCAAAAGAAAAAAGAAGGCTAGTTATAAAATTCCTTCGAAATCTTCCTTTTAAGGATTTTAAAGAGAGTGAACGTATGAAGTGAACTGTAAAGTTTTGGCAAGAATCAGGAAAGGAAAAAAAATTTTCCTCCTTTCAAAACTATAAAATCTTAATAAGAACTTTTTTCTTTACCATGTTTTTTATAATATGTTACTGCAGGTGAGAGCATTGCAGAAGCCACAAAGTTCTTTAGCTCAGGCCTAGACGAGCATGTTGGCGGTCTCCAGCTGGTACAAAGGATGCCACGGCGGATGAAATGGCACCTGAGGCTGCCCTTGCTGTGTCCTGCTTACCCGGCGTAACCCGACAAAAGATGATGCAACACATTGGACTATAGCTGAGGTGCAAGAACTAGATCAAATGTACCCAGCAGGATTAAAACATTGCTCGTTAGCATTGGCTGGGATTTTTTTCAACATAAAGTTTTGTCAGGATGGGTAGATGGAAATAGAAACTTGATGCCTGCAAGGATTGCATTGGTAAAACACCTCCGTGACAGTCCTTCCCGATCTGAAGGTGTTTTGGGATGTGACAGACAGCAAGCAAGAGAGCTCTCTGTCAGCTCAACAGAAAGCCATTTGCAACAGTTCCTGGAAGGGAAAATCCATCCAGGCTTTTAAAAAACCAGAAATATCACAGTTGGTTCATGAATTCCCTGAGTCGGGAATACCCAGCAGCTGGAGTATACTAGAAGTGAATGCTTGCCCTCTTGTTGTGACCGTGGAGGCTGGTGTCTAGGGCCGAAGGCAGCACAGCTTTGCTCTTTCACACTTGTCGAGGAGATGGCACCCGCTCAATCTTTTCCCCTTTCATATGAGGCCCTATCTCAGATCTGTGAGGCAAAGTGAGAGCTAAAGCCAGAAAACTCCTTTAATAGTGAGAACGTACAGCCTTTTGGGTGCAAATAGGAAAGCAATCAAATTTTTATGATAAAAGATGTTGTTCACATTTTCTGTATATGTCACACAGACAATACAGTAGCCCAGGAGGGCTCTCACATTGGATCACTGGATTAAATCTCTCATTTGTAGCACAATAAAGTAAATTGTCAAACACATTTCTGTCCACAGTAGCAAAACAGCAATTGATTCATGCCCATAAATACAGGGAGGAAAATGTTAATATTGCAGTAAATCAAGCAGCTTCCCTCTCTCTCGTATTTTGCTTTTCAGAAGTGAGACCTGAATTCTCAATGTCTCTCTGCTAATGGAAAAATTCTAAAAGCTAATTAAAAAGTCTCTATTCAATGGGCTGTGGAGAATTTATAGCAGTGAAACTGTCTGTGTCAGACAAATCTGCTATTGATAGTCCTGTGGGAACTAATGATGAAGGGACTACAAATAAGAATAGAAAGAGAAAAAGGAAATAGGCAGTACGCTGGGTGCCATTTCAGACAGCTGGATGTCAGTGTGCTGGGAGGCCAAGGAAGGGAGAGGGCTGGGGGTATGCTGGTGTCAGCGCTAACAGATGCTGCTCCGGGAGAGATTGCGATGCAAGAACCGGAGATGTCCTGTGGGCTTTTACCTTTTCTCAAGGAAGGGGCTGCATCTGTGGTTTTAGTTAACCAAAAGGGCAGCAAACCATCCCACCAGGCATCCCTGCCTGGTAACATCACAGATTCCTCCTGAAGGGTGAAGACAAATACTGAACCACAGCACCAGACCATCCTGGACACTCTGTTACCTCCAGTGACACTTGGCCACCCTGGCAGTCACCAACAGGTAGCTGCTTCCTGACAGCATACACCACAGCCTGGCTCAGCTCTAGCTCTGTAGGAGACTTTTTGGGAGTTCAGGGCCTGCTGCTTCCCTGGGGCTGCCCCACACGATAGGGATGCTGGGGGTGACCTGCACCCTGGGCTGAAGGAGGACAACGCTGCTGGGATCGGCTGTGCGCACAGCCCTGGCCGTCCCCAACTCTTTTTCCTGTTGGTCCCCAGGACCTGCGGTATCTGCATTACAGCCCTCCACTGCTTTTTGTTCATAGATGAAGGCACATTAACCACATCCAGGCTAGACAAGAAGCGCTGGTGAGATTCAGTGACCTGTTGTAACGGCCATCGAGGCTTCTGGATGGCCTTTTTCAGCAACAACATCTGCAAAACCACATGTGCACAGAGGGCAGGCTTTGCCATTGATGAACTTCATGCAAACCTGGCGGACTTCAGGCCGAGTCCATGGCGTTTCTCATTTCACCAGCCAGAGACTGAAGACTGCTTTTTTTTTCCCCAAGTGAAACCATTTTTCCCAAAGCAGGAACAGGCTCTTGCCCAGCTGTTACAGGTACGTTCATGCCAGGCAGGCAACGGAAAGCAGGCCAGCCCTCTCACCAGTCCTGCCCCACTGAAAACACTTCCTTGGTGGCAAACGCCCCCCTCCCATACCCCTAGAGACCCGCTGTGTTGCATCCTGAGCTGGTTACCAGTTCAGAGCACGGGTGCACAGCACTTTGCAGCTGAGGGCATTGCAATGGCAGCACCCATTGCTGACAGGAGGGCCAGCAAGCTTTAATTACATATAAACTGGACGATAAGTTTCTGGTTGCTGGAACCCACTGTTACTGTGTTCTATAAACACTGTTTCTGGGTTTCAGTCTCAGGCTGGCTGGACTTTGTTTGGAGAGGTTCAGAACCTCTTTATTCATCTCCTCGATAACAAAGGAGAGCTTTAGACGTGTGGAAAACATGACGGCCCTATAAGAAAGGGCCCGATTTCTGAACAACAAGCCAGGTGCCCTTACCTTCCTGCCAAATGTCCTTCTCATTAGGCAATAGGATCAGCCACTTTTACCTAATGCACATTTAATTGTTTGCGTTAAGGAGGGCCACCTGCAAGGGGACAAACTGAGAGGTGAACCAGGTGAGTCAGAATGAAGCCTCAGAAGTTGGGAGCCCCTGCCAGGTGTCCTCACCTGAAGGTTTTGGAGTTGGCGTTTTTCCCCTCATTCTTTCCTCTAGCCTGGACTGGAGGTAAATCCCTGGCTCAGTCCCTTTGCCCCTTTAAAATACTTTTACTTAGTAAAATTACACTAGAAGTAAGAAAAAGTTCTGCCAATAATTTAATTCAAATTATCTGTTGCCACCTATACAGCCCCTGATGTTTGTGTTAGGATCTATTCAGAATAACTGTTTTTTAGTAAATGCTTTGTTTGCCATTCCTAAGTGTAGCTTTATACAAACTTTGATTAGATCGTTCCCTGCCCAGTTATGGGAGCCAACACGCTGGTCAGAAATTTTCAGTCAGAAGTTTTCTTCCCATGCTGTAACTAAACTTGGCCTTTGTAACTGCGTGATGTAACAAAATGCTTGCTACTTTAAGGGCTATTTTGGTGATTTTTTTGGTATTACATTAGTCTCAGAGATTTTCAATGTTCAAAACAAACGATCCCTATTGTTGGCCCTTGGGAAACGCAGACCTGCAGATGGTGCAAAGTAGTGACCCTGATGAGATACCCTCAGCTAAAATGCTCCTGGAAAAATAGATTTCAAACAGAATTCAAGTGGGAGAAGCCATCAGGACAGCTGGGAGGTCCCGAAGAGGGTAACCTTGGCAATGAGGCTTCTTTCTCTTCTGAAAGAGCCTGTCTGGCCACGGAGGGAGCCGGGAAGGTGAGCTTCGCTGGCTTTAATGGCCCCAGGGTCAGGGCTTCAGCTCGGGCATGAACATTTGAGTCCCATTCACATTAGGTGGGTCATCCTAGTGCCAACAGGACTGTCTGCTACTGGCCTGACCTCATTCACCTCACCTTTTAACAGAAAGAAAGGAAACAGGTTTACGTGTGTTCTTGAAGAGACCAATTCCTATGCTGTGGTTGTAGCAAAATGGGTGGATGAGGACAAGATGAGGACAAAGGGCTTTATATGCTCCATCTATCATCTTTATGTTCCTCTATGATATAGAAATGTGAGTCATCTATCTGTAGGACTGATGGGGAGAAAATAAACCCTTAAATATTGTTTATTTCTCTCTCTCTTTTGTTTTCTTTCTTTCTTTTCTTAGCTGGTTAAATCAAAGTGGCTCTGGGCATATAGATGGCTACAAAGCAGATGTGCTTTAAATCCTGTGCTTTGTTACAGTAACATTTGGGCCATTCCTGTCTTGAACTCATTACTCTCCCATGACACAGCTGGAAGTAGGACGAGATTTAGGAGAAGGAAATAGTTTTCTCTTAGCATCCTTTTACCTTTATAGACATTTTAAAATGAAAAATACACATGCCATAGTGAATACTTGCTTTAATGGCTTAGGTTCCTGGTTGCACTACAGGTTACCCCTCTGACTACATGTCACCTGAAGCTCAGTGTGGGCCAGCGATGGCTTCACAGGGCTTGATGTGACTGGACCTTGCCACGGGGGAAAACAGCCCAGCCCAGGCTTATGCTAATGTTGCTGGCTTGTTCCTGCTTGGGCTGGTGGCTTTTAATCTGATGCACCCTGGACTAGTGTCCAAGGAAATGTGACAGCAGCCCCAGACTTAGATGGCCTTTTCTCCCGCCTTCACAAACCAGGAGGCAGCAGGGGTATCTCGAGCCCCTCTGTTCATGCTGGATTGGTGCTAATTCCTGAAGAAACAAGGTCACACATGCTGGATCAGCCCTCTGTCCCGAGCTTTGGGTGCCAGCCTTTCCATCCGAGGTCTTGCCTAGCCCAGTTTGCTCAGAGGACATAGGTAGCAAGCCCCCTCTGCAAGAAAGGAGCAGGAGGAAAGCAGATTTCAGCACGTCCTTTACTCCCCTGCCTTCTCACACAGTCAAATTTAGAAGATGTCTTTCCTCTCTGGTCCTCCATAGAAAGTCTCCTGGGCCTAAAAGTTAGCAAAACTGTTTTTGAAATCCTCTTCCCCAGGCTCTAGGGTAGGGTTAATTATCCAGAGTTGAAATCATAGGAGCAAACCCCCTCTGAAATGCAAGATCCTTGCAGGAGATGGAGAGAGTCAAGGTCACAGTGTTTGTATTCAGCAGGTCAGCTGAAGCCAGCGCACAGCTCTGCTGCCCCAGCCTTTGCCTGTAACAACACTTTCCTGCCTACAAGAGAGCACAGCCAGGACCACAGGCTCCCGACGTCTGGGGCTGTCAGCAGATCCATTTGCTCCTTGCGCTATCTGAACCTTTTTTCCCCAATTCCCATGAAAACACAAGTGTTCGTGGGTCAAGCGGCAGAAGTTCAGCTTTAACTGAGTCCCAGGAAGGGCTGAAGCTGCACCAGCCATGGCTGGACCCTCCCTGCCTGTCCCTGCCTGCCTGCAGCCCTGGACCTGGGGCCCTCCCTGACCCGGGGGAGCTGCTGCAGCTCCAGAGACTCTCCTGCCCTGCCAGCCCTCAGGATTGCACAGGAAGGGCTGGTAATTGCACACCCCATATTTTCCTCCTGCTTTTTCTTCTTCACCAATATTGGGACAGGAAATATGAAGCGACTAATTACCGGAGATAGGGGTCTTCATTTCATTTCTTCTTTTTAAATTGAGCACGTTTTAACCTAGGAAGCGCTGATCTTCCGAAGTGCTGTGCCCTGCTTTGTGAGTGGGCTTTGCACTCTCTCTTCTGGCATATGGATTGGGTGTGCAGGGGGAGGAAGAGGAGGGACGGTGGTGGTGGTCCCTGGCAGAAAGGCTGCTAGCTGCTCGCAGGTGCTGGCAACGGGGGACCCTGCCTGCCCTGAGCCCCCCTCGGCCCCGCTGCTGCCAACCCAGCTCTCCCCAGCCATCTTCACCTACCTGGAGGGGCTTCGGCTCCTCCCTGCAAGGGAGACCACTTGCCTCTCTTTTGACAGGAGCTTCCTGCCCCAGCTGCCTAAGTGCAGACCCCGGTGGGAGGGTCTCCTTAAGCAGAAACCCCACTCTGTGGGTTGCGCTGGGGAAATGACCCTGATGGTGCTTGCTTGTGGGTTTGGGCGTGCCAGAGTCCCTGAGAGCTTTGCATCAGGGCTCGATTCGGTTGTCTGCACCCCTAGTGCCAGCTGCACTACCCCATGGCATCTGCGACACTGCTGGGTGCTGGTTGGTATCACACAGGACCTGGGAGGCTTGCTATAGGGCACCCAACACCCAGGTGTGAGCAACCTGATCCAGCCGTTGGCCTCTCTTCCCTGTCATGGTTCCTGCGCACAGATGACCCAATGCTGCTTGTTTAAACGGTTCCTGTAATCCAGGCACCAGGGGTCCCGAAGGGTCATCCTCCTGTTTCCCCCTTCCCCTCCCTCCCTCCCTCCACCACCAGCTGAGCACACCGGTTCCTGAGCTGCCCCACAGCACTCCAGCTTGCTGCAGGAGAAAGAAATCAATTGTTTCTAGTTAGTTCGTGTACTTAATAGCCTCAAGATAGAATTGTTTCCCTTTGGCTCGGGCCAGTACATAGATAACCCTGAGTTCCTCCTAGCACTTGTTCTTGCTCCCCAGTTGTGCTCGGTTGGAGGAGATCTCTGCTATCCTCACGCAGTGGCATTTGCCTCCCTGGTATTCGCAAGTGCCTCCTCCCACGCCGCAGCCCTGGTAGATCAGGCACTGAGGTTGCACCACAGCACAGGCAGGACAACCTGCCTTGACAGGACCTGAAGGTTGCATGTCACAGAGCCCTGGCGTCAGCAGAGGGGAGGGGAAGGAGCAGCCTCTCCTTGGCCACCCGTTCACGTCAGGGCCATAGTTGCCCTTGCTGCTGTGCATATTGGCAGGTAGCCAGCCATATATCTATATCATAGGATCATAGAATTATTTGGGTTGGAAAAGACCCTTAAGATTATCAAGTCCAACTGTAAACCTAACACCGCCAAGTCCACCACTAAACCATGTCCCCATACCGCATACTGCTTTCCTTCAACACGTGGCATTGTGCTATCAACCAGAAAGCAGCAGAGCTGCAGGTGGTGTGATGTTTAGTCGACCCTGGGATTCATTCTGTAAGGTCCAGCATGGATCTTAAAGTGTAGACGCACCAGTGCTGAGCCCTCAGGTCAGGGAGAAAGCCACGGACAGAAAGGCCTGTCATTAAAAACTGAGGAGAACTGGCAGTGCTTCTGGTGGATACTGACTGCCTGGAGACAGGTCTGAAGCACCAGGGCACGTCTGGGATGGCTGGGTGGAAGCAACACATTTGTTGTAAGCATTGCGATGACTCTGTGATGCCCAGAAACCCACGGTTTTCCCTTGGTTTTGGGTGCACATCACATTAGTTACAGTCTATCTAAAGCAAAGGATAAGGTAAACAACATGTGTATATGCTGCACAAACATATGCATACACATACATACATACGTTTATATAAAAAAATATAAAAGCATAGAGATACATAAATACCTTTTCCTAACTAATCAGTGCAGCCACTCCAGGGTTGCATTTGATATTTGATCTGCCTGGTCAAATATCAAAAATAGCTGTGAACTCAGGGGTGTGTTGCCTTCCACTATAAATAGGCCCAAGACAGGTCAATCCTCTAAGCAAAGGGCTACTTAGTGAAGTAGTTTGTGGTCTTGGCCTGCTATCACAAGCGGAATATGCTAATCTGCACAGTTTAATGGTTTCTCTCTCTTCACATTAGTCCCTAGCACCTATCTGTGTGTACGGCCATAACGTTGCTGTGCAGACTGGTATGCCTCTAAACGTCACCCCGAGAAGCCTCCGAGGGGGTGACACTGCACTGCACTGCTTCCCTGTGGAAACAGACTGCTGACGCTGGTGGCAAGCTGTAAACATCAGGCATTAAAAGCTGGTTGGGTGTAAACATGAAGCAGGGTATGACTTCGCTGTAATGTGAGAGCGATGCCACCGAAACTGTGGGCGATGTGTCAGGGACGGTCCATGTGAAAAGCAAAGGGGGCTCATGCAAAAAGTCTTAGTTCCAGTGCGGCAGTGACGATGGGCTTGGTTGGTGGGGTGCCTGCCTTCAGCCCCCTCTGAGGTGGGGTGCCTGCCTTCAGCCCCCTCTGAGGCAAAGCCAGGCCTTTTCCCCTCCATCCGCTGGAAATGCTCCACCACAGCCACCTCACTGAGCATCCCCAGGGACCAGAGGTCGAGCCAGAAGGTCTGAGTCATGACAGCTTGTTGCACCCTGCCTGGGCACTAACACCCCCAGCAGGAATCCTTTTTTTCATATTTGTAGAGTACTGCCCATACGCATCGTACTGCAAACACCTGAGAGACTCTCCGACTGCCCCTGTGGCTCTTATACTCCTCCTGTGCCAGGGGAGCTGAAGGCACCTGCATAAGGAACATTTCTGAGCTTTGTACAGCAAGGATTATACAGGATGATGCCGTAGAAACTTATTTAAATAAACCTTACTTACATTATTAACACTAGATTAACTGAACATTTAGAAAATCTCCTTTACTTCTGAATATTATTTTATTTTTTGAGTTCCTTTAACTTGGAGAATGAAAACTGATTAGATCTTTTGTAATGTAACCCTTTAGGGATGTTCTCAGCACCACTTTATTTTTCCTGATGTCACATACACAACAGAGTGAGAGGCACCCATATACAATTTGAAAGCAGCTACATAGCTTCACTCCCTCATCCTCTGCTAGTAGAATGGGGCTGCTCCCTTTGAGCTGCTGAGTGGTTTAAATCCAAAATTAAATCTGTTTTTTCACCAACTCAAGAAAGAAAAAAAAAGCTGCAGTAATTCCTGATCAGATTCAGAAAAATGTTAGTTTTGAGCTGCTCAAAAAGCAGCGCTGCTGGGAAAGCAGATCCGCAGGTGACTGTACTACCACAGCTAAGAGAAACACAAATCATTGGCGCCTCAATCTCTCCCCTCCCTCATTCTGACAGGAACGACACCGAAAATGTCTTAATTTGCTGTGTCCATCATGTATTTCATGATCCTGTACCGAATTATGTTTTACCTCTGCACATAGCTTTACACCTATAAGCATAACATTCACTTAATGTTTAGTATTTCTTGATAATGAAGCAAGCTCCCTATGAAAAATGTTATTTAGCAGCACAGGCTAATTTCAGATGGCTTGATCTTACACCCCATACAACTGCTGGATGCTGATATACAAACTCCTGCGCTTAGTCTCTGGTGCGCTGCTGAGCCCCGCGGCCGGTGAGGTAGCGAGGAGCCAGAACAACCTCCTCTGCATGGCTGTCCTCCGTCTGCAGGCTTTAGGCAGGATGTGTGTCCACAGAAAAAAGTCACTTTTGAGGCTTTTATTTTATAACGATTGTGCTTGTCGAAATACTCCGATTTACATTTGCCTGAGGAGGAGCTTTTTGGCTGGTTTTTTTTTTTTTAGTCACTTTTGATTAACACATCGTTAACACATTTGGTGTCCCATAAACAGGCAGGCGGCTGACCCTGGGCAAAGGCTGGCAAAGATACCCGGTTCGGTGTCAGGTCTGTGTGGTAGGGAGATTTGACCATCAAACTGGTCATTTTCACCAGCGCTAGCCCGGCTCTCGTTTATCACTGGGTGTGTGTTCTGCCAGTTGCTAAATAAATCATCCTCAACATGGTGAATCACCAAGTCAACGCTTTTATGTGTGTGTACAGCAATATTTTTTATTTACTTCTTAAATTATGCAGGTGATGGGGAGCCTTCAAATAATGCTCAGTCCAGGGACCGAATGAACAGGGGCTGCAAGTGCTGGGGAAAAAAGCAAGAAACGGGGTTTCTTCTTTAGTAAGGCACATAAGCACAGAGCCAAATGCGAACGGATTTGCAGAGGGGCTTGTTATTACCCCTCCTTTCTTTTAACAGTGTTTGGTAGGTATGTACTCCCAGGTAAATGGCGAGGGAGCAGTCGTGCAGCCCCTCCACTCCCAGCTCTTACCGCCTTGCTGGATTGCATACACAGGTTGTCTGTAGCACTGGGGAAAATTGGAACTATGGGTCAGGTGGAGCTGCGCTTCTCTCCTTCAAGCTGCAAAAACATAATCAGAAAAACAGTCCGGAAGAAGTCAGGTTCCTATGTACATCTGGTTTCTGTTGCTTCCCAGGAACTTCAACAGGGCCTAAAGAAAGGCCTTTAAAATATTATGCGCATTGCAGTTGCAACGCGAAGGGCTGCAGGAGCCCTTCCTGGGGGGAAGCCTGTGTGGTGCGGGCTGGGGGCTCTCCCCAAGGTCCAGGTGGGCGCTGGCCTTCCCCGGGATGGCCCCGGGTCTGTCCCTGCTCTGTTGCAGTCTTTACACTTCAGCATGTTTGTGTCTGTGATTTATGCGATTCTAGCCAGTGACAAATCCCCCATGACACGCAGATCTCCGTGAGGACGAGTCTCACAGTGACGTCCCTGGTGTCTCACGAAGCGATGCTGGCAGCGCTCAGAAGGCTGCCGGGAACAGCAGTTGCTGCTCTCCCCTCCAGCTCACCCATGTCTCAGGCAGGGATGAGGAGCTTGAAGTCCCACAGGAGCCAGCGGTCAGCATTTGCTTACTGTCCTACTGCGACGTGAAGGGGAATTAATTCATCATCTGGAGCAGCATTTCTGAGTCTCCAGTCCCAGTCTGTTAGGGACCAGAAGGTGATCTGCACAGCAGCTGCCAAAAAAAAAGGAAAAAAAACCCTCTATAAATATGAACACGTGCCCATGCGTACAGGTGGGTGAACAGAAAAAGGGAACTTGCATAAATACAGAAGCGTCTCTACTTGTAAATAAAAAAATCATTTTGGCTGCATGGTGCAAGATGGTCCCTAGCTTTGTTTAAAATGACTCTGTGGCCCTCAGATTGAGAAAGATGGGAAACGCTGATCCCAGCGTAGCACACATGCAGTATATCTGGCATTACACAGTAGGCAGGGCTGCCAGCAAAAAAGACCTTGCATTTGGCAACGCGTGAACTGGGATGCTCCCAGTTTGCTCTGCCTGCTGCTGGAAGGGGCGGGCAACGGCTCTGAGTTCCTCTGACGGAGGCAGGGGCTCCACCACGGGGGTCCTCGCAGCCGCCTGAGGCAGTGAGATGTGCTCTGTAGCCGCTGACCTGGGCTTGATTTTCTCTGTGGAGTCCAATCTCCACCAAACACACCCTTTGGGGGTGCTCCTGGGGTGAGGGTGGCTGTGAAATGGGGGAAGTGGCAAGGTCCTGGAGAGGTGCTGGAAATGAACCACAACCATAAAGCTCTTCAACTTTTCCAAGGCTTTGTTTTGTTTTGTTGGTTTGCTGGCTTATGTTTATTTTCAAGCCTATCTGCCTTTTTGAGGCTTCATTCTTTTCTCCGCTTCACCCAAGAAGACACCCTGGAGGCTCAGTTCCCCGAGACGGAAGGACGAGGTGGCCGGTGGGGCTGTGGTTGCCCTAGGAAGGAGGGGTGCTTGATGCCCAGACATCATGACCACTGCGGGGGGCTGCGTGTGGCCTCTCTCCCTGGAGCAGGGGACAGGGCTCTGCCATGCGTGGTGCCTGCGCGGGGACGGCAGCAAAAGCACGAGGATGCTCGAGGACCGACCGGGGCTGTCACGGGGGCGCAGGGGCAGCGTGACCAGAGGCTTCGCCCCAGGGGGGTGAGGAGTTGAGGAGGAGGAGAGGCTGCTACCTTTGGAAGGGAATGAAGGTTTGAAGCTATCCCATGCCTTGGGGATACCTGTGGGGTTTTGCCTGTGTCTTGCAAGCACAAGCACGTCTGCCCTCCTCCTGCCTGGCTTCCCAGTCCCCTAATGGCTCCTGACCCTGTTGGACATTTCAAAGAATTTGAGAGAGAAACTGGAGGAGAAACTATTGAAACAGTCATACCAACTTCTGACAAGTTTTTGCAAATTTGCAGCTGGGAGAAAGAAAGAGATCTGAATGACTGTTCCCACTGAAGGAAAAACAGGGAGGTTTCAGGCTTTGGTTTGGCATCAGCGGATTGGCCTCTGGGCTGACCGGCTGGCTGGTGCTGGTCCTGCCTCCTGCCCAGCCAAATGCCATGGGCAGGGAACGTGAGGGGCAGCCAGGGGAGGGAAGATGGGTATTTAGGGATACAGAGGGGTGGAGACAGCAAAGGGCTTGTGAGGCAAGAATGAGGTCTTGAGAGGTGGAGAGGATCTAGGGGTATTGCAGAGGAGGCACTATAAAAAGCAGGGATTATTGTGGTGTGGGTGGACGTCAGGACACAGAGCCACGGAAGGGCAAGGCCACAGAGCCTGACCGCAGCCTCCCGCTGACACGGCCATGCCTTACTCCTGCGCAGGGAGAAGCAGGAGGAGGAGGTGAAGGAAACCTTAAATAGGTGACCATCTTTCCCTTCACTCTCGCTGCAGCCACAGTGCGATGAAGTAACTTGTTTCTGGAGAAGCTTAGCTTCCATTTTCCTACTGGCTTTAAGGGTTTCTTAAAATTAAGCTATCTAATGGGTATCTGCACATGGCTGTAAGTGTCTAGCACTGGGTACCTGTACAGAAATATTTGTATGTGACAGTTATTTTTTTGCCCTGAGGTCTGTAAGTTGTGATACCATCCTAGTCCTAGTAAAAGCGCTAGTAAAAAGGAAGATTGCTAAATCTCTAAATAAACTTTTTTCTTTCTGCCATTGGTGAGTGACACAAAATAATTTGTAGGGAAAAGGTTCTTTTTCACTGTTATTGTCCAATTATAGCTTCAGTCTCAGATGGGAATAGTCTAGCCAGGTAGTTGGAGATGTGGATAATATACTGCTCAATAGAGCTCTCTGGATCAAAAACAGCTCTGCAGTGACATCTTACTGCTATTCTGCTGTAATGCTTTAATGCATTAAATATATCAAATATATCACTTCTAAATATATCAAAGCATGAGAAAGCCCGAGGCGGTGATTTCCAGGGCATCCCGTAGCATGAGGAGCCAGCAGCACTAGCACACAGCACAGCCACGCAGTTTGGGGAGCTGGGCGGGGCCAGCACCCACCGGAGGAGACCTGGGGAGGCTTGCGGATGCTCTGGCCATGCTCCCAGGTGCCTGAGAGTCCCCTCCTCTGCTGGGAGAGCTGCATCTCCCTAGTAACCTCTCCTCAAATATCCAAGAGTGCAATGGGGACCATAACTGTGTTCGCATTACCCACTTCTGGTGGCTGAGGCATGAACTGTTCAGTATTTATTTATTTATTTATTTTAAACAGAGGATGTAGGCAAAATTTTGATGTATGCTGCCATCTGCTGTGGGCTTGATATTATCATAAGCATTTCAAATTTGTTTCTGATAGAGGTAATGCTGCTGAGGGTAAGGGTGCCCAAATAAATGATACATGGCAGTCACACTAGTTGTATAAAAAGGATCTAAAACTCCCTTCCACTTGACTCTCTATGCAAAACGTACTTCAAAAAGTGGGAAATCTGTAGGAAGGAGTTACGTTTTACTGGTGATTTTAAGTGCAAATGATTTCCCCTAAGTGCTTTATGCTGGGGTGCTTCAAGACAGTCTCGTTCTTTACTCTTCCCTTCTCATTTTTCACTCCCTCACTGCCTTCCCTCTCTCACCTGAAAGCTTCAGGGGGACCCTATTTATTTTAAGACCACACCTCAGAGAAGGCGGCCTCATTCCCACTATTGCCATTGGGAGCCACTTTAATTCAGCAAGAATTAAGCAAACCCTTTTTCGGGAAAGCCACAGGCGGTCACCCAGCCACCGGAGCTCCACCAGCCTTCCCTGCACCAGGCTCAGCAGGGGACAGTCCTTGAAAAATGGGTGCACAGGCTAGCATCCCACTTGCTGCAGCTCATTTTCCATTTATTTAGTCCTCTGCTAAAGGATGGAAGCAGTTCCTTTGGCCTTATCTTCTAACGTTGCATTTTGCCAAGCTTGTTTTCACCGTGCGGCTGTACCCAGCCCTGGCTATAGGGACACATAGATGCGTGCTGGCAGCCTCAGGGCAGAGGTCTAACATGGGTGCTCGAGGCGAGGCCAGGCTCCTCGCTCAGCTGCCAGCCGTGTGCCTGCATTTACCTCGCGTAAACGCACACCAGCATTAGGAGATGGGGGATCATTAATTGTTTTCCTCTTACCCGTTGCATTTTACATTCGTATTACTCAGACTGGCAGCTACCAAAGCACTTTTCAGGAAAATGAATCCGTTACGGAGTCAGTTTTCTTTTAATTGGGAAAAATTGGTCTGGCCGTTTTGTGCCATCCGCAAGGCTGCATTTTTACCTCTCCCCTGCCAAATCTTGAAGCAAACTGTTCAAAATCCTACCCATCTAACCAGTGTCGATGCTGGGGACAGAACCTGCTGTCCTCTACTGGGGCAGGAGCTCCACCAGCAAGAAAACGTGTGGCAAAAGCAACAAAACAAACTCAGAAGCCTCTGCTCACGTAAAATACGTAAAAACGGAGATTAAAGGCAATGATCGAGTGTGCTTTTTCAGTTCAGATAAGAAACACTTCCTTGTGCCTTCCCTAAAGTTAAACAGCCGAAGCAAGCCCACTTCTTACTGTGCTTTACGTAATCTCAGGCTCCTGCTGCCCACAAGTGTGATACTGCTTCTCACAGGGATGTTTGCTGAAGAAAAGAAATTTGATCTGCACATCTTAAAATGGTATTACACTCACAGAGATGCTGGAGAGTGTGTACCTTTCAGGGATCAAACTAGGCTTGTAACCAAAACCAGCAAGATTTACAGTGCAGCACTTAGAATATAAGATTTCAACCTGCTTTGTCTGGATGTTGAAGACAGTAAAAAAATTGGACGAGCCAGATCTATTTTTTTTTAAGTTTAACATACAGTTCTTGAATTTGCATTTACCGGCTTATATGAATCTTGCCAGTGAGACAGCCCCTACGAGCAGAGCTGTGCGGCGTCCCTGCCTCTGTACAGTGATTGCTTCCTGGTGCAGGATGTGTTAGCATGTAAAACCATGTCACTTCTCAGAAAACACTTTTGCTTTCTCAGACACCAAACTTAGGCGTTTGCTTTTATGCTTATCTCTATACCTTTACAGAAATTGCCTTTTTATTTGTACATCTCAAGTGAAAAATGAATTTCGGATTGGCCAAAGGAGAGTTTATCCATGTGATGTTTTCCAGAGTGTCTGGGAAAACTGCCTATTGAATAAAAGTCACATCTGGTATATCCAAACTTACCAACTTTGTCTCAGTCTCTAGAATTAAATATCATGATGACAGGAATAGATGATGAATGGTAAAGGAATTTTTCTTCACATACTGGACATTTCTTGTGAAGTTATACATTGGATTCATTTTCTGAGAGTCTATTACGTGTTGATGCAAGTTTGCTCCACAGGCTGTGCGTACAAGCAGGTTGTGTTTCTAAGGGATACTATGGCTGTAACATAATCCTGTGTTAAAGCAACCATTTTGACCAGGGATCTGAGTTCACAAGCTAGAAGCTGTTTCATCAGCCTCTTTAATAATGCAGCAGATATACACTCCTCTAGTATAAAGATCTTAAATACTTCCAAGGGGTTTGCCACAAAACTCCTAATCAAGATTAGTTAAACTACAGCTGCCTTCAGCCCCACCTGGTTTGGCAGGCCTTTGTACATGCGCATGCGGTGTAGCTAACTATTTTCATTGAATAGAGAGAAGAAAATCCAAGGAAAAGGAAAGGCTTGGTAACTTGTCGTACCACCTCTTTGAAAAGTTACTTTACTGTCTGCCAGTTCATTCCAGCTGTAATACTGACTACCAGTAGAGACGAGCTCATCGATCCTACCTCTCTTTGAATAAAACGCAATGCTCGTCTCTGTGCAAAATGCTTCCCACAGCAAATGTCCTAAAACCCCATGTATCTTCACCTGGGTTAACACAAGGAAATATGCTAATATTGTGATTATATTTCTTTTTAAACCTCTGGCATGCATGTAAATGGCATAAGTTGGGGGAGGAAAATCCAGCTTTATAGAGTGACCCTTCTGTATTCTGCCTATACCTAAGACACCACAGCAAGGGGCGTAACAGAAATCAGAAGAAAGATTTGCAGCTCAGTGAGCCCGGGCTAGGTCTACCCCTAAGTGACTGTCATTGATCTGGGGGTCAACGTGGCTTCTTGTTGGGAAGAGGTCACTAGCTTTCTACATTTTACATTTGATTTCTCTTTAACATAAAGGCAGACCACAGTGGATACTTATCGTACAGTCTTTTTATGGAAATAGAAGGAGTTCAAAAGGAATTTTCAGGGGTGTTTTCAGAAATATGAAATAGCAACAGGGAGCAGTGCCCTCATCTCCAGCCCGCTGATAATACTAAAACATGAGCAAAGTTGGGGCTGCGAAAATGTTATGATAACAAACGGTGAACATTAAAACTCTGGCTCTGTCAAGTTGAAATTTCCCATTTCATTCCATTTTTTGTGTCAGCTTTGCAATAATGCTTCCCTCTTCTTTTTAACAGCATGCCATTTCTGGAAGTGCTGTTTCCATTGCACTGGAGTTTATTTAGCCAGGGTGAAAGGCATTGATGCAGTGTCCTCTGAGATCAAAGTTTGTATCCACAGAACAACGTTGAGGCTGACAGTTCATGCGGGTTTGCTGTTCTCTCTCGATTTTGACTGGATGCATTGCAGTGAGAATGCAGGTCCAACTCCACCAGCGCTTTCTTGCAGCAGTGGTTGATGACAGTGTTGATGCAGATACTGATTTAGAAGCCTACAGACTGCATCCAAAACCACATTTCAAGCAGACCAGCAGCACTTAATCAGATGATAAGATCAATTTTGGCTGATATTGAAAAGCTCTGATAATATTATCCATTATTCAGCCTACCTAGTCCCTGGCAATCAATTCTAAAATCGACAACTTTCATTCCAGAATTTTTACAAAGGGCAAGTGCAAAATGATCAGGCGTTTTCTAACCTGACAACACGAGGCTGTTATATTAAAATGGCTTGTAAAACAGGAAACCACAGCAGCACTTCAGATATGTTGTCCCTTGCCTGGCCAGCATCAGTTCATCCGCACCACTGATGTCACTAATAGGTACAAAGAGTGCGGGATCTATATTGTCCTGTCTGCAGAGAAAGGGAGGGAAAACAGGGAAGGTGACTGAGCGTGAGTGCCTTGGTGAACTGTACTACGTGATGTGAGCTTGGGAGTATTCAATGGCTATTGCAGTGCACGGTGCATCATAGATAGAGCAATGATTTTGGCTCTCTAGCCTATTGAAAGGCAGTAAAGACGCTCCTCTTCCCTTTAAGACTGTTCAGTAATCTCAGAATTTTTCAGTAAAGTTACAACCTGTGTGTTGCTCATTTCAGAGCTATTTACTGCAAGGAAACACCTAAGAATTAAATTTTTAGGGGCTTCGTTCACAGCCACATGATAGAAGATTTGAATCCAGAGATTTTTTTCTAGCAAGAGTTGAACATACTTGCCAAATGTTTGCCAAAAATGCCAACTGCTTGCTTCCTGCTTGCTTTGTGGCTTCAAAGAAAGCTGCTGCTGCCTGTGCATGGATCTTATATATGAATACTTTCAGGAAAAAAGTCTTTTTGTAGCCTGGTTCTTGGAAGGTAAGTAGGAAAATAATAGCTGCCAACCTGATCTGAAGTTGCTCTAATCTTTTACTCATGATGCCTGCAAAACTTTATTGTGATAGCATCCTGGGTTATCAGTCTTAGCACTTTTTCTACATGTGAAATTTGTAGCTGACAGTAAATACGCATGCCCATCATCCAGCATCCAACTGCCTCTTCCATCCAAAGGAGGCTGAATATGCAACAGTTTTCATTAAGTACAGTTACCAGTACCAAAAAGAAATGATAAACAGTAGTCTGTGAAGGCACAAAGCTCAGAGCAGGTGGCCAGAAGAGTGTGGTGAGTCCTGCTGGGCGGCTGGAGCATGATGTGGGTTTTCAGAAGCCCAGTGCACCGCCACTCTCCTCAGGTCTGCAATTCTTCTCTCTGGGAAACAAAACCAGTTATGCATCTATTCAAACACTCATGTTGCCGCCTATTGAACTCTGAAATTGAATGACTTTTTTTCCCCCGCTGTACTAGGGTCACCAAAGGAACCACGGGGCTGCTGGAGCCAGTTCTGCCAGCTGAAGTTCTTCAGAAAAACACACCACCTCGACAGTAGAGGTGAGGTCCGATTCCCGTTGCGTGCACTGTGAACCTGAGTAAATGCCATCAGCTTCTCTCACCACTTTAGTTCACTGGTTCTCAGCCTTACATGAGCTGAGACAGGAACATAAGGCTCATAAAGAAATACGGTAACAGTGGTAGATACTGCATGCATGGGACACATGCATACAGGGAGCTAAGTAGGCTTTGAAGGGGTTTATTTTGTTTCCTCTTAGTTGTTCCATTGCTGGTTTCATTTTTTTTCCTTTCTTGCAGGGGTGGGAACCTTCCATGTCTATTCAGATTTAATAGTTGAAGCATAATATTTCTCAGACAGTAATGTATGTAGGTCACTGGTACTCCCCTTAGTGCTATAAACTTTTTGCTTTCTCCCTAGTGGGAGAGCTGTTCAAAATGAAGGCAGCAGAAGTTGTGTTCACAATGTTGGAGAAACATCTTGCTAAATGACATCAACTAATTTTCACCACTTAGTGGAAAGCAATAAAAAACTTTTCTTTGCACTCACAGGAGAGAGCCTTTAGCAAAATGTTTTTATCCTCCTGAAAATCTGAGAGACAGAAGTGCTTTATTCAGGTTTCAAAACTGGAAATGGAGATCAGAAAACACAGATGCCTCCTCTTTGATCATGCCTTACGTTAGATGGTTGGCCCTCACGGGTGAGCTGTTATAAAGCTAACTTCCAGAAAGAAAGCTTTTAAGGGCATGCTGATGGCCAAATTCCTTATCTTGCAATTTTGCATCTCTCGGATCAAAACGGATCTCTTTCCTAACTCCTTCGCTAAGCCATAGCTACGAGAGTTAATTTTGTTTGAAGAAAGCGGAGAAACTTCTGGAGAGACCAAATGAACCCCAGTCCACGTGAGCAATAGCAGGTAAGAGCAGATCAGGACCATTATGCCACAATACAGATCTGTCAGGTGCAAGCCATTCCCTTGGTCCCGTTTTCAAAGGCACACTAGTTCTACTTTCTTTTGCTTTGTTTCAGAGTCCATTAAAATGTGTCCATGTTTCTATGCTGCAGTTGAAAATCCTTTCTAAGAGGATTTCATAAACATTAATTCATCATAAATTGATGAATTAATGTTTATATCTGAAGGATGTCCCTGTGAAAAGTTATAACGTGTTAGCATTTAGCTAAACAGATTTAGCTGCACTTTTTTCCCTTTGATCACTTCTTTATAATGGAGATCTGTGCTTTCATTGGATATGAACTCTTCATCTGAAATGTCTGGGCTTCTGTATCTGCAAATGGATCACAATGATGTATATATTTGGGGGGAAGAAAAAAATGTAATATTAGAGGTCTTAAAGATTTAGAAATGTTACCCTGTCTTCTTTAGCTTTGTTGAGTGACAGATAGGCATGTGATAGCATAAATCTTCGTGTGTAATATCGGTTGTGAAAACAGCATGCGTCATACAATATACAGATGGGGGGCTGAACTGAAATTGCACTCATAACCTTATTTCGGGCATTTCCTTGTCTGTGAATGCTTGATATTGGCATTTTGGTTTGAGGAGGAAGTCTCACATATTTCACAAACGAGATGGGGGCAGGAGTGGTTTCATCATGTGCCATCACGGTGGTACAGGCAGCTGTCGGGGCTGGGGGCTGTATTGCTGGTGCTGGAATAGCATCATTGCTATTTATTCATTCATTCATTCATTCATTCATTCATTCCAGCAAACTGGGTGCTGGAATAGCAGCACTGGCACCACTGTCTGTGAGGACCAGGCTAGATCAGGATGGAACATACACTTTGGTGCTTAGGGTGGCTTTGCCATGAAGCTAAGAAAATGACAATTAAGAGCCTGTGCATAGGTGTCTACCTGTGAGTCACGTGTCTAGGCTCCTACCAGGGCAGTGGAGGACAGTTCACTTGCCTTGCACATACACTATCTAGTGCCACTTGAGGTGTCTTAGTGCACTTTGCCTGACCTCCAGCAGTTGGTCTGGAAGACCTCAGATCTCCCATAGATCCTTTATTATATCCACCTGAGCTGTCGCAGGGTATCTGAGACATCCCCATGGGGATGGTGGATACAACCCAGAGCTAGCTGCAGATCCTTGCCCTTCTGCAAGGACACCTGTGAGCCAGACAGGACAGCCTCGGGTCTCTAAAATGGCTCTAGATGCCTCTGCTTAGGCAAAAGATCCATGCCTGGGAGTCTACCTGAAGCACAACGACTCTTGCTGCTCAACTGACTGAACCCAGCATCTCTCTGGCAGCGCTGGAGGGGTGCTGACAGCAGAGGACCTGGTCTCTGGAGAGTGGGCCACCCTTGGGTCAGGTGAAGGTGGCTGCAGTGTCCCCCACTTCCTTGCCTCTGCTCTCCTCTCCCTCCAGCCAACACCATCTCCCCCCCCTCCCCAATTTCTTCGGCTCACTCAGATTCCATTCCCCAGGCTTTTTTGTAGCAGCCTTACAGCTTCAGGTAAAGTCCCCAAGCATCTCTTCCCTTGCCCCCCATCTCCTTACTCAGCCCTTTCATACCTCCCTGCTCCTTGCTCTGCTCCTCCAGGCCCCCTCCCCAGTCACTCCCACGCTCCTCTCCCCTCTCTACCCCTGCCCCGGTGCTCCCCGCATCTCGCTAAGACCCCCGCACCCTGCTCTGCCCGCTCTGCGTGTGGACCTGCCCTGATCCCCAAACGCACCCTCGGGTCGCACGTGTCTGTACGACACAACTCAGCTGTGACAAATATGAGCTAAACCCTGTGTGGCACAGGCAGAGCAAAGCGACAACCAGAGACGGAGAGAGAGGGTAAAACCAGACCTCCATCTGTTCGTGTATCCAGTCCAGGAAGGAGGTGGTTCGGCTGTAGACGCCCGGCTTGTTCTTTTCTGCACAGCCCACTCCGAAGCTGGTAGTCCCCACCAACTTCCAGATACTCGTATCTTCGCAGGCTAAAGGGCCCCCACTATCTCCCTGGAGGATAAAGAATTAAAACAAACGTCAGTGCCACAGAAAAGGAGGGGAACGTCTATTTGGGGGGGGGTAGAGGGAGAGGCATAGTCCAGTAATTCAAAGTCTCCCGTTTCTGCTCTGTTCTGGGTCCTGGGAAAAGCATATGTTACAGCAGAAGTTGGAGACTTCTTAGAGATGTGTATTAGATCATATTTTTCTTTCCTCAGTTACAGTACAACAGAAGCAACGCTGAAGCCTGCTGTTAAACAACATTTAGGTGCTGGGGAGCGTGCCTGTCCTGCAGGCAGGGCATCGCTAACCTGCAGTCTCCATGCCATGGTCTTGGTCTCTCACAGCTGCTTCTCTCAAAAAGCTCCTAGCTATTGAGCTGAGCTGAGCCCAGGGTTGCAACAAGAAGCTTGTACCCCACCTCCTTCCCTGCCTGCTCCTGCATGCAGTCTCGCACACTGCTTTTCTGGCCCTTCCCAGACAGGTTGCTAAACAGATTCAACTCAATGGACTCACATCTAAGTACTAAGAACTCTCAATTTATTTTGCTGGGGCAGTTTCCTGCCCTATGAGCTTCAGAGCCAGCACAACAACAGAAGAAAAGGGAATTTGGAACAAGCTTCTCCCTTTGGCGAGTAGGGCTCATTTTGTCACTTGGAGCCGTGTGCTGAGCGTGCTGCCTTTGGGCAGCTCTCCCAGGCATAGTGACGTGCTGGTGCCGGGTACCTTGCTGGGGGGGTTGTGCAAACAGGTGTTTAAATGAAGATCTACGCACCTAATGCCTTTGCTTTGTCCTGTCCCATGCGTAATTGGGACTGAGAAAATCTGGAAACATGAAGTTCCTCCCCAGCTCTTGCTCTTCATCCATGACTAGCTAGGTGAGCCCACATTAGTGTGTATGGGGATGAGACGTGGCACAAGGTGGGCACCATCATGTCGCTGACAGTGACTTTGAATCATCACCACCCTGTGTGGTGAAGGAGCCTCTGATCCATCGCTGCTATGAACCCCTCTCCCCCAGAGACGTCACCAGTCCTCTGAGTTACTCAAACACCTCTCCCTTTCTGCCTTCCCCTGCCTCACTCTACTCTTTCCAAAATCACACGCTTCTGCTTCTCTATCGATATATGCTTTGGCTGATTTTCACCACAGGGTTTCTACACCTTGCAAGTCTCCGAAGCTGCTCACAGTGCAGTGCAGTGCAGCGCAATTCAGTGCAGTGCAGAGGCCGCAGCCAGGGCAAAGAAAGGATGGCACCATGCTGTAGCACATGCAAGAAATTAAACAATGTCTTAAGTAAATTTGGCTCCAGCAGATATGGTCCACAGAAGAAATACAAGAAGGGAATTGCAGCATATGAATGCGTGCAGTCAGTGATCAATATTCATGGTAAACAGAGTAAATGGCACAAAACTAAATGTTTGCCCAAGAAAAGCCTGGGAGTGCCTTCTGATAACTTATCACTCATGTTTTTCCATTGCTGCTGTTAAAGAGCACCGTTGCAGTTTGGAAACTTCCATACCTGGCAGGTGTCTACCCCTCCCTTTAGGAAACCGGCACAAAGCATTGAAGGAGTTATGATCCCACCGTAGACATCCCTGTGATTGCAAATTGCATTAGAAATCAGAGGAACACCTGCATAATTCATGGTGTCAGATGTATCACCTGTTAAAAAACAAACAAACAAAAAAAAAACACAAAGAAAAAACTACCCTTGAAACTAACCTCTAATTATAAACAGAAAATATTTTAGTATATGAAGAATTGGCAAGCACAGGTGAAAGAAATACGGTTTAAATGACAACATAGAAGTAAGGCAAGTAGGTGTCTCATCATTTACAGAATCCAGTAACTAGTGACTGTAGAGCTGTGGATTATCACAGTATATAGTATAAAGTTGCACATTATGTTTCTACTTCAAACTAGACAATCAATGACAGTAATGAACTTAAAAGCTAGTTGGACACTGTCTTCAATACTAGTGCCAAAATTTGTTTCAAATGTATCGCCTGTTCTGTTAGTCAACAGATCATCTGCAAACATCTGATTTATTTTATAAATATTTATTTTGTTTTATTCAGAGTCTGAATGAATCATGTCTACAAATGGGAGCATTTGCACACTGTCTATTGTCAATTGATAGCTGACTTTTTATGTGGTAAACCTTGCTTTCATTTTTTTCCCACCTTTCGCTATTATCTGTAGGTCAGGTAACATACTGTTCTTGTTCTCTGAACAACGGGAATACGTTAAATGAGACGAATGAAGAATGATAAAAAATAATGACCTGAGAATTCAAGCATTTTCACATGAAAGGGATTAGTATATATTACTGATTAACATGACCTGTGAGTCATGGTAAAAAAAAAAAGAATTCCCTTTCCTTTGTGACATTATTCACAGATCCAATTTCTACATCATCCAACCTGCCTGAAAATGCGTACATGCTTTCTCTGAAAAAATGGATGGTCGATTCTTGCATTCATGCTGTGCTTTCTATGCTTGAAGTTATAAAGGACACAGCCTGTTTGACTGAGGCCGAGTACAACATTGTGGACAGTGTTGCTGTCTACGTGCCACTTTCAACCTTTTCACAGAGTGTACCCATCCATTCCTTGTGATAAGGGTTTGTACAGCACTTTTGCAGTTCAGGGTGAGCATAAAATTTAGGAATATGTCTTCTTTCCCCGCCCAGATATTCCAGAAAATTTAATGTTGAACAATGCTCCAACCAAATCCTGTGTTTACTGTATGTGAAATGTTTTCATGTAGTGCAATCAACAACAGACCATTTAAAATACCTCCTTCCACAGTTGCTCCCCATCCTGATACCCAACACATTTTCCCTTCTGGGAACTGTTCACCAAAATTAGGCAGACAAATTGGCTCTATGTGACCTATTTAAAAGAAAAGAGAGAGAATTGCTTTTAAAATTTGGAAAAAAATTGTATGCCTCAGTAAAACTTGAGGATTTGGCTTGCAGTGAACTTGTTATGAACGCCGCCCACTCCCCACATAAATAGCCTGGCAGTTCTGCAGGTCTTTTGTCTTATGGCCAATACCATAGGTTTGAAACAATACCTACACCAGGCCTAATTATTTTCAAGTATGAAGCAACAGAAGGAGGTGTTGGCAGGTCAATAAACTGAAGAATGAGCAAACAAGAAATGCATTGCGTACGCAGCTGACGGGCAGATCAGAGGCCCCACGGCATGCTGCTCGGGCAGAGAAATGGCCTTGGCTAACCACGGCACGACTGCATGGCACCTCCTAACAGGTTTTGTGCAGCGGCACGTACAAAGAGCCGTGCGTGTACATCTGTGCGGAGCCATTACTGTTCTTGACAGCCTCCCAAACTTATTCCCGAGCAAAAGAAAACATCACTAGCTGAGATATAAACCAGAACAAAACCAAGCTTAATTTTCATTCGAAGTGGAAGTTTAAAGTATTTCAAGAGAATTGATTTAGGAACTGAAAATCTAGATGCATCAGAGAGAGCCAGCTCCCCTTTGCGGAGAGCTCACAGTGATTAGGAGGTATTGGCAGGTGATCAGTTAAATTCATACGATATTATTATACATTATTTCAATTCACTAACTGTGTCAGCTGTAGGTAGCATCCTGCTGAGAAAATAAAAGTAGTTTTAATTTAAAACCATCGTTATATTTGAATTGCCTTTTCTTCTCTTTGAAATTTGAGCTTTGGACACTGCTGGATCTCCCTATACTCACAGAAGGGACATGATAAAAATCTCTGTGACCTCCAAGTAAAATGAGGTGGGGCGTTTGTTTTAGATAGGAAAAATATTTAGAAAGAATAAAGTCAATGTTTGCCTATTATTAAATGCCTTCAGTAAGCCAATACCAGAATGGACTGGGAACATTTTGCAGAGCCCTGTGACCACACTGTTGCTCTCCGTGCCTGGATATCGAGTACAGAGTTCCTGATACTGAGGCCGGGGGGTTTCTGCCAGTGTGGTATGAACAGGGATCGCTGCCTTGCCATCACAGCAGCAGGCTGGCTACATCTACGCTGCACATCTCTCATTGCTTTTAGAGGCGGTGGGGATGCACTCGACTGTCCTGGGTCAGGCATAGGGTGCCAACAGAAATTTCCCTGTCTGTACTACGAAAGACCCTTCTCGCTTTTAGCTAGAAAGGTGAGAAAGTCAAGTGAAAGCTAATAGAAAGAATTACCATTGAGAGCAAGCGGTGCTGCCAGTTTCATCAGTGCTATATCATTTCCCATTGTCTTGGGTTTATAATTTCGATGGTATATAATTTTTTCCACTGAATATGGGTGAACCTGGGTGTCTTGCTGAGTCACAAAACCAACCTGCACACTCCATGAGCTTGGCAAGTACAGGCTGAAACGAAGAGGTAGGAGAGAATGAAAAACCTTCAAGAAAACCCTCAGGTTTTCTAATTGTCTCCTGAGCTTATGAACCACATAAAACTACAGGCCAATAGCTACAGTCTGCTGTACTTGCTTACCTATCTATTAATATTGGCTATGTTTTGTGTCTAATTTCAAAAAATATAGAAAGGGTGACTAATCTTAGTAACACACTGCGTCACCGGTATATTTCCTGTGCAGCTTTCCACAAATATATGAGAGTTTTGCATTGGCCTGCTTG
This sequence comes from Aptenodytes patagonicus, assembly GCF_965638725.1. Taxonomy (NCBI): domain Eukaryota; kingdom Metazoa; phylum Chordata; class Aves; order Sphenisciformes; family Spheniscidae; genus Aptenodytes; species Aptenodytes patagonicus. The sequence goes on from NC_134949.1 coordinate 126,871,302, forward strand.
TCTGTTCTCCTGTGTGACCCCGCAGCAGTTGATGCTGCTGCCTGGCATACCTGTGCTCAGCCACTGGGCTAGCTCAGCGGCCCTCGTGGCAAGGCGTTTTCAAGGGAGAGGCTTTCCTTCTAGAAGGTGCTTCTGCCCCCGGTTCACGAGCAGCCACATCTTTCAGCCTCCAGCACACGAGCAGCTCCTCTTCTCTTGGCTTCAGCCCACCGGGCTAGCAGTGTGTTAGCGGGAGTGCTGGGAAAAGGCTCCAGGGATGTGGGTTGTCTTGCCAGCTCCCATCCCCATCAGCCTTTGAACACACCACAACCAACTGGCTTGTGGGGGACAGAGCTAAGAACAAAAGTCCTAAAATGCTTAATTCCTAAGTAACTATTTTTATGGCAACACAGGACTCTAAACAGGATCTAGGAGTGGGATTTGTCTGTCCCTTCTCTCCACTGAGCATAAAAGGATCCTACAGGACTTGCTCAGAAGCAGGCATCCGTGTTCTGGGTGCCTAAAAGTGGTCAGACAAATCCCATCTTAGCTGTCTAAATGTCTTTGGTGAAAGTGGCCTGGAGTTTGTAAGAGTGAGAAGAGCTCTCCTGCACTATTAGCAACAAACAAGGCTGCAAAACCAGACAATTCATTATAAATAAGAGAGAGGGCTATGTTTATAATTACACAAAGCAGAGGAGTTTAGCTCCTCTGTTGCTGTTTAGCATCTATTTACAACTCAAAGACTACTTGAACAGCATAAAAAGGAGCAGTGAGTATGTGGTAAAGGGCACTAAGCACAGTACAACTCACTAACTACCACTGATTGATCCTGTCAACTTGAAAAGGATCCTGTAATTTATTTTGGAGCTCCAGTGTACCAGAGCAGCCAAGTACAAATTCCTCCTGAGCTGTTAACTCACATGCAATGTACAGAAATTGCAGATCGGGATACCTAAAATCTAGCACTTAAATGTTGTTTTAAGCTGATTTCCCAGGAAGCTGGGAGTGCCCAGAATATCTGAAAACTGGGGCCCCTGGTTTGGACCACTTCTTGGGGAGACTTTTTTCAATAAAGACTTGCACGCGTGCAAGAAGAGAGAGAATTGGTTTCAATGTTACGGAGCAAGCCCATGAAATAAGGATAACCCACTCTCTCCTGCAGTTTATTTTTAAGAGAAAGCATGGTGCTTTAGCCCTCCTCTGTAGTGGCCCCACACACAGACCTGATGCAAGAGGGGTCAGTGGACACCCCGAGCAAGAGGATTTAGGGACTTACTCGTAGACGCAGTGGGCGGCCGTGATGATCCAGCGCGGGGTGATGACGGACCCTCCGCAGAGGTGGTGCCCGTGGAACTGCAGGCTGACCTGCCAGGGCCACTGCTGGGGGGAGGATGCGTTGCCCCCCACGATCCGTGGCCCGTAGCTGGCCCGCGTCCCGCACACTGCCAGAAAGCAAAGGTTATGGTCTGCGGAGGAAATGAAGGCATATTCTTGGTCACCTTCACCCCCTCTACTCCCCGCCTTGCTGAGGCTGGGAGGTCTCTGCAGCAGGACCGTCCCCCTCCCCATGGCCCACATCTCGGGCTGTGGCTGCCCTCAGAGGTTTCTCCTCCTCTCTCCCATCCCTGCAGCATTGTGCCTGGCAGTCAGTATGGGGGGCTGTGGGGCTCACATCTTCTCCCCTGCAGACATAGTGCTCAGCTGAGCTGTAACACCCGTTCTGCCCTCCTTAAATGCACAGGGTCCCAGGGGCCCACATGGTCAGCCTGAAGCATCTCCTCTCCCCTGGTGATTATTTTGCTGTTGGTTTTTGACTTTTCACATCCCAATCTGAAAACTAGCTGACATGGAGAGGTGTGGGATGAAAGTTCAAATGTTAAGACAGAATTTCCCTTTCCCCGCTGAGATGGCAAAGAGTTGGAATTACAGTATCAGTCCATGGACTCAACTCACAATCCTTAAATGTCTACTTTCTACTGTGATTCTCACCAAAACGCTCCTGCTACCTGATGCTCCCAATCTGCCCTCCCAGCCTATTCTCACTTTCTGGAATTCTTTTAAATTTTATATAAGAAATGTATTTTTTGTATACTGTCTATGCCCTGAGTACACAATTCCTCCCAACTCTTGCCATGCAGTGGATGAAGAAGGACAGTTTCTGATTTTATTTTCACTTTTCCTGATTCTTACCCAAACATTTTAAGATGATCACATTGCCAGAAGTGCATTCCTCTCTAAGGTGAAAAGACAGTGCAGTATTAGTTCCAATTCGCAAACACTGGGTGTTTTTTCAATATTGTGTCATCTTCCTGTACAGCTATGTGCACATAAATGTAAGTAACTCATATACTGAAAGAGGTACAAAGTCATGTACTCATCCAATCTACTTAGAGCACTTAGCTGAAATACTTGAGTTAGGAGCTTAGACACCATCAGGACCCTACAGAACATATGCTGCCCTGCTGAAGAGTGGTTCACTCTTCTGCGACGGGAGGCTTATCAGCGATTTTCAACATGTAATCTGTAGTCTCCTTGGATCCATAGCTAACTTCTCAGTGAAAGGTAACTAAGAAAAACAAGCAACTGTCAGGAGGAAGAAATGGACCATAAAGGGTTCATAAGCCCACTGAGAAATACCTAGGGATCTGTAAACTGAAACAAACTGCTTCACAATGGAAAAAGATAAGTGCCTGGTGTCTATCCATTTGCAAAAAAGGTATCATGGGACAAACAGGCCTTTCAAATAGCTCATTTTAAAGCTTTTGTTGATTTAAATGGGCCTTGGAACAGGCTTTTAATTCTTATTCCAGCCAGACTGCTACTGAACCTTGGTCTATGACGCATAACAACACCAACCACTTAGGAAGCACTACATGCCTGAAAAAATAGGCAACAATCTCAAACTATTAGTAATTCTTCTTCTATTGATTGCTCTCTTTCTGTCAGGATGAACAAGCTGAGGCATACCTGAGGTTGGTTGCGTTGTGCAGGGATGTCACTTGATCAGCTGATAACCAGTGGCTGAGGGATACGAAATGTCTTTGAAACTGTTTTTCGACTGCAGCCACGGGCAGGTAACCTGAACTCACGTAACTGCAAATAAACCATAAACACAGCTTCCTCAGACAGCATTTCAGTAATCTGTTTAAATAATTCAGTGGTTCTGCTAATGAAAACCCAGTGTAGCAACCATAATAATCGGATTCTGACACTTGATAAAGAAATCCTATCCTCCCCAAGATATGCTTCTTATAACATGCACGTATTTTTGCCATCATCATGTGTGGAAGTCACACATGCTGAGAGGCATTTAACTGGCAGAGAAAGTAAATTTTAATTCTAATATTGCAATAAAGCTTTTATTGTAACTGGTTGGCACATTTCCTGAAGCACTAAAAAGCTCATTGTCTCCTTTTTCTAGAGTTATGTTTTGCAGTGGGGAGGATGAATAATTTGTAATTTTTTCTTGTCTTTTTTGTTGAACAATTGAGATGTATTTTTTCCTAAAGGCAACAAGAATTTATTCAAAAAAGCTTTATACTGCTAACTATAATGTGCAGAAATCAGAATGACACCATTCTAAGAAATAACAGAGCTTCATTGCAAGTCACAACTTCAAACTCTTTCTCAATTGTGTAAAAGTTCGTGACAGAAATGGTGCTTTTTCAGGAATTGGATCAATCCAGTAAGAACCACCTCACCAGGTTCTTCTCTAATTGTGAGGTGGACCTTAATTCCTAACAGATGTCATGACATGAATTGTGTATACAATTTTCCTCCAGAGGAAGTAAAAGAAATGGAAAATGCTCCTATGTTTTTAGTGCCTCTCTGACAGGCTGTAAGTTACTAGAGAGACAAATAGGATTCAGGCACCTGCACCCCATAGGGAAGATTTAACCAACCCATTGTATTTAGCCATCATCCAGGATTTTTAGCAGCAATAAATGGTATTTACAGAGCACAAGTATTCAGGACTATTTCCCACATCATCCCAAATCTCCTCAACCATATCATTCACAAAGGTGGATTGTTAAGTCCTTTTTTCTTTTAAAGCACAGACTAATACAAGGTTTCATTAGTAAGATTGAAAACCTCAGAGTTTGTTCAAAATGCCAAATAAAGTATCTTGCATTTTGTGTTCACACCTTGAGAAACCCAGGTGTTTGCAGGTAGTATTTCCATACTCTGCTTTCCAGTCGTCAGAGCAGACCGTTCGCCAGGATCCAGAAGTGAACACTTGTAGCACTGCTTTCTTGCCACTCAACCTGACTTTGAGATTCAGGAGAAGAAAAGCCTGAGTGAGTTGTGAAGAAGAACCACCAGGTACACAACAGGTACACAGCAGCGTCAGTGCACCACTGTGGCATCCGCATTTCTCAGCTCACTGAGTTTTTACTACTTGTCTTTTTCATCACTTGGATCCTTTGACAGAATTTTCTGTGCTTTTTTTTTCCCCCCTTAAGGAAGGGAACCAAGGTACGCCGAGCTAGAACAGCCAGAAGAAAAAAGGCTGTGCTCATGGGCATGAAGAGGGGATGCTAGCTCTAATACAGATGGAGAAAGCTGCCTTGCCCTCCAGTGAGCCTAAGCAAGTCTTGCTGATTGCAGTGAGTTGGAACCGCAGATGCTTGGTACCGAGGAAACCTACGATCGAGATAAGTGATGAAGGGTGGTTGGCACCTCCTGTGCTGCACAGCACAGTCAGAGAGGTGGATGCACTTGCACCCAGCTGCCCCTGGGCTCCCATGGAGTTTCCTACCTGCTTCCCTCTGCTGAAATGGGGCTGCCGTGCCTGGGCTGATGAGTGTGTAAAGGCTGGAGAGAGGAGAGATGCACAGGTTGGGACCTCGGCTCTCAAGGACTCCCTCCCCACACCAGCCTGGCTCTGCTCAGCACAGCCCTTCCTTGTAGGTGGCTCTTCAACGCCAGCCTGGCCGCAGGGCTGAGCCGCCCCGTGGAACTAGCACTGCTGCAAGCTGTGCTGCCTCCGGCCAAGAGACCGATGGGGAAATACTGCAGGAGGCCCAGGTACAGAGCCATCACCCACGGTCCCTTCATCCTGCACATCGCCATGTCCTCCTCACCCCTGCACCCCGCACCACAGCCACTGCTGGGGTGCAGAGCCCTGGATGAGCAGGAGACACCCGGACCTGGGAAAGGGCATGTCTACATGGTCTTCCCTGGGAGAAGGGAGGCCACGCATATGGGTCACTGCTGGAGCGGGGGTTCCCACAGGTGCCCATGGGCCAGTGTTACAGCATTGCAGAGGCAGACAAGAAAAGCAGGCGTATTGCCCACAGGCTCCACAGAGGCCTGAAGCCTCCCTGGGGAAAACACGCCAAAGGTTGAAAGCACTGTGCGGGGCTAGCTGGGGCCAAAAGCTCATGGTTCTTGTCATTCCTCAGATTGCACAGAGGGAAAGCTGTGCTGCCTCCTTACCTGTAGGTACAGGAGTCAGAATTGCAAGTGCACTGATCTAAAAATCAGTTATTCTGTTTACTAATATTAGAGTCCTTTCCCTCCAGCGGCTGCAAACACCACAGTCATCTTCCATAGCACAGGACAGGGAGGGACCATTTAACGACCCTGTGATGCCCAAAACCACTACAGAGAGAAACTCGGACACGGGGGCATACATTTCACACATGAAGCAGCAAACTCCGCGGTACTCAATGCACGAAAGGCAGTGCTGATCTCTCCCGTTCCCACGTCCCTTAAGATAATAATAGGCTTTTGCAATTTTCAAAACCAACACAGTGCAACTGTGTGCCAATGAATACCGAGAGTGCTGTATATAAACACCATAATGCAGTGATGCTATACCTTGCAGGCAGGTGAAATGCTAGCAGTCAAATAGCATCTAGACTTCTAATGGAGAAACATGCCTGATATGGCGGGGCAATAGTCAGCAATCATCACATCTATCTTAAGAGCAGTTTGATTTCTCATAAACTGTAAATCAGTACGTCAGAGAGATTGCTCCTCTGAGGTGGTGATTTAGATAATCCATCAGTCTCTATCTTTCTTGTCTCACCCAAACTCTTTACAACATGCATTTCTTGATAACATGCCAGATGCTACAGGAGGAGGTAGGAGGGATTTATAATCAAATTTAAATTACCACATCCGTACTCATCCTCCCCTTCTTTACAGTTGAAGACACCATTGCACCTGGCTGATTTCTGGATACACTTAAAGGATGATCGGCAGCGAAACTTCCCAATGCAGTTGTATTGGACTAACAAGAATAAAAGAAAACAGGGTGATGAAAACACACTTGGATATTAATTTAACACTTCTGACTTCCATTATCTGGCCAGATTTCTGTCTTGCTAAGGAAAAGACAACTCCTGTACTCTAAGAACTTTTGAAATACAACCTGGAGGTTGCTACATGGTGCTGCTAAACTCATCCATTAGTAATGACTTGTAGGATGAGTCAGCCTTGCTGTCTGTGCTGACTCCTTCCCAGCTCCCTTTACCCAATTTATGTTTCACTCCAGGGCGAGTTTCTGCCTGGTGCCTCAGCCCTTCAACAGCAAAGCAAGGAGACCCTTGCAAAATACGGCCAGTGCACTCTCTTCCTGAGGGGATGCCTCAACCTCTCGCAAGCTTATCCCTGTTGCAGGTGTGAAGGCACTGCTTTAGCATCAACATATTTGGCAGCTAGACCTGGGCAGGTCACACTTCCCAGTCGCAACTAAACTCATTCTGCGTTTTCTTTTCCTTTGTAGAAGTTGTTTGTGATAGGGGAAAGTTCTTTAATTCTTTGAAAACAAACTTAGAGAAGTGAATTACAGGACAAAAATATGGTGTGTGCTGCCTGAAGTCTCCCCCAGTTTCTAAACTCTTAGCTCACCACCCAAGAGGAATCGGTGAAGTTTTACTAGAGAAAGGTTTCCTGGAGTTGCGGGTTCCCCAGTGTTGTAAATATTACACCAATCCTCTCACGAGTGCCAGATCTATTTTATCCCTACATGTAAATAAATTTTAAAGCCATCACATCAACAAGATTTTTTACTTCAGCAAACAAGCCACAGTAGCAGTTTAATTCCATTCTAAGCAAAAGGCTCATGAAAAATTAAGTATTTGAATGGTTAAGCGAGAACTTAATGAATAACTAATTGTACTCACCACCCAGGCCAATGGCAACTGTTAGGATTACTGCAAGGAATAAACCACAGATATAAGGGAAGTATTTTAGGGAGGTAAAAACATGGCACATCGAAGGTGGTTCGATATCTCCTAGAAACCAAACAGAGAGAACAGATTCTGTGAAGTTAAACCAGCTTGAGTTTGCAGTGAAAAAGATTTATCTAACATTAAACTAGATGGTAGTAGTAACCCCTGCATACACTTCATGAGCTGACCTGACCTGGAGCAGTTCGGATCCCCTGGCTCAGGGGCTGAGAAGGCTCCAAGTGCTTTGGAGCTGGCTGGTGCTCTCAGACACCCCTTCAGCATTTGCCTCACGAGGGGTCTGAATTGTGCCCTTACAGAGCACCTGGCCTGTCCTCAGTGCAAACAAGAATATGAGCTCTAAATTTTTATTTTCGTGGCCTACATCACACTGAAAGCTTTAGAAGTATAAGAGCACCTCTCCTGAAAACGTGAGTCCTGGAATAAAAATGAAATTCAGACCTGTTTTGTTTGTGTAATCAAACCTGTGTGCAGGGTACAGGTATACTCTCTGAAGACTTCAGAAAGCTTAAGTGGACTAATAAATTTTTTCAGTGGAAGTAGCAAGGAACGGACTCGTTTGAGTGTCCTCCTTACAACCGTTTCTGTCTGTCCTGACTCTTGCCGGTACCAAGCCCACGGTCCCAGTGCTCCCTCCAGCCATAGCCCCAGCTGGACGCAGCTCTGAGCACTGTGTCTGGGACAACGGAAATCCTGGGACGAGGCCGGAGGCCACATAGCTCTGCCTTGTGCATCGGGGAGCTAAGTCCCATGCGCAATGCATTCCTCCAGAGTTGGGGTAACAGAGGCACAGAAACAAGTAAGAGGAGCCTAAAGATTCGAACAGGAGCAGGGATCTTGGAAAAAGGCAGGACTAGCTAGCAAACAGGTGTTCAAGACAAGAAGGAGGAAAGTCGCTGGTCCTTTTGGACCTGGAAGCAAGGTTAACTGAAAATGATAGAAAGCTAGATTTGCAAAAAGCAGGACCCCTAAACTAGTCTTGAAAAATGTGGGAAGAGGTGATCTGTTCAAAGTTTTGCTATAAAGACAAGGAGAGAACTGAGCAATAGCTCAAGGCTGAGTTTTGAGTTTTCAAGGAAAAAAGGTGCATCTAAAGTTAAAATATACATCAGCAGTTATTGCTGAATACATTTCATGAGCTGGACCAGTCCTGCTCACCAACCACCTCCATAGCTGACCTCAACTTAGTGGTATTGTCAATATGGAAGACAACAACAGATTCCACTGAAAATAATGAACGCTTCACTTGTTTCAAATGCATTCTGATATACAAAAGGCAAACTATGGGAAAATAGCACACACAGCTCTGTCACAGGTACACACAGGAACTGGCAGAATTTTGTCTTCATTTTTAATTCATGCAGCTCTTCACCCCCTTATTTTTCAAGCTTTGAATTTGAGATTGGCAGACACTTACAATCAGTCAAGGATGAGGAGTGTCTCCCAGTGCTTATAGACTCACAAGTAAATCCCAGCCTATATAGACTCTCTCAGCAGCAGCTGAGTAACTGCTTTTGGCAATGGAGTTGGTGTCTGGTATGCCAAAAATCTTAGACAGCTGTAGTAGCTAATGGACTGGAAAATTAAATTACTCTATCTTCATCTTTGATGCTCAGCCTGCCTCTGTTGAAGTTAATGGTTATTTTTGCTGTGAAACCTATGGGAAGTAGCAAACGTGCATGCTATTCCTCCAAGGCTGCTGTATTGTATATTCAGTTTTTTAATGGACCAATTTCCAGGTTGGTAAAATTTCAAATATGCCAGTCAAAAATGTGTCTGAAAAGTGTGGGCAAATATTTGCTATGTGGCTGAAGTGTGTGAATAATCTGTGAAAAATGCTTGCGTATGCAAGTGTGCTGGTCTTGGCTGGGATAGAGTTAATTTTCTTCAGAGTAGCTCATATGGGGCTATGTTTTGGATTTGTGCTGAAAACAGTGTTGATAATACAGGGATGTTTTAGTTGTTGCTGAGCAGCGCTTACACAGAGTCAAGGCCTTTTCTGCTTCTCACACCGCCCCACCAGCGAGTAGGCTGGGGGTGCACAAGCAGTTGGGAGGGGACAGAGCCGGCACAGCTGACTCCAACTGACCAAAGGGATATTCCACACCATGTGATGTCATGCTCAGCATATAAAGCTGGGGGAAGAAGAAGGAAGGGGAGATGTTCGGAGTGATGGCGTTTGTCTTCCCAAATAATGGTTTTGCGTGTCAGAGCCCTGCTTTCCTGGAGATGGCTGAACACCTGCCTGCCAATGGGAAGGAGTGAATGAATTCCTTGTTCTGCTTTGCTTGCGTGTGCAGCTTTTGCTTTACCTATTAAACTGTCTTTATCTCAACCCACGAGTTTTCTCACTTTTACTCTTCTGATTCTCTCCCCCATCCCACCCGGGGGAAGTGAGTGAGCGGCTGTGTGGGGCTTAGTTCCCGGCTGGGGTTAAACCACAACAGTCCTTTTTGGCACCCAACGTGGGGCTCGAAGGGTTCGAGATAATGACAGATTTGATTGGAATGTGCTAGATTGAATTTATAGCTGTTATTGCTGTTTAGCTATTCATCAGCAGGCTCCTGTGCTTGCCATGGGGCTTGCTTGCCTTACTGTATATTAGAGTCTAGTGCTCATTAGTGGCTGCTTTTTGCTTTTGCTGCGTGCTGTACTGCTGTACTGCTTATCACCTTACTCTGCTGTACCTGGGAACATTTTGATAACAACAATGGCCATGCGCCTGGGTTGGCAGATGGCCAGGGCATCGCTGCTGTTCCTGTGCTGCTGTACTGGACAGGCTGGAACTCCAGTGTGAACTCGAGTCAAAGGGACTGTGACCTGTGGATGAGTCCACGCAGGAGCAGGACACCCTGAAGCATCTGTGGCCGTGGTTATGTCTGTGCCGCAGCAGGTATACCTCTGAAGGGACTGTGGCCCAAGGATAAGTCCATGCTGGAGAAGGTACACCTTGAAGCATCTGTGTGGCTGTGGATAAGTCCATGCTGCAGCAGGTACACCTTGAAGCATCAGTGATTGTGCATGACAACATGCTAGAGCACCTCAAAGTGTATGGCCATGGATAAGCCCACGACAGAGCAGGTACTCCCCTGGAGGGACGGCAGCCATGGGTAAGGCCATGTTGGAGAAGGTTTACTTCTGAAGGGACTGTGGCTGTGGGTAAGGCCACACTGGAGCAGGTATATCTCTGAAGGTATTGTGGCCCATGGAGAAGGCCATGCTGGAACAGGTGCACCTCAGAGCGACTGTGGCTGTGGATAAGCCTACGCTGCAGCACGTAGAACCCTGGAGAGACTGTGGCTCATAGATAAGGCTCCACTTGGAGCAGGTATACCCCTAAGGGACTGCAGTCTGTAGATCAATCCAAGCTGGAGCAGGGGCAAGAGAAGGAGTTCACTGCAATGTTAAACCCTATGGTCTGGTCCAAAGGGACCAGGGGTGGAGATTTTAATGGAAAGACCTTTAAATTGTTGTAACCCAGGATTTCAGTTGCATGTTATGGGAATTACGACAGCAGGAACCACCCGAACCAATGGAGGACAAGCCTTACAAGCAGCAGTGCAAGTGCAGCAGTGACCCGACCTGAGCTGGCTTTGGTGCCCAATAACTCCACACAACACACCAGCTCTCCTGTCCTGAGTGACCACCATAACAGATGGACCCCAAAGTCGTGGACTAAATGGATATTTTGTGGACATTTATGGATCTTACAGACATTTCACAGGGGTGGTCCATAGACTAAGGGAATGATATCTGTGTATTATATCAAAGGATGGGAAGGGTCGTCATGGGTAATGAGAATGTATTGGATAGTGTGAGACCTGAGCATGACGTAAATGGTATGGAATAAGGGGTGGAGACTGTGCTGGTTTTGGCTGGGATAGAGTTAATTTTCTTCAGAGTAGCTCGTATGGGGCTGTTTTGGATTTGTGCTGAAAACAGTGTGATTAATACAGGGATGTTTTAGTTAATTGCTGAGCAGCGCTTACACAGAGTCAAGGCCTTTTCTGTTTCTCACTCTGCCCCCCACCAGCGAGTAGGCTGGGGGTGCACAAGAAGTTGGGAGGGGACACAGCTGAGACAGCTGACCCTGCTGATCCCTGAAAGGAATTTTCCATACCATATGACGTCATGCTCAGCATATAAAGCTGGGGGAAGAAGAAGGAAGGGGGGGACTTTCAGAGTGATGGTGTTTGTCTTCCCAAGTGACCATTAGGCGTGATTGTTGTGGTTTGTGATGGAGCCCTGCTTTCCTGGAGATGGCTGAACACCTGCCTGCCGATGGGAAGGAGTGAATGAATTCCTTGTTTTGCTTCGCTTGCGTGCACAGTTTTTGCTTTGCCTATTAAACTGTCTTTATCTCAACCCACGAGTTTTCTCACTTTTACTCTTCTGATTCTCTCCCCCATCCCACCCGGGGGAAGTGAGTGAGCGGCTGGGTGGTGCTTAGTTCCCGGCTGGGGTTAAACCACAACAATAAGCCAACACAAGATGTCATCACCTGTTAATATGCTGGCAAACCTCACAGCTGGGGGAGCGAGGTTCTGTTTCTTCTTCCTCTAAGTGATTGCTTTCTCTGACTGAGTGGGCAAGCATAGTTTTGCAAGGCTAAAGACCTACATTAACCATTTAGATTACAAAGGTCAAAAAGCTGTGCAGTATCCCTACCAGATCCATCTGCACTGGGGTCCACTTTTGCTTGTGGTATGAAGAAAAATCTTTTGAAGGAAAACTGAATTTCTGGTACTGGCGGTTCATCTTCTGTAATAGAGATGATTTCAAGACTTCCAGTAGTGGGATTTGTCTCTTGTACCTGAGTCAACAGGAGAAAAAAGGAAAAAAAAAAGAAGATAATCACTTTGTAAAATATTACCATAGAATCATAGAATGGTTTGGGTTGGAAGGGACCTTTAAAGGTCATCTAATCCAATGCTCCTGCCATGGGGTTGCTCAGGTTGCTCAGAGCCCCGTCCAGCCTGACCTGGAATGTTTCCAGGGATGGGGCATCCACCATCTCTCCGGGCAACCTGTTCCAGTGCTTCACCAACCTCAGTGTAACAAATTTCTTCCTCATATCTAGTCTAAATTTACCCTCTTTTAGTTTAAAACCATTACCCCTTGTCCTGTCGCAACAGGCCCTGCTAGAAAGTTTGTCCCCATCTTTCTTATAAGCCCCCTTTAAGTACTGATAGGCTGCAATAAGGTCTCCCCAAAGCCTTCTCTTCTCCAGGCTGAACAACCCTAACTCTCTCAGCCTTTCTTCACAGGAGAGGTGTTCCATCCCTCTGATCATTTTCATGGCCCTCCTCTGGACCCGCTCCAACAGGTCCGTGTCTTTCCTGTGCTGAGGACTCCAGAGCTGGATGCAGTACATTAAGTTATGTACTTAATGTTCATGAGAGGAGGTCTTACAATTAATTTACCAGCAAATTACTGAAGTTAATTTTTGTTCAATTTTGTCTAAGCACCGTAGCTACCTTTAATAACTCACACTGGGGGTGTGAATCCATCCCCTACTCTTTAATTGCCATAGGAAACAAGAGAAAGACTAAAAAGCATGTGACACCTGCACAGCACCTTACATGATCCTCATGCAGGGGCCCACTGAATTTTACTCCAGAAAAGCTTTAATCACTTTCTACGCAGTGAAAAACAATTAAAACGGGCTACACTAGAATTCAGGGAAAATAGATTTGAAATGTTAATTTCTGACTCCGGTTCTGCACACTCACTAGCAAAAAGAATCAGATTTTTGAACTCACAGTGGTGTGAAATAGGTCCACACTTGTTAAAGACAGTGGAGCTGGTAAGCTGTAAAACAGTGTGTTTGCAGAGTCAGTCCCAGAAAATGATTACAATGATACATTTTAGGCAAAGACTACGTGTTTTGTCTGTGACACTAAATCTTTAATTCACCTGGAATATCTTTTCACCTTTCAGCAAACAACTGCAATAAGGTTTCTACTCTTTCATTTGATAAAATTTCATGTACATTTCAATGAACAAAAATTAAATTTTATATAGAATCTGCTAGCTTTAAGGCAGAGAAAAGGACAGCTTGTTGTGCATGTTTTTTAAGTATTAAAAAAAAGCCTTCTAACTTGTCCATCAGGAAACAAAACAGCATTATGAAGTATACTACACAAAAGCTAAACACTGATGTGTCATTTATTTAGAGGACAACACATGCTCCCAAAGCTTCACTCACCTCTTCCTGAGAAGTCATAGTTAAAAGCAGAACTGTTTTCTTTCTTCATTATCAAAAGAAACCAGAAGGAAGTTCTGAGGTTGCTAAGCCAGTCTGCTCTGGAAAGGTTTTCACTGAGCCGCCTGCGGCTGCCCGTTCAGTCATCTGTTGTATACGGCATTATGGCAGCAGCCTGTGTAATTCAACCTGGTGAGGGGTATCAGGTAGCCCCCAATGGCATGGCTACGGAAAGGGGAAGATAAAAATTCAGGACGCTTTTTAATTAGCCTAAGAGCGTCAGGTAATATTGTAGTATTTGCAAACCTTTCTGTAACCCCTTAGCAAAGGAAGACCACAAACTGCACAGGCTCGTGCTTGCTCATCTTTTATCAAAACTCGTGCAGCTGAGAAGAGAGTCTGCCGCTAGCTGTGGGTGGCAGAAGGCAGAAGCCCCAGGTGCTTCGTCTCTTCTGCACACAAGGCTCACCTTGCTCTTCCTTCACTTGGTTTAGCCTTTGCTGTGTGCTTGCAGCAAAGAGCACACTTAAAGAGGGTTTTTTAAAAAGACCCACGCTTTAGTTATGGATAACTTTCATAATTAAATATTGCACAATATTTTGGAAGTACTTTGTTAGCAGTATCTCCTGTTTCTGAAGTATCACCTCATTTGTACACTGGGATTTAGAAAATGAAAATGTATGCTCAGCTTCATAAAGTGCTCAAGAGTAGTAATAATTCGGCTTGTTTTTTTTTACTAAGAAGAGAGATTGACGATGGGGGGGGAGGGGAGAAGGAGGAGGAGAGGTGAAGCAAAAAGCCGTGGCAGTGTAAGTGAAACAAGACTCCTGAGAGGCCAGGGAAGAAATGAAGGTTTTCCATAACAAAACCCATGTCCCTGGAACATGGCCGCAATGAGGGAAGCTGTTCAGTCCCTTTGCTGTGCATGCTGGAAACTGGCAATTCCAAAGGAGAGGATGCCGCATCACAGTGCTCTGATGTTCTCCCCACTGGGCTTCAGAGACAAATGGTTAGAGAAGCAGCCCAAACTGGCCAGGTGCCCCAAGGGGAACTTCAGCCAAGGGAGAGAAAGTGAGGGCTCATTTCAGGAAACCAACAGCTCAGGTGACCCCTTCAGTCCACGAGGTGAGATGTCCTGTCCTCCCCAGGGATTGGTGGTACCTTCAATGAGGACAGCCCAGACCAGAGAAAATTATCTCCAACCATTTCACCTGCTCTGGCCACGCTGGAAACCCTGGGGACCAGCCAGTGCAGCTCTGCAAAGGCTCCCATGGTGGGACTGGCACCACCGGAAAGGACAGGTTTCTCCCTGCTGCCACCCTGAGCTGCTCCAAGCCCAGCCTCAAGGCATGATGTCCAGATGGGACATTGGGTTTGACCTTGCACAGTTGGCCAGCTCACCGCCTTTGACTGAGAAGACTAAAGCAGGAGCCATGTACGATAGGGACGGGAGGACATGAAAGTCGAGCCCAAAAGGAAAGAATTTGGCCTACAGACTAACTTCTTACGTGCTGCAGGACACCCCTGCTTGCCTCCTGCATGCTGCAGTAGCAGCTCAGGTGGATTTCTTGACTTTCAGAAGACAATTTAAAATGAAAGGCTAAAAGATCCCATCCTCAGACCCTTCAGCAAGTCCACCCTGACTGTGGTGGACTTTGGACTACTACTCTTGTTCTGCTGGGGCGGATGGAAAAAGTCTGCAGACAGCTTTGGCTTTTTTAGCCACCCTAAAACAAAAATTTGGAGCTGCAGATGCTATGAAAACAGGATGTCAGCTTTTGTCAGAAAAGATCACAAGAGGTTTGAGGGTTTTTTTTATTTTAGCTGCCTCTTTCTCCCTCTCTCATTTTCTTACTCCCTCCCTCCCTCGCACCCTCCTCCCACCTCCCAATTTGTGTCAGCACTCAGCACACGGTCAGGGGAAGAGTGGAGGAGATGGCGGTGGCTGAGACACAGCTGTACGCAAAGGTGTCCAACAAGCACAGGAGCAAAAGCACCTCTGTACTCCTCGAGTCTCTCCTCACCAAAGGATTCCCAGCTCATACCGCGTGAGTAATGTGTTCGGCTGCCTTTGCACAGTAAGAGGTATTTACGATATAAGAGGTATTTCTCATAAGATCCTGACAGCAGGCAGCTTGTTTTTTTCATGAAGAGAGCATGCTGCTTCCTGGGGGTGATGTCCCTATACAGGGATCAGACCTGTCTCGCTTTGAATTTCTTGTAGAGCAGTGTGTATTGCTCATATTGCAAAAACAACCCGCTCTGTATCCATTTTTATAAATACTGTGTATACCTGAAGACACACGCCCTTCCACGTCTTCAGGTTGAGAGGCTTCACAATGAGTTAAGAAGTTGATGTCCATAGTTTGCTCTTGGGATATATCCTCTTTCATTTTTCCTGCTTATCACTGTTATTATAAGGGAGTTAAATGTGGATGTAACTTCTATCCAAAGTTTTTTAAGGTCTGGTAAAGATCTCCTGCTGGATTTTGTCAGTGGAAACCATTTTAAAGCAGTAAGCTTTCCTTAACAAGATGCCACATAAGTCTGTCAGTTTTTCTTCCTGTCTTGAATCAGGATCTTGTTCCAAAAGCATGTCCTACCTGGAAAATGTAATAGTAACGAATGAGGCACTATTCTTGGCAACCCCAATGGATGAGAGATTAACTGGTGGCAGCTAACCAACTTAATAAAAAGAAACGTGGTGGTCACTCCTCCCCCAAACATCGCTCTGGTTGGACAGGGAAGTTTTAGGGAGGATTTTCCAACTTCTGAAGGGCATGTACGGACACGTCGGTTCAAACTGTTCAAAAAATAAATCTTTTTATTTAAATGTCAAAGAACCCCTCATAAAAATATTATAGAAAGGAAAGCAATATCTCTCCCTTTTGACTGAAAATTAAGCAAGTTGAAGATGCTCCATTTGTAAGTGCCGTGTTGCTTTTTTAGGAACAACTGTGTTTAGTGGATCAATTTTAGACACGATGGGCACAGCTTACAAGGAAACTGTGAGACCCTTGTTCCCAGCTATGCACAGTGGAATTTTAGCTGTGCAGCTGAAAACCTGGCTCATCGTTTCTCTAGTAATACTATAAGTTTGGTCACCCCAAAGTAATGGCTAGTTTTCGAATTTTTTGTCCTGTATGTGACGTTCTTCAAATCCCCTTCGAAACACTTCCTGCTGTTACTGAGATGGGTTTGTGCTTCCCAGGTCAAAATCAAGAAGCAGTGGCAGAAGTACTATGCAAATCGACATAAAATTACAAAATGTCCAAAAGCACTTTATTTTTTAATTTATTTACTTCTATTGACTTTAAGATCTTCAAAATGTTGATTGCGTTTTTATAAAACCTTTCAGATGTCTCTGTAGTTCCTGGACTGAACCATAAATGAAAGTACTGAAAAGTCGTTCTGTTGAGATGTCCTGGCCTGAGAAAAACGAGGCTGGGTGGAAATATTACAAAATCTTTCACAATGTAGAACCAGCATGCCAAAGCAACATTTCCCCAAAGAACAAAAACCAAATATGTGAGGATCAAGCCTAGCATCAGATCAAGAAAATGGGCCTCCCCTGGTGCTTACACAGAACTGAACTCTGTCAGCAGTTTCTGCTTTAGGGAAGAGCCAGTTTATTCTCACTGTAAAAACACTATTTTTAATACAGATTTTCAATGGTTTATTCCTACTCTCTATCTGAGAGAAACTGGTATATATAGAATCTATTCTATGCATTATCTTTCAATCTTCACTGCTCATCTTGGAAGCATAAGATGTCCAGTCACAGCCTAATGCTCTCCTGACGCTAAGGGCTCTACAAACCCTGCTGGAAAGCATCCTACAGCCAACGTATATGATGAGACAAAAGGTGGGAACAGGCACAGAGAGGAGCACAAGGGAGCAAGGAGATAGTACTGAGCAGCATGACAGTCCATGGTCTCAGTTCTCGCTTGTCTTACCACATTTATGATTTTGCAGGCCCTATAGTAAAGAAAAGCTGAGGTCAAGCTCCATTTGGCTTCAGGGCTGTTTGCACAGAGCTCCTCTCTGAGTGGGAGAAGCAGCGTGGAATGAAGCAGTAAAACACTCACTTTGAGCTGTAACTTTGGTTGACAAAGTCTGGCATCATTGGCTGAGCAGCGGCAGGCACTGACATTTCAACAGGATGCGGCAGGAAGGGCTGCATGGGGGGAACGACAAAAACACAGGTTGTTCGTGTTTCATGTGATGGAGAAGGGGGACCCAGCAGAGGCGTGGAAAGAAAATGTGCAGTATTCAGTCACAGAGGACACAGGCTAGTTTTAGACCAGCTAGCTCATGGTTTTGCGTTGATTTGGCCATGGTAGTTGATTTACTTTAGAGAAGAAAAGTAGAAGGTAAAGTTTGAGTGGAAAGACTCATGTTAGCCCTCATCCATGTTGAGCACCTACTAAAGAGCCAGGCGTGGTTGCACGTACACGTAAGTACATTTAAATGTTTTTAACAAGCCCATGTGTAGTTTTTACACTAGAGAGAAGACAGAAGGCTGGGAGGAAGCACCAAGGACGAACCTGAGTCCTGCTGCTTAATGCACTCATTGCACTTCTGGTGCATGCTCAGGTGTCACAGGGATGGATGGAGGATAAAAATGTGAGGAGACTAAATGAATCAATGCCTTCAGGACCCAGTGGCCAGAAAGGATGGCCTCAAGAGAGAAGGAAAGAGATGAGCAGATGCCAAGTAATTTAGCAGGTTTTCCTCCATGTCCACTGTCTCTACTTCCCCTTCATGTCTCTTCTGAGAAGTTTGTAGACGGGTTACAAGGCTGGAAATGGGGTTCATGGGTGCAATTGCTATTTAAACACTGGAATCCTTCACCCATCACCTAGCATTTAGTCACAAAGACTTGTTCGTGTGAAGCACATAGTTGGCATTTTGAAAGCTCTAGTGAGAAAAGGAAATCCGAATTAAATCCGATCCCAGAGAATGACAGTTGCATTAACAGAGAGAAACATGAGATATAGTCCCTCATCTTGGACTGAACTGGTGGCTTAGATCTGGCTTTCTGCTGGCTTATGGGAGATCCTCAAGCCAGATTTTCAAACCCCAATATAAGTATGTTTTGCTTTGTTTATATGTATGGGCTTGGGCCTGGCATCTTGAACCAGAACATTATCCTATGAACTGAGCAAACCCTGCTCTGACAGTGTGTGAATGGATGGATGGTTTACCCAACCCTAAGGAAATCCAAATAGTCAGTAGGGGTGCTAAGGAACACAAAAGAGGACATCCTGTGAGGAGGACAGGTTACAAATCTTCCAGGAATTAAAGACTTGCAGTGGAAAAAACTATCTGGAGGGCTTCAAGAACGTTAATATTTGCCAAGAATAACCTAGTTGTTAAAGGTCCTGTCTGTGCTGGAAAATAGACTTTGTGACCACAGCATGCCTATTCTTTACTTTCTAGGAGTTTTCTTTCTGTTATTCTGATGAATCCATTTTTTTTTTTTTTCTAGGCAAAAAGCCTTGGCTGCTACTGGACAAAAGACAATAGAAGACGCTGCAAAATGGTAAGTACCTGTGATTTCTAAGGAGTGCTTTCGCATTAAACCTGGCTAAAAATCCTTGTTCATGTGCTGGTTCTGTCACTGAATTTGAAGTTAGCTGCCATTAAAAAACCCTGCATCTGAGTTCTTTTTTTTTTCATTTTAGTTCACGCAGAGAAAGAAATAATTGTATTTGTACTTATTCTGGGAAGCAAGATTATTTGCAGAAGGTCTGGGGTAAATCAAAAAAGCTGGGGAGGAAAGGGCAGTCTTGGGCAGAAGCAGCTACTTTCACCACAGCGATGTTAGTCAATTCATGGGACTGGCTGCTCTGGGCAGACACTCCTCCTCAGTTTTAAGCCTCCTGCTTATTTATGGCCGTGGCCACCGAGATCTGCTCACTGCCTGTGCAAAGGAGTCCCAGGCTCCGAGCCAGGATTGTGGGCGCGCACCGGGGCACATCTGGGAAGGTGGTTGGAGTCACCCGCAGGGTAAATGTCCTCCCTGCCTCGGCACAGCGTTCGCACCTCGCAGTGTGCACCCATGGGCAACGGGCACGGGGACCGAGGGGGAACCTGGGCTCGCCGTCCCAAAGGAAAGGAAGAAGGAAACAGGGAAAATACCTGTAAACCCATGGTTGCAGTTACAAACGCGTGCAGTAACAACGTGGGGTTAAGTGGCAATGGCTGAAGGCAAACAGCCCGTCTTCTTCCCTTGAGAAAGGCTCATTATAAAATAGGCTGAAAGGCTGATGGTCAGAGTGAGGTATCATTAGAGTCAAAATCACTTGTTAGTCTTGATCCCTGCAAAGTTTTTTCCTCTGTACCAAGACTCTCACAGAGTCTTCATATGTTATTCATATGCTGATAATTGATTGTTTTGCTTTAATTGACCTTCAAATTAAATCCAGTCTTTCCTTGCACTTTCTTCTGGGTTTTGTTGTGCTTTTTTTTTTTTTTTTGCTTGGTTTGATTGCTTTTTGCTTTTTTTTTTTTTTTTTTTTGTGGAAAGTGAGAGGAGACATTTGAGAATGGCATGTTCTTCCCAAATACTTTTTTTGTCAGGGATTCTACCACGCTTTCCAACAATCCCAATCCAACAGCTGCAAAGCCAAACATACAGCATGCGAAGAACAAGTTGAAGGATATCATCACATGGGATACGAGTTTCTGACCTTTGCTTGTGCATTTTCTGATTTGTCTTGTTTGCTTTTATTAGGGCTGAATAAAAAGGCTAGCTCTTTTTGAGTATTTTTTTTAATCTTCAGCTAGTTTTCATTTTGTCATTCTTCAATATTTTCTACACATTTCTTCTTTTTCTTCCTCCAGTCCTCTGTTTCCACTCATGAAAAAGGGGGAAAAATAATCCAACCCCCCCCCCAAAAAAAAATCTTTTTTGTTGTCTTTCATTTTCAGACATTGAAAGAAATGAAGGCACATAATAAAATGTAAAGTACACAGAAAATAAGCAGAAAAAAAACCCATTCTCCATTAGTTAGTACTTCAAAGAGAAAATTTGTAAGGAGCTGTTATTTTAGCTTTTCATTTGTAAGAAAATAACAACCTCGTGTTTCCTTTTTCTGGTCTTTACTATGTATGCCTTCAACCACAGGAAACAAGAGTAAGCGGTGCACACGCTTACTCTCTGTGATATGCTCTTGATTTCAGGTTGCACTCCCACTGCAATGATCCCTCTTTGGACGACCCAATCCCTCAGGAGTACGCTCTTTACTTGTGTCCCACCGGCCGTTTGCATAACCACCTGCAAGAGTTTTGGAAGGAGAGCAAGCGCCAGTGTGGGAAAAACAGAGCCCATGAGATTTTTCCACACATCACGCTCTGCGATTTCTTCACGGTAAGGCACAAAAGACGTGCAAGGGTCAAATATCAACTACTGGTGAAACTGGGCCACCTGCCATAGTCTTACATCAGAACTTCTCCTTGGTGATCAAACTGACGTGACCCAGGTCCAGGCGTGCTTGCTTAATATTTGAGTGTTCAGCCCCTGCATAAGCACCGGGGGCTTTCTTCCTCAGCCCCTGCATAAGCACCGGGGTCTTTCTTCCCACCACCCACTTTAGCTACCCACCTTAGGCCTTGGCATACCTAAAAATTGGATGCTGGGGCCAGTGGAATGCTTCGGGATAGCTGAGTGACACGTGTCTAGCATCCGTCTAGAGCAACGCTGTGCAGTCCAGGCTGCACGTGGACCTGCCAGCAGGAAGCACTGCTCCCCACATGCAGCTATCGGCAGGCTTCAGAGACCGTGCCCATTGCTGCATCCACCTAGGGTGTTAAACCTTCCTGGTCAGGGCAGCAGTGGCTGCCTTCAGCCAGCTGTGCAGCATGACTGCGTTATCATAGGATGTAGACAACTTTGGTATTCTGCCTACGGGAATCTCAGGGAGAGCCCTGCCTTCCCCAGAGCGCCCCAGCCAGAAGGTCATTGCTATGGTGGCATGTCCCAGTCTTTACCCTTTTTATTGAAGCTTGGATGTTGTGAAAAAGAGAGAAGCAGAATGCACAGGGATGGAAGGAGCAAGGGAACCCAGACTGGAGTCCAGCAGCGCAACTGAGTCACTGTCAATAACTTAACATGGAAGTTAGGCTCCTGAGCTGGACTCCCGATAGGCTGTTTTCTAGTTCTACAGATGCTACTGTCCTCCTAGGTGGCCTTCTGAATGCTGGGTAACCCTCTAGAGAACTTCCCAGCAGAGCTGCTTCTCCTGCATAGGTGAATGTGCCAGTATCAGCAAAGACCAGCAAAGGGTCACTGGTCTGGAAAAACTCTGGAGCCACCTGGAATCAGTTTGTGCATATTGATGGTGCGGCACATGAACATCAGCTGCAGCTGAGATGCGCTGAAACAGACATGAGATAGAGCAGCTGGACAAAAATTATTCTGTTAATCATAAACCATGCCACTAAGTATAGACAGTGAAAATAAGAGTATTTTGTTGCAAAATATTGAATGGTACCCTGTGGCCATTAATCACAATTATACAGAACAAAAATCATTAATTAATAACGACTGCCATGCGCTTGAAAGGTGTCAGGTTTAAAGGCCTGCCCCCGAAAAAGGCAACTGAATTGCAACCCTCACCTCACGCATCTCAGCCCTGTTTCAGGTAGCATATTTCTAGGGATAAATGCACCCTCCGGTGCTGCTCCCTGCTCCTTGGTTGTCAGCAAGAGCTGACCTGGGTGCCTCACAGGCCGAAAGCGAGACTCACTGACCTGGCTCTCACCTCCTTCTCCCGACCCGTCCCTCTCCTGTTTCCTGACTCCCCATGTCTTTTGCAGCTCCTGGACTTGTCGGCCCCAGAGGAGCCTGCTGCATAGCATTTGCCCCGGTGCAGGATCCCACCAGCTCCTGTCCCCCCACAGCCCAGTCTGCCCAGTGCCCCCTTGGTGCATCCCTCCTCCCTGTGGCCTGAGAAATGCTTGAGAGAGAAAGACGGTCTAAGCAGGAGGAGCTCCTTTCCTCTCTTCTGCTTTTCCCTTTCAGCAGCTTGACCCAGTGTAAAGGCTAAATGGAGCAAATAGCTCTGAGGAGGAGAATAAAGCAGCGCAGAAATGGAGCATCATTAATGTTCCTGTCTTTGGCTGGACGGCACAAATTCCATCTTTGTCTCTTCACTTCTTAAATTGCTTAATTGCCACTTTTTTGTGGAAGCATGGCTCTGTACAATCCTTTAATTTGCTATGATTAGAGCATTAAGGATCATAATGACAAAGATGCCTTAGGAATTTTGCTAGGTATGTTGCTCAGCATCTGAGATCTTGAAGTTTTAGCAGGAGCGATTTCAGCTAAGGACTATAGGATAACAATAACACAAACTCTTACTTAGAATTTAAGAGGGAAATCATGATCCCCGCCTCATTTCAGGCAGGTTATTGCACACCTGTCAGACAGTAAAATATTTTGGCCTTTTCCTACTGAGGCTAAATACACCTCCTGGTAGAAGGCTCAATCTTCTATTATAGCACCAGGATACTGTGCTGATCAAACTGCCCAATATTACTGATTTTAGTACCAGGCATTTCAGGCAAGTTCGTAGGTGTGTTTGTCTTTCTCAGGAAGTCTAATGCCTGCACTGTTTTCTGGTGCTCCTGTATAACATAGGCTACAGTAGTAGCTGTTGAGCCGGTGGGTAAAGCCTGCTCCTCCTCTGTTTTCTCTCAGTGTGAAGACCAGAAAGTGGAATTGTTGTATGACACCTTAAAGCGAGTCGGTGACAGCTTTTCACAGTGCTTTCCGCCATCCATTTCCCTAACACTACATTCATCCACCAGCTACCTTGGCTTCTTCATTGGTGACAGCCATGCAAATACGCTCAAAGAGTTTGCTCTGGCATTCTCCTCAGAGGCTTCGTCCCTGGCAGGTAGGACCAACATCAGAGGGAAAATGGGTGGGTCGTAGCACAAATGCTTAGGCATGGTACTGAAAACATCTCCTGTGTCTCTGGGGGAGCTTAGCCGACGTTTTACTGCCAGCCAGCACCCTTTCCTCCTACAGATTTGAAAACAACGTGGCTAGGGGAGCATGTTTTAGACTTTGAAGACACAGTGGTTTTGTCTAGAAGCTGAAATGGTTGGCTGTGTGGCTTGATAGGCCGTCGATCGGGATATCCAAGAATGGCAGGGATATAATACTCCCTATCCCCAGACCTCCATCCTCATGGTGCTATGGCCCAGCTTGATGGCCCGACTGCATCCCTGAGAAATAGGTCCTAATCCCTACTCCAGTGACATTCAAGGGAAACTGCATCACCAGTGGAGACTGGAAGGACACAGCCCCAGCATAGCTTCATCTGGGAGAAATGAGTTCAATACATCCCAGACTGGGAAAGGAATTCAAGCCCTTGTTCATTTTTTTCTCCCAGCTAAAGCCAGGGAGCAAATCCAGTCCAGATTTGTGAATTATTTTGGCATGATTAAAACCATGGCATTCTGCAAAACCATTATTCAGCAAAACTATGATCTACTCTACTATCAATTACTATGATATTTCCTGCATCATGCAAAGCATGTAGGATAAAACAAGAAGAGCTTTAAAAGACCTTTGCTTCTATGTTGTGACGTGATTGATTCATTCCTAGATTGCCATGTGAAGCCCTGCCTAAAGCAGCTCCACCTTACCTTGGCTCACAAGTTTTATCCTCACCATCAGAAGACTTTGGAACAATTGGCCAAATGCATCAACCCAGGGGAGACCTGCCACTGGGTAGCTGCTCTCTACTCACGGGACATGCGTTTTGTGCATTACCAGGTACTGTCATCAGATTTATTTGATTTCCTGAGCCTGCAGTCAGACCCTTCGCTACAGTCATCTTGACTTTTTTTTAATGAAGAAAATCAGTGCATGCACAGTACAATGTTTCAAAAAGCATGGTTGTTTCAAGTACCTCTTTGGGTTGCAAAACTGTACTCATGAATCAGTAGAAGATACCTTTATGGGAGGCTGCTTGACAGGCACGTCAGCAAGGTCTAATTCCAAAATTCAGCAGAAAAAACTAATCTTACCGTGACATGAGAAAATAAAAGAGACGGGAAATTATGATCCTTGAATTTTTGCTAGGATTTGTCAGATCACAGCTTTGCAGTAAAATTCCGTTCAGCAAAATTAGTTTTCTTGATTGTTCCAGCCATGATGAAAACTGCACAGATTAAATATCAATGAGCAGGGTACAGTTCTTGCTGATGATTTTCTGCTTAACAGACTCTTAGTTAAAACCAGTCAATATTTCTCCAGTTCTTACTTCCAAATTTAAATTATGGAATGATCAACATTTTTTAGTCGGATCAATATATTGCTTTGTCACAAGTCTCATATTGGATTTTGGTCACACTCAGGAGAGCTGCAAGTAATCACAAAAATAGCTGATAATGCTTTTGCTACGTTTACTTTCAAATAAATCTGTACTAGTTACAGGAAAAAAGTATTTTTATGAAAACCGAGTGCTTATTTTTACACATACTGCAAATGCAGTAGTGTCTTCCTTTTTCTCTGCTGAAGTGCCATTAAAGAGCACGTTGCAGAGTGGAAAATAGTACTGGTCACTGTGTCCAGCAGAGAGTTGAACAAGCATCCCCTGAACTACTGCAGCATGTGCAGCAGCGGACTCCGGGCAGCAGCCTGACCCTGCTGCATGTTCCCCCCAGACGCTGAGGGCCCTCTTCCAGTACAAGCCCCAGAACATCGATGAACTCATGATCAACGCTGGGGACTTCATCTACGTTGACCCGACGCAGCAGTCTGACGTGAGCGAAGGCTGGGTGATCGGGACCTCGCATCGGACCGGCTGCAGGGGTTTTCTTCCCGAAAACTACACTGAGAAGGCCAACGAGTCAGACACGTGGGTTAAGCACAGGTAAGCTGGGGATTCATGGGTGTTGCTTTATGTCAGTCGCTTTTCCTGCTGGGGAGCTGTGGCAGCGTTCCTCCTCACTGTGAGCTGTGGGCTGCCAGGCGGGAGCTGGAGGCGGCGTGGGCAGAGGAGACAGGGGTCCTGGGGGTCTGGGTGGGATGTTGAGACTTCTGGAAGAAACGACATAGGACACACACCCACAGACACCCAGAGTTCATTAGTTCAGGGATAACCCCTGTTAGCTCTTGAACAACCTGAACATCCTAATGAATTTTAAAAGACCACGTTCTGCCAGGCAGGCTGAGCCTTCAGCCTGGCTCACTGCTTTCTTCTTTCTTCTTTTTTTCTCATTTCAAGAGCTTGCAAAGTTAACTTGAAATGAAACCATGCAAAGGTTGCTCCACCACCTTGAGCCCACCCTCATCCTGTTGATTTATCCTGTATCAGCAGGCATCTGTCTGGCTTCCTGCGCTTTGCTCTGCAGCTGACAGCGCGGCTGATGCTACTTGTAGATTAGAGCTGATTTTTCTAAGCAGGGAGGTGTAGGTCCACTTCTTGCTGAGTCCTCAGAGACAGAGAGGAGGCAACCAGGTAGTATTTCCTGTTTGAAGATCACACTTTAGCAGGGTTACACCCAATATATGCCATCAGTTCATATTATTTTAGCCTCATTTTTACTGGGCAGATTCTAAATCAAGAACAAAGTGAAAAAGTGGATTGCAAGTGCGCAAAAAATATTGAACGGAATATGAATCCTGACTTACATGTGTCTGTAGACAAAATCATGATTTAAAAATCCCTTCTATTTGTGTGTGTGCGCCCATATGTTTGTGTGTGTGTGTGTTGCTTCTGCTTTTTCTACAGGGAATATGTTTTTGTAACAGCTTCGAAATTATTCACCCGAACTGAAAATGAACCTAACGTAAAGCTGAATGGAGAAGTCCATAGTTCCAGTATGTCAAGGAGTGTAACCAATGTACTTTCTCTTCAGGTAATTGTTTTTTTCTATTTCTTATCTTTGCCATGTACTTGTGCAGATATACTATTAATTAAAAGCATTTAGTAAATTTAATAGTATCTTCCTTTTTCTCCCTCACATTTTCATGTTATGTTGTAATGCACATATATACACACACACACACACACACACTCTCTCATATGTTCATACTGTATGGTATAATATCTCATAAATATTTTGTAACATGTCTGATGTATATTACTCTTGCTTTCTTTCATAAAACTCTTTTCGTTCCTGTCATAATAGCACAACATACGAGTTCTCTGCTCAGGTTTCTCTGTGCACAGCCTTACTGGGCAGGCTTGTGCAGAGAGGTATGGCAACAAGTCTGACAAGAGAGACGCAGGCACATCTTCCCCTGACTTTCATACGGGTTCATAACAGAGTAACTAGAACAGAATTAGGCTCATTGTTGATTTTTACTTTTGTGTCCAGATTCTATGGATGCCACCTTGGTGCTTTATGTGGTCCTAGAAATTAGCACGTTTAAATGCTTCATCTTCCTTTGTATTTTTAGATACGTAGCTAATGCAAATAACTGCATAGAACTGCAGCAAGAGAACAGCTAGCTGGAAAGGTTAGCAGTACTGATGGGATTACGTTTTTGTCCCAGTTTCAAAATCAACATGTGTCAATTTTTTCCCAGGTTTTCCACTGGTCTTCTGGTAGGAAGCGTAAAACAAATAAGGACTCTGGTTTTTTACCTACAGCACATTTGCACCTGCACTGCCTTATTGGCTCTGACTGTCAGGGATGTCAAGACGGTCCTTCCTGGCACACTGACATGCTGCAGAAGCCCCTTTGGGCTTGCTGGCCCCACGGCCTCTCTTCTCGCTGTGCTGGGGGATAACCCCGGGTTCATTTGTGTTAACATCAGAGAAACTTGAGGGCACCTTGAGGGAACTTCCATCCTGGGGCCTCCCAGGATGCTGTGTGTACAACTGTAAGACAGAAACTTCTGCACGAGTCACACGTCCTTCTACCGGCTCTTGATTGCTCTTGGCCTCTCTTTTCTAACTCAGATCTGTGGCAGAGCCACCGCTTGGCCTGAGGAACACGTTTTGTAGATGTGCACGTCTCCAGTCTAGGAGTTTCCCCAGCCTCTGGGTTCCTCCTAAGCAGAAGAGCAAGACCACAAAACCTCAGTTTTAAACTCTGATCTTGTGGTGGTTGATTCGTGTTTCATGGCAGAAATGCAATAGTGTTTAGCAAAATACATAAATAAAAATCTCTTAAGAATTCCCTTCTCTGCTGCTGAAGATACACATCGCTAACCTCAGTGCTGCAGCAGTAACGCTGCGATGGGTTACTGTTGAAAAAGTTTTAAAGCCTTTGACCTGTTCCTCCTTATCGTCTTACCTGCATTTAACATGCATTGTATACTAACCCCAAACTACTTAGAACTTATTTGTAATTACATGCAGTCTGAGTAAAAATGTGGCCTCAGAGGAGATCTGGGTTCACTGTTGACTTGGCCACACAGTTGTGAAAAGTGTAAAAGTAGTGTTCTCTTTAGGAAAAGAAAGATGAGCTTGGTGTTAGTCCTGGTGTAGAAAAGAGCATTACCACTTAAATCTTAGCTAGTTTCCCTCTTTTGTTTATACCAGCCATATATATTAAAATTATAATTCCTTCCCTCACTGGAATTAAAAGACCTGTTATCAGCACTACCTTTCACTAGTGTAAACACAGAGTTAAAACCTAATCTGTAGCCCATGAAGGTCAGGGATCTCTTTCATTTGCCTTCAGTGGAGAGCCAGTCAGGCTTACTATTGTTCTAAAGATAGGCATCTATTATAGCAGCTCCTTTCTCTCCCCCTCTGTGCTTGTTATAAACCTCCCAGGACAGGTCTGCTGTTCCTTCCTCCATCAGGCAGCATCCAGGAATCCAGACTTTTCATGCAGGCTATATATAATATCGTAATGAAAACCCCTTTTTACACAGCTATCTCAGAACGCCACCCTGCGAAGAGGCGTGCTGGTGATGCGCCACGGGGAAAGAGTTGATCAGGTCTTTGGCAAATCTTGGCTTCAACAGTGCTTGACTGCAGATGGTGAGTAAGATAATGGAAGGATCTTAGCAAATCAGAACCAAAACCAATTAACCCCAGTTATGGGTACAAGAGATTCGGTCCCCTATGTGTAAATGTAAACACTGACACAAAACAGTGAGTAACATTGCAAATCAGGTACAGCGCTGCTTTGACCTGCACGTATCCAGTATTTCATAATGTCCTAAAGTCCTTCATGTTTATGTTAGATAAACCCTGCAGAACAAGCAAAGCTCTTGTGATACTGACGGACGTGTGTCTCACTGATGGATGTACAACACACAAGATTTCTGCCACTCGTTACACAAGGTGGCGGTTGTCAGACCCCTCCACCTTTCTGCGCTTGAGTCAGAATCATGGTCCATGGAGCAGAGTCACAGTACATCACTAGTCCAACATGGGGAAGAGGAGCAAGAGCAAGCCATGCTGAAACTGAGATGTCAGCACTGACCTAAATTAAAAGCTGAATTTCTTGGCCCCCTCTCTCAAAAAAAAGTATGTTTCAAGGTGAATAAAACTGACCCAGAACAGAGAAATATGTGTCAGGAGGAAGGAAGGGAACAAGAAGGTGGGAGTTCAGAAGGGAGAACTTTGTGCTGAAAGTGTCTTTTGTTATGCTGGAGTTCTCCTATATTAAGCATGCGAAATTCACACTAGATAATGAGGGTGGTACCTTCTGGCTGCATAATCAATTAATTGGTTTCATTTTTCTTCAGTGGAAATGTTTTTTGTCATTTTGGCAATGGGAAAAGAATATCGATGTGGAAAGGATTTTTGTTTCATCTGAGCCCCACAGAGCCGAATTCTCACGATTTCCTGACCTCTCTCTCCTCCCCCTCATTTGCTCCTTCAGAGCTTGCAGAAGAGGTGCTATTTTGTTAGGACAGGTGATTCCCCAAGCCAGTGTTGTGACCTTAAAATGTGATCTCTTTAAGGTAATAGCAGTCACCGGGTTTTTTTCATCAGTGAGACACTGACTATGTTTGTAGAACTAAAATAATTCTGTAGGCATCTGAGTTCAGGCACTGCCCCATGATCCCCCAAATTGCTTAGTTATTAGCTGTCTCCTTGGCGTGGTCTCGGCTGATGGCAGCTCCCCCTTGCCCACGTGGTTTCCAGGCGAGGTTTGGGGAGAGCACAGACGATGCTCCCCAGTGGGCAGACAGCGTGGGTGTTTGAGGTGGAGGGAAGAGAGACTAGCTCCTTGGGCAGGTGCCCTGCTTCATCACTTGCCCTTGTGGCCAGAGAACGGGCCTCGGCCTGTTTCACTTGCCGGTGGAGATGTCACTCCGGGCTGAGTTTTCAGAACCAGGCATCCAACCATTCAGAAGAAACGAAGCCATTATAATGAAATGCCACCTGTACGTTCAGCTGCTGCCTCCCTTGTGCTGCAGCAGAATGTCCCACCTCGTTTCAGGAAAATACTACAGAGCAGATCTGAACTTCCCTTCCACCCTGCCAAAGCGGAAAGACAGCGTGAAGCATTTTGAATACGATCCTCCTTTATCTTGCTGTGGTATTTTCCAGTCAAGGCTTATAGGTAAGCTGGATAATATCCTCCTGCAAATGTAAGGGTTTGGGAAGCAGGCTTTCATCATCTGCAAAAGCTCATACTGGCTTTGCAGTAGAAAAACTTCCTAGCAGCACTCATTGTGGTAACACTTCTCTATGGGCAACCACTGCAAGATCTTGTGAAATAGTAAAATAGAGAGCGGGGCTCATTGCTCATCTTTGAGACCCATTCTGCCAGTTCCTGGCAAAGAAAGTTAAAAGAAAGAAGCTGCAACACTACCTGTGCCCTGCTGCTTGTCTGCAAGGGACAAATGTCTTACGCAGTTGTCACTGAATGGGCAGTGAGGAGTGAAAGGCTGGCCAGAGGAAGCAGCTTCATGGTCAGCAGAGTGTGGTCACCTCATCACAGGTACCTGACAGCTGGGTGGTATGGGTTAGTCTGACTCAGTTCACTCACGAGATGAAGTTGTTCCTGCTCCCTGAGCAAGCGCACCTGACTGTGACAATGCAAGTCTGGTGCAAATGCTTGTCTCTGATGATTCAGATATACGGAGACAAATGCCTAACTGCTCTTTGCAGATTTGGAGTGAATCGTCTGTAATTATCTTTCCAACACTCATGTTAAACTTGCTGTTGCCACCAGAATGAGCTTTCTAGTGAGCTCAGTCAGCCGATAGTGTGAAAAAATTAATAGAAAGGGACTGCCAATGTACCCCACGTCAACGAAACTGAAAAGCTCCAAGCTGTTTTTTGCAGAAAGTATTTTGTAGTAGTTTCTTACCTGTCATGATTTGTAAAGAGCAACTCGCTTTGCTGTTCCCATCCAGGGGAAGCTCTGCTGGACCAGGAGGTGACAGTCAGCTACGCGTACTCATCACCCGCACTCCGCTGCATACAGACAGCTCAACACGTACTGCAGGGTAAGGCAGCAAAACCGGCCAGGTGCTTTTGCCACGGTGAAAATGTCTTCACCAAACTTCTGTGAAGTCTCTGAGATGAGTAATTAAGATGTATGACTTTGTGGTTATTTGTTGTTATATTTAAGCAGGGAAGACAAGGTGGTTTTGCCCAGCTGGTAATATAGGCAGTAATAAACCTGCTGCCATGTGTATGGTCTGGAGAGTACTATCCCATTAACTCTAGTCCTTGCTAGTTAAAATGAAATCTAATCTTATATGAAACAGAGGTGTTCCACATGAGGTTGAATTCAACATTAGCAGCTCCTCATCAAATCACCACTGCCACCTCTTCCAGAAAATATTCTGAGCCAAAACCCAAATGTTTCCAGTGCTCTGAAGGATATGTATGTGAATCAGGGAAGACAGCTTTCTCCTGAAAGCATCTGCCTTTGCAAGCCAAATTACTTTAATTCCTTCATATTGCAGAACCTCTTTCCTTCTCCTTCTCCCCCTCCCTCTCCCTCTCTTCTTCTTCCTCTCCTGTGCCCTCCAACAGGTCTGTCAGAGGTTCACAGTTCATTACCATGTTTACATCAGAATTACGATGGGAGTGCATTTCTTCTGGGAATTGGTGCCACTCAGTAACCTCTCTTGAGAATAATCAACAAAATAATGTGTCTTTTGACAAGACAATTCCATGACTAACCCTGTAGGACAATTTATTGCCCCACCGAGGACCACTGAGCAAAATGTTGTATTTTTATTCATATATTTATTATAAAATAAAGTTTATTCAGATTGCAACATTACTGAGGTCTTTTCTTCTGTTCTCTCCTATACCTTGCAGATCATCACAAGAGAGCTCCAGAAATAATAATAATAATGTAAGAATTTGTAGTGCCTTAACATAAGTCAGAGAAGAATATAATGTTGGCTTCATTTAATCAACACGATCCTCTTTTGTTCGTCAATAAGTAATTCATTTTCATTAATGAAAACATTACAGCGAACAAGATAGAATGTACAGCATGAATGTAACACTTCGAGTGTACCTTTCTCTTCTTAATAAGTATTTCTTGTTCTTGCAGGGCTTAAATTAAATCAAAAGGTCAAAATCAGGGTGGAACCAGGACTGTTTGAATGGACCAAGTGGGAAGCAAGCAGAGCAATTCCTAACTTTATGACTGTGACAGAACTGGCAGAGGCCTCTTACAAAATAGACACAAGCTACAGGTAATTGCTTTGTATCTAGCTGTTAAAGCCGTATTTTTTTTCCCTTGAGGTATCTCTTCATCTTTTTATTTATCATAAACCATTATGAACGCTGCAAAAAATGGGTGATTCTGATCAAATTCAAGTCTGCATGATCTGTTCCCAAAATATGACATGCTGTCAGCTGTCTGGTTGCAAGAGTCAACTTTGTTTGCTGCTCTGACACAGACACACACACACGCTTGGGAATGTGCGTGCACGTAGCACGCGGGTGCACCGGCACATGCACAAACATCTGATACTTGTGTACGGGACCAGCCCTGCTCTGGTGTTGCCTTAGATGCGCCGGCTCAGGCCCATGGTTTGTCATGCACAAGGACAGCTGCATTATAGGCATTAGTGTCAGGTACCAGGAGTTTTGTTTTTACCTTTGGCTCATGTGAAGCACATTTTAGAAATGTGAAGAATAACCTGTCAGGTAAATAACACGCTGGCTTTCAGCAACGAAGAAACGTCACTTTAGAAAAGGTTAGTAAGCCCTTTGTTTAGGGTCTGCAGGGCAGCGGCAAGAGCGTGAGCCCAGGCTGGGAGGTGGCAGCTCCACACCTGAAATGTCTCTGGTTTGTGTCACTGAATCAACAGCTACAAGAGGAAGGGAATGCGGGGTGCCACCCCCGTGCACCCCAGGGCAGAGCCATGCAGGGTCTGGGGAGAGAGAGGTGAGCCTGACAAGAGCCAGCTGTCCTTCTGGTTTTGGGAGCAGGCAGGGTAACAGCTTTTCACTATAATTGATGTTTGTGCCCACTATAAATGATGTTTGTGCCGAATTCGGTCGGGGAGGGGAGTTGTTTTGTTTTGAATTGCTCAAAGATTAGTACTGTGCTCAGCAAGGACTTTTTGGGGCCCTCACAAGGTGGGGGGTGATGCCTTTTCTGAGTACTTGCAAACCACAGCAGGGCAGGAAATGATAAACCTCCAATTCAGTCTAGCTCCTCATCTTGCTCACAAACCAGGCTGTTCTGTGTTTGCAGTGCACAACCAGATCCAGGAAATTACTCAGCTAATAAAAGTGAGTGTCTCTGGGGTTTCCCACATATACAAGAAAGGGGGAAAGGAAACTTCTCATGTCTTAATGCATTTCTCACAGCCAAGCAACTGTCTTCATTTGAAGTTGCATGGAGGAATAAAATCCTTCATTTTCTTGGATCATAGTACTTTCTGGTGTGTTTTACCGCCAACAGACTGTTTTCCCTAGTTTTTTTGATAAAAAAATCACTTGCCTCAAACTTTCACATAGAAAAGGGTGCAAATGCAGAGCAGTGGGGAGTTGAGAGAGGAAGCTCTGAAGCAGTGCTAACTACAGGGTTCAGACCCCTCACAGCTCACTCAGGCCCAGGCAAAAATAGGGTGGATGAGCTATAAACTTGCACCTATGATGCCAGTTTCTTCCCATCACATGCACGGTTCAAATCCTCAGGTCCCAGGGGCTGGCTTTACCATATTCACCCACTGCAAATGACAACCTTCAACTAGGTTAAGTCCCCGATCGTTCCCTGTCAGCAGTGGACCTAACCCAAATTCGCCTGTTTCCAGTGCCACTAAGAGGCAACGTGAGTGGTGCTGAAACATTTGCTGCCCATGCATTGTGTGCTGAGATGAAATCATCTTGAGGTTCACTGCACCCAGTTGCAGACATCTAAGAGTTGGGTGCCTAGGCTGTGACGGTTAGCTAGCAGCCTTCTTGTCGGTGGAAAGAAGGAGACTCCCAAAACAGTGACTTTCCATCTTAGATAGCCTATGTCAGACACTTAAGATAGCATGAATTTCCCTCTGAAGGGGCTTACTTGTCTCCATTGACCTAGCCAGACACTTGAGTTGTAGGCAGCTACGGCTGGGTGAGATTAACTCTGCCTCTCTCTCCTCTCACGCTCTCACAGAAGCAGAGGGGTGGTAGATGCTCCCTGTCCCAAAGCAGGATAAACTCTGCCTTTGCCGTTCCTGCTGTTAAAGACTGCCAGTCACAGTGTAAGCCACTTATTTCTTTCCTCTTCACCCTTTGCATGGAGGACAGACCCTTCCTTTTCCTCTTCACAACAGTCTTTTGCAGACTACTATGGTGTCCTTCTTCAGCCTTTTCCTCCAAGCTGAACTCTTCCCATCCTCCTTGTAGGCTGTGCTTTCTGGACCCCTGTTCACTGCTCCCCTCTGGATTTTCTCTTGTTGGTCCTCATCTCACCTGCACTGTAGCACTCACAGTTGGACACAGCACTCCCACAGAGACCTTAGCCTGGGCTGAGCACTCCTGTTGCTATTTAGCCTGGAAACCACTGGGGCCAGTGCTGGGGATGCTCAGTTCTGCTGCAGGATGACTGGTTCATAACAGGGTTAATACTGAAGGGACTGAGGTGCCAACAGGACAACACATTAAAAAAAATTGCAGCTCTGCCAAAAGGCCGACTAGTTTTGAATACCCCAATCTTGACTTCTCCGACCTAGCCAGGATTAATATTAGCTATGATTAACAAACCAGCATGAGCGTTTCACATGGTTTTACCACCTATTTTCTACTTCTGCAGTTTGTGCTGACATAATGTACCAAGGACTCACCTGTGAAAGTACACTGTGATACCATACCTTACTACAATATATTAATCTAATCTTACTCCTGCCTATTCACTGAATAAGGAGACAATCAAATCGGGGTGAGGGGGGCAGTTGCTTGCAAAAAAAAAAAAATTAACACCCTGTATTGTATCACAACACATGGCTAACAATATTTGCCAGCCTTAGCAGTGAACACCTCCCCTTCCTTCAGAAGATAGATTAAGAGGATGACATGAAAAATAGATGAAAAATAGAAGTGCTTAGATACTTAGGAATGGTGCATTGTGGTTAAAGTCCTTGGAAACATTTTTTTTTTAACTCTAGGAGTTAAAGTCTTCACTATCCTTTTGTCCAGCTAATGCAGATATGCCTTGTTTGTTTTGCTTTACTTATTAAGGAGACTAACTCTGAGATCCCAAATCTTGAAAGCATTCACATCATCAGTGTCTCGCCTTGGTTTGAACTCAGCCAGGATTGCTAGAGCTGGTCTGCTCTGCAAGTCTGCAGTCCTTACCTGGGCAGTGGTCCTTGCCGACAGAATTGCTCAAAGCACAAGCTTTTCTTAGGCATGAATCTTATTTTAAATAATCTCTGCTGTAAACTACAAGTTTTATTAAAGCATGGTTTTCCCTGCATCTGGCGCTTTATGAGCTATGAGATTTAGCCATAAGATTTAATAGAAATTACTGTTGGGGAAGCTAATGCTCCATGCAAGCTGAGGTAGCAGTATGTCAGCCAAGTCAGTAGATAAACCTGTATCTTTTTAACCAAGTGCCTTTTCTCTGGTGTAGTCATTCAACAGTGCTAACAGTGTCCCCATATTCATCTAGATTAACATATACTTGTGATTTTATTGTCAGGGGTAACTTCCCACTCTCTTCTCTGGTGCCATCGGAAAGTTATGAAGAATATGTAAGCAGAAGCTCTGCGGTTATAAAACAGATCATCACTGCCTGCCCCAGCAAAGGTAATGGTTTCAGGTCTTTGTATGTTCTGTCAGACACTTTCAGCAACAGGAACAGGCAAAGATCTGCCAACAGAAGCACATTTAACATGAGCTGTTGGTATTGCACAGAGCTTAAGGTAGACTTAGTCCTTGTCGTGGGCTACACTAAATCAAAATCAATGCAATTTATGGGATAGAAATGAAAAAGCAAAATTAAACAGAAGACAGTAGAGTACTAAATTGCAAGAGTATACTCTTTGCTTCGTCTTTCTACATTGGGATGTAGCTCAGCATAAGATAACATACTTTTCTGGAAAGCTCATTTTTCTCTTTTCCTAGGAAATGCTTTCTCTTACTAGCTGGCATTGCCTACAACACACCAGACTTTTTCTGACTGGCACAATACACTCTGCCACATTATCAAAGAGGTCTGCAAAGATGAATGACCCCATACCCATCTGCTGATGGGTAACCTGACAGTGCAGCAGCTCCCTTACTACTTTTCTTTGCTTTCTCTGGTATATCAGGTGTCATCCTCATTGTGGGCCACGGCTCTTCCTTGGCTTCTTTCACCCGACCTCTGATAGGGCTCCCTGCCAGAGACAGCAACGACTTTGCCCAGGTGGTACGAAAGGTAAGAAGATTTTTTTTCGGCAGGAAGCTTTCTTTTTGTTTTATTATACTTTTAATAAGGAGCCTGCTTACGCAGTGGGACATGCGTGTAACTGCATGCCAATACCAATGACATTAGCTTTTTCATTACAAACGGAATCTCATGTAGTTTTAGCAAAGCACTGGAGGTCAAGAGAAGGATTTTCTCCTGGTGAACAGTATGTGACTAGCAGCTAAGTCTTTGGAGATTTTCATCCAACTCCCCTGGAAAGCCAATGCCAGGTAACAGCTACAGACAAGAGGCACATTTGGAAGCCTCTCCATCTGGAGCTAGCTTCCTTCCTTTAGAAACAGGGCTAAGAGTCTTCCCTCTCCTCCCCATGGTGTTGCGAGTGTAACCTGCAGCTACATTCAGTGAGTCACTCTTCAAGAAGCTGTGTGTTTTTCAAGTCACTCTAAGTTCACAACTTCAGTGCTCAGCTACAGAATGAAGTGGAGAAGGGTTTTCTTGACAGCTTCACAAGTGGGGCCTGTGATTGAGACTTGGTCGCCAAGGTTTTTTGTTTGTTTTATTTGTGTATTATCACCAGTGGCAGAATTCTTCACCCCAGTTTTCCTTACCATCTGCCTTGGTATGACCAACCAGAGAATTCAGTCTTTAGATATATTTTTACTACCACTGTCGATGCATAAGAAGGAGTGAATATGTCGATGCATATGGGGTGATGACACAAGTTCAGCTCTCACCCCACAGGCCTCCAGTCTGGTTTTAGTTCATTTCAGAAGTGGCAAAATGTCCCGGTCTCTCCTCCCAGAACAGTCTCAGAGTCTGCTCTCTTCTGTAGCAAAGCCCCCTCTTTCATGTCAAAGCAATGACCCTGCTAGTAACTCTGCTGGTAATTTCTTTCCTAGATCCCTTCGCTGGGCATGTGTTACTGCGAAGAGCTGAAAGAGGAAAACAAATGGCAGATGGTCAACCCACCAGTGAAGACGTTAACTCATGGAGCAAATGCAGCGTTTAACTGGAGAAATGGTATCGTGGAAGATTAGAAGGCCGGCTCTGCCTTTGCAGTTGTCAAAAATGAGCCAAAGACAGGTTATGGTTCAGCACAGTCCAGTGATTCATCCAGAAGACTTACAGAGAGTGGGAAATACCCTCCCTGAGTTGTCAAAGCACAGAAAAACACTTCCGAGTTTGGTGCCTGAATTTTGTTTTTATTTCAGTGACTGAGAAGAAGGAACCTAGGAACTGGCATGCAAGTGAGAACTCTTCCGGTGGTGAAGAAAGTACCTTTTAACCTTTTCTGAGAGTACCAACATTTAATAAATACGGAACTACCTGATTATAAATTCCACTGCTAAAGGCACTAAAGTAGACAATATTGCATTTTCCAAGACCAAAATACATCCAGTATGAATTGCTTTTTTTTCATGCACTTGGATATTTTCAGACAAGCAGGGAAACTGGGACTGAAAAAAAGTCATCTCCTACCCCAACAGGAGACCAGCTCTACCTAAAGCCACTGGGTTTCCTGTTCACTCCGTCAGTTCTGCAAGAGCAAATACCACACTGACTGTTCATTTACCTCTTCTACAAAGGGGGTCCATTTTCTATCACAACAGCTCCCCATTCAGCGATTCCTGAGTGATCCATATTGCAAAAGGCACTAAATGATTCCTTTTTGAAGAAAACTGAACTGATTGCTTTACTGTTGCTGGGACAAAGAAAGATGCCCTGCGTTACTGTACTGGTGACAAAACCGTGACATGAGCACCTCTAACTGCTGAACACTTCCTGGGATGGCACTCACAGACACAAAACAGCTTTCCTTTGTGCTGTTCCGTGCCAAATTGTATAAATAGTGGCACACCTACCGGATGGGTTATCCGAAAGGTCTCTGTAGCTCTTCTCTTGGTGATTTGTTTATTTAAGGAAATGTAGCCCTAAAATTTTATGCACAAACAGGAACATGCCTTTCCACAGTCTGTTTTCCTTTCTGATTTTCCTTTCTAGTTATCCTCTCAGATAACTACCTCTGGGAAAGCACAAGTGTTTCTTTCAATGAAAGGAAAAAATGGAGGTTTCTCTTTCTCTCTTAGCATGACTAAAAATGTTTTCATTTTCACTTTTCATTTCCCTGCTCCTTCTTGACATATCTCTGTATGCGTGCCGTTAGCCATCAGGGCATGTGGTAGAGCCCATCCAACATTCAGGCTTTGGGGCTGACAAGCCCCTTATCTATGGGTGTGGAGATTTCGTATCTCGGTCTTGCACCTGAAATGATTCATTTTGACTTTTCAGCTCTGGTGAAGTTGCTTGAGCTCTTGCTTTTCTGACAGTGCTGTAATTTTAAAGTGAAAACCAAATGCCCCAGGGCCGAGACAGGAGCTCTTTAGCTAGCAAGCAATGCAAGGAAGGGCATAGGACGGCATTGCTGGTTGCAGCTTGAGCGCATGAGATGGGTGGCTACAGATGCAGCCCCGGAAAAAGGTAAAAACCCCAAGTGCCATCACAGCCTTTTCTTGCTCCGGGGGAGCAGGATGCCGCTGCAGCACTGAGAAGACCGTGGCTTGGTTACTTCTCCACATCTCGCCCTGTCACGCACTTGCTGTCA
Source organism: Aptenodytes patagonicus (assembly GCF_965638725.1). Classification (NCBI taxonomy): domain Eukaryota; kingdom Metazoa; phylum Chordata; class Aves; order Sphenisciformes; family Spheniscidae; genus Aptenodytes; species Aptenodytes patagonicus. The sequence continues at coordinate 126,910,048 of NC_134949.1, forward strand.
GCTGAGAGGGGCAGGTGTGGTGAGGGACGATTTTGCACTGAGCCTCGAAGGCAGTGGCAAGGCTCCTCTGTGGTCTTCAGGGAGGGCTGTGAGTCAGAGGTCTAGCTGAGAATGGGCCGTATGATACAAGAAAACCAGCACGCAGGGGAAAAGCAAGGTGATGAAGGAGGGAGCAACATCTCCGCCTTGCGCTCAGCCATGCTGACAGCAACCAGCAAGGGTCTCCCACCACACCACCTGCTCCCTCGGGCTGGGCTCAGTCCCTCTGTTGGTGAAAAGCAGCCCCTTTGGGTTCTCTGGTTCCTCAACAAGGAACCTGTCCACGTGGGAAGGGAGGGGGAAATGGGGACAGTGGGGCAATGGGGGTAGCATGGGGCAAGGACCTGGCTCTGGGTATGGCACATCTCCGGTCGCTCCTGGGAGGTTCGAGCTCAGTGCTAGCAGAGGAGTCAGCTCCCACCTCACAGTGCTCCCGTGGGGCTTTCCTCTCCATGAAAGCTGTTGCTTTCGGTGTGATTTGCTCTGATTTCATAAAGCGATTTCAAGCCATAGGACAGGTGTCATCTGAGAAGCTGTCACCCCAGACTGAAACCCCTGTGTGAGAGGTGGTCCCAGCTCTGACCAGGGGTGGGTGCAGTCCCAGGGTTGTGCGGGCATTGGTGTGTGTTTCTGGATTGAGCTTTTGCTAGCGCTACAGCCTCTGGATAGGGACCTGGCTCTGTTAACACATGGTAGCGGCTGTACTTGTTATGGTCCGTGCTCCCGTTGTCCCTCACCTCTGAAAAGCTGCCTTTTAAGACAGCTTTTGCAGTCTGTGTCCCAGGTTTCAGCCTATCTGCTTTCAGCCTTTTGAGTTGCTCCAGCCTTGGGACTGATCCCTCCTCTCTACGTGAGAAGAAATGCAGGCAAGTCGTGGGGAGTGCCTTTCTTCTCCAGTGGGGCACATGTCTATGCAACTATATTGCGTAAGGGGAAGTCTTGACCTCAGTGGCCCAGGCACGGAGGCTGGTTGGAGCGAAACAAAAGCCCAGGTGAGGATAAGGATGGGTGGGAGCGACAGCGGTGCTCCAGGTTCACGCAGGAAGCGAAAATGCCTGCCGCTCAAATGACACCCCATGAGAGCTGGGCATGATGGCACACTGCCCGCCTGGGGATGGAGCCAGAGGCAGATAAGGAGAGGTAGGTGAGACCTGTGCTCTCCTCGTTACACGACGCACCTGCCTGCAGGGTATGGAGTTGGCACCAACTGACAAGAAAGAGAAAAAGGAACCTTCCTTCAGGAACAGGAGTCTTCAAAGCCATTTAAAAGACTGGTCATTTTAAAAGCATTACTAGCATAAGATTTCAAGTGCTTTCATGAGAAACTTTCCCCTATCTTTTTAGAAATAAGGATTTTTTTCCATAATACTGTCATATATTAATCCTAGATTGTGCTCCAAATACCAGTTTGGCTTAAGAATCTGGGTCTTCTTTTAAAACACCAAAATAAAACACCACATGACATCTCTCCCTTCACCCAATGGCATCAGAAGTATTGTCAGGGTGGGTCTGTTGTGAAAAGTAACCTGTAAGAACAGCATCATCTCCTTTCTTTGAACAAGTTTCCTACACTGCTGCCGCCGTGTGCGGCATAGCAATGAAATACTTCTCTTTGCTTTTCACTCCTTTTGGTCTGCAGAAATAACATTACCAAAAGCCAGTTTATGGCACTGTAATCCTGTTATTGTCCATCAAGCCCCTGTCTGCCCTAGAGGCAGGTGTTGAGAGGGGAGATGGACACGCTGGGGGAAGTGTCCCTCTGTCTGGTTGGACCTTTTTTACAGGTGGGGGGGACATGGGGGAAGGATTACCCAATCTTGGCATGTAATCAAAAGGCCCACAGAGCATGAACAACACTGTCTGCAAACTAAATATGCTTAACAGGTAGATTGCTAAGACACTTGAATCAAAATCCTATGCTTTTTTTTTTCAATACAGATGCACTCCAACGAATTTAACTTCGGTGAATGCAATGAATTAACCCTCAGAGCATGCGGGAAAGAGGGTTTAGGGACTTATATATTTCTCTTGTGGTGGTTTCTAATTCACACAGTGCAGAGCAGGTGAGAACAAATGCTTAGTTGCAAAATACTTTCTTTAACTTATAAACACTTCTCTATTTCTGCTGTCCAAATCAATTGAACAGAAAGAACGGGCAGAAGAAATAACAAGCCATTGAAACTGTATCTCAGTCTTAATAACAAAGGGCAAGGACAAGCTCTTCTACTCACAAGAACCCGGCTTTTGGCTTTCCTGGGACCCCTTGTGAGCACAGGTTCACCTCCAAAGAACACTTCTTAGGATCAGAGCTGAAATTATATCTTTAATGTACAAGTGTTGTTAGCTGTAAAATCTAGTGCTTAGGAGAGAAAGAGAATTCCTAATGTGGTGTGTTCATAATATGAAACAAATCGCTGAACACAGGTGAAATGAAGAAAATGTCCTTGGAAGCTTTGAAGTTGTTCTTGTAATAAGCAAAAGAAATAGGAAATTCTTTTCCAGTTTCTTGATTTTTTATGCAAATTCAAAAAATAGATGTTGCTTTACTCCATTGCAATTTTCTTTAATTGGATCTATGAAGTTATGTACTTTAACAGATGCTCTTAGTCCTACCTAGGGAATCTGAATGTTTTGTTTATATCTTAAAAACTGAAAATATATATTGATAAAGACTTACGGTGAAGTTAATCTATGGTGACACCTTGTGGGAAAACACCACCTCAGATTTACATGACTAAGTAAGATCTGGTGTGATTGAGGGATGGGGAGGAGGAGCAGCATTTTTTTGGTTTCAAACAAGGCTGCTCCTTCCATACACTTTGAAGGCATAGTAACATAGAAATTTATAATAATGTTTGGGACTACTTTTAGGCAGAACTGCTTGGAGAGACACTTGAGTCCAGTTCTTCTGAAAAGCAAGATAAAAAAATGCTATGAAGGTTTTGTTCCTGATTTTTCCAAAGCTTTTTCCTTGTGCCAGTATTGATACTGGTGCAAGGCAAATGTGCAATTCTGCTGACTCAGAACAGTAGTTATTTCTATTCACTTTGCACAATTTTAAATCCTCAGGCGGGGAGTAAAGCACTTGAGTAGATTTTTGACTGTCTCCTGAGAGCCTTGTTATTGAAATGCTCTGAAACAAAAGGAAATGTTTTGAAAAGACTGTGTGCAGCTGTTTATTGTGAGTTCAGAAGGATGTATGGGTCTGGTCCTGATCTTTTAGTGCTTTCTTTAATGGGTGATTAAAAATTAAAATGTTCATGACTCTTTGAACTTGAGAACGGCACGAAAGTTTTGAACAAATGAAAGATTGTACTATGGGGAATAGGAAGGAGTTAGTGAATTATTTAATTTTACAGTCCTGTTTTTTGTGGAGATCACAAAGGGTCTGGGGAGCACTTCAGGCCTCTTGATTCTAACACCTAGTTAGAAGAAAAACTTGGAGAAAAACTGTGCAAAACCTCCAAATGGGATCTCCCTGAGCTTCCTGGGTTCTCGGTGAGGATACTCAGGAGGCAGCATCTCCTACCTCTATGGTACAAGGAATAAAACAAAAACCATATTGTTAAAAGCATTTAACCTGATCCACCTAAAAGTGCCTCCCTAATGGAACTGTTTGTGTAATCAAGTGTTTGGAAAACCAGGGCCTAAATCTGTAGCATTTTGGTGTTCAGGTACTGCTGGGTTGGGGAGGGAAGCAAACAGAGATGCTACTAACACACATATGCTTTCTAATTCACAGCAGGAATTTCTGTTGCAAATCTGTTTATGAAAATTCACTAATCCAATTGTGACAGAACACATTTAAAATACAATGACCTTATTTCTGTCTTTTAAAGCTCAGTTGTCCCTAAATTTGTCTGATACTAAGGTATCATTTCCCACGTGTCCTGCCAGGTTTATCTTGCCACCTGTGGATTAGAAAGCTGAATAGATAATATACAGGATGGAAACTATATGCAATGTAACCTATTATCCAGTACCAACTTATTCAAAAGAACCTTGCCAAAGCATCAGTCTTTATGAAAAATAGCAAGTTAGATGTACTTAAGAAATGGGATTTTGTGGTCCCACAGAACTTGTGTCAGGAAGTCGTTAATTTACGACACACTGCGGTGTTCAGTTTAAAATCGTGTGGTACATCACCGTACTTGAGGATGGTTCAGAAACTGCTCCAGCGCATGAAGGTAACTGTGCTATTTAAAAAAACCTCTAAAGAGTCCTTTGTGGAAATCTCTGCCAGTGAAAACCTCTGTGATTGTGTGGGTTGGCAAATGAATCACAAGCAATTGCTTGCCTTCACAAGTGGAGCCAAGCTGTGTATTCCAGGCAGAAGAATAAGGAACACACATGTAAATCTCTTTTATGGCTTTGTTTCCCACTTTATGTACACAATAAAACTTCACACTCTGTGGTCGTCTGTGCTCTTCTGCAGGGCTGAAATGCACAGACACCTGCGTCTGCACTGTAGTTTCTCCCTTCACTTGCCCACACGGCTCGGCAGCACTTCGTGCAGAGATCTTTGTGTCCGTGTCACACCTGGAGAGATGCTCTTGGCACAGAGAAGCAGGTTACAGATAACCTGTTTGCTGGGCCTACAGGCTGAACAAGGCAGGTTACCAAAAAGTACCCTTTCAAGGGATGTCATATTTTGGGGTACTGTACTGGTTTTGGCTGGGATGGAGTTAATTTTCTTCATAGTATCTTGTATGGTGCTATGTTTTGAATTTGTGACCAAAACAGTGTTGTATCAACTAAATCAGTTGATATCAGTTATCGCTGAACAGTGATTAAACAGCGCCAAGGCCTTTTCTGCTTCTCACGCTGCCCTGCCAGCGAGTAGGCTGGGGGTGTGTGAGAAGTTGGGAGGGGACACGTCTGGGACAGCTGACCCCAACTGACCAGAGGGATATCCCAGACTACATGACATCATGCTCAGTATATAAAGCTGGGGGAAGAAGAAGGAAGGGAGGGACGTTCGGAGTGATGGCGTTTGTCTTCCCAAGTCACCATTACGCGTGATGGAGCCCTGCTTTCCTGGAGATGGCTGAACACCTGCCTGCCCATGGGAAGTGGTGAATGAATTCCTTGTTTTGCTTTGCTTGTGTGCGCAGCTTTTGCTTTGCCTATTAAACTGTCTTTATCTCAACCCACGAGTTTTCTCACTTTTACACCTTCCAGTTCTCTCACCCATCCCATTGTGGGGGAGTGACCAAGCGGCTGTGTGGTGCTGGGCCACCTGCTGGGGTTAAACCACAAGTACATATGTAGGGAAGTCATTGCATCAAGTATAAAAGCAATTCCTCGTCTCCTTAACCTGTTTTCTTCCCCTAACATTTGATTTCTGACATTATTTCTAATGTGGTAAAAGACCCCAGGCTGAACATGTTTGAAAAGTACATGGCCAGTTTAAAAAAACCTACCTTACACTGTGTAACAAATTTATTTGCCTTTGAAGGGGGGGGGGGGGGGGGGGAGACAGCCTGCTGGAACTCTTCCAGCACAATCCTCCTAAAAAAGGGGGACGATGTTGACTCATGTTCCACTGCATGTGAAGTCTTTTTAGGAGACAAAAGGCCACAATACTGCAAGATTTTCCTCCTGCAGTCCCTCAAACTTGCAGGAAGTAAGGACTCATAAAATTTGACAGAAGGGATGTTTCCTACATCTTGCACGCATAGATCATAGTGCTCTGGAAAATGGCATGAATTTCCTTAGCATGAAGTAGATGAAGGAGGGGAAAGCTTGCTTTATGCAACAGGTCTTTGTTCCCTTATCAACTGTGAATGTAAAACGGACGTCTCTCCAAAGGTGTTTAAAACATTTGCATTTTCAGGTGGAAATAGGTGCACTTCAAGACCTTCTTGGTCTGAGAAGAACTTGAGAACCCCCGATGCCTCCTTTAGCTGCAATGAACTCTTGTGACCAGCTTCCTTGTCAACTGTGGAAAAAGTCCCGTCTCTGGGGAAGAAATAGCTCTGCAAGTCAAATGTGACAGGGTCTCCTGATGTTTTTCTAAGACATGTGGAGCATAGATACTCTCAGCACCATTTTTCATACACAGCTTCATATGTAGGAGAGAATTACCTCGAACTCGTAATGTCTTATATGTCATTAATATACCAAGGTCAGGTTGGATGGGGCTGTGAGCAACCTGATCTACTGAAAGATGTCCCTGCCCATGGCAGGGGAGGTGGACTAGAGGATCTTTAAAGGTCTTTTCCAACCCAAACCATCCTGTGATTCTATGATTCTATGATTTAAAGGCAAAAAGATGGGCACCTAAACCAATATTAGATGCATAAGTTAAAATGGTCTAATATTTTTAAATAATACTTGTACCAACTTTGGAGTACACTTTGGACACCAGAGTGATAACCTAAGGATGAAAAGCTGGAGGGAAAGCTTCAAAGCCTTAAGTTCAACATCATACCCTTGCATTCAGCACATCTTTTTTTTTTACTTTATTTAGGAAGAGGTCTGAAAAACAACTGCTCTGATACTACCTAAAATGGTCTTTCTTCATTACTGAAAAGTGAAGAGGCAGAAGGATGAGAGAGGCTTAGCGTGCCTTCGTGCAACAAGTTTTGGCAGGGGTTCCTCCCTCTCCAAGATAGGGATGAAGGAACTACTATTAACTAGTTTCCAAATTATTGTTAAGGTATTTCTGGAAAAGACAGTGAAATGAAATGTCTCCTCCAACAAAAGCACTGGTGGTTTCCAAAAGGAGCAAGCCAGCTTCTTGGGAGCACTTTTTAGTACATTAGAGACTTCCAGATGTTCTTAGCTGTTCTTGATTGTATTCCAGACACGATGCACTTTTTGCAGGTATACCACTGGAGGTCACTCATGTACTAAAAAACAGTACAGTACTGGCTGCTGCAGGGGAGAAAGTAATTTCATAAATCATCCAAGAATAAACTCAGCTTGAACTGAAGATTACCTTAAAATGGAAATGAGTTGGAAAATATGCTGTGTGGATATTTCTCAAATTTACAGTAGAATATATTAAAACTAGCAAGTAAACTAATGATTTTTAAGTTTTTATAAAAAGACAAAAACCTCACCATTAGCAAGCCAAGTTTGCTTTGATCTAGCTACAGTAATAATGGAGATGCAGCGCTTCTTTTTGCCAAAGAAAGCAAAAAGAGGAAAAGATAACCACCTCTAAAAATGCTCACTGAAGTTGCAATCGGTGTGACAAGAAATTGCAAACAAAATGACATGTAAGATAGGAGGGGAAAGACTGCATGGGAATTTTCTCACTATGACATTTCTGATAGGAGAAAATTGCAAGAAGTTATAAATAAACTCGATTTATATGACTAGTTTCCTTATCTCTACTTTCCGTTAATCCATTTTTATCACTACCTTTCAAACTTATGGGCATACATTTGCTGAAATTGGGAGTTGTTGAGAAAAGGAGCTTGTTAAAATGTTTTCCCTTTCTCCCCTAAACTAAAATTTTAGTATAGATTTCCTGCTCTGAGGTGAAGAATAAAAAAATGCAGGTCTTGTCAATATCAGTATAACATCTCTTACCCCAACTGCGCCAAAACCAGTTATTTTACTTCAGAAGCAAACTGCTACTGACCGGCAACTCTCTACCTCCGTCTCCAGGCCCATCAACATTCATACCAATATTCTCGTAGTATGAGAGAGTCAATTAAGTCAGACAGATACATACGTTAATAATTAATTGCTTACATATTATCAGGAAAAAATGTTTCTGAGCAGCTTTATTCACCTGCAGAAGAGGAGAAAAAAATCTGTCCATGGCATTTAGTGCTTGCACAATACTTTGTGCAGCTCTGCCTTCCTCTGTACTTTTAACTTACTATTTATATAATGCCATTTGATTCTGGTGGCTTCTAGGGGGCTTCTGCAGCTGCTGTCTCCTGCTGGCTGCTTCCTGACTGACAGGTTCTTGATTTAAAAGGAGCTGCATGCTCAGTCATTAGCTGCCTGCTGATTAGGGGGTGCTGGACTGGTTTCTGTCTGCTGTGTAGGGATGCTTATTCAGCTGGGAGATGGGAATACAGCAAGCAGAGCTTTTGGCGTTTTGTGTGGGTGCTGGGGAAAGGCAGAAACTCTTCTGCAAACAGCGTGGGACTGTGCAACACCAGTGTTGATGAGCTACTCCGGCACCAGTGAAGAAAGTACCCTTGGCACTTCAGTGGTGACAGCCTAGACAGGGCTTGGGCAGGGGCATGTTGTGTCCAGGTGTCTCACTGGGGCTGTGGGTGATGGGGTCCTCCCCTGTGGGAGGCGTGTAGTGGTCCGGGTGCTATGTGTCCAAGGACCTGCGGAAGGAGGTGTGCAGACTGTTCACTGTTAAGGAAGGTAAATGGGATATAAGCAGAGTGTCCACAGAGGTGAGAGCCTGAGCCTGAGGTGGAGGGATGTCTAGGGGCTGTGCTGGATGGAGCGGCGGATGGGAAATCCCCTGAGGGACGTTGCTGAAGTTCATGACTTCTGGCAGCAGGAGAAATGTTCCTCCTCCCTGCTCAGACTTGAATGCAGAGAGTTGGGTTTGAGCCCTAATAGTCATGGGAGGGGAACAGATGCTGCTAAGGGAGGCTTCAGAGCCAGCTGTGCCCAGCTTGAGCATCAGCAGCAAGTGGTAGCAGTTGGAGATCCCCTTCTGTAGGGAATAAAGGAACCTGTCTGCTGACCAAACACACTGCCATGGAAGGTTTGCTGTTTGGTAGATGCCCAGATACTGGGTGTTGTAGAGAGGTGGGCAAGGCTCATCCAGTCCCCTGACTGTTACCCCTCATTGCTCATCAGTGTGACCATCAGTGATACTGCTGAGGGACACCTGGAGCAAAACGAGTAACTGCAGGATTCTGGGTGGCAAAGGACATGGAAACCCACAGGGTGTCCCCTTGATCCTCCATGGGAAGCGGTCAGGTAGGAAGGTGTCCTGGTTTCAGCTGGGATAGAGTTAATTTCCTTCCTAGTAGCTGGTACAGCGCTGTGTGTTGGATTTAGGATGAGAACAATGTTGATAACACACCGATGGTTTAGTTGTTGCTGAGCAGTGCTTACACTACTCAAGGACTTTCCAGCTTCCCATGCTCTACTGACTGAGAAGGCTGGAGGTGCACAAGAAGCCGGGAGGGGGCACAGCCAGGACAGCTGACCCAAACTGGCCCCAGGGATATTCCATACCATGTGACGTCACGCTCAGTACATAAACTGGGGAAAGCTGGCCGGGGGGGCCGCTGCTCGGGGACTGGCTGGGCATCGGTCGGTGGGTGGTGAGCAATTGCATTGTGCATCACTGGCATTGTGTATTATTCTTATTACTATTAGTAGTAGTATTTTATTTTATTTCAATTATTAAACTGTTTTTATCTCAACCCATGAGTTTTCTCACTTTCACTCTTCCGATTCTCTCTCCCATCCCACCGGGGCGGTGGGGGGAGTGAGCGAGCGGCTGTGTGGTGCTCAGTTGCCAACTGAGGTTAAACCACGACAGAGGGGACGCAATCCTGAGAGGTAACAACTGGCCACATAGCTGTTGCCGTAGGTAGTGCTTTGGCTTTCATCACCGTGGGTCCCTCTTGGAGGAACAAGGAGATCTAACGAAGTGGGGTAAGAGTGTCTTTGCCAACAGGTTTGTAAATCTGGTGAGGAGAGACTTACACTTGATACCTTGGAGGATGGCGATAACTGCTTGCACTAAGTGAAGGAATGGAGTTCAGGGGTGGTAAGTAAATGGGGCAGGGTGATGGCAGCAAGATACCCCTTGGGCAAGATAAAACAAGTCAAAAGGGAACCTACCTTAAGTATATGTATACAAATGGATCCAGCCTGGGAAACAAAAAGGAGGAACTAGGAACTGCTCTGTGTGCAGATGCAGAACAGTGACATTCTTGGAAAAACTGAAACATGGTGGGACAGCTCACACAACTGGAGCTCTCCGATGAATGAAGGGCTCATTAGCAAAGACAGAAAGGAAAAATGAGGGGGAGAGTGTTCCTCTATGTGAAGAAGCAGCTTGAATGCATGGAGCTCTTCTATACCATGGACAACATGCTGGTTCACAGCCTGTGGATCAGCGAGGGTGTTAAGTGCAGCATAGCATTGGGAATTTGTCACAGATCCACTTCCTCGTCCTGATCAGTTGACAGTCTCCTTTTAATAGCTTAAGGAAGGTTACAAGGTAAACAAGAAACTTGGGACTGAGCTGTAACACACAACAAAAAGGTAGTAATATACAGAATACACTGAGTAAGTACTAATATACAGAATATACTGAATTTTGTATCAGAAATAGTGTGGCCAGCAGGAGTAGGGAAGTGATTGTCCCCCTGTACTTGGCACTGGTGAAGCCGCACCTCGAATACTGTGTTCAGTTTTGGGCCCCTCACTACAAGAAAGACATCAAGGTGCTGGAGCGTGTCCAGAGAAGGGCAACGAGGCTGGTGAGGGGTCTGGAGAACAAGTCTTATGAGGAGCAGCTGAGGGAACTGGCGTTGTTTAGCCTGGAGAAAAGGAGGCTCAGCGATAAAAGACCTCATCGTTCTCTGCAACTACCTGAAAGGAGGTTGTAGCAAGGAGGTGGGTGTCGGTCTCTTCTCCCAAGTAACAAGCGATAGGACAAGAGGAAATGGCCTCAAGTTGCACCAGGGGAGGTTTAGATTGGATATGAGGAAAAATTTCTTTACTGAAGGAGTGGTTAAACATTGGAACAGGCTGCCCAGGGGAGTGGTTGAGTCCCCATCCCTGGAGGTATTTAAAAGACGTGTAGATGTGGTGCTTAGGGACATGGTTTAGTGGTGGACTTGGCAGTGCTAGGTTAACGGCTGGACTTGATGATCTTAAAGGTCCTTTCCAACCTAAATGATTCTACGATTCTATGAAAATGGAAGCAAAAGCAGACTACAAAGGAAGAATTTAAAAACATTGCACCAGTGTGTTAGGAAAGCAAAATTCAGTTTGAGTTCAAACTGGCAAGGGGAGATTTAGGGCAACAAAAAGTGTTTCTACAGCTACATGAACAATAAAAAAATAAACAAGGAAAATGTAGGCCTGTAATTGGCGGTCTAGTGACAGGGGATACAGATAGAGCTGGGAAGTCCAATGCTGCCTTTGTCTTTGTCTTCACAAGCAAGACCCCCAGGTCTGTGCCCAGAGGCAGGGTTCAAGGAAGCGAAGAACTACCAGTAGTGGGAGAAGATTGAGTTTGCTTCTGCAAACTTGTGAGGATACAACTTCATGAATCCAGAATAACCCTGTACTGATTTCAGCAACTGACTACCTGTTACATGGAATAAAGAAAGTTGTCGTGAGACTGCACGCTCTGAGATCATAAAAGTTTCAGAGATACATATTCCAGACAGAACAGTGATGGAAATGTTTATTCAAAGTATCTTAACACAGCCTTTTATGAATAAAAATATTGCAGGTTTACCATAATAAATGGTTCACTCTGAAATTTCCTCTTTTTGGCTCTTCGTCTTTAGTTGTATCCAATTACTCTGCTTCCTTTGATTCATCCTCCTTATCCTCTAAATTAGCAGTTCCTGTGGAGGCGAAGGAAAGACAGAACATAGAGATGCATTTTATTATAAAATACTGGAAAGTAATCCTAGTAACCTAAAACATAATTCTAGGACTATGCTGGCTACCTCAGTCATCTTTCCCATTGCCTTTCACTGCCAATACTTGAATTTAACTGTTATACGTTGTTTGTCATCTGCCAGACAGACTCAGTACACACATATTGACTGCCAGCTGGCCCATATGTAACTCCAGGACAGCCAAGAATGTCTCCTATTTCGACAAGTATCATAAGAAACATGGAGCAAGAAGGATGGAATTCCTGTGTGGAAAAAAATTATGGTAATGGGACAGAGAATACGAGGCTGCAAGAAACCAGATTTTGTTACATCTGTTCTTTACAGTATGCATATTTTCTTCAAATCATTTCCTCTTACTATAACTTAATCTTGCTAAACATAAAGATAAGAGGAACAATATGTTGCCTAATTAATTATGGATGTAGACCTATGCTGAAAAATGTATAAAATCCAACTCTCTGATTCTAGAAATAAAGAGTTGGAAGGAACTTTGAGAACATCTATCTCATTCCTATGTTTTCATGCATTGGAATCTGCATTTATGCTGTCTCTGACAGATACTTGGGTCCATTTGTTCTTTTTAAAAAAAAACAACACAAAAAACCAATGGGAATACCAGAACTGCTTCATTGTGGTAGGCCAGAAAATTTGTCAGAATCGAGTTCAGTCAAAAATGGTTATTTGAGTCCAAGAGACTTTGAGACAAACCAGGCTCAATGAACTTTTGCCAAATCCAAAGCAGAGCTATGCAGGAAACCTGCTTAGATTTCTGCTGGATCTGATCCAAGCCCAGGGATCCTGTAAGATGTCAGTCCTACGCACCAGATCAGCTAGCTGGCTAGTCTGCCCTGAAGCAGGAGTGCACCTTCAGAGCTGATGGGCAAAAAATGAGAGCAAATAAACAATAAAAATTCCAAGAGCTGACCTAAATGTTTAGCGTATACCTCCAGGCATTTTGACGTGGTTTAATAGTCTTTCTGATCCCTATGGATAGTGCTTTGCTTTGATTTATTGTAAAATGGACTGATTACAAATGGATAAATTTATCTTATGTTTTCATACATCGGATATGTAAGCTTGTGAATGTTAACACTTAATAAATAGAAACACCACAACTGGGTGGAGGCCTATAGGCTAAATATGAGTAAACATAAATGCATCCTTTTGTTGTTTCTTAGTAATTTTGTATTTAAAACAGGCTTCTGAACTGCCTGGAAGAAAACCTGAGCATCTGAATTCCAAATCTCTTTGGTTTGTAAGAGAAACAAATCAACCAGAGACTGTTCAAACCGTAATGCATAACAATACCTAAAATTTGTTTCTTCAGATTTGTTTTGCCTGCTTTTTAACTTCAGTTGAGAGAATAAGAATACACAATTACATTCATGAGAGAAAAGTGGAGTGCTCAAAACCCCCTGAATTTCCCAGGGTCTGAAATCTTCTCTCTCATTTTTGTACGAAAAAAGGTTTGCAAATGCAATCACTTACAAACTCAGCCCTGCAAGTGCTGTCAGCTGTACATGTCTAGATAATGCTGCACGGAAGTGTCACTTCTAATTTGTACTGTTACAGTTTATGAACTTGACTACTCAAAACCAGTTTACATCTATAGAGGGCTGCCCCCTTATGAAAGGTAGACATTCCCATGGTCTCTTCAGCTTGATAATGAACCTCTCAGCAGCAGCATGACTTCACCTGATTGACATACATCATTTCAAACCCTGATTGCTAATTGAAGAATGAGCATGCATGCCCCATTCCTCACCTTGATCCTCCTGATCTTTGTTTTCTTCGTCCTCTCTGCTTCCCTCATCTTCCTCTCCTGCATCCCTTGCTGAGCTAAAAACTTCACTGGATACTTCATGAAGAGAAGACTCATCATCCCTACCCTCAACAGACTCATCAGTGACTGAAATATGCGAAATTAGAAACACAGAAGAAAATTAATTTTTACAAATTTTCACTCAGCCATTGTTTTCATGCAGTAGCTAATAACTCCTACTGAAGTCTATCAGTACTTAAAGGGGGCTTATAAAAAAGATGGGGGCAAACTTTTTAGCAGGGCCTGTTGCGACAGGACAAGGGGGAATGGCTTTAAACTAAAGGGGGGTAGATTTAGACTAGATATGAGGAAGAAATTTTTTTACGCTGAGGGTGGTGAAGCACTGGCACAGGTTGCCCAGAGAGGTGGTGGATGCCCCACCCCTGGAAACATTCCAGGTCAGGCTGGACGGGGCTCTGAGCAACCTGACCTCATTGAAGATGTCCCTGCCCACGGCAGGGGGGGTTGGACTAGATGACCTTTAGAGGTCCCTTCCAACCCAAACTATTCTATGATTCTATGATTCTAAGCCTGCAGTCTTTACTCACATGAGAAATCCCACAAAATCTTCTGTAACTATTTATAATCAGGTTTGTATAACAGGCCATGATATAGACTAAAATGATTCACAGGCTTCCCAAGACAGTTGTATATCATTATGCTATGTGAGATGAAACAGACACATATATATATATATATTATGCAGTTTATGAACAGGCTTGGAAGTTCCTAACATTCAATATGTGGTAAATTATAGGAAAAAAAACCCAAAAAACCTCTCACACCACTTGATATTAAACCTGAAAAACACGGTTTCAGGAGATAGTCAAAGCATGGAGTTTCCAGCTGTCCAGCAGAACAAACCTGCAGTTGATGGCATTTTCTCCTCTTCAGTTACTGCTGCTGCTGCTCTTTCTTCCACTACTTCTGCTGCTGCTGCTGCTGCCACTAGGGAGGCTTCTCTGGGAGAAGGTGGGTTTTCCCCATGGGGAGTCCAAAGTGTTAATTTGGTAATTTCTGATGCTTTCCATTTTGGGGCAACAAGTAATGAGGGTTCCTCCTCTTCTTCTCCCTCCCCTTTACCCTAGAAGACAACTCATGAAATCCAGCATCTTATCTTACAGGTATTAAGGGGGTAACGAAGATGATGGTTTTGTGTACTAAAACCTCTTTATCTGGGCTCAAAACGGCAATGACATGGCCTTTTAAAGTATTTACAGGTGAAGGAACTTCAGCAGCCGCAAATCTTGGAAGAGAACTATACTTTGAACCTTGATGAAGTCAGTTGACTATTACTAATGATCAATGCTTGCCAGTTTGCTTTCTTTAAGGTAAAATTTTGTCTCTCCCTTAAACAGAATGGCTGTGAGGGGCCTATCAACTATGTCTCCTCTTCTATGCCTGTCTACAGCACAACAGCGGCAAATAAGACCTGATGCTCTGTCTGGTAGATGCTATCTCACACAGGAACAGAGTGGCGAAACAGCTCTTTCTGCCTCAATATTTGCTTAGGGAAGACCTTGGAATGGATCTAGGAAGCAGGAAGGTACTGCACAAAGCTTATGTTTTTGAAATTTGAAGATAATTTTTTTTATTTAAAAAATCATGCTTTATTTTATCCAAATATGAAGAAGTCTTAGTAATGGAATCATTATCTGCATTACAAGCTAATTTCTTTTATTTTTTTTAAATGGGACTTGTTCTGCAATTACGTCAACTAAAGAAAAAAGAAGCAAAATATAATCTTACTTTAGTGACAGCACTGTCCCTTGCTTTACACAGTCACTACAGCATTCACATGAGAAGAAATTATTGTTCCTGAGAGTAATGATTTTCAGAAGCCGAGTGCTTAACCCTGGGGTTCTTAAATTCATGTTTACACTCCTACATCAATGGCCTAATATTCCAAAATCAGCACATCCAACACTTTGGATACTCGTATGAATCTGATACTGAATTTGAGGATCTCTTGCTTTTAGCCAAAAAAGCAAAACAGTCTCCATGTTTTGCAAATCTCTATCACTAAGGATAGGACTTTTTAAATTATTATTATTTTGTCCGTGTCTTAAGAAACAATTGCTGCACTGGAGAATTTTCAAAGAGTGTGTAATGGGAACTAATGTGTCAGACAACAGAGGTAGCAAACTCTAAGCTAAAATGTGGCGTATTTTCTTGAAATCAAAACAGTAATATTAAGATACATTTCTTATTTCTATAGCTATTTTGCACCATATTAATCAGAAACGTTTCAAAACATTCACACATGAAGGAGAAGGAAAAACAGGCCCTGATCCCAGCTGCTTCCTAGAATTATTAGGAGCTGTGGATATTAAGCTCCTAACAGGACCAGGACAACAACGGGTCATAATTCCAAAACATGAATCTGCTGGAAATTACCAGTTGTACGCATAGCACCAAGCATTTCAGAAATACAAGAAGAAATATATATTTTTCGTTGTTTCTGGTGTTCAGAACAAAGTGGAATACAGGCTAAATGTACAGACAAATACATCTACATTATTCTGTGGTTTGAAGCTTCAAGTGTTTTGGGAAGGTCCTGATTCTTCTAAACTTTAGGCAGAAAGGACTCCTGTCTGCAAGTAGTGCAAAAATCACACCTTGTACTTGCCAAAGCTTACACAGTAGAGAAGCTAAAGAAAGAAACAAAATGAAACCTCATTTAGTTCTTAAGAATGTATGAGTTTCTATCCTTTTTTGACTGGTTAGATCTACTTTAACATCAGTATCTATAAGGCATTTTATAGATTACTTGATAATAGATTTGATTTACTGAGTTCTCTGATATTCAGCATAATTTGCACTATTTCTTTACCTGCTCTGATTGTATGTATTCACCATGCTGTTCACATCCAATATCAAAGACATATTTGCCAAGACCTACAGGCTGCACAAAGATACAAAAAAGTCAACAGAAGTACAAAGTTGGTACATTCTAAGCATATAAATGTAAAATATGCTTTACTACCAAATTTATGCAATAGTCAATAACAACTTAGTTTGAAAGCAAAGTTGCAGAGAAAGTTGGCATTCTGTCCTACAGGTTAATTCAGTTTCATATGTTACACTTACGGTACAAGAAATACTACAAAAGATCAGGAGCCTAGCTTCTTATTTTAAGTGGAAACAGATCGTATTAAGGCAATTCCATGCTAACTATTCAGATGAATAGAGAGTTTTCCAGCACACTTACATTTCCGTTCAAAAATTTGCCCTTAAATCTATGGTTTAGGTGAACAAGTTCAGCTTCTCCTTCCTGGTTTCCATTTACCCAACCACCAACATACTTAGATCCTGTGTCTTTATAGACGTATGTACCTTGCCCATGCCTAAGGAGAAAATAATAATTTTGCTTTATATTACTGAATATTAAGGATTTAGGATGTTGTGATGCTTAAGGTATTAAAACTGTATTATTTAAGTGGCTGAAATGACTCAAGTTGGACTAAATTGCCAAGGTCATCCAGTAGCACTTGATTTGCTGCAGTCAGCCATGCTTTGAAAATAACCTTTGCATTTTAATGCCACTGGGTGACTTGAAACATCACTGTAAGAATGAAACAAACCTATTGTGGTTAAACCATTCTCCAGTATAGATGTCTCCATTTGCATACGTGTACTCTCCATAGCCGTGTCTCTGGTCATTCACCCAGTCTCCTTTAATGAGAATACGATAAAAACAGAGTGAGATGTGGTGTATTTCATTGTGTGATATAGCAGTCAGTTTGTAAAGTTATCATACATGAATTACTAGAGAAGGAAAAGAAAGCTATGACACCACTGTGATTTCTTACCATTCCTTACTCCAAGCCCTTGCTCTTTTTTTCTCTGTGTGTCCCTCTCCACACATATTTACGCAGCTGCCTGACTTCCCTTTCATTTTGTCCACCACAATCTGTCTCCATTATCACTCTCCATTATCATTATGAACATAAGAAGTCATATAACATCCTGCTCCTATCTTTAAATTTGGTAATGTATTACAGTTGCATTAGATAATGTGATATTTCCACTCAAATAAAAAGAGGGACTACTTTAGTTTGACTCATTTGCTAAAATTGTCCTGTCAGTGAGGGGGTGTATATACTCAAAAGGATGCTAGATTGTGTGTCTTAATTACTCTTCTATTCAAACTTAAAAGAAATTTAAAAAAAAAATCACAGGTGCATATGCATATGTGAGGCAAGATTGGGCTGCTCTTTTTGCTCTCTGTTTCTAGCCCCCACAATGTGGATTTCTTTCTTGCCTAGTTTAGAAAGGAAGGGGGGGAATATTGTCCCTTGAAGCCTAACTGGTATTCAGAGTGTTTCGGGTACTCTCCTGGAAGAAGGGAAACAATGCGAGTTTCAATGTCTTCAAACTTCAGAGGCATCCCAATCCCTGAGTAAGTGCTCTAATCAGTAGACTATTTTTAAGGATGGACCTAATAAAGTGCTAAAATACTTTATACTGAACACATCTGTTGTTCTAATCATCATTCAGAAATAAGTAACTATACTCTCTTCTACCAAGATTGCACTGATTTGTAAAAGTTACTTAATATTTCTCAGGACTTAGAACACCCCACTTGAAAGGAGGACATGACAAGAATAAACCACTACTAAATACCACGCTTCTCACAATAATTGACATAAATCCCCATAAATAAAACCCATACTTCTCAGAGCTTGTAGTAAAAAAGGAATAAAAGGAAAAAATTTCATCACAAATTTATCTTCTTAAAATAAGACATTGTCCAATTCACTATCTCCTTGCATTCAGGATGGGGGAGGGTGAGGGGGGAATGTGTCCTTTCAGTTACAGAAGTCCTTGCAACCGTGTTCAGTGTTTTACCTTCATATTTTGATCCATCTGGATAAAAAAAAATACCCTGGCCATGCTTTTTGTTTTGAAGATATTCTCCAGTGTAGCAAGCACCATTTCTAAATCTGTAGGTCCCCTGAAACATATTTGGTATAGATAAAATACTTGTCAGTTCTCACTCTTGTTTCAATATAGCGCCCAAACTAACAGAACTGCTGAAACATAAGCACAACCACTGCCTTCTGTCACTGTCTTACCTGTCCACTTCTGAAACCATGTTTATATTCTCCATCGTATGTATCCCCATTGGGTAGATATGCTTTTCCACGTCCATGTCGCTCACCTTCTGAATTGCGTTCACCATCATACTCCTGATCAAATGTGAAAAAAATTGTTTAAGAGGGCTAGACCCGACTGAATCTAACCTCATTAGACAGAGGAAAATGGGTGTTTGCTCAAAGCTGCTCCAATTCAGCTTGAATCAGACTGCAGGAGCACCCGGCCAACAGATGTACTGCTTATGCAGACACTTTCGTCAGGTCCTGGCACAAAGAGGCTTTCCTCCCTTCCTGACACACTACTGGAAAGTATGGATGACTTGTTTTCATCCAGTGGAGAAAGTTAGGCAGGTCCCAACTGAAGCGGTACAGCCCCACTTCCGAAACTCCTGTGCCCACGGAAGAAGCCCCTCGGGAGCTCTCCCAGCCTCGGCACGGCCGGCATACAGTATTCAAGACCCCGTGACCGGTAACGTTCACTCTTCCCTTCCCCGCTGGCGCTCCGCGACCCCCTGCCCGAGTCGCCCGTGGCCGTGAGCCGCTTCCCGCCCCGCTCCTCCCCAGCGCCCTCGGCGGCGGATGCTCCCAGCGGGGACGGGCCCCTCGCGGCAGCAGGGGCCGGCAGACGGGGCAGGACCGCCTCCGCTGGTGCTGCCGAGCCGCCAGCGGCACCCCGACCGCCCCGGCGGACCCCCAAGTCGGCCTCGGCCTCCTCGGTCTCCTCCGAGCTCAGGTCCGACATGGCTGCGGCGCCGCCGTCACCGTGGCAACCAAGGCGCGCGGCGGCCGTTTGCTGCCGTGGCAACGCCCGGCGGGGCGCGCGGGGGCTCGCGCTGCTGTCCCGGGTGCTGAGAGCAACAGCCGGCCCCGCCCCTCACCGCGGCGGCGGGGCGGGGGCGGGGAGCGGGGAGCGGGGAGCGGGGAGCGGGGAGCGGATCCGCCCCGCCCAGCCGCGCGCCGCCGTCTCGCCTGTGAGGAGAAGCGCGGGCGGCCGGCGCTGTTACCGAAAGCGGAGAGTCCCGCCTCCCCAGGAGGCCGCCCGGGCTGCCTGGTGGCTCTCGGCGCGGAAGCGCTGGGAGGGGTGCACCGACCGCCAGAGGACTGTCGTGTCAATAAACGCTCGGGGGTGTGGGACGCCGCCTTTCCCCCGGCACTGATCTCCCTTCTGCTTGCGCTTAGCTTTTCCTGACCTGTACCTTAAGTGTCGTGAAACAGGCCGGTGACATTTGAGATAAGGCCTGAGGCCCCTCAGTCTTCTGAGAGCTCCCAGTAGTTTGGCCGGTTTGGCCTGTAAACAACATGTATTGGGTTTTTTTCTGTCAGGTTTAATTATGTTGAGAAATTCCAGTCCATGGATCTTCTCTTTTTCTTTTATATCTTAACAGTTTCAGTCTGATGAGCCTCATTCACCTGCTCAACAGACCAGACATTTTCCCCTGCGCAGCCTGGTCAATCCCACTGGAAATTCAGCACACTCCTTAAATTGGAGCCAGAAGGCCGACGGCATTCAGCTCCAGGCTCTGAAACCCCGCAGGATTCCCACAGCTAGCTTGACGGTGCATGTCTGATGGCACGGTTAGAGTCAGAGCACCCACATGTACTCATCAAGAGGCATCACAGAAACGTGCTTTGGCTGTCACCAGCACGCCTGGGGCTCTGTCGTACTGTTAGCGGTCAGGGTCTGCATTTTGGGGAGCCTTGAAGAGATTCCCTTGTTTTCTATGCAAAGCGCAGCAGAACAGTCTGTATGGGTAACTCAGGGGTCGGGACAGAGGCGGGGAAATGCTCTGGCGCTAATCACTGCTGGAGCTTAGGCACTGGAAGTCATCAAACCACCATGTGATCTGGCCTGGAAAATCCTGTGTTTCTGCACAAATGAATGAAGGGAGTGCAAGTTACCTCTCCCGTTATTTTTTCTAAGTTGCACTGAACTGCTGCAGTGACAGGGGCGCTGCGCAGTTCTAACAGAGTTACTAGTGAGATAGCACAACGATGAGTCAGTCAGGTTTTTACATCACTTAAGCATCTTCTGCTTTCACACATACAATTACTTTTACTTCCACTAATTTTTTTTTCTTCTCCTTTTAGTAACTGTAATTCTCAGTAATCTTAATACACAGGAAATTCTCTGTATTCTGACTTTTCTCCAAACCCCTCTACTCAGTCAGCCTCAGCCTTGTCAACTCTGATGACAAGCTCAGTCACCTCAGCCGGTCAAGATCCTCCCATACTAATGTGATTACAGCTAAATCAACGCTGGGAGGCAAGAAGAGGGCTCTCCTTTCTCAAAATGCTAAGAAGAGTGGAATGGAGTAGCTCACAAGGAACAGGAGAGAGGACAGTACATCATAGCCACCCTCAGTCCATATTAAGCAACAATAATACCCCATATGGAAAAGATCTGTTTTGCATTTCATGTCACCTTTTTTTTAATGTTTCATATGTGAGCTGCAGTATTCAAAACCAATCACTCTTTAAAATGATCTTATTTGCCTCGATGCAAGGTAGTGCTTTGTTATTCTTTACAGAGGAAAATGCCGTAAAAATCTACCTTGGCAAAGGGAGTCGACGGTGACTGCATTACGGCTCTCGCCCACCCCCTGCAAATGTTGAGGACGGGTTGTCTTGCTGAATGCAAGTGGTACTTTGCTTCTCTGCAAAGCAGCGGCTTCATAGTGCTTGCAGGAGCTTAGCAGGGCTCGGGGCCTGCCAGTGATACAGGAGTCAGGCAAATCACCTCACTGTCACTTTGCACAGTAATTTAATGGCCGAGGTTTCACGAAAGGAGCCATGCAAGGATATGTGTGGTGAAAAGCTGTTCGCTAACTAAGCACTGGGCAGAGGAGGTGACGCTCCTGAGGTAGGCAGCAAAAGGAGTGGCAAGTGGTTGGAAAACGTGGTGGAGGTCACCATGTACCCTAGGTCAAAGCTTTACCACCTGAACCGAAAGAAAAACAGTGTCATCTCTATACAAAGATACACCATATATTCAGGTAATTTTCTTAGCTTTCATAGGTAGGAATCTAAATAACCATTATTTAGATAATAAATAAATAGTATTTATTTATTAAGATACGTCATTTATGTGGCATATGTGTCTTTTTGTTTTCAGTTGGGCAAAGATGAAAACAGACCTATTGCTAAATACCGTTGTGTTCCTAGCTCATAGGAAGAATTTGGGCTTCGGAGTTAACACCCAGTTACTAATTTGAGAGTGCTTGAAACATTTAAGAACGCTGAAATTAAATTTTGTTAGCTGGCAGAGCTTTACAAAGCTATACATTTATTAACTCAAAATTGTATGGTTATTTCTCTTTCCTGCACATCGCCAGCATTTGACTAGGGAAGCCTAACTTGCATAATGGCCATACTGTTAATAAGTAACTGCTCTGATTGCTTACCTCCTGCAGAACTGGATATGAATGCATGTTATCTGAAGCATAGTCTGTGCATTTCCTCCTTTCTCACTCTTGAAGATGCCTCAGTTTCTTCTTTCACCTAAGGATGGCTAAATTCTTTTATCCATGATAAGGTAATGTCTCTAATTATAAAACTGGTTACTTAGTCTGTGAGTGGCATGTCAATTCTAAGCAGACACTGCGGCTTAGAGTTGCAAGGGAAAATATATTTGGGATACATATAGAGGTGCTCCCTGTTAAACTCGATGACAAAAATAACCGGATATGTCTTTTGGCTTCAAAGTTCACGTAGCCCAGGGAACAGCTGTGACACAAACAGGACACAGTGACAGGCCGTCAGAGACACTCCCCCTAACGATCACTAACTGCTCTTGCTCTACATATTGTTTCAGAGTCCTGGAGGAGGAAAGGGTCTGAAGGAAGAACAGTTCATTTTCTCAGGAAACAGACAGGAGCTATTTCTTTATAAAATTTAAACTGCTCTGAACCTAGAAATGGCAGATAGCACAAACATCTGTGTGTCGGGATCACATAGTTTGACCTATATGAGAGAGGCATGATTTAAAGTTTTCTATACCTAGAAACTGTTATGAGGACAACTACAGCTTATGCGGATGCATATAATTAATGACAAGAAGGATAGATTTTGTAGTTTCTGGTCTCTCAGTTGCATTTGGGTGTGTTTCAACGTCAGCTTAACGTTAAGCTTTAACTACATTACTATTGAAAGAAGGGCTGCTGTCATCCTTATTTTCTTGTTCTTTTTCCTTTTCCATAGAATCATAGAATAGTTTGGGTTGGAAGGGACCTTTAAAGGTCATCTAGTCCAACCCCCCTGCCGTGGGCAGGGACATCTTCAACTAGATCAGGTTGCTCAGAGCCCCGTCCAGCCTGACCTGGAATGTTTCCAGGGGTGGGGCATCCACCACCTCTCTGGGCAACCTGTGCCAGTGCTTCACCACCCTCAGCGTAAAAAAATTTCTTCCTCATATCTAGTCTAAATCTACCCCCCTTTAGTTTAAAGCCATTCCCCCTTGTCCTGTCGCAACAGGCCCTGCTAAAAACTTTGCCGCCATCTTTTTTATAAGCCCCCTTTAAGTACTGATAGGCTGCAATAAGGTCTCCCCAAAGCCTTCTCTTCTCCAGGCTGAACAACCCCAACTCTCTCAGCTTTTCTTCATAGGAGAGGTGTTCCATCCCCCTGATCATTTTCGTGGCCGCCTTCTGGACCCGCTCCAACAGGTCTGTGTCTTTCTTATGCTGAGGGCTCCAGAGCTGGACACAGTACTCCAGGTGGGGTCTCACCAGAGCAGAGTAGAGGGGCAGAATCACCTCCCTCGACTGGATGGAGTTACATCCAGTTGGCGGCCGGTCACGAGCGGTGTTCCCCAGGGCTCAGTTTTGGGGCCGGTCTTGTTCAATATCTTTATCGATGATCTGGATGAGGGGATTGAGTGCACCCTCAGTAAGTTTGCAGACGACACCAAGTTGGGCGGGACTGTTGATCTGCTGGAGGGTAGGAAGGCTCTGCAGAGGGACCTGGACAGGCTGGATCGATGGGCCCAGGCCAATTGTATGAGGTTCACAAGACCAAGTGCCGGGTCTTGCACTTTGGCCACAACAACCCCATGCAGCACTACAGGCTTGGGGAAGAGTGGCTGGAAAGCTGCCCAGCAGAAAAGGACCTGGGGGTGTTGGTCAACAGCCAGCTGAATATGAGCCAGCAGTGTGCCCAGGTGGCCAAGAAGGCCAACAGCATCCTGGCCTGTATCAGAAATAGTGTGGCCAGCAGGAGTAGGGAAGTGATCGTGCCCCTGTACTCGGCACTGGTGAGGCCGCACCTCGAATACTGTGTTCAGTTTTGGGCCCCTCACTACAAGAAGGACGTTGAGGTGCTGGGGCGTGTCCAGAGAAGGGCAACGAAGCTGGTGAAGGGTCTGGAGCACAAGTCTTATGAGGAGCGGCTGAGGGAACTGGGGTTGTTTAGCCTAGAGAAAAGGAGGCTGAGGGGAGACCTCATCGCTCTCTACAACTACCTGAAAGGAGGTTGTAGTGAGGTGGGTGTCGGTCTCTTCTCCCAAGTAAGTAGTGATAGGACAAGAGAAAATGGCCTCAAGTTACGCCAGGGGAGGTTTAGATTGGATGTGAGGAAAAATTTCTTTACTGAAAGAGTGGTGAAACATTGGAACAGGCTGCCCAGGGAAGTGGTTGAGTCCCCATCCCTGGAGGTATTTAAAAGACAAGTAGATGAGGCACTTAGTGACATGGTTTAGTGGGTGGTGGTGTTGGGTCGACGGTTGGTCTCGATCTTAGAGGTCTTTTCCAACCTCAATGATTCTATGATTCTATGATCTCATCGGGTCCCATGGACTTGTGCACCTTCAGGTGCCTTAGGTGGTCTCGAACCTGATGTTCTCCCACAGTGGGCGGCTCTTCATTCTCCCAGTCCCCGCCTTTGCCTTCTGCAGCTTGGGCGTTGAGGCTCGAGCACTTGCCGGTGAAGACCGAGCCTTCGAGGGTAGGAAGGCTCTGCAGAGGGACCTGGACAGGCTGGATCGATGGGCCCAGGCCAATTGTATGAGGTTCAACAAGGCCAAATGCCGGGTCCTGCACTTGGGTCACAACAACCCCATGCAGCACTACAGGCTTGGGGAAGAGTGGCTGGAAAGCTGCCCAGCAGAAAAGGACCTGGGGGTGTTGGTCGACAGCCACTGAATATGAGCTGGCAGCGTGCCCAGGCGGCCAAGAAGGCCAACAGCATCCTGGCCTGTATCAGAAATAGTGTGGCCAGCAGGAGTAGGGAAGTGATCGTGCCCCTGTACTCGGCACTGGTGAGGCCGCACCTCAAATACTGTGTTCAGTTTTGGGCCCCTCACTACAAGAAGGACATTGAGGTGCTGGAGCGTGTCCAGAGAAGGGCAACAAGGCTGGTGAGGGGTCTGGAGAACAAGTCTTATGAGGAGCGGCTGAGGGAACTGGGGTTGTTTAGCCTGGAGAAAAGGAGGCTGAGGGGAGACCTCATCGCTCTCTACAACTACCTGAAAGGAGGTTGTAGCGAGGTGGGTGTCGGTCTCTTCTCCCAAGTAACTAGCGATAGGACGAGAGGAAATGGCCTCAAGTTGCGCCAGGGGAGGTTTAGATTGGATGTAAGGAAAAATTTCTTTACGGAAAGAGTGGTGAAACATTGGAAGAGGCTGCCCAGGGAAGTGGTTGAGTCCCCATCCCTGGAGGTATTTAAAAGACGAGTAGATGAGGCGCTTAGGGACATGGTTTAGTGGACATGGTGGTGTTGGGTCGACGGTTGGACTCGATGATCTTAGAGGTCTTTTCCAACCTCAATGATTCTATGAAAAAGGTCATTGAGTACCTCCGCCTTCTCCGTGTCCCGGGTAACCAGGTGTCATGTCCCACCTACGAGAAGGGGAGAGTGACTAAGGTCTGCAAATCCCCTCGGTGTGGATTAAGGTGAGATAACACTCAAGGTCCATACACGAACATCAACTTTAATGGAACGAACACTCTATAAGCATCAACCCTCTGTGTATTAATATGTCACATAAGCTAAGCGGCTTTATGAGAAGTTGAGGTAGGCCTTGTGTTACTTAGCAGCATCAAGGGCAAAGAGCGAGAAAGAAGAGAGAGAGAGGGA
This sequence comes from Aptenodytes patagonicus, assembly GCF_965638725.1. Lineage (NCBI taxonomy): Eukaryota > Metazoa > Chordata > Aves > Sphenisciformes > Spheniscidae > Aptenodytes > Aptenodytes patagonicus. The sequence goes on from NC_134949.1 coordinate 126,935,667, forward strand.
GAAAGAGCTGGGGGGGACGGGGGGGGAGAGAGATCACCAATCCTGGATCCAGTGTCGGACCTGCCAACGGGAGATGTCGGTGTGGAGAGCACCCCGAGGAGGCTCATGTGTGCCCCTATTTATTGGCCCCAGTCCAAGGTTTCTGGAATCTTCTCTCACCCTGGTTTCAGGAGTGGTTGAGACATTAGTCAGTCAAGGAGAGTGACACTGGGCCCCTCCCCGTGGCTGGCTTCTGGAGTTTTCTCTTGGGGCATTGTCTGTGCTCACAGCACAGTCACTTGGGCCTCGTCCCTTACAGCAGGTCTCCCGTTTCGTTCTGGAGAGGGCCCACATTTTCCCTCATCTTCCTTTTATCCCCGACGAACCTATAGAATCTTTTCTTGTTGCCCTTGATGTCCCTGGCCAGATTTAATTCCATCAGGGCTTTAGCTTTCCTAACCTGATCCCTGGCTGCTCGGACAATTTCTCTGTATTCCTCCCAGGCTACCTGCTTCCACCCTCTGTAGGCTTCCTTTCTGTGTTTGAGTTTGTCCAGGATCTCCTTGATCATCCATGCAGGCCTCCTGGCGTTTTTGCCGGACTTCCTCTGATCACTCCTAAGCTTGAAGGAGGTGATCCTTGAATATTACCCAGCTTTCTTGAGCCCCTTTTCCCTCCAGGGCTTTGGTCCATCAAAGGACCAACATAATACCATAAATATTCTTAAGGTCCTGCTGATCTTGTATCTCAATTTCATTTGGCGAAAGGCCCGAGAGGGTTAGCGGGTGTGCTGATTATCTGCTCTGCTCTTACTGCTGGCTCAGCTGGCAGCTGCCAGCACTGATTGCCGGTCGCCCTGGCAGGAGAGGGCAGAAGCTGCCATAGCTGCAAGCTGCCCTGGAGAAGCTCCTGGTTTGCAGTTTGAGCAGAAGCCCCGCAGGGAGAGAGAGCTCCAGAGAAAGCCGAAGCCATTGCTGCCAGAGGTGCTTACAAACAGGGAAAGACAGTGACATAGCAAAGCAAAAGGCTGCTAGGCACAGGACCCTGTAAGGTGCTTCCTGCAGGAGAGGACAGCCCTGGCTGTCCTTTCATCCTGCTTTGCAGGGCCTCACTTTGAATTTAGCCAGAGAGCTCCTCTGTAGGGAGGAATGGCCAAAAGGTGCTTTTAAGGCCCGCTATGCTCCCGGCTCTCTTTGGACTTTACCCTGTGTTAGGAGCGGGGAGACTTTTGGCAGTGCTGAGGTTTTGCAGGGAAAATGCTGCTGTGCCAGGCCTGGCCTCAGGGACTCCTTCCAGCACTGACAGCTTTGAAAACACATGTTGCACAATGAATATCAGAAACAACAGTACCATTTGTTCACCCCTACATTGCAATCAGTGTCTCGCTTCAAAGGGGTGATAAAAATACAGCGGGGTGCACACACTACCTCTGATGTGGTAAAGGTGGTGTGCTTCTTCTATACATGGGGTCTCCCTTTCCACTGAAGTGCAATAGGGACATATACAGGTCACTTCCATTCCGTTTAGGAAATTGTTGCTAATATCTTTTCTCAAGACTTTTATGACAGTCAGCGTTACTACTGCTACCAAGAAAGCAGTTGGCATTCATGGGGTGAAAAAATCTCTTATGGTCAGTATAAGAATAAAGCAGCGTTAATACTACATTTTTCTCTACTTCTCTCTGGAAGTGGGTTTTATCTCATTAAATAAACAAAACCCCAAACCTAAGCTTCTTTATTTAGGCATAGCTTGTAATGACATAAAGCTGAAGCAGCCCAGTCCTTTTGTCCATACCATCTGAAGTCCTAACCTGGTAACTCAGAATGAATTCGATAGAGAAGAATGAAACGGTTGAGGTAGATGGGACTAATTTGCTGCCTCCTCATTCCTGTCAGCTCCAATACCTTCGTACTTCATCCGCTTATACATGACTTGCAAGGCAATTGCTTTAGTGTAAGCTCTCTGTTGTGGTCTGCTTTCTATTTTACCACGGTATTTGTAACTGTTCTGGTATTTGATTTCTATTAAAATACACCTCAGTCCTCCCTTCTCATGTAACTACCTTCCAGTGATCAAGTCTGCAAGCACGGAGAAATGAAATCTATCAGTAGTCTACCTGCCTATTTCAATCTGTTTACTCCTCAGCAATTGTTTCCGTAGCCATTTCTTGCACTTCCACTCAGCTCTCCAGGCAATTTAAGAAGAGTGGAAATAAGGGCAAAGTAACAAGAGAAACTCCCATTTCCTGCTGGAAGCAGAATTAAATTCTTCAAGATAAGTTCCTCAAAATAGATGTTCTTCTTTTGTAATGAAAGACGGTCTATATATTGTTTTACAGATTCCATTTATAATAATACAGCTTGGTTGTGGGTTGTTTTTTTTTTTTAATTCTGCATTCTCAGTACATTCTCATTCCTTTTTCTGTGAGCAGGTGGCTGAAGGTATGAGAGCTGATCTGGGTCTCTAGCCAGGGAAGCTCCAGCCTAGCTACAGGGGCCACCGATCCCTGTAGCAACGGGTCATGTGCAGCAGCTCTGCCCACGGCTCCCTCCAGTAGATCCTACCCCAATAGACACCACTGTTCCTATAAGCGCTTTTTTTACAGATGTTTCCTTAGACGGCATGAGGTGGTTTAACAGTCCCACTCTCCACCCCTCTGGAAAGCCCTGGGGAGAGTCGGAGTAGCATACTGTCGGCACCCCTGATCTCAGTTTTCTGAATGGAACAGGAGACTGATAGGCAACTCACAGGGTTCCAATAAACGCCATTATTCCTAATTGTCTCCTGCAGCCGTAGCAATATCTATCTTTATGTGGGAGGCCTGGAGGCAGTTTTACTGCCCCCCCGCCTCCATGTTCCACTTGCTGTAGGTTTTTTTCTTCATAAGTGGCCTGTAGCACTCGGGTACCGTCCTGCTCTGGCTGGGGAAAAGGCTGTGCTGGCACAGCGGTCTTGTCTGCTGGTCTCTTTTCCTAAAGATACCGACTGTGATTCTCACTGGCTTTCTGGCAAGCTAGATGCGATGAAAGTACCAGTCTGGAAACTATGTAGTCATATTAGTGTGGCGCTGTGCCGGCGCTAAAATTTCTCATCAACAGGCAGGATATACTGTGCTAACTCATAGAGATGGCTTCCAGACCGCAGCTGGCTTACCTCCAGCCCTTTCTGAGTATGGCCGCAGCAGGGCTACACCTGTCTATTCCCAGCCATACGGCCATATCCTTCACAGCCTCTTTCTGTTTTGGCTCTTTTGGATATTACTTTTTTTTTGCCTGCCAAAGCTCAACGGCAGGTTCTATTTGGACTGCACCCAGTGTTGATCTGAATTGCTTATACAATATCCCAGCTGCTCTGTTGGGAAAACAAAGCATGTAAAACTAATAAAGGCAACTAAAAGCCATGATTATATCAGTCCTGAGAATTCTCCTACTTGTGTGGAATAAAGTCGAAGTAAATATCCATTTTTATATAGTAAAATACTATTTAACAACCCCATTATTATGTAAAGAAGTTACGAACTTTTCTGATCCCCTAAGACAAAGAGATCACTCAGTGGCTAAACAGATTAGCCTTTTCCATCTGTGCAATTATGAATCATAAAATATACTCGTGCAATTTACTGGAAGGAAAATAAATACATTAATCAGCTAAAGGTTGCAATAGTCTGCATTCAGACCTCTGTTCAGCCAGCATGAAGGTTCAGCCTAGCAAAGGAAGGACTATGATGACATCCACTGACTTCAAAGCGTTTTGCTACATCAGGGCTTGAGGAGTTAAGAGCACCACTCTTGTTCAGTGGAAGTGAGATTTAACTGTCAACAAGGAAATTAGATTATCTTTTCTGAGAGAAGTGCCAGCAGAAGCATACGTAAGCATCTGTCAACTCATACATCTTTACTTCTGTTTGGTTTTGCAGACAAGAACACGCCCTTTTCTATTTCCTCTAGTGTGAACATTGCCAGAGGCTTAGAAAGCCAAGCTGCTGCCACGCTTGCTACCCAATACAACCATTTACTGGACCGTATCCAGCATCTCTATTTCCTTCTAGAAAGGAACTGGCAAAACGTCCTTTCTGCTGTTCTCTGTGAGGCTCTGGATTACATATGTTATTTTAAAAAATGGGGTTTTGTGTTATGTTCTTTAACCATTTACTCCTGGCTGCAGACCCCTTTTTATCTCCAACCGACCTCTGGCCCTCCTTTGACAGTCTGCGCCCGCAGGCTGTTGTGCCACCGGCAGCACAAGCTCACGCTGCTCCTCCTTCTCTCTGCCTTCTTACTTATTTGATGGCTTCTGGCAACTGCAGCTGCTGGTGGCCAGCACTGGCATAGCAGAGGGAGCAGCTGTGCCAAGTGTGGCAGCCAGCAGGTTTCTGCGATGTTAGAGGAATGGAGTAGGAGGGGCCTTTATTTTAATGGGAGATGCAGTTTCTACTTCAAATAGGAAAAATATCAGGGGGTTTTGTGGCTGCTTGGCTCGTGCTTTTTTGCAAGTTGCGTGTAACTGAAGACAGAAAGGTACTCAGGCAAGGTTACGTTCTTTAAGGCACTTCAAAAAGGCCAAGCCAACATCAATTTAAAAAATACGAGGATCCTGCATGATGACGATAGTTGTGATAATTTGGGATGGCTAATCGTGTATACAGACAAGTGCACTGTGATGGGTCTGACCTTTTCTGCTGTGAAGGGACAAATCTTCATTTGTGTGTGTGTGTGCGCACCGGCCAGAATAGATGGTGCCTGCCTGCCTTCCCGTGCTGGTGCAAAAGTGCAGCCACGATTCACGCAGATCCCTTTTCCTAGAGGAGCGTTCCCTGTCTAGTTTTGTCTCTGCTAAATGGTTGTTACAGGAGAAATTACAAACATCAACATACATAGATGCTCTGCTCTGGCTGTAGTTACCCCATCTATATCTGATGTTAGAGCGGGCTTTTCCACCCCAGGGAACAAATGCCCTCTCTGTAAGACAATGGCGTTTCCATGATACACATGCCCAGAATAACAAGGCTTGAAGTATTTCCTTGTCCGGTTCATGCACTGTCATACGGGGGACTGTAAACATGGAGAGCTGAAGCGGCTCTGGGACATGCCTGTTCGTGCTCCACCTCCAAGTGTTGAGCCGCTAAACTCACCCCTACTGCCCAGGGCACCAGCCATTTCAGCTGAGCTGATGGGGGCTTGGGGCAGATGATTTTTCTTTTGGATTCGCAACGGACATGGGACTGTATTGTCAAAAAGCCACTACGCGCTGTCCTTTCCCCGAGACACTGGATGAAACTGTGGTTTGTCTTACACTGCATGACAGTTCTGTAAAAGCTGTGCTAATGCGAGACCTTTTGATGCTGGGTAGCGGCTTTTGCTTTTATCTGTGAACCAAAATCATCTTCTTAGAAGGCAAGACTGATACTAATCAAGAGCAGTGCATTAGCTTTTCAAGTAGGAACTTTGTAGCATTTGGGGAGATGAAGTGAAGACTTTTTTTTAACCTCTGATTCACTACTTACAAATCTCAGCTAGAAGGATGTGAGCCTGAGCAGCAGTCATCACCTGCCACTGACAAGCTTAACGGCAGCAGATTGAGCAACACCCGTCTGCATTTGCAACGGTCTGGTGCAACTCCGAGACCCTGGTTCTGCAAACGTCATTGTAAGGGAGACAGGCTTGTGTAGCGACTGGGAGAAAGTGAAGGAAAGATGCCACTGGGATCGTGGAGCAAAGCCAAGCACGCATCTAAGCGTTTGAAATGTGGGGCCTAAGTAATATCCTACTGGGAGTCAGGGAGTTTCTGTTATTGGAATTACTGGCATAGGCAGTGCAAGAGGAGAGGGAAGAGACAAAATAAAACTGAACATTTTAGTGAGTGCCTTAAGCGGGTTGCTTGTGCCAGGCAGGTGATAAGACTCTACAAGGGACAAACAGTTATACAGATAAATTAAAACCTGCACAAGGTAACTGTAAGCAGCTATCCGGTTTTGGATGAAATAAACAGCGCAGTTACCAGCACTGGTGAGGTGGTCACGATAAAGAAATACACCTGCAGCTGAAAGTACGCATTTACATAACAGCTTTGAAATATATGTGGGTGCTGAAAATGGAAAAGCACTTGCAGGATCACGAAACCAGAAGGCAAATAATTAATTTATTTCTTCTTCAAAGAAGTGCCACCTAATTTTTCTGTCAGTTTTCAGATGACCTGGTGCGTGATTTCTTAACGTTTGCGGTTTGGCACCAGAAATACCTTCGCGTATTTCAGGCAGGCAGCCGACAGCGCTGCAGTGAAGCACCTGTGCACACCCACCCGGGCCGGGGCTAGCGGCCTGCCTGGGGGTCGCACTGGCGATGCCGGGCAACGCAGAGGGCGTCGGGCCGCCTGCGGGCCGCCACTCTGGAGCGCCTGGAGTGGGAGAGGAGAGGAGAGGCCGCCGGGGTGACAGGTGGGTCGGCGGGGACGGCAGGCAGCACCGGCTCAAGGAGCGGCTTTTCTCTCAGCGGCGGACCGGAGGGGGGGCGGTGTGGGCGCCGCCGAGGAGCCGCCGCCGCCGCCCCCTCAGCGGCGGGGCCCGGGGAGTCGCGGCCGGCGCGGGAGGCCGGGCCGGGGGCAGCGTTTCGCCTCGCAGGCTTCGCCGGCCGTTACAGAGGCGGCCCGGAGCCTCTGCGGAGCGCGCTGCCGGCACGGACCAGCTACCGGCCGCCGCGGCCCGGCCTGGCCGGCCCCGGAGGGGGTGCCCGGCAGCCCGCCGAGCCGAGCCGAGCCGAGCCGTGCGGAGCCCAGCCGCGGCCCGCCCCACCGCCGCGGGGCGCCCTCCTCCGCGGCGCGGCGGGGAGGGTCCCGGGCAGACCGGTCCGCCGCACAGCTCCCGCGGCCGGGCGGCGATCCGCAGCCGCGCCCGGCCGCTCGCTCGGTTCGGCGCAGGCCAGGCAGGAAGCAGGAAGCTACCGGCGGTGGGAGAGCGAGAGCAGCGGCAGCGGGTAGGCTCGGCGGGCGGGGGGCGGCCGTGCACCTGCCGTGCCCGCGGCGGGGGCGGAGCGGGGGCGTCGCCGCCGCTTCCCGCCTGTGTGGCGGCGGCCCCTTCCCCCGCGGGACTGCCCGGGGTCGGTGGCTGGGCGGGGGCTGCCCCGGGCGCGGTGGCCCCGGCTTTCCGCCGGAGGCGTTGGGAAGACGGCTGCAGTGCTGCCGGGGCTCAGGCGTTCGCCTCCCCTGCCACCGCCCCCGGCTCTCCGTTTTCTTTCCTTCACCTTTTGTCTTGCTTTCCCCCTTTTATTTCTTCGAGGCTGGGCTTGCTGTGGGACCCGCTTCCTCCGCCCCAGCCGGCAGGGTCAGGCCCCGGACCGGGGGAGGATTGTTTTGGGGGGACCCCTAGATTTTCTTGGTAGCGGAGGGAGTAATTCTATGCTTGTGCCCCGAAGGGTGCGCGGCTGCAGGCGGGAGCCCGCTGAGCAATTGTAAGCTAGAGGCAGAGACCAGCCCTAGGCTGACATTGAACTGCCTGAAACCTCCCCGTGGGGTGCGAGTGGGGACTCCCGGAGGCCACCGCACCTCGTACTGCTGGGGAACGCCCGCCGGCGGGGAGAGGCGTGTGCTTGCCACCTTGCCCTTGCTCAGCTCCTGGCCTGGCCCCGCAGGACCGCAGGGTGAGGGTGTGCTGTCCTTGGCCTGGCTAGACATTTAGGGAGGCTGGGTGGCTGCCCTGGCTTCCACTGGGTCATCTGGTGGTGTAGTAGCCCCTGGTTGCGGTGCAGTTGGTAATGCAGGGTGCTGGGATGCAGGTGTGGATTCATTGTGTATTCACAAGGACTCTTGTCCCCTGTTGTTAAGCTAGGATTAACTGTTTTCCACTTTCTGTATTAAATGGAAGGAATATGGCCATTTAAGGTCCAAAGCTGATGGATTTGGCAATTTATGGCTCAGGTGCTGAGCTGTTGGGTATTAAGCACAATATGCATTTGATCTGCATGTGTCTAAAGGCCCTTGGAGTCCTTAAGGACACCCTGATGAGGACTTGGTATTACCCACTGCCTCTGCATACACAGAATTAATGTCTGCCCTCCAGGGGAGCTGTGTACAGCGGGGCAGGGGCCAGGCAGGAGCTTCGTGCTCTGTCTCCAGCGTGCGGCACAGCTGAGCCAAGGTTTGCAGTATTTGCAGTGGTAAAGGCCAGTCATGAAAGACTATATTTTCCTGAAACAGCGAGGGAGCTATGTTTCAGCCAGTGCAGTGGGAAGCCTGAAGAAGCAATACAAAGTTTGGAAGGTAAATATGGATTCAAATTAAGTACCAGAATATTGCTTTATACGTTGCAGTACAATGAAGAGGAAGCGAGAGTATTTGTTTTCGTTGTCAGGTAAAATAGTTGCTGAAAATGAAAGAACAGAGAACCAGTTCGAGTGATTGAATTGGAGCTTGTCCTTGGGCTTCATTAGTAAAATGGAAATGTAAAGGATGTGTTGGTAGACTACCAGTTATGTGTTGTAGCCTGTTAGTGTCATTTCTGAATAATAGCTTGGTTTTAAAATCTGGTTTAATCTACAGCAGGATGCAGTCTTTATAACCTGTTACCACAAGTTTTACTGCCACAAGTTTCTTTGCTTTTGTGGGGGAAGTTTTATTTGTTTATTAAAAGCACATGAATGTCAGAGGAACTTATGGATATATGGGGACAGACATAAGCTGTTGAAGAGTAAGTCAGCCCCTATCAAATAGAGTCAGTTCTCTAAGCTAACAGAATCAGCAGTTCTCTAAACGCTGCTGATAGTCCAGTCGCCTTTGCTAGGGCCTTGTGACTCTGGATTTACAGCCAGGATATGCTGTTAGGAGGTGGTGATCTGTGCAGCAGGTGTGCAGATGTGCAACCTTATGTGGCCACTTAGCATTGAAACCTTTTTGTAAGACGCATGAAATCTTTTTCTGCTTACACTAAAGCTGTTAAATAGTATTTGCTAAACAATTATGCTTCTGTGATCACAATTGCCTTGTCCCATTATATCTTAAGGGAACTGTTTAAAGAGGTTTATGACCTCAGATTTTTGTTCTTTGCCAGCGTCTCAGTTTTTTCCCAGTAGGTATTTCTGTCACCTCACTTAAAGCGCGGTCAGTTAAATAATAGTTTCGGTGTTTGGGATAACTGTGAGAGAGGGGAGATGGGGCTTGGGATCACCCTGAAACAGATCTGTTACTGCTGGAAGAAAAGTTCGCTCTTCCTCTGGGCTGCTTGCGCCCACCTCTTCTTACCTTTCTTCTCCCACTGGAGCTATCCACACCTCATTTCAACCAAACACGAAATTACTGACAAGCAGTTCTTGGTTTGAAATTAGTTCAGCTGACCTAACTAGCTAGCTGTGGCTTTAAGGGGCAGTCCCACCTTTAGTCCCTGCCTTTATGCTCCTGCTGCTTTGGATTCATCCTACGTAGCAGTTTTGTGGCCACGGAGTGAGTTAGTATTCTCTGTTGGATCAGCTGTTTTTCAGGGCAGGTTTTCTGGTGGATCAGCCATCTGAACCATCACGGTATGACTATAAGGTCTGACACAGAGGGAGGCAGGGACCTGCAGCTGGGGGTGGGAGAGGGGAGGAGGGTGTAGGGTTGCACTTTCCCTAACCTCTGCAACCTCAGAGAGGAGGTAGGAAACTCATGTTGGGTGGGAATGATTATGGGGTTTGCTGATTAATTGCACAACCAGTTATCTGATTCAGGGCTGGGGGGGGGAGGAGGTGGAACATGCCAAACGAGATTAGCAAGTCAGTTCACTTTTAGGGGAGGAAGGTGTCAAGCTGAACCAGGACACTGTGGAAAAATTAAAGGTATGATAAAAATGTGTTAGCATAAAGGAGCAGACCCTTGATCTTTTGGTGGGATACTCTGTTATGTGAAGAGGTGGTAGTTTTCCTCCATTCCTGGGGAAAAAGCCTATGTGGATAGTGAAGCTTTCAAGTTGCCAGCTTTGACACAGCAGATACTGTTTGCTGTTGTCATTCAGCTGGCTGAGGAGGAGTAGTTTTGATTTCTGTAGTAAGATGGGGCAATAAAGATGAGAGGAGAGAGGCTCACACCTTTGCCTGCCCTGTGGCAGCCTCTAAAATTCCAAGGTTAAGATGAACCCTTGGTCTTAGCAGGTGTGTGTTTTCTTCAAAGGAGATTTTGCTTTAGCTCACCTCCTGTTGTTTACCAGGAGAGCTAGTCCCGATTCCTACCAGCTTCCTATCAGGAGCATGGCGGTGGCTGGTGCTGGCATTAAGCCCACTAGCTGGGCTACCGGGAGCATAGGGGTTATGTTGCAGACCCTGGTGTGTTATTTGGCATCCTGCTGGGGTGGCTCTGCTGTTAGCACCCAGGGAAGCTCGGCTTGCATGCCCGAGTTGTAGTCACGCCTTTTGCCTACAGTGTCTTTTGTCATCTTACTCAACAGTTGGCTCAGACTTGCTGCGAAATAACAGTGCGGCTAGTTCCTCTTGCAGTACCTGTAATAAAGGGTACTGTGCATCTTTTTCTGTTGAGGGGCTTCGGACCAAATTTGAAGAAACAGGAGGAACTCTGCAAGATTTTAAACCAAACTGAATTGATGCTGCCACAGTCTCACTCTTCCCTGAATGTCACATATGCATGTGAGCCTGCCTTCTCCCTTGTGCTGGATGAGCTGGTGCAGGGAGCTCAAGCGGTAAAAAAACTTTTTTTTTTTTCTTTTCCAAGTTTTGTGATGATGTGGTGCTTTGTGCAGCACTGATACTGGGATGGAGAAATCAGGCTGGAAGGGGGACTGGTGGCAGCATTGTTCAGCAGCACCCACTCTCAAGCTGGAGGAGTCTCTATTCTGGGCTGAAAACACTACAGTCATTTTTTGAACAAATTTCAATCTCATGAATGTTTCTGATGTGTTAAAATAGATCTTTGTAAGGTGGGGAATTGCCTATTTGTAGTCTTTCTGGGACAAAAGCAGAGTGTTTTGATGTCAGCTTGCTTTGGATCATGTTCTAAGTGCATCTTTCCCTTGTGTCCCGTCTTCTTTATACTGTGTTGACTTCTCAAAATAGATTATACGTGATAAAATTCAGAAAAGGCTGCAATTTATATTGGCTTAGAGGTCTCCGTTACATTTTTGATGTCTAGAAGGTTAGTTATGGTAATTACTTGTCTCTGAAATAGATAATTGCTTATTCAATTGTTGTGATTAGAAAATATTACAATAACTCAATAAGAATATTTACTTAGCAGCTTCTCTTATTTGAAGATCAGCAATTAACAAAGGCAGAGTGAAGAATTTGCCACGTCATGACTGAAGGAATAAGAAAAAAACCTACAGGGAGATAAACTCAGCAGCATATCTTCCAAGTTTGCTAACAGCCTACCATCGCACGGCTTTGGAAGGATCTTTGTTACGCTTTCTGAAGAGCCGATAACATTGTCACAAGTACGTAATTGTGTCGCCTAAAATTTGATACCAGCTGTAGAGTAGATGGCTCAGCTTCCTCCTGGAATTCGCTTCATCACTTCATTTTCACGAGATCAGTGGTAAGTCTTGAAGTATGGTGGTGATCTTTGTTTTGGACAATGTGAGTTTGTATCTGGGGAAGGTGATGCTGTTGCCTTGCTCTATTTTTGCTTTTTCGTTGCTTAATACATACAGCAAGAAAATATAGTCAGTTATAATAAATAAATATTGCTGACATTTAAAAAGTGAGATACTTTGTTGGGGGAAACCAGACAGACCCTTACTAGTCAAGTGTGCTAGAGAATAAAGCCTTTTGTCCTTTTCTTTGCAAGGTATGTATTTGGAGGGATAAATTTCAGATTTTTATTTTCAAACTCTTGGGTGGAGGGGTGCTTGAGGTTAGCTTTCCTTTCTTAACCAGAAATGTATTTTCTCCCCCATAATTTGATGTGTAATACAGACTTGTAGAATTACAGTTTTAGTTCTTGCTACTGTAATATTTAAAAAACACCAAACAAACAAAAAAGCAAAACAAAACCAAAACCTCTTTGCTTTAGGAAAACTAATCCTGGAAGTTGGATATCATCAGTTTTTGTGCTTTCTGAGATAGAATACCGAGTCAATTGTGTGTGAATAACAAAAAAATAACAAATGAAAGACCACGCATTTCCCATTTGAGCAGTTTTATCACATGCTTTCTCTAGTAGAGCAGCAAGGACAAAGTCATTTCAGTTCTATCATTTGTGAGGATGTTTTCAGCTGTGGGGATGAATAACTCAACTTGCAGGATAACTCACTTTTTTTTTTAATGTCTCTGTGAATATGCCAGAACTTCTTATAAAACAAGACCCTTGTTATGTAAAAGTTTCTAAGGCAGAAAATAATTGAAAAAGGTTAGTTAAAAATTAGGGACCATAGTAGGCTGTGTGATATCAGATCTTTGTATGTATGTACTTTTGTTTACAGATGTTAACGTTAAGATCAAGGCTAGAAGGAGCCAGTAGATACACTCTGATCTCTGTGTATTGTTAAAAGCACAAATCCACAAAACACTCTCCTTCTTAAACAACTGAAACGTGCTGCAGGTAGAGAATAGAATAGATCAGGTTGTTATCTTTGTTTAATGTTTGCAGTGGCAGGGAGTTTGAGATGCCCTTTTAATTCAGATGAACTGCAGAGAAAGACCCAAGGGTGCCAGTGAGGTACAAGGGAAAATTCCTTCCCAGTCCCAAAGCCGGTTCATTATGTTCATGTACTCCGGCTGCCAGTACACACAGTCAGCGTCAGTTCTCCCATCAATCTTTAGAAATGGCTGATTTCTGTTGTTAGAGGAAGGCAAAAGTAAAGAAAAATCCTAAAAGCACTAAGGAAAGAAAGAAGTAATAACCCACGGTAGCCAAACTGACAACTCACAGAGCCATCATTTATGTCCTAATCGTACCAGAAAACCGGATGAGTTAGTGAAATCTGATTATCAGTATGTTTAATGTTGAACTGCCTTTTAATAGCCCTCAAAGGAAGGTTGTAAACAAGGCAGATCGGCTCTGTGGACTCCAGAGCACTGCCACGTTGTTCCGCCTGTACCTGTGTGCTACCAAGCTCCCTCCCAAAGCCAGATCAGAGCAGGTGTTGTAAAGCAGCGTAACTGCTAGGGTGGTTCTTCAGGCTGTTAGACAACATGAAAAAAGTTGTCTTCGACTATTCCAAGATTACCAATGACTTGTGTGATGTTTTTATGTAACTTAGTGCTAAAAGTAAATCTGAATAAAATAATTTTCAAATACTCTTTTTTTTTTTTTTTTTTAATATTGTAGGTATAGAGCCTTCATTTTCTCTCTGACTTTCTTCTTGTATGCCAGCTTCCATTTATCAAGGAAACCTATTAGTATAGTTAAGGTAAGCGAGGTTGTGTCCTTGTTTAAACATTCTTCTACTCCTGTCAAACACAGAAGTAGTCATCTTTTTCAGTATTTCCTTTTGTGAAAGGCAGTGTTTAACTTAGAATGGTTTAAAAGATTAAAAACTGATAAAGCTAGTACGCAGTGACGTTTACTTGATAAACTTTAGTGAGGCCACACCTAGAACATTGCGTATATGTCTAATCTTTGGGCTTAAGACTTGAAACAGCTATGCCTACACTTAAGTCATGTGAATTAATCTAATTATAGATATTTACGAGTTTACAGGTTTACATTCATATGTGAGAAAAGTTGCTCGTAACTGATGAGTCAAATGTGATAAAATTCTACTGGCATTTACAAGACTTTTCCAAGTGCTGTTGAGCATCATAGTCATAGTTTTCTGTGCACTTGCGACTCTGTTCCCAGTGAAGCTGGTGGCAAAATATTACCTAATTCTAGGTTTGTTAGTTTAATCTTCGGCCTGTATAACTTGGCAAACACAAAACAAATCCCCCAGGGCTGTGTTGTATATAACTGATGAGTAACAATGGGCGAAGTAGCTTGATGATAGTGAAGAATTTTGAAATTCTGCAGTATCAGAAACACCAGTTCGCTATAGCATGTTGTTTCTAACCACGTAATTACTCTTTCACGTAATGGTGACTTCACCCAGCAAAATACCAAGCAATTAATAATGGCTAACAATTTTACTGATTTTGGTGGGTTTGACACAGGTTCATATAGAGCTAGAATTGTTAAATTTGTTGCTGTATGGGGATTAACAGTCACAAGTGAATTTTCTATTGTCAAATTTCCTTTCTGTATCAGGGAGAGCTGCATAAGCATTGCGCTGCTTCACATGAAGTTGAAGTCAACTCCTACAAAGAATATGCTCCCCAGATTCAGCCTGTCAAAAAGCCTTCTAATGTATCTCGGTGCGGTTGGGAGCCGTTTGGTAAGGGTTGTTTTTTTTCTTTCATAATACTGAGCTGATATTCATAATTAGATTATTCGCCTCCTGCTATTTCTTCTTCACGTGTGGAGGGATTCGGGAGATTTGTATGGGAGGGGTGTTTTGTTTTCCATGTTCTCACTGATTTTTCCAAAGGAAGTTAAGTTGTGACTTACCTTATGATGTCTTTCCTACTTAAAGTCACTTAAACAACTGACATTATTTTACCTGTTATAGCTATGAGATGGTTTCAGTAGATCGGTTTTCAGTCAAAAAATGGGGTTTGTCTTTAGAATGTCTATTAAGGAAAAAGAATAAAATAAATCATTATAATTTTCTGCTGTTTTAATTCAAGGTCCAACTATCACTTAAATGAAATTACTTGATGTTTATCAAACTGGAACTTTTCAGAGTCCTTATGTGCCAGAAAGAATATTTTTCTCCCCATTTTAATGGAGAAAAATGGGAGGCTTTATTGCAGAATAGAGTTGACAACTTACTGAATAGCTTATGTACCTGGCCTTTCACTTAAATAGAAAAAATATTTGCCTACTTACAATTAAATTTGAATTTAATTGTATTTTAATTTAATAGAGATTTTGTGTCGTTCCTTGACACTTTTATCACTACCAAGAACATCAGTGAAGTAGAATAGTCCATTCTGTCAATGTGTCAGTCCACTCCAGTCTATCTAGCCATCCATTCTAATTATTCTTTAATTACCAATTAAAAAAAAGTCCAGCTCTGTTCAAAGATAATTAAAGATCTGAGTTCTGGGTTTTCTGTGGACAAAATTCTGTGTATTAACTGCCTGCTGCAAGGTAATCCGTCTACTGAAATTAGTCCCATGGGTTTCCAATGTATTAGGATGCAGTTAAACTTGGTTGCTGTTTCTTGTCACTGGACCAATGGGAGACTGACAGTGCTTGTCTAAAACACTAGTTAGCTTTCTTAGTGGAGACTTCCGAGCTCCAGTGTCCTCCTTTTTCCATGAACACACAGGTTATTGCAAAGCTACCCCTTTGGGATGGCACTCTAGACTTTCAGCTCTGTTTTTGAGGCAACATAGCTGGTAAGCTGGGAGTAACACTGAAAGAAGGAATGCTTTAATAACTGTGACTTTATTCTCAAAGTCAATGGGAATTGTGGCTCTTTGAAAATAGACAAACTGTCTTTCTTGGTATGAGCTCAGGTCTCTTGAGACTAGTTTTGGTGTTTCTGGCTGGGCGGAGTCCCTCCTGCTCCCTCATCCTGCCTGCAAGTCCCATTTAGTTGCGATTATGGTCATTTGCTGTACAGAGCAGAACCCTGTTTGGTGTTTTTAAACAAAACTTCTATCTCTGTGCCTTATGAGTAGTTGGAAAATGAAATGCAAAAGGCTTTAACCATTTTAAAAGAAAGAAACTATATTAAGCAGATTCCTTAAAAGCCTACATGATGATGCATTTTTTTTTTAATCCATTTTGACTTTTAGGACCACAGACATTTGCAACACATCTTTCTGCTTTTAATAAAGTCTGTTAAAGTTTGGGTTTTCTTTTGTCTAAGGAGCTATAAGAAAAGGGCACCCTGTTAATAACTGATGTTTCTTCTCTTCCAAAATGCTGTTTTGAATAAGGTGTGATTAAGAATGGGCCTACCAATGTTTTCCTAATACGTTACGGACGACAGGGTCAGTTGTAGAGGGGGATTTTTTTTGGTTAACTAAAACGTGTTTTGCAAAATGGATACTTAAGTCTGAAAGTACCCACTGAAAATTAAATGTCAATGCATGTCCACTAACATTTTTCTTGTAATATGTAGAAATGTTTGGGAAGTTATTGGTACATTTAAACTGATAATTTGTTTTGAAAATGATTCTTAGATAAGAACAACTACAAACAGTTACTGGGAGCACTGGATTACTCATTTCTGTGTGCGTATGCAGTTGGAATGTATTTAAGGTAAACCTCACTCTCTTGGAAACCTGCTTTATCGCTTACCGTTAATACATGAGGTTATACTACTTCTGAGATACTGTCCTTTCCTACTGTAAAGTTTCTGGTGAAGAGAGTGAGAACTTGGATGTAATTATCCCACCTCTGTGCTAGTTGATGTGGAAGAAAATGCATCATCCTGAGTCCCCAGTGGTATCGTACCTGTTGGTATATAGGAAGCTTCCTACCCGCCCCCGCCCTGACTGCCCTGTGCAGGAACGCTTTCCAACTCGCAATCTAGCCTGTCTTTCCTTCATATGGAGTATGAAGGAATACATGCTGGAATACATGTCCCCAAACTTTATCAGTCTCCGACTTGCACATGTAGACTAAGCTGATTGTCCTGGCTTTCTCTGTAGTCAAAGGACAGAAGCAGGCACCTCCTAAAAATAATACTGCACATCTTAAGATGGTTCAGTATCAGCTGCCGTTTGGAGATGTCTCTTTTTATTGACTAAAACCAGAACCTTCATAACTAGAATCATTAGCAAGGGAGACAAGTCTCACTTTAAATGGCTGGAGACATGTCCCACCTTATGGGTCATTTGGAAAGTGACTATATAAGTAAATAGCTTCCAATGCGCTTCAGGGGAGTATCTCCCCAAAAGATGGTTGTGCAGATGTCAGCACTTGGCAATTAGTGAACAGGAAATGTTTGTTGCTTTTTCCTGTCAAGTGCTAAAAATTGCTCATGTGCTGCTGTGAAGAAAAACAGCAGTTACCAGTAAAGTTTCTCCTCAACCTGAATCAAACAACACAAAAATATTCTTTATTTGTGAAGGCTTGGGGTGTGATCTGATTTTTAATTATCACCTTTCTTTTTGTATCCTTCCGCATTCCAAGTGGAATAATAGGAGAACGGCTACCTATCCGGTACTATCTGACGGTTGGGATGCTTGCTAGTGGACTCTTCACTGCAATGTTTGGATTGGGTTATTTCTATAACATACATAATCTGTGGTTTTACATAATGGCCCAGGTAGGCACGATGTTATTTAACTACTCTGAGTTTCCATGGTGCTGTTTAGTGTTGTATTGGGGTTTCTTTCAGTTGCAAACAGTGATTAGTGGTTGGATGGGAGGATGTAAATGCTGGCATACATAGTCGTCGATGATAGGCAGAAATGATAGAGTGGATAGCCGCAGGTTTTATTTTTGAAAAATGTTTTCTTAGTGGAAGAAATCTTTCAAAACAAATTAAAGTGTTTCAGTCTGTGTCAAATCAGTGATCAAATCTTTGCAAGCTTAAGTATGGGTGAGTTTTAAAACAAATGTATTTACTTTTGTCAGTCTGCCAAGACCTGAGTGACGCATCCTGGCTTTCTCTGCAGGAGAATTACATTTATGCTGCTAATGATGAACAGTCTCCCACATTGGTGTGGCTGAGAACAGGCAACTTCTGTAACAAGATTCATTGTGTGGGATTTTTCAGAGCACTTGTAGATCTAATCAGGCGTCACAAGAATATTTACCATTGACCTGAAATGGAATTTAGGTCAGGACCAGGATATGGTTAGCACTCCTGAGTCATTTTTGACAGGTCTGCACCTTGCACTGCTGCTTTCTTTGTGTTATTGCAGTAGCACTTTCACTGCTGGCACGTTTGCATGGCATTGTGCAACATGGCATGCAGCGATACTAACTTGGGTACTGCAAGCTTTTATAACCGTTTCACCAAGTCATCCGTTTAACCATGTCACTGCCCCGGCGCTCTTGGCTTACGTGGCTTCCAAGACAGGAGATGGCTCCTTCAGGGTTCAGCTAACAATCTCTACCAATGCTGCACTGCGTGATGTGGTCAGTGAATCCTGTAATACCAAGGGTGGTCTCGCACCACCAGCCTAATTGTTTTTTGTTGGGTAGAGTGAGGTTGTTTCGTTGCATGTTCAAATGCTGATTGTACATGTGGATGATTGTATTGTGATCTCTGTGTTAATGTGTAATTCTAGATAGGGAGCTTTTTAGGAGTTCAGATGAGTTAGGGTTATGATCTGTGCAACATGGAGGCTGAAATAGTTCTTACTTCAGCCTGAATATAGTAAGTTAAGTTTCTCCTCTCAGTTTATTTACAGGTGTCTGTTAAGCATTTTAAAGGTAATGTTCAAAATTATCCAGTCTCCCCTAAAGTTTTCTTTTTTTCCGCTTTGTTTGATTGCAAACGTGCTTTGCCGTATGTTCAAATTGAGATAAGTATTATGTTGCTGTTTGAGCGTGGGGAATTCGTTTCTCTGTTCAGTTCAGTGCAATATGATTTTTTGGTAAGCATGTGATTGAATTACTTTTTTTTTTTTTTGGTTGAAATCATAAAATAATTGGAGAGATGTAGATAGAGGGAAGAATCTCTGCAAAACATCGTAACTTGTTTATTCTTGGAAAAGAATGCTTTTAAAACCCCCCACTAAATTTCTAAATTCAAAGCATTTGTGTAGGCTTCCTTTTCCCAATGCAGCACTCAGCAGGAATTGTGTAAGAACGTGACTTATTATAGGGTATGTTTATTTATTATTATTTTTATATACTTTCAGATAGCTAATGGGTTGGTGCAAACTACTGGCTGGCCGAGTGTCGTTACATGTATTGGCAACTGGTTTGGAAAAGGAAGGTAAATAATATGTAATCCAAAGTTTTGGAAATACAAATCGACACATTCTGCACTGTAATATTATAGTCAATTTAAATATCTTTCTTTTGCTTCAGTGTTTTTTTTGGGATGAAACAAGCAGTTAGGTAGATCTTTGAGAGGAGTTTCCTTTACTACGCTGATTAGTTTATATATTGGTTTGAAATAGTCTCTCTCATGTCAAAACTGTGTTCTGTGGTAGCTCTTTAGTCTGATGTTTAATTTTTCAGGTGAAATATTTCAGAATTGAATTAAGAATAATTTTTGCAAATGTTAACAGTGTGAAACCACTTCTAATAAAGGCTGTTGTTATGCCATTTTAATGTGGAATTTCCTGTGTTTTCATTTGTGTTTCAAAGCAGTTGTCAGGGTGTAACTCTAAAAGTATCTTTTTGTCTAATGTTTTTTTTCTAACACACTTACAGAATCTTGAAAATTTAATTAAAAAAAGAAAATACATATGGCAACTGATTTAACCTTTCTTTTTGTCACTTTCTTTAAATAATCTCTTTTTTTTTTTTTTTTTTTCCTTAATCCTGCATGGAGATCACTCATAATGTTTATTTTGTCATACTGTACAGGAGTTTTCCATAAATTTTGCACAAGCTGCATGCTAAATCCATTGGCTCTGGTAATAGTTGATGCATGTAGCATATAGTAATGCTACTGTAGTGCCATCCATTGTAGTTACATACCCTTGAATGATCATTATTGTCAATCGGTTCAAGAGAAGGGCATATGAAAATTAAGTATATGCTTTCTGTATAAAGTCACAGGATAGTTAAGAAGATGTAGGCTCAAACTAGTTTTCCATAGTCCCTGCAGCCTTTTTGGTGAATGTTACAAAATGCAGAGAATGATAACCGTCGTACAATACTGAACAGAATTGGCAAGTCTGTGTAAAACAAATATATTTATTTAGATTTTTCTTTGTGCAAAAGCAACAGCCTTTACTTTTAGGAGGCTGCATAGTGGACTGGTGGATAGGGCTCTGGTTTGAATGTCAGTGATCTGGTTCTTGTTTTCATTTTGTTACAAATTCTGTGAAACATGAGCAGACCTTTTAAGATTTGTCTTCAGCCAAAGGAAACCATTTAGTTCAGTTCAAATTAGGTTGCGCCAGGTAAACTCCTGCTGAGGGCAAGGCAGTTTTCCCATGACTTACCAGGAGGAAAAAAAAACCCTGCTAACTGTCATGACTTCAGTAGGATTTTTTGTGGTTTACATGAGCTCAGCTGGAGCTATTCTACAGCAGCTCTAATCTGGGATTTCCAGGCAGACAGCAGTTTGATGTGTCTGTTAGCCAAGCTTGTGCAGGTGTTACCTTCTACTAGCGTCTAGCAAGTCCAGAATGTGATCAGCAAATACTGAATTTGCTCTACCTATCCTGTACAGATTGTTTTCTTCTGCGTGATAAGTCTAACATATCCTGAAAGCATCAGATTATCAGTGCTATGTGTTTGCAGGAGGACTTTCATTCCCAGAAGCATTGGACTTAGTGTGCGCATGCTATGCAACGTCTGCATACTTGTTTTTATCGAAGAAACTCTATCCGGAAATATGCAAGCCCTAGTGGTGCCTTTAAATGCCATTAAGTGCAGGATGAGTTCTGTCATGCACAGAGAAGTATTTAGAACACTTCTATTAATATTTAGGTGCCTTGACATTGCCAGATGAAAGACTAGCATAATGAAGTGGTCAGTTAAAGAACAATAAGATTGCAAATATTTCACTAACACCACAGCTGAACAGTCATTTTTGATACACTTTTCTCAAGATAGCAATGCTTATTGTTGGAATAATAAGAAATGTTTGTGGTTTTGTTTTTTTTTTTAAATGCAGGAGAGGTTTGATCATGGGAATCTGGAATTCACACACTTCAGTGGGAAATATCTTGGGATCCTTAATTGCTGCTTATTGGGTGTCTACGTGCTGGGGTCTCTCCTTCGTGATGCCTGGTGTTATCATTGCTGTGATGGGGATTGTTTGTTTCCTGTTTCTTATTGAACGTAAGTGCTTTAATGGGATAGAACCATGGAAGGCTCATTATGGGTGAAGAACACCAGCTGTTTAAGCTAAATGACCCAGTGCAAAGTATATTCCTTAAGCTATGCCAATACTTAAAGAACTTCTTCCTAGAAAACTAGATGAAGAAGAACCTGTGTAAATCTAAAGAGTTTATACACTTAGACTCTGGCATACCTGGGAGAGTAACACTTCAGAATTCAGTCCACTGCCCTGTCATTACTTCCCTGTCTTTATAAATTGTTCAAGTGTATCTTAGCAGAATGTCCCACCTGGCTGCAATGTATGTTCTGTGCTACCGTTCAACCCATGCCATCCATATTCTGTGCTATGAAATACAGAAATCAGCCGATAGAGCAAGTTTTGACACTTTAAATTAGAAATTAAAAAGGCATGCCCTGTCTTGTCCCTATGTAGACTCAGAGATATTAGTATGAATGCTTATTTCACTGTATCTGTCCTATCTCGGGAAGTAAAAAGTTCTGCCGATATAACTAGAACGCTGTAATGAGCTGGACTGCCAGAATAGCACTTAATGTGGTCATAGGATGGGAAGGGTACCATGGAGCACCCTTTTCTTTTTCTCTAAAGCTACAGTTACACATTTCTACCAGGACTACTTCTGTGTTATCTGTACCGTTGGTTTATTGTCAGTAAATTACACTACTGCTAAGTGTTTTAAGAGATACTCATGATGCTTGTTTTCACTATTAACTATGTGTGGTATTGTATTTCAGATCCTAAAGATATAAGTTGCTCCTGCACACCATCCAGTGTAAGTGAATGCTTTTTCTATTTTAATTTTTCCTCCTAATACACATGTTTATTATGATAGTTCTGGAAATCACATAATCTGTGTGGCCCTTTTGTGCCAGGCTGTTATAACTGACCCTATACTTGAGGGAATGATTGGTCTTCTGTGCTTCACTGGTAAACCAGTAGCTTACTTTCTATCAAAGCAATATGAATCAAGACGTGAATGAGTTTGTTTTAATTAAAGTTTTGGAATAGATGATCTTACTACAGTAAAAATTGTTCTTTTTTTTTTTTTTTGAGTTTTCTTACTTTCCTCCAGTCTTCCTGGGCATCTTCAGAGCATTTTGACCTATCTCCTGGTGTTGCCTGCCTTGTTTAGGTATGGCATAATGGGATAGCTGCCAACCATATCCTGTGAAGGGTCTCGCTGTTGAGAACCCCATTACAGAAAGAGCAGATAGCCCTTTTCCTGGCATAGTGTAAATGAACCATGCATCTATGGGCTTGGGGATGGAAGGTGGGATCTTCCCTTGGATAGAGGTAAGGACGGTAGCAGCACATGGCTAGGGAAAAGAGGAAGCAAGGGGTGAGCTGAGTTGAAGAGGTTGGAGCAAACAGTGAGTCTGTGACAGTGAGTTTAGTCGTGATATAACATGGCCTTTATTTAACCAAAACTGACATTAATGAAGAGCTGTGAAAAGGAGAGAGAAATAATCTGTGCTTAGTGGTATGGGTCACATGACAAATCAATGCTTTAGTTTTTGTGGCGTCACAGAGTAATTTAGGTTGGAAGGGACGGGACCTCTGGACGTTGTATGGTCCTACCCTCTGCTTGTAGTAGGTCTAAATTTGACATAGGATCAAATTGCTTAGGGCTTGCCTGTCAAATTTTGAAATCCTCAAGGATGGAGATGCTGTTTATACATAGATGATGGGATTTTTTTAAATATACAGTGAGATTTTAGAACACATTGATTACATGTTTTACTGGCATCAAGGCAGTGGATCTTGCTATTGTATAAGAGCTTATACTTCAAGGGCTTCAATTTTGGCAAGGTAGTGAACTTCACTAAGCTGTAAATATACTCACACACACACACAAACTGTGGAACGCATACTGCCTGGATCACAAGGGTAAATGCGACTCTCTTGACACAAGAGTTTGAAAATCCAGCATCAGAGATTGACCACTTAAGGCATTGTTGAAGCAGGATTGAAGCGTGTGTGTGCAAATGTCTAAGCTTTCTTTGGGTTGCTGAACATTGCGTGTATACTTCCTTGTGCCATTGTGGCAGCAAAACTCATAACTTTTTTTATTGTTGCTAAAAGAAAAGCTTTCTCTTTAAGTATTAGTATAAGGTTGCTCAAACACTATTTTAAATGTAGGTTGGAAGTGATTAAGCTCTGGTACCAAGATGTTTGCCCAATGCTTTTGAAACAAAAGTTCGTAAGACGTTTTATGTACTCAAAATTAAGTAATGTAGAAAGCCATGTCAAAGGCGAAAAGGTGTGCCTTAGAAAGCTTTAGCTACTATGTGAGAAGATGATTCCTTTCTTGCCTCGTGTAGCTGTGACCCAAGAGGAGGGAGGCAATCAAAACAGAACGAGAGAAAAATAAAAAGCAAGGAAAGGGAACAAAAAAGAGAGCATTAGGAAGAGCAGCTGTGTATAACTTCTTGTAACAGAACGTCATTTGTAGCCCAGTTTTGTTTAGGAGTGTGTTTGCAGGTTCATCTCTGTTTCATGTTGCGTAAGACTCTGGTATGCGTTTGTCTCTACTGTAACCAAAACCTAGAGCAGCGTGTGGTTCCAGGCTGTTTGTCCTTTGGCTCCCAGGGACCTGTGGGCAATCAGGTCTGCCACATTTTCAGCTGGTTCTTTGGAAGAATAGTAGGGGGAGATTGGCAAAGAAGGTCTTAAGGTTTCCCGTGTGTGAGGGCAAATCAGGGCTGTTGGGGAAAGTGTCAGAGGGAAGGTCCCAAGGGAATCCCACATTTGTTTTCCAATGCTAGGGGATTATACATGGAGATTGTCTGCACATGTAGGTGTATGTGAACTATACCTTTTAGTTGCAAGTCTTGCAGGTAGATTGTATAGGGATGATTGCTGTTTTTTTACCACCCCCCCAATAGTTTCAGATAGATGGCTTTTTACATTTTAAATGCTCTCTTCTTGAATAGTAACTGAAGGCAACTTTTCTAGTCTGTGTTATCTCTTCTTTACCAGTTAATGGGTTTTTTTCTCCTCATATGAAGTAGTCCTGATAAAGCTTCTGAATACTTTTAATGGTCTGGAAATCCTAGTCTTAGTTTGTTACTGTGAGATAAGGTGTGGTCACAATATGCTCTGTATTTTTCATTTAATTCTCTTTCATTTCTTAAAGGTAACTTCTGTCAAGTATGCGAATATTTTAAGTGACCCTTAGAGACTCCTCACAGGAGGTGTTTTTTTCCTTAGCTTTTATGTAGTTCAGAAATGCTCCCATGAACATTTCAGCTGCTGTTTATAATACCTAGAGCATAATGTTTACAGAATTTGCTGTTAAGCTTTATGGAAGTAAATGTTTGTTATTTGTTTCAAATACACTTTTACTGGAAAGCATAAGTAAAGAGTTCTGCATAGTATGTTGCTCGTATGTCTCGAGGAGCTGGTATGGAAAAATTTGACATTCAATTTCTACTTGCCGTGATATTTTTAACAAAAATTTAGTATTTTAGGAGCTTTTTTTCCCCTTCCATTCACCACCCTTTCTCCCAGTCCCAGAAAAGGGCTAGCATTTGATCTAATCTTCTCTAGGACACCAGCAAGATCGCCGCTCCAGGCGCAGTCTCATTGTGTAGGGATGCATTTGACCTTGTTTCCTTGGAAACCTTGTTCTCCAGAGCAAAAGGCATCACTTCTTCCTGCCCTATTCCATATATTCATATCTGCAAGTCTTGTAGGAGGTTTATAAAAGTGCTTCCCCACCTGCCTTGGAGCCTTCTTAGATTAAGATTCGCCATTGTCTTGGGAAGCTGTATGCCATTTGAATTGCTCAGATACCTCTCTTCAGACCTGTATGGTCTGCAAAGTACAATGGATTCTAAATCCTTAATGAATAGGACTCACACTTTCCGTTTGCTGTGGGGAGGGTGGTTTTAGAAGTTAAGGAAATTAATAAGGTAAGAATAGAAGTTCAAGAAGATCTCCTACAAATGCAAATGTGCTAATGACAGTGTCTAACTGTAAAGAAAACTAATTGCTAATTGAGGGAAGGTTCATGTCGTAAAATAGACTGTGTTACTGCTGGGAACAAAAACTTTCAGCCGTCTTGTACAAGGGGTAGAATTTGCTGGCAGGCATAAAATGCTAGGTCTCCTTTTTTGCTCAGTCATTTCAGTGACAACCTGAACAACCTGTGTGCTTCTGCAAATATAAATGTTTTTTTGAAGACACTAAAGAAACATACGCGCTTGCTTTGCTCATAAGGCTGTAGTAGGTCACTATGGACAGATGTCTTGGCTAGGTGCAGGCAGCTCTGCCAGCTGGTGCCAAAAGCTGAACCTCACTGTGGAAGAATGAGGCCAGTTAAATTTAAGCACAACTAAAATAAATGCTGAACATGAGGGAAGGACTTAGGGTAGATGTATATTAAGATTTATAGATCAGATTCATCTCTGTGTGATATCACTATCTTGGATGAATTTGGTCTACTGTTTATTTGCAGCATGATTGTGAGCCGAATATTTCTACAGAGTTTGTAGTGGTGAGTAATCTGATTTCACTGAGTTGTCCAGAAGCACAGACGGAGAGCCAGGCACAGAGCCTTGAATGCGCGGTTCTTATTCTTTATTCACCGATTTCTTTGGCTGTGCTTCATTTGCCTATATTCACCTTGGCTCTGATTTACGAATCTGAAATTTGTTTCAAAACAAATATTTGAGTACAATAAAGTGCTTTTAAATGCTAGCATTGGAGGCTTAATCTATGACTTTCCAAAAGGCTATACCTATGACAAATGCAAGCGAGAAGTTAGTGTGCTTTATTAAGCATTAGTGCACTTTCGTAATGAAAGTTAAAGAGTAGATTTAACGGCATTTGTGAAATGTGATGATTTAGAACTGTTTTTATTGCTTCTCATCTTTTCTCCCTGTTCCTTTTTTTTTTTTTTTAAATAAGTAAACATGTTAGTTGCAGCGTGTTCATACAGACCTGTCTTTATGTTCTAGGAACTTTCTTTAACCTGACTTTGCATTTCCAGGAAACTTAGCTCTCTTAAACTCCTGTGGCAAAGTGGTTGTGCATTTAAAAGATACCAGGCTGCAATTTTTATCTTCTGAAAAGGAGAAAGAGGTCTAAGTATTAAACGTGCAGCCTCTCAGTCTAGTCCTTTTCCCCAGACATTTCCTCCTTACCACAGTAAATCTTATTTTTGACAGTCAAATGAAAAAGTCTTTCATTTTTTATCTGCTGAGCTGCTGAATAAAGATGTAGATGACTTGTCTCTAGATAATGGATTTTCTTCCCCACAGATTATTGTAAATCACTTTTCTGACAAGAGCCTAATTTTCTGTAAGATAAAATTGAAAAATCTGTTTTATCAGACCCTGGCAGTTTGAGTGTTGTTTGTTTATTTTGGGGAATGCGTGCCCAAGACTGCTTGTGCCTCAGCTCTGCACTGAGCAGCAGAAATACTTTAGTTTATCTTCAGAAGTTTTTTGCCTTTTTAGAAGGATTTGGTTGATGAATGGCAGTTTGTCTAAAGAATATTGCAATACATATCCTTGTATTTTTGTTGGGGAAGAATTACCTAGTGATTAATCTTGAATTAAAATGTTCAGTGAGGATGGGAATTCTTTTTTTTTATTTGCGGTGTGGGTTTTGGGGGGTTTATTTGGGGCAGGGTTTGGGTGTTTTGTTTTATTTTGTTCTTTTAATGTGGCAGCCAGAGTGTGATTAGGCATTTAAACAAACATCTTATCCCTGAGGAATGCACAGTGCCTCTTGTGGTCTTAGCAATAGGTTGTCCCTACCTGACTGCAAACCTACTTTGAAGCTGTATATTTAATTTGGCGGACAAACCTTAATGTCCCTGGCAAATCTCTTTAGACCAAGTATCTCAGAATGATGTTTTCCAGTGAATGCAATTTTGGTGTGAGCTGATACACTAATACACTTGTTAATAAGTAAGTATAAAAAGCAGGTCCATCTGGTGCCTAAAATATAGCTTGTTGCCTCAATTTCGGTACTGAGCATGCTGGAGGTGCTCAGACTCTTCATTAACCCTCCTCCCCACAAGAGCACAGTCCATTTCTGGGTTAGAAGAATATAGTGAGCATAAGCTAAAGGGATAAACTTTTATCGTAAAGGGATAGGGAAGAGAAGAATCAAGGTTTTCCTGAAACAAATCAACTTCTGTAATTGCTACTAGGATCATCTGCTTATGAGAAAAAACTAAGTTTGCAATGTCAATGAAAGTTCAGTAGAGGAAAAAGCAGCTAAAGATGTTAAGAATGGCATGACTGTGCTCTGAATTCAGTATGCTCTTTGTGTATAAAAACAGTATAAAAACAGTATGAAGTTAGCCTTCAAATAAATTTGTGATTGTATTTTATGTACATTGCCATAGGTGTGCATAAGAACTTTAAAAACAAAAAATACACAGTCATTAAATTAAAGATGCTTCATTTGGGGTTATGTTTATGTTACAATGCACAAAGACTTTTGTTGCAGAGAAATTATTAACACTAATGTAGTCCTTTAAAAAACAAGCAATAAAAGTATGGGGTTTTTGTTTTGTTTTTTTCAGAGTTCTAAAACCTTTCTGAATGGTGCATCTCGATTCAGGGTCCAGATGCCGACCTTAAATGCTAAGGAAACCAGCAAACCTCAGGTAAAATATAACATATTGTTGTAAAATAGTACAGAAGACTTCCTAATGCTCACATGGAATATTTACAGTAGATTTCATATTGGTAAAGATTGCTCTTCCTTTTATTATGCTGAAATCTACTTCCATCTTCATACACAAATGTAACTTCAGATGAGGGAACTAAGTGTTATCTAACGTAAATACTGCAAACCGAGCTGAATAAGATACCATGCTTTCTCAATTGGTCTTGTGATTTTCATACAATTCCAGCAAAAGTAATGCACTGCAAAATATTTTAAAGATAGCCCATTTGAAATCTTTAAACTACTTGTATCGTGTTTGTCCCCTCCTTGCAGTCTCACTTCTCTCCCTTTTTAATGTAATAGATGTACTTAGGAGATTATACAGTTTAGACAGTTCTAAATATGAGCAATTATTCACAGAAATCCTGCTTAAAATTGTACTGTAAGTGCTGGTAATTCTCACTGGAAACTGAATTCTGGATTTGCCCATTTGTGGGCAAAAAGACATTTTATCTTGTGATGGACATTAACTGAAAATTTCCATTTGAAATTTTGTATTTGTATTCAGTACACTTGGCACATCATATCCTGAGAGGATAACTTTTTTTTAAACTTATTTTAGACTTTTACAGAAAAATAGAAACTTCCTGTTCTTTTTATCCTTTGCCCATAGAATAATAATCAGCATTCACAGGGTATAATAATCAGTGTGGATGAAAAGGTTTTGAAATTTTTGTTAAGGATGCACTTTACTCATAATTTTTTATCAGTCCAGCTTAAACCCCCTCTGTACTGAGTTTATTCGTGTTCATTTTGAGCTGCCCAAGAACAGTCTCCAGCCTGGAAACCATTTGTCAATATTATTTCACAACCAGCTAGAAGATAAAGGGAGAAGATGTAAAAATATCAGTAGGTGTCTTTGGACAAGTCATGAAGACAATTAAAATATAGTCAGCAAATTAGTAGATAAATATTTCTCTTCTAACTCTGCTAGTAACTCTAATTGGCGCTCTCGCTGTCAGCCTGCGCAGGGAGTCTGCACAGCAAGTGGGCAAGGAAGACGTACCCCCTCTCAGACTGACTGGTGCTCCCTTGTGAGCAGGACAGAGAGACAACGCGGACAACAAAGCACGAGGGCACCTGCTGGCAATCCTGTCAATATTCCTTTTTTTCTTTTGTTCTCCACCCCGCCAGCTGGGTTCTATGTTTGTAGTGTGGAGTCCTAACAAGGCTTTAAGAAGAAATTAATAAAAAAATAAAAATCCTTGTCACTGTTTGGGACCCCCCCTCATTTTCTGCCAGTGACAAAAGATAATCTTTTTGCCGTCAAAGTGGAGTTGAACATCTTTCCTTTTTACAGTGGTTGTATGCTGAGCTGATTATCGCAGTCAGCTTTTGTGCCTGTACAAACAACAGATGTTTTGCATTTATGAGCTGGTCTCCTCCAGGCACACCGGAATGGCAGCTTTTACTGATTTTTCATTGACCTCCACAATTACTGTAAAAAGAAAGCAAATATTCAGGATATGCAATGATTGAAAGCAGAATGTGTTTTTGGCTGCGTGACCTGAATACCTCCGTGTGTTCATTACCGCTTATATCAGGTTGGCCTCTTAAAAATTACACAAAATCGAGGGATAATGAATCCTTCCCCAGAGATCAAGTCTGCCATATGCCTAATCACACTCTATGACAAGCTGGCAAGGCTGAACAATGTTATCTCTGCCAAACACAAACTGCTGGTTTTATTTATCATTTAGCTATGTGCAGTATAAAAATCCCATATTGTCGATAAAAGTTTCCAGCAACAGTTGCTAAATAAGTTATTTGGACTTCGGTCACTTCCACTTCAATATTTATATATTTATATATTTAACCCTCTCTTCTTAAATAAGCTTGGAGCTACCTGTCTGAGAAGTGAGCAGCATTACCTCAGACAATCCCGGTTAGGGTTGTGCAAATTGTGCAAGAGATATTCATTTAAGACACTATCTAGACATGTCTTTCATTGAATCTAGTGGGGAGCTTCACTGCTTAAGCCCTTTTTTTCCCCCTCTGTCCCTCCTTTTTTTTTTTTTTTTTGGTCCCTCTTTTTTTCTTTTATGTTAATAGCTGGTGGTTTGAATTGCTACTGTCAAAATAGTTCAAGTTTTGAAGTTGCTCCAGGAATTCAGAAGGTAAATACGATGATGATGGAGTGACTCATGTGCCATAGCATAGTTTACAGTGCTATGTCAGAGGTCTCTAGATGTTTTTCCTGTCTTCTAGTTAATGCTTCGTCAGGGTGCAGGGTCTCCTGTAAATCCTGCATCCTATCTAGCAATCCTGTGCAAACATTTTGGATGCTGCATGGTAGCTTCTAAAATTATGCTAAGTGGCTGGGCTCAGGTGCCCAGATGGTTCCCTAGCATCTTCTCCTAAATGAAGTTCTTTAAGAATGGAATTTATTTAGAATCACTGAGTGTAAAATAGCAGAATTGAATTTGTCCAGCACTTGATTATTTTTTTTTCTTTCTTCCTCCATCAGCTTACGAAATATTAATCAGAAAGTTTTCATCTTTGTAATAACTACTGGAAATGGAATGGCCTGCCGTTTTCTCCTTACTAACCTACAGCCAAATATATATTTGAGGCTTAATTCTTCACTAAGGCTTTATTGAAATGCACAAGAATTGGGAGAAAGAAGACAGTATGTAGAGTGCATCCATAGCTAGTAAAAGTACACAGCTAGGTAAGCTTCTCAGCGAGCAGGTGAAAGTGAGGATAGCTACATCCCATCCTTTTTCCAAGTTGGAAAAGAAGTACTGAGGGCTACTTATACCTGAAATTTCTTTTTCTGTGTACAGCTGTAAGATGTAAATTTCAGGTTCTATTCTGAGAGTTCACTTCAGTGTGGGGGATGGATAAAAATAACAAGATATCCTCATGGCTAGACTGGGATGGCTTGTTCTTGTTGAGTGATAACTTGCTCCACAAGTATTCTTAGCAGCCAGCGGAATTATTAGAGTAAAATCCTTCCTACTGCTAGAAAAGAACTCAAAATTCACAACTTGGGTAGTATCGGTAAACTCCAGGCTTTTATAATTTGTGAATTGCAATGCTCAAATGAAACAGATGTGAAAAAATAAGTGATTGTTTAACATAAAGCACTCAGTATCCATAATTCAATTGGAAAGATGGCCTGTATTTAAATTGGTGAATAAGATGATGTTACAGAGTCTGAAAAATGGGCTTAATATTTGTACAGAAAGAAGATAATACATGCTTTTATACAGAAATGTGTTGTAGTACTCAGTAGATTGTCAGTTTTAATTAGACCACATTTAGGTAGTGGGGTAAGGAAAGACTGGAAATTGTTTTATTCCATTGAATTGTACTATAATATGTGTTTTTTGCAGCTTGAAATTGTTCCACAATAGAACAGAATCTTGATTTCATAATGGAGCGTATGCACTCATACATAAACAGCCAGACTTGTTTCACCTGATAGTCTGTATATACTCTCTCTCTATGCTCTGTATATCCAAATCAAGAGATTTTTAAAAGCTGTAACTTTCTGTGATTAAAATAGATAAATTGTTTTAAAAATTATTTTGGAATTATTTGATTCCTTGATACGTGTTTTGATGCATTGTTCCTTTCTTTTTTCATATGGTGTTGCTGGGGGAAATTGCAGGATCCAGAGATGCAGCATTTACTTATTGACTCTGAAAATTGCAGTGTGTCACTCAACTCCAGCACTGTGGTCACTGGGGAAGATAAACATGGGACATCAGCTATCAGCTTCCTTGGGGCCTTGCGAATACCTGTGAGTACATTTGCTAGTCTTGCCTGTTCCTCTAAGAATTAAGTTTTGCCTCAGATTTCATATTTCCATGAAGTTCTAGATGGAGTGGTAGATGACATTAACTTTGCATCACAAGGTTTGATTGGCAACTCTGGTATACATAGGCTAAAGCGGATTCTGGTACACAAGACAAGGTGTGCCCCTCTCAGAGGAGGAGTGAAAATAGATACAAGAGTACTCTTTTCCCCAGTAAGCAGATGGCATAAGCTCATTTGTTGCATCTTAGAAACTACAAGCATCTAGGCTTCAGTATCCCTGTAAACTGTTTTGGGGTTTTTTTTCTTCACCTCATTATAACTAATACTAGAGCAGCCTATAATGTAAAATGCATTTCTTGCCTCAGTCTTTAATCATATTGATAGACCTTGGTCTGCATGGTCCCCTGAGTTGGAGGACCATGAGTGTAGGAACAGTGACTCTCCATTTGTGGACACTGAAATTGTAAGGGACCAGCTGTATCAGCTGAATGTTCAGAAGTCCGTGGGGCCTGATGGGATTCATCCCAGAGTACTGAAGGAGCTAGTGGATGTTATGGCAGGACCCCTCTCGATCATCTACCAAAGGTCTTGGGAGCCTGGGAAGGTCCCTGCTGACTGGAAGCTAGCCAATGTTATTCCGATCTACAAGAATGGCGTGAGGGAAGACCCAGGGAACTACAGACCTGTTAGTCTAACCTCAGCTCCTGGAAAAATTATGGAGAAGATTATACTGGGTACTATTGAAAGGCCTTTAAAGAATAATGCAGTCATCAGGCACAGTCAACATGGGTTCACAAAGGGAAAGTCCTGTTTAACTAATTTGATATCCTTCTATGATAAGATCGTCTGCCTAGTGGGTGAAGGGAAGGTGGTGGATGGAGTTGTTCTGGATTTTAGTAAGGCTTTTGATACTGTCCCTCACAGCATCCTTCTGGACGAGTTGTTCAGCTGTGGGATGAGCGGGTTCATGGTGCGCTGGGTGAAGAACTGGCTGAAGCTCAAAGGGTTGTGGTGAATGGGGCTACATCTGGCTGGTGACCGGTGACCAGCGGTGTTCCAAAGGGTTCAATTCTAGGGCCAGTTCTGTTCAATATATTTATTAACGATGTGGATGCAGGAGTTGAATGCACCATTAGCAAGTTTGCTGATGATACCAAACTGGGAGGTGCTGTTGACTCTCTTGAGGGACAAGAGGCCTTGCAGAGGGATCTAGATAGGTTGGAGCATTGGGCAATGATTAATGGGATGAAGTTTAACAAGTCAAAATGCCGGATTCTGTACCTAGTACGGAGTAACACTGGGCACAAGTATAAATTGGGAGAGGAGTGGCTGGAGAGCAGCCCTGCAGAAAGGGATCTGGGGGTGCTGGTCGACAGCAGGCTCAATAGGAGTCAGCAGCGTGCCCTGGCAGCCAAGAGGGCAAACTGCACCCTGGGGTGCATCAAACACAGCATAATCAGCTGGTCAAAAGCAGTGATTATCCCGCTGTATTCAGCGTTGGTGCGGCCTCACCTGGAGTACTGTGTGCAGGTCCGGGCCCCACAATTTAAGAAGGACATGAAGGTCCTTGAATGCGTCCAGAGGAGGGCAACAAAGCTGGTGAAGGGGCTGGAAGGAATGTCCTGTGAGGAGCGGCTAAGGGCTTTGGGCTTGTCTAGTTTGGAGAAAAGGAGGCTGAGGGGCGACCTCATTGCTCTGTACAGCTTCCTGAGGAGGGGAAGTGGAGAGGGAGGTGCTGAGCTCTTCTCCCCAGTATCCAGTGACAGGACGCGTGGGAATGATTCAAAACTGTGCCAGGGGAGGTTTAGACTGGACATTAGGAAGCATTTCTTTACCGAGAGGGTGGTCAAACACTGGAACAGGCTTCCTAGAGAGGTGGTCGATGCCCCAAGCCTGTCAGTGTTTAAGAGGCATTTGGACAATGCCCCTAACAACGTGCTTTAACTTGGTCAGCCCTGAATTGGTCAGGCAGTTGGACTAGATGATCGTTGTAGGGCCCTTCCAACTGAAATAGTCTATTCTCTTCTAAAGTCTATTCTAAAAGTTTACTGGTCTTAGTTAATGACACATGGGTATTAAGGATGGAATAGCAGGCTGAGTCTATAAGCACTTCTCTGTATCAGAACTTCCTTCCATGGCTTCCCTTTTACACTCCTCAACATTGGTTTTAAGAGCTTTAATTTTAAAATCTCTTGTATGGCTTATATTGAGAAGTTTCAGACATCCCAAACATTCGGACTGCTGGTAAAAGGAACGGAAGTTTCCTTTAGGTCAGGGACTACCATTCTTGGTTGTCCTCTCAGCTTGAAGCCTCGCAGCTTCAGTAGGTTGCACAGGTAGAATTATATGCAAATTGATTTGGACCAGGTGTAAAGGTAGGGGAGGAAATCCCCAGCACCCAACCACTGTATTCCTGCATCTTCTCATCCTGTCCAGTCTGATCCTCTGTCTCAACTGTTTTTCCTGTGGCAAGTGGAAGTAATGGGTAGAAAAAACTGCTGCTGCTGCCACCTGGAATCTCTGTAACTGTAGTATTTTTCCTGCCTGTTGTTGGGAATGGTCACAGCTGTATGTGAAGTAGAGCCAGCTGTGTATGTGTGGTGTCCATGCAGATAACTGCAGTGCTCTGTACCAGGGATTTAGGAAATCCGGTTTCAAACAAAAAGATATCAGATGGTGAGGGGAATGAAGATAGGTTAATTTGGCAGGTTAGTTGGAGCTCTGTGCAGTAAGTATACTTTTCATGTACCCAGCAGGAAAGAGGATGGAACAAATTAGTATTTTAAATAGGCATATGCCCTGTCTGTAGTGTGCTCTTGCCACATACTGATTCGAACTGTCATACTGGTTAACTGGCTTTTTGTAAACAGTTAAACAGTAAGGGAGAAATCTTAGACCCATCTGAAGGAAAGATCTAAAGAACACAAAAATATGCCAATTTCTCTGGAATACGTTCCAAACCTGCTATAATGCTATATAAAAACTCTTTACATGAGGAAAAGAAGTGATGCAGATGTCCCAAACAGTATCAAATCCTTCCTGTTCATTTTAGTGTTCTCTCTTTGGTCAATTCAGTACAATTAAGAGAAGAGAAAATACGTCAGTAAAATACCACAGTCTGCTCTGATCGTAAGCTTTGTGCTCTTGGGGAAGAATGCTTCTTGGGAATTCTTTAGAGAAAAAGAAAAGCCTAAATGCTTCTTAGAAACCATTTTCATAATGGTCTTTGAAAGCAAGTAGCAGCCTCTGTCAAGATACTAACTTCCTATTTTCTTTATTCTCTCAGGGAGTCATAGAGTTCTCTCTTTGTCTTCTGTTTGCAAAGCTGGTGAGCTATACTTTCCTCTTCTGGCTTCCCCTCTATATCACAAATGTAGGTAAGTATCACAGTAAGGGGATACAGAATTATGACTACAAAGTGTCTGGAAATATGAGCTTGAAATAAATAAGAAAATAAACATTACTGCTTCTGAAATAGGCTATCTTTGCTACAGTAGCAGGAGAGTTGTAAGTCACCAACTGACATATTTCTCAGTTTTATGAATTCAGTATTATGAGAGGGCATTTTCAAAACAAACAAAAAAAGAATCTGGCTTATCTTTAACAATTCCAAGCATAAATGCTGTGTCTTGGCTCTTGCAAACAAACGAAAAAGTTTACTGTCTAATAATGTTTTTACATGATTGAAGTGCCTTATTTAAATGTATACAAAAAAATCTAAATTAACTTCTTTATCTGTTCAGTGCTGCTTTTTTGTTTGTGCTGTAGAGAGCAGAGAAGGGAGTTCTCCCTAGCCGGACAAATTCATGTTCTTGTGAGTCACGATGTGACCTTTAAACCCCCAGCTAACAAAAAGGCTGTGCTGGACAAGTATGGCAGTAACAACCAGCAGAGAGAGACAGGTTGAACACCCTATGAAAACACATAGAGCTGCAGATCCTATGGCTAAAGGCTGTTGTGTGTGGACTCCAAATAACCAGTGCTCCTGCCGGACTGGGTACCTTGAAAGCAGTGTGCTTTTAATAGAAAGGTTAATGATACTTAGCACAGTGCTGCCATCTGTGCTGTGGCAGATGTTGGTGAGGTTATGGTAGTGCCACTGACACCACTGTTTTAGCACATACTGCTCTTTCAAATGTATTTCAGAGACTTTCAAAAAAAATACCAAAGGTGTTTAGAAGTCCAGCTCCTTTTGAAACTTCACACTTAACACAATAGGACTGGGTTTCCCCACTTTCTGATGTACTTTTGGAAATCTGACCCTGTAGCATATCAGTAACTACATTAGACTAAATGTAAGTATGTGCAAACAGTGGTCTTCACTGCCCATGCCAAACAGTGGAGTTAAGGAAATCACTGTCTCTTCATAGTACCCATAAACTGCACAGTGCATGTTGTGCCAAGCAGGGTTGCCAGACGTAATTTAATGATGACTGTTACTGGTCGTGTGATGGAGACCTCCAGGATGAGGCTCTATAAGTGATCCAAATGTACGCTAATCATGCTTTTAGAGCAAAGAGCCTCACGAGCATTTGTTAACGGCTTATGAATCTGTGGCTGTTCACAAATGGGAATATTGTTAGTCCAGACTTTAACAATCGACAGCTCTATTGCTTGGACTGTATCTATAGTTAAAGTGGTAAAATGTCCAGCCATGAGTGTCATTGCATTCAAAAGACTGTGTCCCTGAATACCCAGTTATGATACACTCTTATTTGTCATATACAATGACAGCTTATGGTAGCTTATTCCTGTGAACAAACAATAGTGCTGTAAGATGCCTTTACCCTAGCATGACAAGACTGTGTTGAGATTTCTACGTTTTGTAGTCTGGAAATGAGACAAATGTTTTTCTTCTCTCACTAGAACATCTTGATGCCAAAAGAGCTGGGGACCTTTCTACACTGTTTGATGTGGGTGGAATCTTCGGTAAGTTTTATATATTAATATTTCATCCTTAATCAGACCAGTTTAGGAAAAGCTGTGGTACGCACAGCTTACATATTTTTAGTCCTTGTGCCTTCCACCCACTGAAGAAGAGTGGCAGTAAAGGTACTAAGCTGAGAGCTGGGTTGGTTGTTGAAAACCTAGCAAAATATCTTTCAACTGAAAACTCAGAGCCAATGATATTGTCCAGTACAGATTGTTAGAGCCAAATATTATGGAATCTTTTAGCTCCATCAGCTCTGGCCCATGAGTTTTGGTCATGCCATCTGTCAAAATATCTTCCTTTTGTCACTCGAACATAACAGAACTATCCCAGCTTGTACAGTTGTGTATTTTTTGTGGGCACAGAGGCGAATGGCCGCAGGTGTTTTGTTTTTTTTTTTCTTGATGCCTCATACAACTGTATGTGATAAAATTGGGAAAATGTAATAAGGATGAGACTATTCCTTTGTAATTTGTGAGGTGACCACTGAATAATTAAATTTTTATGCCAGTGCAGACAGTATAGCTCACAATAAAACAAGCGTCATCATCTTGATGCCCAGCTGATTTTATGTGACCCGCTGTCCCCCTCCATTTCCCTCAGTTCCCTTATGGAGGTAAGCCTTGTATCAGTCTGTTGGAAAATGACGCTCATGCTGGACAAGTTTCACTAGATCAAGAGCTATGTAGGCCCTGGTAGTTCAAGATGCAGGTGTCAAGGTGTCTTTCAGTTACTGTTCCAGTCTTGTGCTGGATGTGACTTTTGCCATTTCTCATTGCTCATTTCATCCCAGATAGCTGGAAGCCAGAGTTAGTTACTACCTTAGAGATGTGGGTGACTTCTTTCAGCAGTATCTTATTCCACTGTGAATACAATCTTAACAAGGTGCTGGGTGCTGCTTAGACCTTTGGCATTTACATTTAAATTCAAGTGCGACGTGAGCACTTTGGAAATGGGCAGCTGGGAAGGGAGAGGCAGGCCCAGTGATATTTAGGAATCTGGAGAATCCGGAGAACATCCTTTCCTTCGCCCCATACCAAGTTCCCTTTATGTCACTTTGGCAGCTCTTTCCCTCAGGCCTTCCAGCCCCCTCCTGCCACACGCTCCGATTAGTACTTCTGTGTACAGTCGTTGGCAAACACAAGAAGTAGGGAACAGTAAAGAGCCTGGAGTGACTGCGTGGAGAGAAAAACAAATATTTCATTTGCCCCAAGATCTAGAATAGCTCATTCCCCCTGGTTGCAGTGCAACATGGACAGAGCAGTCGAGAGCCAAGTTTATTGGCGCATGTGAGGAGTTGAGACCCATGAGTAGCTGGGCACAGCTGGATTCCAGAGTGCCAGCAGTGGGGCCACATGGCACCTGGTGAAAAGGCTTTTTGCATTCAAAAGCAGCAGAACAATGATTTCTAAATATTTCTTCCATC
The DNA here is from genome assembly GCF_965638725.1 of Aptenodytes patagonicus. Lineage (NCBI taxonomy): Eukaryota > Metazoa > Chordata > Aves > Sphenisciformes > Spheniscidae > Aptenodytes > Aptenodytes patagonicus. Next base: position 126,973,353 of record NC_134949.1, read on the forward strand.
TCTGTTCCGCCCCTGCTCCATCATCTTGGATATTTGGTTGGCATAAACAATGTGGAAGAACAACTGTCTGCTTCTGTTATCTTCCAAGTCAAAACCGGTCGGGTTAATAAGGATATTGCTAAGTGCGAATTATGTTGTCTGTCTCATGCTCTGTGCTGCTGTGTATAACTGTACATTAAAAGTCATATCCTATTGTTTTAATCTGGGTTGGGTTTCATTAAGTATAACTGATGTCTTTTGTGTAAAACATGCACTGAGTGTTTTCCTCACACACCTATCTCTTCTTTCAGGTGGAATTTTGGCAGGCCTTATTTCAGACAGGCTGGAGAAGAGGGCATCAACCTGCGGAATGATGTTGTTGCTTGCAGCACCCACAGTAAGAGTTTGCCCCTCTCTTACAGCTGCGGCTGAGACTTTGACAGCATTCCTTGGGAAATTCTGCAAACAGCATCTTCTAACTTGGATATAAAGAGTTCGGGCCAGGTTAAAAGCTGGCGTGAAAAGTTGAGCGTGTGAGCAAGTATAGACGTTGGGGCTGCCTTTACTAAACAAGCAAACAAGTCTAGTGCATTGCTTGTTACAGGACTATATAGAAATTTTATCACTGTTTGGTGTCTGTTCTGGCCAGAATTTTAGCTGCTCAAAGGCTAAAATTTCTGTGCTGTAACTATTGGTAAACTGGCAGTTGGACATACGAGGTGCTTTTTTTCTTTAAGTTTTGATTCTTTTGTGAACAGTATTCTGCGCTGTGTTGAAGCTGGCAATTTGAGAGTTTAAAACTGAGTGGTCTCATAACACAGCCCTTTCCTCTGGAAGGACATACTGAGGAACAGGAGCACATCCCTTACCTCCCTCCTCTGTCTAATCAAACAACCATCCTGCTGTCGTCTAAAAAGGTTTAGTAAAACCTCGGATGCTAGAACTAGTTTTCACGTAATCCCAACTAAGATATTTTTTAGTTAGCCTGGGGAACATGGGGAACCTAAGATTAGTACATATGTTGGTATTCAACATGTTTGTTTTTTCATCTTTACAGTTGTACATGTTCTCTGCAGTCAGTAAAATGGGCCTTGAGGCTACTGTAGGTGAGTGTTTTTAAGTTATTTTCTGCCTGGCTTTATGTGAACTTTTCATTTATGATCCTTTGATGCTCTTCCCTTTTCTTTTTATTTTATTTTTTCCCTGAGAGGAGGAAATATGGAATCAAATTCCCTAGACTTTGTCTTGCAGGCTTTTTATGGGGTAAGGAAGAGGCCAGGAAATAAGTAAGGGGTGGCATGAGAACAGTGATTTAGTTAATATCATTAGTCTTCTTTCTGGAACTTGTTGTGTCAGCACAGGCTTTATTATATTCTCTATTCCCAGTGTCAGAGGTATTTAAAGACTACTTGTAGTACTTTTGACAGCAACGTTAACTTTACTTGTTTAGTCTGAATTAACTTGTCTTTCTATCTGTTACCTGAAAACAGAAGTTGAAACACAACTGCTGACAGTAGTGTCTCATCTGCCTAAAGGCCTTGTTAAGTTTTAGGGCCCTCTGGTGCTCGGTGCTGTACAAGCAGAGAAGGGGCTTATGGGTGGGTGCCTGTGAGCATCCCCTGCTCTTAGGGCCAATTTGGTCAGACTTTCCCCTTTCTCTGACCTACCAGGATCAGTAAAGGCCCTGGGAAGTGTCTTTTGACTCAGCCCTGTCTCCTCTTAAATTTGAGAATTCACGTCATGGAGTAAGCATTGCAGGGAGATACAAATACGTGTTGCTTTTCCTCCTTTCCCAATTCTGTAATGGGGCCAGGGAAGCCAAGGAAGGATTAAACCATTTGAGAACCACAGGCTATGATGTTTCCTGTTGCTGTGGTTGACAGTCATGCAAACAACTCACATTTTCCATTTCTGTCCCACTTGCCACAGTGATGCTGCTTATCAGTGGTGCTCTGGTGAATGGCCCTTACGCGCTGATCACCACTGCTGTCTCTGCCGATTTGGTGAGTTTGGCTCCCCCTCTGCTTCCAGTGTAGTAGCTTTGGCCTCCAGAGAGAGCCCTTTGACTTCTGCAGGGTCATCAGTGAAGGGGCTGCGTTGTCCCAAAGGAAAGGGATAAGGAGCTGGGTAGGCAGTGCTGAACTCAGCCATTGAAATTGTTTTAGAGTTCGTGTATTAGTATGAATGAGTGTCGTGCTTGTGAGAGGCTTCTGAATTATTGTTGGCTACTAACAAGACAGCCCAAATCTTGTAGATGACAGCCCAAAGTGAATGTGAAGGTTGCATGCAAGGTCAAGTGTCTGTACAGGTGCCTTCTCCCCTTCTATACTTTGCATTTTTAAATGAGGGGAGGGGCTGAGTCTGCATGAGAGGTGAGTTGGAGACCTAATTCCCATCAGTGTGGAAAGCTATATATGGCACATACCCTTACTTTTGTCCATGCTACCCTCTGCCATTTCTTGTACTGTTATTCTGGTTGCTGGCACTTCCAGCTGGATCAGGTCGGTCAGTCACAAATGCCGTGTGAAAACATTGACCCTGGGTACCTTTCATTAGGTAGGCTTTGGAAGGTTGCTTTCAAAGGTCCTCATTCCTTAAAGCACCAAGCAAGAGGCAAAACTCCTCTAACAACAAATGTTCTAAATATAGGGAAAGGAGCAGGACAGAAATCTCTAGACGTCCTCTGGAGTCCTATCCTTGGCCTGGAGGTGACAAAGAAGGCCACCATGCATTGCCCATTTTATCCTTAGCCTTGTTGAAGGGGCTGCTAGCTAGAAAGTGGGGCCTGACATGCAAGATCCCTACCTGGCCCTTGGGAAGAGGGTTGAAACTGCCAACCAGTTCCTAGGATGTCAACCATCAAACATCTGACACAAGCAAATGTAAATTGCTGATTACTTGACTGTATTCTCCTCAGTGTACTGGAGATAAAGGACTGTCTGTCTTAGCAGTTCTCTGAACTATTCAGTTTTTCTATCTTTCTACTAAGTCACTCCCTTTATCAATTGGTTTTTTTCTGAAGACCCGGCTTCTAAAATTGGGACTGAACAGCTTCTTTTGGCTCAAGAATTCTCTGAATTAGCATTTTGGTATATATCCATAATTCCAGTACTCTAGTATTCCTATCACAGCAGTGGGTTTTTTTTTTTTTTTTTTGGTTCCACAAAGCTTTGCTGTATTAGCAGGGGAAAAAAGGGCCATGGAAACAGCCTTGCAGCATAATGCAAATCTGAAGTGCTGTCCTTATTGCTTGAATCCAGAGTGTGCAGAACAGAAAGCTTCTTGGCTCCTGTGGTTTAAGTAACATGATTTAATAGAGGAGAACACTGTAGGCAACAGGTTGATGGAGTAGACGGCTTCTTTAAGTTGTGATAAAAGGGTCTGAGCTAGGATTTTTAAGGCATCTTCACAATGTACATCTAATGTGGAGGGGTGTGAGCTAGATGACGCTCTAAGGACTTTTTCAGAGTTTAGCTCAGGATGGGTCTAAGCAGTCTTTGTCACTCTAGGGTACCCATAAAAGCCTGAAAGGGAATGCAAGAGCCTTGTCCACAGTGACAGCGATCATCGATGGAACAGGATCTGTAGGTAAGCCAGAGCTGTAAGGTAGCCTGCTTTAGCTGTGGTAGGTTAAAACAAAGGATCTTTGAGAAACTAGGCTGTCTCCAGTTCACATTTTGCCAGGACTCGGTACAGCTTTGGAAATGGAGAGTAGAGCAAACTTAGCCTTAAACCTCTCTAGTGGTCCCACTGAGGTGGGGGGGAAGGAGGAGGGTGGTAGACTGATACTGGGCACAGACAGCAAAAGTAAATGCCATTGGGCTGTTTCCGAGATCAGGGATATTTTATTCATGGCCTCCGCACTGGTATGTGGAAGGGAAAATTGAGTAGGATTCAGCTTAATATTGGACGGGCATTTTGTTGAGCCAAAGACAGGCGTTTCACAAACTTCTAGTCTCCCAGCTTCCCCTGTGTTAGGTTTCACATTGGCTTGCAGCTGTACCAGTAATGTTTTGCACTTTCTGCGACCTTTTAATACATAAGGTAATACTGAGTTAACTAGGTGGAGAAATTGATATTCTAACCCAGAATAACTATCTTTCGGCATAGTAAATCTTACGTTGCATCATTCTGACAATATCAATATTATATTTTAGGTGCGGCTTTGGGGCCTCTCTTAGCTGGTCTTATTTCCCCATCTGGTTGGAACAACGTGTTTTACATGCTCATGGTGGCAGATGCATGTGCCTTGCTAGTAAGTCTAAAAATACTATTTAGTTGCCGCGTATTTCCTTTGTGCTAAACTATCTTAAAATGCAAGTTTTCCTTTTGCAATTTCAATACTCCATCTTACAAGAAACTTCCAATTGTTTAGGAGATTTTCAATTAAAGAGCAAATTTGCTCATTTTGAAATTTTCATCTAATTTTAATCAAAAGTGCAGATTAGTTCTGATGCACTTCAATTCCTAAGCAAATACACATCTGTTAATTGCTGGCTGAGTAGATTACAGCGGGCATAATTGTAAGCAAACCTTCATATATAGACCTAGAAGATGCCTCAGATTCCACTCACGGAAGAATTACTTCCGTTTTCTTTAAAGCCAGTTAAGCAAAGCAGTAACAAATGTTTTGCTACATTGCTGTATCACCAAAAGCACCGTGGTAATGAAGCTGTTGAAAGTTAATACATCACATTCTCCAGATGGGCCCTAAAAATTCAGTACTAGGTTAGACGAAAAACTGGCATCCTAACTTTTGACAGTAACCGGGAGCAGATATTTAGGCAAAAGGAATGCAATGCACGTGGTGGCTTGGTACAAAGCCCGCCCATTTTCTTTTTTTCTCCTGTCTGAGATCCTGTATGATTGATAAGAAGATCTGAAAAGGTTGGGTTTGTTGTTTTGGGTTGTTTTTTTTTTTTCCACTTCTGACTTGCCCTGCTTTGCTTTTAAAGACCAAAGAAGACACAAGATGAGGCAAGGCGAGTCTTGCTGTACCTTTGAAGTCAGTCTTGCTGCACCCACCTGTAGGTTAGCCTGTAGGTTACGTTTTTGCATTTGCCACGGATTTCCCTGGCTGGCGTCTGTACCAGCTTTGTTCTCCAGCAGAGCAGAGTGCTGCTATGACCACCTCAGACATGTCCTGAAGTGTCACCCGCTTCTCCTCTCCTTTTGAAGTCCTGGGTAGAAGTGGTCATGAAAGGGTAGGGTGACTGTGAAACACTTCAGAAATACTCCTTTCTCCGTACTGGCTGTGCCCAGACAAAGCCCCGTGCCTGCACGGTGTTGCACTGAGCTCTCTGCTCCTGCAGAGGAGCTAATGCTGAGTGTGTCAGATCACTCTTTCCTGACACAAGAAAAGCAGAAAGTCTTGCTTTGAGTTACGATTGAGGCTTTTTTCCTAAATTCAAGTTAAACCCAAAATTTTGAAGTAAATTTTTCCACATTTAAGATATGAAATCTCTGGAAATTAAGTAAATAAATTAGGTAGGTTAATAATTGAAGTATGTTGCCACCGGTGGTCAGCAGCTCTATAAATCCTGATTTGTGCTGTTTTCAGTATTAGGTATTCCATGCTGCAGAGTGAGGTTTGGGAGATTGTCGTAGTTTTCCCAAGTAGACTTAAAGCTCTGCTTTTTTTCTTTTATAGTCATTTATTAAAACCAAATGAAAAAATCCCACATTTATTTGCTGCATCAGTTAAAATGCCTTTGTAAAGCTCTGTTTTTGGGAGGGTTGACTCTGTGCTGTTGTAATAAATCCTGGTGTTTGTAACTGTTGTTCTGCTTTTCCTGTTCTTTGCAGTACAGCGCTTAGATGTCTGTGTTCAAATGTTATTTCTTCAAAGATATCTGGAGGGGCTTTAGCCTCACGTGGCATTCAGTTCTGTCATTCTTGGCCACTCCCATACCTCTGAAATGTTAGATTTAGCTTCTTAAAACACCAATACTTGTAATAGTAAAGAAACTTCCATTTATAACAGTGAGACTCTGAGGATAAGGAAACCTGTAACAGTGGGGAACCCTGGAAGTTCTAATTCTGTCTTTAATGTACGTGGGAATCATCACAATTTATTTGTAAAATCACTTTCCTGGGTACTATCTTAGTACACTTTTTAAAGCGACTTGAAAGTCCTGATCCTGCACAGGCAAGTAAACGTGACTGACTTTACTCATCTTGACTAATTGTGTGATTAAAGCTTTTCACACACACAAGTGTTTGTCAGAATAGCAGCTAAAATACTTTTATGCTCCAAAGTTTTTATCTGCCATGTTTTCCTGAAGTCTTGGGTTCCCTCTGCTGGTTTCTTTACATGTCTGCTAGTTTCTTTACATGTCTGCTGGTAAAGTAACTTTGGAAAGCCATTCTGATTTTTACAAAGAAATCGATCTCTCGGTTGTGAAAAGGAAATAATTTTCCTCTTGCCTATTCATTGTGAAAACTCCTCTTCCAAACATTGAGCATCTGTAAATCTTCTAATTTTTTTTTTTTTTAAACTGAGTTCATCATTACAGGGTAATGTTTCAAATGAGGAGCTCTGAGTAACAGTGAACATCTTATCCTGAAACTGAGCTTATTTGTATATCTGTATAGATATTAACACAGATACTGTGACTGTTGTTTACAGTTCTTACTCCGTCTTATTCAGAAGGAACTTCGGTGTAATGCAGACCATACCCTGTAAGTGTTATGCATGGCTGTTGCTCTTTAATAACGGTTTAGAAACATGTTACTAAGCCTTTGCCCCGTAATACCTAGATGTAGACTGAACGTGTTAAGGTTTCTGTATGTCCATTTCTGTCTGTTTTAATTTTGCTTCAAAAGAGTAATCTCAGTTTGATGTTTTCAAATCATGAACATTTTTCTTTAGAACATCTCATTTTGAAAAGTATCTGAAAATACATCTCTGTCACGGTCTCTTAGTTATGGTTTGTTTTTTCCCCAGGATGTTATCTTCCTGGGTTTCATGATGGAGCGTGCACCTGGGGAATAAGAAGCTACTCAATTGCTTGCTCTGTGTTTATTAATAGTTTCAAATGTAACTTTTTCCAAAAGGTCTCCTTAAAGGAAAGGGTAACTCTGAATTTAGTGTTTTGAATCGAGGGGAAAAAATGCACTGAATCCATGGGGTTACACTTGCATATGCAAAATCTAAATTGAGACCCTTGGTTGTAGTTTTGGAGAAGTAAAATGGACAGAGAATAGCATGGCAAGGGATGGATCCTGCATTTTGAAGTTAGTGGCTGTTAATGCCTTACACCTCAATTTTTCCTGCCTGGTTGCTGTTCTCTCCCAGGTTTAAAGAACACTGAGCTACGAGACCAGATTTGGAATAAGGACTGCGTCAGTGATCAGAGCTCTTCCCTGGAAAACAAACTTCATAGAATGCATTATTCTATATTTAAGAGATTCTGTTTGGTGAAGAACTTTGCATGTTTACTGGAAGCAGTGTGAGAAATGCAACTGATAAATCCCTGAAGCTCTTATTTTTGCACATGAATAAGTACCTCAGGATGGCAACTATTCATCAGATGAAGAGACAGGAACTTTGGGAAGGTTTTAGCAGCACGCCTCAACTGAGCCAAAGAGAAATACCAAGTGCCTTTTTATTTCTTTTGATAGGATGTTTTTAATTAAAATGCTGAACTGTGTATTTTGCAAAAACAAGTCAAAACTAGAGCAGAAGGAAGTTGAAATCATAACAGTCTAGCAGTGAAATGTCCCAGTGTCAGTGAGCAAAGTATGTATCCCTTATGTCATGTTGCGCACATCAAGGACATCACTTCATAGAGGACAATACCAGCTGGTTATTAAGATGCACTGCTATTAGTATTTTATCATAGAATGGTTTGGGTTGGAAGCGACCTTAGAGATCATCTAGTTCCAACCCCCCTGCCATGGGCAGGGACACTTTCCACTAGACCAGGTTGCTCAAAGTCCCCTCCAACCTGGCCTTGAACACTTCCAGGGAGGGGGCATCCACAACTTCTCTGGGCAACCTGTTCCAGTGCCTCACCACCCTCACAGTGAAGAATTTCTTCCTTCTAGCTAATCTAAATCTGCCCTCTTTCATAGAATCATAAAATCATAGAATCATTTAGGTTGGAAAAGACCTTTAAGATCATCAAGTCCAACCGTTAACTTAGCACTGCCAAGTCCATCACTAAACCATGTCCCTAAGCACCACATCTACACGTCTTTTAAATACCTCCAGGGATGGGGACTCAACCACTTCCCTGGGCAGCCTGTTCCAACGCTTGACAACCCTTTTGGTGAAGAAATTTTTCCTCATATCCAATCTAAACCTTCCCTGGCGCAACTTGAGGCTGTTTCCTCTCCTCCTATCACTTATTACTTGGGAGAAGAGACCGACACCCACCTCGCTACAACCTCCTTTCAGGTAGTTGTAGGGAGCGATGAGGTCTCTTATCACTGAGCCTCCTTCTCTCCAGGCTAAACAACCCCCGTTCCCTCAGCTGCTCCTCATAAGACTTGTGCTCTAGACCCTTCACCCTTCAGTTTAAAGCCATTACCCCTTGTCCTATCACTACATGTCCTTGTAAAAAGTCCCTCTGCAGCTTTCTTGTAGGCCCCTTTCAGGTACTGGAAGGCTGCAATAAGGTCTCCCTGGAGCCTTCTCTTCTCCAGGCTGAACAACCCCAACTCTCTCAGCCTGTCTTCATAGGAGAGGTGCTCCAGCTCTCTGATCATCTTCGTGGCCCTCCTCTGGACTCGCTCCAACACGTCCATGTCCTTCTTGTGTTGGGGGCCCCAGAGCTGAACGCAGTACTCCAGGTGGGGTCTCACAAGAGCGGAGTAGAGGGGGAGAATCACCTCCCTCGACCTGCTGGCCACGCTGCTTTTGATGCAGCCCAGGATACGGTTGGCTGTCTGGGCTGCAAGCGCACATTGCCTGGTCAGACAATAATAACCTTGCCATATTATTAGTTTTTAACTACAGTACTACTTCTAATCCCAAGGACAACATCCAGCCTTTTGGTTGGTGATGAAATGGAATTTACTGTTGCGGTGTACCGCAGTTAGCAGTTTTCACAGACTCTCTGGATGGATGTTAGTCCTCAATTAGGATCGTTGAAAAGGGAGTCCTAAGCAACAAAAAGTAGATTGAGTCAGAATTTCCAGTGGGGGGCTCTAATGATTTTCAGGGCATTATAAACTGGTTATGCAAATGTCACATAATTGTTGTGCTGCTCCTCTAGGCTGGGTTGAAATGAGAGGTTGTTCCTTTGGGGTGGCAGAGAACTGTGAGCTGTCATACTTTAGCACTACAGGATTCAACAGATCAGCTGCTTTTGTGCCCACTGCCACAGTGATCTCTGTTGGGTACTCCCTGATTTCAGTGCTAGTGTGTGCATGTGGAAGTCATTGTCAGATCAGGGCTTTAATAACCAGGAATCTCTTTCAAGTAGCTAATTTCAAGTGGCTCTGAATTTCAGATTTGCAGCCAAAATATCAGAAAAGAAAAATGACCTAGGTGGTAGGTTGTAGAACATCTCAGTAACTGGTGTTACCCACCAAATAGATGGTTTAATGTCTTCAAAACATATCATTTCTTTGTATAGCTATCTCCTTTGCAAAACAGGTGTTTCTGTGATTTTTTTTTTTTTAAAGATGCACAAAGTAAAAAGGAATTTTTTTTGTATGAGGTGTTTATACTTAGATCACGAAGGCTAGATAATTTAAACTGTGTTATTCTTAACTGTATTTATTAAAGCTCTAGGTATATGTCTTGTTCTGAACTATACTCTGTTTTGTGAAACAATGTAGTAGTCTTTACACTTGAGTAACAAAACAGCACACTCTAAAATAGTCCTGCAAAACATGGAGAAATGTCTCATCAGCTGCTGGTGTTGTGTTCCATGTGCTGGCACAACACTTAATTTCCAGGGCTGTTTTGTAATTGTTCAGTCTTTGATGAGTTATTTCACTGGTTTGATTGAGCACATGCTTTATGCTTGACTTGAACAGTATAAGAACGTGTTCATTTTTAACTGTTTTGCTGAACAGAGGTACAGGAAAGACCTTGGTCCCCCAAAGACTTAAGGAAGGTACCAAAGTCCTTGCAAGTGAATGCTGTGCGTAGGCCCTGACCCTGCAGTCACCTAGATGAATGGTTAACTTCACACATTTTTGAATAAACCTGTTGAGACCCATGGGGATACTCAACATGTGAATTCATAAATCTGTGCTGCGTTTGGGCTTTAGGCTGTAATTAAACGCGACAGAACTCTGCAGCAATGTTACTTGAAAGGACTTCCATCCTGGTGGCGTGGCACACTGCCCCTCTCTCAGCCAGGCTGACTCTGGGGGACTGCTAGCCAGACCGAGGGACTGGTCTAGCCTCTGATGGGGGAAAAACAACATTGCGACCAAAACAGCTGTACTGGCACAACTTCAATGGCTGTGCGAGGAGGGAGGGATGGAGGACTTCTTTAGCTGAAGATGACAATCCCTTCCCCCAAAAAAGGTATGTAGAGCTGTATACTAGTTTATGGAAACAATTTCAACTCTGCTGCGCTCAGATTTTGAGAGGCTGTTCCCTATGGGCTGAAGTCTTAGGTTAAAATGCTTTCAGTTGTATTTAACAGTTACAGGTTGTAAAGATATTTAACTGTGTTTTGGGTTTTACTTTTTGAGGCTGCTGCTGTTATTTATTTATTTATTTGAATAGCTTTTGCACTGCAGTGGCTCGGGTATGGGATGACGACAATGTTGGAGGTGCCAGGCTGAGTCCTTCCTTCCATCGATTGTGGGAGGGAGTTTGTTACTCTTAGTGTGCTGATGTCTCCTTCTTTGCGAATGTGCAGCATTTCAGTTCCTTCCAGCTACGAATTTGTTGGACAAAAAGATTTGCTTTTCTTTCTTAACAACCCTAAAGGTCCCCCAAGTTGTGAATAAACTGTGTGGTTTGTTAGTATCGGGTGTCAATATCCATTAGTCTGGAAATGAGCAAGACTGACAAAATTTTGTATGTAGAAACGTGAGCGACCAGTAGGTAGAGCCAAATTTAAATATGACTGCAGGGTTGGTTTGGTTTTTAATGCTGGCTATTGTGAATTTTATCCATTTACCATCTTGTGTTGAATAAAAATAGATTCTGCTTTAAAGTGAAAAATGCTGATTGCTTCATCTTTTACATCTCCATGAAGAAATGCTCCATTTATTGGTTGAAAGGATAGACAGCCCTGCTGGGACAGCACTCCTATCTCTTGTGAGGGTAATGAAAATGGATCATTAGGAGAACAAATTAGAGCCTTTATTTTGAAAACAGTGCCCTTCTCAACTTGAACGTGTAATTTTTTTCTTTTCATGGGAATGTGGGTTGTACAACATCAGTATTTCCAATCAGCTGCATCAGATGGATATATTCTGCCTACTTTGGTCTAGTAGGGAAGGAGGACACTCATCTGAGTCAGGGACTGAGTCCAACTCCTACAGCATAGTTTTAAGGTGACTTTTTTGTTGTCTGCTTCACTGCTCTTCAATTTATACGGAATTGAAATTGAAAAGCTTCATCTTTTCTCTCAGGCTCTAATCATCTTGAACATTTATTGTCTTGATTCTGTTATCATAGAATCACAGAATTGTTTAGGTAGGAAAAGACCTTTAAGATCATCAAGTCCAGCCGTTAACATAGCACTGCCAAGTCCACCACTAAACCATGTCCCTAAGCACCACATCTACACGTCTTTTAAATACCTCCAGGGATGGGGACTCAACCACTTCCCTGGGCAGCCTGTTCCAATGCTTGACAACCCTTTTGGTGAAGAAATTTTTCCTCACGTCCAATCTAAACCTCCCCTGGCGCAACTTGAGGCCATTTCCTCTCGTCCTATCGCTACTTACTTGGGAGAAGAGACCGACACCCACCTCGCTACAACCTCCTTTCAGGTAGTTGTAGAGAGCGATGAGGTCTCCCCTCAGCCTCCTCCTCTCCAGGCTAAACAACCCCAGTTCCCTCAGCCGCTCCTCATAAGACTTGTTCTCCAGACCCTTCACCAGCCTCGTTGCCCTTCTCTGGACACGCCCCAGCACCTCGACGTCCTCCTTGTAGTGAGGGGCCCAAAACTGAACACAGTATTTGAGGTACGGCCTCACCAGTGCCGAGTACAGGGGGACGATCACTTCCCTACTCCTGCTGGCCACACTATTTCTGATACAGGCCAGGATGCTGTTGGCCTTCTTGGCCGCCTGGGCACACTGCCGGCTCATATTCAGCCGGCTGTCGACCAACACCCCCAGGTCCTTCTCTGCTGGGCAGCTTTCCAGCCACTCTTCCCCAAGCCTGTAGCGCTGCATGGGGTTGTTGTGACCCAAGTGCAGGACCCGGCACTTGGCCTTGTTGAACCTCGTACAGTTGGCCTCGGCCCATCGATCCAGCCTGTCCAGGTCCCTCTGCAGAGCCTTCCTACCCTCGAGCAGATCAACACTCCCACCCAACTTGGTGTTGTCTGCAAATTTACTGAGGGAGCACTTGATCCCCTTGTCCAGATCATTGATAAAGGTATTAAACAGTACTGGCCCCAGTACTGAGCCCTGGGGAACACCACTTGTGACTGGCCGCCAACTGGATTTAACTCCATTCACCACCACTCTTTGGGCCCAGCCATCCAGCCAGTTTTTTACCCAGCAAAGAGTACGCCCTTCCAAGCCACGAGCAGCCAGTTTCTCCAGGAGAATGCCGTGGGAAATGGCGTCAAAGACTTTACTAAAGTCTAGGTAGACAACATCCACAGCCTTTCCCTCACCCACTAAGCGGGTTACCTTGTCACAGAAGGAGATCAGGTTGGTCAAGCAGGACATGCCTTTCATAAACGCGTGCTGACTGGGCCTGGTCACCTGGTTGTCCTGTACGTGCCAAGTGATGGCACTCAGGATGATCTGTTCTACAACCTTCCCCGGCACCGAGGTCAGGCTGACAGGCCTGTAATTCCCCAGATCCTCCTCCGGCCCTTCTTGTAGGTGGGCGTCACATTTGCTAACTTCCAGTCAACTGGGACCTCCCCGGTTAGCCAGGACTGCTGATAAATGATGGGAAGTGGCTTGGTGAGCACTTCCACCAGCCCCCTCGGTACCCTTGGCTGGATCCCATCCGGCCCCATAGACTTGTGTGTGTCTAAGTGGTGGAGCAGGTCACTAACCTTTTCCCCTTGGATTATGGGGGCTTCATTCTGCTCCCCGTCCCTGTCTTCCAGCGCAGGGGGCTGGGTACCCGGAGAACAACTGGTCTTACTATTAAAGTCTGAGGCAAAGGCAGCATTAAGTACCTCAGCCTTTTCCTCATCCTTTGTCACTATGTTTCCCCCCGCATCCAATAAAGGATGGAGATTCTCCTTAGCCCTCCTTTTGTTGCTAATGTATTTCTAGAAACATTTTTTTATTGTCTTTTACGGCAGTAGCCAGATTAAGTTCTAGTTGGGCTTTGGCCCTTCTAATTTTCTCCCTGCATCACCTCACGACATCCTTGTAGTCCTCCTGAGTGGCCTGCCCCTTCTTCCAAAGGTCATAAACTCTCCTTTTTTTCCTGAGTTCCAGCCAAAGCTCTCTGTTCAGCCGGGCTGGTCTTCCCTGGTGGCTCGTCTTTTGGCACATGGGGACGGCCTGCTCTTGTGCCTTCAAGATTTTCTTCTTGAAGAATGTCCAGCCTTCCTGGACTCTTTACCCTTCAGGACTGCCTCCCAAGGGACTCTGTCAGCCAGGCTCCTAAACAGGCCAAAGTCTGCCCTCCGGAAGTCCAAGGTAGCAGTTCTGCTGACCCCCCTCCTTACTTCTCTGAGAATCAAAAACTCTTACCATTTCATGATCGCTATGCCCAAGACAGCCTCCAACCATCACATCACCCACAAGTCCTTCTCTGTTCACAAGCAACAGGTCCAGCCTGGTGCCTTCCCTAGTTGGGCCACTCACCAGCTGTGTCAGGAAGTTATCATCTTCCACACACTCCAGGAACCTCTCTGCTGGATTATATTTCCAGCAGATATCTGGTAAGTTGAAGTCCCCCACGAGAACAAGGGTAGCGATCGTGAGACTTCTCCCAGCTGCTTATAGAATATTTCATCCAACTCTTCATCCTGGTTGGGTGGTCTATAACAGTCTCCCACCATGATATCTGCTTTGTTGGCTTTCCCCCTGACTCTTACCCATAAACACTCGACCCTTTCATCACCATCATTAAGCTCATCATTAAGACAATCAAAACACTCCCTAATGTACAGGGCTACCCCTCCGCCTCTCCTTCCTTGCCTATCCCTTCTGAAGAGTTCATAGCCATCCATTGCAACACTCCAGTTGTGCGAGTCATCCCACCATGTTTCTGTGATTGCGACTGTATCATAGTTTTCCAGCTGCGCAATGGCTTCCAGCTCCTCCTGTTTGTTGCCCACGCTGCGTGCATTGGTGTAGATGCACTTCAGTTGGGCTATTGATCCTGCCACCTTTTTTGGGGGAGAAACCCTAATTCCTACATGACTGTTCTCAGGTGACCTGCTTCCGTGGTTTCTAACAAACACATCAATAACTCTTGTGTCTTTGCTGCTACGTGGATCTCCATCCCCTCCTTCCACTGAGATGGCAGAGTGAAGGTCCTCGCTAGCACACTGTCCCTCAAACATTGGCGTGCCGCCCCCAGGCTTATCTCTCGCGAGCCTGGTTTTATCCCCTTCCCCCTTCAAATCCAGTTTAAAGCTCTTTCAGTGAGCCCTGCTAAGTCCTGTGCAAAGATCCTTTTCCCCCTTTGAGACAGGTGTACCCCGTCTGTCGCCAGCAGACCTGGTGTCGTGTAGACCCACCCATGATCAAAACCCCCCAAATTCTGCCGGTGACACCAGGCTCGGAGCCAGGTATTGATCTGCTGGCTCCTCCTGTTTCTTCCCCCATCATTCCCTGCAACTGGAAGGACAGAGGAGAACACTGCTTGTGCTCCTGACCCCTTAACCGGTTGTCCCAAGGCCCTGAAGTGTCTCTTGATTGCCCTCGGACTTCTTGTTGCAACTTCATCGCTGCCCACCTGAAAAATCATGATGTTTGATGGGGTTTGTGTGCCTCTACCAGAGATACAATGTCCAAACGACAGATACGCTGGGGAAAAGCTGCTTGGAAAGGAAAACAATTTCTGGTTAGAAAAAGGTGTCTGAGGGTCTTGGACAGAATTTCTGATCAAAATGTGCCCAAAGTGCCTCCCAGGAATAGGCAAATAATAGCTGGGGCATCTTATAAAAGAAGGGAGACTCAGATCCAAGCTTCTGTTCTGCCTGATTCGGAGCAGGAGCCTCCAGCAGAGCACTTGTGCCCTCATGAGCACCCTGGCTGTTGCCGGACATGCTGCAGTGGAGGTTTGTCTCCGTTATGCGTAGGAAGGGTTTACAGGGCGGGAAAAAGATGAATAGGTAGCAGGGAAGCTGGTGTTGTATTCACAGGTCACTTTGAGACTTCTTTTGCCTCTAGGTTGAACTGCTAACCTGCTCCGTGCACTGATACACCTACTCCTATATGTTTTGCCAGTTAGGAAATTCCAGAAGAGATTCTGCCATCATCCGCTTCGGGAGGTTATTGCATGTGTTTCTGGCATAATATCCTTCAAATAACAATGGCAGTCCTCCATGTGTGTTTGTGTCAATGTCGCACTGCCTCAGGCTTTGGCTGACCTCATCATGTTTACACTTGGGAATCTGTTTGGTTGCTGCTGGTAGGTTTCTCCAGTGACTGATGTGTGGGGTTGTTTATATGAGAAGTGCTGCTCAAAATTAGGTAGACTTAAGATGGTATAAATGAAATCAGAGGATGTTTAGAGCTGTTGGAGGTGGCTGTGCTTCATATGGAATTAATTTGAGGAAGATTGTTTACAATCCCACCAAATGATGAGGCCCAGAATTGGTAACGGTGGTGTTGTCTGGTCTGAATGAAATTTTTTGGCCTGCATATTATATAGGAGGATAGATTAGGTTATTTCATGATTTTTCCCAACCTCAGAGTTTATCTGATATGATGTTCTGATTGCTGAACTATGTCACTTCACCTTACAAGTCTGTTTTGATTTTGTTTCGCTCTCTGCTAAACCAGCCACGCGAGGGTACAGACTCTTCCTCCTGCCCTCCTCTGGCAGCCTGCTGTGCCTGTGGAGGGACTGTAGACAGTTTGCTGGGAGGTTTGCCCCCGTGTGCTCTGGGGCTTTGGTAACCTTGAACTACATTTTCTACCATGCCGAGTGCCCTGGTTTCGGCAGGGATAGAGTTAATTTCTTTTCTAGTAGCTGGTACAGTGTTTTGGATTTAGGATGAGAACAAAGTTGATAACGCACCGATGTTTTAGTTGTTGCTAGGTAATGCTTACACTAGCCAAGGACTTTTCAGCTTCCCATGTTCTACCGACTGAGAAGGCTGGAGGTGCACAAGAAGCTGGGAGGGGGCACAGCCAAACTGGCCAAAGGGACATTCCATACCATGTGACGTCATGCTCAGTACATAAACTGGGGAAAGCTGGCCGGGGGGGCCGCTGCTCGGGGACTGGCTGGGCATCGGTCGGCGGGTGGTGAGCAATTGTACTGTGCATCACTTGCTTTGTGTATTATTATTATTATCATATTATTATTATTATTATTATCATTTTATTTCAATTATTAAACTGTTTTTATCTCAACCCACGAGTTTTTCTAACTTGTGCTCTTCCAATTCTCTCCCCCATCCCACCAGGTGGGGGGGAGTGAGCGAGCGGCTGCGTGGTGCTTAGTTGCCGACTGAAGTTAAACCACGACACCGAGTTAAAAATCTGACTGTCATTCTTAAAGCTGGGGAGGGGGAAGGAGAGGATTTAACTGCTGGTATGCTTCAGCCTCGTGTCCAGTGACCTTAACATTGTGTTATGTCGTGCTGCCTCAGAGTTTATTAAACTTGATTGCTATAAAATGTTGGTTGTTTCCTTCTTTGCCTCCCTTCTTTTGGTTAGTTTCCAGTTTGGAATAAGGAGAGAATTAGTTAACGTCACCGGCTGATGCTTGGGGTTTATTTTTATTTTTTCCTCTGTATTTCTCTTTTGGTGTGGTATACCAGTTGTCCTTCTGCCGCAGTGAAACTTTTGCAGCTCTGTAAACTATGAGTACAAGAGCCAAACTTTCTTTAGGCGTATTTCAGGGAGCCTGCTTGTCTCCTGCATCAGGAGATTAGCTGTCAAAAATGTGTTGAAAGTCTCTTTTGATGCTGTACTTAACTAGAGGATTCGAAGGATGTTTTCTTCACCTCCTGATGATACTGGGGGTAGGGTTTCTCTCCCTCCTTCTCTTATAAAAGCAGCTGACAAATATTTAGCCACATTTCCACAATACTCCCTTCGGTCCAGTTGTCTTTTTCAGGCAGAGGACACTACACTGACTTCACATGTACTGCCATGTAAGTCTAAACGTTGAAACACTGTTAAAAGGCTGATGCACCAGGTAATGTGTCTCACTTAGATGGGATTGCAAAAACATTTCATAGAATCACAGAATCATAGAATCGTAGAATAGTTTAGGTTGGAAAAGGCCTTTAAGATCAAAGATTTCCTTCCTGGTGGTTGATTGCAGTCTTCGCGCCAAGCTTTCCCAGCCATTCAGAAATGGAAGACAATTAAGAACTCTTTTCATGAATTATTTACGCTGAGACTGTACATCGTAAGGGACTGTCTTTCTGGTTGAGAGTTGTTGATATTTGTATTCTGTGCCATACAATAAGGGTACATACACACACATCCATAGAATATCCTTGCTTGTGACTGTTAAATAACTCCAGATGTAAAGAAATACAAATTAGTCTGGTTTTTTGTGTCGGTCCCTGCCCCCCTGAGGTATATCTGCATGTCAGTAAGGTTTTAAAACAAACAAAAAAAAAAAGCAAAGGGAAGTAAAGCACCCGTTAGCATAAGTCAGCAGAAGGCTGCAGTCTAGAGCTTGAACAGATTTCATCTGAAAAAGAGCAAGGGCCTTTGTGTATGAAAAATTGGCTACAGGTAAAGAAAGGAAGTGCAAAGACAGAAAGGTGGTTCAGTTTTGGAAATTAAAAGAAAGAGGAGGACATCAAGTGGTGATGCACAATTAAAATGCAGGGTGTAATTGGGGTGCTACAGAAATGTGAATGTGGGATGGGGTAATGGTAAAAATGCAAAGGCAAAGCGCAAAAGACTGAGCTGACTGGGAAACTAGGAAGAGAGGTGAAAATCTGGTGTTGGGATAAAAAAAGGGGGAGGGGAAGAGCCACCTCACCCCAAAGGTCCTGCGTGCCGAGCAGTGTTTGCAGGTGGGAACAAGGGGGCTGCTCTCCCCATCTGCCTCTGGTGGGCACCAGGCTTGGCCTCAGGAGGGCCTGGGACCCCCAAGGACATATCCTGAGAGTAGAGGGCTGCTGTGGCTGGATGTGGAGCTGGTCAGCTGCTGGGTCCCTTCCCACATGTTATTCAAGTGTACGTAACCTGTAAGATAAATAGATGCTTTGGCCTGAACAACAAATCAACTGATTTTTCAGTTGACAGAGGGTTCATGTGAAGTTTGGCATTTTTGTGCTCACATCTGTAATTTTTATTTTTATTTTTTTCTCTCCAGGAACCAGTTGGTTGCTGTGCTTGTAAGAAACGCCTGTGAGGGTTGAGGTGATGTCCTATCTCAGTGCTGTAGTGACTGAGGGCTTCTGCAGGTCCCTGTGGAGCCATCGCAGGACTTGCATCCAGTAGCGTTCAGTTGATTTTTCACTTGTTGGCATCAGCGTGCTCCTTTGCTCGTGTGATGGCAGGTTGGACCCAGGGTTGGATGAGCAGCTAGTGGAGAACCTGAGTGGGGCTGAAATTTTGGATGTCTTTTCCAGGCAAGGTGTAGGCCCGTCCCTGTGCAGCCCACTTCGAATTACTTCCATCATCTTCAGGTTACTGTAGTTATTTGAATCTAGGCTTGGGGCTAGAGTTAGCGCTTCGAAAATAAACATCTTAGAACCTGAATTACTCTGATATTTGCATTTATTTACAGTCATACTGATCGATTCTCCTGCTCTAATCACATTTATAGTGTGTTTTTAAAAATACAACAGAAAAATTTGAGCTAAAACTTAGTTCTCATTTTTCCTCACCCCTACAGGTCACTTTCTTGCATAAACCTGGCCTTGCATTTGTAGGGTTTCTCCCAATATTGCAGGGTGCAGATTTCATATTTGTTAGAAAATTGGCTCTTTGTGGCCTGCCATCTATGACTGAGTTAATTTTTTTGTTTGTTTCACATAAAGATTCACAGAAGGCAAAACCTTGGCGAGGTGGTACTGGATAGATGAACTGTGGCAGAGCGGGGTGAGGTAAGTTGCTTAACCTTTCCCAACTGTGAGTACTCACAGGCTGCAGCAAAGATGTAATCCCTCCCAGCCTTTACTCCTAGGAACTGCTTGCCCTTTGGCTTGTGCAGCTCAGGAGGAAGTGTTTGGAAAACCCAAAAACTTTATTTAAGTCCTTGCTGTCTTGGGCACTGAAGTTTTTTTAGTTTATCTGGTACCTAAATCCCTAACAGGTGGCCTGAATTTCTTAGGTTATTCAGAAACCAGAAGCAGCTCCTTGCATTGAGGTCAGAACTCAAAGCAGCAGCCTGAGTTCGTATGCTAAATCAAGAGGGATACAGATGTGTTGGTGTGTGTATGTGTATATACATGTATACACACGTGAGTTGCAGCACGAGTTGGGAACAAGCTGAAGGGGCTGGATTTCACTGCCCAATAGGTACGGGGAGTCTAGCTCAAAAGAGAAGCGACAAAACGATCGATAACTCCCGAGTTCTCACCTTCTCATTTTTGTGATACGAAGGGTAGTCGGTATAGGCAGCCCATCATAGCCGAGTGACGTACAGGCAAAATTTTTGAAGGAATGCGTTTCTTCTGAATCTTCTGCCAAACACAGTGATGTTATTTCTGCTGCAGAGGACGGAGTATTATATTTGAGTCTGAGTCACCCAATTTCGCCACAGGCCACGTGAGACTTCAGCTTAATAAGTACAGCAGGTTCTGAATCTATTATTAAATCGCTCTGATCATCTGGTAGGAAACAGCTGAATGTTGCATCGTTCTGTGGCAGGATCTGCAGGTTTGGTTTTATGCCGATAAATGTAACAACGGGATTCGATTTAGCCAGCCCTGTTAGAAGTCTTTATAAAGCTTCCTCCCCCTTTTCCTCTGGCTGCAGCTTTCCAGTTATGTGAAAGGAAGAAAGCACGTCAACAAAGAACGGAAAAGGTCACAAAAATGTATCAAAAGCATATTCTCTCTCCCAAATAGAAGAAAGAGCCGAAACGGCATGCAGGGTCACCCGTGCTGGGGTGACCATCACCCTACCCAAGCGTGCATGCATTCAGCTCGGCACCAGCTCTTTACTTTCCACTTGGCCGTGTTAGCGGTTGGAAGTAAGAAAGTTTGCAGCTTGCTTGGCACTGGGGGGAATCCACTACCACAGCTGGTCTGCGTGTCTGCTTGCAGAATGGTGCAGTTGCTGAAAGCGGAGAGAAATAGAGAGAAACCTTCTGGTTCCCTTGCTCTGATTTTTACACTGGCAGTTCTCAAAATAGGGGTCACCAGCCCAGAAAGGCAGAACTGGGCTGACGGACAAATCCGGGGTGCAGGCAGAGAAGCCTGAGAATGCGCGGTTTAGGGCTGGTATCTGTATTAGAGCTACATTAGACAGAGCTTCCCATACGCTTTGCTGTCAGGCAAACCACGAGACTCTAAACTTACCCCAGATTTCAGCATATAATTTTTTCAGGAGGATGAAATCCCACTCCAACAAAGCACCTAGAAATGGTGAATGGATTAAATCCCCTGAACATCTGAAGTAGAACTAACAAATCTAGTTCTCAGCACAATTTTCACCTTGTTGTCATTTGAAATGAGACCTCTTTGTAGAAAGGTTACAGATGATGTAAGTCATACAGTAACAGGGAAGGCAAAGCTCCTGTATTTGCCTGCTTGAAATCCTCTAATAAAATAATGCATCTGTTGAAGCAGCATCTAAATGTCATTTCTGTGTGTCATCAGAAAGGAAATGTTATTCCTAAGCGCAGACTGGTTCCTATACACAGTTTTTTCAGCCTTCCCAGGCCCATAAAAGCAGTCAAAATTAATGATTAGCAGCTCCAGTACGTTCACCTTATGCATCCCTGTAAACTGCCTTCCAAGTTGTTTTTCCTGTCTCTGTTTTTCAAGCACAGTTGAAATTGTCCATGTAAATGTGTTCTGCTGAGAACAACAACAACAAACCACCTCGTGGTAAACAGCTAGTCTTATATTTTAGGCCAAAAAATGGATCTAGCAAGCGCTCGGGTGCTGCGTGACTTTCCAGCAAGTTTAGTATTCTGTGGCATGAGTCTATTTTCAAGCAAGTTTGTCCAAGCAACTACTTTGTGAATTACAGTTCAACTCACCCAGAATCAAATCCTGGATCATTTCGGAGCGTGCAGCCTTTGCTGGGCTCTGCCCATACAGGTATCCAGACTGTCTGCGGCAGCTAATGCTCCCTGGGGGATGCGCTGGCTGGGGGAGGGGAGGCTGGGCCGGGATACCAAGGGCAGGATGCTTTCACAAAGTGATCCGTGGTAATGGATTTTGTGTCTCGGGAGGACTCAGCCGAGTTTAAACCTCCTCACCTTTAGAATATGAAGCAGAGCTGGTTGCTGAAGCTAGCAGGCTCTCAAGCGATCGTGTCAAAAGAAACACGGAGCAGATGCACCCAGAGACCAGCAGCGGCAGCACTGGGGAGAAATTGGACTCCAAAGGCACGAGAAGAGTGTGCAGCTCCTCTCAGGTAGCAGTGGGATGTCTCAATCTTGTAGGAGGTTTGGATATCCTCGTGGAGGACTCCATGTTCCTACAAAAAATATTCAGCAGTGCAGAAACAGCCATGTTCTGCATATCGCAATATGATGCTATGGCACGCTAGCAATATTTAATTCATGGTAGCCACCACATGTCTCAGGGGGGTGGGTGTGTTTGGGGGGGGGGGGCATGTTCATAACGCACGCCATACTTTAAAGATTTATAGAGACTCACACAGACATGCATGTGCACACAGGCATGTGCACACGAACCAGGCACACCTCTGAACAGCAGCTCTTCAGCAACAGGCACAGTTCTTCAAATAAAACTCTGGTTTCACTCGCTCACTCTGGGAACATGCTGTGATTGGGTTGGGGGAGGGGAGAGGGATGTGTAGAAGACAAATAGACCAAAAGCACCATTTTATTAAGAGAAACAAAGTGATGTGTTGCCTTTGGCCTTCTCCCTAGCAAGAGCGAGGGTCAAGCACTCATACGCTCCAAAGCAAGCAGGGCTTGGCGTGTCTAAAGGAGTCCTGTTTTGTTGGTAAGTGATTCTGGCTCTGTGGCTTTTCTGCTGCTTGTCAGCACCGTCCCTTGGGCAGAGGGAAGGCGGAGAGCTGGTTGCACTGCTGGCAGGAGAGCCAGATGGCAAACGGTGGGGACACTGCGCCCCTTGGATGAAATGGGGCAGGGGGAAAAGTGTGGAGCCCCTTCGGCCATGGCAGGTGAAGACACTGGGGCAGATAGTGGGGAGCAGACCACTGGTCAGAGATGATGATGGAAGAGCAGCAGCAGAAACAAAAAGTAAGAATAAAAGTGCAGGGAAAAGGTGTGGGGTTGGAGAGAAGAGCTGGGCACAACATTGTGCCCTTTTTAGTGGAGGGCTGCTGGGTCTTTACTTTATTTCTGTGTGTTTACTTCATTTCTGTATGTTCTTGATCTTCTCAGTCTCTTGTCCGAGAACTTGTTTGCTGCCTACAGGAAGCTTTTAGACAGTGGCTAAGAGCCAACAGTGCATTTTCATCAAATGCTTGGGCAGAGGGAGAGATCCAAGGAGGGGAAAACCTTCACATCCAGTCTCCAGGTTGTAGGGAAGCAGCTGAAGGTGGGAGGATAAGGATTAAAAAAAAAAACAAACGGGCGAATCCAGTGAAATCCATTCAAAGAAGGAGGAAAAAGAAGGAAGAAAGAAGGAAGAGGAGGATGAAAGACTAGGAAGGAGACATGGCTTCAGCTGTGTTGGAGTGTGACGGGAGAGGATCTAGCCACTAACAAAGCCCCTCTGGAAGAAGCTTCCCACTAAAAGCCAGCAGCTGTCACGCCAGGAGCCCTCGGTGATGGCCGCAAGGGTTGTCCCTGGTGATGGTCCCTGAGCTGCTCTCCTCAATTCTGGGGCTAAATTCAGGATGTAGACCTAACCTCAATGTGGTGACGTTGGGTCCTTCCCTGTGCAGGAGCTAGGAAGGTAAGCACTGGCTTGAGCTTGTTTTCTTTACCTTTTGCAGTATCTTGGACTTTAATGTTCACATCTCAAAACGTATGTTACTGGTCTCAGGGTTCACCTGGGGCCACTTCTAAGAAAGGGAGGGTGCAGGAGGAGAGGGGAGGTGTGGGCTGAGACCCAGCTCTGTGGTAAAAACTTGGGTTGTGCAGGGCAGAATCAAATGGAGGATGGAGAAAGGGTAGTGAAAAATATTTAAAAAAAAAAAAATCAGTTTTTGTGTGAGGCACTTCCTCCCTCCATAAGCTACTTCCATTTCATTTTCTGTAATACTTCAGTGCTGCCCTTTCTTCTGACCATACCATTAATTTATGATATTTACTGTTTTACTCGGGAAATGGAATCGTCTTATTGCGTGAAAATCTCAGTTCAATTTTGTTCCTTAGTGAAAGTTTCTGGCTTTCAAAGTTGTAGAGGAAAGCTCACGTGTGTGACCTGGATGAACAGTCAGGTTCAGAAAATAGGAGACAAGTAAAAAGCAGAGCCACAAATGTGTTCTTTGAAAGCAGATGCTAATGATTTCTCATCCAATCTTTTGAGTTCCTTTGGTCGTGACCTATGATTTTTAGAAAAGGTGATAATGCTAATAGAGAGACGTGTGACAGGTGATTGTCTAGGTAACGCTCCCAGGGAAAAGCGTCACTCAACTCAACGTAGTTTTGGAAACCGCAAGAATAGTTAAAAATTTCCCCATTTCATGCAGCCTTCAGTATTCTAGTGGAGCAGATCAGGTACTTCCAGTGCTATCTGAGGCTTTTGTCATCCTTTTCACACAGTGTCTATGGCTCTGTTCTGGCCTCCCACCCTAAAAGCTGAGACTCTTTAATCTCTTTTCTTGAGAAATTTTGCTTCTGCCCGTTAATGAAAACAGCACTGAATGATCTGTGCTAATAGAACAAATATGAGAAAATACGTACAATATAGAAAAATGTTATATATTTGAGGTATTATCTAGCTATTTATGAAGATCAGTATTTTTAAAATCATGTTAAAATAGAATGTCTAATTTTTTATGTGCTGCAAAGAACAGTGCAAAGTCCCTTTATGCCGACCCCCCCAGGAATTCACATGGATAGCTCCGATTCTTATGGGACGCAGGTGTGATGCAGTTGAGGTACAACCTCCCACCCCGGGTCCGAACTTTGCCAATGCACCCAGCTTGCTGAAAAGCAACCCCAAGTAGTGAAACATTTCACAGCCGTTCCTGCTGATGTGATGGTAGTTCGGTGTTGTAAGGAGGGGGTGATCGCCAGCGAGCAGACGAGGAGGCACCCGGGGATGAGTCAGGGATGCAGCAATGATTGCCTCCTGCTCTGCACATGTCAGGTCTTTAGCCCAGACACAAAAGTGCATGGACACCGCCATCCCTCAGGCCCCACATCTCGGAAGGCGTGAAATACATTACGCCAGGCTGGCACCAGTATTAGCAACCCTTTGTTAATCTTCGGGTTGCCAAGGCTGTAGGGTGTCTGAGGTCTGCTTGTCAGAAAGATGGAAACAGCTGATCTACAGTGAGTCACTGAGCTGCTCAGATGGCAGTCTCCCAAAACAGGCATCTGAAGTAACTTCACTTTCCTGCACCACATAAAATGCCAGGCAGTTTTCTCCAAGTCGAGCCATGTATCGCTTCCCTCCTGTTTGGGAGCACGGGCTGCGGCCCCCGCTCAGGCTTTCCCGCCAAGAGCATGAGCCAGCCTTGTCCAGTAGAGGGAACTGACTTTTCCATTTCTTGGCTATCATCCCTCTGAATGATCTAGCGGGTGACTCCGGACACAGTTAATTTCATTTACTGTTTTCTTATCAGCTCTTGAAAGTTCCAGTTGGGTCTGCTCGTTTCTTCCATGACCTTATGAAAATACAGCTTTTACAGCTGGGCTTTCCCAGAAGCCCTACACCAGGGATGCAGCAGGCTGGCTGCATGTGTCATTAGCAGCTAGTTAGGGTCTGTGTTTACATAGGTATTGCATGCTTCCTATCATATACAGCAGTGCCTAGGGCAAGATTGCAAGGCACTCAGGTACTCTTGGCTCCACCTCAGTACTTTAAATGAAGGGCTAGGAACAGATAGCTGGATTACAGAGATGGGAAGGGAGTGAGAAATGAAGGGAAGAGGTGGAAAATGAAAAGCAGAGAGGGAAGGGAGCCTGTAAATCAAGCTGCAGGGTTGCAGGATTGCTTAACGGAAGAGGGTGCAGCCAAGTCTCCCTGTAGGCAGCTAGCAGCACCCGGCACCGCGGCATGGGGATGCCCGAGGTCCTGCTCGCTCCTGGCAGGGAGAAGGAGGCCAGCAGAGGGGTCTCCTGGGGAGGTGATGCAAAGTGCTCTTAGCAAAATCAGGACCTAAGGTGGTCTGTGCCACTGCGTTGCAGAGCCTGTGTCAAGGACCTGATGCTAGTGCCGCAATGAAAAGAAACGCTTGTGGAGGCTGAGCTTCCTCCACACCCAGCAGGGAGCAGGGAAAGGCAATGGGTTTACACCGCTGGGAGACCTTCAGGAAATCAACCTGGGGAGCTGCCAGATATTGCAAGTGCTTTAGAAAACAGATTATTAAAAAAATTGCTAACATAGAGCTGGAGAAAGAAGTTTTTTTCCTCAGTAGACAAAAGAGGAAAGTCAAGAAATGCCAGATGCTGTAACGGACACACGCTTTCATTAAGTGGAAGGATCGCCCATGGCTTGAGACTGCTCCTCTTCTCCAAGCCAGTACTGTACACACGGACAAGTATTTGTGAGTTAACAGGGTTTGCTATTTTTACTTTCCCAAGATTTAAGCCTATTAACTGGCATGTGTGAGTGTTGAGACGCAAGCAAGAACTACTGTTACCAGAATTTTAACAATTGTAAACAGAATAAAGGCAGTATTATCACCGAGGTGGCCAGCATTGTTGGATTAAAGAGCAAGGCTGGTTCCCAAGTGGGTAATACTACATCTCCAGCCCACAGGGCTGTATATCTGCACCCTGCTGCCCTGGACCAGCCATGTCAGGAGATGCTGCAGCTCCCTTCCAGCCCATGTTCCTGGGGGTTTGCCATGGAAACCAGGATGCGGGCAATTACAGCTGCACCGCATGGATTAGGGCTGGGGCTGGGGTGAGCAACGGACTCAGAAATGGGGCTGGAGCCAAAAGCGAGGTGGAGAGCTGCGCTGCTGCGTGGTGAAGGGCCAAATGCAGGCTTTCAGGACGCATATAGACAAATCATATAAAGGTCCTGGTATTAATAATCAGTCGTTCTGTAATTAGCATTAAATATGATCATTTCCAGGACAGGTCCTGTGGAAACCTGGCAGTGTATAAAAGAAATGGGCAAAGAAGGGAGCTAAAATTTCTGTATACAGCAAGCCATACTCTTCCGTAAAATCATAGAATCGTAGAATCATTTAGGTTGGAAAAGACCTTTAAGATCATCAAGTCCAACCGTTAACCTAGCACTGCCAAGTCCACCACTAAACCATGTCCCTAAGCACCACATCTACACGTCTTTTAAATACCTCCAGGGATGGGGACTCAACCACTTCCCTGGGCAGCCTGTTCCAATGCTTGACAACCCTTTCGGTGAAGAAATTTTTCCTCACATCCAATCTAAACCTCCCCTGGCGCAACTTGAGGCCATTTCCTCTTGTCCTATCACTTGTTACCTGGGAGAAGAGACCGACCCCCACCTCGCTACAACCTCCTTTCAGGTAGTTGTAGAGAGCGATGAGGTCTCCCCTCAGCCTCCTTTTCTCCAGGCTAAACAACCCCAGTTCCCTCAGCCACTCCTCATAAGACTTGTTCTCCAGACAAGCCCAGCACCTCTGCCCCAGCACCTCGATGTCTTTCTTGTAGTGAGGGGCCCAAAACTGAACACAGTATTTGAGGTGCGGCCTCACCAGTGCCGAGTACAGGGGGACGATCACTTCCCTACTCCTGCTGGCCACACTATTTCTGATACAGGCCAGGATGCCATTGGCCTTCTTGGCCCCCTGGGCACACTGCCGGCTCATGTTCAGCCGGCTGTCGACCAACACCCCCAGGTCCTTTTCTGCTGGGCAGCTTTCCAGCCACTCTTCCCCAAGCCTGTAGCGCTGCATGGGGTTGTTGTGACCCAAGTGCAGGACCCGGCACTTGGCCTTGTTGAACCTCATACAGTTGGCCTGGGCCCATTGATCCAGCCTGTCCAGGTCCCTCTGTAGCCCTCCATAGGCTTATGGAAAGGAGTGAGAGCTGGACTGAAAAGGTTAGTCATGCTCTGCAACAGGCGTGATGGAGGAGCTTACGCTGGCATAGCCATCGGTTTAGGTATTAACAGCGTAACCACCAAGGAAAGTTAATTCCTGTACAGACTCAGCCCTGACTCACGGGTCTGTGGGGGAGAAAAATCTAGAAGCAAGAGTGGTGAAACACCAAAGGTGGTGAAAGGAGGGAGAGCAGACTGAGCGAAGCAGGGAGGTGAAGAGGAGCTGGGAGAGCGAAGGGGAAACCTTCCCAGCTCCAGGGGCTATCAGGCTTTTCGGTAGGTTTGAGGAAAACGGTGTGGAGAGGTAAAGCAGTAAGACGAGGCCCTGTGGGAATGTGGAGACAGACAGACACATGCAAGAGACCTACAGCTGATAGAGGGGACCTGCAAGAGAAGGGATTAGTGGGCAGAGGAGGCAGCTGAGAGGCTTAGATACGGAGTAGGTAAGGAAAAAAGTTGATTTTTAAAAACTACTATTCTCTGCTTTTTCTTCTAGGCAAACTTTATTCAAAATATATTATCGTCCTTACAGTACTTGGCTTGAGTCATGCTCCAGCTGCCCATACCTTCTCAGGCCAGGCTGTACCTTTGCAATCCCAATGGCCCAGGAAGCATTTCCAAATACAACCTTAGACCCTAATCAGCCCCCTCCATAGGCACCAAGGTACTTTCTGTGCTTCGCACAAAACCCAAGGTTTTCCCTTTCCAGCCTCAACCACAGGCACCTCTTCCTACCCTTCAGGTGGGGCGAGCTATTTGGTGTTGAGTCCAGCCCCACGCAGCCTCCCCGGGAGGGTGGCAGGACAGGGGCAGGCACAGCAGGCAGGGCACCGAGAGGTCTCGCTCCATCACGGACGACAAGGAGAGGCAAATTGTGGCAGAGAGTGAGGAAACAGGGTTCAGCGATGACTCGTGGAAGTGCCTTTCTCTGAGGAAAAGTGAATGGGAGATCTTTCACTGAAAGGTTTGACTTATCTGGCTTTTTTTTCTCATCTAAATCCCTTTGAAGATTACCGCCCTGCACTCCCCCAGTTTGGATGTGCAGCTGCTCACAGCAGGTTGCAAGGGGCACTTCATTTCTTGAGTGCTGCAGGAAAACTAGGTTTTAGAGAGGCTGGGGGTCATGTTCTGCAGTGGGTGCCACCATGTGAGCACAGCAACTTCAGGATTGGTGAAGCGAGCCCTGGAAACCCTGTCCCATGGCTGTAAATAGGTGACTGTGATTGATGAGGATGCTTCGGAGAAAGGACAGATTTTGGGAAACTATTGCAAAAGGATGTTGCCACCTCAAGGCATGTCTGACAGGGGCAGCTCCTCGGAGGGGCCACACAAGCTGGCAGTCCATGGGAAAGGCGAGCGGAGGCAGCGGAGGTGCTGTTCCTGCCTTGTCCTCAACGGCTCGCCACCTCGGTCCCTTCTGCATAGTTGCAGCTGTGGGCAGAGGGGACAGAGTGGACAGGGATGGTGCCATGCCACCCCATGCCAGCCCTGCATAGAGAGTGGCTGGGGCAGCCCTCTTCATCCCTAAAGCTTTACACTCACCCTTTAAGCAGGGTTTGCAGCAGTGGGGGATCTCGACCCGTGTAAAGACAGTGTGGATGTTTTGTGCCTTGACAGCAGTGAGTCCAAGTGCAAACCGTGTGTGATCTGAATATCCTACAGTTACACCTTGGAAACTCTAATAAAGCTGCCTCTGAACCGCATACATGGAGCAGACGCCGGGACTGGGAGACAGAGGCACCTTTTTTACTCCTTGGGAGCATCCGCCGGGGTAAGTGACATCTCGCTGGGGCACTGCCAAATTGTTGGGCCAAAGGCTCAAGCCCCGCAGCCCTCTGAACGCCACATCTGCTTATAAGGGTTGTGTGTACAAAGTGGTGTGTGTTGGCCTCAGTAAACAACTTAGCAGAGAAGGCAAAGCAGAGCTGTGCTACACTTGACATGCCTCCTGTGGTCTCGGGGATAATAGCTTAGTGCTCGTCAAAATGCTCCTTTAAGGCAAATGATGGAGAAACATTGTCTGGCGCTGTATTGCCAGGATTTGGCCCAGCTGATGAACAGTTGAAGGGTTCGAAAAGATAGGATAATTCTTCCAAGTCATTTTTGCCCCGCGTTGCACAGCGTATAATGAAATAAGGAGATTCGGGAGGGTTAAACTAGCTAAAGGACATCCTCTTTGATGAACACCATCTTTTGTCGCATTTCAGGCATGGGCCTGAGCTGTGCCTTAGATTGCATCAGGCTTTTACCATAATTTCTGAGAGTTCAGCTTTTGTATATTCACTTCTACAAGAAAAGTTCTTGAAAAGTGCAGTAGTCAGCAATTTCACAGCAAAGCAATTTTTCCAACAAGTATTAATGTAATTAAGGGGGGGTGGGATGTGTGCTGGAGCTTAAGAAACACAATTTAAATACACAGGGACAATAGATATGACAAGGAGGATGGAGAAGCAGGAACAGGATCATCACCTGGATTTCAGAGCCTGTCTTTTTGCTGGCTGGAGAAGCTAGTCACTTTTTTAAATAGAAATCAAAAGGTGGATGCTCACCGATGTGAGATTCTGATCATTAGATGTCTCAATGACATGCGATCAAATCCTGCAATGCACCAGTGACCTCGTCTGACCACTCTTGGAGTGGGTCATCACGGGGGGAGATCTGAGCCTCCCCCTCTACAAGACCCAACACCCCATGTGCATCTCCCAGCGTGAGTACTTTTGCTGCCTCTTTCTAAATGGCTGCATTTTTGTCATCATGGCCATCTTCCTCGGGTAGCTGCTGCTTGTCAAGGTCAATCAAGTCACTCAGGAGTGAATCATGGTAAAACAGGGTTAAGGCAATGCTTAGCAGAGCAGGGTATGAAATGATTGGTCACAGAAGTCCCGACTGATGTACAGAAGCAGAGTGGGGTTGGTGTGGAAGGGCTCTTGCAGTGGGAGAGGCTGCGCCCACCTCAGAATAGCCATGGGGATAGCCTACGGGATAGCCTCCAGGATAGCCTAGGGGATTAGCCTCCAGGATAGCTTACAGGATAGCCTATGGGATAGATTGCAAAATAGCCTAGAGAGGATAGCCTGGGCGGTAGCCTCCAGGACAGCTTACGGGATAGACTGGTACATAGCCGAGGGGATAGCTTACAGGATAGCCCATGGGATAGCCCTACAGTGGCAAGGGCTCCCTCCTGGAAGACTTAAATGCCTGCTCCAAGCTGGCAGAGGAAGGATATGAAGCAAAGGCTTGCACCCCCCCAGAAAAAGTCACCTTGCCGCTGACTCTGAGGGCATTAGGAGTACCGCTGGCTTCGGTTCGAAAGGCCAGCCTGGCTCTGGCTCCCAGACTGGCTCCAGGACACGCTCAGCCCCGCCGGCTCTTACGAATCCCCTTCTGACAGCGAACGAGCCCTGCCTGCGTGGTGCAGGGGGCAGCCGAGGCTGCACTTCATGCCGTGCTGTAGCCTGCAGGGCCACGTTGGCCTCCTCTGCACGTCAGTTGTGCCTCGCTTATGTTGCAGCAGGGGCCTGGGGGTGGGCAGGGAAGGCAGCACCGACCCTGCTTCCACAAGCCCAACTCTCCCAGAGTGCGGCGCAAAAGAGGCTGGGAAATTTTTTCGCAGCTCCTCTATCAGAAGCCTCACAAAAGACTGAGAACTAACGCTTGCAGGACTAACTGTTTCCAGTCGCTGTGCATGCTTGCAGCCCATCAGACAGCCTCTCACCTGCGAGGGCGGAGGAGATGCTGTCTCCAAAGCTCTCTCCCCTCTGTGACCGAGTGTCACCCGCCGCTGCTTCAGCTCCCCACAGGTGCAGGCACTACAGCACAGCACAGACATGCAGCAGATGGCATTTGGCATCCGCTCAGAGAATCGACCGTCGGATGCTTTGCTTCCTCCTGGTTTTTGGCTGTGCCTTCCCATGGGAGATGCCTTTGCCAGGATACTTCACGTTCCCGTAAATCACAAATTCCTTCGCTCCAGGGGCGGCACGGAGGGTGTTGGGTGAGAGCATGGGCTTTACGCTTTCTTCATGCTTCTGGAGCTTACAGAGAAAAAAAAGCTGCTGCTTTTTCTTTCCGTCCTTGTAATGATAACAGAAGGGATGTGGAAATTAAGCTGCCAAGTTTGGGCTGAGATGGTCCGAGCCCTGGCTGTGGCAGGTGTCTGAAAGGACACTCCCAGCGCAGGGCGCAGCTGGGAGCCTGTCACACCGCTTGCAGGGCGCGGGCAGCTCACCAGAAGGGTCATCACTAATTAATAATTACGGTCCTATTTCACCACAAAAACAAATGACATCTCTCACCACCCTAACGAAGGAGGTTTCCCCCCCACCCCAGCCCCCCCGGGGGATAAGTGCCACTTGGTCTTGTGTGTAAGAGGAGCTCATCAGCCCCAGGGTCAGAGCTACAATGCAGCTGCCCAGCAGCTCTCAGCCCTAAAGCCAAGAGGGGTTGTTGCTATGGGAATCGAGAGGGCACTTGCAGACAGCATCTGGAGCCTGTGTCTTTCCCTGTCCAAGGCAGCTGGGTTTGGAGGGAAGCAAAACTAAAAGGAGGTGGCAGAGAGAGACAGAGGCACAGCAAAATGCATGCATGTTAGAGGAGGGACCTTCCCAGAATGAGAGTACAGTGGGATACAGAAGAGTGGGGACACCAAACTGTCAGGCAGCGGTGGCTCGGCTTGGTAGGATAAACCTTATTTTCTGCTCTGTTTGACACTGGAAAAAGGTCCAGTGAAAGCCCAACTGTAACAAGATGGGATCTGCCTCCTCAACTTACCGGCCCAAGTGTATTTATTTGGATATTGATGGAAGAATTCAAAAGGTACTTTTGCTGTTTTTCACAACGTAGTGTTTCCGGACGCAGCAGCAGCTGCGGGCTGTGTTTGCTGCACAATCTATTTCTGTAACGCGAGTTAGACGCGTGTTTGCATTCAGCGCCGTTGCGGGCTTCAAATCTCTTTTTAAGGGGAGGGGGGGGATCTTGAGTGGCTTCTGCTTTGTACACGGATGTTTATTTAAAGGGGAAGGGGAGGCTGGCAGCAGGGGAGCGCTGGGCACTGCCAGCTCTCACTGCCTGTGTGGGGACCCTTGGTTTAGCAGCCGAGTAGGCTTCCTCTCCCGGAGCAGCGTCGCGACATGTTTACAAAGTTTTGCCTGCGGGGAGGTTTTCACCTAAGAAGTGGGAGCCGGAAAGCACAGTGTGCCGAGTTATTTGCAGATTGCCTGCCGGCGGGTTTTAGCGATGGGCATTTTCCTACCGCCAAGCTGAACGGCAGGCGGGTGCCCGGCTGTTGTGCGATGGGGTGTGCCGCTGCATCGGTGGGGGGCTGCGGGTCCCCGCCACCTTTGCCAAGTTGTTCGTAAATGGCGATAAACATTAATTAAAACTTCCACTTCCATTAGCCTGCCTTGTTTGCTTAACTACGGTTCACAGCACAGGGGAAACTGCGGGAGAAATGTGTTCTGGCTAAAAGGGAGAGCTTGCACGCTGTCGAGCTGACAGCCCACTGCTTTTAAACAGAAACAATGCCGCTGCATTTTTGTAAGTCGTCTTTTTCTTCTTTTTGTCAGCAACTCTTTGGCCACAAACCAAGTGCCTTTTTTGTAATAGAGTGAAAGCGGCTGCGAGGATCAAGAGCAACTAAACTCTGACTTGCAAAATTCAAATCTCTCTCTCTCGTCTTCCTGCTCTAAATCTTCATTTCACCCAGCCTCGCCTTTTGTTTCTCCTTTAAAAAGGAACAGCAAAGATACCCTTTCCCTTCCCTCCCCTTTGCTGTACGAGTGACCGCAGAAATGAGGCAAAGGGAAAGCTGATACTCACAGTCCCGTCCCACCGCACACGCCTCCGTTGCCTATGGTCCCCTCTGCCACTGCCCTGGAGACCCACCGTGACTGCCAGAGTCCTGTCCTCAGGAACAAGACCTCGGAGAATCCAAATCTGCGCCAGGTCCCCCACAGCAGGCTTCTCCTCTTCATCCATCTCGGGGCTTAGACGTGACAAAGGTCCCTCTGCTGCCACGGACTCCTCCACACCGGCGTGCGGGAGCGTGCCGGCTCTGCTGACCTGAAGGCGCCGCTTCTCTTTTGCCGGGGCTTAATGAGTTGGTCACCTGGCAGCCCCCAGAGGCAAGGCTTGTACGGAGCTCCCTGGCACCTTTACTGTTTCAGTATTTTGAAAGGGTGGCAAGTATTTCCATAGATGTTGGTAAAGCACATAGTCTGTTGTCTACTCTGGTTTTAAAAAAAATAGCATTTCTCAGAATCAGTCTCTGGAGAGTAACTTTGACATTAAAAACGCAGAAGAGGCACAATCGCATGAGCAAGCTAATACAAACTCAGGCAGCATTAAGTTTTTTTTGCTCGATAAATGTTATCTGTTTCTTTTGTCAGATGTGAAATTCCATCTGTGCAATGTTTGGAAGGATTCCTGCAGTAAAAATGCTGCGTAAATGGGGTTCACCCAGGGGTAAGCAGGGCATATCTCAGATTCTCGTGCCTCCTCAGTAACAACATCATTAGAAAGGAAAAAAAAAAAGCAACCCTTAATCTTCCAAGGAATGCAGTATTGGAGGCTTCTAAAGCGAACTCATTAAATCAATGCTAAGCTACTCGTCAACCCAGTAACGAGGTATGAGTTTCATTATAACAGCACTTGTTGAGTTAGAAAGGGCTCAGCTCCAACTTGTAACTGGCTTGCTGGACACAGCAGAGTCATGCAATAGAACTGAGCATCCTACGATAGCGCTAAGCTGTGATGGCAATTATTCACAGGTAATTCTGTGTTTCTGCGACCTCCTTCAGAATTTCCACCGGTGCGGCCACAGGGCATGCTGCTGACTTTGGGAGAAGTTGTTTCGCCTCGGCACTGGGGTGAATGAAGGGACACACCAGGCTCAGAGAGCCGCATGTTGCCTCCCCCAGGAACCTGCGCATTGCAGATGAGCACTTGAAAGTGCTCTGCAACAGCAGTGTTGAATTAAGCTAAGTAGGACCGTGTATTGGCAGGTCCAGGGGGGCACAGCGGGGAGGGCAAAGGGACGCGGCAATTGTTGGAGGAGAGTTTTCTGGCTTTGAAACCCTTCTCGGTGGTTGTTGAAATAAAGGAGGCACCATCAGCAGGGGTCGAACGCAGGACCACGCCTGAGGCCAGCACGTCCCAGAGGAAGGGCTGAGGTCCATACCTGCAAGGCCAGCGTCATGAACACCCAGGAGTCCAGTAGCCTCCTGCGGGAGGGCGGTGGGAGGCTGAGAGCAGAGGGGAGCCCAGCCCAGTGCTGCAGTGCATCACTCCTAC
The DNA here is from genome assembly GCF_965638725.1 of Aptenodytes patagonicus. Classification (NCBI taxonomy): domain Eukaryota; kingdom Metazoa; phylum Chordata; class Aves; order Sphenisciformes; family Spheniscidae; genus Aptenodytes; species Aptenodytes patagonicus. Next base: position 127,008,161 of record NC_134949.1, read on the forward strand.
ATCACACTGGGGAAGCCTAGCCCTCGTCTCAGTAACTTCCTCAGCTCCTGCCCTTTCCCCTCGGACCCATCCTGCCTGCACCCACAAAGGCTCCCGGTCATTTGTCAGTTTGATAAACTGACCTTTCAGAGGCACGGGAAGGCACAAAATGGTCTTCACCAAAGCTGACCACGAGGACAGGCTCTCCTCCAGTGGGCAGAGTTGACTGAGCGTCTCCCCATGCTGGGGCAGCAAGGGCTCTGCTTTGGGAGGGACATGGGATGACCCACCCCGGCCCAGCAGACACCAACTGTGGAACCCTCCACAGGCACCTGAGCTCAAGATCCCCAAAGGGGTGGCTTTTGTGTCCACCAGGGGGAGGCTTTGGGCTGCTGGTAGCTGTGTCCTGGCCAAGGGGCAGAGGATGGGGGTCTCCCATGGGGCGGCCGCCTGCCGAGCTGGTGGAGGTAGAGCCGAACACAAAGCAGGAGGTGGAGGGGACAGCCGTGCCAGGGCTGCTGGAGAGGGAAGATCAAAGGCTTTGCAGCGTTACAGCCACATGCTGAACTAGGGCTGTGTGCAAACCGGCTTCAAAAAGGTCACTTGTTCTTGGAGCTGGTTGAAAAATGAAGTTACAGTGTAATGTGCTTCCTATCCAGTGCCTATGTAAAGGGGATGCACGCCTGGGGGAAACAAGCGCTGCTTGGTTTATTTATTTTTAAAGGATCGTCTTGCCCAGAGACACCCAGCAGTTCATTACCCGCTTGCCTGGACACACACCTCCCTCTGCGCTTCGCACGTGTGCCCAGGGCTTAGCACACCCGTGAAACACATCTGTGTCCCACCCTGCCACAGCCTGGTCTGCTGCCACGCAAAGGAGAAGATGGCAGGCCAGGGGGAAGCCATGGCCGTGTTTCATATAGTGTAAGGTGATCTTGCAGTGCCACCGTGGATGGGGATTTCTCGTTGTTCCTGGAGTGCCAACTAGATGGGGTCGAGCACCCAAGCCCCCAACCTGCCAGCGGAGAAGTGAGGTTTGCTCTGCCAAACTTAAGCCGGATCTAGAGTCTTATTTTCCTTCATAATGTTATTAACCCTTTGGCTGCGTTTTTAAGAAAAATTCCTATTGAGTCTTTCGAATTAGAAATCCACCAGCAAGAAAATGTTCCCCAGCCCATGCCCAAATTTTCTTCATGAAGAAACTACTGGGGAACACTTTCTTTTGACCTTCGAGATTTAAATGGTAGCAGAGCCAAACCAGCCAGTGGCCATATTCCCAGATGGGTGGCTTCATGGCTCTCGTTTTCAAATGTCACAGGTAGTGGCTTTGCTCACAGAGTTGTAAGGAGTTCCTCTGAGAAAAATGCTTAATTCAAGAGGATTTCTGTTTCCAGTGTCTTAATCAGCATCACATTTGTAACAAGGATGGAAAGTCAGAGGGGTACAGAGCCTGAGCTAACTGGAAAAAAGAAAAGGACCACCGCCTTTGTCAAGGATTCAAGGAAATCACTCAGGATGGTATTTTCTTCCTCTTCAGAAAGCAAGTAAAGAATTTTGGAGCCGTTTTGCTGGTTGACTGGGTCATTCTGGATGCCAAACAGAGAAATGACCTTTTTTTTTCTCAAAGAAATGTATTGAATTCAACCTTTCTGGGTGTCTACTGTGCTGACCTGTGGAGCAGGACACTGATCCATCCACAGCCATTGTTCTTCTTTGCCCGAGGTCCACGATGAACAGAACAAAGCTAAGATTGCATTTTGGTGCTGTGGTTATTGCACTGAAACATCAGTGCATAGGAATCATTTCTGTCATGTGAGATTTTCTTTTTAATTAGAGCAACAGCAACTGTGGTATAAATGCCTAGACTCTAGCAAACCCAACAGATACTTCCAAAGCTTGCCGTGCTATTTTTAACACGCCAAACTAGATTCAGATTCAAAACAAAACACAGCAGAAAAATAATGGTATGATGATCAGTTCAATATTTTTGCATCCCCGTGACACTCTCAGCATAGCAGGGCAAGCATGCTCTGTGGTGCCCATGGACCCAATTCCCTGTCTGTTTGGACCGGGGATTTAGGGCAATACCCTTTCAGCTGCCGACCATCAGAGGGGTGCACAGAGGTGGGGTTCCCAGGCAGTCAGGACATGGAGACCTCCAGGGGCTGCTCTGCCTGGCCGGTGTTCGCAGGTTCCTCCCGCACATGGACAAGCCGATGCCAAAACCCTCTTTAGCATGGTGAGGCATAAGTATGGTTTTGTGGGAGCGAGGCCATTTTCTTAGTGCTGGCAGATCTCTGTGGGCAAGGGAGGGTGCAGGGCAGCACAGCCTGAGTCTGGCCAGTGGTCTCGGCTCACCTCGGCTCTCTGATTTTAGCTGGCCCTGGTGAATTCAAGGCGGCTGCTAGATGTTCTTGTTGTAAAGCAGCAAGAAATGAACAGCGGGTTTCTAAAACTGCATCACATTACAGCACATAAACATTTTAAAGAGTAAAAATGGCTTAAAACCAGGCTTTTAAAACAGTGAGAGAAAATGTCATACTTGAGGCCTCTCTCTCCCTTCTCTTTCCTCCCCAGCGAGGGATCCTCAGAGCATTTAGAGAGCCAAACCATAATCCTAGCACAGCTCCGTAATTCCAGCATAGCTCCATCACTCTTCTGTACCCATCACCCAAAAAGGCTCGTTTACTGCTGTTTATCTTTCTGAAGTCACATGCAGTCTATCATAGTTATTACAGTTTATGCTCACGTTAGCCAAGGCAAAGTGTAGGTCTTAACTCTCCCGCTAGCCTTACCTATGGATTCAGACAAGCCAACCGTAGCAACTTATGCTACTCGCAAACAAACTCTTTTGGCTTAATACAAACAAGACAAAACCATTCTGTTTCTATCGCCTTTCTAGTGAACTTACTTCTACAGCTGCAAATTGGCCTTTCACTGGCCTCTCACCATACCTGTTTTTCCTTACTCCGTTAACTAACATTACCCTTCTGACAGTCCTGTATTATCAAGCGTGTTGTAATGTCAGACGTTAATTGTGTGAGCAGTTTTGAAACAAGCAGCCTAGCTTCACTCACATTTAGTGAGGACATTTGGTGCTAAAGCATGCTTATTATTCAGTTTACGAAACATTTCAAACTTAATGCATTAATGTGCTACAGGGTTAATTGCACTTAGTACTCCATTAGCAGCAACCGCGTGTCCTTTTTACGTTAAGTAAAGCCAGAGTATAGACATTTCTGTCATTTGTCAAAGGTTGAAATACTTTTATGTCTGCTGCAGAAAATAAGAAACTTTCAGCTCAGCCTCTCACGACCAGCCTTGCTGGATCCTGGTTACATTCTGCCATTAATCATTAGCACCGAAAGATTGAATAGTAGCAATATGTCCCTTAGTATAGTCAGCAGGTTGCACAAGGCTCTCTTTAATGTAACCTGGCTTCCTCTACGAGCCCCAGAGACTCTAAAAAGTAATGAGATCCTTCCTTGCTCATAGTGACAGAGCCAACCCCCGCCATGCCATCCCTCTCAATGGACGTCCAAGATTGCCCTGGGGGTCACACGTATAAGTGTATCTCAGACAATTTCTCTTGCCTGAAAAGATAAAAATCTCTTTTCCCATAGCGCTCTGTTCAGGGATGTTATAAGGATGGGAATTGCGACTTACCATATAGCCACGTGCCTCAGGATCCTGATATGTCAGCTCTGTCTGGCGGCTCCTGTTTCTCATTTTAAGGTAACGTATATAATTAGGAAACTAATGGGATTCACCCCACTTAACCGTTAACCATAGCCATCTAAAAGTTAGTGATGACTGCTCCAAGCTAGTCACACAGGTTCCCCCGTAGTCACTGGGGAGGTGGGTGGTACCTCCAGAGGATGATTCATCCCATCTTAAACCGGGTTTTGGGGACGTGTGGGCTGATTTACCCTTTGGAAGTTGTCCTCTTTCTCTGCTGGCAAGAGAGGGAGTCTAGCAGAGCAACATGCATGAGATGCCAAACTTGTAGATGTTTGAAGTTACGTCAGACGAATCCCACCCGTACATTTCACTTAGGTGTCGTGTTGAAATGAATGTTGTCAAGCCGCGTCACTGCCCGAAAGTAAGTGTGAATCAGCAGGACTGCAGAGCTCCAGTTGTTGGAAGTAAAACATCTACCACGCCTCTCATCCTCTAACAGAAGCAGTGTTTGAAGAGCCCGGGGGAGCCTTCATTTTCGCTTGGTCTCTCAGCTGAGGGCTCTTGCGCTTTCTTCCCCACACACGCACATGCACACACACACTTATTCTCTGTTCCTCTCTTAGAGAAGCTCCTACTGCATCAAACAGATGGCAAATCTAGCATACTATTTTTAATACTGCCTAACATTTGAAGCTCAGATAAATGGAGTGGTTTTCCGAACATCGACTGTTAATTAGTGCGAGAAATAAAAACCAGGTATTTTGGATATAGCTGGGCTCATGCTATGCCCGTATCTGAATTCAAAGAATGAGAAACCTGGGTGATGTTTAGATGTGGGGTTTTAGTTAAGGCTTCTGTTGGATATTGGGAACTATGACTGATAAGGTCATTTATCACCATTTTTTGAGGAAGACTTACTTGCTTATGTGTTTAGAAATATGAACTCCTTCCAATGATTTCTACAGAGTGGTATCTAAAAGTTCTGGATCCTGCTTCATTTTGATATGAACAACAAAGACCGCTGGAGAGATGGGGAAAATCACAACGAAAAATTTCACGTCAGCCTTCTGCCTTAGCAATTCAGAAATCCTCCGTGAAACCTGCTGTTACAGAAGCAACAACAATTTTCACAGTCCCTGCAAGATACATAACTGAGTTTTACCAGACTTTTTCCTGACACACTCTCCTCCAATCTCATTAATGAAAGATTGTCATTTTAGATTGTTTCAACTCCGCACTTTCAGCCCTGACTCTGAACATTGCTCACTGAGCTGAATGAAAGACATCACCACGTGCTAAAAGTCTTGAACAGAGCAGGTTGAGACCAGCAAAAGGAAGTAGGACTGGAAACTGAGGATAGGCGGCTTTGAAAATATGTCTGCATTATTTATTTAGGAATTTTACTAGGGTAAAAAAAACAAACGAGTTAAATTCTTGGAAGAAAACTCAATTACCAACAACAGATCAGAACAGGATAACATTCTGGATACATTTTACAGTTTACAGAGAGGATTAGCTGTTCTGAGGATCAAATATAAAACAGAAATTGGATTTGTAGGCTGTGTTTTTACACATCCTATCTGAAAGCAAAATATAATGTGATTAGTTGTAAGCTGGTGGGTTGCAGAGTATATGCACTATGGTTCCTTAGTAATATCTCCATTACAATCCTTAATATGGAACTGCTCCTCTGCGTGGGAAAGCCAGCCAGCGTAGCAGGGCTCTTAATCCCTACTCTTTCTGATAGGGCTTTTAAAATCCTTGTCCTCGACCAGAGGTGGATACTATGGATTAAGAGACAATGGCCCCTTATTTCAGAGGAAGATGTTTCCAAAAATGCAGAACTGTCACCAGGAAAGAAACCAGTCCCACAGAAGTGAGCTCTGGGCCAGGAACCAGGCATCCCCATCTAGTCACGCTGTCATACTTCACAGTCACTGCATGCTTCATCAAAATATTATTTCCACTCCAAAAAGCCTCAGTTATTATTCATTCTGCTTTTCCCCCCTTTGCTTCATGTTACTTTCCAGGGCAGGCAGACAACGTTCCCCACTTAGATCAAATGGCTACTTCTTCGTCTTGATGAAGAATTACTGAAATGATCAAGCTGAGCATTCAGGGAAGACTAGTTTTCCTGTCTTTTTTTTCTACACATGGTAGAAGTTTTGCTAACAGTAACAAGGACAGAAATATGAAATAATTTTAACTCTCAAACAATTAATTGGTTTGCAGATTGCCGCATCATTTTTGAGGAATACATTCTTTTTCCTCCTGGCACAAATTCAAGGGAGATGCAATTTACAGGGTTTATATGTGGCTGATTTTCTTAATGGCATTTAGTCATCAATCTGCAGGCTGAAGCAGAGGCCTCTGTTTCCCTTTCCCATGCGGCGTATAACCTCTGTGACTCTGCTTACATGATTTTGGATCTGCCTTTGCTTTCAGAAATCACACTGGCAAATGAGTGTCTTGTGTTGTCCAGTCTTGCAGGAGACTCTCATGTCACCAGGCAATATTGGAGTCCCTGTGTACACTCTTTCTCGTAGGAGGTGCATCAGGAGCTGCATCCCTGGCTTTTTTGGGCTGTGCTGACTTGTGTGACTATGCACTTTTTTGACACGTATTATGGGGAAACTTGTGTGTGCCTATACATGTATGACCTTAGCCCACTACCACAGCTGTAGAAACTGCTGTGGCCTCCTGCCTTTGGCTTCTGTTATGCTCCATAGCAAGGTCTCAGTCCTGTCCTAACCAGTGATTTCTTCCATCGCTGGGCACTAATGCAGAGCGCGAGGTGCTGTGAGACACGTCGTAGCAGTGGCTTGCCACCCAGGGATAGGAACTGGGACCTAAGCAAGATGATGACTGTGGGTCAGAGACAGCTGAGACAGGTTTGAAGGGAGATGAAGTCCCTCACTGCTGACTGTGGGATAAGACCCACAAACAGTTCCAGAAAGGTATCGTCATGGAGGCCTGGGTTGAAGAGCAATGGCTTCAGGACATCTGCCCAAGTAAGGACATCTTCACAGGACTGGGTAAGATGCTCACTTCTCCACCCAGTGCCAACAGGGCTGCCTATCCTCAAAGCTGCAGGTCAACCATCTTCCATGGTCACAGGAGAAACCATGTGTCCCATCTGGCTGAAGCATGGCTGCAAGCCAAATGTCACTGTATTGCCTTCATGTTGCTAATGTCCCTGCAATGATAATGGACTTTAGGGAAATAGGATTCCTATACTGTGCTGGAGCCATCAATCATACAGAGTACTGTCCTCCTGTCTCTCCAAAATACATTCCAGTCATATTCCATCAGCACAACTGACATTGACTTTATTGGGAACACAAACCTGCAGGCAATAACAGGAACAATTGCATATTGCCGGGACACGTCTGAGGCTGGCTGCTTTGCTTTAGAACAGAAGGAAGTTGGTCAGAAAAGCTCAGCAGGTTGCAATAGAAGAAAACTTTAGTAGCATATGCTCTTTGATTAAAAAAAAACAACCAGCTGAGGACAACCACCCTGAGATGAGTATCGAAGTGTGGTGGGTGATTCACAAATCCACTTTTAGCCAACTTAAGTAAAAATACCAAGTATGGAAAGCTAAAAAGCATGTATAGAGATAGCTCATAAGCTAGAAAATAGCACTTACAGTCTCTCTTTTGCTTCCCACTCTTTCGCTATTACATGGAGTAAAGGAGCATTAAAATTCATCCTCAATGCATTGAAAGCTCCTGCTGTTTTCTGTGAGTCAGGCCGGCTTTCTTACCTTTAATGTTTTTTAATTTTTTTTTTGCTAATCCTCTCCTCTCTTATCTGTCCCGGTCAATAATAATTGATTTCCAGAATAAGAAACCTCAATACCTGAAATAGCACTCCCAGCACATCACAAGCCTTTACCCTCTGTTCAGGGTAAATTAACATCATCTCCTCAGTTACTGCGTGTACCAGTTGTTGTACCCTCCAATACTCTGTCAGCCGATTTTAGCAGCTGTCACTCCAGTAGGATGCTGTGTTCTGCTGGGAGTGGGGTTTCAGCCCTATCTGAACTTGACTGGCTGTTTTTTATTGCTTTGATTGCTGCTATTTTAATAACCAAGGGTCCGATCACTGGGCAAAGCAGGCTTTCAAAACACACCTGGGCATTAATCCCACCCATTGCCCCGGTAGGAGTTACTAACTACCTCAGCAATCAAGTGCCTTGATGTTTTGTAAAGTAAAAGATATTGCCTGGTGTAATCTCATCTGGGTTGGAAAACGGGGAAGGTGGGTGTGCACGCACGTATCAGTCACAGCCACCTCTTGAGGTGACCAATATTGCTCTCTTCTCTACCACAAAACCCCTGACGCTTCTCTCAAGAGTAAGAGGGCTCCTCACCACCCATGAAAACTGAGGTCTGAAGCCTTGCTTCAGCATCACCTCGAGTGTCGGTGCGTCACACCCCAGGAACAACAGGACTCAGCCAGGCTGACCAGATCTTGCCATTTTGTCCTGACTCTCCCAATACTTCAGGCTCGCGATGTCCTGAGCATTAGCAGCTCCTCGCTGGCAGAACGTCCCGCGGGCTCTCCCATGGCTTCACCATTGCCAGTGGCAGAGGTCCGGGTCAGCGCCACACGACACCTCTGGGTGAGAGATTTCCCCTGGTGTCTGAAAGCACCTTAGAAAAGGCACATGGGAACTGTGTTTTTGCAACGCTATTATGATTTAGGAATTAAAGCACTCAAAGACCAAGACTGCTGGAGTAAGGCTGCAGGCTTAACTAACTCCTGGCACCTACACCTTTCAGAAGGGTCTTTAATTAGATGATGACACGCTATTTTTCCAGCATGGTCCTCACCTTGCAGAACACATGGGGCCTGCTCGACCGACCAGATCCGGGGAGGGCGGCGGCAGCCCCTGCTGCCTGCAGCCCCCGCTGCCCACAGCCCCTGCCTCCTCCTGGCAGCATGAGGCAAGGCAGTGAAAAAAAACCATTGGAAGGCTATCCAGGGTGGATGTTCCTCATTTTCTGGGTCACCAGCCCCGAAGCTGATCTGTGGGCGTGCACATCCCCTGTGCCTGCGATGGACAGCAATGGGAACTGTGCCTGAGGATATGGGATGCTACAGGTGGTCATGAGGGGTGGAAAATAGCGTTTCCAGCAAGGCACCCGCAAGGAGAAGAGACTTTTGACCTTGCTCTCCCTGTGCCTCAGACCTCCTCTGTAAAATATCACTTTCTTGCTCCTCCTGAGTTTTGCCATTAGGTCTCCACAAGTCCCTTTGAGCTGCTGCATCCTGAACCCAGTTGCTCTGTGGCTATTTCTTCTTTGGGGGCACGAGGCAGCTGAGCTCCAGCGCTGGCCAGGGAAGCTGCCCTGCTCCACACCACCGCTGGCCCCCGCAGCCTGCAGCCACCCTGTTAACACCAGCAGCCCCCAGACAAATCAGCCCTGCCACTCGCTGTTGTTCCTGGCTTTGAAAAGATGAGCCAGACCTGACTGCAATGAGGCATTTTATTTCCATGGCAGGTTCAAAGCCTCCACCATAGTCAATCAAAGGCACACAGAGAGGCTTTCTGCCCCCAACCCCAGCTGCAGAAGAGCTTCTCAACCAGGGAGCACCATCACCCACATGTCCTGGGGGACACAGGAGTCTTGGGGAAAATCGTGGCATGGGATCGCGTCATTGAAGGCTGTATCACAACGGGATCAAGGGGATGTTGTGTTCCCAGACCCACCGCTCGAACAGTCTTCTCCACATAGGGGCTGCCTGGTGTGTGTGGAAGGGCAGGGTGATGAAGAGGTGTTTGGGGGCATGGGAAGGTAACAGTGGCAAATCTTGTAATTCAAGGTCTGAGCTCTGACCTAACAGCAGGAACGATACAGCCTGACGGCAGGAAATTTGGCACAACCTGGGGGGAAAAAAAACTCTGTTCTGTTTCAAGTAAGCTTAAGCTGGTGTAGTCCAAAAAGCAGTGCCCTTTTATACCATCCAAGGACCTCCCCAAATCTGGGCTGTTTTCTTCCTAAATCTGGGCTCTTACATCCTTAAATTTGCAGTTGTTATCATCTTGCAGCAATACTGCATTATGAGATACCTTTTGCTCTCAGTTCACATACGTTATTGCTCTACTTCTGAACAGCGCAATTAGGTCTCCAGAGCCTGCTTGCTTTATCGAAAAAAGCACAGGTATTAAACAGGAGTAGAGAAATATTCCAGCTCACAAGTCAAATCAGATAATTGAAGTGGTAGGATGAGCCTTAAAATTAGCCCAGTTCACCCCTGAATAGAGTTCATATCGCACTGGGAACTAACCGTCCTTTCTCTTCTTTGTCTTTCCTTTTTTTTTTCCCCTGCTGCTGTTCGGTTTGGAAGGTGATCTTTAGTAAATATTGCAACTCCAAAGATATCATGGACCTCTTCTGCATTGCAACAGGGTTACCAAGGTAGGTCTCTCTTTTAATTTGCCCAGCCCTGAGTGCACACGGTTGAGTGCACCTACCAGTTATACCTCAGCACTACATTTTTGCCCATATCGAGTGAAATGCAACCATATGCTTAGAACCTGTTTTTTAGGGAAAAATTTGGGGCCAATGAGAAGCATTGCCACTAGGTGATAAGCTTTCTATTTAGATACAGTACAGTCTAATCCCAGGTATGGAACAGTCAAACACAAAGTACCCCAGCAGAACCATTTTATAGAACATGAATATCCCCAAATCCGTTGCCCAGGCCAAGTATTTCCTAATTTATAGAATCATAGAATCATAGAATCATTAAGGTTGGAAAAGACCTCTAAGATCATCAAGTCCAACTGTCAACCCAACACCACCATGTTGTCCTGCAAAAGTCCATGCATCTTTCCTGCTGTGATTTCCTGTAGGGTTTGTTTCTCTTACCTTCAACCTAGAGAGCAGCATCCAACTTAAATCTCTGTGTTGAGAGGGATCCAGGATCAGGCGTTCGTGTGTGTCAGGGTGGGAGAGGCCGGCGTGTGGTGGAGGGTGGCACGGTGTAGCACCCAACCACTTCTGCACCACCTGTTCAGGGCGGTGGTGCAGGGGGAGGGAACCCCCCTAGTCACATCTAGAAGGGGGCATCTGCTGTCTGCATACGGGCCTTGAGCAGCACAGGCCAGACGCACAGCAGCATGCAAAAAGCCATAGTCTTTACCTTTGTACAAACAGGTTTACAATACAGAAAAAGCACAGGAAAATATAAGCCAATCCTTTAATCATGGGTTTATTGCAATGGCTCCAGCTCTGGGGATTGAAAGAGAAAATTGTCTATATTGACTCAGCATTTGCATAAACTGCTGGACAGAATTAATGCCCTTTGCTGTTTATCCTGGCTATTTCCTCTCATTTGACATTACAGAGGTTAATAACTCTCATTTGCCTATGATGTCAAATACTTCCACTCCATCACCCAGGAAACTTTGTTTAGCAGTTTTAGTCATTCATGAACAGGGTGTTCACTGCGTAGTTGTAATTTTATTTTTATCAGAAGACTTCCAAAGAACTGTTCATTGAAATAAACCAGGGTCCTGGAGCCAGAGTAAACCTCCAAGGTTTACATCTAAGCCTATGAGATCACACCTAGCACAGTATAAAAAAGCAAAGGCCTCATATTCAGCATTTGTTTTGTTTGTTTTGGTAAAGGAGTAACTAGACAATTTTAAGACATTCATAGCACCGGTAGTCATTTGTATAGTGTGAGTCAATACATAGCTGCCGAGTCAATGTATAACAAAACATAGCTTTTTAATAGAAATTATTAGTTGATGAGTCAACAGAATACATGACTTACAGGGAGCAAAGTCTGCTCTGAGATCAAAGATGATCACACTTAACATTTTGCCAGAAACATCTCTGGTAATTGAAATGGGTGAAGCATCAAGCCTACCCCATCCTGTGCTTTCACCCTTTCTGCACCAAGGTAAAATGGGTCCAAGACAGTGCCAGGCCAGGCCAGGAGTACTGCAGGAGGGAAGATGGCTGTGCACCGTATGCAGCAGCACAAAATTTCAGCCAGCATTTCTAGGTCAAATAAACCTCCTTGAAACTTACTTTTCAGGAACACAACAATCTCCCTTTTGACGGCAGACAATTGTATGGTATCCATTGATCCGACAATGCCTGCAAACTCAGAGAGGTAAGCCTTCAAAAATGGGGTCAAGCCCAAAGGAAGGGGTGGTGGTTGCCTGCAGATGCCTTTTGTGTGCAGGGAGGTGAGCAACTCCCTGGAGGGAGGGAGATGACAGCAAGAATTGCATGCTGGCTTATAACACTAATGCCTGCTGGTTTTGAAGATTTTTGCTTGTTATTAAAGTAGGAGTAATTGTCTGAGGAAAAAATACTGCTTTTAAGTGTTTAATGTAGAACATCTGTTCCCATCCCACCCTCTTTGCTGTCAAATATGAAATACAAACTTCTTTCTGAGTGTTGCTAACATCAACCCGCTCTGACTCTTCCAGGTCTCCATACAAAGTGATACCTGTTGCCACTGAGCAGCTCTCAGGTAAAACGACGCTTTTGAACTCAATTTACTAAAGCTGAATTTGCAAACATTTGCACGTGGAAATTATGTGGCTATGATGCAAGAAAGAAAGATGATGCTGTCATGGTTGTAGCTATGGCAGAATAAGAAGTGTTTGATCACAGTGTTCTGGAGGAAAGCTAAAAAAAGTCCCCAGATTTCAAAGTATTTGAGGGTGAGGTGGAATGGCTGGGGTCCAGGGGACTTTCACAGTGCTTAACTCTGGTCTGACTCAGCACCACTGATGTCTTGGGGAAAGTTTTGCATGGAGCAGTGGTTTTTTTCAGGCAACGCAGACGATGTTTGAAAGCCTGTCCTGCAGTGTTTTGTTAAACTTTTTCACCTCTCAGCAAAGCTCTGCTGGAAAGCTGAGCACAACATTTGAACCTCATGTTATTTCCAAATGGCTGAGGCGAGAGCACAATTTCTGTTGTGGGCATGGTAGCTCTAAGTGTAATAAATATTTAAATACACCTGAAAAGATTAAAGAAGGCCTGGTTGAAAGAACACATCTGGAACACCTTCCCCAGTGCACAGTGCTGTTGTACTCCACAGGCAGGACTGCAGTGGCACTTCTACCATTTCTCTTCGCCTGCCAGTATCATGCTCAGGCCAGTAGCTCTCAGACACCGGAGCAGAGCATTTGCTTGGAGAAATTCCTGTAGGGCATCTGGCTCACGGTCTCTCTCAGCAGTGCAACTGCAGTATCTCCTGCCACTCGCTCCAAGGCAGCCTGAGCAAGAGCCCTAGCCTGTACACTGTGGAGCTATAGGGAGAGGCTGGCCACTGAGGCAGGGGCTGCGGACGGGTAGGAGACATCAGCTGGAGACACAGTTTGGAGCAGTAAAATGAGAAGATAGGAGAGACAAGGGGCAAGAGGTTAAGGTTATCTTGGAAACGTAGACTGCACAGAAAGAACAGGAGGGAGCCAGAAAGTCTTGGGCTGGAAAAAGTAGTTTGCAGGAATGGGTGAGGCTCTTAGATTAGGGGCAAGGCAATTTTGCTGGTCACACCTCGTCTTCTTGCTAATGCTAATTGCAGGTCCCACCTCTTCTTGCTTAGGCTCCTGTGCGACACAAGAAAACGTAGTGTCTCACAGCACCACCTTTTTTTAGATGGGGAGACGGAGGGAACCAAAGCTACTCTCTGAGGTACCCGTGTCTGCTGCGGCAGAAACATCTGTAGGAAAAGGGCACAGCAAGGCAGTGTAGGAGGATGTGCGGGGGGGACAGAGAGGCAGCAGCGGGGAGCTTGTGCATGCAGAGAGCAAAGGCGAATTGAGAGCAAAAAGAACAAAGAAGCTGGGAAACAGGGAAGAACTTTATCACAGTAAGATTTGTTACAAGCCATAAACAGGTCCCATGTCAGTGATTGCCGCTGTTACCAGAAGGAAGTAGTCAAAGCTGAGGGACGCACATGACTGCTAAGGGAAAAGAAGCTGTCTCCTTATTGTAACAAACTCTGCTGGAACAGCATCACTCTTCTGGTCCAGGAGTACACTATTTGCATTATCAGATCAGAAAAGGTGGGGTCTTAACTGGAGCGTGTGTCCCTGTGTACCAGCTGGCATGGGTAATCAATAGCCATTTGCCCCAAGACGGAGAAAGACCAGCAAACAGGGCCAGCGGGGCTGGAAAATGGCAAGAAAAAATCTGGTGGTAGGTTGCCAAAACATAAGATAGTCTGCTACAGAAAGAGGACGAAAGTTGAACGGAGTGTGATGGAACTAATATTCCTTGGTATCTGTTTCTCTTTCACGTGGGTTGCCATTAATCTTAAGCATTCCTGACATTTTGCTGAGAGTAGGAAGAATAAACAGAGTGGGAAATTGTTCCTCTTCATTAAAAGAAAAAAACCAGCTCTGTTCTAGTCTTCACTTCTTAAACAAACAACTCTGCGTGATTCTGCTTCCCAAAGCAACTTGTCCAAATACATGCCAAAAAAGGGGTCACCCCAATTTTTACAGCAGTGGGAGGTAATGCACCTCTTTTCAGCAGTATCCCAGGCAGCTGGAAAGGAGTGATGCATGCTTCAGCAGAACAAAGACTGTAAAAGGTGGGACTGGAAAATATGATCCTTTGGGAGGAAAATATAAGCAGTGGCTTTCATCCAGCAGAGGAGATATCCACCAGAGTCCTGCTAAGAAACCATTCTTCATTTCCTGGCCATAGTCATGGGAGAGCGTTGGAATAAAAAAAAAATTATTATTCCAGTGAGCATCCGTTGGATGCAGTGGTGATCGCCGTATCACTACGGGGTCAGCTGTCTGCAAGGCAAAGGCGGGGGCCCAGCTGGCCGGCTCTGAGCCTGTGGGACCGTTGCATCACGTGCTGTCCCTCCTCCCGTGGCCCTGGACCAGAAGGCGCGCGGCTGTCCGAGCAGAGCATCAAACACCCGGTGCCAAACCCTTCCTTCTCTCTGGGTTGTTTAAACTCCCAAGCCCATCGAACGGGTATCTTCTCTCTCCCGACAGCGGAAAGGCTCTGGTCTGCGTCCTCGTGGCGGAACAAACTGATGGCTGTGTTGTGGTTGTAATTAGTAGGGTTCAGGCACTCTGCAATATTGCTGGAGATGTCAATTAAATGAACAAACCCTACTAGCAGCGTACTCTTGAGAAATAAAATTGCTGTCTGTTACATTTCTGATAGTGCAGAGAAAGGAGCTATTGTGAAGCTCAAGTGAGCCTGATCCACCACGGTCCTAAACGGGGGGGCAAACATGTGCAGGGGCTTTCCTAGTGCTCCAAAGTTAGGGCAGCAAAGCACACAGGCAGCTGAAGGAGCCCTTAAAGATGTCACCAGCGATGTGACCTGAAAGAGCATGACATGTGCCGAGCTCAGCCCCAGCTCTCTCTGCACGTCTGTCTCCAGCTTGTTCTGGTGGGTCCTTCAACACAAGCATCCCCTCATCCCTGGGGAAATAGGTGAGGAAACCCAAAGAGAGTAGTGCCCGATCGGGATGGAGGCCAGCACGCGGGGAGAGCTCGCCACCTGCCACTCCTTGCTCAACAGCCTCAGCGCCGGGGAACCCTGCCAGCATCAGAGGCGCTTGGCCAGGCTGAGGCTGTAGGCAGCGCCTTTGCCTCCCGCTTCACTTGCTGTTCAGTTATTTGCCTTTTCAACTAACAAGCTATCTAGCACTTGCACAGAGGAAAACCCACAGTCTCTCCCCAGGGATATCGGCTTGCAGCGGGAGAGCTAGCTCGACCAAGACCTGTGTAGCTGCCTGCTAGAAGGCCCACATCTGAATTGGTGCTAGCCCTGCCTTGCCCACCGCTGAGCCCACAAATGATGTGTACAGCTGCACCAGAGGTCTCCGGGACTGCTTTTTTCCCCGGAATGATTAAATACACAAGATCTGGTGCAGATTGCTATTGGTAAAGTGACAGAAGCTTGTCACTGTGTCTAAATCTTCTTATTCTGGGATGTCTCTCTTCTCCTTTTGGAGGCATATTCATGCTCGCAGCTCAGGCAAGAGGGAAAAGGCAGAGACTGAGAGAGAAAAAAACCCTCCTGCCTGCTGCTTCTTACGCGCATCCCACGTGGATGCGTGCATTGGGATGGGGGCAACTGCTCAACTGCTTCAGGATTACTCACATAAGCAGGGACTTGCATGCGGTAGCCCGAATTAACCTGAGTTGTCAATCGAATTTGGCACTCAGTATGACGTGATTCACAGACGTGGGCTTGGACTTGAAGCACACCCTTTCCTGAGGCTTTTGTCTACCTGGCTGTTTGTTTTTTTAAATCCCTCTGACTGCCCAGATCCAAACAAACCACAGAAAGGGAAATACAGACGGGAGCCAGAGGTACAGGCACACGTGAGAAAGAGACCGTGTGGCAGGAATTTGCCAGCCTGACACTGGCAGGGAAAGGTAGATACCCACATCCTTGCAGCCTTGCTTGGCCACAAGCAGAAAAGACGGGGGGAACCAACCCACCCCCACAACCCCGTGCACTCCCCGCTTGCACCTCGTTGAGGCTGGCAGGATGGCGAGGGGAGCCGGGGAGGGCGGGAGGATGGAGGTGGCTCCCCGGCCATGGTCCCGGCGTGTAAGACGGGAAAGGAACAGCCACTGCCAAGCAGAGTGGTGAGGAGCAGAGGGTGCATGCCAGTGGGTTATAAGCCATCTGTGTCAGTGCACGCGTAACCTGAGCTGCCCCAGCGTGTACCTAGTCCCCGTCTGGCAGGGAAGGTGCGTGCTTGCTGCCAGCCCTCCGACCCGGCCGCAGTGGGAGCCGCAGGAAAAACTGCTGCTGCCATATTCCCCCGCACCTGCTTTCTGCCCAGACCTGCTGAAGACGGGGCTGGCGGGAGGGAGGGAAAAATGGCTCCTTGCTCTGTGATGCCCTGGCCAAGCTCCCTGCTGAGCTTGGCAGGGGCCAGCAGGCGAGGAGCCAAAGTCCCTGTGCCCGCAGCGAGCACGGGACTGAGCTGTGGGAAGCCCGGGGAGGCCTGAGCTGGCCTGTCCCCTGCCCAGCATTACGCTATTGCAGCATCTTCTGGAGGGGATTTTTCTAATTTTCATTTGTCAGCTCCAAAACGCCGTGCGTATTGTGCAAAAATCTGACTTGCTGAACACCTGCATTTGCAAACGTTGCACATTCACAGTGCCGGCGGGGGGTGAGCTGAGAAGAGGGTTGCTGTTGGCTTTTGGGTTACTGCAGGCAGGAGCTGGCAACCCTTGGCAAGGTGCACGGATTGCATCTGCCCATGCTACGTGCAGTCGAATTTCCTTTTCCCAGAGGGAATCGCAGCAAAACCAATGAAGCAACTGAGGGAAAAGGTAGCTGCGCGCACCTGGGGTGTCAGCCCTGCCCAGAGGTGTAAAAAAAAAAGAAGACAGAGGGTAATGAAGGGAGTAAAAGGACACCTAGCCTTCTTGTTTTACAAAGGAGTGGGCAAGCGAGGCTGAATGATGTCGGTGCGATGTCTCATTTTCTTCAGAATCAGGGGTTAGCAGAGGTCTTCCCCTCGGAAAGGAACAGGGCAAAGAAATGGATCTTTGTCTCTTTAAGATGAGACGAACTGCCACTCTTAGTCATATATCTTTACTGCACCCTAGGGTTATAAAAACATACATCTTCATTTTGAAAGTCTTTTATTACATCCATAAACATCAGATTGCAGCTGACTGTTCCCTGGATGAGAATGTCCTAGTACTCCAAGTGAGTTTTGACAGGGGGAGGGAGTGAAAGTAAGATTGTTGGTTTTTTTTACTGGAACGGTGTTTATAGGGAACTTGTCAGTCTCTGGCATGCTACAGCCACTGTCAGAGAGCTGAGCGGCACCGAAGTGAGAGGACACAGGTTTCTCTGCTTATTCTCACTGTTGGATTCTGGTACCATCCCAGGTGCTGCATACGGTAAGCTTTCCTCCCGTCTTAAATAGGACGCAGCATTTGCTTTGTTTCAGCGCTTGGGTTTTCAAATGGGTTTTGTGAGAAAACTGAAAAATGGGTCTCTGTGAAAAGAACTAATCTCTTCATTTGCTCTGCTAGCCACTCCGCTGGGAGTCGGATGGCAGCAAAAAAAAAAAAAGAGGGAATTAGATCTGAGATTTTCAGAGCACAGAGTGCTTGCTCCAGTTTAGAGACATGGGGGTGACAGCCAAATTGTTTTGACCAGAAAAGTTAATGCTCTTGACAAATATTCCTGACATCTGTAATACCTGAGGAATTGCAAATCCTTTCAACAGGTACAAGAGCTATTATTTAGAAATACATTGTAAATGCTGGGCTGTATTTCTGTCTGCTGTTTTTTGCCTGGGTGATTGCACTCGTGAGGCATCGTGCTCCCTCAGGCAAGTGCAAGAAGTAGCTTCAGAAACGGCATCAGGGTATTTCTACGTAGGGTATAAATGGATGTTCTGTAATCTGCAGCACATATATGAGAGCATGCGATGTTTCTTTTTCCTTGGTTTTTCCTGAGAAACCAAGAGTACATCCACATTGCAGGCATGAGAACGACTGCAGCACAGTGCAGTTTAAATTAGCTGGTGGGGGAAAGTGGAAGCAATCTCAAAACAGCAGCTCACAGCTCAGCAAAGGTGATTTATGCTTCCCCTGTCTGCATGACTACAGTGTGGACAGACTGAAAGATGGGAAAACATTGCTCTCGTACTTCTTCCTTCCGAAAGTGTACTGTTCCTCGAAATCTAGGGTCTTGTTTTAAGGACTCGTTTGCTTTTCCCTGCGTTAGTGATTGCAATCCTGTGATGGTCCCAGGAAGGGGCTGAGGCTTCACCAGGCTGACTTTCCCGAGCTGGCTGAAGCACCTGGGTGCTGGAGTTGGCAGTGGGAGGCAGGGAGCTACCGGTGCGAGTGCTCCCAGTGCGGCCACTGCCGCAGCAGCTCAGGCAGCGATGGGATCCCCACGGGATCCCCGCGGCGGCTCTGTCCAAGTTATGTTCTCAAGGGAAAAGGGGTTGGGAAACTCGTGCCCCGCTGTGTCCATCCCATGAACCAGGAAGGGTGGACCTCATTCTGCAAGGACAGTCACTTTGGCATCTCATGTTTGCCTGAAGTTTATGCATAGCAGTACGAGCCTTATGAATTTGCACCAAAAAATTGGTCTCCAGGATAATGTCCCAGTGTAAATCTGAAAGGCAAGCTGGGTTTTCTTGTGTTCATAAGCTATTGTGTTGTTCGTGGGCACTCTGGCACAGTGTGCTGATGGTGCAGAGGCAGTCCTTGTGAGCCAGACCTTTCAAAAGCGGATGGCGATTCTGGTTGTCCCACACAAGGAATGCGAAAGGGGTCTCCTTTCCAGAGAGTGCTGCCTTAAAACAAGCCACCTCTCAGACACCCAGCACCCCCAAAAAAAACTTCTGAGCAACCTTACTGTAATCTGCAGGCAGAGAAAGGCAGGTGAGACAAGGAGTCATTCCCAAACGCTGTCACTGTTCAAAGGGCCAGAACAACTTTTTGGCTAAATGCCTCATCATCAGAGCTGGAAGTCTGAGGACGCCGCTTTGCAGCGGGGTTGAGGGTGTCTTCTTTCCTCTGCCATTTTCTGTTATGTCTCTCTCCTATTTTTTTCAGAGAAAGAAGAATTGTTCCAGAATTTATTGGGACAGATTGCCGAGCAATTCTCGAGGTAAGAAGCTTAACATCATTATTAATTTAAAATGCTATTTCTTTTATCAGCCTGAAGTGACATTTTCACAAGAGGCAGAGGGGCATTTAAGATCTCTTTCAAATCCCACTCTTCCTGCCAAATTTAGGTCTGGTACACACGTTATTTCCTGCTGACAGCAATAAGGTATCTTAAACCAAAAGTGATTTGGGCGATTATCTTTGATCTAAAAAGAAGATCAAGTATTAAATATAAATGTTCTTATTGTGCTCCTGCCCTCTTAGGAAGCAAAAGAAATACTTCTTCACCGAACAGTCAAATCATGTGATTTGTTTCGTTTTTCCCTTTATCACCCATACATGTCTCTCCTCTGAGAGGGTTTCTGAACATCTGTATAGCTGTTTAATTTATTCCAGCTGTTTTCAGTAAGACAGCTAATCCCACCACAGCTGAGCAAATCACCAGCAAAACTCAAAAGGAGGAGGGTTTCAGGGTGCGCAGACACCAAGATGCTGCTGTTAGGCAAAGCATTATCAATTTCACTTTGCTTCCCTAGGGGGTACAATAACAAGTCACTGCGGAGAGAGGGGGTGATGAAGTGTTGCAGAGCCACAGTACATTCCAAGGGCCATAACAAAATCATTTGTTGTTAATTTTTCTGAAAATTAAACTTGGGTGTATTTTCTGCCCAAATTTTAGCACTTCCATGGAAAATTTTCTTTTCCTTATGGCAACCACCATCGGACTGATCAGTCCTCTGAAAAATGTAGACATTTCTAGCAAAAGTCCTTTGCACCTAGGGTAGATATGGCACTAAATGTATAACATTAATACGAGGGTTTTCTTTTCAGGGTTTTTAAAATCAATGAGCTGAAAACGGAAGTAGCTAATCACTTGGCAATGCTGGAGAAAAAGGTTGAATGTGAGTGTCCCTTTACTCGTATCACAGTGGGAACCGGTGCCTCAGAAACCCCCCGCCTCGCTGCCCCCATTGTACCCCCACTCCATCCCGCTCCTCACAGCCCCTCTGCTTTCTCCAGTCGCTCATAATTTAGCTGGCCTTGAGCCCGAAAAGCCGCAGGCCAGCCCGGGGTTAGGCGCGGGGAAGGCGGGAGCCCGTGGTGGCACTGACTGGTGGGGTGAGGCTGGGGAAGGATGCCTGGCTTTGTAGGCATCCGGAGCGCCCCGGCAGGCTCCCCTTCGAGGGGCCGTCGAGCCCCCACCGAGCTTTGAGCCTGGGGCCATGTCCTCCTGCTACCATGTCCCCATGGCAGAGGGTCTCCACCGCCCACCTGCCCGTCCCCCACCTCCAAGCCCTCCGGCCTGCCCTCCCACGGGCCCCCATGCCCCAGACCCATCCCCCTGTCACTTCCCCTGCACCCAGCGGTGACCACCATGACTCTGCACGGGCATTCCCTGCAAAACACCTGGACACTAGCGCTGGCTGCTGCACTTTGTAATTAATTAAAGGAGGGTAACGCAGCTGCCTTCCTTCTACTTTAAGTCAGATATTTGCACAGGTCAAACATGTTGTCTTGCAGAGACACTTTCTCCTTTCAAAAATGCATTTACTGCGTATTAAGCAGTCAGGTCTGTCCTTACCGCTGACCTAGGCCCAGCGCCAGCACTGAGACCTGACAGTATTTCTGCTAAGTGTCATGTCGCACACCTCCCTCTGCCGGGAAAGGGCCCGAAATGGCACAAGGCCTTTCCCCGCGGCACGCGTGCATGCTACACGTGCAGCACGAATACAGCATGAACACCGAAGCATCCATAAACGGGCGGCGTAGCATGTGCTGAGATAACAGCCGGAGGGTACATCTCGTCATCTCGCGAGGCAGTAATTTCTGGGCCGCAAACACGGGGGTTCACCCCTCGCTGGCCATATTGCCTGGCAGACTACTAGGCAGCATCAATTTCCTCGCTTGTTCAATGTGTTAACAATAATACAACAGTTTTCAGTTGCTGTGCAACAACCAAGTTAAGTTCATCTGGTCAAAGAGCTCCTTTTCTGGTTTTTGTGGTTTTTTTTTTTTTCCCCATGCAGCATCTGACTTGTTGTTTTTCAGTATATTATGCAGAACACAGACCCCAGAAAGGCAGAGAAGGGGTATGAATAAGGCACTGTCACACAGCACTGTTTTGACACCAAAGGCCACATCCTCGCTGATAGGCAGCATTTAAGTCAGGCGTGGGCAGAGTCTTCCCCGGCATCACAGCTGCAGCAAGCACTTTCTCATTAGAGCTGGCTGGAAAAAAAAAGTTTCTGGTTCATGGAAGCAGTTGTTTCCTTGAAATTTTCCCCCGACCAGAAGCTACCTTGACCCTGCAGCTGCTCAGTGAGACATGCCTTCGTCAGCAGGGAGAGGAAAAAATGTCCTTATTCAAAGAGCAGCTGCAGGGGGACTTCTCCCAGAGGCCACCCCCGCCGCAGGCTGCCGGTGTGTTGGAAGCCCTCTGGCGACGTCCATGGAGGGGGGCACCCTGCGGCATGCCTACCCCCAGCACAGACCTCTGCAAGGAGCCCGGGTAGCAATCCCTCCCAGTCTGCTTGGCTGCAGTTTACCCAAGGCTCCACTGATTTATTCTTTTGTCCAAAAGAAAAAAAAGAAAGGAAAAGAAAAAGAAAAATTAGCTCAGTCACTCCACATTGTCTGTGAAACTTCTGACCGACTCCAGTCTTCAGGGCTAAGTGCCATGGACTAGAGCAAATGAGGCAAGCGTTCCTGTGGGTCTTCCTATCCTCTTGGCAGCCCAGGCGAGAAACTACCCCAGCCAGCTAGGGGCTGCTTTCAGCCACTGGCTCTCCCCGATGACCCCCTGGGACCCTCGGCTGCACCCTGCACACACGCTGCCTTTCAGCACCGGCAGCCAGCGGCAGTGGAGGGAGATAACAAAGATTTGCATGCCGCTGCCGGCGGGGAAGAGCTGTGCGTTTGCACTCTCCGGCGCTTTATCGGTGGTTTAGGGAAGGCAGCATACCCAGAGCTGCCGTGCCGTGCAGGTGAACTGAATTCACTGGTCCCCAGATGAGGCTTCTTTCTGTAAGTGGGTCTCTCCGCTGATGGAAATAGCAGCAGATGTAGCAATCTGCTGCCATTCCGCCTGAGCGCTCGCGATCGCATCTCCAGCAGCCTCAGCCTGTGGGAAGGAGCTCCCTGGGTTGCCTGTCTACAAGTGCACCCATCTGCTCGAAATTGGACTTCCAGAATTTGCAACAGAGCCAAATCCGCATCATTTTGAAATAATCCCAGGCTTTCATGTTTAAAAAGCAAAACTGTGAGGGGAAGGGAGCGTCCAACCTCCCTACTCGAGCTGGGCTCCCAGAGGTTTCTTTAAGAGCCGTGTTTCAGTGCTGGATTCAGCCCAAGGATTTCTTTAGACAGCACAGGGTCTTTTCAGGAGGTATTTCTTGCTGCAGAATAATATAATGGGCCCTTAATCAGTGCACATGACAAGGCCATTTATCATTTGTGAGCCAAATGTGAAAAGAATTGTGCTTTTGTTTTGCCGTTTCTCCTACCTCCCTCAGAGATCCCTTTTCCACCACTTTCACATGTGATCTCCAGGATTTCTTCCCCAGAGGGGATATGTGTGTGTGGGGATAAGTGCTCATGACAGCGCTACATCTGCACCTCACATAAAATGTTCTCAGTGTCCTTCCCATTGCTGTCTAGAGACCACATCACAGACATATGTTTTCAAGGAGCCAAATCTTCTAACTGATTTTTACATCCCATCTAAAGCTTGTGACTTCCCCTTGGAAAATGCATCCACGCAGAGCAAGCACTGGGAATGCTTTGTCCTGTGGCTTGACTTACTCTGCTCCAGTGTTCGCACAGCAGCCCACACATGAATAAGGAAGCTGGCAAAAACCCTTTACAATTTGTAAGCATCTCACATCTACCTTAAGAAAATAATTATGTAAATCCTCTGCTCCCTGGAGAGGTTTTGGAAGAAAAATAAAGAGATGCAATACGAAAAAATGCTCAGGGCTGCCATTTTGCACCATAACTCCTCTTCTCTCTGCAGTTGCCTGCCCCACTACCCTGTCAGTCCAATAACTCTGCTTTGTTCCTACTGCTTCAAATAGGCACTGGCCACCATTTAGACAGCTTGGCAAATGGGCTACCCACAAACTTCTCCTGGATGAATGCACCGAGGTGGCACATAGCAGCACAGGGCCTGCAGGTCAGCTGCAGCTGATCATCGGCAGCTGAACCAAGTACCGAAAAAAGTGCAGCCAGATATCCAGAATGAAGATATTGAATAAGCAGGACAGCATCTTGCCTCTATCATCACATTGTGATCACCCAAAGAAATTACTTGTAACAATGCTAGACAAAAAAAAATTAATCTGGAAATGGGATTTTTAAGTGGAGGGTGTCCCTGTAATCAAGCATAAATCAAAACCCTTTCCCTTTCCTCTCCTACTATGTGGCATTTTGGACTCGGTTCATACACCTCTCTGTTTTTCCCTTTTCCCAGTTCCAACAGCAATCTTTGTTGTTACTAGCATAAAGAAAACAAAACTGAGGTCTCTGCTTATCTACAGAGTTGTGCCCTTCCAAGGCAGTTTTTTATCACTTACATGCTACCCTCCAGATAAGTATGATTTTGACTATTATTTTCTAAGAAAGTGACTGAATACTGATTGTACGATTGCACATTCCCTTGAGTTCCCTGAACCACAGCTTGTCCATGCAAACAATGAGTTCAGTAAACAAATGAGCTGTGAAATGATTGCATATGAATGACATGTACTTAATAAATGGTGCTGCATTATGTCCTTGAGCACGCTGATAGTTCAACAAGAGGGAAAGAAAAGGGAGAATATTCTCATACTTGCGCTGCATTAGGTTCTCACAGCTACGTGGAATGAAGTGCATCGCTGCATAAACAGGCAATCAAACTTTTTGCCTTGTGGCTCTCATAATTACATACAGAAGGGGAATATAGGATTTTTTGTGCCACATACAGAAATAACTTTTGATCACAAAATTGATTGGCAAAAAGTGACAGATCTTCAATACCTAAAAAAAATGAAATCAATCATTAGAGCAAAACTTTTCAACATTTGTCTCTCTCTCCTGCAGTCTCACTTTGGTTTTTCTGTATCTAGCAATGCCTCTCAGAGCTCCTTAATGCTATGCGTGAACTTTCAAATTAAAACCTTTTATCCTAAAGGGAATTCTAATCCTACCGGGACGTGTTTGCCTAGCTGCGCTTATCATCCCATCACGGGAGGGTTTTTTTTGCTCAGGATTTCCTTTGATTCGTGTTCTATAGCAGAGAAGTGAAGGCACCAGAACAGCTGACTGCTGCTAACAATCGTGGAAAAGCTGAGACGTTACAGCCATTCTGTGAATTAAAATACTGTAGCTATTATCTAAAATTGGCAGCAGAGAATTCCTATGGGTTTTCAAGATATATCGCTTTGGCAGCACCTGCATATGTGAGAACCGGGGCAGACTGTAAGCGCTTGCTGGCTCACTGGATAACCCCACTGTTAAAGCCCTTTGAAATTTTGTACAATTGTGAAACGAGATCCTTCGACTTTCGCCATGGTAACACCCCTGTTGTTTTCCTTTGTTGACAGTGGAAGGCCTGAAAGTAGTGGAGATTGAGAAATGCAAGAGCGACATTAAAAAGATGAGGGAGGAAATGGCAGCAAGAAGCAGCAGGTAAGTTCTGCTTTGGACCTAACCAAAGAAATAAGCATCTGGTTTCAAACCCTAATGCGACGTTTCCGCAGAATTGAGTTACCTTCTGGGCTTAGAAGTAAAGGAGCAAGGAAACCAATAACCATTAAGGACAGTGGCTTTAATTTAACATTTGAAGATCTATAGCCATTCGACTGTTAAAATAGCTCAGGCCACGGGAATAGAGAAGAAGGTCTTGCCACAGAGAGTTATTTTTCACCATACAGACTGGGAATTCTTCAACCAGATTTACTAGGAGAGGGGGAAAGGGAAAAGAACTTCTGCAAAGTGCGGTGTTTGGTTGGGAACCAGCTAACGCTCGAATCAGCTCCAATATATTCTGGGAAAATATCAAATAAATATGTAGCAGCTCTTCTAATTATGATCTCATGCTATTATAAAACATCCATTTCAATTTCAACAAGAAATTGGGAATTTACTTTCTAATTCAAGGGCTCACTGTGATTGTGAAGCTTGGTTTCGCTGTAATTAAAACAACAGCAGAAAAAAATTGCATTTTGTACGGTATGCGGTCTCAGCTGGAAACCCTGCCCCCTGTGTCACTGAAATACCCCATTAGGACAAACAAATCATCACTGTGAGATTATGAATACTTCTGGGAAGGTTGCTCAAAGTGTGGGTGAAGGGGATTTTTCTCAGCAAATGTAACTATGCTATCTTGACAGCCTCTCTCTTTTTCTTCATTTGGGGTCAAATTCTCTGACCTTTAATCAAAGCTATTTCCTATTGAGGGCAATGGGAGATTTGCTAAAAGAATCAGGCTTTATAATCACTCGCTTTTATAAATTTTGCTTTCCAGATAGGTCGGGAGGCACAGCGTTAATACATTCCTTTTAAGTCTAAGGCCAAATTCAGCTGTCATACTAGCATAAATGCAGAGTAACATTATTAACCTCAGATCTGCTCCAGATTTATACCAGTAGGATGGATTGCAGTTTGCCCTGGGGCTTGCATCATTTCTTGTTCAGGTGTGTGAGGAATTCTCATTAGAAAAATCAGAGCTCAGATTGGCAGCAAACGCAAAAACACGTATGCTGATTTGTGCCGGGTGTGATGTGAATAACATGTGTGCCCGTGCATGTGTCTTTACTTTTCCTCGACTGTTATGGGGAGCTGGGAGAGCTGCGTTTATGAGCATAGTGACGCACAGGCAGGTATGGAATTAAAACCAAAAAAAGAAGTTGTGGCAACTTCACGTTCACCCAGTTGCCGCCACACACATCAGGAAGTACAAGACTGTCCCAGCAGCAGCCATGACTCATTCCTGTCCCAGACCTTATCACCTTACAATCTATATTTCGTAGTATAAACAGCAATCTGTTAACAAGAAAAACAATGGGGAGTGCTGCATCTGCCCAGTGCAGCTGGCTCCAGCTGAGGTGTAGTCTTTGCCGAGGGCTTCTAGTGGGATATGACAGCTGCCAAAAGTCAGAGACCAGCATGGAGTGTGATGCTGGAAAGCTGTGGTAAAAATGGGTGCGGTGCTCAGCAGCAGGTAGTGCTGGGCACAGACACCCAAGCTAGCTTGCGCTGAGCTTGCACTGCATAGCTGCTTTAGCTGAAGCAGGAGCCTATCTCACTCTGCTCAGCATCGCTTTGTGCTGTATCGATGTGGCAGCTACCTGTCACAGCTCTTCTTGGTTGCCTTGAGCTGGGTCTTCCTCCTCCCGGCTGCACAAAAGCTCCTCCTCCTTGCACAAAATCCTCCCCATGGTTAACTGTTCCCTGAGTGCTTGGGTCTCAAAGCAGCAGCTAGATGTGGCCAGGTTCAGCATATAACCAGGGGTGGCTACAAGTCACCTCTTTTTGCTATAAGAGTGAGGAGAGGATGCTCCTTGGTGGCTGGCCATTAAGAGGGACCCCATCGGGAGCTGCTGAGGAGTGAGCTGTGGTTCCCTATTCCTGAGCGACCACGGCTCCGCAGGGGCCATGCCACTAGCCCGCGGTGACCCCAGCCTAGGGGTGCTTCACCCCAGAGTGGCTGAGCAAGCTCTCTCCCATTCGCGTGAGATACGTGCATGCTGTGGGGGGGACAGAGGCATCCCAGGGCAAATGGAAATGGTTTTGCTCCTAGTTAGACTTGTCATCCCTTGCGCAACGTCATTTGCTAGATAATGCGTTACAGTTGCAATTAGAGATCACACCTAAATTTAATTAATATATAAGTATGTGTGAGTGCGTATATTCCTTCAATAATATCAGTGTACACAGCCGTATTCTTTTATGTTTACATATTCTTACATTTGCTGTTACATTAGCAAACAACAGAGTAAGGATGAACAGCTAAGTTTATAAAAGCAATCACGCACAGTGAATCGTGCATCCCTCCTTTTCAGAAGAGCAAAGCAGCCCCACTTGCATCCCCTCAAATTGCTTTTTTTGCTAGTCTGCTTTTTGCGCTCATGACTGGCAGATGCTAATAACATTATAGCGTCATTTAAAATCATGATCATTTGCAGATACAGTTTTACATTTGTAAAGGTCTGATGCATCCTGGCTCTGGTGTGTTCCCCAGTGCGGTAGGATGAAGGCTTCAATGTCTTAATACAGCTGAGGATTACAGATAGTTGGCTGACCCTCAGCTAACCCTGGCAGCCAGTTCCAATTAGGGCAAGGAATGCCCCAATCTCACTATTTTTATCCTACTAATACCCCTCACAGTGGTGTTTTGAGGAAACAGCTTTAGAAATTATTAAGACAGCTTTCCACCAACTGAGAATCTCCTTAAACAGGGCAGGAAAAGGCAGCTGGCTGAAGCCAGATGGCCACCATGAACTATAAGATGACATAACTTTCACAGGATTCAGACAACACCATCAGAAATGATAGCAGACAGCAATGTTAAGAGGAGAAAAGAAAAGAGACCCGGACCAATTCCCAACAGAGACGAGAAGCACTAAAAAGAGACACAATACAGAACACGTGAAATAATTTAAAAAGGGACAAATGAAGTTAATGGAATACTTTGGTTGGCTTCTTTGGAGGGTTTCTTTTAGCTTCATTTGGCAGGAGGCTTTAAAAATGGGAAAGGATAATCCAAACGTTAGGACTACAGGGATAAATGCAAAATGCAAGCAGATCAACATCACATGAGAGTTATTAAATTCCCTGTGACCAACTACCTGGGAAACACATGTTGAATTAAAGTATCACAATTGCCATGGGTGATACCACAGAGCTCTCAGTTTTGTTGTGCCCCCCGTGGCTGTAAGGCAAGAAATTGCTCTCGCACTGCAATGCAGCAACCTAGATGTTCTGCAAAGGCTGTAAGGCTGGTGTGCACCTCCTGCTGTCATGGTCCTCTGCTCAGATGGGATAGCGTCAGCTTGGCTCTTCCACATGCAGCGGAAGGAAGAGTAGATAACTGGCAGTGGGTGCTGGTGTTAATAACCAGACAAGTGTTAATTACCTGTAATTGCTGGCAGCGGCTCGCTTCCTCCAGGACTGGGGAGCCAAGCAGACTCTGTCTGCCGAGCCTGTGCCTCACTGCTGTTGTCCTGCCTGAAGGGCAGCAGGCAAGATGGTCATGCCAGCAAAATGGATGGTCTTACCCAAGCTTTTACCGAGGCCTGGAGCTGGGCTGCAATAAGCCATGGGCTCAGTAGGTGCCTACACTAGTAAATAAGCACAGGCATGCCAGTGTCCATACTCAACGTGGCCCCAGGCAGGGCTCTGCCATCCTCTGCCATAGGACGACTATGCCTGCCACAGACAGCAAGCTGCTCGCTGAAAGGAAAGTTACTTGGTTTAAATAGGAGTGATTGGGTATCCATGGATACTTGTCTGAAGAAGACAGACGCTCTTCGCTTGAATTCAAAGAGATGGAGAATGGGCGACAGGAGTGGTGCACAAGGAGAGAAAATCCTAAAGAGGATCACACTTTTAAAACATTTGAGCAACACCACATTAGAAAGGGAGAGACTGGGGAGTGGGGTAATTCTCCGAGTGATGCCTACCGAGAGAGCAGAGTACTTCTGGCATTTTTTGAGGCACTGTGTTTCTGTTCCCACAATGTTAAGAGCTGAATATTTCATTTCAGGACGAACTGTCCCTGCAAGTACAGCTTTTTGGATGAAAACAAGAGGCCGACTCCCCGGCGGGATGTACCATCCTACCCAAAGGTACCACGCAATGCTTGCTCTTCCCAGAATCCTACCACGTGCTTGCCATCCTGACAAGTGCTGGTTTACAATGCATGACTCCCTAGCCATCTACCTCCTAGTTATTCTAAACCCAGGGCCTGATCCAAAATCCCTGGAAGCTGATGGAAAAAGCTGTCATTGCCTGCGGTGACTTAAAGTTGGATCCTCAGTAGTCTTTAATACTTGAAAATTCATTAGTGTTTGAAATGTTAATGAACATTTTGCATTTGTCAACATTTAATGCTCTTTTGTCTAATTATATTTGTTTATTCTCCATGCTCGTAGCAAACAATCAAAAATAGCCTATAATGTTGTACTCTAATTGAAAATAGTGCTGCTGCCTGTTTTCTCCTAATGGATTATTTTTTAATTTAAAAAGTAATTTATGGAGATGCTTCACCTAGGGAAACAGAGAAAATGAGACATTGGATTCTCTCCAGAATGATTCATTGTCCCTGCGAAAATGAGTTAGTGTATTTGCTAGAGAAAACAGTAATGCTTGAAGAAAAATGTCTGCTGGGCAAGTACAAGTACAAATCCACAGTGATGAATGAGGCTGAAACCATGAAGCACATAGGATCTTTGGTCCTAGCACCGACAGTCTTTGCCCACAGGAATTACTCAAAGCTACCAGGTTATGTCTGCTCAGTGCCCGGCTCACACCTTGACAAAACACCAGCTCACACACGTGCAAATCATAGTTTAACAGTGGGCATTTGCCTGCACACATCACAGCTGGCTGAGCCGCTCTCAAGTTCACGCGGTCCGGTGTGATGCAGGTGTATGATATGGACATGCATCCTGGCATATTTGTCTTCAGGGCCTTACAGAGCAACAAATTGTAAGTTCTGCTGTTTATTCTGCTCTGCCTAGCAAAAGTGACCTCTAGGTCTCTGAAGCAGACATCATGAGATTTACATTTCTTTTAATTAACCTTTGCCCAAGAGGCTTGTGCTCCTGACACTAACACATTTTTGCAAAACGTATCAGTTCTAAAAATTATTTTTTCCCTTGATAAGTATATATGTCAGCTCAACCTTTGATCTACTGCTATGATATTAGGATCTTGAATTAACAACAAGTACAACAAAGAGTTGTACTGACTGACTGCAGAGTAAACTGGTAGTCTGTGTTGTCCCTAGACCAAAGCTCATCGGAGTTTTGGTTTCAGAAGTTTGGGTTCTGTTTGACAGATTTGCAAAATTTGTTATCAGTTGTCAAGTGCTGGATTTGTCCAATGTCAGTGAGGCTAGGAAGTGATGAGTACACTGAAAGAAGATGTCATTACAACACTGTTATCAAATAACAAATCTGTACTGCTAATTCACGGATTTCTTGCAGAACATCATATTAAATGTACATTATGTAGGCAAATGCAAAAATCATTGCCTTCTCAAGAAGGAAAATTAATCTTCAGTGTTATTCTTCTTTGGATTAAGTATCAATAATTTGATGGCTTGGAAAATTTCATTCACCTGCTCAGTACAGTAAGCCCAAACTAATTAGAGACAGCCATGGTAAATGGGCCAATTAAAGCTACAAGGGTTTTGTGTCCCAGAAAGACTCTGATCAATAGTCTCAAAAATAGGATTCGGTAGAGTCCAGATCTCCCCTGGTCTTTTAACCCTCCACATTCCTTTTTTTTTATTTTGTATACAAATCATAACTGGCCAATGAGCTTGATTTTGTTTTAAGCCTCTGAGCATAATGATAAAAAATCATTTGAATCTGGCAGGCTAACAACCAATTGGGAAATGTAGGCATTCTTGAAAAAATACTCAAAATGAGAGCATAAGTCGTCTGAAAGTAAATATATCATACCCACCAGCTAATTTAACACTATAAGCATAGACACTTCACACTACCCAGCCATGACTGGCTGCACTGAGTGTCGCTGATGCTCTGCAGGCAGCAGAACCAGTGCAGCCAGGGATGGATCTGTGCCCTGCGCCCCCTACATCCCCTTGCTGGATCTACCCACAACCCCATCCATAACACCTCCACTCTCCTCCCTTTTCTCCCAAACCCTCCACCTCCCTGCTCCATAAGGATCTCCACCGATCAGTGGACTGCTGGCTGGTGCCGTGGCAGGCAGTGAGCTGCCTGGGGGCTTGCTGCCTGCCAGGCGTGGGCATCCTGGCGTGACCATGAGCAGCCGGTGGGGAGGGAAGGAAGAGTTGGGCAGGCAGAGGGAGAGCTCTGTTGCTCTATCCTTGGGAAATACGGCTAAACTCCGCATGAATGGGACCCCAGGAGTCCCAGGGACATGCTGATGGCAGGTCCCACGCCAGGGCAGGGGACCCTCACTGACACCGACTGCCATTTTGTCTGCAGTACATGCTGTCCCAGGAGACCATAGAAGCGCTTCGGAAACCAACCTTTGACGTCTGGCTGTGGGAGCCCAATGAGGTAAGGATGCCATGTTAGCTGGGTTAGCACTCTTTCTGAGAGCCAACAAGGCCAGAAGAGCCCTTTGAGATGGTCTGCAGGGCTTTTCCCCTTTTCTGCCCCTTAATCTCTATATTTTTTTAATTTTCATATCACACCAGAATACGGTACTTTTTCCCTACAGATGCCAGATAGATTATGCTGATTGTCATAACCTGATCCCTTTTTATTTTTTCTTTAATCTCTTCCTAGAAATGTCCCACAACAACCAGAGCACTATCATTACTGCCACATGAGTTCTCTTGTGCCATTTTATCTGAACAAATCGATCCCTAGCAAAATGTATGCTTAAGCACATCATCAATAACCCTGCTCAAGTCAATGAAGCTGTGTGCTTCTGTGTGAAGCCAGGCAGAGGTGCATGCATTGATTCACAGCCTTTTAGGCAAGGGTTTTTCTGCTGTGTATTCTGAAGAGGTTGCAAAGCTGCGTGCATGGCCTATTAGTATTTTCTTATTGCTTCATTTTCTTATTTTTCTTATAGCTATTAGTATTATTCTTTGTTTGTCACTTGTATTGCAGAAGGTTCTGGAAAGCCCATATGTAAACCTCTGCAGAAACATGAAGGAGAAGGATGTTTCTGTAATGGCCAGCTTATAATATAATGTAAAACTAGATTAAGCAAATAGGAGCAAATCTCATCTAGGAAAAACGTAAGGGAGGGCAGGACTAAACTAGGGTTTTAGTGTTGGGTTTTTCCCAAGGGAAGGGTTGGGTGGTTCTAGCAGCACCCCCAGCAGCAATCACCTTAATTACCTTCTCAATCAGATGTTGTGCATACAAGAGTCATTCTGGCTCAGCACCTGCAGATCAACATGACAAGGAAAAATACCCCATACCGCACGCACGGGAACAGCATATTCCCTTCAGGAAATTTTATCTGGCTGGTAGAATAACAGAAGGACTTTCTGGTGGCTTTAGGTCCATCTCCTATTCACAGAGGCTGGCAGAGCTTCCCTTGTGCAGTCCATGCCAAGCTGAGGCTGGTGCTCTGCGGTTACTGTTCCCTCTTCAGCCCCTTTTCTCTGTACCACAGCCATACAACTGCTCAGGCAAAATGGCTCCCCCCCAACTTTTGAATGCCTGTCAGGTCTTTACAGCAAGAGAGAATTACGACCTGCCAGGTGGACCATAACACTGTTGGGTCATTGTTGTTCTGACTGTTAAGAAAGAATAGGGAGAGACAAAAACCATTATCCACGGATTCTTGTGTGCTGAGGCATAGTATTTTAGCACAGTAACTCATTCAGAGTCCTAGGAATCACTATACGGTGGCATGAAGGAGGCTAACAAGAGGGTGCGGAGATTAGACATGCCTTGCAAGGAGGAGTGCTGCTCAGACATAAGATACCACACAAGCTCTAGTGAGCCGAGCACCATATGGGTTTATCTCACCCTTTTAGCTCTGGTTTATGTTTACAGAGAATATTTCAATTCTGTCGATGCTTGTTTAGCAATAAGCATTTGCCCACATGCTCAATGTGGGGCAGGCAGGTTATAAACCGTAGACTTCTGCAAGCAAATTAATAATGTGCTCTGCAGCATCTCAGTAAACAGAGGTATGCAGCAAGCTTGCGTTCTCTTTCTCAAACGCCCACTCATTTTCAAGCCTTAGGAGAGTCCAATATTCAAGCTTTTGCTGTTGACCAAGAAAGCTAAAAAAGAAAACTGAGATTCTCATGTGTTCAGGGGCAGGAGCTTTGGGACTCAGAGTCACCCTGCCACTCACCCAAAACTCTCTTGGCAACAGCTGGAGGGAGATAGGCATTTCTGAGGGTAATACAGCCCTTCTGGATCGAGTTCATTGTCTCGGAAAGTCTTTTCTGAAACTATTGCAAAACACATATTCTACCTCAGGGACTAGGAACAAGACAAGGTGGTCTACAGCAAAATGCTCTCCATGTGATGTGGGCACAATTCAGCTCGTGACATTGTCCCTCAAGTCTTTCAGGAAAGTCTCTTTCTTCCTGTTCAGATGACTCAAGACCGGCCCCCTTGTTACTGCATGAACTATGTATATTCCCTGGGTAAATATAAAGTTTCATTAGATGAAATCATTCTTCTGGAGAGTTTTTAAGAGCCTAAATAACAGAAACCTAACTAAAAAGGTCTCCAAGGCTATATTTGTGACATTACACTCATCATGTTAAAATCCCTGGATCAGTCTACAGTCTAAAAACTGCATCTGCTAATATAATGGCTACATTTCATCCCCTGCAGATTTTGCCTTCAGAAGTGGGAATGCAGATATATAAACTCCTGAACTCCTGGAATGCTGTTCATTTCTGACTGGTGGCAGCTGTTAAGTGCCCAGACGCATCAGATTATCAATACCTTTCTTTTGCAATATTTTCAAACCCAGAAGATTAACTGGGAGTGGTAGTGCTAAACTGTCTGCATCCCCCTTCCTACCTCAGAGCAGATGTTGTCTCAAAAGAGCAGCCTGCCTTTGCATTTCAGCTATTAGGATTCATAGTTATAGTTTATGGGAGTGGATGGTCACAAACCTGCTGCAATTTTCTAGGGTTATAATGGGAGATCTTTTGTTAAACAAGAAATACGAGTTAAGACAGTGGAGTTAGGAACTCACGAGAAGTCATAAAGAAAGAAGATATTGACACATATCTAGAATAAATGTTTCTTTAAGGATCTCTTATTTTCTGCTGCCATTTTCTACACAGCTAGGACCTCATCCATTTCTGTACAGCTAGGGCCTTTGGAGTCAGTGGAAAAACTCCCACTGATTTCATTGAGCATTAGAACATATCCCAGCTGAATTAGAAAAATGGCAATACTTTTTTTGTGAGAAGGAATTGCTATGATACGCATGAATTACAATTACTAAAGAGAGCTGGTGTGATTCAAATCCCTGCACAAAACCTATGAAGTCAACAGCAATCTGTCTACTTCAAAAAGCTTTCAGAACCTCTCTGTCTCCCCTCTTGCACTGTCTTTAATCATGCAATCTTTGAACATCTTTCTTTCATCTTAACAAGAGGGCTCTGCAATTATTCGATGCTTGCAAGGAGGAAATTCATTCTGCAATGTATCATAAAGTGCTATTTACCAAGCCAATAACCTCTCTGTTCCTGGCTGCAGATGCTGAGTTGTTTGGAACACATGTACCATGATCTTGGGTTGGTAAAAGACTTCAACATCAATCCTATCACGTTAAAGAGGTGGTTGGTAAGTATTTGAAATTCCTGATATTTGCAATTTTTCAAATTCAAAAATCAATAAACAAAACATTTACTCATGGAATTGCCTTGACTCACATGAGTAATCCCACTGAAAATAGTCCATCTATACAAATTCTTAAAATTTAAGTACTTCAGCAAATGTTTGCATTCCTGTGGTAACAGATGACTTTTTTTTAACTGTTTCACATTTGTTTGCTGAGCTTTCTATTACTAAAAGCAGTTCATTTCTGGTGAATTCTCTTGGTACCTACTGTAAATAGGGACAACGCAAGTGTCTTCAGATATGGCCAAAAAAAGCCAGTATGTGCAATAATCATTAGATGTTCTAAATCACAGGGAGTAAAAGAGCAAGGCAGGAAGGAAAAGGAATTGCTGAGAAGATAAGTAACTTTCTTTGCCTTGGTCTTTAATGTTGAGAACGTTGCAGAGATGCAAGAAATGATAAAGATGAGATCATACCAAAACTAAGATGTCTAAAGAAGAAACACTGGAGTATTTAAAAATCAGTAAGTTATCAGGTCCAAGGGAGAGCATAAGAAAGAATTTGCTAAAAAGCTGAAGAATATATTGGCTTTCTCAGAAAAACCCATTGTGTTCCCAGAGGACCATAGAACAGTAAATATTTTACCCATTGTTTAAAAAGGATCTAGGGATACCCTGAAGAATTATGGTTAGTAAAACTTACATCTCACCTGACAAATTGATTGAAACTAATTAAAAACACCATGATGTGAAATCCATTATACAGATGTTTCATGTGATTCCTGTAGCGAAGAATTATATCTCACTAATCTCTTCTAATTACCTGAAGAGTATGGACAGAATAGAAGGAACTGTTTTACATGACTGATGTAGACTCCCAGAAAGGCCTGAACAAATTCCACAAATTCAGAAGGTGGATGGAAAACACAAATCAAAACACTGGATTCATCATATCACGAAGTAAAGCAAGAGCAAAAAGCACCTGGGCACCAGCGTACACAGGGCAGTGACTGTCACTGCTTGGTGTGCTGCTGCCGGCTGAAGCTAACAAGGCATTAGGCTGATCAGAGACTGGAATAAGGGACAAAATGAACCAATGTTAACATGTGTCCATAGAAGGCATAAGGCTTACCTGGAATTTATGCCTAGGACTGGTTAAGTCTTTTTAGAAAAATGGTATGACTACATTAAAGGAGATACAAAAAATGATCGAGACCTAGGAAATCTCTCCCCAAAGAAGGCAAATGAAAAGCTCAGTATTGTTGACCTTAGAAAGCAGCTGAACAGAAGGGGTGGGGTGAAACCAAATACAATCAAGGCTAGCACAGAGTAGATAAAACAGAAAATTTCCTCCTCCTGTCTCACAGCCTGAAAACATGGGAAACAAGGTGATATGTCAACACACATCAACATGCCACCCACACGCATTACTGCAGGCAGCTTCCTGTTAGCTTGCATCTCCAAGTAATTTGTTACCACTAGCATTTAAGACAGCCTCGTTCTGGACAACGAGGGGAGTTTATTATGTATTTTCTACAAAGGTAAGACAGCGTGAGATTTCCTTCCTTAAACACTAGCTTCACAGAAAGAAAGATGATTAAAAAAAGCCCCGAGGACTCTGCTTCAAACTGTGATACTTCCCCAGGCACAGTATGGGCACCAGTTTGAACTTAAGTGGGTGAGAAAAAGCCACCTCATGCATATGCTTGCTTTCTTGCTCCCGCATCCACTGGCTACAGAAATGTTCCAGAAAGGGGAGGAAAGGATGACTAATACAACCCAGCCACTCCAGCCCTTCAGTGCTCTGAGTCAGGAGTCCCCTGGGATGCTCTGGGCTCCACTGCTGGATGTATACATTAAATCCGTGCAGAGGTGTACGGTGCCTGGACGTGACCGCGGTGTCCCTGTGGAGGCTGTGAGATACTGCCCACCACCTGTGAGCCTGGCTGTCAACCATATTGTGCCATTAGTTATTCATTTTAAAATCATGTAATATATTTCTAAAGTCCTTGCTGCAGAATAATCTGAACAACTTTTGCAATGAAGCCCCCAAATACTGACTAAGCATTGAAAACCCACAGTTCTCTTGACCTCATCCAGGGCTTTGAGGCTTCCTAGAAGTCAGGTCCCAGGTTGAAGGGTTTGATCCTGATGGGGCTTGAGGACTCTTTAAGTAAATTCACTATTTAGCTGGAGAAGGGGACACGAATTCTATCCATGTCATTAACTGAAGCATGTGCATAAGGGCTCTCTAGAATCCAGGCTGCAGAGGGTTCAGGAGAAGGGGTCCAGCAGTGCTGCTGATTCTTGGCTGTTTTGTGCAGGACAGGATACCAAAGGCTACCCAGTGCATTGGAAGAATGACTGGCATGTGTTAACCCAGCTGTGCCAGCTTCACTCAGCTAGCCCGGCTGACAGTAGCGGGGACACATGGAAAGACAAGCTTTAGCTTGCATTTGTAATGAGGGCACATAGCCAGGATCTGTAGAAAGTTAAAACACACAGAAATCAGTCCCATGTGCCTGTATGGCTAAATCTCTCCCATACTGCCTAGCGCAGGAAATCCACACAGGTATGCTAGTGCATGTGCATTCACATCTTCACTTTGCCAAGCAACACATCCCAAAGTGCCACCTCTGAGCATTTGCAAATGAAATAACAACTACATTTCAGCCTTGAAGATTTCAAAGCTGCAATTTGCATTCAGCGAGAGAGGGGAACAGGGATGTACTTTGAGTTCTTTACACACCCCAAAGTCACCGTTTAACCACCGCATGGTTTGAAATACAAATTCAGGATGGGAGCACAGAGTCCTATCTCAAGACTGAGATGCACTTGCAGCTGTGCTGGGATGTTTACCCATTGCTAGCTGGTATGAGAGAGAAGTTGCTATGAGCTTTACCTGCTGACAAATTCTTGAAAGGCAGTAATCTCTCACCCTCCCCCAGGAAGGCAGAGAGTGTCAGAGGGCCTTGAGCTGTCACTCTGTCCTAGCAGAAAATAATACTGGGCTCCATAGAACTCCTGTAGGGATGTACAGTGCTTCCAGGGAGGCTGGGAAGCGTATGGAATCATGTTTTTATAAAGAAAGAGCTCTCCTGTCTCTGACTGCTTCATTCCCTCCCTGCAGCTGTGTATTCATGACAATTACAGAAACAACCCCTTTCATAATTTCCGGCACTGCTTCTGTGTGACCCAGATGATGTACAGCATGATCTCGCTCTGCAGCCTCCAGGTATGCCCCCCACCTCCATAGTATCACTCCATTTCCATCATGGGGCACACTGAGCACCACGACACCTGTGCCACTTTTCTTGCAAAACAGGCCACCAGCTTGCTAGCAAGTGATGAGCTTTGCAGTAGCTGCACTTGTTCAGTCCCTGGGGAGAGGAGGAGAGGTGTTGCATTTCCACCTCTGGCTGCCCGCTCAGCCATCCCATCCCAGACCCCAAGCACCTACACAGCTTTCTGAGGCTGCTGGGAAGCTACCTTCACCTCCTAGATATCCCCAATTTGTACACTGAAGATCTTTTGACACTTTGATAGCATGAAACATCTATGAATCAGATCCCAAAGCCTACTGAATTATGGTCTGTGGATATGGTCTTCATCTGTGACACAAAATGTTCCCACAAGAGGTTTTCTCCAAACGTGTGCTTGCGCCTGGGTGAGCTACTGCAAATAATGCCTTGCATGTACTGTATGCAAGATTCACATTCGACCTGTACTTTGTCCAAAACTATAGGCATCATTTATTTTCATTGACTGGATAATCTGTGTTTATATATTAATTTCATTTCTGTACAAACCAGATTTTATTCTGTTAAAAAAACCCTTTCTTCTCCATAGTTAAACATCTCAGTTACTGGCCTAAGTCTATTTCCTTGTCAATAAGAATATGAAGAAAAAGTTGCTTTAATGGAAGTTCATCCTATTCAGAAGCTGTGGGAATGCAACACTTAATTTTTCTCACTCTTTTCATAACTTTAGTTAATGCAGAATGCAATGGCAACTAAGCTATCTTCCAGCCCTCCCTGAACTAATCAGGATGCTCAAATGACTTGTAAGAGGCTGTACTAATATCTCAGTGCTTTTATATGATCTCTGCAGTAATAGCAAGTTTCAAGCAAATTGCTTCCTCTGAGCTGCTGTTATTTAATGCAACAAAGGCAAGTCTGGGCCATTTTTACTGGAAGGGAAGGCAGAATTCTCTTTCTTGACTGAAGTAAATTGATCTATGGAAAAATACTTCGTTTTGCTCAGATTTGCATTTCTCTAAGAAGTAAATGTGGGTGATTTTTTCACTTAGTTTCATTTATGGGGATAGGGGAAGTAGAAAACGTAATACTACCTTAATGTTTTGTATTTTACAGGAGAAATTTTCCCAAATTGACATCTTGATTCTCATGACTGCAGCAGTATGCCATGACTTGGACCATCCAGGCTATAACAATACGTGAGTCTGTCTCTTGCTTTCTCTTCCCTTAAAATTTATTGGGAAGGTATACCAGCTGGCATTTTTGGTAGATCAGGTTTTCCTTCTCACAGCTTGAGCTGGCCACAACCTTCCCCCAAGGCCCCGCTGTTCACTCACACGTGGGCCAAGGCAGAGCTTCATGCAGAAAACTCGGGTCTGGGTTGGGGTTGCCAGCTGTCCTTGGCTCTGTAAGGAAAATGCTTTTTCAGATTTCTATTCCAACGCTTTCCCCCACTCCTGAGAAAACAAGGTAAAATGTTTTACAGCTGAGAGAGAGGGCATAAATAATTATAGCTCCGTTGACTGAAATGGAATAATTACACTAAAATGCAAAGGGTGATTTAACTTACACGTTATTTCATAATTATAAATCATGAAGTACATATTATTCTATTTATTATCACGTGAGGAAATTAGAATTGTTGACCCATGGACACTTTTGTGTGCATGTATGTGTGTGTGAAAAAGAGACAGAGAGAGAGAGAATCTAATTTATTTGTAGCCATTCATTAAATAAGGGCAGAACCCAATTCCGACTGGGATCAGTGAGAATCTCTCCGTTGACATTAGTGGGGCTTGAATGAAGCCCAGACAGTTCCTTCTGTATTTGTTCTATGTCATTTTAAGCTACAGAGACTTGGTACAATTTTTAAAAAAAACCTACAGGGGAATAGTGCCTGAGATGATATTAAAGTAATATCTTTCTTCTCTAAAAATCTGATTTAGTATTAACAATCAAAAAACAAACTGCAGCTAATTCAATAAGTATTGAAAAGAATGTAAATAAAAGTAAGCAGCATGGTTTAGAGCAGCTGATGTGTGTCTGCAGGAGTTCTCATTGTTTTTCTTCACATCAGCTATCAGATAAATGCACGAACTGAGCTTGCGGTACGCTACAATGACATCTCCCCACTGGAGAACCACCACTGTGCTGTGGCTTTCCAGATCATTTCCCAGCCAGAATACAACATTTTCTCCAACGTCGACCAGGACCAATTCAAACAGATAAGACAGGTATGAATGCTGCTCCCATCTGTGTCGTAGAAACCGTTCCTGAAGATGTAAGCACGCGCAGACTTCCCTGCTGTACGATGCGAGTGAATCATTCTCCCTAGAGGGTAGGACTGAAAAAGCCCCTCACACTGGAAGGATCCAAGAGGAGTTCTTGGAAAATTTCCACAGCAGCACTCCCTGGAATGTCTTGCTGAGAAATAATGAGTACATCCTGACTATTAAAGCCTATGACATTTTGGGGGTAGATATTTATATTATTGAAGGAGCCAATTAGCTCTGACTGGGAAAGGATTAAGCTCTCATGGCAGAAGTTTATGCTTTAAGAGAACATTGTATTAATTTTAAGAGGGGTTTCAAAATGGGAAAAGGTTTACAACAGCAGAGCACTTGTACTGCTGGAAGAGGCTCTGGTGGACTGGGAGTCATCACAGTTATCTCTGAGGCAGTGAACAATGCTACAATTCCAATTAGAGCACTAAGGGCCAAAATTTGGTCTTAGTTTCCACGTTACACCTTCCTTACACACCAAATGAAAAAGCAGACTAATGTAAGGGCTCAGATACCAGTCTGGTTGGAGTTACTGATTCTGCCAGTGCGTGGGAAGCAGGCATGGGCCCAAAATGGATAGATCTGTATGAAAACCCGCAACTTTAAATTAACGTTTTCCCATCATAAACTCTGCCTACCAGGAGAATACAGAGCTCCTAACACATAGGCTGCATCTGGGTATTTCAAAGCCCTTAATCCAAGGAAGATGAGCACAGAGGACATCCACGTCTACTGATCTTTGTCTCCTCCTAGGGCCACTAAGGGTCAGCAGCAAAACCTATAGTGCTTTCCAAGGAGCCAAAACTGGATCTTGGCAAACAGAGTGTGGCTTTTAACATCCTGTTGTACAGTTTGTTTTTCTACAATTAGTCAATCAGAAAGGAAAATCCTCAATGCCTCT
Organism: Aptenodytes patagonicus; assembly: GCF_965638725.1. Lineage (NCBI taxonomy): Eukaryota > Metazoa > Chordata > Aves > Sphenisciformes > Spheniscidae > Aptenodytes > Aptenodytes patagonicus. The sequence goes on from NC_134949.1 coordinate 127,049,352, forward strand.
GGAATGTCACACCAGTGTTACCGATCAATCCAACCATGATCTTCATATACCATGAACTCTTTATAACCCTCTTCCAGTTTGCTTGGCAGTTTCAAGTCAGAAACTTCCCCTTTCATTGTTAACAATGTAATGCATCTGAGGCTTTTTGTGTGTAAGAAAGACCCTACTTTGCTCTGCAATAGTAGACTTTGTAAAGAATGTCAAGTTAAAATGTGAACATGTTTTCTTTGCTAGGGGATAATTACGTTAATCCTGGCTACAGACATGGCGAGACATGCAGAAATACTGGACTCTTTCAAGGAAAAAATGGAAAATTTTGATTACTCAAACGAAGAACACATGACCTGTGTAAGGAGGTTTTGTACATTATTATTTTTCTGTGCATAGTGTGAAAGCTTGTAGATTAATATCCATTTGTTTAAAAACCAAGATTCAATATACATTATCAAAACCTAATCCTTCCTACATCCTCTGCCCCACCAAAAAGAATTGAAATTTGGAAGTGCTCTGTATAAAATAGATTATTCCAGCTTTAGAAATCCTGCAGTCCCATCAAGAAAAAAAAAAATATTTACTCTGTTAGGATACAAATTCTTACTGTCCATTACTGTGGGGCAAAAAGTATCCACAAGAGTACGAACTCTAGTCTCCTCTACTTCCTAATCCAGTCATCTTTGATGTCCAGGGAAGCATCTCCCCAGCTGCCTCTGAGTGCTCCACGAACAATTTCATGGTCATTTGTGGCTGAATCTCTTTATGCAGCAGATAAGTACACGTTCCACTGTGGCCCATCCCAGTGCTACAGACAGGGAAATTGAGGCAGAGAGGGGATAAGTGATTTACACAGGGTAAGTGAGAGAGTGGAAAAGAATCCAGATCATTTAAGACCTCTGATTTAATCCTAAAACTGTCCTTTCTGTTTGAAAACGTTGCCTCCCGTTGCATTGTAATGACACAGGTTCTGGATAGGGGAAAAAGGGCTGGCAATAAGACTGCAGTATTAAAGCATTATGCTCTTTCAGCTGAAGATGGTACTGATAAAATGCTGTGATATCTCCAATGAAGTCCGCCCGATGGAAGTAGCGGAGCCCTGGGTAGATCGCTTACTAGAGGAATATTTTATGCAGGTAAGAATGAGGGAGAGATGCAGCTGAACAAATTGCTGCTCTTCCTGAATCCCACCTCGGCTACAGGTGCTCTGCTGTCTGACAGCCCAGTCTAGCTCTAGGATGGAAAGGCTTCTTACCCAATAATTAAGAGAGAAAGTCTGCTACAGGATATCTTTTTTGCACACATAGTCTGTGACCTCCTTGCACATGGACCCATATAGAAACAGTGAGTTATGTAGTCAAGTAGGTAGCTTGGTAAACTCATTGCAGTCAGTGGAACTGTCCTCCATTGACCCAGCTAGCCAGAACTAGTTTTAATCATTAGTAAAGAAGGATGTGTAATATCTGGTTGAATACCTGAAAATAATCACTCTCTGGAGAATGATGAGGAAATCAAAGACCTATTCCTTCTCTTCCAGAGCGGCAAAAGCCATTACCATCTTTCTGAATGCTCAGAAATATTTTACCTCACAAGTCCCATGGGTTTGCAAAGGGAACCAGGTGGCCTCATTGTCCTGTAAGCCTGGAGGTGAACGCTTTCATGCCAGTACTGTGCAGGTGTAACTGAACAGAGTTCTCTTTATTCAGATGCTTGCTCTCAACAAAGCAGGATACATTGGCCCCAGGGAAGCATATTGCTATTCTGTGCTAATCTCAGACACCACTGAGATCTGTATCTGAAGGCTACTGCTCTTCAGCTAGTGATCTACTTGGTACATTACTCTCCTCACAGGCTTTTAGCCGAGATTAATATTTGTTAACTCTGGATTTTTTCCAGAGCGACCGAGAAAAATCGGAGGGGCTTCCAGTGGCACCGTTCATGGACCGCGATAAAGTGACCAAGCCGACAGCACAGATAGGTTTCCTGAAGTTCGTTCTCATCCCCATGTTCGAAACAGTAACAAAGGTAAGTCACCCAAGGCCAGAAGCAGAGGTGGGGGTGTGCAGAGCTTCAGCGTTTGCTCTGACAGGTGTTTAGTCAGCCAGGGAAGTGGGGATGTACAGTTCACACCCTGTCCTTCACCCCATTTCTAGCATGTACAAGTTAATGAATACAAAAGGAAATGCTGATATTCTCTCTCTTGTTTTCACCTAGCTATTCCCAGAAGTGGAGGAGGTGATGCTCCAGCCCCTTTGGGAATCCAGGGACCGCTACGAGGAATTAAAACAGATAGATGATGCTATGAAAGAGGTAAGCTCTAAATATGTCTTTGATAAAGCAAACGTTATGATTGAATAAGTCAAACTTTATCATTTAATAGCAGCTTAATTCTGAAACAGTAGGAATGCTTATGGCATAATCATAATCATGAGAAACACATTCATTACACCTGGCTGGAGAAAGTCATGTGCCATGAGCAGTAAGTGTGCACAAAAGCATGCCCTTGCAGAGTCGACCAGGCACCACACAAGTACGGCCGTGGGAAGGGAGCTGCTTGCAAGAGAGGGACCTCGAGACAAAACCCAGAGATTACCACCTGAGGGGAGTGTGTTAGCAAACAGCTCTTCCTGGAGGGAGCTGCCATTCCCTGGGAAGGAGTTAGGCTGGGCTAGATCGCAGCAAAATGTCTTGCTGTTGGACAGGCACTGCACCACCAATGCATAAGTTTATTTTCTGGGAAAAAAATTCCACTCACGTGTCTATCATCAAGGATGTGCTTGAAATTTTATGAGGAATTACCCTCTAATACACAGCACCCAGTAGGATTAAACACACAACCAATGAAGCCATTTTGTGGCCCAGGCTGAGAGGGGACCTCCATTTACAGTGTCTCTCATTTTGACATGTAAGGCTTAGGGGAGGTAGGTAACCACGTTCACTGTCTCCGACCACGTCTGCATTGCCTCAGGAGCCTGACAGGGCAGAGACCGAGGCCAGGCCCCGGGAGCGTTTGCCCCACGCCCGCAGTGCAGCAGCCGGTGTGCTGGCCTGGCTCCTGCAGCACCCTGCAGCCTGTGACACTGGGCCTGCACGCCTTCCTTGCATGCCTCTTCAAGTGCTTCTTTTCCCTGCCAAGGCAGATGACAAAACCAGCCCAAATGGCATCGCAGCATAGGGGTTTTCTGACATGAACAAATTTATCATGTAGACAGGATACTATCAGTCACTCTGTCATTAAAATAAATTGGGAAGTACCCTAGAGCACTAGTTGTGCTGGTATTGTTTGATATGTGGGAAATGAAGGTTGATTCACTTGATCATTCTTGGCTGGATGAGGGGAATAGTAGCTTTCTGGTGTAGCTCCCACCTCCTCCCAAGTGGGAAGGAAAAGCCCCTCAGCAGCACAAATACTAAGGCTGGTTAATCAAAGAGCACATGCTTTGACAGCTCTAAGTTATAAAGGTGAAGAAAGTCTTTTAGGCATTCTTCAGTTTAGAGTGGAGCATTTCTCAAAGCGGGGAAGAAGAATTCAAATATGACTGCCAGGCTTTCTGAGTCCTATTCATCTTTCAAGTTGAGCTGAGATTTTACTTCTGGTTTACAGAAGCTGTCAAAACAGAAATTTTATACAAACTGATGGAGCTTTAATTATGGTGTATTGGCACAAAAAGACTTAGGAAAATAGCTGCCTGAATTCAGAAACATCCTGAAACAAGAGGAGCTAGTTAATAATCCTAGAGCCTAGCATGGCAGATGATGAGAAACACCAAGTGCTGTTTACTCAGGACATACATCCAGAGCTGTTTGGATTAAACGCTGCCTGTGATATATCATGCTGCTGCCTATTATTTCCCAAGAAACATCTCACATGCCTTGTGGAGAGACGAGTGTTCGACTCACAGCAGCAGTGGAAAACGGCACTGTGTGAGCCAAGGGTATTAATCCTGCTTTGCTCTTCATTTCAGTTGCAGAAGAAGAAAAGTGAAAGTTTGACCACCGGCAGTGCCGAAAAGTGAGACGAAAAAGACTTTGAGCAAAACATAAGCCCTAAGGTTATTCTGGTTTTGAGAAATACTGAATTTGCCAAACAGACATAGTGGCTATGTCAAAATCCAACTGGGACGATGTATGCGGAGAGGTGGCAGGCACGGATGTCCTGCCTGCCTGTCTGCCCGCCCAGGTGCCTTGTCTACAGCCTGCAGCCTGCTCACACAGGCGCTGCTGCCGTCGGGCACCAAGGGCTCCCCTCACTCCGGCATGCCCACCGCAGCCCCCCCGGCAGGACTTCCCCTGCGGACATTGCACAGGTTGCAGCATGGCTCAAATCTTCAGCAGATTTGCCTTTTTGGTGACCACACTGACCACAGCCTGTAGAGACAAAGCGGAGTTTAGCTAAGGAGCCTATTCTGGAAAATGATCCACTGGCATCCAAAAGACAAAGCGGAGTTTAGCTAAGGAGCCTATTCTGGAAAATGATCCACTGGCATCCAAAAACAAAAGAAAAAGTTGTTTTAGTCAAGATACTATATATACGTGTACAGCAGTATGCTAATTACAGCATAGCTTAACAGATGCTTATATTCTGACAGGGGTCCTGGCATATATTTTTGTTTGCCTAGCAGGCCCTAATGACACATTTCTCTGTATTATTCTCTGAATTTTATAGTGTTCACAGTACATTCAGAAGCCCAGCATAGTGGATGCAATTTTTTTTTGTTTTCTACACTAGAAGAAATCAGAAGAAACCTTAGTGAGTTTGCAGGTTCGCTTTGTGGCCTGGTACAGCTAGACGTCACGGGATCCTTCAGCACGAGCAAAGAAGGGAGCACAAAGCTGAAACCACTGTGCAAGCATATTTTTATCCTCGTGGATGAAAAAAGCAACAACAAGAAAAACCTTCAAAGATGTACAGATTTTTTTTTTTTTTACTTTTAAACTGATCTGCCAAATAATATATTCTTCTACAGAAATGGGTGTTGTACTTGTTTTCTTTTGCGTACACGTTCACGTGAGAACTGTCTCTGTTCCTAAAGACAAATGCTTTCATAATGAATACAAGGTAAGGGGCTGTAAAGGAGAGGGTCAGGTCGGTTCTCCTTAAGAGGAGAAGCTTTAGAAACATTTTTTGTGGTATACTTGCATCATAAGCACAATACCAAAAGAGCTTCACTTCCCTTGATGACTTTATAAAGATTGGGAGCCAAGCTCTGCCTGGAGTTGCAGTCATGCAAATGGACAGCAGGCAATACTGTGATCGACTCCTGTGTAGTGCCTCGCCAAAGGCAAGGCCAGAAGAAATCCCCCTTCCTTGTGGCCATGAGAGGTGAGCCACGGCCACGCTGCTCGCCCACTCCTGATTTCTCCCACCGGGGAAATGGTTGCCCTCCCTGGGGGTCTCAGCGGTTTCAGTTCCTATCACGGCATGGCTGCTGAGACCAGTGATTTGCATGCACCCTGGCTTGCTGGCATCCCCCCCGGCAGCCGTAGGCATGCAGCCAGCGAAGAAGCATGCGTGTTGCTCTGCTCCTCCTTGGCTCAGTTCCCGAGGCTGCCCCATCAACTTTGCTAGGTGTGTTAGCAATAAAGGTAACACTAGTGCTATGCCTCTGCAAAGTCCAAAGCCGCATGCGTTGTCTTAGCTTGTTTTTCAAAAAGAGGTGAGCAGGTGGGGGCCAATCTTTCCCCCCAAGACCCAGGAAACACCTTAGGAAGCTCAGCCTCTCTGGCAGGTGTCTAGTACCAAGCTCACCGCTGAACAACAAACCCTGCCTCCTGCTCCGGAAATTCAGATTTATTCTCCTGTTCCTTCTGCACGTTAATTCTGAGCTTAACTCTTGTTTCTCCCCCAGTGCCATTTCCCATGTTTGGTCTCTTTCTTTTGCACAAAACCGTATTACTTCAGCTACTCTCCAATCTCTCAGGGAGATCAATATTACCTTGAAACATCCCCCCCTCTACCCTATTCCTGCTCGCACATTTCCAGAGACGCAGGACAGACCCACAGCTAGTTCTCTCTGCTGGGCCTCTTTCTGCCCAAGCTGCCTTCTCCTTTAAACAGCTTTTTGTGTGTGTGGTTTTGGCCTTTCTGCTGCAAACTGGAAAAGGGTCTGATCCCTGGCTTTGAACAGTCCTGGGGGACCCCAAGGGAGATGGAAAGATCCAAGCACAGGGTCAGCTCCAAGCTACACAGACATCTTCATGAATGGATGAACTAAACCCTAGTTTTGATTAACCTCAAACTTTTGATGCTTGAAAGTTGGATCTGAATTATGTGGTTTGGGCCTTTTTTCTGTACTAAATCTTATAATCCAAAGTACATTGTGACCTAGATTGTTGTGCTGTGGAATTCTTCACTTCTTTTTCACAAGCAAATCAAATTTACCATCTCCATTCAAGCGGATTTCCGTCACAAATCATCTCCCAAAGCAGATGTGCTGTGCAGGAGCTATAAACAATTGCTTAGGATATGCCAAGTCTTGCATCGAGCTAGTTCCATTAGATGAGAAAACCTGCTGTAGGAACTTGACTGCACCCTCCTCCCGCTAAAACTGTTTAAGAGTTAGATCCTGATAGGAAGTTTTGTTTCAGTTGGAAGGATTTTCTCTAACCATAAACGCTAATCCAACAAGTATATATGCGTGCGCTTAACTCCCACAAGCCTAGTCATGGACCCTGGCATACAGTAGCTAACTGCACAGTGCAGGCTCCTTAGCTTTCTCTAATTGAGGCACATGGGAGTTTGAGAATTGATGGTCCTTGGTGCTTGTTTTGGCTCCATCATTTTTAAGAGCAACTTGAAAACTGTTTACTGGAGAGAGATGATCAGAAGACGTTGGTGAAATCCCACTGCCTTCATTGGAGCTGCATCAGAAACGTGGAGAAGGGAATGCAACTCATCCTCAGGGCTGCACTAGTGACTGTCATGATGCTGTAACACGCTGTGCGGCTTATTGAAAGAACAGGCAACGTCCAGGCTGCTATTCATAGCTGTAAAAAAGACCAGATGTAATCGCAACCAGCTATTGGTATAAATGGGAATACCACAGCATTTTTTAATCTCATTTGCCTTCGTAACATTAGATTTCTAAGAGACAATCCTCCCAACATATGTTTAACCAAGGGGAATGCAAGGCATTCTCTCATAATTGTGGTGTCTTATACTTTTTCCATAATATTTGACGCTGTGATTCATATACAAATTAACAGATTTGAGAATCTTGGCAATCAGCCCATTAAAATGTCACACATTTTCGGGATGACATTTTAAAACTACACTTAGCATGAAAATGAAGTTTTCTGAGGCAGCCAGACAGATGTCTCAAGTGTGATTTAATCTTTTCTCTCCCTAATCCAATGAATAAGAGTGAATATTTTATCTCAGCGGTGGTGTTTCATCTTATGGTAGGTGCCTTACAAAGAACTTTCTATGACCTGTCGCATGCATCTTTTCAGCATCGTGACAGTGCCACATGCATCCCAGCCTTACATTGCTACTCCTATACTTGTGATCAAAGATGAACATGAAACAGGTTGTAACTATTCCACACCATTTAACTTGGAAAACTAACAACGAGCCCTGGGATTTTACTTCTTATTTTTTTTTAAAACGATGAGATCCCATAGCCCCATACTCACTTCATTTTTTAGTATGGCTCTCATAATCGGATCAAACGAAGGCTATAGTATAACTGCATGTCTTGGGAAGGAAACGGCTTTTTTCAAATGTGAATACCCCCACAGCAGCCAATTTGCAATGAAAATTTAGTGTGTGTTAAATACATGGGTTATGTAATGTCAAAGAAGTACCTGTACATGGAAATTGTTAATCTCAGTGCTGCCTCTGAGCAGCAATAATAACAGCATCTGTTCCATATGGCAGCGAAGCAGAGTGCTGGTGCGGAGTATGATCCCGTCAGGAGGAGCACTGTCAAGGAGGATTCAATTTTCCTGTTTAAACAGTGGGCTTTTACTGCAAACTGTCCCTTCTATCTGGAAACATCTGAAGAACAAGTCTTACCTTTCTGTCCAGTTTGCGGTATTAAAAGCATACACACACTTATTTTATCCTCCTAGCATATTGTTCTGTTTTGTTGTGAAGGTTTCTGTGAGAGAGCAGACACAGTGGGGCAAATCACCTACCCTACTAAGGTAAAATCTCCCCATATTTACCTCTTTCCCACACTGTCATCTCCTTGATTTCTCTGTGGCAAGGCAGGGTATAAAACACAGCAACATGCCTGTTAGTGACAAGGAGCGCTCAGCCCCAGCCTGCAGGAAGGATGTATGCGAAAGGACAGCTCTGATGTAGAGCCATCCAGCTGCTGCTCTGACGCCCAATGTGAAAAAATCACTTTCCAAGAGGTTGCTCTGGAATCAGGCACATCCCAGCTCCAGGCTGTGGTCCAGAGGACACCAGGCAGGTCCTGCCCTCCTGAGCCACCCCTCTGTATGCACAACCCTCTGCCATGCAGCAGCCTTGCGATTAAGGCTGTTCAGCGCCAGCAAAGTGAAGCAAAGACTTTCTAAAGTGTGTGTAAAACTGCTTGGATGCTGCTTTTCTAGGCAACATGGCAGTGCAGCAGGAGATCTCTCCTTTCTCTCAGCTCTCCAGGGGAGTGCCTAGGCAGAGGTAAAGTTTATACTCTGAAAAACTGGCACATTGGAGTCCTGGTCTGTGTGTGGGTGCTGTGATAGCACAAGAAACCAGTAAGTCTTAATAATAAACTGCCATTGGCTTCAAATACCACCTGGGGCGAGTCACCAAGCCAGGGCTTCTCTCTCCTTTCAAACAGAGACCCACCTCTGTAAAGCACCTTGTGGTATTCGGATGTAAAATGCTCCTCATTGCAAGAACCAAGAGTTACTGTTTTCAGAAAATATTACTTCATAGAAACTTCTAGCCAAAAAACTTATTAGATGTTCTCGTAAATGAAGAAGCTATAACTGACAAGTCAAAAATCTCTTTCTTTGTGATCATGTTGTAGTAGATCTGACTCTTTGCTAGTGAGAAGCCATACTTCTCACTATCTCACACACACAAAAAAAAGCTTTCTGACTTTTTTGGCATGTAATCAGGAATTACAGGTTGTTGTGGTTTAACCCAGCAGGCAGCTAAACACCACACAGCCGTTTGCTCACTACCCCCTCCCCCCAGTGGGATGGGGGAGAGAATTGGGGAGAAAAAAAAAAAAAGTAAAATTTGTGGGTTGAGATAAAGACAGTTTAATAGGACAGAAAAGGAAGGGAAAATAATAATAATCATAATGATAAAAGAATATACAAAGCAAGTGATGCACAGTGCAATTGCTCACCACCCACCGACCGATGCCCAGCCAGGCCCCGAGCAGCGGCCCCCCCGGCCAGCTTTCCCCAGTTTATGTACTGAGCGTGACATCACATGGTATGGAATGTCCCTGGGGCCAGTTTGGGTCAGCTGTCCTGGCTGTGCTCCCTCCCGGCTTCTTGTGCCCCTCCAGCCTTCTCAGTCGGCAGAGCATGGGAAGCTGGAAAGTCCTTGACTAGTGTAAGCACCACTTAGCAACAACTAAAACATGGGTGTGTTATCAACATTGTTCTCCTCCTAAATCCAACACACAGCACTGTACCAGCTACTAGGAAGGAAATTAACTCTATCCCAGCCAAAACCAGGACACAGGTGTACTCAGGTACATGCACACACACAAAATGGCTATCTGTAGACATTTTTATAATACCACTCTTGGCTCTGTTGTTGCAAGACAAACTTAGAACCAGGAGTGTTTGGAAAGTGTAAACTAGTCTTGTCACAGCCAACATTTGCTATAATGTCTCTGAGGAAAAAAAAAATTTCTCTTTTCCAAACTGTGTGGAAACTGCCTGGCTGACAGACCTGGCAGATCCTTTGCCCTAAAGGAAACTCCAAGGTGACAGGAGTTGCCCACTGATGGTGTTCTGGGCACAGGACACCTGGGACACGCTCCAGGCTGAAAAATGCAACAAGAAAATCCACATGAAAATGTATAAATCCCCCTCAAATCTGTGTGCCCAAGCCATGCCTTCTAGCATGCTGAGTTAATAGCTTCCCTGGATAACCCCTGCAAGCCAGATGCCTCTCCAGCTTGTCCCACAGCACTCATGCCACTGGAGAGTTGCCAGGCTCTGCAGCCACCCCATAGCACACAAGAATGTTCTAAAGCACCCATAACTAATGGGCTTGTGTACAGACAGCTAAGCTATAAACCATTAGATACACATGCATCTCAGTGGAAAGGCAGACCCAGACCTGTCCCTGGCCTGGCCTAAAACAAGAGAGCACGCCGAGTCAGAGGGATGGAGCAGCCAGGTCACCGCATGGTATGGGGACATAGCATCACCTTATAATTTTTCAGCCTCAGATATTATGAGGTTTTTTTCAGGCTTTCCCAGCTAGGTTTAGTGTTTAGCTGTGTATGGCTCGCTCCTGGCGTGGTGTCTCTGGCTGTTCTTCTGCTGCCTGACCTCCCCTGTTCCCCACATCCGAGAGATGAAAACGTCCCCCCACAAAGGACTGTTGGTGACGGACACATTGGGCTCTGACCACTGTGGCTCTTGTGCCCAGCCACAACTGCCCTCAGCAGCCAGCACTGCAAGGGCTTCAACGTAAATGCAAGTGACTGGCAAAGTGAAGGCCACATGAACGGGACGCTGGCGCTGAGGCTGTTCTGCTCCTTCCAGCTTCGTATCAGGGAAGCTGGTTGAGGTTGCTTTTTGAAGGGGACCTTCTTTTTAGGGCTGGATGGGGTTTTTTCAAGCACTTTTCCATCTGGCCCTGCAGCGCTTGGTCTGCTTTTCAAATCAACGTGCTGGAAACATAGCAGCCATGTTTGCGTACCGACTGCAGTCAGTGCTGGGGATCAGCCAGGCTTTCTGTCACACAGAAGCCACCTTGTCAGGCCTTCACATTTGGGGCCACGTAAAATGGCACTGGAGGCTGAAATCCCCTCTTGTAGTTTAATTATAAACGTAGCCTACAAGTGGGCCTGTGGCTCTGGAAAGCACACGGTGAGGCAGAGCCGGCGCCCACGCCATGCGGGGTGGCTCAGCAGCAGCTTAGACAGCACGGGGGCGGTGGCAGCACACTTCTCACCATGGGTACCGAACCCCCCGGGGGACTGCATGGAGCAGGCCGCTGGCCTCAGTGCATCAGTGCACCCCAGCAGCCCCCACGAGATGAAGTGGTGGGGAAAGAGGGAGCAGAGCATCTCTAGGCCGCCATGGCACCTCTCGGCTGCTGGCCCCAGCCTTCCCCCTCAGCCAAGTCTGCCCCTGCAGCCACCCGGGTTCACAAACAAAGGAGGGGAGCAGCGGGGAAAAGCCTCTGACAGCTTCACAGCTTCGGGAATAGAAGTTACAGGAATAACAGATTTTCTGGTTTGATGAGCAAATTCTTCCCTCCCCCTCCCAAATTTCTGCACTAACTTGAAAGCTTGAAATTTCATTTTCTTTACTAAAAAATCCTCAGCTAAATGAAATGAACATTCAAAGTAATGCTTACGTGTTGCTTCTTTCTTGAGCTATTATTTCTCTTTCAAAAAATGTTAATTTCAGGCAAAGTTATCCTTGAAACAAACAAGCCCACAACGTCCCTATTAGAAATGTTTTCCACCATGTTTCCTTGCCCTGCTTTGAAACAACCTGCCCAATTTGACTTCAACCCACAGGCGACACCGTGGTGGCTCGCGGCCGTGGCTGGGATCCCTCCTCGGGCGCCCTCGGGCCCTGCGGAGGATGGCGGGGGGCAGAGCACGGGGGTCAGGCTGGGGGAGCTGTGCAGGGAGTAAGTAAGCGCCTTGCACCCAAGAGGAGGCCGGCGCACACCAGAAAGCGGGGAAGAGCCTGGGACGGGCACTGGTGGGCCCAAACCCCACTTGCACCAGGAGTTTGGTGCCTCCTTCCCCACCGGCAGCTGTCCCCCAACTGCTTCCCGGCACCGCCCAGGGCACCCGGACTCGCACGGTGCCGCTGGGGCAGGCCGGCAGGGTTTGGCTGCAGGGAGATAGCTGCTTATCTTGGGGAAGAGCTGAAGAAATACATTCCTAAAGTTTATAGCATAACAAATCTAAAACACCGTGTACTTCAGAAAGTTCACCAGGGTGATGTGCGTGTCATAAATGACAATTTCAGTTCTTCCAGGCAGTATTTTTTTTCCCCTCATGCAAGACTTTGATCCTCCTCATCATGCTGACTACTGCGTGTGTTGCCAAGGGCACATCTCCTGGTGCAGTGACTTGTCCCAGCTCCTTCGCTTGCAGAGGACACGCCACTCACTTTAGGGAAGGTGAGCCAAAGTTGCCTCATCCAGAGCTGGCAGACGTTGGCCACGTTCTGCCAGAGAAGGGCAACGAGTTTCGTCTCTGTCTGGAAGGCAGCCTGAGTCCAGGGATATCCTGGTTTGTAGGACTTCGGTGAACAAAAAGTACAAGAATCTCCCCTTTATTTATAGTGTTTCATTTTATCCTACCAGCTGTTTCATTTATTCATCCTGTCTGGTGATTTATTCTTTGACCTGTGTTTCATGTTGCCATTTCCACCCATGCAGAAAGCATCAGCTGTTGCCCAATCACTGCACGGTGCTAAGCACCTTCATGAGAGACAGGGCTATGACAGGTCATCAAGCTTTGTCCCCTGGCAAGTACATTTAAAAAGCAGCAAAAATGCATTCCTATGCCTACATCTTATTTTATTTATGTATTTCTTTAGCTATTTTGGCTAAGGAGAAAATTGTGAACACTCAGATAGTGGCACCCACAGTTTTGAACTGCACTGAACTATAGGCATTCATATAGCTTCATTTAGGTGTTCTGCAGAATCAAGGCTCAACATGTGTCCTTTGCATGAAAATACATAAAATTAAATTGAAAAGGCTACAAGCTGATTAATATAAAAAGTTTGTACCAATTAGTACGGTAGAGCTCTTCCTTTTAAACATCAACTATGCAGGCTAACTCAGGAGGCTGACTTTTTTCAAAACTGAGATTAAATCCATTATTTCCAGTGTAATAACCTTATAACACCTCTGAATTTATCTCTAGGACAAAGGTCTTTTCTCATCCCAGTTGTTAAAATTTAACTAGGGAGACAATTATCATCCTGAAAGACGCATTGCACACGGAGGGGGATTCGGTGGCATGACTTACAAGAGGAACTCAAAGTCTGCAGAGTAAGATTGGTGTTTGCAGACTGTAAAAGAGAATAACAACCCCTGGGACATTCTTTCAAAAAGAGGTGAATCCTGCACTGTGCTGCACGGGAGGATTTGCTCTCCATACAGTGGGGTCAAAACCAAAGCCTGTTTCCCAGATGGGGTTTGCTTGACTTTTTAAATTTTTTTTTTTGAGCCCTGCCTTGTTTAGAGCTCCGTAAAAAGTTAAGTTTCACCACTGTAAGTTATATCAGAATTTGCCTTCTGAATGCACGTTTACACAGTGCAGTCTTCCTGAGGCTGCAGGCAGGTGCCTCCAACTAGTTGCCTGGAAAATCAGCTTCCCTGTAAACAAGCTAGATAATCAAGAGCAGATAAAAGTGCCTGGATTAGCCCTGGGTATGTGTGCACATGCTGCCCTCACTCTACTATCCCAACTGTTGCTGTATTTTTACCGCCAGGTGACTGGCAGCATAGCCACGGATGCTCTGTGCTGGGGGGCTCCCCACTCCTTCCTTGCCCAGAGAAGGAGGAGGAGGCATCACAGTAGGCATTAGAAGGAGATCAGCAGCCAAACCCTTTTACCGTTTCCCTCAGTGCACAGCAGGAGCATTTTGGTCTGCAACAAGGGGAGCTCATGCTCCAGCCTGCACTCCCAGCAAGGCCAGCCCCCTTAAAGCACCATAATAGCACAGCTCACCCTTTTTTGGGTGGTAGACATGGCAATGACCAAGGCACGATACCGATAAGGATGGCAGCATGGCTGTGACCTTGCTGTCAACACTAACACGTAGGGAAGCTGCCAGCTGCCAGGGCAGGATTAGCCCCTGCAGCAGGGATGCAGCTATAGCAAAAGGAAACGCAAACTTGGCACCCCCAAAATCCACATCCCATGGCCCCAGCTTCACCCTCAGCCTTCCTGGGAGGGGAACGGGTCCCAGGTTTGAGGCTGCACACGTCTGCTCTGCCGGTGCTGCTGAGACCCTCCGGAGGTATCAGGCTTGGGAAGGACAGTGGAGTCCCTGCTGAGGACCTCTCATTGCATGGGGTCCCCGCAACACGCACCTCCCACGGCAGTGGAGGTAAGAGCTGGCACTGCAAAGCCGGAGGGAGACAGGACATTGGCACCCCTTACCTGGGCTTTGCGTGTAAAGAAGAAAACTGAGGACTGTGCTGGCCCTAACTGAGGAACAAAGTGCCGGACACTACTGCCAAGTAACCGACACAGAAAATAAGAAGCACTCGTCACCTGGACACAAGAGTTAAATGCCTTCATGCTGTTGGTGTGTTTTTCAAGTTGCAATACAGCATTTAACAAAGTAGGTTTGGCAGTTAGATTTGCATACAAATTTGCATACTGGCCTCATTAGACAAAATTCCAATTAAGCATTCAGTGCATGCAAGAATGGCAGATGCGCAGGCCTAACAGGTGTACCGTTTTATGCTATGTGATGGCTGTGGTGTTTACATCAGACACGATTATACCCTCTTCTGCCCAAGTACGGATTCATTAGCTTGCATCAGCTCCATCCATTTCCCACATTCTCCAAATCTGAAACCGTTTATCTTCTCCAGTTTCTCATCTTTTTCAGAATTATATTATCTACCCTGCTCCATTAAGAACCCCTTTTTAGCCCATCTAAATGTATTCTCATGTACGTAATAGCAGCATAATAACAAGGAAACGTATAGGAGCCTGAAGTTTCTTTTCATGCTGGTACTTACTGCTCAAAATGTTCTAGAAGAATATTAATGATGTCTGTCTTTTCACAGGTGAAGGGGACTAATCATTTGAAAGGACTCTCCATCTTTGGAAGCGTGCTGCACCAAGCAGGCCATTTCATTATCCTTTCGCAAAACACATCGAAACCACTTGGATGACACCCACATCAGTCTCCTCACTCCAAACAGCACAAACATTGTGTTACAGAACTGCCAAGGGAGGATCAGAGAAGAAAATTAGACAGAATTTTTACATTTTCTGATTCTTAAAGAGTTAGCCGGGTGGGGAGAATAATAGCCACTATTCTCAGCGACTACGCGGTGCTGGCAATAAACAACTTTTGTAACTATCATGTGTCTGTAAAAGCCCCTGATCACTTCAATCGTCTCTGCCAGGAATACAATTCCCTAAGTAATGTGCATCAGCCACCCGTAGGCTCCAGCTTTGAGTGGCCCCACAGGCGCAGTTCCCCAGAAAGACAAGCAAGCTGCACGCCCACTAAAACCACAACAGTTAAAAGATGGAGCCAATGCTTACCCTCTCAACACTGAGACTACCATGAATTTTTTCCAATATTTTCTTCCTCTAGATCAAGTTGAGATTAACCAGTCGGCAATTTTACAGTAATCACAGATTCTAGTGAGGATGTCCAATGCGAATCGTCCCAAATGGGTTTGGCTCAGTTGCAACCCTGACCTCAAATCTTAGACTATATCTACCAAATTTAAACACTGCTTCTTCGCTCTAGCTTTAATAAGGGCACTTCTACAGTGGTTTTCCACATGGGTACGTAAAACAGTAACATTCCACTAGAAGCCTCTCTCAGTTTAAAATTCATCCAGCTTTCTCCAGGGACAACCATGTTCCACCAGGAAACAGACATCTCTAAGGATAAAATGGAAACGGGCATCTCCCCTTCCTAGGAGAAGTTAGAGTAGATGTCATTAATTCTCTTTTCACTTCTAATCCCACATATTACTTTCTGCTGGAAGAAGACTTCGTACCATGGTAGCCCCAAATTGCTGGGCAGTCTCCAAATGTTCATAGAAGCATGGTTTCTACCTCAAGGAGTTGACCGCATAATCTGAAATGGGACATAAATGAACTCAAATGGTAAGAGGAACACGCATACACACCCTAAGATGAGTGAGCAGATGACAGCAGCGCCCTGATGATGCTGAATGTTCTGCAGCAACAGCAGACTCCTCCTCCCACCCTCGTTCCTCATGTAGGTCCTACTCATTAACCTCTGTGTGAACACAGCGCTTGTGCCATCTTTGGTCACCAAGAGATCTGAGAGAGAAGTCGGGAAAGTCATAGGGATGCAGAATCCAATCAGCAAAACACTAATTACATTTCTCCAAAATGAAGTTGCCAGTGCAAACCCGTTTGCATTTTTTCAGCTGAAGTTTCTTGCTCAGCTTGTGGCAGTGACGGTCACAGCATGTTTCTTCTGCTGTAGTTCAGGAAAGATTTGCTGGTTGCGCCAATCCAAGGCAGAGCATGCAGGGGCTGATGCAGCTCCTTTGCACCTGGACAGAAGCCTGCTAGGTAACTCTGTATAGAGGTGATCTGTTCAATTCTCAGAGGAGCTTGGCTGAAAGCTCAGATCCAGAGAGACTTTCTCTTCCTCCCCTAGATCTTGCTGGGCCTCATGTTACCTCTGCATGTTCAGCTTATCTGTTGATTTTAAATAAGGATAATTTAGATATGCTTTCCTCCTGAACTACATAATTTTAGTGGATGAGATGGGAACACTGTGCTCAGCTAAGTGCAAAGAGCCCATTAAACTCACAAACGGGACAAAGCAAAAGCACACTGGGGCAAAAACCAGGCTGCCTTTACCCTCCCCAGGAAAGACTTTTCCTGTAAATGGGGGTGTACTTGACTAACCATGAGCACGTGAGCTGGAAATCAGTGACTACTACTGCCCGGGGAGCCGGGCAGAAATGTCATCGCAGGGTCACGCTCACACACTTTACCACCTCCTGGGTGAGTAAGGGCTCATTAAAGCACCACCCGCTGCAGGGGTGGTGCAGCCGTGTCTCTTCCAAAAGGAGCTGCCTTTCCTCCTGCCAGGGCTAAAAACAAGCGGTCAGTGCTCACTAGGACTAAACTCCCTTCGGTTTGAGGCCCTGAGGGACCTCGTTCAGCCAGAGCAGACTGGGTTGAGTCTACGTGATACTTTGCAGGAAGATAGGAGCTTGCTCAGTCCCGACAGGGAGCCCGCCCAGTGTAAGCTGGGTGTGGGTAGTGGCTGCGCAGCTTTAGATAGCACTGTGCTGCGAACTGGGTGGGCCAGCTCAGGAGCAGCGCTGCCGGTAAAGCCTGAGTGCAGGTTGGCTTTTCCGGCATCTACTTTCACGGAAGTCCTCCGTGGCTTAGAGGTGGCCAGGGTGGGATCACCTCCCAGCCTCCGTGACACTATCTGCCCACCTGCCTCCCCTGCCCGCAGCTCAGCAGCAGGAGAAGACGGCAAAAGCAAGCTAGAAACACAGTCACAACACTTCCTTCTCTCTGTCCTCCTGATGGCCAGCCGCAGCCAGCTCCCTCAGCCTGTTGGCATGTCTCGGTGCATTTGCATTTGCCAGGCTCACTCCCGCAGGCCTGCTGTTAC
Source organism: Aptenodytes patagonicus (assembly GCF_965638725.1). Taxonomy (NCBI): domain Eukaryota; kingdom Metazoa; phylum Chordata; class Aves; order Sphenisciformes; family Spheniscidae; genus Aptenodytes; species Aptenodytes patagonicus. Next base: position 127,066,842 of record NC_134949.1, read on the forward strand.
GAAGGGGAGCTGATCAGCAAGGGCAGCGGGTAGCCCTCTCACCACCCCCCCGTTCCCCAGGGCAGCAGAAAGGACTGAACATCCGAGTGGTGAAATACCTTCTCAGGCCTAACGTCTCCCACTCAGGAATAAAGTGGCAGCCACACTTGCAATGCCGCTCATTGCTTACCAGGGAACACCATTTCCTGACCCCTTTATTCATCTCTTGCAACTTTGATGTGATCTATTTTAAAAAATAGTTTATTTTATTTTTTAAAAAATCACAGTTTTTACATAGGGTGACCAGTAGGCTTTGCGCATGTTAATTGTTCTCAGGCAAGTAAGATCAACTGGATTCTCAGTGACAATTACAGAAAGAGCCGAGACGCACACAAGGTATGCAGGCCTGGCTATGCCTGCAGAAGAAAGATGTGGCATCTCTCACCGAGCAATGAAGGATGAGTGTGGGAACGGGAAGGCAACGGTACTTCCCAGAGAGCCCTAACAGGAGAGTGAATTCTCTGTTTCTCATTAGTGAACTGTTTGGTGCAATTGCATACCTTGCTCAGCGAGACGTATTATGCCAGTGACATCTGTGGGGAGAGCCCGATACCTGTCACTTCTGTTCGCCTGATATGGGACGTCAGAACCCAGACCAGAGCAGGAGCACCGGGCGCTGCACCAAAGCACAAGCGGCATACACGAAGGGGAATTGAGCAGAGGAGAAGACACATCAGGCCAGAGGGGGAGCTGGAAATAGGGCTCTGATGGCTCATGCAGTCCTGCATCCCCCAGCAGGCACACCAGCCTCCTTCCCATGCCCAGGAGGCAAGAAGCAGCTCTTGCTGTGCCGCATGTTCCCAGAAGGGGATGTAGCGGGAGGCCCAGCCACAGACTGGGTCCCCCAACTTTGCCATCTCTGTACCAGCGTGGGGAAAGACGGGTGCCAGGGCAGGGTGGCATGGGGCAGGCAAGGAGGGAGACGGGGCATTCCCTACACGCTGCCAGCAAAGCCCCTCGTGAGGCCACAGGGCAGTAAGTGAACTGGGAACCTCCTAAGAATTACAGTAGTTGTTATTAATTCACGCACGGATTTCCCCTGTGCTATCTAGGTAATGCTTCAGTCTGTTGGGCTTCCCAGCAAGCATAAAAGAGGCAGACAGGGTGAAAAAGCCTCTTGCTTTTTGATTTATTCAACACATTTTCAGTGCCTCCCTAAACATACCCATTGCTTATTAACAGGGAGCAAAAATGCAGCAGCAGCTTTTCCTTGCTGGTACCTGACACGTCCAAATGGAGCTGCTATACCCAACTGTTACCCAAGCTGCTGCATCTGACCCAACAAGCGCTTTGAGTTTTAAGCCATTAACCTTTTATGCAGAGGACTCTCTCTATAGCTGCAAAGGTGAAATAGTCAGGAGAACTGTTTTATTTTTATTTCTTTTTACGGTAGATCCTACCTGTGCTGGGTTACAAACCCAAAACAAAGAGTGGCTGAAACTTCCTCCTGGCTGTACCACGCAGTGTAGAGAAGGGACAGAGCCTGATTTGATATGACTATTTTTAACAAGCAATTTAAAATCGTATATAGCTGGCTTTACACTGAGCAGAGGGGGGTCCCTGGGGTCTTTTGTCCTAATTTGGCTACGGGTTTTTTGGTTGTTTGGTTTTTGGAGAGCTTTTTTGTTTTTTAATGAAGGCAGTGGCAAGAGTGGGAAAAGGCTGAAAACTCAGTCTTATGACATAATGACAAAAGTTCCTATGTCTTTGTATTAAAACAAGCAGGTAGAAACTACCTTTCTGTCTGAAGACACTCTCTTAAGAAATTTCAGGAAAACTGAGGACAGTCCAACCAAGATTTTTATTGTTCTTACTAGAAGTTGCCTGACACAAAACAGTTCTGGTATTCAGGAAACGCAGTACATGCAAATCTTAAGACAGTGACTAATTACTACAATTATTATTTCCTTGAAGATAAGAAGCCTTCACTTTCTAATGGCTAGTTTACTTGCTGAATACTGTTGGCCTTAGATATGATGATGAATTATTATTTCAGGTAAATCTAAATGGTACATAGATAATATGAATTCTTGCATAGGCCAGAAATAGGAAAAAAAATCAGACCGATGTTGTTTCTTATTTAAATAGCTGGTGTGTCTTATCCTACCTTTCTTGAGCTTTGGAATATTAGAGAGCAAAGGAAGCACTGCAATGTGAAATACTGCAGTTATAAAGGGGAAAAGTCAATGGAGAAATTCAAAACGCCCAGCATTGCAGAAAACTAACTAGAATTTATAGCAGATGCTGCCATCTTGACAACATGCTGATGAGAAAATATAGTAACACAGTTCTTAGTTAAAAGCACAAAACCCTGGTGGGCTACAACACAGCTGTAAAGGCAGTTAATCAAGCTACGCGCCTAAAAACCTGCAGAGACGGAATGCCAAAATGGATGTTTTAATTGGTGTTTTTCACATTGAGTACTGTGTTTCATAACTGCCTTTCCCCAGTAGCCACTTCAGAAAGGATTAACAGCAACAGCTACTTGCTTACACTGTACTCTTCTTTAACATAAGGCATAGAAAACTCAACAGTGCCAGCATATACTGCTCCCTGGCTATCGCGCAGGATTTAGGCTGCCCCCTTCTCCTCCCACCGCGACTGAGAGGGGCGAGGGCCACAAGCTGTTTAATGGGTATTGTTCTCTTCCCATGTACAAGTGAAGTTTAAGCCAAAGATGACAGCAAGATACAGTACAAGGTGAGGGTCTCCTTACTTTGTGTTAGGAAGCACTTTGAGTGTCCTACTAATGGTTGGGGTTTTTTTTAATATATATATATGAGACTAGGTTTGACGGTCCTAAATTAAAATTTCCATTCCAGATGAGACTACTAAATTATTTTTTGTATCCCTACGGACAGCATGCAGAAGTTCTATATCATGCTTGCAGGTGTAAATCTGATTGATCTCAGACAAGTGAACAAGCATACAAAGCTTTTCCGTCGAGAGCTCGAACCTTGCTGTTAATAGGGGGGGCTCCATGACTGCGTTAATGTCATATTTGCTTCTACCCATATTTGCTTCGTGCTGATTCTCTGGAGTTAATACATCCACCTAGCTATCATGTACTGTTTGAATTAAAAGTTGAATTAAACAACCAACAGTACCTAACTTCCATATCCAATGAACAGCACAAACAACATAAACTCTTACCAAAAGTCATTGAGACTCAAGGCTGTAAGTACCAATTAGAAAATGGAGGGTAGCTGCTCCCAGATGTTCAAGTTATGCACTCAGGAACACCTGCCTTATGCATGCGCAAACGCATCCATTATCCCTACTCACAGAAGAGGGATGGGGGGAAAAAACCATAGTATTAAAAGAAATACATTGCTGGTGCTGTGATCTGTCTTGAAGACAAAACATCAGGTCACACAACACATTCTTCATCTGCATAATGGTTAGTCACAGCTGTGGTCCAGCCTCCGAGGCACCCATAGCCAGGGTAGCTCAATTTGGAGATGAGCTCTGATGGATTTTAGCTGTTAATCCCTGCAGGATGCGGTGGCCTTACACCACAGGCTTGCCGAGCGTCACACGCTACACATGAGACTTGTGCAATCATCATTGGTGGCGAGGTGCATTTGCCCACGTGCTGGCCATGGCATCCCCAGCGCTGGCCACAAGCCATGACACTGCTGCTTGAGGACCTCAGCACTGAAATGGGGCTTGTGCTCAAAGGTGCCCAGGAGAAGAACCGCCACTGCCGCAGCCCCTGCTGGGGTGGGTGACAGCCCGAAGCGAAGGATGATGCCGGGGAGAAAAGCAAAGACAAAAACAGTCACAGTGCAGAGCAAAAAGCCTGAGCATTCTTGTTTTGAGTAGCAGGGGTGGAGATCAGCGCACCTGCGGGCCGCTGCCGGGCTGTGCTCCGTGCCCTGCTCCTCTGCTCAAAGCAGCCATGTGCCAGGTCAGTTGGCACCGACCTGCGAGAGCTCGCTGCCCGCACGTGCATACAGGTGCGGCCTTCACGTGCAGGTCCCTGCCTTCTGCAGGGACATTTCACCTCCTTGCAGCCCTTGGTTTATCCCTCAGCTGCTCCTTTGCCTTCCAGAGTCACGTTAGTCCCAGAGAGGGTTTTTTTCACAGAATTTCTACTCCAACCTTGACCTGACTGAGGGAAGGGGATGTGCAGAAGGTGGCTGGGTTAAAGAGTGCTGATGTGGGTTATCAAGCAATGACCCACTTCAGGATTGGAAGAGCCTTTACTTCTAGTTCTTGCAGGACTTTCCAGAACCCCGTTTTCAGAGGTGCACAGTAACTTACACAAACACATTGGAAATGGAGATCTGTCAGCCTCTACAGCCATTCAATTCTCTAGCCATTTTTCTTTCCAGCCTCTGCATCTACAACTTGACAAATCATGTCCCGCCTGTTTTTTCTCTCCTTTGCGAACTACCACACTCAGCTGAGTCATCCCAGCCTCCTTCACACCACATCACCAGGACTGATGGCAGCAGGGACAACCAGTAAGAGTTAAGCCCACAGGGCTTTTCCTTTTCAGATCAAAGCACTTCATACAAAATATTTCAGCAAAGAGCAAAGAAAGCTGAAGCAGACTTTGGAGTGTATCAAAATTGGCAGCAACTTTTTATTAGCCTGAAGGTAAAGCAACTGCATTGTATTAGGATGCTTTTTTTTTTTTTTTAAGAAAGGAACATTTTTCTTTACAGACATTTCTGTTTATAGAGTAAATATGCTTTCAAAGTTTTGTTAAAAATGTAAGGACTGTTCTAAAGCATGCTACTGGGCTGCATTTGATTAGGATTCCTTCCTGCTAGGACGGATAAAAGGTCACTGTTCAACAATGTGTTGCTGAAGGGGTTTCAGTGAAATCCCAGCAATGGGGGTAGAAAGCCTATGTTTCGGTTTAAAATGCTGAGGAAAAGAAACTCAGTATTGTTTCAACTTTCTCCTTACCAGAATTTTTAAAGGCTCCTTGGATTGTCAGTGCTCAGGAGAGAAGAAGGGGAGTCGCACAATCACCACAAAAAAGTCTAGCGCAGCGTGGGGTGAACTTACGTGGCCTACAAATACCCCTCGCAACAGTTTGAAGGTTCCCGGTTCGGCTATAAAACTACACCCTAGTTGACACATCCCCTTTTTGCTAGGCACACATACACGCTTCGGTTCAAGTTCAGAAAATAAACACAAGCAAGCGACAGCAGGTTTAACCACTAGAAATAAACAGTTCAAATACCAGGGAGAGAAGTGTTGTCTCACTCTCTGTAGCAGTGGTATTCACTCCTTTCCAATGATTTGCATGTGTCTAACCGTTTTCCATTCAAGGTGTAGGCACGCTACAGTGGATTTAGACCTTCCAGCAAGTTTCCTTCCTCTAATCGCTTTTCACAGACCCCTTCAAAGCAGTCCACAGACACGCATGGCCTCCCAACTTAAGCTCAGGAACTGTTGCGTGCAGAACAGGAAACATGAAATGGAATAGGAAAGGAAAGGAAAATTTGCACGAAAAAGAACAAAAAGGTCTGAATCGTCTGCCAGATATCACATCCCACATCACTCCCACACGCCGCGATCTGTCACGAGTTCGAGCGTTGGAAAGAAATTTTGGGTTTCTTCCAGGACAGCAGGCAGGGTGGGGATCACAAGAGCACGCCACAGCCAGCGAAGATCACTGCCGAGGTCTACCGGGCGCTGAGAAAACAGCTGGGGAAAAATATCCCTCAGGGACAGGAATTGCCAACGTGGCAGACTCCTACCCTTTAGAAGTGTAACAATACGGACGTTCATGCCGAAACCCCATATAGGATCTGCAATCAACCCAAAGAAAGCAGTTATCAGTGTCCTCCTCAAAAGATTTTCCTCCTCTGTGAGTAAATGGTTTTGTTTATGCACATGGACTCGTACCACTCGACATCAAAGCTGCTAAAGAGAAGGTAGGGTTCAGCAGAAACCTCTGCAGTGAGCAGGAGTGTCACAGAGAACAGGTGACCTGCCCTGTCAGCCCCTGCAGGAAAACCCCACAAGCTCACAGACTCCAGCATCCCTGCAACTCTTCCATGCTCAGATAAGAGCATCAGCAGCAATTCTTGGGACCAGCCCACATTATCTCAGATGACCTGTCTAAAATAATGGTTTGATGACACAAAAAAAAAAAAAAGACCTGCCTTTGGCTCATGCCACCACTTCAGAAACAGTATTACCTCGTGACATGCAGAAACGGTCCAATACAGACTCCTGCTACAGATTCGAATTCGTTCAAAAATTTTGCAGTTTGCTACATGTATCAGCAGGCTTCATGCCGAGTAAAGAATCATTTCTTCACCAACAGCCGGCAAAAAGGCACATTGGAGCTTTTTCCTCCTGCCCTGCCTAGTTCACAAGCAGTGTGAGTACTGGCCTGTTTTTGGTAAGATCATACTACTGAATCTGTGCACGACCAATCTCCTCACCTGAACAATCACAAAGCTACACCCTGGGGCTGGAGTTTCCTTAATTGCTTCCACAACTGCTTTCCCTAGAGCCCCCTCTTAAATTAGATGAACACCAGAACTACAAAGTTTCAATAGCCACCATCACACAGCAGGTATCTCGGTCTCCAAGTCACCATCCTCAATCGTAATATCAAGTGCTTCAGATGGCAATTTCTCATCCTTTCTTGAGGACCAAGAAAAAAAAATGTGCATCACCAGTGTTGTACTGATGCATTTACTGCTCCAGATACAGTCGAACGGTTTCATCTCACACATGCAACTGTCCTTCAGCAGACTGACATTACAGGGTTTCGTAATCCTAGCTTCTATTCAACGTGGGATGTAGGCAAAATACCGGGAAGTTTGCCTACCTGCCGTTGAGCTCCATTACTGACATTCAGCATCTTCCACTGGAGAAGGGGAGGCTACAAATTGTCAGCAAACCAAGCAGCTGGGCCTCACGTCTGCATTTGAGCTCTAAGTTTAAGCCTTTTACCACATTCCCAACCTAAATATAGGAAAGCATTTGCTCCTTTTATATGACATCACATATGTACACATACACAATGATGCACTGCAGAAATAATTACTTCTAATACAGCGAAGGACAGACACCACCTTCCCAGAGCAGAGAGGGCAAAGCATGCATGAGAACGGGACCCTCACCAGTCAACAGTACAAATCAAGGAACTACCCAAGCCATCTCCGAGGAAACGGCAAGGACTCCAGGTAGCACAAGCGCCTTCAGGCACTCGGGGTGCTCAGACAGTAGCCCCCTCCTAGGACTGGGTCTCCAAGCCAGGCCACCTCTTTGCCATGAAAGCCAGCGAGCCACTCCATCGGGCCAGCCTGGTGGTTCAGGCACTCTCTTGAAAGACAGAAAAACACATCAGCTCAGAAGTCTTTGCTCCAGATTATGTAAAGTCAGGTCCGTTTATCTCAGCTGACTCTCTAATAAAAGGGTTATTGTACCTGAGGGGGTAAAAACTCCTCGTCAGGCCCAAACATACCTACCTCCCACCTTCTCCTTCGTCCAAGACCCAGCATAAATCCAGGAGCACTCAATTGATTTGGTGATACCCAAACAAGATGCTTCAGATCCCTGGTACGCAGGTATTGGACAGAGGGGGCTGAATCGCTACGCGAGACCATAATCTTTGTGGACATGACACTGCATACTTATGTCATGTAACTGTACACGTAGTAGAAACTACTTCACATTTTATTCATGCCAAGGCAGCTCCTGCCAGAATTGAGGCTTTTAACCAGGACAGACAATACCACTCCTGACACTTCACAATTTTTGTCCAAAGAGACCTCTGCCAGGCAGAAGGTTCTTTACTTAAAAGTAATCACCGAAAGAAATCAGACCCTGGAGGTGAAGGACTGGCTCTGTGTTAATGCATGCAACGCTCTATCCTTCAGGAGGCACTTCCAGACAGAAGGAATATGAAAATCCATGTGACATCCTACAGCACGAGAAAGGCTCATGGCCTCCGGGACACACAATAAGGACAAGACTGCAATTCTGAGCAGACATAAGCAGCAAGTTCTGCTTCACTGCTGAATACCTGATATTCTCAAAACGAGCTACATCTCAACAATGTCATGTGTGTAACTAGAATTTGAGTGCAAATTTTTTAAGCATCCAGATACTCCAAAGATGACAGCTATGTAAAGAGACCTAGAGAACTATTCATGGTTCATAGGCTAATTCTGAATACTTTTAACGGATTGTATGGATTTCTACACCTGATTTTATGAAATACATTATATTCCATACAGACATGATGCCATCTGGTAGATGAATGCATACCTTCTGCCCCGTGATGAAGCAACAAGTGATCCCATACGGCTCTTACCGATAACTTTTCAAACAGATGTATTTCTTGGCTAATTGCACCATGAAAGAGTCCTTGTTGAAAGAAGCAGAATGCACTCCAAGTTTTGCTCACAGGCCTCTCAAATCATTCTCACAGACACACTAGGATCATATTGCAATAGAAGGATCTAACACAAAGTTGACTGACACATTTTACTTTTACTTTCCAGTGCATAACATCTATTTTTGCACTTCTTCCTATAGAAATATGCCACAAGTAAGAAGCAATGGATTGGAAGCTAGGCAGAATCCCTACCATATAAACTGAATATAAAGGGTAAAAACAGAGATTGTGAAGTCTCAGCTAAAACCTTTCATATACAGCAAGAATTTTGCTGCATTCCCTTTCCCATAGCCAGGTACACTGTTAGTTACATTAACTAACAGACCTTTTAAAAAGTTAAAAACAAACCAAAAGAAACAAACAAAAAAACCACGTCAACTTTATTCAGTGCACTTCCACCTGAAGAAGAAAGCCTGAACACAGTAGGCAAAAAGAAAATCCTGTTTCAAGGAAAATACCATCTCCAATATTCATATATCATGCATCAGAGATTACTAGGACTGAACCGCTAACACTTGTATGCTGCTAGAAGCTTAGGCGTATTGTAAATGCATTATCCGCTGCAAGCAGGATATTGTCCTATCAGGCTACCTGAAAACCTGAATAAAAGTTTAAACCATTCTTATTCATTTTACATTTAAAAACAGTCCGCAGTCAGATCAGTTCCTTTCAGCAAGGTAAAAGTTACAAGCTAACAACAGGGTCATAGCGCTGATTCTTCAGTCTTCATCTTTTTTGTTTGTCCATTCGAACCACGTTGCAGATCCTGCCTTTTCTTTTTCTGCTGCTGTAACCTTTCCTCTTTTCTCTGTAGGTAGGCGGCCATGTTATCAAATGAAGCCTTGTAGAGACTGCTGTAGTGGCTCTCCGCGCCAACAAAACCTGCAATTGGGCAACGCAAGATCACAACACAAGTGTTAATTCCCTTAGCGGTCTCACCAGTTACTTCCTGTACTGTAATTCTAGATAGTGGCATTTCAACTCATTTACTGTGGTCCTATCCATTTTATTAAGTATCAGCATTTACACTGTGCAAGCCTGATTTGTGTTGGTAAGCATCTGTCCTGAATTCACACAGCCAAGCATAGCCTCCATTTTCAGGCTAAAAAATTCGCAGAGAAGCCAATTTTGACCTGACGTTGAAGCGAGGAGGGCACACAGCTCTCTTTACATGTTGGACACCTGCAGACTTCAAAGCTTCTGTTTTTAAAATGACTGCTGTTGCAACCTATCGTTAGACATCCCATTGGAGTTGTTCCGCAAGACCTAAGCACTGCAAAGGGTGTATGATACCTAACTGTGCTTAGCTGACATGTCTCCTAGAGTATTAACTTAAAAGAAGCCCAGAGAAGTAGATTTCAAACAGTGACGTCCTCCAGCGCGTACACATTTCTAAATGTTCACCCCGATAGTTCTGTTATACCTTCTGTGAATTCAGCGTAATATTCATCACACCATCTCCAAGACTGTAAGTTTAGATGAGTCTAACAGGGAACTAACTACTATCCAAAAAAGCCCAATCAGATCGTTTGTGTAGAGAAATGTATGGAATGAGACTAGCTGGCTAGGTCCGCCTTTCTAAAAATTGTTAGTGTGGTACCTGACAAAGCCAGTTACCTCTAGTTCTCTTTGTATTCCTACCTTTTCCCACTTCCAAAAATTCTTGAGGGCAAATGCTAGGAAATCCAGTATTTGCTAGGGTTTGGTCGTGAAGCTAGTGTGCTACTCCACAGTAATGTGCATACAGCATCCCCTTCTTTCTTGTTTTCATGCTTTTTACTTTTGAGGGTCTTGCACTTGCACAGTAACCAATTTATCGGCCTTTGGCCCTGGGAGAAATTGCATGATGTCAGTTTGAATATCCATGCTACTCTCTACTTGATCAGTCTGCACTAAATCTTGCTCTATCTTTTTCTGGGATCAGTTATAACAGAATGTCAAACTGTTCAACGCGTACTTCAAGATTGACCTACGTGTCTTAAATCCTACAGAATCAGCAATCAGATGAAACAAGTTTGTAAAAGGACAATATGCAGGCATTAAAACGGGATTTAAACAATATAATGATCACCTTTTTTAAAAGAAGTAACTACCTTTTCAAGCACTAATTATGCACTGGAATAAGTGCTCACCAAGTGAGCCTCCCCCTACTAATTAACAATAATAGACCCTGTCATCTGAGCAGTCCTCCCTTCCCAGCTGCAGATGCAGCCCGCTACCGTGTGTCACGGTAATTTGCTACACTGGCTAATTATGCTCAGAACCTCTTCCCCTGCCTGCTCTTTTTACTTCTCTGTTGCTCATTTTCACTCAGACCTCGTACTTCTAATTATCTGCCCGGCTGTAACTATCAAAGTCTGCACCATCTACATGCAAACACTCTCCCTTCCAAAGGAGTACCTGACTTCCTCTTGGATTTCAAAGACTGTAACAACTTAATGACAGCTACATCCTAAACCATCCAATACTAGGTATTTTTATATTATTTTTTATATATTGTTTAATATTTATATATATATCAGAGACTTTACATTAGACTGCACATTCCTGCAACTCTTCCATCTTTATGTATGACCACCAAGAACAGACCAAAAGACCGGCGGGGACTGTAACACCTTTTTTAAGGAAGGTTCCCAGTTTCCCAGCAAAGTACAGGAGAGAAACTTCAATTAATCAACTCTCAATACGTAATGAGACATCCACTAGCACATGCTGCAACCCTTCTCTACCCTGAAGACACCACTGCCATAATTTCAGCTTCTAAATAAAGTTGGGTGTTTTTTAAATTAAAAAAAACCTGGAAACATAGGGTGCTTCTGAACTAGTAAACCATGTATTATTTTTCTGCCAGAGACTGGGGGTGGGGCAGAAATCAAAAACAAAATGAACCAGCGCTGATACCAATCAGTTTGTGATACCATCCAGGGTCACACCCTCCAGCCACAGCAAGCTCCACATAATCTGCCTTGCCAAAGTGGACCTGAATGGCCCATCTTTACAGCGAAGCTGCTCTTCCAATGGTTATTCCATTCTTACTATCTCCACTGTACTTCTGATTAAGTGTCACCCCCAGGTAGGAGACAAGACGACGATCAACAGTATTTGATATCACAGCAGTAAGACAGACTCCAGCAGCTCTGTCATAGAGTGTTGAGATACATCCCTGTGATAAGGTGTCTATGTAAAACAGTTATAATGCTACAATTCAGATCTAAATACCTACATCATTTTGTGGTAACAGTAACCTGAACACACTTCATGATCTACACTAACTTCCATACCAGAGGGAGTGATGAAACTGAGAAAACTGAAAGATGAAGCAACTTCATCAGCCAGCTGAAGTGACCTGAACTCTAATCTTGCTCCTAAATCGTATGCTTTAGCTGTAAAAATTGCATTTCCTGAGCCTTTAGGCCAAATTTCTCACCTTCAAACACTGTCCAGTTGTCTTGAAGATATTTTGACATCTTCTGTAACCCTTTGTCATCAGTTACAACCTGGGAAAAGAAAGAACATTGCATGGTATTTTGGGAATAATAAACAATCTCATGTTTCACAGCACACTGAAAAATGGAACAGCTCTCAGAAGACTACAATGAAAGGAGAGCAAATGTAAGCCCTCCATGATCTCTTTTAGGCTCCTTTAGTCCTATAGGACTGCTATAGAAACCTGGCCTGAGATCACATGTTCTGCTGGGGAAGCTTTGCAGCTTGAAGGAAAAGAAAATGGATTCCCACTTACTAATCTGTGGGGAAAAGGAGTATCACAAGAAACACGTAAGGGTCAAAGAACATACTTAGAAGTTTCATTTAAAACCACTTCACAACTATACCATAATTAGCTGGGAACTTACAAGGATAACAAGCAAGTTTCCAGTTGTTTAATAAGCTATTACAGAGAACTTGATAGCACATCCCTCAAATTTGACTCCCTGTTCTCAGTGAAAAAAAATCCCCTTAATGCTCCCAGAATGCCTCGTCCCCCAGAGGATCCCTCTGAAGCAGGCACAGGGAAGGCTGTGTGGAAAGCATTCCTGAGCAAACCACAACAGGATTTTGTTGTTTTGTGGGTTTTTTAAATAATCAAGTGTAGCACACAGAAAGCACGGGCAATGGTTTAAAGTACTGAGCGCAAGGCTGACAACCACTCTGCTTGATCCCGAGATGCCAGCTTTACCAGAGAAGAGACTGCTATTCGTAACAAGCTCTCAGCAGCTTTGCATTATATGCAGGTGAGAAGTAGAACAAGATGTGTATCTATGACTTTTACTCCATCTCAAAACATAAAGAGAAGTGTGCCATTTAGCTTTCATGGAACATAGTTTACTCCATCTTTGTTACGGCCTCAAGACAACACAAAACTTTCAGGATGTTAGCATAGCAAAAGCATCTACCTTCCACTGTCCATCACATGGTCTGTACAATTGAAGAGGAGCTTCATTGTCTTCCTGCAAAATCCACAGATCTCCCGTTTCGTCAAATGCAATGTCCCAACCTTTATGTTTCAAAGAGATTTGCTGTCTGTAAACTAGCTGGTGGGCAACGGCATCAAGCTGAAAGACGCAGACTGTGGGAATACTTTTGAGAGAAAAAACTTAATTACCATTATTACCAAATCCACCTACAGCCATCACTTGTACAGCAAATTACAAACACCCACTCTAATTCCAAACAGAGCCAAAGCAAAGTCATTAGGAATTGCAAAAAACTCTAGCACTTCAAGTGCAGTTTGCTTACATGATCTGAGGCAGACGCTGTAAATACCTAACACGTCAAATGGCTTTTCAAGTGTTATATGAAAGAAAAAGCAGTCAACGCTGCCTTTTCTTTAAAAAAAAAAAAGGTAGTAAAGGTAATTTCATAAGGATTACTAAGGATTTATATAAGGAGTGTTGCATCACAGCACACTGGCCTACAGGGCTTCACTTGAAGGAGTATGTAAGCTGAGCACCAGTCAAAATAAAACAGGAAAGGAGTTACATGCCGAGGAGGGGAGGAGGGAATGAGAGGGACAGGAAACCTTGACGTGACTGAAGAACAGGACTCTGGCACTGCACTCATCTCCACCTTTCCCATCAGCACTCACTCCTCTAACAGCCACAGCCTCTACGTGCAGAGCTTCCTAACCTCCCTTGGACAGGTCCCCCAGTTGCCAGGCAGGACACCTTGCCTCCCTCCTGAGTGGCCTACCAGGTCCACATGACAGCGCTTTTTAGAAACGCTGAGCTGCAGAGCTGGAAATAAAAGCCTGATGCAGAGCACGGCACAGCCCCTGGGCTAAGTGACACGGGCACAGCCCTCGGCTGACACGGCTTCCCCTTCCAGGGCCAGTTTGGATGCCCATGCAGAAGGTGTGATGGGAAGCAGCTAAGGCTCCTCGCTCTGGCGAAGAGTAAGTCCACTGAGGGGACAGATTGCCAGTTTCACTGTACAGGCAGCTCTGGCAATCTCTTTCCTGTTGGCAAGCTTTCGTCAGGAAGAACAGCTTCCTTGGCAGGCTTATGGTGCTGTGGAAAGAGAGGGGAAGAGGGCTGTCCATCCCCGCAAGACATTTCTCTGCCAGTTGGATTTGTAAGGTTCCTCAGTGCTTTGGCCCTTCAGCTCCCAAGCACTCTCTCCTTACGCAAACACACACATTTGAACCCAAAAGTCAACGTAGCCTCTCCAGTTTTAAACTGAAGCAATGCTGTGGTTTTAAACAGAATGGCCAAACCCATTTACAGAATACAGTATCAGAAGTTTGGCTGCTCCATTGCCACAGCACCCTGAAGAAAATGGGACCCAAAACACACAGGTCAGGCACAGCAATTTAGGGAGACATCCTGAGCACCGAGCAGGGCTCTCGTGCATCCTAGCCTTGCATTTCCTCCCGTGAGGGAAAGGCATCACAAAGTCTGCAAAATTTAACTAAGCCGGGTAACCCTCATACTCATCCTCTGCACTCAGACCAAGTACAATAAGGGACTCAAAAGGCTCCCTGTGAGGCCACAGGCATGCCTGGGATGCTCGAAGATCCACCGTACCAAGTACTGCAGGCTAGGGGAAAGTTAAGACAGCCAACAGGGAAAGCTGCTCTTGCCTTTGCAGGAGCTGTGATGATTTTAGCCATTACTCCATTTATTCTTACCAGTCACACAGAACGGCAACATAACCACCTTGACAGCAGTAGGTTATTCTTGACACAGGGTATTTCTATTAGGAAAAGAAAAAGAAACATCCTTCTAAGTTAAGACCATTTATGGGCAGAAAATTCACATTCCATTTCATGTCTTAGCCCTTAAAATTTAGCAGATGTCTTAATTTACAGCAAGTTAAGCAACATAATTACCTTTAAACTGCAGTCAAGTATATTTTTGTACCAGTGTTTGCTGGTTTATGAAGTTTTCCGCACTTCTCCCTTCACAGCCATCCAAGCAGAGATCAAATGTAAAGGTTTTAGTGAACTAGTCTTAATAGGCAAACTAACAGATGAAGGAGAAGTACACCACCTTCAAACATTCTCTCCTGTAATGCTAATGGCAAAAACATCAACATTAAGCCTGCTCATCCAAGATATCACACTAGCAGCTTAGAGATTATAAACACAAGCCATTAGCTGCTGTTACGTTTGTTAAAAAAAGAAGATAGTGATGCATAGCTAATATCCTGGCTGCTTTGTCTCTGTTTTCAACCTGTGTCTGGGTGAAGCCATACCCCTAACATAAAATAAGTTCTGAAGAACAAGGCAAGACTGCCTGAGGCCATTTTCCTCATTAAAAAACAAACAAACAAAAAATCCCACAACCACCACCACCACCACCAAAAAACCCCAAGCCACACTCCTAATTTAGAAGATACATAGTTTTATCTGGGAGAGAATCAGAGAAATACCTTTGCTGCACAAACTATGCTGCTTGAAGTATATAACAACTGATTTGAGGCTCCTTGAGTGGGAAGTAAGAACTTGGGAGGAGCAGAGAAACTGCAAGAAGATGCCCTAGGGTGCTTTTTCAAAAGTATCTGTTATATAATGTGAAAGACAAAACTGCAAAGGCAAAAGGCTGGTTCTCAAGTCTATTTTATAAGTAGCGATAACACCAGCACTTCTGATTAATAAAACCTTCCTACTAGAGAAGTAGTGAGTTATTCCCTTTAGGGCAGGGGAAATACATCTTCTTGACACTCTGCTGGAAGAATTCAGATGCATCCTCAAGTCTTCTTTCCTTTCACCCCCTTTCCAGCCTTCACCTCTTTCCCTAACACGATACTGCTCACTACTGGTTCACCAGGTTAAGCTGAATTTGGGAGTAACCATGGGATTTCACCCTTTGAGCTACCAGCTGATGTATAGGCATTGTCAGGGTGCTTGTTTCAGAATTTTGCAATCAATGTAGGAAAGCAAAACAAGTTGTACAGCTTCCAAACATTCAAGTCAGCAAGTTTAATACCAGAAGCTAACTATTTTGTCAACAGCACATGATGCAACTACAAAAAGATAAACCAACTGTGGGAAAGAAAGTTAATTAATGGTATAAATATACCTGAAAAACAAGGTTACACAGTGCATCTCCAGCACAAGAGAAAAAAAAAAAAAATCCATTGTGTGATACAATCTCATGGGGGTAAGCAAGAACAATGGCATGCACACACTTCTCACTCACATACTTGACTGCCTGTTTGGACAGAAGAGGAGCACTTTATAAAAATCATTATCAAAAGGATGATACGTTTCAGAGCTCTTGGGAACAGATGGGACTAATCTCTTGCTACTTTGCAGAAATACTAAGTTGTTAGTCCATATTTAGCATTGGGACCCAGGACCCGTTTAATACAGACATAAAAAATGCTTACAGTTCCAAATAGTGAGCAGGATGAGTGGGCTGAACCAGAAAGGTTCTCTGTAGCCAATACATCTAAACGTAGTTATTGCATTACGGAGCCATTTACACCACAGCTTTAGAGTAGAACTGACAGCTCCCATTGTAAACCACCAGTGGGTTCTTTAGATATTTAAGGGAACAAGCCAAGATATATGTATTAAAAAACCCGAAACCTGTGATATTTGTTTCTAATACCAAAGCTCTGCCTCTCTGCCTGTCTCATGACAAACATGCAGGGCAAGTGCAGCGATGGGAAGTGCCCACCTACACAGCTGAGTGCTTTGTCAGAGACAAAAGGTTCTGTGAACTTGAAGTAGGCAGCAGCTCTCCCCCACCCTCACTGGGGGAGGGAGGGGGAGGCTTTTTTGATTTGAACCAAGTATTATTCACAGCTGGACAGAGACAAGAAAATGCATCTTCTTTGCAAGCTCTTTTCTTTCCATGTGTGGGTAAGTTAACAATCAGTAAAGTGAATGCAAGTCCCAGAGCAGTATCTTGTTCAAGGACAAGCCTATGAAACCACTTAACTTAAAAGAAGAGCTACAAGAGCAGTCTGTGATAAACAGATGTTCACTTGATACTCTCTGAACCTATTCAGCATTTATATGACACCGTTATCAGCCTGCCAACACCTTAAAATTAACTTTTGATGTCATTTGTGAGAAGAGGTGACCTTATAAAAAATTAATATACTGGAGCACTGGGGTAGAGTTGTGCAATTCATGTTCTGGACTTTAAACAAGCTTCTGCTGTCAGGAGGATCAGATGAGGTGAAAGCTCCAAAGCAGGAAAAATATTTATATAGCACTACAGAATTAGAGAATTACTCCCATTCTAGTGGGAAAATGAACTGAGGATCTGCAACCCATCAGCTGAAACCAATGCTACACTGCTCAAAAACACTCCTACATTCCCAAAACAAACATATATTCATCATCTGCCAAGCAAAATAAGCCCACATTTATGTGCTCACGTGACCCACCATTACTGATGATTCCATTATCATTGTGCTCCAAGTTGTGTTTCAAGCTTCAGTGCATTCACAGTGGTTATCAATGGTAAAAATGAAATGCAACGCGAAAGAAACAACACTTATATCCCCATCTGATCTTTGGTTGCCAGAGTCATTTGCATACAGCATGCTCGTTACAACCTACAAAGTGCTGACTCAAGAGATTGTTCCCTTAAATTCAGACAATAAATGTCACACCAGGTTGTGAAAATTATCTTTGATGCTCCTGGATGCACAGCACGACTAACTACTACCACCAGCCGTCATCTCTGGCATTTCTAGCACTATGACGCCAGCAAAACACAAGTCTCCTTTCCCCTTTGGTCCTGCTGGCCATCGAGGCAGTAATTGTTCTGAAAGAAGTACATATTGACAGCTGTGTAGCAATACAGCGCAAAGGTGGCAATGCATCGCATTAAGGTTTAAATCTGTCATTTATCTGTCTGTAATCACTGGGACACTGCCTGATCACAAGTATGTATGAACTCTGGAAGTCAACTGAGTCTTCTGCGCCCCTCAAGCACTGTGCAAATTTAGTGTCATCGGAGACAGATTTTAGAACGCCTGTAAGAGTGGGCAGTAAGCAGAATTTCACAGATTCAAGGAACAGGCCAGCCTGAGGCTTCCAAGACCACTGTTAGGAGAAACATATGGCAGTGGATAGAAGAATTGCAAAACACTGCAGGAATACAGCTTATTAACTGCTGTGTTATATTTATTAACCCCCAGTTTGTGGGTTTTCCCTTTCTGTCATTGCTTACTGACACCAAGGTAAAGAAGCTAAGCAGAGACTCCTCAAACAGCCAAAGGGCACCCCAAATTTCTACTGAGAGACTCCATCAGCATAAAGAGTATCCTACGGAAGGGACTTCATCATGTGTGTTAGGAGACAAGGCAAGTATTACTAAACTACATTCAAAAGCCTTCAAAAACATTCTAAGAGTTGGAAATTATTTTTTAAATCAGTTCCTGCTTGCAGCAACAAGTTTTTTTCCTCTAACATTTGTCAGTTTATCCAATGCTATGTTCAAGGTTTATTATATAGTTTAATATTATTTTTTTATAAACTTGTTTGTAAGCAATGGAGTTAGGATTCAGTGTGAGATCAAGCATCGTTAATTTACATGCAAGCTACCTTACTAAATGCTAAGCCAGTCTAAGCAACAAGTAGCATTTTTTAAATTAATAATAGGATTCCCCACCTCACAGCTAGTTGCTTACTAGTCCTCAATGATCCAATAAAGCTAGAAGGCAAAGTATTTTAAAATAAAACCATTCTTCCCTCCAAAAGAAATGCCTTGCAACATTACTGCAGACATGGATTCGATGGCTATCACGTCACGTTGTTTCAGCAAAGCACTCTCATTAGCTACTTTTGAACACAAAGATAAAACACTTTGCCTCTGAAACTCCCTGAGCCACTTATTTTCAGAAGGCTATATGTGGTAAAGTAATTTTGTAGGTTTGCCTCAATCTTAATTCTCCCTTCCTCACTCAAATCCTGTAGTATAGATACTACCCTGAATTCCTGCTAACAGGTACTCTAGGCCAAAACCAAGATTTCCAGTATCTAAGCTTTGAATGCTGTGATGAAAGTGGCTGCCTTCCTGGGCTTATGTACAGACACAAAGTTGCACATTATTACTCCAACACAAAGAACAACTTGCTGATGTCTTCTGCACAGAAAAAAACCCTTGAGTTGTCAGGTCTGTCCCTAGGACCTCGGTGCTTCCATGGGTTGTGCTCCCAGTTCAGCAACCGGGAATCCCACTAACAAGATCAAACCAGACCTACATGGACAGCAAAGAATCTCTTGAGAGATCCCCAGGAATGGCTCCCAACTGCTGGGAGAGGCCGAGCACAACATACTTCGACTAACCAAAACCAGAACAAAACACAAGGGAGGAAAGACAGAACTTTTCAATTCAGCTTCAGCCTGGATACAAATTCCGCAGTGGATTTGCCTCAAGAGTCATGCATGGCTACAGGCTTCCCAGTCACCTAACAACTGGGAGACAGCGGTGGTCTTCAGAGAAAGAAGCGTTTTTAGAGATTTACATGAAAAACACACCCAGCAGGATGGGTGGTAAGATGAACAACTCTTAAACGACCCAACAGATTAGCAGCTGGCTTAATATGATGTATGCAGCAGGGGCAAGAACAAGTGCTGTTTCACTGCTAAGAGGTCGTATGCCAATTCACGTGACAAGAAAGAACAAAACCGGAGACCAAGTACTACCGGAACCACTGCTCACATCAGATTAGCATCCCAAATCACAGTAGTACCCCAAACACATATGTACGACACCACTTATGTACAGGCTGCAAGCTAAGAGGAGCTCCTGGGGTATTCAGTTTTCACATAGGACATTTTAATTTTGGACGCTGCCCAGCTTCAGAACAACCCAAAGGAGCAAGCCCAGTGTTTTGGCTCCACAGGGCAGTACTATTGCAGGTGACTGGTTACAAATGTTACAAAGCTTCTTTTTGCTCAGTTACAAAGCTTCTTTTTGCTCAGATAAATTGCAGCTTTAACACTTTAAATTCTAAGTATTTTTAAAAATGGGTCAATTTTTAGATCTTTCCAGTGTTACAAGGTATTTTCTGGCTAAGAGACTAAGACACCTGTGTTTTTGGAAAAATTTTGAAGTGAAGGCTTTGTCCAGTGTGCAGAACTTGTATTTGGGAAGAATAGCAAACAGCTTCTTTCGGTCACTGCTTGGCACTTTTTAGAAATGCACACAAGACACAGGAATGGATTTCAGGGATTTTCTTCCTTTCCTGAAATCCCAGGCTATTGTAACAGCTTCTAGGTCTCACATAACTTCCAAACCCACCGACAGAAGGCAGGCACTCCTAGCAAAATGCAACAAAGACATTTGGGAGTCACAAGGATCGGGAGGATAGCAAAAGCACTAACACACATGGGTGTACCTGGTCAGCTTTGGTTGTCTCAGGCCCACAGATGTTACTTAGATGACAGCAGTACAATTCTTCCCCGCTTTTGTACTCCCAAAGTCTCAGTGTCGAGTCCTGGACAGATGGAAGCAGACACAAGTCTATTACTAACAACACCTCAGGCAAAGAGAGGCCACTCGTGGCCTTCAGCTAAATCCCATTTCCCTGAAGAGCTTCCCACAGAAGCTGCTAAATAGTCACTTAGTTAAGACCTCAAATTGCAGGTAAAGCATTTTAATTAACATAATCTTTCCCCTCCATTCTAAATTATTCAATCATGCTAACTTTACTCCTCCTTTTGAAGTGGAAATTGGGTAGCTGGAGGAGTGCATTTCAAGTCTGTCTCAAATAGCACAGTAATACATGTGCTCAGCATTTTAATGTAAATTCTTTCAGGTTGCCCTTCTCCGCCCCTACTCTTGTTATCACCCAAATTCTCATTTGATTTAGTAACCTCCCGGAGAGAAGCTAAACACCTCTCTGGAAAAATAGAGTCATCAAAGAGCATTTGCTAAGAATGAAATACAGCTGCACACAGCATTAACGCTAAAGTTGCTTACAGAATTAGAGGAACAAGAGACAAGAGCCTTAGGGAAGCAAGAGCAGCAGCTGAAACCAAATGCTAAGAATTACTACAATCTTCACATCTTCACAGAAAACGTTATTTGTTTCCTATGCAGTTTTGGTAGTCTGGGAAACAAAGAATATTGTTTCCCTTCTTTTAGACCAACTCCACCTATTCACTCTGTACAGGTCTGGCATGACAGCATGATGCCATCAATTTAAGAAAAGGGCTGGGGGGAAGGGAAAGGAAGGAACACTCACTTCTTCAATCCTTGTCCAAGCATTGTGTAGCACTGCACTGCAATCTCTACACAACTTGCACTGGACGTACTATGAGGACATACAGACAAGGACGTAATTCAGAACAAGTCTCACAGGGGAAAGCAAGTGGGAGGGTGTAGCAGGAACAATTTTCTCATCTTAAAAGCTCTAAAAAAATCTGTGATTCTAAGGCCATTCATTCTCAAGACACGCATTATCATGGTAGGCTGGCATAATAGCCATTCACTTCAAAGTTGTTTAAAGTTTGTCTGTGCTCCAAAGCAAAAGTTAATGATGAAGAAATACTGAGGACTTTGTGATTTCTCCATCCCAAAGATCTTAATAAGAAGCTAGCCTTGCTATAAACACAGTAAACTGTTCTTACGTGATCTAGCAATAGAATGGCTGAACACTGAACAGAAAGCTGAGAAAGGGGGGGAAGGAGGGAGTGAGAGGGCGTGCTGTAAACCATGAGAGATTATTCCAAGTATCCCAAGGAACTTGGGGGAAACACAAGCAAACAATTGTTTTAAAGTCCAAATTTTCAAGAAAAATACTTTTTTGAAGAAATTGCTATACATACCCCAGAAGCTGACAACAGCAGATCAGGATAGTTGGGTATTACAAGTATTTTGCTTACAAACCTAAAGGGAAAGTAGTCAGAAGTTGAACTCTTTTGCATGACACTGGTCTTTAAACACACACAGTAAGAGAAAACACCAATTTTAAAGAGAACCTTACAATAAACAAACAAACATTCTCCACATCAAGCTAATTAGGAGGAAGAAAAAAATATATCTACAGTACTTAATATAGTATATATCTACACAAACTACTGACTTCCTACTTAATAGAAAAATATATTTCCCCATCTGCACTCAGGGAATTCTATTGACTTCCTCCCGACTGAAAACATTGCCATTAAGACCAAAAAATGCCAATGGAGACAGATTTACTCAGGTAGCACGTTCCCCTTTCTCAATTCATGATGCACGTTAAAAACATGCATCAACAGATGCTTTTAAAACACAACAACAGTGATGACTCAGCTTTCAGAGTACCACATCTCTCCCATCACAGTTGGGGATCATTCAAAAGCAACCTTTACAAAATTTTAAAACAAGCATGTGGCAATTTATCACCAGTGTCTACATTCAGCCAGAAACGTTGTTTTTCAGAAGTATGTAATACCGCTGTGTCTACCATGACTTGCCTTTGCTGAGTAATGAGGACCTGAACTTCTGGAGTTCATTATTATCTTGGAGCTCAGCAACTTAAAACATAGTGACCTGAGCAGAACGATACCTGAGCGGGACAGTATTGCTTTTGAAAACGGGCATAATTTTAAGGCCATTTAAAAAAGAAAGAGAAAAAAATAGAAGGAAGAAATTTGTCACTGTAATACAAACTTCCATGACAAAGCAGTAATGGTAGGTGCATGCAGGCATAATAGATCCAGCAAGAGTCACCATGCACCCCATTGAAAGAAGAAAATCCAGGAGCGTGAAACAAGACAACAATTATAGCTCCTTTATGTAATCCTTTGCTTATTCATTGCTAATTTAAATATTGAATTTTTAAATCTGTTTCAATCAATTTACACTAAGTGCCTTTCCTCCCTGCAGCCACTAATGAACTCTTTGTGCAGACACAACAGCTCCCGTTTAAATGTGTCTTTCTGACCATCAAGTTCTATTCATTAGAAAGTACAACTGTGTACTTTCTGTAGAAAGTACAACTCACTGTACTGTAGAAAGTACAACTCACCTACTGTGAGTAGGTGGAAACACCAGACATGGCTGTGTAAATATGCTATAGACACTGACCTGATCAAAGACTACTTAGATCTTTAACATGAGTAGTCTCTTGCTTTTATACTATGCCAATTTTACACAGGTTAAACTACCAAATGATGTTATTAAAATCAGACTGATAGTCCAAATTAATCTGTGTCCTAAGTGCTCTAATTAAACACCTTGGTGGGCAAGTTTAGATAGGTTGCTACCCGTATCTCAAGCTCCCCAGTCACACTGTCTTTCTTTAACTCTTGCTTCTGACATAGTGAGTTGACTGCACCATGTTGCATCATCTTATGGATAAACGTGCCTGGAAGGGTGTCATTATCACCAAGCAACTCAGCGGCCAGACAAGCAGAATTACATGCATTCTCCGCCCTAAGCAGGGTCATGTCTTCTCTGCTAGCTTGTCACTGTGGACTTCAAAATGTAGCAGTGGCCACACAAAAAAACCCTTTTGCACAACCCCCCTACTCTACTCAAAAACTCTTAACAACTGACAACAACAAAAAACCTCCAAAAGCCCACAAAACCACATAGAGGTGGAAGGCAAAGTCAAGAGACTTTGAAAATACCACAACTGATAGACATTTTAAGCAGCAAAATGTAGAGGGAAAGTCTTTTAAAAGTCTTTTTGCCATTTGAGTTTTCTTCATGGGAAAACAACTACTGAGAAGAAAAGGGAAAGTACAGTCCCTCCTGTAGGCTGAAAAGGAAGTCCTGATAAACTGGCTAGAAGACAACCCCTGTTCCTATACCAAAAGAACTACCGGTCTCCTAGCAAGTCAGAGCACATCTGAATCACATCAGTATAGCTAGCAGGTTGCTTTGCTGCCTTCCACTCTTCAGATCACTGTAATTAGAAGGACCTTCACTTCAGGATGGAGGAGAAAGGAAAGGAAGGGAAGGGAAAGATCACCCTTCCTGGTTTCATGCAGAGTGAACCCTGCATTTTACTAGACTTAGTAACACAGCAGCACATCATCTTTCTACAGGGATATCCCCTATGATCCACCTTCCACAGATCCTTCTACTTGCCTAAGTGTTCTTGCCCATAGCAATAGAACCAACCTCAAGAAAAACACCAAGTCCCTTTTCTCAGCTACTAGAAAGGCCAGGTAACTATATTAAGAAGCGTGATTCCTTGAATCTATTTTATGGGACCATTTTGCAGCCTCTAGCTCACTGCAGTCTAGTGTCCAGGCAGAAAGAGTGCTCTGTCCTTCCCATTGATACAGACGGGGTTTTTTTGTATTACCACAGAACCTCCAAGTCTGAGCTCTGCACTGAGATGCCATTAGATTAGCGTCTGTTCAAACCGCAAAGACTTCCCAAGACTTCCCTTCTTAAGACTAAGGCAGGCTCCATCCTGAACTAACAATCTCCAGGCTCCGGAGTCTCTTGTGGCCAGCAGATCAACGGAGGTAATTTTGCCCCTCTACTCTGCTCTGGGGAGACCCCACCTAGAGTACTGCATCCAGCTCTGGAGCCCTCAGTACAAGAAAGCACGGACCTCTTGGAGTGGGTCCAGAAGAGGGCCACAAAAACGATCAGGGGGATGGAACACCTCTCCTATGAGGAAAGGCTGAGAGAGTTGGGGTTGTTCAGCCTGGAGAAGAGAAGGCTCCGAGCAGACCTTATTGCGGCCTTTCAGTACTTAAAAGGGGTTTATAAGAAAGATGGGGACAGACTTTTTAATAGGGCCTGTCGCGATAGGACAAGGGGGAATGGTTTTAAACTAAAAGAGGGTAGATTCAGACTAGACATAAGGAAGAAATTTTTTACGTTGAGGGTGGTGAAGCACTGGAACAGGTTGCCCAGAGAGGTAGTGGATGCCCCATCCCTGGAAACATTCCAGGTCAGGCTGGACGGGGCTCTGAGCAACCTGATCGAGTTGAAGACGTCCCTGCTCATGGCAGGGGGGTTGGATCAGATGACCTTTAAAAGTCCCTTCCAACCCAAACCATTCTATGATTCTAACATAGACCTAGCTGTTGTTCAATATGATTTGAGGAGACAATCATTTCACCCACTGAGGCACAGTGAAGAGCTGCACACAATAACTTTTGCACACAATGAACTTACTCTTTGTGTCCCAGACAGTAGGATACAATATTATAAGGAGCCTTTGCCAAGCTGACTCTGATCTTCTCATCTCTGTCTGCAGTTAGGATATACCGGTCATCAGGACTCAGTGCCTGTTGGTAAAGGGAGAGTTTTGGTGCCCAGTAGTTCAGTGCTTGTTTTAATATAATTCTTCCTAACCAGGTGTCCTGGTTTCAGCAGGGATAGAGTTAATTTCCTTCCTAGTAGCTGGTACAGCGCTGTGTTTTGGATTTAGGAGGAGAACAAAGTTGATAACACACCCATGTTTTAGTTGTTGCTGAGCAGTGCTTACACTAGTCAAGGACTTTCCAGCTTCCCATGCTCTGCCGACTGAGAAGGCTGGAGGGGCACAAGAAGCTGGGAGGGGGCACAGCCAGGACAGCTGACCCAAACTGGCCCCAGGGACATTCCATACCATGTGACGTCACGCTCAGTACATAAACTGGGGAAAGCTGGCCGGGGGGGCCGCTGCTCGGGGACTGGCTGGGCATTGGTCGGCGGGTGGTGAGCAACTGCATCGTGCATCACTTGCTTTGTGTATTATTGTTATTATTACATTATTATTATTATTGCTATTATTATTTTATTTCAATTATTAAACTGTTTTTATCTCAACATACAAGTTTTTCTCACTTCTACTCTTCCAATTCTCTCCCCCATCCCACTGGGGGGCCAGGGGGGGAGGAGTGAGCAAGCGGCTGTGTGGTACTCAGTTGCCGACTGAGGTTAAACCACAACACCAGGAGAAAAAAGGTAAGCGGTAAACTATCTGTTTCTCCTGACTCTGAATGGCAGGTGCAAACATTAAGCCACGCTTTTCCACCGACACTGGAAGCATAAATCTTTATGACAGTAACTTTCCCACTCACTAAGACAAGTGACACTGACTACTGGGTCCAGTGAAAGCCACTGAGCTCCAACAGTCCAGGCGGAAGTCCCACTGCATCTTAAAAAGAAAGAAGAGCTTCACATTGAAGAGCTCAACTGACATGACAGACTGGGTGAATTCCCACATACATTGCATCAAGTCTTCTGTGGCTGTAACATGGTGTTAGAGTGTGTCCAGAGAAGGGCAACGAGGCTGGTGAGGGGTCTGGAGCACAAGTCTTATGAGGAGCGGCTGAGGGAACTGGGCTTGTTTAGCCTGGAGAAAAGGAGGCTGAGGGGAGACCTCATCGCACTCTACAACTACCTGAAAGGAGGTTGTAGTGAGGTGGGTGTCGGCCTCTTCTCCCAAGTAACAAGTGATAGGAGGAGAGGAAATGGCCTCAAGTTGCATGAGGGGAGGTTTAGATTGGACATGAGGAAAAACTTCTTTACTGAAAGAGTGGTTAAACATTGGAACAGGCTGCCCAGGGAAGTGGTTGAGTCCCCATCCCTGGAGGTATTTAAAAGACATGTAGATGTGGCGCTTAGGGACATGGTTTAGTGGGCATGGTGGTGTTGGGTCGACGGTTGGACTCAATGATCTTAGAGGTCTTTTCCAACCTTAATGATTCTATGATTCTATGAAGACTTTTTGAACGCTCACGCTCCCAGAATAGATAACCCTTTGGTAAGCTCGTTTCCTTACCAAACTCTGCAGACACAAACTCAGTAGAAGAAATCCAGATCACCTACTTCATTTATATAAAAAAAGAACTCCCAAATTTGGGACAAGAGCAACAATGAAAGACCCAAACACAAGGAAGAATGCAGGTTTGTACACTAACTACACGGAGGCACATACTTACCACATCCAATAGCAGAGACAAGTGACCCAGCTCAAGTTTTCCATCTGCTTGGGGTTCTGTTATTGAGTAAGAATAGACATCACCAGACTTGTCTGCAACCAGAATCTTATCCTCTGCAGCTGTAATAATCAGGGAAGTGCATCTCCTGTTCACGAACCTGAAAGAAAAATGGCACAGTTTGAACAGCTCTGGATGGCAGCTTCAGCAAGTCTGGATTCAGACCCAGTTAAACAGACAAAGAGACTGGACAAAAAGCTCTCAGATGCAATATTCTTGAAATGGCAGCAATGAGAATAATGTTAAGGGAGGGTATGGGGCTGAAATAGCACTTTTGAGGCCTATTAAATGACTAAACTATGTAATAGCAAACACCGGGGCGAGGGGGAGAAAAAAAGGAGAGGCCATTAAAGCTGCATGCCTGCATTTTGCTTAGGTACTTTCTCAACTGAGCATTTTGCCTAGGCAGCCTGCCGGTACTCTGAGGAAAGCTGGTAGACTTTCTTGCACTCTCTATAATAAAAATACAAGTTAAACACGTAGAAAAGAGAAGACAAGGTAGGAGTTAGCCTAGTAAAAGTCCTTTGCAGCAACACATCTAAAAACTGTGTTGAAACTACTTCTCCAGTTGCCACTTCATACTGCAAAAGGAAGCCCTTCCCTGTGAGCCTCAAGGACTCTTCCTCTTTGCATCCAGAGTCAGAGCCACAGCCTCAGGGTACCTTGTCCAGGCAAAGCCCTGAACTTGAACTCTGACTTTCCCTCATTACCTGCCAGTATCTTATAGTTCCAGTTGCCAGTGCAGCAGGTAACGGTTTTCTTACAACTTTTCAGATAAATGTAAGGACCATATCTGCCAGAAAACAAGTTTTAAAAAAGGTTTAATCACTTAGTCTGAAGACTGCTTCTGCAACTTAACAGCTATTGTTATTACTGCTATTCTTTTCTTTTCGTAACACCTCTTTTCCAAACCCCTCTATGTCCTGTGTGTTAACATAGGACTGCGGACACCAAGGATCATAGAGAATGGGCATTTCTATTCACCTACTCTGAAATTTGGTGACCGTCTGGAGGCAAAAGAATAATATACTGTACTTCAGGTAGGAAGACAGAAATTCTAATACTTTTTAGTGACTGTTTAAAGAAACACCGTTACAATGGGAAAACGTATAGGACAAGAAAGCCTATTAATACATTGCAGGCTCAGGCAGCACAGTTTCAAAATAGGTTACCTTGCCAACAAGAAAAAGTCTTACTCCAAGTTCATTGTACTGCCTTTGATCCTAAACACAAATATTCAAAAGTTACCCTTGTCTGAAATGAGCCAACTAGCACCGCGTGAAACCTTTTATACAGCTTGCCACAAAACACCGGCGCAAGTTACATAGCTCAACTTTGGCATTCTTTTTTTCACGCAGAGACCCTTTTGCCCGTATTCCCAGTTTCCTAATAGGAGGTAGTGACGTTCCCAAAAAATCCAGCTGTGGTCCTAGTTGATCTTTTAGCAGAAAACCGAAACATCAAACAATTATCCAATGGCATATTATGGGCAAGACATACAGGGCAGGGCAGCAGGGAAGACAGAACACAGAATGAACAGAATTTGCCATTTCTGGTTTTGTCGGCGATTACTCACTACAACATCGGTTAACCCACCAAAGGTCCATTTTGCAACCAGGGCCTCACATTTGTCAGAGACCACCAGAAGCAGAGACATGACATGCTGAGGTACTTTCTCAGGAAGTCCTTCATGGTCCTTTTTTTTACAGACAATTGTCACAAGCAGCAGCAGCAAACTTGTAACTGGAGGACCTCTGGTGGACAGCTATAGACTGTTTTCTCAAGAGAACCGTACTACAGAAGGGAAACAGTTGGCAGCATCTCTAAAGATATGCTTTTAAGAGAGTTCACAAACTCCCCAAAACATCTTCTCCTCGAAATCAACAGAAACGGACAGTGCACTCACTAAACTGCTCAGTATCACTCTTACAGGCCCAACCTTAGCGTTCACTAGGAGTGGGTAAAGTTTCAGTTCTTAAAGATGCAAATACCGTCTCTTGGAATAAGAAAAGAGATTATCCTTTCCTTGGCCAATGCTATAAACATCTGCACTCCCATTTGTGGGGCATACCACGCATCACTTCTTGACAAATATCTTTGAATTCCCAAGAACATTAAATTTGCTTGAGCAAGTACAAGGGAAAAAAAAAAAGAGGAAGCTTAGTGATAACAAATGGCAACATACCAAGTACTACTATTTTGTAACTCTAAATTAATCAGCCATAACTCCATAACAAAGTGACATGCAATATCCTGCTTCCTTACCTGACGCTAACACATTCCCAGGAAGGCTTCGTATGGAACAGAATCAGATGTTTGCTGTCATCTGTCAAGGCAAAATAATCTCCTGATGGGGAGAAGGCAAAAGCTAGGATGTCATCACTTCCTTTATCTGTCGGTTTTCCATCCTGCCTAACGGAGAGAAGGGGAACAACAGTTCACAACCTGACAGTTACTGAAATCCTTAAGAAGAGAAGGTTGTTCTCACACCACCAAGAAGGAGCATGAAAAACAAAGTACAACGCTAAAGGTTTTATTTGTGCTTAAAATGTTGAGCCAACTTGAACATTAATGCAAAGAAAAAAGCCAAGAAAAAGGAAACTGATATAAGGTCTAAGCTTGTATCATTGCCTGCTTAAAAAAAAACCCACTAGGGTTCGTGCTAGCAGATCTTGATACAAATTTAGGAGAAAACAGTAAAATTGGCTACAGGTAAAACAATGTCCACTGGTTGAATTTAAACTAAGAAAAAGACTTTTTCGGGGTTTGAAATCTTATGACTTAGAGAATAGACCTGAAGGAGGAGTTATGTAACTGGTCTGTGGTTTTTTTTTTTTTTCCTAACTGTCTTAGATGGTCTAATAAAAAATGCAGCATTTTTCTGTAAATGTCTTGACCGAGAAGAATCATACAGAATCATTGATTATACTACTGGTGTTTCTCTAAAAAAGAAAAAGGTGTACAGCCTCCCCTCTGGGATGAAAAAGAAACAAAAAAATACATACACATATATCCGTCAGGGTTAGCAAAAACAACCTAGCCATCACCTGATCAAGGAGTCATCCCATGACTTGCTTTTATTTTCTTCACTTCCACATAACCTCAGGAGGAGATGCACCCTCTGGGAAAACAGCAGATTGCCTAAGCAGATTTTCTCACCCTTTATTTCCTAAGGTCGTCTTCTCCGCATTGATGCAATCGTACACGAACAGACTATCATCACTGCAAATGAAAAACAACAGACTAAAACCACTGGAACTAGAACAACCACAAGCTTAACTATGAAGAGTGTCAACTCTTTTGTAACATGCTATTATTTCGCGGTTATTTGCGCAACTGACCCCTATCTCGAGGAACCACCCCTGTGAAATTGGGCTCCCAAAGTGCTACGGATGCAGTATAAGTTTAAAACCTCGGACTGTACACACGTGCCAAAAAAAAGAAATTGTCATCTGCTGGCAAAGTAACCCTGCCATTTCAGTTTTGTCAGGCTTAACATATTTGTCACTAGCATTTACCCTGCTGCTCACGTACCAGTGACGCGCCTCTCGTGGTGCATAATCGTGCCAGAAACCCGTTAAGACTAAAAAGCTTTAAAGTGATATTCAGTGACAGAAAACGCACACAAGGACCGCCGAAAGGCCTGCGCTCGGCCACGCAGGGCTCCCCCGCAAGGCAGCAGCAGGCAGAGCCTCCTGCACGCTCCCACCACCGCCCCCGGCCGCCAGCTGCGCAGCCCCGGCAGGAAGGCCCCGCCGCTCACCGCGGAAGCCGCAGGGGACATGCGGCGAGCCCGGCGAGCCCCCGCGGGGCAGCCCCCGGCAGCGAGCAGAGGGGCGGCCTCTGCCGCTCGGATCCGCGGCCCCCACCCCGCAGCCGCCCCACCCGGCACTGACCCGGGCTCCCTGTACCGCGCCGCCAGGAGCCGGCCGCCGCCGCTGGCGGCCATCACCGCCCCGCGGAGCGCCAGCGCCGGCCCGGCACCGGGGCTGCGCCCCCCGCCGCCGCCGCCGCCGCCACCCTCCATACGTCAGTACCACCACGTGCGCGCCACGGCGGGCGCAGGATACAGGCGTCACCGCACGAAGCGATGACGTACGGGCTGTGCCGCGCCTGCGCGGTGGGGGAGGCCCTGGTGGCGAGCCTGCGAGGCAGCGTCTGTCCCGCTGCGGGTGCCCGGAAACACCTCCCCGCCTCCAGAAGGGGCTCGGCGCCCCGCCTGCCCGCCCGCGCGGAGGCGGCAGCCTTCCCCGAGGCCGGAGGGCTGCCGAGGGGAATGGGCGGCGCAGACAGGCCGCTAGCGGGGCGCGCAGCCTTCCCCTGAGCGCGTACCGGGCTGCGGGGAACCGAAGGGGCCGGGCAGCGGCGCCGGCTGTGCCGCACGCCAAGCCGCGGGCGCAGCGCAAGCTTTGCCTTGCGCGGCGGGGTTTGGGTTATCCGGCCCGCCTAGCGCCGCGGGGGGGTTGGCGGGGCCGCGCTTCAGGCGGCAGCTCCGTCGCGTCCCGGTGGCGCGGCCTGAACAGAGAGCACGGCAGCAGGAGGAAGTAACTTTCAATGGCTGCGTTACGCGTTATTACTCAAGCGTGTAACTGCAGATAACGGACAACGTAAATGGCCGCTTTTACCTGAAAAGCGGCGGTTCCGTTTTAAAATACTGGTTTTCTCCGCCCTAGGCGCTCTAAGTGGTAACTTGCAGGCCCCGGTCAGGCCGCTCAGAAGACACAAACTTGCCCATTTCCAACCCCGGTGACAAGTAACGACTCGGTGCTCCCGCAGCGGCGGCTGCCACCGGGCGGGGGCGGAGCCTCACCGCTTAGGCCCCGCCCGCCGGGAGGACCCGCGGCCGCCCCGGCGTTCGCGCAGCATCGTAGGGGCCCACGCCAAGATGGCCGCTCCCTCGCTGCTGGGCTGCGGCCGGGCGGCGACCCGCAAGGTACGGGGCAGGGCGGGCGCCGGACGTGGGGAGAGGGGCAGGGAGGAGCTCCTCGGGCTGCCCCTACCCCCGCGCGGTTGCTCGGCTCCTCTGGGTGGCACGTACCCCGCCGGTCACCTTCCCTCCCCCGGGCCCGTTGCGCAGGTGTCGGCCGCCTCGGCTCAGGCCGCGGGGGTGGTGGGGGTGCGCATGCGCGGGGCAGAACAGCAGCCCCGCCTGCCGAGCCCCTCAAGCGAGGGGGGCTGGCGGCGTTTCCGCGCATGCGCCCTGGGCGTCGCGGACGGCGCGGGGGCCGCTCCCCCCTTCCCCCCCCCCTTTCCCCCCTTCCCCCCCTTTCCCCCCTTCTCCCCCCCCCCCCCCCCCCCGGGTCTCCCTGTGCCCCGCCGATCACTTCTGTCCCGCTTCGTTCATTTGTTTTACGCGGTGCCTTGCAGGTGCTGCGGCTGGAGGCCCGGGGGCTGCGAGGGGCGGCCCCCTCCGCGGCGCTCTGCACCAGGCCGGCGGGCTCCGGGACGCCGCCGCTGCCAACGAGTAAGATGCTTGTTTCGCCCTGAGCGGTGGTGGGGTGTAAGTGAAAGCAAACGGGCGTACGGCCGCTCGTAGGAGAGCCTCCTTTTCTGGTGCTAAACCAGCAGGGTAGCTAACCGCCTTCCCCTGCGGCCTGCCAGCCTCGGGAGGTTTCTGCGCCCTGTGGTGGCGCCCAGACCGTAAAAGTTTATCTGCCCGCTGGATCGGGAAGCGCCCGTCTGAAGTTCAAGTCCCTCCGGTTGTCACTAAATAGGCAAGAAGAGCTTAGAAATGCTCGTGGCCACCTCTCTGAACAGCTGCTACGTAAGCCAAGAAAGCAAAAGGTCATCACCGCGTAAACAAGGGTTTCTGTTCAAACGTACTGCGTAGTAAGGAAACTAAAAGTAAAGGTCTGGTAGGAATGGGTCTGCGTGGGATGTGTTTATATTCATAGGCTATGCTACGAGCTTGGCACTTCTTTCCTGTTTATGTCACCGTAATACATTAGCTGCTGTGATGCTTGACCAAACTTAAGGAGAGCTATCATTACATTTGTCTTAATATAAAGAAGCTTTGCGAGTTGCCTGATGGAAATGAGTGTAGCAAGTTACTTTTTTTAATGAGGTGCAAAATCTGGTTTTGAACTGTAGATGTTCCCCCTCGTCTTTTGAAATGTTTGGATTATGAGGGTCAAAAAGCGTCCCATTTTACAGAAAGAGAGAAAGACTTGCAAGATCTGAATATCTGCTTCAGGCAACAGTGTCGAGAAGCTGCAGAAAACTACGACAGCCCTGTTGTGTTAAATTTAGTTACAATGCTTCTTGCCCCATAGGTTTGCAAGCAAGGCAATACATGGACCTGGGTTTGGATGCTGCAGTGCATTCGACATGCAGAAGTATTTGAACCCCTTCTGTCCCTGACCAAAGTCAAAACATGAATGCAGATTTCAAAGAGAGATATCTTGTGCAAAATGCTGTTTGTAAATAGAAGCTCTCTGATTCAGTGAGTAGGATTCCCATCCCAAATTAGAGATCCAGGTGCTTAAACAGCAAAGTTCCATGGGACCGTATGTAGGAGTGAGCAGACTTGTTGACAGCTGTTGAAAAGATCACTTGAAGAGTAGTTGAATAGACTTCTGGCTTCTAATGTTAGCTTCTTAAATGCCAAGGCAAATAAAAGCTTGGTTGTTCCATTAAGAAAGCCTTTGCTGCATAGATTGATAAAAGCTTGATTGAACAACAAATCGCTTTTTATTATAATTTTTTTTTGGCACATTATTTTAAGCGTATTTGAGATGTACTTTAGCATCGGTTTCTAGATTCAGTGTCCTGCAGCTCTGATTTCAGAAGGTGTCGGGAGACCTCTTAGGCCACCTCTTTCAGCCAGCTGCTTCCCCTGCAAATGGTTAAGGTTAGTTAAGGTGTATAGGATGCAGCTGTCTTTTTCAGATTCTAGCTGGAACAGGGTGTGCAAATTTTCTTTGCTTTGATAAAATGGTCATGTTTACTTACGAAGTCAATGATGGGGAACAGACCTGTAATTTCTGCATGCCACCTTTCTGAGTGCGAACATGTTTTAAACACGTTCCGATAACGATACTGGTGTTACAAGCATCAGTAAGAATGCGTCTGGGAATAATATTCTTGTTGCTGATTTGAATGTATTGTTCTTTCGGCAAAGCAATGCAAATACAGATAAGGTGGTACAAAGTTTGAAGTACCCTGATTAAAGTGTCTGTACCGGTTGTATTAGACTTTATGATTGAAAGCTGAAACACGTATCTTTTTCACATATCCAAATATTACTGTTTAAAGTATTTTTCCAGTAACACCTACTGTTAATGGTCGAGTTGAATGTTACCTGCCTTCTTGGTTTCTTAGGATGTCTTAACATTAATACTTCTTCAACTTTTGCTCAGCTTTCACTTGTCTGTCATCCCTTTGGGCATTCTCGTGTTAGTTTGACCTTCCTGTACACTTCTTTGAAGAGCTCTTCAATCCTAAGTAATGTTTCCTCACGTATTAGTTTCTGCAGGCTGCTATTTGGCTGTGTCAGTCTGTGCAGGGAGTCAGGCTTCTTTCAAAGGTGGCTGCCCATCCTCCTACTTCCCCCTGCCCGCCCTCCCTCCCCACCCTGCACCTTCCCTCTGGCAGAGAAGTATGTGCCTGAAATTATTCAAAAGTATTACCTGTATAGTAAACTGATATTTTTTTCATTTGTACTTATGTTAAGAACTCTGTATTTCTTTCTTAAATACTTTGCTTTTAATTTCACGTGTCTGTCTCTTCTGTGATGTTTTCATTTGGACATTCTGAATAGAAGCAAGTCTTTAGCAACTAATTATAGTAGCTCCTTGAATCATACAAGGTATTACTGTAAAATACTAGGAAGGGGGAAAACTGCATCTAGTTTATGGTCTTGTAAGGTAGACTTGGGTTTCCAAACTGTGCAGATAAATCTGCACAATAGACTGGAAACGTGTTGAATTACACTGCTGGTTGGAAGTGGTGCAACTCATAAAGAGAGTTGGCTTTGCTGTAGCAAATTTCAGTAGTGGTGTATCTTCTTAATGTGCTCCCAGTCCTCTTTGTCCTCCTGTTTTCTATAACCACAATAGTATTTGCTGTTGAGGATATCATTGGCACAAGCATCCAAGGGGTATTTGGTACTCTCTGAAAGGGCCTGAAAGTTGCTGCTTTCTCTTCAGCTGTTGGCTCCTTGTCTGGAGAATTTAGCTTAATAAAAGTATCCATGAGGGAGAAGAAACAAAGGCAGGCTAACATGAAGCATTAGGAGATCTTCTAAGACTTTTTTTACAAAGAGGTCTCAAACCAAAAATAGGAAGTGGAGGCAGTGAAGACTGGAGGAGGTAAGGTCTTGGGGAAATAATGTTAAACTGTGTTAGACACAATTCAGTTGGTAGGTCAGGTGGACACATGAACAAATAATACTTTCATGTATGGCCTCAGGTATCTCTTACTCTGCCACTTTGTCTCTAGGGAGTCATCCCTCCCTACTGCTTTAAAGGTAACTATTGCGAGAGGCTGGCTGTTGCTATGTCTGTTTACTATGTCTTCTGCTTCGCTGGCTTGCTCATAGACAAATATTATCTCTGTAGCAGCATATTTGAAGAGCTCAGCTAACAAGCTATCTTAATGTTCATCTGAGATAGGAAGGTGTCTGTAAACCATTTTCAGTGACACAGAATTGAAGCACAGAGAAGAACAGCTCTTGCGAGGAGTCTGGCAAAGCGAGGAGCAAAAGGCATTATCTCATGAGTTTCAGCATCGCAGCAGCAAAAACTGTTAAGTGTTAACTATAACTCTAGTTTCTTTAACTTAAAATGTCTTAAAGCTTTCTGCTTCTTAATGGCTGCATTTAGTATAATAACTTCTTTCAATTTGCTTTTTGCACTAGATTATCTCAGAAAGTTAAAATTGTATGGCTAAGATCGCTAATTAACAGCGGTGTCGGATATAATTATGATAATCCTCTTTATGCCGTTTCCTAGATGTAGTGGCACCACAGGGAAGCACCAAGCTGCTAGCCATCAAGGCACCAGCTGAATTTCCTAAAATGTTGTCTTCTAGCTCTCTCCTAGTATCTGCAAACAAAGGTGAGAGCATATCTAGTACTAACCTCGAGGAAGCTTCAAAACCTTCTGCTGAAGACATGAGGATGTTCATGTCAAGAAAAACTGTGGTTGCATTTCCTCAGCGAGTAGTTGTTTCTTCCCTTGAGGAAGAAAACCTCACTACACCTGCAACAGAAGGAGGCTTGAGGAAAGACTTGGTTGAGGAAGAAACTTCATCTTCGTCCAGCTCAGATTCAGATTCTAGCTCAGATTCTGAGGAAGAAAATGTTGGTCATGATTCAGAAGTTGCCATTAAAACCAAAGTTGAATTTCCTAGACAAGAGTCCATCTTTTCTGAGAACACAGCGGTAAAGGCATCGATGCTAGCAAAAGAAAACTTGTCCCAGAAATCCCACAAAAAATACGTAGCTAAGAAGAAGCCACGCAAAACTGAAACTGATGTGTCTCCTATCAAGCAGGTTGCATTTTCTAAAACATCAGTCAGCCATGAAACATCAAAATCCAAAGCAAGAGACCCCAAAGTAAAATCAACTCCAAAAACAGCAGATCAGCAGAAGCTGGTCTTAGAACCACGCATGGTTGAAAGCCAAGACCTGACCGATGCCACTCATAAATCTGATTATTTGGAGGAAAAATCCATTGGAACCCAAGTAGCAGCTATTCAGCTGAAAGCTTCATCAGTGACTCAGGAAGACAAAAAGCAAAAACTGGTATCCAGAGGAGAAGAAAAACAGGTGAAGAAGTCACAGGAGTCAGAAGCAGAAGTAACGGCTCCTAAACTAGAAGAAGAGACTTCTGAAAGCACGATGGTGGTGATGGGCTCTACAGCAAAAGAGGAGACCATTCAGGAAGCAGTCCAGCCTGGAGAAAGAAGCACGATAGAGGGTACACCTTTAAATTGTTTGAACTGTATTGATTCATCTGGGCTAGGGTTTAACTTTTTTAAAAGGGTTTCCAAATCTTCTCTGTTCGTGATTCTCTGATCTTTATACTGAAGCTAACCGTGTAGCTGTGACTTTCTGGAAGATAAATTCTTGTTCATGGCTAATTGTTACAAGAGCTCAGTAATACTTAGTTTCCAGTTACGCTGTGAAAGGAAGTGGTCTTCATTTCACTGTATTTATAGTTTCATAAACCAGTTACTTATAAAATGAAAACAAGATTGTTTCCACTGTGAGAAAAATCATGGGTTTTATATGACAAAACTTGTTTTCCCTCTTTTCTCGGAAGGATTCGGTAGCTGCCTTTCTTCTGAGCCAAATTTGATGCTATCTGATTTTTGCATAAATCCTGTTGTCTTTCTCTCTCTCTCTCTTTTTTTTTTTTTTTTTTTAAGTCTTGCAGTGTTTCTGATTTCAGTAGACTTCAAGAAATCATAGTGTAATGCCAGAAACAGGTATTGATTCTGAGATTGGTAGGTTGTAAGCGAGTCATGTTGAAGTAGCACAGAGTTGACCTTATAACCCAGTTTTTGTAGTGAGTTGGGGAGGAGACAGTGATATGTTTTAGGAAAGAGCATTGTGTACCATGTAATCATCTCCCTAGCTATACTTCCCTATCTAACTTACCCTTCTTATTTACTACCAGTCCTGTTAACTTACCTACTGATCTCATTCTGTGTATTTCAATAGCAAATGCCCCTCTGTCCTGACCTGTGGTGGCTTACCATTCTTGCCTTTCAACTTAGGCAGCATACCATTTTTAAGACCCCCCCCTACTGGTTGCTGCTTTGAATTAAAGAATTTGCCTCCTTGGAAGTAAAAGCAGCATAATTGTAAAGCTGCTTGGATATCATCCTTCAAGTGATACCGTTGCAGAAAAGGCCCTGGGGGTCCGGGTGGACAGCAAGTTGAACACGAGCCAGCTATGTGCCCTTGCAGCAAAGACCATCAATGGTAACCTGGGCTGCATTAGGAGTGTTGCGAGCAGGCTGAGGGAGGTGATCCTTCCCTGGTGCTGTGTTCAGTTCTGGGCTCTGGAGAGAGTCCAGCGAGGTGTCACTAAGATGATGAAGAGACTGGAGTATCTCTCCTGTGAAAGGCTGAGAGAGCTGGGACTGTTCAGCCCGGAGAAGAGAAAGCTCAGGGGGGATCTCATCAACGTATGTAAATACCTGAAGGGTGAGTGCAAAGACGACAGAAGTAAGACTCTTTTCAGTGGTACCCAGTGACAGGACAAGAGGCAGTGGGTACAAACTGAAATACAGGGGTTTGCCTGAACCTCAAGAAATGCTTTTTTTTTACTGTGAGGGTGATGGAGCACTGGCACAGGTTGCCCAGAGAGGTGGTGGAGTCTCCATCCTTGGAGACATTCAAAAGCTGTCTGAGTATGGTCCTGGGCAGCCTGCTCTAGCTGACCCTGCTTCTGCATTTGGGGTTGGACCAGATGACCTCCAGAGGTATCTTCCAACCTCAACCATTCTGTGACTGTGAAGTGTCTAACCAGGTTAAGTGACAAATAATTGCTTTTGTACATCAGTTTCCAGGATACAGTGCTGAGTAAAAGACCTGCCTTCTGTTTTAAGGGGTTAGTTGGCTCATAATTTGATCTGTTTTATGAGTTGGAAGCTAAGCTTACCTTCCTCCCCGACCGCAACTCAAATGGTAAAATGCAGCACTGTTTGCAAGTGACATTTTCATTTACTTGTTCTTCCTTGCAGTCAGCAGCAGAAGCTTTCTTTAAAAAAAAAAAAAAATTTGGGAAAGGCTATTTGTGGTTATCTACAGATAATGCTTTTCTCCCCATTCATCCACAGTGGACTTCTAGATGCTCAAGCATTATTTTTTTTTCCACATTGAAGCTGATATGAAGACCCCAAAAATGAGCACAGTTAACTTCAAGTATGAGAGGGAGGACTTGGTCCTAAAATGTGCTAATGATTCAAGGTGAACATTATTACACATCGAAGATCTATGAAACAGCCTCCCCTACTCCAACGCTGTAAATCCACAATAAGGTTAAGACCATGTGACAAACTTTTCCTGCAGATCTGTATCGATGAGGCAATAGTACCACTGTGCCTCAGACCCATCGTTATCATAACCGCACCAGCAAAACCCGTTTGGGTAGGACCTGGCTTTGCTGAAAACGGCACGTTTGCTGTTGAGCTCCTCTTGCTCTGTGGAGGTGGTAAGGCTGTGTGACAGCAGGGAAGTTTGTTTGGTACATGCTGCGCCCCTGCTAGAGGACTCTGCTGCAGTGGCTGTAGGAGAAGTGGGGGTTAGTACAGGCAAGTTCACACCCGTTACTGCTGGTGAAGTGTCTTTAGGTGCCAGGGGGTAGCAAAGAGCCAAACCTAGCTACACCATGTTCAACAGCGTCACTGGTATCTCCAGGTGTACCTTGCTCTCTCTTCCTTTTGAGGCCTTCTTTGAGAACAGCTACTGCTTTTCCATGTTTAATGTTCATGGTTAATGATAATACCTTCTGTAATCTGTACTTCTGTCCTGTTCCTGTGTTCTTTTGTTCATCTGCAAACTGCAGCAGGCACACTGAAGATGTAAAAGCAATTTTTCCCATTACAAACCTGGATGTTAAGGTGATGTCATCCGCTTTGTAGAGCAGGCATGCTAAGCAGTCAGCAAAAACTGCTGACTTTAACTGCTAAGTAAGTAGCAAAATAGTAGCATGGTAACTCAGAAGTATACCTCTGATTCATTTTGGAAGAACATCATGTGAAATGCTCGCTCTTTAAGAGAGAAAGCATAGATGAAGTCTGAAGCATGGAGAGGATGAACTCAGATAAATTTTTCCTTCGAGAAGCCGAGTACAGTGTATTTGGGCAGGAAAAATGACACTCCATCTGCTTTTCTTCCTGAGCATCTGTCTCTTAATTTGGAACAACTGTCTCTTGCAGGTTGAACATACACTTGCCTACACTTGCCTGTTCTTGGGGCTATTTGCAGCAAAGACCGCATCATCTGGTTCTTACATTTGTAGCGTTGTCTCCTATGAGCTGTCTCAGTAGGAACTGAGCAGTAGGCACAGGGATATTTCCTTTTATAGGTTGTGTGTGTTGTTTTGCTGAAACCATGGCTTACTACATTGTGTTTTATAAGCAAGTCTTGCTAAATGTTATGGATACGTGCTCTTAAACTGATAGCATTACATTGCAATAATTATGTTATAGTTAAAGGGAAATTCTGGTGTTCAGCTGCTTGAGTTTTGTATTTTTACTGTAGATGGTTGTATTACAAAAAGCAGCTTAATACGATCTAACCTAAACCACTACATACAAATTTATATGACAAAGCTTTTCGCTAGATTCTACTTCTGTCTTTCCTATTGTTAAAACTCTGGGTATGTGAGAATAAATTAATATTAGGAGTAAAGCTTTTTTTCTTGCAGTTTCCTTGGTTGTAAAATCAGCCCGTAACAGGAACCTTTTATGTAAATGGTACTGTCTAAATTTGCATAATATTCTAAAAGTGTAGGAATTAATGTCGGCTTTAATGTGAAGTAAGGAGTTTGGAATAACTTTATTAGGTTATTCTTTTAGGAAGAAGAGCTGATACAAAGTTTAGAAGATTATATTTAGAAGGGCAATTTACATCAAAGGCTCTTGATATATTACTGTTCAGTATAACCACATTTGAAATTAAACTGTGGAGATCTCAGTAATTCCATCACTTCTCCCCATGGAAAAAATTCAATCTGTAAAGTAGTTCTAATAGCTGTATCTTGTGGTCTGACATGATGATATATCATTTGTACTGGTTCTTCGCCTCTCCTGGCTTGCTAAGAATGTCACCTACTGTTCTGGCTGGAGTGAAAACCAAGGCAACTATGAAAAAGCCAGGAAATGCAGACATATGCCTTCAAAATAGAAATGAAATGTTCTGCCCTATCTTCCCCCAGCATTAGGTGGTAGTTTGGATTTGGAAACCTGTGCTGTATTAGATGACTTGTACTGATTCCTGTTCCCCTACTGCATACTAATGTGCTGCTTTAGGATCAGACAAGGTACCGGCAGAACTTAGTAAACTTATCCTTTTGTTATAGTTGCTGACTTTTTTTTTTTTTTAAATGTTGACTGGATGAGGGATCTGACAGTATATGAAGGTTGGCTCAGTAAATAAGAATATTGCCCTCTGGTGTGGCATCCTTATAGTCACCAGTTACTGTTTGTTTTCACAGAGACCACAGCAGCTGCTGAGCCTGCTCCAGAAGAATTCGATAATTCTACCTACAAGAACCTTCAGCATCATGAATATAACACTTATACCTTTGTTGATTCTGTTGCGGTTCTCTCAAAATTCAGGCAGCCTCAGCCATCTTCTGGAAGACTATCACCAAGGCACTGAAAAGAACCGCATTTAAAACAAATGCCCAGGCAGAATGATAAATTGTTCTATTTAGCACTGTTGCTTCATCTGTGTTATAAATCAGATAATAAATAAATGCATGATAACTTACGCTTGTGCTTTTGAACGGCTCTTCTTGGTTCTTGGAGTCCCTCGCTTCTTGAGGGACATGAATGAGCTGCAAATGAACCATCACTGAATAAAAATAACTTTTCTACCTCTCAGTATATATTATTTGGTGACAACGTAAAAAAATCCTGGCATTTCAATGTCTCCAAACTTTTGATACTGACCATTCTTTCAGTACCGTGTCAAAGAACATAATGGCCCTTGTGCGTGTGTCTGTTCAATATGTGCCATGATTTTAGTAGGTGGTGTTATCACTGTAATGCAGCGGGCTGTTCTCCTTGCACGCAAACATGTTCCCAGCACTGAAGAGGTTATGTTTACTCTGGATTTGAAGTTAAAATCATTGGCTGGAAACAGCATAAGAAGTATTTGTCTCCTGTGGCAAGAGTGTATGTTTTGTGTTAGTAGAGGAATGTAAGTTTATGTAATGTGATTGAAACACCTCAAAACCTCTGCTGTTGTAAAGGGAGAACATACAGCTTCATTTAATCTTCTGCTGGGGGTTCTAGCATCCAGGTTCTGCAGTAATTGAAATAATTTAAAATGTAAGGGAATCTCAGTGGGCAGTTCCTAATGAAGTATACTACATTGATTAAACTCTGAGAAATAATGTATTTCTAGGGGTAGGATCATTTGAATGTTACTTTTAAATGTGATGAAAGTAGCACTATGGTAAAATCAGCTCCTGGTACTAATTGTTCAGTGGCACTATGTTTCAGTTCCCACTTCCCCCCCCCCCCCCAAAAGTTAAGATTGCTGTCCAGCTTCACTCTCACTCTGCAGAAAATGTGAGAAATGAGGCACTTCTCAATATATGTTATCAGTGGTTACAGTTGGTCTCAGTAAATTTTGTATTTCCATCCTATTAGTAACAGTCTTCTGCCCTCTGGGAAAACTGCCTTGATGACCACCAGCTGTTGTGGGTTTAGTTCCATTTTGGCTTCTTGTTCATTTGGGGTTTTTCAGTGTTAATTGGTCTTTGAGCAGTTGTACTTGCAATAGCGCCAGCATTTTCCATCACCTGTCTGTATTCTTTCAAGCAACAGAATATGCAAGATCAAAGGGAAAACAGAGTCAGCTTTAGTAGTCTATCTGGATATTGGATGCAAATCCCTGGGTGCAATTAGTAGAACAGCTATTTTATACTCCAACTTGGCAAAAATGTGGTAAGAAGGATCAAGAGGCCTACATCAATCTGCAGTGTAGAATTTTAAGTTGGGAACTTCTGGCAAGCAATTTTATTGTCCTGTAAAAACTAAAAAGCATATTACTGACTCTAACTATGAAATTTAAAAATCAGCAAATGTATAAATCCATGTGCTTAGGAATAAAGATCAGAAAGTCACTTTGAGACACCAGTGGTACCACATACACTGTTCTTGTAAAAGGGGAAGAAATTTGCTGTTAACATTAAAAACATGAAAGAATAAGGAAAAGGGTCTTCCTTTATTAAGGGCCCTCTGGAGGGTCCTGTAAAGCTGCTGTGTTTTGTTATTAGCTGAGACTCCATGTAGTAACCTGAACCCTGTAGCTTAGATCTGTGTTGGTGCTGAACTGTGTTCCTAACCCTTTTGTGATAACGGAAGGAGGCTGCGAATTATCAGATAGAATCTAAACAGTAAAAGTTAAATGTAGTCCATTAACGTGCTTATGTATGTACTAAATCTACCCACAGTAGCTGTGATTGCTAGCTGTTTGGAGTCAGACTTGTTCACCTAGTGCCCTTTTCATTTCTAAGGAGGGTTGGTGTTATAAACACCGACTTAATCAGCTAAGGAGGAGTGGGTTGAAACAGAAGTGTGTCTTGCTTTCAGTCAGCTCCTACGCTCTCCTTAGCTGCATGTCTAGCTAAGGAGATTCTAATCTGTATTTGGGCTAGGCATTTTGCTACCCTTGTTTCACGATTACAGCAAAAATTAATGGTTAATGCCCTGCCTATCCGTGTAATCCCGTCTCTCTGTCTTCCGGTGATCTTTTCTGCACCTCTAAAATCAAGCTGGAAGTCAAGTAACTTCATAACTCTTCTGGTACCTATGGTGCGTGTCTTACGTCTGTTCTGTTCAGTGAACCAGTCTGCGCCGGGAAGGGCAGATAATGTGAGGAAGGGCACCAGGACTTTTTCCCACTGTTGTGTTTTCCTGGACTTCAATGAAAAAGGCTTCATTTTTTTGTTCTTGGCTATTATCAGATGTTATTGTGTTTGAGTCATATGCTAGCGTTTAAATTTCAAGCAGGATGTGATACAATGTGCTCAAATTCTGTAATGTTAGTAATTTTGTCTTGCTGTGCTAGGCACTTGTCAGATAGAGTCAGGGACCTTGTTTTAAAGAAAATATAATCCAGGATATTAACGTAATTCCTGGAAAACCTCAAATGTGAAAGAAAGAAATTCAGTCTCGGCTTAGTTTTTGTGAAAACCAGCTCTTCAGAACTAGCATAAACTTCAGAAGTGAGGTTTCCAGTGTAAGTAGCATGTTAGTGTGGGAGTACATAAAAATCTGGAAAGTGGAATCCACTAACTTCTCATTAAAAAGATGAAACAACTACTTTCCTTGTCAAAGGGAGTGGTTTTCAAACTTCAAATCCTTT
This sequence comes from Aptenodytes patagonicus, assembly GCF_965638725.1. Classification (NCBI taxonomy): domain Eukaryota; kingdom Metazoa; phylum Chordata; class Aves; order Sphenisciformes; family Spheniscidae; genus Aptenodytes; species Aptenodytes patagonicus. The sequence goes on from NC_134949.1 coordinate 127,110,663, forward strand.
GGGTTTGGTTTTTTTTTAGTGTAGCAAACTTAAGTTTCCTGCTAATAAAGTTGCTTTTCATAATTTCCTTCCACTTTAGATCCTTCAAAAGTAACTTATGAACCCAGACAGTTCTGGACAGCAGTCGAAAACCCACTAATCTAGGTCCAGAAGTAGTAATGCAAGCAGAGTTTGTGGTGATCACTTTAGTTATTACAAGCTGTGCTGGTTTTGGCTGGGATAGAGTTCATTTTCTTCATGGTAGCTCGTATGGGGCTATGTTCTGGATTTGTGCTGAAAACAGTGTTGATAATACAGGGATGTTTCAGTTGTTGCTGAGCAGCGCTTACACAGAGTCAAGGCCTTTTCTGCTTCTCACACCGCCCCACCAGCGAGTAGGCTGGGGGTGCACAAGAAGCTGGGAGGGGACACGGCTGGGACAGCTGACCCCAACTGACCAGAGGGATATTCCACACAATACAACATCATGCTCAGCATATAAAGCTGGGGGAAGAAGGAGGAAGGGGAGATGTTCGGAGTGATGGCGTTTGTCTTCCCAAGTCACCGTTACACGTGATGGAGCCCTGCTTTCCTGGGGATGGCTGAACAGCTGCCTGCCGGTGGGAAGGAGTGAATGAATTCCTTGTTTTGCTTTGCTTGCACGCGCGGCTTTTGCTTTGCCTATTAAACTGTCTTTATCTCAACCCACCAGTTTTCTCACTTTTACCCTTCCAATTCTCTCCCCCATCCCACCGGGGGGGAGTGAGTGAGTGGCTGTGTGGTGCTTAGTTGCTGGCTGGGGTTAAACCACGACACAAAGTCAAGATTTTTTTGGTCCTCCTGATGCCTCCTTTGGCATCCAGTCATGGTAAGCACTGCAATCTATAAGGCTATCTTCAAGATTTATTTTAAATTTGAGAAATGAGACTTTTAACGGGGTGCACTTACAGATCTTCCACAGTATATTCCCAATTTTCAATAATCAAAATGCATTCAGTGCATCTCACTCTGTCTGGTTTCCTGTGAACTCATAAGCTATAAAAAAAATGTGCCCTCAGTCTTTTGTCCCACCACAAGAGATGCCATCATCTAAGCTACTTGTACAGTTACGTCGAGTCTGCTCTTAACATGATAAAAAAATGATGAGAAGTTTTAAGGCTATTGTATTGGGTTTGCTTTGCAAGGTTTTGGTAGCAGGGGGACTACAGGGGTGGCTTCTGTGAGAAGCTGCTAGAAGCTTCCCCTATGTCCAATAGAGCCAATGTCAGCCGGCTCTAAGACAGACCCGCCACTCGGGCCAAGGCCGAGCCCATCAGTGATGGTGGTAGCGCCTCTGGGATAACATATTTAAGAAGGGGGAAAAGTTGCTGCACAACAGCAACAGCAGCCAGAGAGAGGAGTGAGAATATGTGAGAGAAACAACTCTGCAGGCACCAAGGTCAGTGAAGAAGGAGGGGGAGGAGGTGCTCCAGGTGTCAGAGCAGAGATTCCCCTGCAGCCCATGGTGAAGACCATGGTGAGGCAGGCTGTCCCCCTGCAGCCCATGGAGGTGAATGGTGGAGCAGATATCTACCTGCAGCCCATGGAGGACCCCACGCCGGAGCAGGTGGATGCCCGAAGGAGGCTGTGAAACCGTGGGAAGCCCGCGCTGGAGCAGGCTCCTGGCAGGACCTGTGGACCCGTGGAGAGAGGAGCCCACGCTGGAGCAGGTTTGCTGGCAGGTCTTGTGACCCCACAGGGGACCCACGCTGGAGCAGTCTGTTCCTGAAGGACTGCACCCCATGGAAGGGACCCACGCTGGAGCAGTTCATGAAGAACTGCAGCCCATGGGAAGGACTCACGTTGGAGAAGTTCATGGAGGATTGCCTCCCATGGGAGGGACCCCACGCTGGAGCAGGGGAAGAGTGCTCAAGTCCTCCCGCTGAGGAGGAAGGAGCAGCAGAAACAACATGTGATGAACCGACTGCAGCCCCCATTCCCCATCCCCCTGCACTGCTGGGGGGGAGGAGGTAGAGAAAATCAGCAGTGAAGTTGAGCCTAGGAAGAAGGGAGGGGTGGGGGTAGGGTGTTTTTAAGATTTGGTTTTATTTCTCATTATCCTACTCTGATTTGATTGGTAATAAATTAAATTAATTTTCCCCAAGTCAAGTCTGTTTTGCCCGCGATGGTAATTGTAGAGTGATCTCTCCCTGTCCTTATCTCGGCCCACGAGCCTTTTGTTATATTTTTTTCTCCCCTGTCCAGCTGAGGAGGGGGAGTGATAGAGCGGCTTTGGTGGGCACCTGGCATCCAGCCAGGGTCAACCCACCACAGTTATCTCAGGATGACGTGCAGTTCTTCCTTCAGCTACTCATGGTAATGAGAACATGAGCTAAGAACAGTCACCAGACTGTCCAAGTCTGCTGAAGACCTGTAGAAGAGCAAGACTTCTAAGTTTTGTGCTGATCAGCATCCCAAAGCTCATAAAGTGCTTTGGTGAGATTTTGGGATCTTGTGGCATTTGGGAGGAAGAGTAGGAGAAGCTGGTGAGAGCAGCCACTTGCTGTTCCAAACAGTTTTAATTCCAATTGATGACTATCATGCAGTGAGTGAGCGAGTAGAAAGCATGCTCACAGTATCCTGTGGCACCATAACATCAGAATTACGGAAATTGATGTTGGAAGGGACCTCTTTAGATGATCAGTCCTCTATTCTGTAGCAAGTGCAATTAGATCAGGTTGTCCTGGATCTTGTCCAGTTGAGTTTTGATTATCTTCAGGGATGGAGATTCCGCAATGTCTCTGATCACCTTGTCCAGCATTTTAACACCCTTGTGATTTAAAAACCAACAACAAAAAAAAAAAACCAACCAGCAAGCAAAACCTTGACCTGCTATCTAATTGGAGTTTTTGGTTTTCTGACACTCATCCTTACTACACACCTCAAACAAACCTGGCTTTGTCTTTTCTATACCCTCCTAGGAGGTAGTTGAAGGTAGTAATAAGGTCCCCCTTACTGTCTTCTTCAGACCAGATAATCTCAGTTCTTTCAGGCTCATCTTGTGTGACATACTCCAGGTCTGTGTACATCTTTGTGTGGTCACAGTGCACCCTCGGTGCATCCTACTCTGTTCTGTAGTGACACAGGTTGCCTACATGGTCCCTGACTGTCTTCCTCCCCTGTAGCTTATGCTTCAAGGTATAACATGCTAGAATGGGGCTTATGTTAATTTTCCTAATTTTTAGTGTGGAATCTTCTGTAGTGAATGGGAAGGAACCTGGGAGACGCCCGTTCCTTAAGATGCTACGCAGCGACAGTAGCACGGGGCAGGTTCGGGTCCCCACTGTGTCCTGCTGTAAAAACAAAAAAAAAGTCTTGGAATCATTCTTGGCCCCAGTATTTGCTGTCCACCTGTGATTTATAACCCTACTACGCTATTCTGTATTGTATGCTGTTGTTTGCATACAGAGTTAGACAAAAGGAGCTAACACAATGAGGGTAACATAGACACTTTAGTACAGGTGCTTTGAACATTTGAGTGATTGACTTTACAATCGTGGTGTTCTTGTAATGTGGCTTTGTTTGTTTATGTGTTTTAATTTTGTCCTTTGAAAGAAACTCCTCTAAACTCTGGATGATTTTAGTTAAACTCTTAGGACTCTAAACAAAATATCCTGTCAAGTTTCCGGATCATCCTTCTCCTCTCATGTGGTTCTACTTCATGGAATTATAAATAATTACTTATCTATTCTATGATTCTATAGTTTTTATTATCCTTAGTGTTCATCTCAGGATGATACTACTCCCAATACAATCTGCACATATTTTTGAGCTCCCTTATATTTTTTTGCCTACGCACATTTAATTACATTTGGAAATTCATACCCATCTCTGAAAGTCTTAGGATATATGGCAGCCTTGGGATTGAAGAGACTGTGTTAATGCATAGTTAGGGACATAAGTTTAAACGTGTCTGTTTATGATAATAAAGTATGCCACAAACTTTGGGTCAGTGTATGCAGTCAGTGGGTCAGCTCTCAGAATTTCTTTTGGGCTCCCCTGTGCTCTCAACAAACTTCTAACTGCATAATAGATGAACAGGGACACTATATGCATGTTAACTTCTAATACTCACAGAACCCATGCCATGTATCTTAGTAAAAATTAATGCCTAAAATTCTTAGCAGCAGTCATCTTTGTTTCTCCAGTCTGACATGTGCTTCAAATGGTAGTACCCCTTTCCAAATCTGAGTGTTTTATCAAGTCCGGAAGATAGTTCCTAAAGCAGTTAATATCCAGGAATGTAAAAAATGAGCTAATTAAGATTATTTATGCTTTCGGGTTTTGTTGGTTGAGTTCTTGATTCGTTTTCAGTTTCTGTCTTACCTGTCCCCATGGTTATGAGGTGCTCTTGGTATTCCGTTGGGCTGTTTGCACACCAGAGATACACTTGGTTTCTAAAATCTATGACAGCATCTATCTAGCACTGGAGAGGGAACATGCAAGCCACAACACACCTTGTACTAGGCAAATGCTGATGTCTTGTATCAAAGAAGGGGGCAATAGTTACTTTTCCCTGGAGGCTTGGAAAGGGACTTGAAAGAACCACCCCTTTACATTTTCATTTCTCATTTTCATGTACTCCTTTTCCAAAAAGCACCTCCTATGCTAAATTTAGTTTAAAATCATGCCAGACTAGGCCATTCTAAACTGTATTGATGTTTCCCAAACTCTCCCGGGGTATCCCTAAAAGTGAGCTGTATTCTATTGTTTGAGGACTGGGAGAAATGTGAGGGGGGCTGGAAAGAAATTCAGAATATAGAAAACAGAAGGCTAATGTAGGAACTGAGAGCAAGGATGGTCCTTATGACTCAGGTATTGCACTGGCTCTGGATCATTTGTGAGACCCCTGGCTGCCTGCGTAACCATTGGCAAGTCGCATAATTTCTTGGGTTCTCATCCTCACTTTATAGATGAAGAGTTAGTGGTCCCCTATTTCTCTTTGTACATCACGTCTATCTACCGAGCAACTCCGAATAAAAACTAGTAAAAAATGGGAAAGGTTTTTTTCTTACATCTTCTGTGTCGAGTGTGCACATCGTTTAGAAACTGAGCTAGCTGAGGTTCTCCCAGGAGACGCAACACTTATTAACAGCATGACAAAAATATACTTCAGATAGTCTGCACAGAAATGCCAGCAATTTTGAAATTGCATTCAGGCAATGGCGAGGCCGTTGAGATACAAAAAAAGCTTTACAACTGTTCCAAATACTTACTAGTAGAAGACTGTTAACAGACGGGAAAAAATGGGGAGGTGTCCAAAACCAGCAATCCACCCTGGTGAGAAATCCAGCTGCTGGGAAGTGGAATGGTGCTGGAATTCATACCAGGTTGTTGTCTCTGGACACCAGTCAATGGCCTCCATCTTTTATATCACCCTCCCATTAGCCATAAGGATTCGGTGTTTTTCAACTCCTTTTCTCTTGGCGGAGGGATAAGGAGAAGGAGCTTTTTCTCTCAAGTCCTTGCTGAAGAACCGTTTCAAAGCTGCTGTCCAGGGGAGGAACGTCACTACTCTCCCACACTCCTGCCTCCTGAAGGTCGCCGTTGGGCAGAGAAAAATCGACCAGTCTACCTTTCCTCCAGCTGCTTAGCTCCTGTTGTACGGTTGTTTACTGCTGGCCCCCGAGCTGCTTATCTTCATAGTCTTCCTCCCCTCTGAATAACTTTAGGATTTACCTCTAGAATCAATGAGTGCTTTCTTTGGCACAGGCTTGGGAAACCAGCATGTTTGAAAATCTTGAGAAAGACACCCCATTCCCCGCCCCCGCAAATTTGAGATGACTATAAAAAAAGAGAACTAAAGAAAAAAATAATTAGGAGTTCTTTTCCTTGATGTTAGTTGTACTTTTATGATTGTGTTTTTTGAGATTTTCCACATAGCCTCAAGGAATGGGGAAGCTATTTTTTTGGACGTTAAGATTTCAGGTAACAGCTACAAGATTCCAGCTGCTCGGGCCTCAGGCTTCACGATACTCACCGATTTATGTGCTTTAATGTTAAGAGATTTGGCAGCACTTCAAGCAACCGAGTGAAAACAACGTGTTTATTCTAAGCTTCACTCTTGCCCTTTGACTCGATAGCGGCTGTGCAACTGGCCTGGCTGCTCAGCTCCGCTCTGCCGGAGCATGGGAAAAGTAGGAGCAGCAGCAAAGAGACAGCTGGCTGGCTGCTGACTTAGAAAGACATCATTGCGTCACGCCACGCTTGGTAAGTTATCTTTGCAATCAGAAGGGCCAGGATTTTCCCTTTTTTTCAGGCGGGAGGTAGGCGCTCCACAAATTGACCACGGGGATTCGGCCGTGTCGAGTAAAGCGTCCCATTTGTCAGTGGCAAGGTGGTTTTTCAGCCCTGCAATGTAATGCTTTTCTGACCTTTAAAAAAAGATCTCTGCTGGACGCCTTTCGAATCCCCTTTAAATGAACTGTTTGTAACCTTATTATGATTTTCTTTTTCATTTTTAGTATGTGGATTGTTTGAATGGAAATACTAAAGCCAGCACAAGCAATAAAGATGGATTGCCAGTAAAATAAACAGTTTGGCCTCTGACTGCACAGAGGAAGCAGATCAAGGCAAGAAAACATTTCCTAAAAGTCACTTCTCTAGCTGTAAGACTATTCTAATAGCTGCTTCTTATTTAAAACCTACACTATTTTGTAGCTTACTAATCCGCACATTTAACTCCGTGTGGAAGTGCAAGTTAATTGACATTCTGCTTCCAAAGCGGTACTGGTATTATGAAGGGCACTAAACTGATACATGAAAAACAGAGTGGAAGTGAATGGGAAGCAAGAGAGATGTATTTCTGAGAATCCAAAAAGAGTTTGCAAATGATAGATAATGAACGAACATGAAATAGTATTTACATGCATATGGGTTGCTAGTGAAATTCTGGCTCTGGATGAATCTCATGGAAAAATTATGATAGATTTCTGTCATGCCAGACTTTCGCTTTGTCTCTTTAAAACTCTTATGGTGAAACTCATAGGGAGGTATGTCTTGCCCAGTTCGCATTTACTGTTGTAAAAGTATATATATGTAGAAGACTCACTGGTAGGGAATCACATACGGGACTCTATCCTTGAAGTAACTAAGCCGGTGAGTGTATTTTGCACCTATTTATGTTGAGCGGGCTCAGCAACTTGCATGAGGAATGTAATGTCCTGAAGGGCTGACTTCATAATTTGCGGCTGTGTATATATTTCCTTCATGAAACCACATTTATGTTTCTTTATTATCGTTATTATTTTAAAGGTTTTTAACTACTCACAAGTCCAGTTTCCTTTTCCATAAGCCCTGCTACCCCATCTTCAGCATTCTGACTTTTTAGGTTTCAAATCTTGGCTATGCTGTTGAGGATCAGGTTGCTGGCTGGGGACATCTGGATGGGTTTGAGATCTGTGCATATCATAATCAAATCTCTTAACTACATATTTTGAGTCCGTGTTTTCATTTTTTCCTCTGCATTTCTCATTGTTTTGTATCCTCTCTATTTGTATGAGCGTATGCAGTCCCATGCAATTATATAAAAATGGTTTCCTTATGCATGGTATGAATTTTTATAGCTTTACATTCACTTTCTTTCTTTCTTTCTTTCTTTCTTTCTTTCTTTCTTTCTTTCTTTCTTTCTTTCTTTCTTTCTTTCTTTCTTTCTTTCTTTCTTTCTTTCTTTCTTTCTTTCTTTCTTTCTTTCTTTCTTTCTTTCTTTCTTTCTTTCTTTCTTTCTTTCTTTCTTTCTTTCTTTCTTTCTTTCTTTCTTTCTTTCTTTCTTTCTTTCTTTCTTTCTTTTTCTTTCTTCCTTTCTTTCCTTTCTTTCTTCCTTTCTTTCTTTCTTTCTTTCTTTCTTTCTTTCTTTCTTTCTTTCTTTCCATCATCCCATTTCGTGTTTAAATAGGTAGAATAAGTTAGGTAATATGTACACAGGGACTGCTCCACCATGGACCGGAGCTCTAAGTATCTCTGTTAACACATGCTGTAGCCAAAGAAGTTTACAGCATGCAGAGGGAAAAGGTTATTGTTAGTGTAACTGAACAAGTATTAGGGTTAATATATAATGTATAGGTCTATGTAATGGATAGTTTTTATTCATCATAAAATGTTCAAATGACTTGCAGATGTATTACTGCCGCAGCTGTTGCAGACCTTGTAATGGCATTAGGCTCTGACTCAGAAAGCAGCTCGTTTGCCAAGAGATTCTGGCAGTGGCTACGGCTGTGATATTCCCATTGAAAAAACTATTGTCAGCAGTGGAGGTGGTGGTACAAAACTGAACCGGAGTATGAGAACAGGGCAAGGCTGGGTCTAGCTACGAAAGGAAAATGGGGGCTCTGAAAGCTTTCATTTTTTTCATGTTTAACTATATCAGTAGCATCCTACCGCTACGTGGTCTACTAGGGGACCAGCTGGAATTTATAGTCACCACAGATTCTGGCTACATGCAGCTTATGTATACTAATTGGCGAAAAAACACAAAACACCAAACCTTTGATAATGTAAAACTTCGCTCCCGAGTTTTAAAAAGAAAAAGCAAGCTACAGTCCCTACAAGCAGACAGAATTGAATCTCACTGCACAAATGCAGTCTGTCGCGCAAACTGTGCAGCATGGGAGCTCGGCTACTTGCTGCCTATGGAGACTGTGCAGTCAGGGAATATGCTTAGCAGTCAAAGGAATGCCATCATCCTATGGATGCATACAGTACTCTGAAATAGTACTGAGGAAGAAAAAAAATCCCCTGCATGTTTTGTGATTGTTTTCCTAGGTCTGACTGAAGTAAAGAAAACAATGAAGATGACTGAAATCCCAAAGAGGCACACATTTTATACGTGGGATGTCATACTGCGATAAACATGCTGGGTTTGATACAGCTTTTTGAGTCCTGTGTGACTGGAAAAGCAGAAGCATGATCATTTTTAGAAGAGAATTGGAGAAGGCAGTGCAAAACAAAAGCACAATTTTGACAGGGTTCGGTGATAATACTCAGAGAGTAGGATTGAGGGAAGCAAACCCTAGAGACAGCTGCACTGTAAATCTCTGAAATGGTGAGGGAGCGTAACAAGAGTCACCTCCCAATGAAGAGCAGATTTCGTCGCTGCCTTTTCTGATGCTTTAAACTACTTATGGAGTGTATGGGTTAGTTATGAAATGGACTGCAATGCTGACTCTTGCTTTCGATGAACAGTTACAAAGCCATAAGCAGTATTGTTTCTGGCACTTTTTGAAAGGCCTCTGCTGATTCCAGTGTGTTCTTTCTGATCCTGTTCAATGCCATATTTATGAAAGTAAAGCTACCAAAATATACAGATTATTAGAAAAGAGATGTGATCTACATGAACTTCACTTACTAGATTTAAAAAACAAAAATTCCAACCCTTACTGATGTGACTTATGCCTTACATGAGTAAAAGGGAATGAGTTGCTAATAGCTCTCTTCTCCGGGGCTCAAAATTCCTTGGATAAGAGAAGAAAAGTCAGCCAGCGTGACTGCACTGGCTGTTGGTTGGGGCTGTGAGCTGGGACCTAGGTCTCCCCTCTCCCTGGTAAGTGTGCTGCTCACTAGACCAGGGTTACTTGTTTAGTCTGGACGACCAAGGTCTGCTGGAGAACTTGACCAAGGTCCCATCAGTAGGACGCAGTGTGTGACAGCAGTGGGCTGTTGGGCACACCAAGCAATTCACCCGACCTCAGGGGCTGCACTTCAGCTCCTCCTCCTAAGAGCACGATGTGAAGTATAGGGCTTTCTGATGGATGCAGGATGTGACTCGGCTTGGACCTGGGGCATGAGAGCAATGAGGGCATGGTACAGGGCAAATTTTATTTCTGGTCTGGTTCTGGATCAGATGTGCTTAAATAATCCTACAGAGCATCGTTCCATCATCGTCTGCGCTGGTCAATAAATACTGTGTGCGATGAGGAAGAATCTCAGTAATGGATGGGTGCAGCTCCTGTCCCAGGAGGCCCTATAGCAATGGTATGAGGCACACGGTCTGCAGATCTGTGGGATTTCATGCACCCCTTCTATGGGAGGAGGCTTAAGTCTCTCCCTGGGAATCTGCACCCGCTCTGGGAAATAAACAGAATGTTGCGAACTGAAAAGAGCTGAAAAGTCACTGCCCTGCAGCTTCCAGGTTAGATGGTCCATGAGGGAGATGGGTCTGTACCCTCAGGCACTGCAAAGATTTGGGAGCATGCCTCTCGGGATGTGCCAGTGTGGCACAATGCACCTCTGTGCTGCAGACCTCCAACCCAGCTCTGAATGGGCCAGTCTTTCTTGGAGGAAGGAGCAGACCTTGGCAGGGATACCAGCTTGGATCCCAGAAGCAGTATTGCCTTGCTAGCATAGCGCTCAGTCTCAAGCTAATTTGCCTTGCCTCTCAGCCCACCATCTAACCTAGGCACAGCATGAGGTTGGTATTACTTCTACTGCTTCCAGATCCAAAGCTATTTCATGCAGAGCCAGTATAGGGACCTCTGTACCTTATTGCTCTGCAAGCTGCTGACATACCCTTTCTTTCCTAGAATGTTTTCTCATCAATAAATCTTAGAAAAAATGTCCAGAAAGTCTCCTGTATCTCCTCTTTCTTGTGAGGAAAGGCTGCCTTAGGCAGTCGAACTCCAGGAGAGACTCACTGGCGGGCAAAAGGACATTATAGAATTGCAATCTGTAAATGGGTTCAAAAAAGGGAATAGAGGAATTAATGGAGGAGAAGTCTGCCAGTGGCCATTGAATACGATGGTCTGATTGCAACTTCTGATTCAGAAAGTGCTGAACTATTGACCCCAGGAGGTCCTAAGACACACCAGAGGAAGGCTGACCCAGTTGTTTTCATGTTTCTTACACTCTTTCACTAAGCACTTACTACTGGCCACTGTTGGACTCAAGGTAGTTTGACCCACGTGTACATGTGGAAGGAAGGATTGCCCTGCATTTAAGAACAGGGTGCCAGCTAGGTCCATCCAAGCTGTCGTGCGTGCTCGTGTTAGCCTTGTACTCAGATGAGAACAGCCTCTCATGTCGAGGAAGAGCCTGAAAGCGTTAATGGGAATGCTGCCCCAAACATCAGGGGGCAGATCCTGATGAGATGCAGAGCCTGGTCCAGATGCCTGACTGCTCCAAAGAGGAAGGGCTTCAGCTAGATGTGGTGGTAGGAATGTGTGTCACATCTGGAATGACAGTGTGGATGTGGGCCTGGAGGATATGGTGTAAGTACTGCAGCGTGGACCATCAGAGACGGGCTTGTCTACTTTCAGCCCAGGGGTGGGTATGCATGGTAGTTTCCACAAATCCCAACTTGGCGGAGATGAGAACGGGAATGTTTGTGGAACGCTTCTGCCCTTGGCATTTCCTATTTGCTTTTAGCTCAGTGCAGACGTCTGTGTGGAGCTCGGCTTTTCTTTTGCTTTGTGCTAGGAGCTCAGGTGCCTGGCTAGACAGTTGCATTAGGCAGCAAAGCACCTAATCCTCGCTGAAGGCCACCTAATCCTCTCAGCTTAATGGCCTTCTACTCCTTCAGATAGTCCCTCCTTTATTTTTTCTCTATTTGCTCAGCAATTGAATTCTTTCCTCTTCCATTTGCAAAACAGTGTCGGGAGCAGGCTGGCCGGCCGGCCATTCTCATTCCCTGTTACCAACGCCTCTCGGTTCTTCTAGGCTCCAAAATGCAGAAACCCATAAAAGCAGCTGGAAGTAAATGAGTAATGGAGAGGAAAGACAGGTCTCTATGGACTGAAGAAAGTGCTCTGTAGACCAGTGTTTGAGAACCTCTCATTAATGCTTCCTGGTTATTTTTTCTGCATTTCACTTTGCCGAATCCAAATCCCGCTCAAGCCGGTGGGAATTGTTCCGCTGACTTATGTGAGAGTTGGATCTAGCTCCTGGTCTGGAAGGTAAAACTAGTCTCACTGGTTTTCTTTTATTTCAGTTGGTTTCACTTTCTGCTTCTCAACTCCCAGAATAACGTGAACGCATTCATAGTCCTCCATGGTGGGATTCGTACAAAATATTATCTTTTTAAGTTTTTCATAAAATAAAAATCAAGATGTGTATTAGCAATTCCACCTCTGTCCTTCTGACTCTGCTTTTCTGCCCCTCTGCCCTGATTTTGCCCCCCCCCCCCCCCCGCCCTTCCACAGTGAGGTAAATGAAAATGTCTTTTTAAGTATAACACATTTTTGAAGAAACTTTGCAGTCAAACAACAAGATACTCTCAACTTCTGGCATCACTAAAAGCAGACAGTTTGCCCTCAGAAGGTAATCTGTTTATAGTATCTCAAGTGGAAAAAAGATACGTTGGGTTGTGAAAGATGTTTGTTCCATCACCATGGAAGTCCTCACGTAGTTCCCAGGGCAAGGCATTGCATGTGAGGAGGTGACAGTGGATTTCTACATCACAGCTCAGTTTTCAGCTTTTAAGCGGAAGCTGTACTTTTATGATAAGCTCTTTTTCCTAAAATAGCAGTTTGTTCAAATTAACATCTCCGATAGCAGAAAGCGAGCGATGTAGAGTATGGTACTACAGAACATACAGAAGGGAACATTATCATATAGAGCTTTGGGGTTTTATCCTCCAGATCGCCTAAAATTCTTTCCAAGTAACGTGTTAAGATACTGGTAATGCAGTGACTCAACCGTATAAACAGATGGAGTGAGTAGTATGCAGCCAGTGATTCAGCTAACATGCAGCTCTGGAAATTCAAATTTGATTTAACAAGAGGAGAAATGTTGAATAAGACATTTATAATTTTTCCTTTTTTGAAGGAGGCTTGAAGTACATTGGTTTTTCTACTGAACAGAGAGGGTGGAAAAACACAGGACAATAATAGTTCATCAGAAGGACGGCATCTTGATCCCCACACAGAAACTCCTTGCAGTACTGCACTGCAGTGCCAGCTCTTGGTCCGAGCCCAAGTCCTGCTGTGGGACATGAGCTCTTAATTTCTCCAGAGGGAGTGTTCCCAGCTGAGTTACACAGATCTCCATGATCTAGTTCAAGCAAAGCTTGACATTTATTTAGACTGAGTTAACTCATTAATTTCAGCTTTAAAATCTTAAAAACCATATCCATTATAAAATAAGTAAGTCACACATTTTTCCCAGGCTCCTCCTATACCACGTGAAGTTGTGGCTGCAGATGTGAATGTAATGTGCCTGCAAACAGGACGCGCAGAGGTTGCTTTTTCGAGTGCTCTCCAAACAGCCAGAGGACATCTAAGTTGTTGACATGTCTTATTACATACTTTTTTCCCTTGGAGTGACGAAAGAAGAAACTGGTTTGCTGCAGAGGCCTCCCATTGTTAAGAGATGAGCACTCAAAAACTCACCCGATTTTTATGGAAATCTGGGGAAAATCCTGCTCTGTTTAGATTATTCCAGTCTTATCACTGCAATTACAGTCTTTATTCAGTAAGTTATGAGTACAGATTACTGCCACCTGCATGGAAGCCCATCCCTTCACCTCTATGTAAATGTTTCCTTTGAATGCTTAATTATGAAAGAGTTGCAAAGTACACGATCAAGAGCCATGAGAAGTCTCCTTTTTCTGAATAGGTTAAACGCATATGAATGTTATATTATGCACACAGTTGTAATATTTAGAACTTGGAAGTTACTAAAGGATGTCAGAGTGAGCCTAATCCGTCTAGCAACTGTACGTAGGATCCCATTTTGCCCTCCAATACATTTACGCAATCCTAATATCTCTAAATTGCAACCGAAAGTGTGTTTCAGAGAATGGATCTGGCGGAGTGCTTTTCTCATTTGGTGAGACGGGACCTTCATAGCTTAGTGTTTGCAAATATTTGGTCCAACTGTGAGGAATGCTCTTATATATCCAGGACTGTTCTCAGTAACTGAGTAAGGTCCTGACCCTACAAACATATCTGTGCATGCTTTAAGTAATGAGCTGTACTTAATGAGCGTATTTAATACGTACAATGTGAAGAAAGTAACAGAAGTTTGAGAATCTGAGTAGTCTGTTATTTGCAGCTGTAAGCCTAAACATTACAGAACCTTATTTTTACTACTTGTAATGTGCAATTACAAAATATTAAAATGGCATTTACCCCGGCATGTAGCCTTTGCTTTTTTAGAAAAAAAAAAGCAGCACTCCCACCATTGCATTTCAATGAGTACACCCATACCAATGGAAGTTCGTAGCATAAAACTACATCGGTTGTGTAATAATCCTTATAAAATGTGTAGTATGGAGAATTTCCTCACGACTGCTGTCTTCCGTCCTAGGTATTGGACCCTTGTCCTTTTGCAGAACTGATGAGGGACAACACAGTTTGTTTGGACAATTAGGAACAAAGAAAGAAAAGGGTACCTATCCTTTCCCTTTTTGTTTGGTTTCTTTTGTTGTTGTTTGTCTTTGAATCACTCATCTCAATTACTTCTTCATCCTTTTCCCCTGCCGCTCCTCTCCTCCCAGTTCCTTCTATTTTCCAGATGTTGCAGGCTTCTCTCAAAAGCCTTGTAATTTTTAGTGCTTTTCTTAAATCTTCATCTCCTGGAGTCATTTCAGCTGCGATATTTTAAAAATTTAGCTTAGCTTTTGAGCCTGCAGAGGCGTACTAGAGAGAACCGAAGATAAAATGAAAAGCAGGGACCTCTCGACAGTGGTTGGCAACAGTGCATTCAGTGAGTTTAGAGATGGGCAGCTGGAAGGCACAATTTAGATCAAGGGTGATTTTTAGGTTACTTTCTCATGGGAACAAGGTTTATATGGTCATATCATGTAGGTACAGGTATATTTGGGGGTGTTTAATAACATTTGAACCAGGCGACTTACTCCAGCGCTGCAGGAGATAGATAGGATTAAAGCTGTCAGAATAATTTAGTTCCTGTAACTCTCATGAAAAGAAGTTGTGGAGCAGGGAAGATGTACCATGTACTTCCTGAATGATGGAAAGTCTGCAGCGGGAGCTTTTAGGCAACAGCATCCACTGACTAAAGTGAGACCTTATGTACACCACAACTTTGGAAGAGATTTCAGTCAAAGCTTGCACCTTAGACCCTAAAGTTAACAAACCATGAGGCACAAACGTGTGGGGAACCAGGCTTTCTTAATTCTGGTGCTTGGGGAGTCACGTGCTTTAAGATCGAGGGAGTTAGAACATTTATTGATGCCATGAAAAGCGTAAGAGGCTGAGGAGAGTAAAGGATGGAGTAACCTTAATGACAAAGGAGACCAAGAGATGGGATTACTGGGGTGAGGGGAAGATGGCAGATGAGGAATTTCTACACCTGTCATGTGTGAGGGGGGAGCTGGGGAAGAGCAAGTGGCAGGCAGGAAGGGAAGGAAAAGCAAAGGGAAGCAGGAGGAGAAAGGAAAATTCAAGTTGGGAAAGGCATCAAGAAAGGCTTTGAAGATCACAGGGAGAAGAGATTAAACAGAAACTAAATTAGATTGAATTTAATCTGTACTTTCTCAGAAGAAATCAGTGAACTCCTATCCAAAGAAGTGCAGGCAGAAGGAGAACAAAAGGTTTGCAGGGAGAATCAAATTTGAAGAAGAGGCAGGTCTGGGCATGGTAACCAGTTAATTTCAAGCACTGTTTGGTGAATGTGTCACTAATGAATGTGTCAGGGATAACAAGAGATGAAACTTGTGGTAGAAGAAGCCAGCCGGGCCACAGGAACTTTATTAGAGGTGTTGTTACACAGCACAAGAGCAGCAATAGAGAAAGAGGCTCTTGTGAGTAAGAGAAACTGAGTTGTATTTTTTTAAAAAATCTTGTTTATAGAAGTCATTCACATGAATTTTGAGACCTGATTCACACATCTGAGCACTCTGGATTAGCATAGTTCATTTTCTTTCCCATGCTCTCTGCTAGGTGCACAAGTTCTTTCTCTGTTCACAAGCCCAACGTCCACATGGTTCTGACTGTACAGGGAAAAATGGCTCGAAAATGAACTCCTGTAAAGGCTCCAAGCGGTCTAGTGAGAGGATGAAACGACTGTTTTGTTAGTGGACAAATGGCGGCAGTGTGCACAGAGTGACTAGACTGAAGGCCAAGAGCAACTGTGTTGGCTGAGCAGGGTCTTGACACCGCAGTTATGCTCAGAGGACTGAAGGCAGACCTGGCTTGCAGGAACATTTAAGCAGCCGTTTCTATTACCAGTCTATTAGCCAGATCTTCTTTAAGTGGCCTGGCCCAGGAAAGTGTTATGTAAAACAAACTAGGCGGCTTGCTACCGTTAAACCAACAGGAAGAATGGCATGGACCTTGAAAAAATGTAGGGCATTCCCAGTTTACCGGGCTACAGGATAATCAAGCAGATTCCCAGCTGCTGTTCTGCAGAGGGATTACAAAACCTGAAACTAAACCTGCTTTGGTTTTGAGCTGAGCTTCCCAAGGTGAGATTTGCTCTGTATGTATCAGCTTCTTCCCCCCCTTGATAACTTTTGCCCACCAAGAGAGAGGGAGAGGTTGCTAAGACAATCTTTCAGACGTCTTAAGAATGAGGAGCAAGGTAGAGATGAGAGATCACCTCAGCGACCCAATTTAAAGGTGTACATTCAAGCCCTCTTGCACAGCAGAGAATCTACAAGAGAAACTTTTTAAATGTCCCAACAGCAAAATGGCTAAGCCACAAGGCACGCATCTGTCAGAAACCACATTTCCCCGATTCTCCTGCTCCTTACTTAGGAACAGTTTAGGGAAACAGGGCATGTTTAACAGTGGTAGAACAGGAGGGAAGAGCTGCGATAGTGCTGTTTTCTTCCAAGCGGAGAAAGGAAGCGGAGTTTCAGTAGAAGAAAGACCTCTGTACCCAGCACCTTTATTACGGGTCATGGCAGGACCTCAGGGCGGGCCCCCGAGGTGCTGGGGATATGCTGGTTGCAGTGCAGGGTCCTCCCTCACTCACAGCCTGCAGTGGGACCGGGGTTTGGAGGAAGACGGGGGCAGGTTTGGGGGAGGAAGGGTCACAGCACGGCAAAGGATCGGCCGAGCAGTTTCGCCAGGCAGCTGCACCACGCAGAGTGTTCCCCCCCCCCCCCCCCCCCGAGTTTCTGGGACACAGGCCCGTACAGCCCTTGGGGAGGCCTCCAGCGAGACCCCCGGCCGCCTCCAGCGAGGCTCCCAGACTCGAGGCTTTTTGGGGGCGCGGGGTGACTCCCCGCCAGCCCCAAGCGGCTCCCGCCACCCTCCCCGGGGCACCTGACGAGGCGCCTGAGCGGGGTGACGCGCAGCCCCAACGGCCGAGGGCAGCCGGCCGAGGCAGGGGAGCCCCCCCCCAGGCCCTCAGCCCCCCCCGGGCCGTGGCAGGGAGGGCCAACACCCCCAGCCCTGAGGCGGGGAGGCGGCCCCAGGGAGGGCAACGGGCCCTGCCTAAGGAGGGGCAGGAGGGAAACGGCCCCCGCCTGACGGCTGCCGCCCTCGCCCCGTGTGGCGGAGCCACTTGGTATCTCCCTCCCCCCCCCCCCCCCGAGGAGGTGGTTTCACCTCCCCCCCCCCCCCGACCCGGGGGAGGGGCGTGGCCGGCCCCGCTCGGTCTTCCCCGCCCCCTTCGTCCATATTCATGAGCGCGAGCCGGGAGGTGCCGGCGCGTGCCCCGCCCCCCGCGGTGAATATTGATGAGGCGTGATGCGCGGCGTGGTGTCGTCTCGGGCGGCGCGGCCGGCGATTGGCCGGGTGCGTGTGTGCGCGGTGACGCGTGTCGCGGCGGTGCGGGTCCCGATTGCTGCAGCCGCTTGTCAGTGTGACGAAGATTGGCACCCAGGTAAGCGCTGTCACTCAAACCCGCTCCCAGCCAGCCAGCCAGCCATCCATCACGGCGCGCCCGCCGCCGCCGCCGCCGGCCGGGCCCAGGCGTACCACCAGACCGGGGGGTGGTTGGGGAAGGAGCGGGGGGGCGAGCCCGGCAGGCGGAACAGCGGGGAGGGGGCACCCGCACTCCGCAACTCGCCCAGAGGGGGGTTAGGGGCGGTGGCGGGCAGGCGCGGGGAGGGGAGGGGAGGGGGGGGGGGGGGAGCGAGGAAAATTCTGGAACCGCCGCCGTGTAACCGTTGTCTCTTGTGGGCGCGCGCCGGCGGGGGCGCGCAGGCGCCGCGCGCGCGCGGAGGGGAGACGGGGCGAGAGGGAGCGCGGGCCGCTGCTCGGCGCCGCGCGGAGGGGACGCGGCGGCCGGGGGCGGGGGGGGGATGGAGGAGGAGGAGGAGGGAGAGGGAGAGGGGGCGACGGGAGGGGGGAGGCGGCGTGATACTTAAAGGGTCAGCGCCGTGTTGGCGGAGGGGGGGAGGGCAAGGCAAGGCAAGGCAAGGCAAGGCAAGGCAAGGCAAGGCAAGGCAAGGCAAGGCAAGGCAAGGCAAGGCAGAGTGGAGCGCCCAGCAGGGGCTTCTCCGGGGTCCTCCTCGCCCCCGCCTCCGCCTCTTCTCGCTGCCGTGCCAGGCCCCGTCGAGCCGGCCCAACCCAGCCCGGGGAGCCCTCGGCTGTGGCAGGGATCAAGCCGCCGCGGCAGCTGCCTCTCCTCCGCACCTGCCCCGACCCGGCCGGGTGCGGCCTGCGGGGGGGGGGGGGGGAAGGAAGGGGGCTGCCGACGGCAGTTGGCGGTCGCGCGTAGTCCCCCGTGCCGGCGCCGTGGGGTGCTGGTGCTGGCGGGGGCGGGGCGGTGACCCCCAGACCCTGCCCCCGGCCCTGTTGCCGCTTCGGTGGCGGTGCGGTCCGGCGGAGCCCGGCCCGGCCCTCGGGAGAGCGGGGGCTGGCGCGTCTTTGGCTGTGCTTCCCCCCTCCCCCCGCCTCCCCTCTTATTCATAGAAAGCAGATTCTGTTAGCGGCTGGCACTTGGGGCAGTGTGCGCAGTTACGGCGTGAGGTGGTTTCTTCCTCTTTTTTTTTTTTTATTTTTTATTTATTTTTGATGTGACCTCATTGTCTGTTGGCTCGGTTACGAGTAGAGGCTTCTTGACACCTAGACCGAGGCTTTGTGAGTGTTTACACACAGCCACAATTAGGAGCTGAAACTTGACATTGCCCAGAGGCCCTGCTTATGATGTGTGTAAACAATAATAAATCAAGTGCTGGTTTTATCCTGAAATACTGGCTCAATTAGCCACATGTCCCGGGTCTCTATGGAGTAGTCGATAGCTTTCCCCCATTCCCACAACGCCAGCTGTATGGCCCAGAGTTTATCAGTTAACAATATAAGTAGTTGACATGTCTGTGTGCTACTTCTCTGTATAGCTTATTGCTATCTTTTTTATTGTTTCTTAAATATTTTCTGTTGTCGTAAATGGGAACATATGATGTAATTTTAGAGACGCAGTCATAGGTTGGGGTTTTTTTTTTTTAATCTGTTGCTGCACTTTGTGACCCTTTTTTGTCAGTTACGTCTAAGTAAATGACTAGTATGGTTTTGGGAGGGAGAATGAGACTCTAGATCTGTACAGTACCCTTATAAGTGAATTTTTATGCCATGCAATGAATTACTACTTTTTTTTTTTTTTTTTTGGTCACATGCGGTTAAGAGCTGTCCAGGCAAGACTCAGTTTTGTCCTTGCCCCTATTTGGAATATGATGTGTGCATTCCATTGAACAGATCACAGGAGTAGGGAGCATGGACAACATGTTCTGGTCTGTGGATGTTGGAAAACACTTGAGCCAGCATCCTATGGAGGATAGCAGGATGGTGTAGATAATTTTGAATGTATGCTAAGTGTCTCATCTAATTGTTTTTTAAAAAAGCAAAGTAATTCTTTCTTAGTCTTTACAAAAGCGTGCACATATAGTTAGTTCGTTATACTGTCCATAATTTTATTCTAGAGCATGCTCTGCACAAAGTTTCACCAGTGTAGATTGTTCGATTAGGGGAATTCTAACAACAGCTTAAGAAATTTATGCACCTCGCTATTCTCTGTACTGTGAATACACTTACAGGTTGTTCCCTTTCCTCTATGGGATATAAACTGTTTACGGTCTGCCTGTGCTATGGGATTATATCCCTTTAGTTATATATGTGTAGTTAAAGTGATATAGCTTCTGCAGCTGGGTAAGCGCTGAAGTCTTGTTTAAGAATGAGTCCTGGTTAGTCCTTGCTAGCTGCATGTACAAATTTTATGGATTCTACTGAACCAGAAAACAAATTGTTGTGATTGTATCAGAAATCCTTCTATGTATTTCCAGACCTTGTCATTGCTACAGTATCAAGCAACAGCGAGTGCATTTTCTAAATAGCTCTGTAAAATAAAATTGCCGTATTATCCTTTTCTGAGTCTGTGTGTAGCCATGTATAACCATTACATTTAAGTTTTCAAAAACCAGTGAGGGGAAAAAAAACCCAAAACATTTCATATTTATTCAGTCTGAAGAAACAGTTTCACACTTCTTGGTATGTCATTGTTTTTAATCTATCCAAAATAAGTAATTCTGATTTTTCTTTTCATGTATGTTCTATCTTCAGTTTATTTTATGAAGTGTATAGTATATTTTTACTGTTGACTGTTACCGCTTTACATATTTTCTTGTCATCTTATGATTAAAGTATCCCCAGGAAAACTTCAGTGTAGGTTCCACTACATTTTCTTAACGTAAGCTTTGGTTAAGTGGTAGAAGGCATAGCTCCATTTATTTCATTCGCAGGGTAAAGATAGGTAGTGTAGAGGCTATTGCATTGCACTGAGGCTTTGAAGACTGATACTGTTCATTCTGATTGATCTCCTGGGTGATTTTGGGGCATGTGGTTTTTTTATCTGTGCCTGAGTATCCTTCTCTACATAAATTGAATACTGATACCTGTCTCATATCTGGAGTGGGTCTTATTATCATGTAGTTCAAGTGCTTTGCTGGACTGGAATTTACCTTGTTACCGTTTCCTATGTGGTAATAGGAAAACAGAATTCTTGAAGTTTTGTGTATGTTGTTGTTACCGTTGGTTGGGGTTTTACTTTGTATTTGGAAATTTCACTTTGGCATGTAAAAAGTTAGTCTAATATTAAGTAACTTACAGCCCTGATCTGTACTCTTTCTTGATCTAGATACAATTTTAAAGATTCGGATTATGTTTCGAATATAAAAATAATGTTTTAAAACTAAGTCCTTGCAGTCTTCCATTAGTGCAACTGAAAGGAGTTTAGAATGAACTAAATATACGTGTTTATTCTAAATCAGTCTTATAAAATGGATATGTCTTCTAGAAGCTGTACTTTCTTTTTCAGAGTTTTGCTTTCCGACTGTATTTTTTCTCATACCTTTCCCTGTACTGTAAATGCAGTGCTGCAATGAAGTCGTAATAATTCTGGTTGCTACCACAGCAAGTTTAGAAGTGTTTAGGAGCAATTCAATTTCCTGGAAAAGAATAACTCTTTTGCTGTTATTAAGCCCTGTACTGACAGCCAAGGGTGAATGATCCACAGAACCACTACTGTGATAGTGGAACTACTTGTTTTAATGGCTCTGTTAATGTCCTGAATGAAGAGAGATGTAGTCCAAATTGTATTTCAGAATATTATGTAGTGGTCTGGGAGCCAAATGTTACCTCTGCAAAACTGGCACACATGTGAAAGCTTGCAATAAAGCAGATTAATATTGTTATTTTGGTGTAAGAAAGACTGAATTATTTTTGTGTGTGTGAGATTTAAAATTCCACAAATGTTACTTCTCTCTTGCAGCAGCTGGTTGCTTCCGTCTCACTTGTTAAAAGAGTCTGTAGGTTTACAAATGATAAGTCCCCGGGGGGGGGGTTTATTTTACCACAGCTCAATGCTGTACAAAATGTAAAACAACTTATTGCTCTTCTAAGCAAGAGGATTCCAAGAGCAAGGAAAAAAGCTGCTGATAGAGTTCTTTCCTTTGCTCGCTTGCTGCCAGATGTTACCAAAGTATTTTACCCGGACCATTATAGCTCTCCCTAAGATAATTGGATGCAGAAGTATTTGCATTTGTTAGCAGGTTCTTCACTTTGCTCAATAAGGTGGTTTCATGTGGTAACTGTAGAACACGGGTATCATCAGATGGAACTAGGAATGGGGTAGAAAATAAAATGACGACGCCGAGCATCTGGAAATACCAATCTTCGCTGTTAATGGAGCACTGGCATGCTTATATGAAGTTGGTAAAGGGCAGTAACTTGGTTCCCCTGCCAGCAGCGTGGGGATACCCAGTCGTGTATGTTACTGAAGCACAAAAAGGAAGCTGGTGTTAGAGGTGGAAATAAAACTTAGGTCTGCTTGTCATCACATGCTTGCTTATCATCCTTCATATGAACACGCTTGTTTGTTTTTAATATAGCAACTACTCCAGGCCCTGTTGTTCTCATTTTTTTCCTACATATGTATATAAAAGAGCTATTTGCTGTTAAACAGGAAGGCCATTTAAGTACTTAGACAGTCAAAAGGTGATTTTTGAAAATGGGAGCTGACTGACTGTGATAGTCATGTACTGTCCCTTAGCCTGCTGTACCTATGGGTCTGTAACTGTCGTCTTCTGCAGCTGACAGTAAATTCAGGCAAAAAAGTAGAATATGGTAGCTTACTGCTGGTGTACTAAAAGAGGAATCAATTTTTTTTTAAACCACCAAATTCCAATTTATATTTTATACATGAGCTTTTGGAATTGCCTGTATTTTTTCTTGAGGACAGAGGAAGCTAGGAAATGTGGCTATACTTCACATCCTGCTTAGCTTTTTTCAAATTACATAGCAAACAAAACAAAGGGAAAAGGATATTATAATACTTATTACTGAAAAATGAAGTCCAAGTCTTTTATATTCAAAGGAAACAGAGGCGATTATGAAACAGAAATTGGAGCATTATACACTTCTACATGCATATGGGAACGAAAATGTGTGTGCTATGTTGTATGTTTTACAACTAAAGAACTTGAACTTCCAGGTCAGTCTATGATCAATTTATGTGTGTTCTAGGCCATGATCGTAGCAATGCCAGGAGTAAGGTTACCTGGTTATTTTTTTTTATTTTGAGATGTTGTTTTCAGTAGCTTATTTCTTAGTCATACTGAAGTTTGCCATGATGAGTGTGTTTGAGCAGGGTTATTCCGGAAACTTTAAGCTAAAATGACTCAGCATTTTGAAAATTACTTTAAGAGAAAGTAAATATGTTAACTTAAAGCGGGGGGGGGGGGGGAAATGCTTGTTTGGCTTATTTTATATCAACACTTCAGTTCTGGAATTTAGCATTGCAGAGGAGAGAGGGGAAGAGAGCATAAACATTCACACGGAGCATATGTCTGTTCCTCGAGAAACTTCAACAGATCGTAAGCTCTTGAAAAACTGGTTCATGCATGTTACTCAGCAAATATTTATTAACTAAACTATCTGAATATTCCATGTAACACGAGTATCTTCCTGTGTGTTGGTCCTTGCATGTCACCTGGCTGTGCAGTCATCATCTGGACCAAGTAGTTAAGCATGATGCGTCCCACAGCAGTAGGTGATGGGTAAGTTTAACCCTAAATAGTCTGTCTTTATCTCTGCTTCTCCCCCAACCCCAGAATGCTTAGGCAGCAGTCGTACTCGTGGAGGGGTGAAGGCTGGTGTTTGGGGAGAGGTGGGGAGGAAAGGTTGAAGCTTGGTGGAAATGCAGTGGGCCCAGGAACCTGAGGAGGGTGGTACTAGCAAAATTACAAATGGTCAGAAGTGGGGGGAACAAGAGACAGCAAGAGGTGAGAAAGAGGTCAAGCTGTACATTGGTGTGGAAGGGTAGTACAAGGCTGAAGAGCAGAAAGAAAAATAGGGTAGGAAAGTAGGGGAGCGTGAAGAGCATTGGCAGCAGGAATGGAAGAGGCTGGAACACAGCACATCTTCCTTGCAAAAACTAGTTGACCTGATTGCTTCTGGTTCACCGTTACTAAAGAGTTGTGGACGAAGTGGAGCAGGAAAGGAAGAATTTTTATTTAATTACCATTTTGTAAGGAAAATGACAGTTCATTTTAGGGCCTACACTTAGCAGCAAAACAAAGTTGTTCATGTTCGACCAAATGTTAGAGTCAAAAGAGGGAAGATTCTGGAAAACTTAGTGAGGATTGGAACCGGGTTTGACAGAGAGTTGCAGGATCAGGATTTTGTGTCACTTTCGTTTAATCGGCTAGTCCAAGTTAACGCTTGGTTCATTGACAGGCTCATTATTTCTGAAATCATAAAGGACATAAAAATGAAATAACTGACAATGGAACATCTTAATTTGATGAAGTGTTTAAATGCCAAAAATGTGTAGAGGGGATTTTCTTATGCATTCAACATCTTAAGTCCATTTTAAATGCAGTTATTAGTTAAACTCTTCTTCATTCTTTAAGTATACTTCAGTAGCACTAGGAATTCAGCCTTTCATAGAAATGGTGTTATAATAAAAATGTTGAAAAACTTACATATGCTTACATAAACTGCTTGCTAACATTGTAAAGTATTCAGTAGCAATAAAGGCATAGTGAGATTGGTGGTTATTCTGTCTTTTCTTTATGAAACTGTAAAGTATAAACACAAACCAAGAATAATTTCAGTCATAGTTTATTGGGTGCTGATACAAATCGTGATTAAAATAGGATTTCCCGTTGCTTTGGTTTAATTTGCCTGGAAGGATATGATAAAACGAGTGTCTCCAGAGGTAAGAGATTCACTACACGCTTGCGTGGATTTTCCAAAGGCTTCAATGGCAAAGGAATGGACTTGTGTTGAGCACGTACGCAAACCTGTTGTGTATCCATGTGGGGAGTGCTGGGGAAATGTGGAGGGTGGAGTTCTGTTTTTTGGGGGTTTTTTTTGTTTTGTTTTTTTTTTTTAAATGAAATTGTGTTTGACAAAGTAATTAAATATCATTAAGTAGGGAAGTTGTACTAAAATCAGTTCCAGCTGTGGATTTGCTGATACATGTCCTCTAGTATGTAAGGGGTTTTTGGTAGTTTTTCTAATGCAGTCCTCTTACCGCAATAGCAGCAAGGCAGATACTACACTATCTTCTTGATTTTGGGGTCTAAAATGTTATGATGTCCTTCAGTTTGCAGTGTTAAGAATACAGAAGAAAAACCCTGAAGGAATCTTCATTTTCTTTGTGAATACTGGGGATGAATGAGGGAGTGATGGGAAATATTTTTGCTCCCTCATACCCTAATCCCTTGGGAGTCTCGGAGCCATTAAGGAAGGGAGGTTTCCTTTCCGCCAAGTTTTGTTTTCCTTTTACCAAAATTTCTGTTTAGTCCCCTTAATTCCTTACTATTACTTTATGGAGCCAATAAAGCAGGGTCAAATTACAGTGTGAAATGGGTAGGAGAAACTGAGATGCTGCAGGAAGTTTCTTGAATTTGAGAATCCTTTAATAGAAGAGTGAGGCTTTCATTTTGCAGAAGGTAGGAGAGCAACCTGAGGATTTCCTTCTGCAATGCCACGAGCTACCTGGAGGCAGGATACCTAAGCTTACTGAGGTGACATTATTTTATGACTGGATTGGATAGGATTTCTCATCTTTCTCTTCCTTGTTGTTAAGAAGCGCTATGGTAGATTGGCGATTACATGAACCATGAATGTGAAGCATGATTATGCATGCTTCCCAAGAAGTATGCTGGCGTGAACACAAAGGATGTATGCAGAATTAAGGAGCTGAAGTTCTTCAAGAGACCCAGGTGCCCTTAATTCTGCTTTTGTTGTTGTGTCTTGAGAAATTTATATTATCTTCGCATCCTTAATATTCATTTTATCAGTTACTGCATATGCAATTTTAGCTTGTAAAGTGGCACATTTTTTATAATACTTTATTCATATTTGGTACCTGCAAATAGGAGAATTTCCAGAATTCCTTTAAAATATTGAGAGCAGAGTTTACACAAAGAGTGTATTGCTAAAGGGACACAAATCTTTTCATGAGATGGTTTGTTGTTTGTCATGCTGTGTGACATTGTGTAGTGATGCTTGGAAGATAGTCTGTAATGTAAATACTTAGTATGGCTTGTTAAGTTCTGAAATGGGATGATATGAAAAGAGGATACTATGAAAGATTAATGGGACAACAAAGCGGTATATATAATGTTGGAGAGGTCTTGCTGAATAAAGTCAGTGTTACGTAGTATGTATGTTCAAAATCCTACAGGCAAAGAAAGGTCTGATAGCTTGTAGCGTAGTCTGTATTTCTGCAGAAATTTAACCTGAGTGGTGGATTTTAAATTACCTTTAGTTTTCAGTTTCTTAAAGTATAATATGCATTCAGTTTTTTAATGTAATCTCTTATTCATCAAGACTAATATATAAATAACTCTATTGCACCACCAAACAATAAAGGGAAAAAAGTGACACAAAGTAAATGGTTTTTTTGGCTTTTTAGGGCTTGTCTCTCAGGGAAACTGACAGCATAGCTGTTGTGTAATAACTGTTTAGCTGTATCTGCGTTGTGCAACTCCCTGAGGCTGGTATTATATTCCTGAACAGGAACATCATCTTTCTAAAAGTATAATATTCTAAATAATGACTATACTTTGTAAGTACATAACATAGAGGAAATGGAAGCCACCTTGCTGCTGAATGAGGAGTACGTTCTCACTGAGCACAGTTTTAATGAACTTGTATGCATCAACTTCATGTTGATTTGTTTTTCTTAATTTTACTGAATGTCTCTTTGTAGGCAGGTTAGTGATAGGTAACTACTGCAGCAAAGGTAGAATGAATCCCTGATGGCATGTTGTCATATATACTCTACATATTGCTTCATTATTATTGTTTGAATCTATAAAAATATAAATGTATCTTGATTTTAATGTCTGCTAATATTTTTATATGTGAATGTATGCACAGGTCTTTGTTTCTTACTAGCTGACGTGCAAAATGAGAGAATGAACAGAGGGTGGTTCTGCGCTTGACTGAACAAGGTCATATTTTACTTTGTAGTAAAAACTTCAATCGTGATACGCTTTTTAAGTGACAAAGCAAGTTGCCCTTGGTTTTGGTTTCACAGTTAAGTATCTTCTTTATTATGATAACGTGACTATTCCTCTTTGCCTTGTCTGCAAGAGGAATAAAAGGAAAAATGAATTGGCAATAGCATTTCCAAGTTTAGGCTCCACGGTGCCTTGGTATCGTCTCCATCCTTTAACAGGTGTATCTGTTCCCTGTTCTTGCCCCCACTGGGATATGCGAGAGGACATAACATGCAAGCTCAGATCTCTCTTGTTTTCTTGTCTGATATGTTTTAGGGTAGACTCTGGTCTTAACTGCTGTCAAGTGACTCTTGGAAGAAGGCAATATGACTGCAATGTCCTCTGGCTCTTTCTCAGCCAAACCTTTTCCTCTGCAGCATCTTTCACCCGGTCCTGCATTTCTTCAGTACCTCTTTCTTTCTGCCCTCGATATCTCGTACACTGTCTAGAAACTTGCCTATTTCTAGAGTTTCAGTGGAAGGCTTTGCAGGCAAGGGCTACTTTCTTCTTCATACATGAAATATTTTTGAGTGACCAGATCTGGCAGCTGTGGCACAATCTGTTCTTTGCTGCAGTTGTTTCTGAATGAAGGGAGCAGTTTTTTCGGAATTGCAATGGCGAAGTAGTCCTTTATGTCTGAGCAGAGACAAGGAATAGATAATCCCAATTTATCTGGCACTGACCTACATTTAGAAGATGCTATGAATAGTGAGAAGTCCTCTATTGGAAAATAGTCCAGTAAGTTGAGGTGCGTGAAAATGAGTACCAAAACTATAGAAGATAAATAGTGTGCAAAGAAGGGAATAAGAGGGTACGCTGTCTTCTCAGAACAGAATTAAGAAGTTACAAAAATGAGAGAAGCCCATTCTTTGGGGCCACAGGTCTTTGACAGTGTAAGAGAAAGCGGTAAGAACTTTTAATGTGTCATCTGCCCCTTGAAGCTTCAAGACTAGGTGTATCAGT
The DNA here is from genome assembly GCF_965638725.1 of Aptenodytes patagonicus. Classification (NCBI taxonomy): domain Eukaryota; kingdom Metazoa; phylum Chordata; class Aves; order Sphenisciformes; family Spheniscidae; genus Aptenodytes; species Aptenodytes patagonicus. Next base: position 127,138,495 of record NC_134949.1, read on the forward strand.
TTGGACCGAAACTCCTTCTAGCTCAGTATTTCGTCTCTAACCAATGACTGAAGCTTATACTGCCTTATAACTCCTCAGAGTATCTTCCCTGCTCTTTTAGAGCTAGGTTTTGTGAACCAGAGATGGCATCTATATTGGGTGGCCCTTAGCATTTTGTTTTTCTGTGAACTTGTCTGAAAAACATTACTTCTACGCTATGCATGGATAAATTTTGGTTCTCAAATCCAAATACCAACTTCATTTCACTTTTAAAAATGTTGGAGTTACTGTCATTCCAGTTCTTATGCAGTTGGCAAAATTGGGAACACAGAAACTTTGTCTGTGTGAGAAATGGAGATAATCTGATTCAAGATCTCAGCTGTGTGTTTTAGCCATCATATCATTTCAGATGGCCTTTGTGCAACGTTAGTGTTGGGAACTTCCCCTGATGTAGTTTTGCAGGCTTTTTTTAATGCTTTTCAGCAGTTGTGTTTTCTAAATACATTTTCACAATCTTTGCTACTTTGCTTTCACAATCGTTACTTTTTAAAAGTAGCTTTAATATATCAAACAGGTGCTATTAAATTAAATATAATTAAAGTAAATTTAAGCGGTAATGTTTTGACAGCTTTTTAAAATCACTGAATAATCCTGTAGCAGAACCTGTCTTCGCCGAACACGTTATCCTAACAATGGCTCACACACCTCCCTGTAGTCTGTTAGTTTTTATCATGTAGTGGATTACTTGGTCATAGCCATCGTTCAAATACGTTCCATGGTGAAATCGAAGCATGGTTATGAAGGAGATGTAAATTAAAAAAAAGTCTTTCATCTTTCTTGGTTTCATGCTTAATTTTCACAACACTGATGAGTTATTCCTATTTGCATTTTGTAGTTTTATTTTTGGGATGTGCCTTATCTAGTCTAAGCAGACAGACACTGAGCCAGAGAGTAAAATATACAGGTTGAACAGCAAGCGAGTTAGCAGTCTAAATGTAGCCTTCTGTTAGAGGTGTCAGCAAAGACAAAGATAAATATGGAGAGTGAATGCAATAAGATGAGGGAAAGTTCAGATAATATCATGGGATAGTGGGTGTGATTAGAGATTATTAAAAATGAAAAAAAAAAAAATTTTGCAAAACATGCCAAAAAAATCCTGTCAGTTTATTTTAAACTTGGGGAGGGAACCACAAAATAAACCAAAATATTTTCTTTAATCATGTTGTCTCAGAAAGTATGTTCTATGCTGTTGTCTCCTTCTGAATATTTCTCTGTTGGTTTTTAGGTTTCTGTCCTCTACATTGTACATTAGTGGGATTCACTCTGCTGGAACAAAATAATGTCGTCTTCAACCCATTGAAGGAAAGGGGTGAGCAGCTTTCTCACAGCCAATTTTTATATCTCCTTTAGAAAGCAGTGTGCCCCGGAAGCAAATATCATCATGTATTTTGATGAAAAGTGAACCCAGTTCTAGATGCTTTTCATGTGTCAAACAGGCTTACTGGTTTGATTTTTGTTCCTTTTTAACTTTGTATGTGAATATAAGGATCTATGTTATACAGCAAGTGCCAGGACTGAAGTTAAATAAGAATGAACAAATAGAATCATGGACTCATGGAATCGTTTAGGTTGGAAAAGACCGTTAAGATCATCAAGTCCAGCCATTAACCTAGCACTGCCAAGTCCACCACTAAACCATGTCCCTAAGCACCACATCTACACGTCTTTTAAATACCTCCAGGGATGGGGACTCCACCACTTCCCTGGGCAGCCTGTTCCAATGTTTAACCACTCTTTTAGTAAAGAAATTTTTCCTCACGTCCAATCTAAACCTCCCCTGGCACAACTTGAGGCCATTTCCTCTCATCCTATCACTTGTTACTTGGGAGAAGAGACCAACACCCACCTCGCTACAACCTCCTTTCAGGTAGTTGTAGAGAGTGATGAGGTCTCCCCTGAACCGCCTTCTCTCCAGGCTAAACAACCCCAGTTCCCTCAGCTGCTCCTCATAAGACTTGTTCTCCAGACCCCTCACCAGCTTCGTTGCCCTTCTCTGGACACGCTCCAGCACCTCGATGTCTTTCTTGTAGTGAGGGGCCCAAAACTGAACACAGTATTTGAGGTACGGCCTCACCAGTGCCGAGTACAGGGGGACAATCACTTCCCTACTCCTGCTGGCCACACTATTTCTGATACAGGCCAGGATGCCGTTGGCCTTCTTGGCCACCTGGGCACACTGCCGGCTCATGTTCAGCCGGCTGTCGACCAACGCCCCCAGGTCCTTTTCTGCTGGGCAGCTTTCCAGCCACTCTTCCCCAAGCCTGTAGCGCTGCATGGGGTTGTTGTGGCTGAAGTGCAGGACCCGGCACTTGGCCTTGTTGAACCTCATACAGTTGGCCTGGGCCCATCGATCCAGCCTGTCCAGGTCCCTCTGCAGAGCCTTCCTACCCTCGAGCAGATCAACACTCCCGCCCAACTTGGTGTCATCTGCAAACTTACTGAGGGTGCACTCGATCCCCTCATCCAGATCATTGATAAAGGTATTAAACAGTACTGGCCCCAGTACTGAGCCCTGGCGAACACCACTTGTGACTGGCCGCCAACTGGATTTAACTCCATTCACCACCACTCTTTGGGCCCAGCCATCCAGCCAGTTTTTTACCCAGCAAAGAGTACACCCGTCCAAGCCACGAGCAGCCAGTTTCTCCAGGAGAATGCCGTGGGAAATGGCGTCAAAGACTTTACTAAAGTCTAGGTAGACAACATCCACAGCCTTTCCCTCACCCACTAAGCGGGTCACCTGGTCATAGAAGGAGATCAGGTTGGTCAAGCAGGACATGCCTTTCATAAACGCGTGCTGACTGGGCCTGGTCACCTGGTTGTCCTGTACGTGCCAAGTGATGGCACTCAGGATGATCTGTTCTACAACCTTCCCCGGCACCGAGGTCAGGCTGACAGGCCTGTAATTCCCCAGATCCTCCTTCCGGCCCTTCTTGTAGGTGGGCGTCACATTTGCTAACTTCCAGTCAACTGGGACCTCCCCGGTTAGCCAGGACTGCTGATAAATGATGGGAAGTGGCTTGGTGAGCACTTCCACCAGCCCCCTCGGTACCCTTGGCCGGATCCCATCCGGCCCCATAGACTTGTGTGTGTCTAAGTGGTGGAGCAGGTCGCTAACCTTTTCCCCTTGGATTATGGGGGCTTCATTCTGCTCCCTGTCTTCCAGCGCAGGGGGCTGGGTACCCGGAGAACAACTGGTCTTACTATTAAAGTCTGAGGCAAAGGCAGCATTAAGTACCTCAGCCTTTTCCTCATCCTTTGTCACTATGTTTCCCCCCGCATCCAATAAAGGATGGAGATTCTCCTGAGCCCTCCTTTTGTGGCTAATGTATTTCTAGAAACATTTTTTTATTGTCTTTTACGGCAGTAGCCAGATTAAGTTCTAGCTGGGCTTTGGCCCTTCTAATTTTCTCCCTGCATAACCTCACGACATCCTTGTAGTCCTCCTGAGTGGCCTGCCCCTTCTTCCAAAGGTCATAGACTCTCCTTTTTTTCCTGCGTTCCAGCCAAAGCTCTCTGTTCAGCCGGGCTGGTCTTCTTCCCCGGTGGCTCGTCTTTCGGCACATGGGGACGGCCTGCTCCTGTGCCTTTAAGATTTTCTTCTTGAAGAATGTCCAGCCTTCCTGGACTCTTTGCCCTTCAGGACTGCCTCCCAAGGGACTCTGTCAGCCAGGCTCCTAAACAGGCCACAGTCTGCCCTCCGGAAGTCCAAGGTAGCAGTTCTGCTGACCCCCCTCCTTACTTCTCTGAGAATTGAAAACTCTATTATTTAGTGATTGTTATGCCCAAGATGACCTCCAACCATCACATCACCCACAAGTCCTCTGTTTGCAAGCAACAGGTCCAGCCTGGTGCCTTCCCTAGTTGGGCCACTCACCAGCTGTGTCAGGAAGTTATCATCTTCCACACACTCCAGGAACCTCCTAGACTGTTTCTTGATTCTATGCTGAATCTGCCAATCGTCCATTTCTCTCTGAAGGACTTCAAAGGAATGCGTATGGGGGAAAATTAGAAGGAACAATTACTTGTTAACAAGTCTGTTGGGTAGTTTCTTCACAACCCTAAGACAGTTAGTGGTTGGTTTATACCCTGAAGCATAACTATTTATATCTCTTACAAACATCTGTTGTAGCTTGTATATGTTAAAAATTATATTACTGAACTCCAACAGCTTACTTGCACCTTATGTTAACGTTACTGGGTGGTCCCTTTGCTCTTAATTATGAAGGAGTAAGTGAGGAGTGATGTATGTTAAGTGATTACTTTGTGTACATGTTTCTGCTCACCTTTAATCTCTTCTCTTAGATACTCCTTAACTTGCACAAAGTCTCCACATTTCTAATTATGATTATCCCTCTTAACTTAGCTTCCTTTCTATTCCATGTTTTACCTTCATACTTATTTTTATTAAAGGCTTGAATTTTTTTCCTTTCGCTTTATTTTGCGGAACACAATGCTTTTATGAATTCCCTTTTGCCACAGATATCAGTGGAGTTTCTGATGGCAGTTCATGCATCAGCTTCCAGTTTACATGACCTTAAACACGTCCTTGGGTTTTCCTCACAGTTTTCAAAATAAATAGAATGAGAGTTAATTCTGTTCTGCATGAAGCAGACTGGCTGACTCTCAGCCTCGGGTTATTTTTTTTTTTTATTTGTAACTCTTTGGTTATAACACAAATGCACAGTTTTCCTTCTACTCTTGATTTCTTTAACAAAGAATAATTGGCATTTTTAAAGCTAAGTTGTCCAGAAGTCATGTGTTCTTAGGCCCACTTCAGATACCTTAGGCCATATAGTATTGGGTATAGCTGTGCTGGTTAAAGATGGTCCTGCTGTGAGTTGATAATCGCCACACATGAGCCAGAAATTACCACACTAATAGGTCAGCCAAGAGCAGGGGTTGTATGAGTGCACAGCAATGTGCTTCAGACCAAGTCAGCTGGTTTACATCATAGCCACCTTTAACAGCGGGTTGAACTAGCCTAGCTGACTTCATGTAAAAATGATCAGAAATCATTCACGTGTTCTGTGGGCTCAGTGGTAGAGCTGTGGAAGTAATTAGCTCTGGCAGGGTGGCAGTGATAAACATCTGGGAGTGATACCAGCTTTGTCTAGCATCGTTGTTTGCCGAATGAACATCTGCTTAGGCTGTGTGTCTGCTAACTAGAACTGGATGCTGTATCCTAAATTAGGTTATAAAAGCCAAATGTGTAAATACCTTTTCAGTTATTTTTCTTAGTTTAACATAGTTTGTCTCTTACCACTACTGGGTAATGAGAAGATGTTTCTCTTTAGTGAACCAAAGTAATTCCTGAGTTAATTGCCTCAATTTAAGCGTGTGATGAGCTCAATTTGTTCTTCTTGATTTGCAGTAGTTGTCTTCACTAAATCTCATCAGTTGCTGTCTTGACTAATAGCTTAATCTTCTTCTACTGTAATTATAAGTCAGAGGGGAAGCTCTTATGGGAAATAAAGGATATAGCTACGTAGAATTCTTTCCAGCTGTTCCCCTGGGAGAGAATAGGGCAAAAGTCCTTCTTGATGAAATAATCTATGGATCTAGCTCAAAGCTGTGCACCTCTTTCTTCCTTTGTGTGGCCTGAGGGATTTCCAGATGTGGCATGTCTCTTCCTTATGGAAATATGGAAGGAAGGGTTGGTCCAGCTTGTCTGATTCTCCAGAAATTCTTGCCATGTCCTACTGTCTTCACCAGTTTACATGTGTTATCTTTGTTGCTTCCTTCTCTGTGTTGTTCTTTCTGTCACTAATATGATCTCACATCCTTGCTTAACTCTAAGACATTCTTCCTCTTCTATGACTGTTTTACCTCTTCTTATTTCCTCCTTTCTAAGAACTTCATCTTTCTCCCACAGCCAAACAATTTCTTTAATAGCATTTTGCGAGGAACTTCTTCAACTTCTAAAACAATCACTGAATAGCGTTTACTCTTTCTTTGTTGATCTGTTCAACTGTTCTACTTTTATTTTGAGGGTAGTTTGGTTTGTGCTTTGGATATCATACTCAGAAATGAAATGTGTGCCTTTTGAGAAGGAAGAAAAGCAGCATTTTGTGTGTGCCCTTTCACTCTATGAATACAGAAAGACACTGATGCCCTGGTTGTAAGCTCCCACTTTTGAAAGAAAATAAATGTTTAAACATAAGGTAAATGCTTACAGGGCTGATATTTTAGAATATGTCCCCTTAACGTATTTTGAAAGATATCTCACTTTGCTATTGTAGCAAATGCTGATTTAACTTTAACATTAAAAAAAAAAAAAATTTGAAGTGCTTCTATCAGTGAGTGCATATATGTTGTTCCCATATCTTATTTTTTTTGGTGGAGAAATCAGTAATATCTTTGGAGTTTCAAAGAAAGAGATACTGATGTTCTATGAAGACAGATAGACAAACTAGAATGAGAAAATACTTTCATTAAAGCTATTAGAAGAACTCTAAATGCAGTCTTTACTCTTTTGCTCTTTAAATTGTAGTCTTAAAAAAACCATACTTTAGCATAGGAGTTCCCAAACTGTAGCATACCTTTTAGCTAGTATTCCACAAGCTACTTAAGATGATTTGTGCATGTTGTCTACAGATAGAAACTTGTTCAGCTCTGCAAGCACATGACCCAATGCCAGAACCAAGATCTGCTCTGTCTGCTCGTATTTGTGGTTCCCAAGATGCTTTTGTGTGCGTAAAATGGCATAGACTCCCAAAGAGTAACAGCTCCATTTAAGCATGAGTGAGTGAAAGTCAATAACCTCGTTTGTGAAGGAAGTCATGCTTATGTCATCCTGGTGAACTTCTCTGGTCTTTAAAGTGCTTTTTTTTTTAAAGAAAGAAATTGCAGTAATGCTTAGGAATCGTACTTTGCATAGAACTTGATGCAAAGTAAGGCTTGAGGTTTGTCCTGAGGAGTTAGGTTTGTCTCCGTGCCTGAGACTTGACTTAACTGTTACGTAAACACAGAAGGGAATCTTGAAATTTGTCTTGTGTTTCCTAAATGAAACATTTACTTGAGACTATTATAATCTGTAGGGGAAAATATCCAGAAGTGTAAAAATTGCTCTTCAAAATGGTCATATACTGTAGTAGTATGCAATGGTGAAGGAAAGATTTTAAAATAGTTGAAAAACTTGTAGCGTTTGAACATATAACAAAGAAAAAAGGTTTTGTTTCAGATCTTAAACTGTTGAAAATTCTAATACTTAGTTCTTCAATACTGACATAAGTGGAAGAGAGCAGAAAACGTGGAATTAATACCTGGATGTAATCTTTTTCAAGACACGAGCTGTCTACTTTTTTAATACGAATATTTTTAATAGTAGCTAAACAATAGGACTCCTATGTGTCAAGGAAAATTGAGTTCTATGGTAATATTTAATGGTAATAGCTTAATGAATTATGTGATTTCAGTTGTAATGGCTGCTAATCTGACAAGAAAATGAAATGTGAATTAGTAATTTGATGGATGAACTCGATGTGTGGTGTTTTTTTTTTTTTTTTAAATTACTGAATGTCTAACTTTAAAAAAATGTTTAACTCATCTGGGCACCGAACTCCAGCTAATGCTTAGAGAGAATAACATAAATAAATTTACTTGTGTTATAAATCCTATTAAAATTAATATTTCCCAAAGTATCAAATGTCTATGAAAATGAGACTTCTGAATTCCTCGGTCACTTCTGAAACTGTATAATTACATAGGCCTAACTGTTTAAAAGTTGCTGGATATTTTTCTATTCTTTGAGCCTTAAATGACTTGGATGGTAGATTCCTGATGTCAGAAGTGATTTGAGACTTTGGTTTCTAATAGTAATTTCAGGGCCTAAGTTCAGAATATGGGATTCGTACTCATAAGTAAATAGGGTATTCCTTAACACTTTACATTTGGTTCATTGGTTGTAGACTATTATTATTTCAGTTACAGTAATGCTCAATGTGTTGCTAGCCTTTTCAAAACACAGAAACATAAGTCTTTGTGCATTTCTAGATTTTATGTATTACCTTAGAATAAGTTAGTTAAGTAGTGCAAAAATAAAAAGTTTACTTGAAGTTTGTGAATGTAAAAGAACCTCAGCCTCGTATTAAAAATCTTACATTAAAACATAAAATGATACAATGAACTTTTTGCTGGTGAAACCTGTTGCATTTTCCAACTTGATTTTTTTTTTTGGGGGGGGGAATATGCATGTAACTATCACTGTCAATAAACTCACTAATTTTTTGGGTGGAGGTGTGCATAAATTTTATCTTTTTTTCATCTTTTAGAACTGGATTCTAAGTGGTTGCTTTTGTAACTGACTTTTTTTTTTTTTTTAAAGAATATTTGTTCATACTTATGATGATTTGACATAATTAATGTTTTATTAACCATGATGGCAACACAGACATTAAGTATAGACAACTATCAAGATGGACAACAGGTAGGTGTGTTTTTCTTTCTCAGTGAACTAAATACAGTTAGCAAGAGAAAAAAGGTAGTGACTTTTTCCTTAATGCCTGTTTTGGTGTTTTTTAAGTATCTGTTCTTGTTTGTAAAACAAGATCTTTGAAGTGATAAGCTGCTATTCTTTAACACTTGGATATTTATTAAAGGCTTAGCTAATCTTTGCATGACTTTGCTTAACTTCTGGAAGAATGGTTAGATAAGGGGTTTTCTTCTGAATCTGCTCTAGATGATTTGTGTGCTGTAATGTTCCTATTCTTAGGAAAGTCAAATGACAATAATATTTTGTGTATATGATTCTTCAGTGTTCTTATGTGTCTTCAGTTACAATAGATAGATGACGTTTACGCAGTCGTAGACTTGATCTTGAACAAGTGAAGGATAAATTTAGTTATCTAGAATTATATGCTACTTTGACTACATTTAAGTTGATGCCATTATGCTGCAGGCTGCAAACTGGTGAAACACGTGAATTCATTTTAATGAGGTTATTGATTAGAATTGCTAAATAGAAAGCTGGTCAGTGGGCTTCCAGTTTCTTATTTCTGTTAACAAACAGCTAAAATAATGAAACATACTCGGATATGTCTGGTCATGATGTTTCTTTTTTGTACAACAGGCTGTATATTGCAACAGTTTGAATTGCTAAACTAAAATACTGTTAACTGGAGACAAGTCATGCCGTGGCCTGTACTCTGAAGACCCATTTTTACGTTACTATGTGTCAGCCCTAAGCAGTAAATACAAGTACTTCTGTCAGCAGATGGCAACAGTGGCGAACACTCAGAAGAAAAACAGCAACTTTTCCTATCTCTGATAAAAAGATGTTTATCGGAATGCAATCTGGGATTATTGATTTTTGTTGTTGTTGTTTGCTTCTTTTATTGCAATTCTAATTTCTTTCCCTCCTCTCACCTACCTTACATCTTTTACTTTATTCCCCCAGCAAATACATGCCATCCTGTGACACGTCAGTGAAAGTAATACATGTTTTTGTAAAGAACGGATTGGGAGAGAGCATTTTCTTTCTATTTGTTTTGTATTTTAAGCTCTCAGTGACCAAGATAGACAGGTAATTTGGGTGCCTGCTGTTTTTGTAGTTTGGAAGTGGCCCACAGAAAATAGCTTGCAGTTTTAAGTGAGCTATTTCCTCCTTCTAGTGAGATAGAGCCCTAACTGAACATTCCCTCTCCCTTCAGACTCTGCAGATATATGGCTCAACATTTATAATCGCTTGTATGAGTCATCCCCTTTTATTTTGCTCCTCCTTCTTGTCATTAGCCAAGAAATGAGTCCATTAGTTGCATCTTTTTTGCAAGCATTCTGCTTAAAAATCATCTATGCTTGGTGAGGAAGCTTTTTGCAAGGCAGGCTGCTCTGTTGGGTAGGATATGCTGGCATTTTCTCAGTTTCTGATTTTGCTAGGAGATGGCTTGGCCCTGACAGGTAATAAAGCACAAACCTTTTGGTTCTCCCAGTCTTCTTGTTGGGAATAGTATAAATTCCTTTTGCTTATGTTGTGTGGAAATAGATTAAATTCTGTCAGAGTCAGGTTCTCTAATAGTTTCTGGAGGCCAGCTCTCCTCTCGGAGGGTTCCTGTGAGTGATGCGATATGTACATCTCATTGGAAAAGAGGGCAGAGGATTGCATTCTGTACACTTCCTTTCTGCAGGTGTCAATTCTGGCTGCCTGCTGATATCTAGAACAGTGTCTGCCCTCTACTTGAGATAAAACTTGTTAGGGTTAAAGTAGAAAAAAAAGATTGCAGGGATTTCTTGTCTTTGTACAGATGTTCCCAGTGCTCAAAGGGGGGAAAATCAAGGAGTTTGGGTTGGTGGGTGGGAACTATGACTTTCAGAGGTCAGGTTCCTTTAAGACCTTTTAATCTGAAAGATGCTTAGCTGGAGGTGATGGGAAAACCACTTTCAACACCTTCAAAGGACCTCAAAGGCATTACCAGCCACCTCGTGCAATTTAGGAGGTGCTCAGTAGAAGCTGTGGCTCTATGTTGTTTTTCCAGTGGTGGCAGATGGTGTAACTGTGTGTTAAATGGATTTGTGTTAAATGGATTTGTAGAAGCAATTACTGCTGTTTTCTCCAGTAGCTTGATATTCCTAAAATAATGTTATTACAATATGTAAATTTGAGTGGTAAAGGTCAGGGGAGGTTATGCTCCTGATAACTGAACGATTGGAGGAACTGAATCCAGTTCCTGGACGGATTCTGTTCTTTCAATCTGGAGGAACAGAATATTTCAGTTCTTTGTAAGAAAATGTGCATTTTAATGGAGAAGAAAAACTTCAGGATCTCTTTTCTTCACTACCCTGATGAAATGGACAGTAAGAAATAAGAAAGAAAACTTAAGAGTAGAAACTTTACTTTCTGTTGTTTTCATCCTAAAGGCTTTTTATGCAGACATCCCCATAAATTTTTGGGAGCAATGTACTCTAGCCTATTCCAAAAATAGCCATGTCAGAGTCAAAATGCTTTAACAATTTACTAATATCTGTCATTCCCATTTTAAAGCTGAGTGCTGAAACTTGAAGTGACCTTTATAAACTACCCATCAAAAAGTGTCAAGGATTAAAAGAGGGGTTTTGTTACTGCTATGGCTTTTTGTGTAACTGCCAAGTCATACCAACCTTCTGGCAATTTAGTAGCCCTTTGCATTGCTATTTCCTTAGAAAACAGTACACTTATTTTATGTCGAGCATACAGATTTACTTACAACTTACTCTTTTTCTACAGATGCAAGTAGTAACAGAATTAAAAACGGAACAAGATCCCAGCTGCTCTGAAACTGATGCAGAAGGGGTGAGTCCTGCCCCTGTAGAATCTCAAACTCCAATGGATGCAGACAAGCAGGCCATTTACAGGTAGTAATGGACTCGTGTTCTGTCTTTTGAAGGGTAAAGAATAGAGGATTTTTTTTTTTTTTAATTAATAATAAGTAGCTTAGAATCAGATGATCTCTTGGCTAACTGTCTCAATAGTTTGCAGGGAAAAAATGAGATCAAATTAGCTTCACTGTCAGTCTTCAGCCAAGAAGAAAAACCTTCCCTTTATTGTGGGATTCTTCAATTTCAGCATAATTTTAAAGGGTATTCTAAAGGTGGCTGCCTTTAAAGCACAAGTGAAATTTAGCAAGCTACTTGGACTGTTGAACTATGGTCACTATTTGTTATATTGTAGTTTCTGTCTTTAATGCAGGGTTTTATTTTTATTGTAATTAGGTTGATCTTTACTCCCTTTTCTTTAGGGATAGCAATCTATTGCCCAGTAATTAGCTCAAACTGGATTAAATGTTGATGTATAAACATACTAATTTGAGATTTTCCAGTGTTAAGTGCTGCGCTAAGCAGTATGCTCAGTTTTGATGAGGTTAAGTGTTCTTTCACTTTAAGTGCTTTATAAAGACATAATTATTACCAGTTTGCAGATAAAAAGAATACAAACCAAACATCTGAAGCAGAAAGATGTATCCACTCATTTACAGGCTTGTGCTAACAAAATCATCTTCTGCTCTGAGCGTGGTTTCATAGGAGGCCTCTGAGTACAGCCTGCATACTATTCTCAGTTCTGTGAAGTTATTTGTGATGTATAAATAAGGCCCACATTGAAGAATAAATGGATTTTATCAGACTTTATTTCATAATTTAAATCTGCATTCATCCTATTTGTAAATCCTAATCCTCGTTTCTAATGCACTGTATTAATGTATTTCTTGCCACTCAATTACAGTGAATTAAATAGTATGTCATAGCTTTTTAGCTTACGATTGTTCTCTTTATTTAAATATACGTTTTTTTACTGCTTTACTTGCCTCTAGAGTGTGCGGTAAATCAAAGTGAAAAAAAAACCCCAAACTTTCATCATGTTTTGCTATAGCCAGTGGTCTTATATGCAGTCTCCTCCAAGACTTGTCTTTCTGTTTCTTACATGAGTGACTGTTACCTTACGTGAGCTAGATGTCTTACTTTTTCAGTAGTGTACATATAAGTGAAAATACTTATGCATGTATTTTAACTTTTATTGTAGGCACCCACTGTTTCCCTTGTTAGCACTATTATTTGAAAAATGTGAACAATCTACACAAGGCTCAGAAGGCACAACTTCTGCTAGTTTTGATGTAGATATTGAAAATTTTGTAAGAAAGCAGGAGAAAGAAGGAAAACCCTTTTTCTGTGAAGATCCAGAAACTGATAATTTGGTAAGTATAAGCTGTTTCTTTTATTTCTGAAACAATCATCCCATTTGCTGCCTCTTCCTAATTTCTGATCTCAACTGGTGCTTCCCATTTGCTGCCTCTTCCTAATTTCTGATCTCAACTGGTGCTTATAGTTTCTCCTCACGCTTTTCTTCCTACAAGAGATTCTTCTTTATGTTAATGCTGAGAAACATTTTTTTAAAAAATTTCTTCTGACCCCTTTTTTCCCTCTTATCTGTAAACTTACATTGGGCCCTTCACAGTTGTTTCCCATTCTAAACTGGCTGAAATCAGTGTATTAGAGACTAACAGAAATATATGCTTGCCGTAGCCAGGTTGACTCTGCAAATCAATTTTAGAGTGTCAAGTGTATAACATAAGTTTATCAAAAACATATAATCGATGTAAGTTTTTTTTCCAACTTTTTTTTAATCAGGGTTCATCTAGTTAATGTGGGAGAAGACCTGTTATAAGATGAGCTTAGAAATTCTTTAACATATACAAATTTTTTTTCTTACGTGTCATTGTCTTCTCTAGACTTTCTGAAAGTCCTTCCTGTGATGAAGCTGTGATTTCCCCAGTCCCTTAGCCTCCCTCTTGGATCACATCTCTAGAGAACACTTCTCTTGGCATGCTAGTTTCTAAACTGTCTACCTGCCTTCGTCTCTTTAGAGTCATGTTGCAACTAGATTTTATCATATTCAAGAGTGTTAGCATTATAGGGGTCAAGTGTTTTGTTTCATTTTTGAAAACCTGTTCCTTTAAGGGGACTGTGTAATAAAACAAGCCTTCATTCTTGAGTCTGCCTCATAGGAGAAAAGGCTACTTAAAATATTGACGTTCACAGACAAAACTAAATTGATGGAAGGTTGTACAGAACAGAAATGGTAATGTTTTAAAGCTGATATCTAGAAAGATTTATGTAGGCAAATAATATCCTGTGTGGGAGGCTAAGGTAATATACCTGGAGAAAACTCTTAAAACCAAGACTTAAACAAGAAATAAATCTGAGATGCTGTTTAGAATTGGCAGGAGTGTTGCAGTGAACAGCATGTTAGGAGGGGCACATATTGTTGCAAAAAAGGGGTCAATTTTGGCTGCTTTTGCAAGCAGCCTAAATAGTCATCTTGCATAACTTGATTTCTTTCCAAGCACTTTATGACCAATCGTTAGCGTACTTAAGTTCTGGAAAGATAGTATTTAAATAGTGTCATGGAAAATAAAGCTACAAGAATCTCTATGTATAATTATACCAGTGTGAGAGTAAAGAAGGCAGAAGACAGTATGTTCTAGAACGAGGCAAGCTTTTACAGCTCTAGTTAGAGAGGCATAAAAATTTATCTTCTCAGCTACTTGTTGTATCCTTTTAACTGTAGGTTACAGTGCCCAGGATTGAAATATCTTAATACATTGCGTCAATGATCTTAGTCTATGTAAATATAAAGTCACCTTAGATTAAATCTTCTTCAAAGATGGATCAAGTTAACACAATTCACTTTCTACTAATCCACCTGCAAGACTGCTTTCAAAAAGTTCTCTTACAGCTTTGGCTGTGGAGCTCTTTGTCTTACAGAAGCTTTTATTTTCTGCTTGGAAGCTTTTTGAGGCTCAAATAAGGTTTTAGTTTTGGGTCATCTTCTAACACAATGCCCTTCAGAGTGATGGGAAAGCAGCTAAAGGAGGATGCGTAATATGATACATAATGATACTCTCAGTATTAGTGTAAAGATTCTCGGTGTATAAATGAAGAACTGAAGAACAGGCATTGGCCACTTTGACCAAAGTTACAACTGGAATAGAATTGAACCCCCAAAATCTCAATTTAATATCTTAATCATTAGATCTTTGTGGGCAAATTTTGATGCAGTTCACGTGAGAAATATTTATTGATACAGACAGTGACTTAGTTTTCTAAGTAGAAAGAAGCATTGACGTACCTACTAAAACAGTTCCATGAATAAACCTACTGTTGTCACTGTAGGAATTAAAAATAGAACATGAAAGAAGAAAAATAAAGGCAAGGGAGAAATAAACGTAATTCTCTTCTTTAGTTACTGCCCAAGTGTGAGCAGCGGTGGTGTGGGGTGCTTTGCTTTTTTAATTTTTTATTTGAAATGTGAATGGTGTAATATTACATTTATGAAATACTTGTAGCACAATATAATGATTGTCTTACATTTGTAAGCAGAAATAAGTACTTCAGAATGGTTATAATGAGATGGTCTGTCTGTGGAGAGTACAGCTATTCCATTGGGGTGCAGAAATCCTTGTAGATTGAGGGCCACTGGTACCATCATTTTAGATCTTTCTTGAACAGGAAAGCACTCAGGCAAATTTTGAGGGGGGAAGTGCATTACTGAGGAAGAAGAAGATAAATACTTTAAAGAGCCATTAGTTTCTGAGGAAGACTAAATCTGGGCTAAAAACTGCAGTTCATCACGGATGCTAATTTGCACATGTACAAAATCTTGTGGGACCTTTGGTTGTTAAAGAATGAATTGCACACAGAATTCCCCAAATAACATACCAGTTTCAGGATCTTGTGGTTTGACCCAGGTATCTAGAAAGTTGACTACCAGGAATGCTTTTAATTTTGGAATTGCTTCTTTCTTTGTCTCTTTCACTCTGTAATATGTTTGGGTTTTTGTTACTGCTATCAGTGACACCTCCGGAGTGCTGCTTGCACATCAGATGTGAATTTGAAGACACCAATAAAGTTTTCCATGATTGATTCTTCAAAGACCTTTTTGAATATCCTTGCCTCCAATACTTTACTCAAAAATGAGAGTTAGTTCCGTTCTGCATGAAGCAGGTCTGCTGACTTGCTAAGCCTCAGGTTATTTTCTTCATTTGTAACTCTGAATTCAACACAAATATACTGTGTTCCCTTATCTCTCTAATCCAAACTTCTTTTCAGAAGCACATCTGAAATCTAATAGTTGGAATGTAGTAGTTCTGGCTCAGTGGATGAGGAAAGAGAAATGGATGTGGTTTATCTTTAGTAAGGCTTTTGACATTGTCTCCTATAATGTTCTCATAGACAAACTGATAAAATATGGACTAGATAAATGAGCAGTGCGATGGACTGAAGACTGGGTGAACTGCTGGGCTCAAAGGATTGCGATCAGCAGCATGAAGTCCAGTTGAAGGCTAGTTATTAGCGGTGTACTCCAGGGATTGATATTGAAACCAATACTGTTTAACATCTTCATTAATGACCTGGATGATGGGACAGAGTGTATCCTTGGCAAGTTTGCAGATGTTGCAAAACTGGGAGGAGTGGCTGATGACCAGATGGCTGTGCCACCATTCAGAGGTACTTCGTCGCTTTTGGAGAAATGGGCAAACGGGAATCTCATGGAGTTCAACAAAGGGAAATGCCAAATCCTGTACCTAGGGAGGAATAACCCCATGCACTGTTACACGCTGGGGGTCAACCAGCTGGAAAGCAGCTTTGCGGAAAAGGACCTGACAGTCCTGATGGACACCAAGCCAAATATGAGACAGCAATGCATCCTTGCGGCAAAGAAATTCAACGTACTTGGGCTGTGTTAGGAAGAGCATTGTCAGCAGGTCAAGGGATGCGATCCTTTCCCTCTGCTTGGCAGTGGTGAGACATATCTGGAGTGCTGGGTACAGTTCTGGGCTCCCCACTACTAGACATAGACATAGTGGAGTGAGTTCAGCAAAGAACCAAAAAGATGATGAGGGGACTAGAGCATCTCTCATATGAAGAGAGGCTCAGCAAGCTGGGACTGTTTAGTCTGCAGCAGTAAAGGTTTGGGGGAATATTATCAGTGTATCTAAATACCTAATGGGGGAATAAAGAAGACAGACTCTCTGACTCTTCTCCGTGGTGCCCAGTGAAAGGGCATGAGGAAATAGACATAAATTGAAACACAGGAAGTTCCATTAAAATATAAGAAAAAACATTTTTACTGTAAGGGTGATTCAATACTGGAGCAGGTTGCCCGGAGAGGTTGTGGAGTCTCCATCCTTGGAGGTAGTCAAAACCCAACTGGACATGGCCCTGAGCAACCTGACCTAGTTGACCTTGCTTTGAGCAGAGAGGGTGGGTTAAACAATCTCCAGAGGTCCCTTCCAACCTCAACTATCTGTGGTTTCTGTGAGCCTCCAAATACCAGTTTCCCAAAGATCCTGCATGCCTTGGCCCGCTTCACATGCTTTTGGTTGTACACAAACATTCTCTCGAATCTAGCTTCCTTTGGTTGTAGATGGGTCTGCTGTGTTCAAATAGTCCTTCCTGCCGATTGACCTGTTTGATTTTAGTGGTGACAAAGTCTCTTGTTTTATGTGGTATTCACCTTTGTTGATGGGCTGCACAAATCTGGCTGATTTTGCATGAAATGGATGAGGAAGTATTTGTTTATGTCTTGTATTCCGTGCCTGCTGAGGTCAGTACTATCTTAAACTGGAACGACGTTGCAAAATCAAAAATCTTTGGTATTGAACCCCTGTTCTGTAGTTGTATTGTTAGCTATGACTTTCTATTATTAGATACCAAATGAAATCTGAGTGTGACTTGTCCTCTGCCTGTCCTGAAGGCTGGGGACTTTGAACAGCTGACATTCTGACGGGCTGTTCATTTTGCCAGGGGCAATGAGCAGAAGAGTTCCTGTCAAGTTGTGAAATAGCTAGTGTGGTTTTCAGTCTTTTCTTCAGCTTGAAATATTGGTGCTTGCATGGAGAAGGCTGTAGCTGGGCAGTTTTTTCTGCCTTGTATCACATAAATATAAACATTTTTACAGAGATTAAAAATCTCTTTTTAGTAGAGGGATTCTAATATTGTGCACCTTTGTTATGTCTTCTGTTCTTGCTGTCCCTCCCTTTTTAACTCCAATGTTAAATCAACCATTCACTTTAAAGGAGAAGCTAGTGAAGACTGCTGATTAGAACAAGCCAGAAGGGTGGAGCAGGTAGGTCGGACAACTACTTGCTTTCCACCTGTGCTCTTATCTGACCCCAGCAGAGTCAAACAAATAAGGTATAAATGCTTGCTTGGTAGCAATCATTCAACTGGGAGCCAGAGCTAAACTGAGATGAATTGAACTTTATAGTACTACAAAGAGCCAAATTCCAGTCCTATCCAAAAAGAGTCGCAGGCCTGCCTACAGTAAGGAAATTGGCCACTAATTCAGCTGTTTCAGTTTATTTCCTTTTACTTCTTTTGGAAGTGGCATGTCGAACTCCACAACGCTGCACAGTTTTTGTGACGGAACTTAAACTAATGGCTCCAAAACAGCAGAGTATCATTTCAGGCTCCATACTGCCTATAGGCTAATTGACTAGATAACAGAAATTGTGAAGGGTCACAGATACTGATTGTAGGGCCTCTTACAATCCTGGCGATGTTTCACATTGCGCGCTTACTTGAAATGCCTTGAATATTCCAAAGCAAAAGTTTGGTTTTCATCCAGAGGACCACAGAATGTTAATGTGGATAGCACAGGCATTAGATCAGTTTGACCAGAAAGGAAGTTCATTAAGAGCAGTGTAAGGTTGTTCTAACTTGAGTAGCTCTTAGTAAGCTACAGTCTAGATTACCTTGTTGCTTTGGTATTATGGTTCCCATTCTAAACTAATTGGTGGTTTCCTTCATTAGTAGTATAAAGGATTTCAACACTGGGAAATACAGGTAGCATCCACCTGAAACTTAATTTTAAGGATATCCATATATTGCTAAGCCAAACAAAGTTTCAGTCCTTTTTTATTATCTAGATGGAGGGATTCCATTCTTTCTAGTTAACCACTCCAACAGTGTCAGTTGGTGAGCTTGAAGCGGCATGGCAAAGCATTGTGGTCAACACACAAATAGTGTTACTAGGCCTTTTACTTTTGCAGTGTCTTTCCCAAGCCTGACCTTGTCAGACACATTGTCAAAATAGGGTGTTTGCAGTGAAATGGATGGCAACATTTCTATAAATATTGATGACTTCTGGATCAGGTCAGAACTTTGGTATTAGGCCTCAGCATATTTAGAAGAGCTAGAATTTCTCAGAATAGGTTGTAAGAATTTGGAAAGAGGTGGGGAAAAAATGACACTTTCTTGTGGAAGGTTTTTTTTTCCTTAAATGAGTTTTTAAGGTACTCTGTGAAATGGCCTGGATTAAGCATATTTTTATTTAATTTATTGCCATGTTCCTACTCTTTTTCTATATGTGCATTCATGTAATAGAGTCAGCAATGGTTTGTGTTCAAAACCTGCAGCACTGAAAAACCCACAAAACTGTGTTATGGCTTCCCTGAAGTGTGAAGTTTCACTTGTTGTCTCTTCCTTTGTCTGAGAGGTGTATAAGATGCCTCTTCTCCTTCCAAGGAAGAGCGTATCGCAGGAAAATGCAAAGTTCAATTCTAAGATCTGTTGAAAGAAAACTGAGAAGCTTCAGTGCTAGCTCCTGGGCAGATTTTATCAGTTGCCCTGAGGTATGTCTTTACTTTTAACGCAGACTCATCTTCCAGCCAGAAGACGTAGTTGTCTTTGGACTGAAACTCTCCCAGGAGTTCCAGTCCATCCCTAATAAATACAGAAAGAAAGTGGCTTTTCTGTGGTAGTTACATGTTTGCTCTTCAGGAGCTATTGGCTGCAAACAGAACTCTGAAACTTTTCCCTTCCAATTTCACTGGCTCTGACCACACAGGTTAGACTATTCAGGGAGGTAAAAGAGAGATGTACCAGTTTATGATTTTTTGCAGTAAATATTTAGCTCTTATAGATATGCATGGCACAGCATATTATTGGAGCCAGAATTACCCTCTCTTGGAATGTCTTCTACAGGGATCTTCTGGTTTTCAACAGTTTTGTTCTCTTTTCTGATTCTTGGTCACTCATGCTGTCCGTGTCTCCATTGATCTCTGAACTTGATGTAAGTGCTGATTAGCTGCAAGAAGTGCTGCAGACCTTCCCTTTTCAAATCCTAGTCCCTGTGGGAAGGAAGTGGAAGCTGAAGGTTGTGCTCATGTTTTACTTAGTAGACTGGAAGTGTGCTTTCTTTCCCAGAGCTTTAACTTCCTCCTTATCTTTTTGGATTGTTACTTTGCATCCAGCTTAGTCCTTATATCAAGCATCAGTACCGGAAGAGATGTGTTTGCTGTTAAGAACCAGATCTTGGTGGTCTGTATTGCTAGCCAGAGGTTCCCAAGTGCATGTTCTTCTTTCTGGAAGCATGCTCAGCTGTATCCCCGTAACATGGAGTATCATCTGTTGGAGCTCCGTACCCTTTGCCCCTTACCCTTTGACATCTCTATCTCATTTTCACAGATAAAACAGATCTTGGAATGAACCAACGAACCAGCTTCTCTTTGTTTTCCATTAGTATCCTTTTGTGCTTAGGACTTACGTGGACAGGTTCCTCCATGTCTAAGCAGCTCAGCATGAACGTTTGCAGATAATTTTTAGAGCTTTCACAGATTACATTGTATCTTAAGACATTCAGTACTTAACACTTCTTTGTTGCTTACTGTTAACCCAGCCACTGCAGAAGCATCATGTTGCCTCAGGATGGTTCCTACCTCTTGTATAGCTTCTGTTCAGAGTAAACTCTTCCCATGTATGGGTGGCTTTTTTAATTTCCCCACATTCTCAGGGCCACAGGATGGTTCAGGTTGGATTACAAGCTCAAGAGGTCTGTAGTCCAACCTCCTGCACAAAGTAGGGTCAGCTGTGAAGTCAGGACAGGTTACTTATGGCTTCATCAAGTCTAGAAACAATACAAAACATGGGGTGTTAAATATACTCTCACTTTTGTATTTGAACAGGACACTGCCTTTTTTGAAGACCCCTGAGTTTTTTGTTTTGTTTGGGGTAAGGATTTTTGGTTCAGTACCTTCTTCTCATTGAATTTTTGGTTGTGTCAGGAAAAGTGGTGGTGGTGGTGAAGCCAGCTGATGTCATTTGAATATTCTTGAGTGAACAAGCCATGCTTTTGCATTTCTGAAAAGTGTTCTTACTATGGTAATGTGCAGAACTGTCTCAGAAACCTCTAATCATACCTTTCCTAGCTATGTCTCATAGCTGGGGACTCAAAATAGGAGAGAGAGGTTATCAAATCAAAACAAATGGAAACAAAATACCCCCTCTCCCGGAGTTCTCCCCCTGAAGACCTAAATCATCCCAGAAGGGTTTGCTCAGGAAGGTAGATGAGCTGTGAATGTACATTTTTTTAATTGTTTTTTTGCAAATGGGAAGAATCATTTTGAGTGAGAAGATTACTTGTCAGTATATGGAGATTCTTTCATATATGTTGTCCACATATGTATTTGCTATATGCTTATGTTATGTGCCCTGAAATATGTAAAAAATTTTGAGTATATGTGTTAGATAAACAAGGTGAGCTGGGGATTACGAGTAAGGTAGTGCATAGTGTGTTCTGTGCCCTTTACACCACGTGCTTGAGGCACTGAAAAGACAGGACACAGGCACAATCTAGAGCATTTTTAGGGCTAAAGATGTCTCCAAATTTAATATATGATATATTCATATGTAGAATATGCTCTGGACAGCAGTTTTAGCAAGAACTGGAAGTTTTTCAAGAATCTTTCCTTCTTTGCTTAATAGTTTAGCATTATCTTTATTTACAACAGTTTCAACAATATACACATATCTCATGGTTACTTCTGTTTTTGTGCATTTCTCTGAAAAGATGCTCCAGGTTTATTTCTACAGCTGAAAAGGCTGAATCAAGTGGGTTATAAAAATTCATTGTTGTGTGGGATATTCTACTCAGTAGCACTAAATAACAAAAACATGGTTGTTGTCGATTTTTAAGGTGTGCCTTTTATATCACGGCTGCTGTGATCTGTCTGGAAACATTTCTTTGTATTACCTTTGTTCGACCTGGGTGATTTATCAGGAGTTCTTGATTTTTTATTTTTTTATTTTTTTTAGTTTCAAGGAAAAAGTGAACTTCTGCCAACAAATTTAAGTATGGTCCACCCATGCTGCAAGAGAGCAGGAGCCATATGGCCACAATTAGTGTAGTTGTAAATGAGTAAGTCAGTCCTGGTGACAGGCATGGCATATTTACAAAGTTTTGTTTGCCTTCCTAACCACAGTAGCGCAGCTTCCTGTAAGAGTAGTGTGACTGTGTGTGGCTCTGCAGAAACCTGGATAGTGTTACTAGTTCTTGGTTTATGGTTAATTTTGACTTTGATTCAATTTTCACTTCAAGTATCAACCATAAATTTGAAACTAAATCTAAGCTGAAGAAAAGACTTCTATTTTTTTCTCCAAACAAATGCTGATAAATAAATAATATAAATATGGGTAGTGGTTTAAGGAAAAAAAACCCTCCTGACTGAGCAAAACTAATCACTAATACAGTCAAATATTATGTGCCCAAAGGCATATTTTTGTTACCTCAGTTTTAGCTGAATGTTTAAGGCATTCACTAATATTATGTGCTCTGTGTTGGTTTGCCACACATGAAGAATTTTATAATTTAGGCTTTTTTGTCTCAAACTCTTTGGCTATTGCAGTGTTACAGAACAATCGTTAATAATTCTGAAAGGAGCAGAATATCTTTAAATGTAGATGACCTTTGTTTTGTGTTAAAATCTAGTTATATTTGCATAATTTAACTTGGTTTTATTTAAAGGTACTTAAACACAGTTTAAACAGCAACCACTGCTGAGGGCTGTTTTAGAAGATTGTGGTTTTATATACCTCAGCGCTGAGCCATTGCACTTATTATTTCAAAGGCTTTTGGTGTCATAGGTCATAAAAGTTACCAGATTTTAATTTGGATCAACTGCCTCAAATCTACAGCTCAGGTTTTTCTGCAGCTGTGCTTTTAAAGATACATGGTTTAGTTGTTGTTTTTTTTTTTCTTTTTAGCCCTGAGAAGGGATAAGATTTCCTTTTTTGTTATCACTTCTTTTTTTTTCCTCTTGTTTATTTTAACATACAATTTTCTACGCTGGGTGAGTGTCATACAACTGGAATACCTTCTACTAAAAAAACAGGGAAAAGATCTGTCACAATGAAAGCTAAAGTCATCATGGTGGAGAGGAGAGCACACACAGGAGTTTGCCTGCTTTGATCTCCTTCATGTGCTTTGAACAAAGGCAACTTCAGCTCCCAATTGGCTTCTTTAGTTAGAAGTAATAAGTGGATTACATAGTAAGCTATCATTTCTGGTCATTGGATTCAGTGCTCTGGCCAGGTAAATGACCCTTCATATAGGACAAATTTTTCCAAATAATGCTAAAATCAAGCTCTGCAATATGTTTCAAAATTATAATCTATTCAGTTTCATAAAACTGAAGGGTATTTTTCTTGGAGATCTAGCATAGCAAGTAAATGTTGGGGATGGCACACTGTATAAAAAATAAAGTAAGCAATTACTTTGCCAGTGTGTTATGTACATATTTGAATGTCCTGGATTTCCTACTGCTTCATGAAAATTTAAACCATCTGGATTTGGTTTTAGTTTCTGATCTTCTGCCATGACCCATGCCATCACCTAAGCTATTTTTATGCAGTATGTAATACCATTAGCTATCCAAGCTTACGAGTGTCTTTCTCGCAGTAAGCATAAGTATTCTTATCACGTACATATCTCCTGTACTTCAGTTTTTGTTTAAACATGGACTTGTTATTGGGTTTAGTGCTGTGTATTTAATGGTTTATATTTCAGAAACAGTCTCCTCAACTGAAAGTTCTCACAAGATTTTACCCCAGAGTTGTTAATCATTGACATACAATGGCAGAGGAACTTCAGAGCTCTAGGACTGAAGAACTATTTCATTACTTTAAGCTTTGTTGAACTGTGTGACAAACTTTGGGACCTCTTTATTCTAATTTTATAGAAAAATAAAAGCTATTGTGTTTTTGTTATAGGCGAGATGGCAGGCTATTTCCTGTACCTTTCACCCTCCCTAGCAATCTGTGTGACAAATTTTTGCTAAGTCACAGAATGGTCTTCTCAGTGTATCTCAAACTCATCTGTACGCTTTTGGTTTTCTTGGGTCAGGGTGTAATGTGGAACTGAACCTGGTATTTCTGATATGTAGCTCAAGACGACTATTGCTTACTGAGGCTGTTCCAACCATGCTTTCCAAATAATATATGTGGATGGGATTACTTTCCTTCACTTCTGGTCTTGTGTGATGTATGACCCAGAGTTGTATGATGGGGATAAAAGATCACATGGACATGCAGGCTTATTCTGTGCTCCATGTACACCTTAACTATGCTCTGTCTTCCTAATGTGTCACATGTGACAGAGACAAAGACTATATTGTTGTAGTGTTTTGTTTCCCCTGTGTGGTAGTTTACTTATGCAGTGGAAGGATACAGGTTTTGTATGTAAACGTGTTCCTTTCACATTTCAGGAGCATAGTGGTCAGAGCTAGAGAGCTCTAGTCAGCACTTAGCAATTAGTAACTCTGCTTTAATTGGATGGTCTTTGTTACTGGAAAGTAGTGTTTGCTTAAATCTCACATTAAATATTTTTTAAATTAACAGTTATTTTGTTTCTAAGTATTTTTCCAATTCTCTCCCTAGATGGTAAAAGCAATCCAAGTTCTACGTATCCATCTGCTTGAGCTAGAAAAAGTTAATGAACTCTGCAAGGATTTCTGTAGTCGTTACATTGCCTGCCTGAAGACAAAAATGAACAGTGAAACTCTATTAAGTGGAGAGCCTGGAAGTCCTTATTCACCTGTGCAATCTCAGGTATGTTTCAAATACAGTTAAGTGTATTTTTGCTTAGATTTCCTTGGGAAGTTATAACTACACTTCTATTGCTATTAGTTTGCAAACAGAGTTTCTGCAGTTTCTTTCACTTTCTCAAAATTGGTTATTAAGAGTTGAAAGAGCTATATTTTTTTGTGCACACCTGTGTGCCACTGCCTGATGGACAAATTTGTTGAAATGTACCAGAACACTTTTTTTGTCTGTCTTCCTTTTATGATTTTCCCTCAGTGCAGCAAATGGAGATATTCAGAATAGCCTGCATTTGCTATTTTGTTGGAAGGAGGCTAGGAAACAGTAAACAAAGGAGAGGGAAAAAAAATTCCTTGTTAAGAAGGTCTCCTTAGTCTAGTCTGCTTCATTAAAATATTGAGATGGCTGATACTTTTTATACACAATCTGTATTCTGGAACAAATAGACAATGTCTGAGGGATTATAGTTGCAATATTTGGGATGTATGTCATTGCATGTCACCTGGGGTGACTGTGTAGTTATGAACAGTACCTATTTCTATACATGTGAATCTCAGTTTATATATTGTTGACATTACCTAAATGCAACAACCAATTGCATTTTTTGTAGTAAATTGACAACAGTTAATTAACTATAGTTAGTACGTTGTGGTCGATGCTTCTGCTGTTAGGTGCTGGAAAGTGAGCCCTGCCATCCGAGTACCTACTAGATATCTAGTCTTAGGGAATGGTCCTTCTCTGACTTACTAATGTGTCTGATGCTATGTATTCTGAAAAGCCTCAATGACTTTTAAACTTCACTGTCTCGACTCCTTACTTAGGTTTTGGTGTCTGGAAGTGTGGAAAGGAGAGTCTAAAATCAGAAAAAAACAACTTTTAAAAGACATTTTTTGTATGTCTGTTACAGTCTTCTGTAGAGACAGAATTCAGACGGACTGAATTTTGCATTTGGGAACAATAGAGATTATTCATACATATTAAGGAATGTGTAAGAGTTTGCATGGTCAGGGTTGAGTAAGAACTATCCTGAGCAGAATAAAACATATTGGGCATCTTGAATACTTAATACATTATTTTGAAATTGAAGGAATTAAGGTAATAACTAAAATTGTAACGCTTTGATGCTTGTAATAAGAGCATCAAGGGTCCATTTCATCCGTCCCTTTTCCCTTGTGCCTTTGGAAACAGTTTCTCTTAGTATTACGTACCTAGAATAATTTCTCTCCTAAAATTTCTCAGGATAGTTTTATGTCTTTTCTAACAGTTGCTTTCATGAGGGTTTTCAAAGGTAATGGTTGGTGATAATGAGAAAAGTAATGTAGGTAATGATGAACCTCTAATGAAGTCTCTTTCTCTTTGAAGTTAATCCTGTGATTAAACTCCAAATGTATTTTTAGAGCCAAAATTACACAAGCATGCTTTATCTCCTTAAAAAAAAAAAAAGAAACTTTTTTAAAAAAATGCAAGCAACTAATTGTTTTATTTTTCTAGCAAATTCCAAGTGCCATTGCAGGCACACTCAGTCCCCAAGGGATTATGGTGCCAGCATCAGCATTGCAGCAGGGAAATGTAACTATGGCAACAGTAGCAGGTATGACGGAGTAAAGAAAAACTCGCACCTTGCTATTCATTTTGGTTTCTTTTATAGTTGTTACAAAAAACACACAAATACTTTTAAAAATGTGTTTTAACTCTTAATACCTGAAAAGTTGTTATAATACAGTCAAGTGCCTTACTGGTTTCTGAACGTTCATTTAATTTATATGTGTAACAAGTATGCATATGTGAGTGGAGGTTACGTATATATAATATTAAGAGATCTTTCTGTGCAACGCTCCTTTTGTTAAAAGACGTTTCAGAGACTGGGGTGTTTTACTCTTTCTTCCCCCCCTCCCCCCCTTCAAAAAAAGTATTCTGTTTGACAAAAACATGCATTACCTAAAATATTGCACTTGCTAGCTGTCTCATGCTCTGTGGAGTTTGGAACCACACCTACAAGTCTGTGAAATCATTGATGTCCAAGTTGTTCTACTATTGTATGGAGATGACATTTGAACTGGAATGTTTTATCTTGCTTCTAAGCAAGGTTTTAAAACGAACAAATGGAAGAAAACCCTTGAGTACAAATGCAACAAAGCAATGCGGTCTGCTCCTACAGCATGTACTTGCAGAGAGGTTATCCTGAGACACAGTATGTGCTCTGTGGCTTTGGTCCCCACGACCCCCTATGCATTCACCAAGATTCTGTCACCTTAGTTGACCTGAACATCTAGGTGTCACCCAGCTGACTGCCCTAACCAGTCGACACACATAGGTGTGGCTTTGGTGTTATGACCCTTGTTGGCTGAAGAGTTAGCTCAGTTAAAACAAACTGATGAACTATTTTATAGCCTGATAGTCATGGTGTTTTCCTTTGAAAATAGATTTAAAGTGGCTAAAATACAGGGAAACATAATCAAATTTTTGTGGATGGAAAAAAGTTTAGTGTAGCAAAGAGCACATCTTACATGCTTACTAGAAAAGAATAGTTGATATATTATCAAAACTGTTGTATTGTCTGCAGTGCTGATGTGTTTGTGTGTTTAAAGAGAATAATATCTGAAGGGCTTTTACTTACCTATAATCTTTGTTGCTGTTTCATTTTAAGGGGGGACAGTGTATCAGCCAGTCACTGTGGTCACTCCACAAGGTCAAGTGGTGACACAAGCACTGTCACCTGGGACTATTCGTATCCAGAACTCTCAGGTTTGTTTCATGGGCTTCACAGAATAGAATTTTGGGTTCAAATAAATCTCACTGGTTTTAAGAGTTTGGGTTTAATTTGACACACTGTCAGAATGAACTCTGTGTGTACACACATAGTAACTCATGTAAAATTAATGCAAGCACTGCTATAGGAGTTACAAGTTGTATAACATGGCATAAGGTCCCAGAGGGACCTCCCTTGCCATGACAGGTCATCATAGTTCCTACCTGTTAAGTATCTTTTTTTACTGGTGGCAGAAAAGTATAGGTACATGGATTTAAAAAAAAAAAAAAATTAAGAAAAACCCCCCACCAAACCAAAAGATCCTCTGAATTAAATAGACACTATTTTAATGATTAAAACTCTTCTAGTTGTTGAATTAGGTTTATGGCTGGGTAGATTTACTATATTGCATTATGGTGCCACACTGCTGTTATCAGAAATTTGACTTTTTATCATGATGGCAACCACTAGTACTGTGAAACTGTATGTATTTCAGAACTTATGTATGTTGAGAAGCATTTTGCCATAAAACCTTCGAAATACTCAGTTGAGACTATGGGAGATCCTCATATTGGGCTCGTTATATCATACCCTAAAAGATAAGGGCCAGCACTCTTTTTTGGAGAGGCTCTTAAGAGTTGGATCTGGAGAGCTCAAAGAAACAACTAAGGAAAAGGAAACATGAGAACTAGACCATCTTCAGTTATGGAGAACCTTGCTAGCTTTCTCTTGGAGCAGGAAGTGGTAAATCAAATCTTCCAGGAATCCGGAATCAATTAAAAATGTGAATGAGGAGCTACCATCTCCACAGCATAGGATCTGTTGGTAATCACTGACTCACTGTCTTCTCTTCTTCCTTCTTCTGACCTTCCAACTGAAAAAGTATGCTTAGAGTATTCTTATCTTCTTTTTATTGGCAGTAGTATGTATGTACTTGCCCATATTCTTCCCTAGAATGCATGCAGTTCTGTCCTCGGATACCTTTCAGAAAGAAATGAGTAAAATTAGTCTCCTAGACTGAAATGTTTTTGAAGAAAAATGCTTTTTATACCTCTGATGAAAAAAATAAACAAAAAAAGGACTTGACCTTCTATATATATCTGTGGCTACTCTTGATGTTAGTAGGAATCTCCAAACCCACCTATACATAGGTTTGGACCTGTATTCCTTGTCATCCATAGGAAATCCTTCTTCAAATTCTTCTTTTTCAGTGTTTCAGAATGCTGTGGAGGTAAGGGAAAAATATTGGGGGAGAGCTATTGAAAGTTCCTTATAAAGCCTCCATATACAAGCAGATTATTTAGAATGTAAAACATTATTTTGGAAATGAAAGTATGCTCCAAATACATATTTGTTGTAATTTGATAGCTTAAACCTCGTTTAAAACTTGTTTCATACAGGACATAGACATAATGACTGGCTTAAAGAAATTGCTCTGTATTGTCTGAAAAGCCTGATTTAGAATGATTTCAGTTATAGTTGTCTGAAATATAATCTCATATGCAATTTATATGCTGTTTCTTCTTACCTCTGAGTAAGCATTTAAGAACATTCCCTAGCGTTCAGATAACTGATGTGCAAATGATTTGCTTTCTTTTTCATTTCCTACGGATAGATCAAAAGTGAGAAATAAATATGAACCTTTAGGAAAATAGTAAGAGTGTTATAAAGTGAATTAAGAGTTCTACCATGTATATATCTTCTTGCTCTTTGAGAATTTAGATGCATTTATTTAGCACGACCATTAGCATCTTTGTTTGCAACTCTAGCATAATAATTAATTTTAGTTCGGGTCCTTCGTTTAAGTCTTAAATCAGTACTATTTTACAGCTTCCATAGTTGTTTATGTTTGCACACAGTGAGTATATTCAGCATTGTGTTTTTCAATTGCTCTTCGCATGTGCAAGTGACTACATAGGGTGACAATTGCTCTTCGCATGTGCAAGTGACTACATAGGGTGACAAGGCAATCGGGTCCCTAGGGTGGCACAGATTAGTACAGAGGATCATTAACCTGACATGTACTACATAGGTGGATTTTATTCTAAATTATAGTAAATCGGCATTTGGCTATTGTCACAAGATCACATGCACAGCCTGATAACAGCTGCAATTCTTAAAACAGAAGTTACGTGAAATGTGAAAACTATAGAAATCTGATACAGCATTTTCCCTGGATAAAGACATTTTGGAATGCTATTGTAGGAGAGCTGCTATTGTAAGTCTTCCCTAGCAAATAAAGTAGCTTTTTTATAATCGGCATGCCTCAAGGCTAATTTCTTTTCATTCCTTCTATAAATGAGTTATTCATACATTGATACAGAATACTGCTATTACTATGTTAACTGCCTATTTCTTCTAAAATTATACGTGCAGCTTCAGTTGCAATTAAACCAAGATCTAGGCATCTTGCATCAAGATGATGGCTCATCAAAAAATAAAAGAGGAGTTCTTCCCAAGCACGCTACAAATGTGATGAGATCGTGGCTTTTTCAGCACATAGGGGTAAGGACTAAACATGATCAGGAG
The DNA here is from genome assembly GCF_965638725.1 of Aptenodytes patagonicus. Lineage (NCBI taxonomy): Eukaryota > Metazoa > Chordata > Aves > Sphenisciformes > Spheniscidae > Aptenodytes > Aptenodytes patagonicus. The sequence continues at coordinate 127,168,157 of NC_134949.1, forward strand.
TCACGGGTTTTTGTGTAACTCTTATGTGGTCTGTTATGATTTTGCTTCATAAAGAAGGTGAATTTATTCTGTTGTCATTTGTGTAATCTCAGTTCAGTTTTCGCTGAAGTCATCTGGAGTAGTTCCACAGTCGAATGTTGGTTGATTTTATTATTATTTTAATAAGTATGTTACATTTTTACCTCATGATCTCAATAAACATTGTTAAAAGGGATCTTTCTTCATTTCATTGTGTTGAGAACTTAATGCTCTCTACACCCTGGTTCATAGCACAAGGAAAAATAATTCCATCTGTGTTTTGTGGGGTGTTTTTGTAGAGGAGAATTTCAAATTTTCTGGCTTTATCTGCTTTCCAACAATCCTTCTAATGTGTACCAAATGTGTTGACTATCTACTTGTGCTTTCAACAGAATGTCTTTCCTTTGCATAAATACTTAGCCTGAAAGGATAAATGGGTCTCAAGTTATATCACAATATTTAGTTGATTGATATTTTGTCTTTTACAACTATTTTACAACAGACAAACGATACAGGGAAACTGCATGTACGCTTCTTATGTTACGTACACTCTTCATCCGTTTAGTTCAGAGTAGCTTTATTTAACTGGAAAATGCTTGTCAGTACTCTCATATGACATTGCCTTTAGACAGCGTAACTAATCAGATCGTATCACATGCTGTGTTGCCCAGGGATCATGCTGTTTAATAAAGACTGTCAGCCATGAGAAGCTTTTTCTTCCGAATTACACATCAGCAGTTAAATGGTATCATACACACTTTCAAGGATAAAATCAGTTTTGTGTAGTAAAGCACTCTTTGTTAAATGATTTTTATCTATAAAAGTTTGTGAGGTTTCTAAAGTTTGTTTTTTAACAAGTCAGATGGTCTTAATCTAGCAGCTTTAATCGGTTGTAATAAAGGAGTCCTTATTTTTGATGAGGAGATGAAACAAGCTTATGCCTTTTTTTGTTTGCTTTTTTTGTCCTCTTTAGCATCCATATCCAACAGAGGATGAGAAGAAACAGATTGCAGCACAAACAAATCTGACACTACTCCAGGTTAACAATTGGTAAGAGCAAAAACTCTTACTTAATGTCTGTCATTGTCTCAACTTGCTTACAACATAGAGAAATCGTTAAGAGTATAACTTGGACATCTGGAGTTGAACTTACTGTTCTACATATGTTACAAAATACGTATAAAAATACAAGAATTATGCACTGATACTCAAGCATATTATTTTTATAGTAAGGTATAATAATACTTATGCCATTTTAAATTATATAAGGACTCCAGAAAACTTTGCAACATTAAGGAATTGCATTCTGTTCTATTGCTGAAAGAGATGGAAGTACTCTCATGTCTCTTCTGCAAGTAAAGAAATTGAAGTTTAAAGACGTTTAGTGACTTGAAGCTCTGAAAAGTGTTCTCTGCTAATCATGGGTGCAAATGTTTAAGAAGTTACTGTCAACAGATACTCATTCTGCTCTTGTATCAAAGGATGCTATCCTCTGAGCAGTGATGTCCAAATGGAGAGTGTCAGTACTTCCACTGCTCTAGTTCACGGTTCAACATGTTTTAGCATCTTATCTTCACTAGAGGTTTAAGATAATACACCTGCCCCTGCAGAAGGAGGAGCAAGGGTGCTGACATGCATCCTATTCTGCTTGTGGTATTGGTTCCTAAAATTATTGCAGCTAAGTCCAACAGGGATCTTCCTCAGATTTCAAAGGTGACGCTGGCTGCATGGCTGCAGAGGGGTCCAGTGGGGAAATACTCAAGACAGTGGCAGTACACTGGTTCCAAAAGCGGAACAGTGTAACTATGCCTGTGTGACACGGTAGTAACGGAGCTCTGTGGTACTGGGATCCAACTAATGTCTCTGCAAAGCATTGCATTACACCATGTGGACCTGCCAGCTGCACCCTACTTCCTTCCATTGCAGGTAAAGATGGGTCCTGGATGTGTTTTGTCAGATGTAGCAAGGGATGCTACCCTCAGTCACAGGTCCTTGCCACAGCTAGCTACATTGAAATTGATTCAGTTAACTGCTGGTAGCTACGTGAGACATGGCTTAAGTATTTTCTTGTTCACTAGCAGAAAGGGGAAGGGCAGCAATTAGCATGCTGAAGTAAAAAAGTGAAAATCAGGGAGCAAAAAGGAACTGGGAAAGATCTGAAAAATGTGTTTGCTGTTGTCTCCTCGATCAGGAACCAGACCTTGGAAAGCCAGCGAGCCTATAAAATAAGTAATGCGGGAGCTTAAGGAAGTAAATGAAACCAGACCAAACAAACTAGGTTAGACAGGGACTAGATTTTAGGTGAACCCTAATGAGAGGAGTATCGGCTTTCTGAGCTGTGCTGTCAGCAAGTTTTCTGGTGCTTAGTTTTTAATAAGATCTTGAAATGTACATCTGTCATGCTGTCTGGAGAATTTCCCCTTCTGAGGTGGGGGAAAAAATGCTGCTAGCAGCAAAATGATAGAAGTACTTTCTTAGCTAGTTTCCCAAAATCAAAGGATGCCAGTGTTCTAGGAGCAGCTTTACACATTAAAAAGAATGTCATGCCAAGCTGGTAGAGAGATTTCATAGTCCTAATTTTTTCCCCCACTGCATACTTTGTGAATCTGAGAGAGAATTTACAGCCAACTGGTCATAAGTACTTGTTGCCTTTGATTGTGTTTAGGTTTATCAATGCTAGAAGGCGAATTCTTCAGCCGATGCTGGATTCCAGTTGTTCTGAAACTCCAAAAACAAAGAAGAAAACAGCTCAGAACCGACCAGTTCAGAGGTTCTGGCCTGACTCCATTGCCTCAGGAGTTGCTCAGCAGCAATCTAACGAGCTCACGATGTCAGATGGTAAGGAGAACCGGCTAAACCACAGATTATAAAGTTAATTTCTCTGTAACAGAGAAATGAAGGGTTTGATGCCTTTGGGGAGAGGGAACTTCTTGATATTTCACTGTAAATGTGTTTTTAATCTGGAAAAACATAACAGAAATGGGTCAATTTTTCCCTCTTTAAAAATGTTCTGTGTTTCGGGGGTGTATTCTATTGGAATTTATGTTGAGAGACTGATGCTTTTGTTTCAAAAGTTACGAAACAACAGAACAAAGGTTAGATGTACAACTAAGTTCTCTCAGTATACTGTGTATGCACATCAGTAGCATTCTGTTTGATTAGCAGTATTGGTCTGCAATTTCAGTTTCGTGACTCCCCATCCTGTTCACATTCCTTTCACTATTGCTAGAGGGACTGAGCATCTGCAATTCTATGTATGCCTCGTGTGTCAAGTTGAACATTGAGAAGCAGAGAAATGTAATAGAGCCTCCAAAGACTTTGACTGAAGTAACTTCCTTAGCATCAGATCAACCAAACAGACTCAATTTAAGAAAGATAAATAACTGCTTTAATCTCAGGACCATCCTTTCTGTCCTGCTGCTTTATTCCTTTCCAGTTTGTAGCAACTTTTCCCTCAGCCTCCGCTGGATCTGACAACAGCTTTATCCCTTTTAAGTCGCTTTGAATCTCTGTGAACACTCCCTTTTTTTTGCAATGCATTAAGCTGGAATACTTCGCAGAAATGGTCTTGTGATGACTTGATTGGAGAATTGCTGTAATGGGTGTCCATAACACACCTAAGTTTAAGATTCCTGGCCAGCTTAATTCTGGCATTTCCTGACATTTAAGTGTTTGACAATCTATAAAGCTTTTATTTTAATTTAGTTCCTTAGGTTTTCTTCCTGTTGATTAGAAACAAACTCTGTTATATATAAATATGTTACTTAAAATTAGAAACCAAGAAAGATGCTAAAGTACTACGATTGTGCTTCTCCAGGTGCTGTTGTAACAATTACAGCTCCAGTCAACATGAATGTAGACAGTCTCCAGTCTTTGTCATCCGATGGTGCTACTTTGGCTGTTCAGCAAGTTATGATGGCAGGGCAAAGTGAGGATGAGTCTGTAGACAGCGGTGAAGATGATGGAGGAGATCTCTCAACAACAAATATCAGTGGGCTGGTCTTGGATAACAGCGATTCTCTGCAGTAGGAAGCAAGAGAGTGTGACAAAATGTTTAGGAAAAAGAATGGACGGACTGACTGACTGTTTTTATAGTTTGCACAGCAAACATTTTACACAAGTTTTATTTCTAATATGTTTTATATGTAGATATAGAAGGGTGCACTTTTTTGTATTACATAGTAAGCTTAAAGAGTGTTTTTGCAGGTGCAGCAACTTCTTTCAAATGTGTTTTTTCATTTCTTTTCCTTTTCTTATTTCAGAAAATTGTATCTAGTAATATAAAGAACCACATAAGCACCCCTTTGTTCTATGAATTGGAAGTGCTGCAATTTCTAAAGAATTATGCAGTTTCAATTAGTGCTGTTATTTAACACAGCTCTTGATGGGCAGGTGATGTAAATTTAAAGCATGTGACACTAGTGTGTGGAACTTGATCATTAAGTTGGATGCATATATTTGAAAGATGCTTCTGCACCTTAAAAACTGCTAGTCTGAGGTGGACAGCAACACACATAAAAAGAAAATGTTGATGTGTGATTCAGTAGCGAATGTATGGCAATTTAAATAAGTTTAGTTTCTCTCATAGTCCGTGAGCCTGTTTATCATTTGCTATAAAAACTCCTATTTTTACCTTGCCGGGGTTATTGGATAAAAAATATTTTTATAAATTCACTAGGAATTGGGATGACGACTGTATTAAGCAGGAGGAAAAAAAAAAAAAAAGAATTTCCAGAGGGGAAAAATAAATGGTTAGTATTCCTATTTGGAAGGTCTGAAAACTGACCAAATTTAATAAACAAGCCTACGCTAGCATTCTATGATTCTCAGCTGTCCCACAGTGATATACTATATTTGATAATAGCATAAGAAGGGCCCACTGTTTGATGGGATTTTGATATTGTCAAACATTGATTTATATTATGTGTAAACTAATATTCAAATTACATTAACTCTGTATCTAGACTTGTATCTGAAGATATTTGCTAAATGAGTATTCAGGTAAGTAAATTCAAATACCCACAACTTTTCCAGTTATTAGAGAAATTTAACAGTTTATAGTTTGTACAACTGAATCTGAAAAATGAAAAGTTGCCTACTATACAGTCATGAATTCTGCTATCACTCTGCTATTTTATTGCATTTGAAATATTTTCCCCTAATACAAAAAGAAATATAACTTACGGATTTTTATAAAATTTCTTCAAATCTGAAGATTTGATTTTCAAATCTACCAGAATATACAGCAGGCTTTATTAGAGTAGAAAATCCTTGTGTGTCATTTAAAAACTAAGAGCTAGTCATGAAAACACTTTTTTTTTGTGGTAACAGTTCATTTCTTTTTTTTCCCCAGAGTTTGGAGTCTGTGTCTGTCTATCCATAAACACTTACTTTTGAACTTTGTATTTCCCGTTGTTAAGTACAAATAACAGACTCCAAGAGTCTCACAGTAAGATCAATGTCCTCTTTTCCCCCCGTCCATTTGTCACAATGTTGGGTTAGATCAAAGCCAGAACTCCCTTCTGATTTAGACCAAATCTAGTTCAGTTCTAACGTGACAGGGAAAAAGATGATAGCTTTTAGAATCTTTAGACACTGTATTTGAACAAAGCCCTTTGACAGATGCAAATATTTAATTGAATACTTAATTTCTGCTTCACAAAACACTTAGGCATGCGCTTAGGTCGCATTGATTTCAGTAGGATTAGCACATGTACTTTTTGATGTGCTTAAATGGTTGGAAGCTGGTCTTTAAAGATTGTCTTCCAAGGCAAGTATAAGTTGGTATGAAGAGAAACTTCAGAGAGAAATGTCAGTAGCATTGGCATACATACGTGGCGAATAATACTAGTTTTCAATGACTAGTAGCTATTTTGAAGAATTGGCGTTGGGTTTTACTTGGCACAAGTGATGTTTCTGCTATGGCTCTTGCTTATTCCTGGCTGAGGATCTTGCTTCCTAGTTCAAATGCTGTAGTGATCTACGCCAGCTGGAGTGGTAATCTAAAGACTTTGTTTTCTTCTAACTTCTCTGCTTTGCCACTGATGTGCAATGTTTGTTAAAGAGCACAGTAAATTAATAATGAAAGATCTAATTAGGAAAGCTTTGACATAGCATAACTGTCTCAAAGGCTATTGTCAAATCCAGTTTGACCCCAAAACATTTAAAAAGACTGACATCATGTACAAATCATGCTCCTTTGGAAACATTCAACCTGCTGCTCCTACAAAGGATACCTGAGATGACTAGAACCGAGAGACAGATTCTGTAGTTTTCTTTTTAGTTGTTTTTGATTTAACTCCGTAAGTGCTTCATCACCCCCACAGTTTCCATTATATAGTAGGTTATATTTGTTGGTTTGTTTGGGGTTTTTATTCAGCTACCCTTGTTCATATTTAATAGTGCATTAATCTTTGTACTTCTAGCACGTAGGCAGATGAATAGTGTACTTCTCAGTGCGTACAGGCCTACGGACAAATACGTGCTTTTCCAAATCAACCTATGCTGGAGGAACAGGCCATTTCTCACGATCCCCTTTCCCTCCCTGACCAGTTGTTGCTGCCTCAGATCTACCAGCAGAGCTTTCCCCAGCCTGCTTTGAGGTAGTCTAGGAAGCAGCTCAGCCGGCAGATCTGTTAGGGTAGCAAAGTAGCCAGCAGTGAAGGGAAGGGTAAACCAAAATGGGCAAAAAAAACTTCTGTGGTTTGGAGATAATGTGGCAATGGGCGTTTGCCCACACTTCAAAACTGTGAGAACTGAGATCTTAAAAAGAGAGAGGGTATTAAAACATCTATACAGCTGGCTGGAAGAGGGTTCAGGAATATGTAGTTTATGTGCCACTTGGAACTCAATTGGAAACAACCAGGCATCAGGTTTTGCAAACTTCTGAAAGCTTATTTTTCGGAAAGAAACCGTTATCTGGTTAGCTTTCTTATTCCCCTCACCTTACATGCAGCTGAAGCTTTATTCTGAAACATTTGCGACCTTGTCTTCAGCTAGTTTATCAATACCTGGAAAGTGAAATTGACAGAATTTACTGTGAAAGGGGGAATGTGGAATAGTTTTGCTGTCAAATTAGAAACATAAAAACATAAGGACGTGGATTCCTAAAACTGAAAAGGCTTTACCAGTGTAGTCAAAGGTATCGCTTAACATACAGAACTCAAACCTTGTCTTTTAATTCAGTGAGAATTCTGTAGTGGGTATGAACTGCACAGAAGTGCTTGTTCTTTTCACAATTTAAAAAAAAAAAAAATAAAATAAAAAAAGCATCCTTTTTTGCTGTGTAATAAAGATTGCTGGTTTAAGCAAAGCATCACTATTCAGGAAAGGTACATGTTTACAGTAGTTAAAAGTCTTTATAGGGGACCTAACTTTAAACCCATGTATCATTTCCCCCGCCCCCAATTAAAGTCATGTTCATATGCAATAGAACTAATTTGTTTTTAAAATCAGTGTAATTCTTCTGCAATTATGCTTATTGAAGCTTTTAATTTTTTTTAACGTAATCTAGATCATTAACCCAAAACAGGGTTCTCAGTCCAATTTTTCCAAGATTTCTGTAACAGGCAATGCAGCTTCCTGTTGTTCTTTAACTTTAGAAACATTGCGTTTTAGCGAATCAATTCCAAATTGATCAGGATATATTTTTAAATGACTGTTCCAAAGAAATAATCTTGTTGGAAAACATTTGGAATCGACAGGCATGGCTCTGGCTCTGCAGAGGGTTTCCTAGATGTGGATATTGGGTCAAAGTGGAGTCCTGCTGACCTCAGGGAAACTCCGTAAGGCTGCATGTCAGGCTGCATTTACCTGCAAGAGAATTGGTTCCTTGTTCTGGTCCCTGATCACTATTAGGAACTTCTGTGGAGCCCTCCAACTTCATCGTGCCTGCATACCTAGGTTTTCTTCCAGTGGAAACCAGGGTATGGACGAAGGGCTTAGAAGGGCAGGAACGTGTGTTGACCTGGTGTGCGCCACAGACCATTTTGATGTTCAAAATACGGCCGGAAGGCAGACCTACACTGAGGAATTAGAGTTCCCAGTTCCTGTGCTTTAAAAGTAGCTTCAGGTTTATCGATATTCTAGTGGAGTAGGGCCACAAAGATGTAATGCATGAATAGTATATCTATTTGTTTCTCTAATCACATGGAAAAAGAATTAGAAGGCAGCTCAGCTTCCTGACTTTATGAACTTGACAGCCCAAAGGATGAAACAAAGCCTTTCCAAGGGATTATAGTTTCATAAAACCGTTAGACTTGTAGCACTTAAAACAAACAAACAAAAAACCGAAACACCCTGGTATTTTGAAGAGTTGGAACACATGCATTTAATTGTAATTCAAGTTGATTTAAGACTTATTTTCTGAAGCTGAGTCGTCTTGGGAGAAAAAAATGAATAAGTATTTGTCTATGCAAGACACAAATGTCAAAAATGTGTGAATTGCCCATTTTTAGGTGCTGTATTGTTATTGTCTTTCTGACTTCTGTTACTTTGATTAGTCTTTTAAACCTTTCAGCCTTATATTCAGCTTAGTTTTCAGAGTTGAATAGGCAAAATGTAGTTTTGAAATCCTGTTGGAAATGTAACTAACCTTCATTCCCTCATGAAAATCTCGCGTGTTAAACAATTAAGTGAAATGTTTTGGTTTTCTAATAATAAATTCAAACTCGCACCACCTCCTAAAAACAGAGCATATCCATGAAAATGCAGGTTTAAATTGTAGTGTGCAAACGATCAAATCATCAGCCTCGTGCTGAATGCACTTTGCTGTTCGGTGTGGCTGAAGAGTAAAGTAGGTTGGTTCTGCCAAACTCAAACACAGTGTGGATTCCTTCCCCCTCACCATCCTTGGCTTGCTAACCTCCTTCAAACAGGTTTTGGGTTGTTTAATTTTCAAGTCCTAAAGTAACTTGATCATCCAGTGTAAAGTGTAGTGAAATTGGCACTAATGTGCTTTTAAGTGATTGCCCAAATCATGTTATTTGTTCATTCTTGTCACCTGGAAATATAAAATCTGTTTCCTTTTCTGTGACGTAGTTCTTTAGGACCTGCTGACTGATCACAGCTGCTTTTGCCAGAGAAAAGCAAGGTGCGAGAAAGCAGTGAAATGCCTTACCAACCTTGTAGGCTACTATAAAGATACTGACTTCATGTTAATAGAATCCAGCGTTTTCAGGTCGTGACAGAAGTCGCCCATAAATCTCTCCATGGGTTAGCAACATTTGGTCCATACTATCGACAATCTTTAAAATGTGAACCCTGTGACTTTTTTTTTTTTTGCCTTGGTTGTTAAGGGATTTTGAAGCAACTGATCTATCAAGGGATAAAATTAAAAATCAGAATATGCTTCATGGGTGGTTTATTTTTACACTACTGTTCTCTGTGAGCTGAAAAAGCACATTTTTAAAGCAAAGCATTCGCATTACTTTAACATTAGCAGTATCGTTTGGCTGAAAGACGAGTTATGTTTTCAAGAAATCTCGAGCATAGTTTCAAACTAGTTAACCAGTTCTTGGCCAGGGACAATCCTTGGCCTTTTTATTTGTTTGAGTTTTCTTTTTTTATGCAAATGAAGAAAAACGTTTACTAGTTTTTACCAGTGTGGGGATTTTTATTACGCTTTTGTCATGCAGGAGCAGCTTCGATGAAAGAAAGAATTAGCAGGTAAATGGTCCATAATGTGTGTGACTTTGGGGTTTTTTTTTGTTGTTGTTTCAAAATTGTTAATTAAAATGGCATGGACATCAAACTTCCAATAATGGTTCCAAGCATATATGGTAGCGACTTACTTGAAAAGACTTCCCCTTGTGCGAGTCCCGTGTGTTAACGTGTTTAGCCAGATAGCAGATACAAATGCAACGCATTTGTAAAATATTACCTTGTTCTACTAGATCAGAAATCTTCAGGGAGTGAGCAGCCTTTTTATTACAAGGCAGCGATTCCTCTCTAGCAAGAAGCTCAAACTCGTTTCATCCAGTGTGTATGAGTCTTACTCAGCAAAGATGGAGACAGACCTGGCTGCTCTGAAGGTAAGGTGTACTTCTGCTCAGCACTGAAGCATGATTTATTCCTACTCTTCGTTCCCCGGCATCTGGCACGGTGACGTCCAGGTGTGATCCCCAAACAGTACAGCCCGGAGCCCAGTACACCTGGCTGAAGGGGTCCTGCGCGTGGCTGTGCTGGCTAGGGCTGGTACAGCCTCCTGATGCCGTGCCAGATTTTTACAGCTTTTTTTACTTACGCCAGAATACGTCCCCAAGGATTTTGAATCGTATTTTGCTTTTAAAGGGTTAATCTGTGATTAACGGAGTAGTATGTGTTCTAGACACGGGGGTATTTGGTCATTTCTTTGTCTGACATTAAAAGAGCGCCTGAGAATAACTCCTGGTGATACCGTTGGAAGTAGTTTTAACTCCACTGCTGCCAGGGAGCAATTTTTTCCTTAATCTGAAGAGAATAAAAAACTAACCAACCAACCAAAAAAGCCTGTAAAGCAGATTATTTCACCTAAATTATGTCCAGTATAGTGTATTCCTAGTCCGTCGGTTTCAAATTCCCCTGAAAGATGAATCCCCTTCTTCAAGAAGGCATTACAGGAGTTACCGGCATAGTCATAAGCAACTGGTGAGCCTGTTTGCTTTTGTGGAGCACCTGTTTACAAAGCAGTAATCCTTCAGTATGCAGCTTAGGGCTGTTTCTAAATACCCCTCTTTGTAGAAAACCAGGGCAATATCCTCAATGCTAAAACGAGGGAAAATAAACTCCACGGGCAGTGTAAAATGAGGATGCTGCAAAAAGTAACAGATAAGGCTGGGACGCATAGTAGGTGCTGCATTATTTATTCAAAATCCATATTTAAATTCATGCAAGTTCAGAGTGTATGTCATGCAAGTATCCAAGGTATGCAGGATTAAGCCTGTGGTGTATTTAAAAACCAAAATGACATCACAAACCACTGTTTAGATACCCTACTAAAATCCGAAAGCAATGTGACCTTCATAGGTCAGCTTTGGTTGGTCTTCCTCATGCAACTAAGATGTGATCTAGAGTTTATGAAGTAATCAGGGAAAATCTCCTGTGGATATTTGTCATCTCTGTTGGTCTTTGGACTTCTGTGTCACTACTAGCACAAGGCAGGCGATTAGGCCCTTGGACCTACTCCTGACCCTTATTCCTAGCACGCTTTTTGTTAAGTTGATCGCCGAGTCCTAAACTGATGCATATACTAAATGTGGATGCGGTAATAAAATTTAATTTAGAGACATTTTTGTTAAGATCCAAGCATTTTTAAACCTAGATTTTTTTTTTTTAATAGTTGTGAAAAATATGCAGCTCATACTTAAAAAGCTAGTGATTGACTTATGCCATTTTTGCTGTGCCCCACCCCACCCCCCGCAGCCTTTCTCTACGAGCTACACACCGCAGAGACTCTCCTGAATGTCTAAACGTTCATCAAAATATGTTTACTATGCACTTCTGCGTAGCTCCGTTTATAGCCTTGTTTGGTCTTGCAGATTTAGGCCGCTTGCTTTCAGCAGAGGCTAGCACACAGAAAAGACGAGGGGACTTAATTATATGTGTGATGACATAAGCAAAATCAATTACTGCACAGGTGCTGATTTTTCTAAGATATTTAGGAGTATATACGGTTCCGTGGGTGAGATCCAAATTAAGGCCAGGAAGGGGGGAGAGAGCGCGAGCATTTCTGTTACTGGTGTCTCACTGTATTTTTATATTGGAACAAGGGGGGGGTGGGGTGGTGGGGGGGGGGTGGTCTGTTTGTTTTTTGACAGCTGATTCTGATTAACTTTCTTAACTCGGTACGATAGCTGGATTGAGACCTGAAAGCTCTTGGAAAATTCACCAAATGAAACTCGGAGATTTTGAGGAACTGGGTTGGCATTTGTTAGACAATACCTGCGCTGCCTTTTCAGCTTTTCAGATGCTGGGGGAAACGCTACTCCTGACTCACTTGTAAACGCAGTGACGCTTCAAGCAGCTACAGAAATAATAATTTTCCTCCAAGATTCTTCATTCTGCTTTCAAACAACCGTTTTTGTATTCCTGTTCGTGGTGGGTTTTTTTTTTTTTCTCCCCCCTCCCTTTCCTTGAAAGCTGGCACCAGTTAATCCTTGATTACATGCCCTAGGCTTTTTCTGTGTCTCTTGAGCTTTTCAGCTGTGAATAGTGTTGAATAATGACTCCGCAAATCACTCCAAGATTCAAAGCCAGCTTTGCTAGAAAAAGCCCAACAACTTTACAGGACTGAGTTGTGGAGGCTACTACGAATGCAGTATTGGAACGATAACTAAAAATAAGCTGTCCTTAGCGTAGATGCACAATGTTAAAGCTAAATCACTTTAGGCCTAAAACAATTTGTACGTTATTTTCCCAAATGAATGTGTGTCATTTTTGTCACGTACATGCTTTTCTATAATGTTTGTGTTTGCTCCAGTAAAAGGTCTTAGGCATAGAAATGCATATTTTAATACTCTGCATCACCAAATATGCACATCTTGGAGAAACATGCAAAACCCCTCCCTATTAAATCATGCAAATCCTTAATTTAAAGAACTTGCACTTAATAAATGGTCAGAAACATCCATTTCCGTTTTAAATTTCAGAAGCAAAATATATCCTGCATCAAGTGTGCATATACTGAGTTTGCCCTGAAACTCCTGACCAGTAACTCCCTCTTCTTGTGCAGCCCCTTGCTTGCTGTTCTCTAATTTTGGCTAAGATAACCCAAGTGTCAGCTCCTCTGCTCTTCCCAGAAGACATCTGTTATAAATGCCAAATCTACATTTTTTTTGTTCCCCCCTGCCCACCCACGTGGAAGAAGGAGAGGCTGTTATCTGTAACGCAGAGAACATCTAGCGATCGGGACTTCTCTTACTACCCTGCAATATCGTTTGCAGTTTCTTCTAAAATACCTCCATGATTTTTCACTGTGATATTGAACCAAAGGGATATGGGAAGAAGTTGCGTTTAAAGAATCTGCTTCCGCTCAATATCCTGGTGTAGGTCAACTTTTACTTCATAGTTTTTCTTTTTCTGTTGACCCGATCACATTTGTGTGTGCGAGTTTGTGCCGTTTGCTGGTTAGCATGCTTGCACCATTGCCACGCCAGCAGGCATGTCAGGGCAACTGTATATGCCTAAAATTTCCTGTAAGGAACACATTCAAAAGATAGTGTCAAATTTTACCTCTCTCCCTGCCCCCAAATTTTAAAGAAAAAGTATTTCTGGGGGAGATGTCGTCAGTCCATTAGCCAATACTGAGTGGTACGGTTTAGTTAAATGAGGGGATCCTCTAGGAACCCTCTCTCACATTGCTCTCATCCTGATCGGAAATTACGAGTGCAAAACCTGCCACAGGATCAGGGTTTCTCATAATTTAGGAGCATAATACCCAGACAAAATGGCAGCTAGCCATCCCCCTAAAGCCGGGCTTTACAGACGCAGGCTGGGGGAGCGGAGCAGCAGGGATGCTAAAGCAGCTTGGTGAACCACCCAGAAGGAATTCACTTCTGGCAGGGTGTCGGGAAAGGAGGAGTACTTGGGCAAACGCTTTAACTCCTTGGCCCTGGGTATAGCTGTGCTGAAAGGACACCTCCTAATGGGCTTTCACTCATGAATATTTTGCCCTAGTATTTTACAGCCTCGTGAGGCAGGGACTGAGAGGGCATGTTAAAAGGACTGATGCCCAAAACATGGTTCTATTTAAATCAATGATTAAATCATTAATACAATGAAGAAAGGCCCCCGCCAGTTCCACAAATAACTAAGCAGCAGTAACGATCCTTCACAAAGTTATGGGACACCGAATAACACAAACCAACTCCCCCAGACTTGATTGCGCTGTATGTAAAGTGAGTTCTTTTTAGGAGTTGCAAATTTCAGCTTTTGACTCAATTTTCAGGGCTAGTTTAGGGATGCACAAGAGTATATACTGCTTTGCACTTAAGAAACAGGTACGGCTCCTTACCTGCAAACACGCGCCTGGCTGTGATGCGAAGTTACAGCGACATGCAAATGGGAAGCCACAAAACTATGCCGATGTCCAGACCACGGGGAAAATCTGACCTGGCAAAATATAAATAACAATAACCAGCAATATTGTGTCCAAAATGTAGACATGCACACGGGTGATTAATATTGGAGAGTCCAGGACAACACCCGTTCAAATAAAGCATGCTAAAAACCAAGGTGTTAAATTTCAGTGAATAAATTCTGACAACTGAGCGGTGCGTCATCTTTGAACAGGGTTTTTTTTTCCTTTTCTTTTCTCCCTGTGCTGGTGCAGTTCATGGAAGAAGAAACATAATGCAGCTGCTTATTTCAATGTGATGCAATGTAGACAGATCCTGCGAGACATCCAGGCAGAGGCTGGAGATGCAAGCTATCCTCAAATCAGAGATGGTGGCAGAGCAAAGAAACTGTTCACCGCCTCCAGCGGGCGGCTTGCAAAGGAGCCGGCGGGGACTTTTTGCACAGATGTTTGAAGAGTAACTCCTCATTGTTCCTATGCTGACCCTGTATAAAGAGCATTCACACAAAACCAATATTATTCAGGGATTGCTGTCTGTCGGTCATTCTCTCCTGTTCAAAGGTTATCAGTCACGCAAGGGGGAGAAGCGGTGGGACAGGTAAGACGTGTGACAAAGAATAAACAGCCTCAGCCGACCACCACCCTCCCCAGGCGACAAGGAGCCTGCCCAAATCACTCCTGAGTCCCTCTGAACAATCGCTACGCTTGCAAAACCAGTCACTACGCTTGCAAACCCATTCTGATTTCCTTAAATGCTTGGCAGATGCAAAAGAGAGCTAACCTCGTGGACTAAAATACTCACGCCCTGCAAGCATATACAGGATGTGAATTTATTCAGCTATTTGGAAATACCGGGACAGCATGTAATTAAAACCTACAATGGGAGGGATTTCTTGCGCTGTTGACTTCAACAGCAGCACGGGATGCTCAGATGTCGCGTATGGTTGGCGTAGGTGCTGTTTTCCCCCACCCCACAACAGGTGAGATGGGAGCTGCTTTCTCCCTGCTTCATTCATGCTGGTGTCTGGTCTGTGAGGTGACGGTGAGCTTTAACCTTTCTAAAAACTAAGAGATTTTTTCAACCAAATGGAGAAGAGCAGAGGGGTAAGGGACGCTGGGTAAAACCCCTTTCCCTGTGACAGAAACACGTCCTCTGGGAACAGGGCAGGGACGCGCGTGAGGCCGGGGGCTCAGCTTGTGCTGGGGCTGGGGAGCCCTGGCAGCCGGCTGGACCCGGAGCACATGGAGGCATGGGCACCCTCCCTGCTCGGGGAGGGCGGTTTCTGACCCCCTCCCCACGGCTCAGCTGCAATAAAATCCCTGGTGGAAGATCTGAGTGTTCACTATCGCAGGCTCAATGTCAGTTTACATCCAGAGTCACCGTCTACCTTCTCTAGTAACACCTACCTCAGGAAACCGGGGGAAAGTAAGAGGTGTTGTTTCCTAACCTTGTTACTTGTCGCAAGCGACGAGCTTCTCAACTCTGAACTGCAAAGCAAGCACTGCAGAAATTGCTGACTGCCCGAAGATGACTCGACTTGGTGCCTCCTGTGGCTTTCCACCTTGAGCGGGAGCGCGTGGTGGCTTTTGCGAGGCCACGTCACGTCTCGGTTTGCAGTGAGCTCTCTTCCTCACCCAGACCAGCCGTCAGGTTTACTGCGGTTTTCTGCAAATCACACAGGCAGGAGGCGAAACTGCCGAGCATGTGGGCTCTGCGGGGCGGGTGATGGCCACAAGGGTCATCCCGCCAGCGGGGATGGGACGGGGAGCTTGCCAGGCACAGGCTGGGCACCTGGGGGGGCATGTTTTCCCCATTAAAGGCGTCCTTCTCCTCTCCCGCTCTCTTGCTTCCCTGTCCCTGCAGCAGCCAGTGGAGGACTGGGGCAAGGAGGTATCCTGGCTGCCCCGGCTCCACACAAAACACGTCCCCTTATGTCCCCAGCACATCCCCTTCATGTGCTCTCAAACTGCCCGGTGCAAGGCCGCGTGGCCCTGTTAGTCCCCAAGAGCCCTCCAGCCTCGGGAAAAGTCCGGGTTGGGGGTCCCAGCCCGCTCCCACCCTGCAGCTACCAGCCGAGGGCCATCGGTGGGGTGGCGGTGTGGAGGGGGACAGTGCGACCACTCAGATGCCCTTATTCCCCAGGCCCAGCTTTGAGGTGCAGCGGTTTTTCAGACGTGCTGAGCTCTCACGTCTCTGGCCGAGGCTCACCAGAGCGCAGTGCAGAGTCAGCCTCTGACAGTGCCAATTGACGGGGACCGTCGTTTCATCTTGAAAAGCAAATTCGCCTGCTTCCTCCAACTTTTCTTCTAACCCTTCATCTGAATCTCATCTGCTCGCTGGTTTTTTGCAGTCAAACGGCATCAGACAGAGCAGTAAAGAGGAATATGAAAAGAAGCCAGGGGGCACGTTTAAGGTTTCCAGGTATACCCGGGGCCAAGGTGGCTGGAAAGAGGCTTGCCTGGCCCGAGTAACACCAGCTAACGCACGAGGAAAGCATATGTGTGCTCATCAGTACAGTTTTCAAAAGTTTATTGGTAAAATGGATTTTGCTCAACCCCTTGAAGGAACAAAATTAACAGTTGTTACTGTGATGAAGCCATGTTTTTTATTACAGTCTCCCTACATATATATATATATGTATGTATCTATATATCTATATACGTCAAAGCATTCAGAAGATGCAGTTCTGCCACATCCTATATCTGTCTCCAGCAGTGGTAAGGGGAGAGCAGGAGTGAGGAGGACACAGTCACTGACACAAAATTTGGGGTATTCCTGCTGAAACAGGACGCAGCAGGGACTGACAACGGGGTTCAGCCCTGGGTAACTGCTTCATCAAGGTGGCTGTGAAGGATCGACCCTTGACTGCCAGCATCCTTTACGTGGGTCTTCATAGCTTTGCTCCAGAGGATGGAGGCACGAGAGGGGTTTGCTCCCTCCTAAGAACACAGCCATGTGCTAGCCCACCTCCTCCCCCAACCTCAAAAAAAGCCTGGAGAGGGGGACGTCAGCCAATCTTCTGATTTTGGTCCCACCACTTTGAATTTGATGGAATTACAGGAAGCGAAAACCTGGCTCCCGGGAGGAAGTTTATCTAGTGAGTTATATAAACAGACTATATTATATAAACATAAACACATACAAAAGCACAATCATCTTACAAATAAATAAATAACTGCATTGTTTCAGTTACATGCTAGCAGCAATCTAACCTCTCATAGCCCACCGCCATGGAACAAACCTTACAACAAAGAAAGCTCACCCGCTATAGACGCTTTGCCCTGGCGTATAAATGACATACAATGTGGCATCTCTCCGGCGCTCCGTGGCACAGCCGTATCCATCGCCAAGTCCTCTAGGACAGTTTGAAGCATTTAACAATTTTCAGTGAGGTTGCCCCAAGGTGCAGAAAGCTTCCTGCTGCCAGAGAGGCTCCCCTGTCCTCCTGCCCTCGGCCGGCAGAGAGGACAGGTTCACTCCTCACTCTCACCGCCGCTGCACTGCAGCTGGCCCCCCTGGGGGGGGCAGGTGCAAATCTGGGCGCCCCGGGCGGTGATGGTGCCAGCGGGCACCGCCATCTCCTCCTCGTCATAGCAGACGCAGCGGGGGCAGCCGTCGGCCACAGGGCTGCCCGCGGCCTGGCAGGTGGGGGGCAGGGGGGGGCACAGTGGGGTGCAGATGATGTCCCCACCAGGGTGGCAGGTGCACAGCTTGCGGGCAAAGTCGATGTAGAAGGAGCGGCCAGAGGGGACGTGGCCGCTGGCGAAGCCTTGCATCTCGCAGTCGCTCTCCAGGTAGGGGGGGCAGGCGCAGGGTGGGGGACAGGGGGGGCAGCAGCCCCCAGCAGTGCCGGTGGTCGGCTCCTCCACATCCTTCTCGGGGCATGGGGTGCAGGCACTGGGGTCGCACGTGGGTTTCGGGGCTGCACCACAGAGCAGGAGGCAGGCGAGCGACAGGCGAAGGGCACTGGCGAGAGTCATGCTTCTGGGTAGAGAAAGGGGGAGATAGGCGCAGGCGTCACGCTGGGCATGGGCACACCAAAACCCCAAGGTCTGGACCCCCCCAAGGTTCAAAGCGAGTGGGATGCAGCCACCTCTCCCCGACATGCCCATTAGCCGTAGTGTTGGTCATCTACAGCTTGCTGGGACCAGGGTGGTTTGCTCTAAAACAAAAGGTCTTGTGCCCAAAAGCTCATCCTGGCCCGACCAAGGTGTCCTCCACCCACCAGCTGTTCAGATGGCTGCAACTGGGTTAGCAAAGTCCATGTTGCAGCACACACTGAGCTTTGGCACGGCTGCCCTGGCCAGCAAATGGCACTTGCTCACCCCTATATTGATGCTAATAATTTACATTTCAGTGACTAATTGTTCCTGGGAGGCATTCAGGCATGGACACATGAAGGGCTCAAAGAAGCCCACTGTCTGCTTTGGTGGCTCGTGCTGCGGCTACTACTGCGGTTGGGACCCTGCTTCTCCCAGCACCTCACACTGTGCCGCTCGCCACCTGGCAGCTCGCTGCCTGCCTTTTCCAGCCACCTCACTCCCTTACGGGAAGCCAAGGGGGTCACCTCATCTTTGTTTCAACTTGTGAAGCCTTTGCTTCATAAGGAAGATGTTTCCGACGTTGGGCACTCCTGTGTGACTCCGCTCTTTGCCTTCCTCAGTTTTTCAGCCAGCTCGTTTTCAAGCGGAGAGCTGTTCACGGGCATGAAATCCCCTCCTTGTGCCTGCTCCCTCCTCCTCCACTTACACCTCCTAGGAT
The DNA here is from genome assembly GCF_965638725.1 of Aptenodytes patagonicus. Lineage (NCBI taxonomy): Eukaryota > Metazoa > Chordata > Aves > Sphenisciformes > Spheniscidae > Aptenodytes > Aptenodytes patagonicus. Next base: position 127,186,990 of record NC_134949.1, read on the forward strand.
GCACAGCACTGACTGGCAGCTCATGCTGACTCCCTTCTCTGTTTTAAGGCTGAGGACTCTTTTTTCGGACTGCCAACTTTTCAAGACGCAACGTTTCCTTAAGTGCAGCCCGCACTTTTGGATCCTTTCCCCCTGTCTGAGTGACCTTACATCCAGCTGTGTTAAATACACTTGCTTCCCTCCTGCACTGGGTCCTTCTAGGTTGGGTCTCTTCTCCCGTGGCCCCAGTGCCACCTTTGATTACAATTATATTGTTACCTTTATGCTGTGCATTTGATAGCCCCAATTTCCTACTCTTGCAGACATGCAACTACTTGCAATTACTTCTTAACATTTCTTTAAAGAGAAATATTTCCAAATTGCATAACGATAAAGAAAAAACTTGAAAGCATGAACTCCATCTGTCTCCAATTTGAAAAAAGAAAGACTTTAAAGCTTTCCTGTTTTTAAAGCAAACTCTGGCTTGTTTCAGTTACTGGTAACTGCTTCATCCTTGCTGTAAGTTACTGTTCTGCCCCTTCGTCTCATTCACACATTTTAATCTACTGGTTACTTTATCATCGTTCCCAGCGGACTGATCGCTGTGCTGAGCAGCACGGAGCCCAGACCTGCTCCCCGTGGAAAGGCTGCTGCTCGGTGAGGATCGCCCTTCTGCAGCCCCACACCGAGAGCTCCCTCCCGGCTGCTCCCGACTTCAGCTGCCCGGTTCCTCCGGGCTTCACACACAGACAGAGAAGGGCACCGCTGTCAGACACCTTTAAGTCAAAGGTTTTGCACACCCGAACCTCTGTCCAAGCCCAACAGTCCCATTCACCGCCGAAACCTCTGACCCCACCTAGCAATGAAGTCGTGCTTCTTCAACAGATCCGATTTCCAGCAAAACCACAACATCGAGTTTGTCATCAGGCAGCTGCAGCGGGAACAGCCTCCTGCTCAAGCCAGGCCACTTTTCCTGGTGAAAATGTTCAACCTCCCCCTTAGTTTTGGAAAACCAGGCTGCAGGCTGGCCGAGGCACTCCCCTCCTGCCCCATGCCAGGTCCCCACGGGTCCCAGCCACAGCCATGCTGCAAGGCACTGCGCGGCACCGGTTACCTGCAGGGTGGCCGGCCAGGCGGGATGGGCACCGGGGCGCGGTGCAGGACTCTGAGCGGTGTCTCCGGTCTTTGCCCCGCAGCTTGCCCAGACCCTCTATTTATGTGCTGCCGGTGGTGGCTCCATGATGAAACACTGGTGGGGGGAGACAGGGGAGGCGGGGAAGCCTCTGTAGCACAAAAGGTGGCTGGGCAGGGCCAGCAAGATGCTTATCTTGCTGGTGGTGTTGGTTTAGTCTGTCTGACCGCAGACTAATCTGCCATCTCCCAGCTGTCTGCAAGTCTGTCATCTCTCCCTGTGCCCCTCTTTGCAGACTTCAGACAGGGTTTCTGAAGAGTCAGCATCCCCCTGCGCTTTGCAGGCTGCTGGGGGCACAGATGCCGGTGTCCAGAAGGAAAGCAAAATGATTTCAAAGCTCTAGGGAGGCAGTACAGGTGGAGGGTAGCCAGCTCCGGAGCTGCGATGCTCCCCCTCAGGAGTCGGAGGTGGGCATGGACCTTCTTGGTGCACCTGTTTTATCCCTGTCTCCCTGTAGCTTCCCGGGGCAGGGCAGCCCTCCCACGCCGCACGCTTGACACACACCGTTTAAAGCACTTTAGGCTGTTTTCCTCTGGATTAAGCTGCAGGGAGCCAAGGCCACGTGTCCCAGCGGAGGAGGTTTGCATGGGTTTCACGTGCGGGCATAACCCACATGCCCTGACTGGCGCAGGCAGCCCGAGTTCCCCTGGGACCATTTGCTCCCTAGTGTGAAAACGTCTTAGCCTGATGTACTGATGAGCTTGTTGGAAATGTGCCCCCCAACGCTGCAGAGCAACGGGATGAAGAGCAGGTATGTCTTGCAGCAGATGGTACTGTGGAGAGCAGCAAGGGTTTCAGGAGCACACACACCCCCATGCACACACACACCCCCCCTCAGAGCTCAGAGCAGGAGGTGGGAGAAGAGCGTGGGCTGGTGCTGCAGGACCAGGGTCCGTCTCCTGCACCGGAGCTGGGCACTGCGCTCAGGGCAGTGGGACGGGATGCTGCCTGGCCCTCACCCTCCTCCCCCTGCCCGCTCACAGCTCCTTAAGCCTGAAAATGCCTATTCCTCTGGTAGATATGTAGATTCCTCTGGAGGATATGTAGATATCCTCCCCTGCTTGCTGAGGCCTTTTCCACCCCAGAGACGTGGCGGGCAGAATAGCAGCAGCCGGTCCCTCTCACCACCCCGTATGCCCATCCCAGCACCTGGGGGTGTCGGTGGGGCAGCGCCCTGCCCTGGTGCATGCTGTGGGGCACGTTTGCATCCTCAGGGTCACAGCCTGTGGCGAACTACAGCAGATGCAACGCCGACATCCCTGGCCAGGGCAATGCCACCATTGGATGTGCCTGCTGGGAGCAGCCCCTGGGGGCAGGGGCCAGGGGCCTTGGGAGCGCTTCGGTGAGGCTGGCTCCAGCCCAGGTGGAGCAATCCCAAAGTGTCTGGAGCTTGTGCCCAACTTTATTCGTTCCCACACTCAGTTAACATACAGAAGCTGTTGTAAATATTCGTGGTTACTATTCAGGAGTTACTTCACCTCCACTGAAATGCAGCTGTCTGTCCCATAGCCTGCCTGCAGCTGGCAGCCACCGCCCCACAGCGCTGCTGCTGCTGCTGCTGCTGCTGCTGCTGCTGCTGGGAGCGCTGGGGTTCGGGCTAAGCCGTAAGGGCCGTGCAGACTGCGAAGAGATTCAGGGCAGCAGAAGCTTGGGCTGTCATTACATGCTGTTAGCCCATCATGTGGGTTTTCAGCCGGTGGTTTTTTCAGAGCTGCCACATTTTGCACACCCAGGTGAGCACACAGCCCCACACACTGCACGCTCGGCGCACCGGGCAGCAGCCTGCTCTGCAAGCAAACACTCAGTTCAAATGCGTCAAATATTGTATTCGTTTCTGTTCAAACTCATGGTAATGGAACATCTTTTGCATAAACATATGCAATTTCTGAGAGGACAGTCCATTAGCGTGGCTTGTCCCCCACAGCCTTGGTACTGCTAGACCAAAAGGAGAGCTGTCTTGAGCTCTTGTTTGCACGTGCAGCGGCAGCCTGGAGCTCTCATTCCTGCTGCAAAGCTCTCGGGTGCCACTCAGACACCTTAAAGCTTCCCTAACCCCCTGGGAGAGACCTGCCCAGCATGCAGGGACTTATTTCCATGTGCACTTAGAGGGCCTTGTTCTGGGGCAGGGTGGAAGCAGTCTCCAGGCATGGGCAGGTCACCCCCTCGAAGGTGCCCATGTCTCCAGAGCAGCCCAAGGAGTTGTCTCACACCTGACCTTAAAACTCATGAGCGGCCTTTGGGACAAGAGCCGTCCCACTGGGGTACTCACATAGGAGGTGGAGGATCTGGGGGCTGGAGGGGAGCGTCCCAGCCCCCAGTGAAGGGGAGCTCCCTGCAAAGAGAGACGTGACCCTGGCTGCCGGGTGGAGGCAAATCTCTCCTCCTCTTGCAGCCAGGCCTGCTGCACAGGAGGACATAGTACAATTAGGGTCATCAGGAAGGGTCTGGCATGTCCCAGGCTTCAAAGTGGTCCAGGTTCAGACTAAGTTCTGTGCTTCATGGAGTTATGGGGCATTTTTAAGACTTATTTATGTGAGTTTGGAATACATGCATGGACTAATATCCTTCAGTTTGCAACCGAGTTGCTAAAATAAATACAATACAATGAGGTTGATCTAATCCATTTCTACTTTTTCTGAACAAATATGGTTATTACTCAAGCAAGAACTCGCAGAAGATCTGATATAGATTGTGTCACTCAGGAAACAAAAGACAGTGGAGACATTCTTCCTGAATATAAATACTTCAGCATTCTATAATTTAATAAAAGTCTCGTACAAACTAGATTAGATTGAACGTATGGACTAGCCAAAATCAAAATTGGTTGTTGTCCCTTTGGAGCAGCTCCCAAGACATACGGAAAGACTGCAGAGCTCTTACGTGTTTTGGGAGCAACTCCCCCAGACCTGGTTTCAACAGTGCTTCAGTTTGGTCCCACAGCCCTCCTTTCACATTTGCTTTCGTTTATGTTTTTTGCACCCATGGCACGTGGCTCTTCTGACCTTCATTATCAGTTCCTGGAACATAATACTCTGACAGCAAAATTAAGATCAGCCTCTCCTTCGCCTCTACCCCTTGATAACGAGCTCTCAGGACGCATATTCATGAGATGACAGTTACAGGACCCAGGGATGCAGCCATACCCCCTCTCCCAGTTACTATATTGTGAGAATGAGTCTTTACTTCTTGAACGGGTTTGGTTCACTGCCCCCTCCCGCAGGACCGTGCGCGAGACACCCGGTGCCACCAGCTCCCCCAGAGGTGAAGACTGTGCTTTCCAAAGGCCAGTTGCCGCTGGAGGAGTGATCATTCCCCACCTGCCCAGCACCTCGTCCCCCCCTGCCTGTCACAGCCCTTGGCTGTCCCTTCCCGTCCCTCCTGCCCGTGCCTGCCCAGCTCCCCACCTTTTGCGTACCCGGGTGCCGCGTCCCATCCGTTCCCCACTCCTCATCGCTCCTCCGGGGCCCTGCCTCTCCCACTGCCTCCTTGTCCCCCAAACAGAGCCGGGGTGAGAAGGAGGGTCTCCCAGGGGTGCCTGCAGCCCTCCCCGCGAGGGGTGGAGAGGGGCAGGAGGGTGCAGCCGCAATGTGGCTTGCCCCCAGTCCTGCTTCTCTCGCAGCGGAGATGGGCTCCGGCCCCGGTGGGACCAGGGTGACTCACAGCAGCTGCAATACCAGCACTGCGTAGGTAGCTACTGCTAGCAAACACACACAAACCCCCGCCTGCTAAAATCTGGGCAATAACAACCCTTCCCGTCCCTCCCCCACACGTTAGCTCTCCAGCCCTGGGAAGCTCCGTGTAACCACACATGGCTATTAAACGCAATTTCTTTAGTTATCTTCTCTTTAGTGATATTCTGGGTGGCATTTAGCAGACAAATGGTTACTACATTACAATTTTCACCTAGTCATTTTGAGAAACTGTCAGCTGGATTAGACCAGAAAGCACCTTCGGCCGGGTGGTTCAGGCTCGGGGGGAGCAGCTGGCCCTGCCGGAGGAGCGGAGGTGGGTGCAGCCAAGCTGCTGTGCTACATCTTGTCGTTTCTGCTGACAAAGGTGAGGAGGTCCATCGCTGTGACCACACCAAACACCATCTGCTTCATGAAGGAACTGCCGTTTCCATTGACTGTAAGCACAGAAAATGCCAGTTTAGTGGAAGGAAAAAAAAAAGAAGAAAAAAACCCCCACAGCTGTGCAGAGGCTGCTATTTGTTTATTAAGAGAAAACCTGAACGGGGACAGCAGCTGTCTCTGCTCTGCCTCAACAGAAATGACTGATGCAGCCTCGGTCGGGTTACTGGGAGCACGTCAGGGAGGTTTTAGCTGCGAATAATGCACCCTTTACCAGAGCAGGAAACAATTTCCCAGTTGTTTTTACCCAACCTCTGTTCCAGTCCCGTTTCTGTCACCACAAAACTGTTCAGGCCAAATTAATGAGACTCTTCAAGAGCAGCAGTGAGACACTTTCTGCTCTGTTCTCATAAGGTCCTACATCACCATTCACAAAACAGCATTGCAACAATTGCTTTAACTATCTGATAAATGTTTTCTTAAATAAAAATAAAACTAACCACCAGAGTCCAAACACGAGATAAAACGCAACCTCCGAAGGTGTGGGAAGAAAGTAATAAATAAAGGGTAACTGTGACAGCATTAAAACAGGAGCTCTGGAAAAGAGAACGGGTGTTATTTAAAAACCAGAGCAAGAGGCACTGCATACAGCTGGCTGGTATTTTTTGGTGGGTACCATTTAATTTGCAGATACTGTTCAATTTATATTGAAATGTGATACAAAATAGATTTTCATTGTTTTATGACAACACAGCTGAGAAAGGAAATTCTGCCTAGCATTATTTTTGGTGAGAGAATTGGAAATGTGCATCAAAGACAGTTTTGAATGAGAGACTTTCGTTTGCAACGTTTTGTGGGAACACGGCTGGACTCGCAAGCCAGCTTTAGAGCTGATGGGGCTTCAGGGCGGCAGGCCAGGGAGATACAAGCAGAGGGGTTGGGGTGTTCGTGCACGGTGGGTTTCGGAGGCCCCGAGTTCAGCAGGCAGCCCTTTGCTGGCAGTCAATACAGCACAATGTTGTGTGTTGCTCACCACAGGAATGCATTGCATGTTCAATGTGTAATCCCATCACATCAGCATAATTACACCCTTCAGCTCTAATTTAGAAGACCTAAACATGGGTCTTCTGACTGCTTTTTCATGTTGCTAACATTTTAAACAAAGCAACTCCCTCGAGATAAGGTCAAATTTGTACTTCTAGAAGTTTTACGGTATAATTTTACTGGAAAGGTGTGTTAGATAAGATTTGCAGAATGGCACTTGCCACCATACCTGTTTTGGTCAGAGGAACAACAAGGTGTGGTCCCTGCTGCCATCAGGGATGGCAACCCTCATGTGTCAGCAACCCTCACGCTAACGTGGTCCTACTGCACCGTGACTCTACTGAGCTGGTTTGCTTCACCAGCGAGGCGGGTGGCTGTACAGTGGTTTGAGAATAAACCAAAGCTGCTGGTACGGCTGCTTTATTGGACTAGTCTAACGGTGCTCCCAAATTGGCAGAGCATCCCTTTATCCAGCCACGGCCCAGGTAAGGCTCATACACGGATGCCTCAGGCTGCACACATCAGTGTGCGTTGTGCCTCCTGACTCCCGACTCATGTGCCCCTGCCACAGGGGCTTGCTCACGGTCCAACACATTTGTTTTTGGCTTTCTCAACTTACCCTGGACCTCCAGGGTAGGTGTCTGATAGCACCCAGTGTGAGAGGTCCCTTAGCATATCAGTGTACCCAGCCCCCTTGGGGTGCACAGGCAAAAGGACATCTCTTGGCTGCATCTCCAGGGGTGGCGAGTGGGAACAGTGGTGTTCAGAGAAGATGGCACAGCCTCTGGGCATGCACAGCAGAAAGTCTTTAAGCAGTGGGATGCAGACTGTGTAGTTTGTTCCCTTGCACTTACATGCCTGAATTCCACCTAAGCTTTATATGATGTGCCCAAATATTCCTTTTGACCTTGCCTTTGGGCTACTAAGTCTATGGAGATCCCTAACTTCCCCCTTGTTTCCTCTGCTGCCCACAACCAGTAAGGTAGTGATTTGAATTCAAGGTCAAGAGGCTAAATGAGTACTAGAGGCCTGAGCCTACAGCTGTGCAGCAAAGGCACTGTGCCCCAAGCTGCTGCCTACAGTCCACCTTGGCTGTCAGAGGGGACCAAATGAAATCCCGTAATGAATATCTTCCCATCCCCAAAAGTGAGTTTCCATGGGAAACCATGAGATGAGGGGAGGGGATGGAGCTGATGGGTGCTTCAGCATCACTCCTGCGTGGGGGGACAACACAGCTCCCATGTCCAGGATGTGGGAAGTGCTCCTGCAGGACACACACCAGTAGCGTACTGGTCCCAGGCTCCTGTAGTTACGGTTTTCCCCCTCTCCCCTCATCCCTGTGGTGTCAGGAAAGGAAAAGGGTGAACAGTTGGCAGTTCCAGGGCTTTACGGAGCCACGGGGCAGAAATCCTTCCTGCAAAGGCTCAGGGACTGCATATGTGGAGCAGCTGTGCTGACAGCTACCAAGCTCAGTTTGAGAATTTCCCTCTCACCTCTCAAACATTCATGGAAAGCCCGTACAGTGCTTCTGCAGATACCTACACTGCATTTGCTTGTGTACAACGATAGCAAAATGGTCGTTCTCTAGGATGCAGGAAAGCTTCCCGAGGCTATCCTCCAGGCCAATCTAAACAGAACAAAAAGAGACATTTTATGTTTCACTTTACATTTAAAGAACAGTGGTGCAGAGCCTGACTCCTGCCTCTGACTGTAGCCATGAGAGGGCAGGGTGGCACCCAGCTGGACCAGGATCAGGTGCACCTCACCCACCCGCACCCTTTTGGGGAGATGGGAGGGGATGCAGGCAACCTGCAAACCTGGCTTTGCTGTAGCTGGAATACAGCGCTGTCTCCCCCCAGCCCAAAGGGCCTCCATGGGCCAGCATGAGGTGATGGCTCCAGCTCCCCTAAAACACCATCCATTTACCTCACTCCATCTCTGGACCATTGATGGCCATCCGACCCAGGCATCCCTCCCCTGCACACCCACAGGAGCTGCCCTGTGTCCCGTCAGAGCCCATGCCTGTTGCCCCAGCTGAGCCCTGGCAATGGCTGGGCTCTGATTTCAGAGGGTGCTCATCCCCCAGCTGGACGAAATCCTCTGACAATGTACGATTGGGGGTGGACATTCATGTACTTTGCTCCTTGCGTGAAAGCTCCCATGTCTGAACCCCACAGGCTCAGCAGCATTTTTGCAGGTGCCTGTCCTTACTCTCATCTCCATGTTGTCTCCACTGCCCTCCCCACCTCTCTCTACCTTCACCTCTCTGTCTTTTCATTGACCTTTTCTCCCAGCTCCTCTCACACCTCAGGGCGGTGGTGCACCCCTCCCCATCCCTGGACAGTGGTTGACACCAGCCACACCCTTAGCGGTACCTTTGAGAACTGGTCGTAGATGACCTTCGTAACGGGGTCCGAGAACTGTGCGTTTCCAGCCAGCACCGAGGTGAGGGTGTTGCTGAGGGTCACCATTCCCAAAATAAGTCTGTAAGGGAACAGGGAGTTTTCCAAAAGGTCAGACCTGAGGTAGGGCACACGTTTCATGTAGGGGCTGAACTGCTCCCTTTGAAGTCAGTGACTAAACTGCTGCTGCCAGCAGTGGGAGGCACCAGCTTTCTCCTCATCTGAGCAGGACAAGAAGATCCTTGTCCTCACCAAGCTGTTGGTTTAACAGTAAAGTCTGCTGTTGCGGTCCAGGACTTAGCAGCTGGGAGAAGAAAATCTTGTGGGCTCTCCAGCTGCCTGTTTGTGTGGGTTTCCCACCCAGCCCTCACCTCTCCTCTGGCCTCCCCTTGCCTGTGCACTGATCCAGCCTCCGCTGAGTGTGGTGGGCACTGGATTTGGCTTTGACTTTAACTAGCTCATATACAGGGAGTTTTTTTGACGAATCTTCACAAAGAGGCAGATGATATTTTAAAAATATGCATCACAGAATCTAACACAAGAGCCCCGTCACTGGAGCAGTAAATGGGACGTTCTCTTTAGCTTCATCATGGCTGCTTTTCCTATGTGAATGGCCATCTCTGTAACGAGTAAAAATAGTTACCCTGATTCAGCAACAACAGGAGCTTGGTCGTATCCCTTCTCCTGGAGGATCTCAATTGCCTTTTGACAGCTGACTTCTGGGAGGAGAATGAGAGGGGCTGAGAGATTCAGTTTCTGCACCTTGATGTTCCACCACCTGTTGAAAGACAAATGGCAGCACCAAGCTGTTACTCTCTGCTGCACGGCTGTGGGCCTTGCTCAGGGAGGAAAGGCCAGTAGAGATGAGACCAACCACACAGAGATATTCTGCCTGCCTGCAAATTCAACCCACTCCTATCCCCAAAGCAGTAACGCTACAAGTCCACCATGGCCAGGTCTTGTTGAAGCCAAGCTTTCCCTATGCCCGGTGTTCACACAACTCCAGAGGCAGGGCTGAGGCCAGCAGTCAGCAAGGTGCTGAGCTGTCCCGAATCCAAGGAAGCTACTGAGGGCTTCACTTCAAGCTCATGAGTGGAGGCCTACCAGTTTTGCTTCTTTGGTTTGTATCCTTGGTCCTCAAAATGCAGTGTTTGCAGCTCCTTCAGGAGAGAGCCTGGCAGAGATGCTCGTGTGACTTATGAGGGACAAGATACGCTTGTTTGCTGGGAACCACATGCAACTCCCAACTCATCTCAGCCCTTCATCCTTGCAGAAAAGGCAGGGCGATGCTAGAGGTTGGAAGGGCCTAAGAGCAGTTCTAACCAGGCATGAGTGGCCTTGGAAATGTATTAAGTTTTTAGGAAATATTTTGCAATAACCTTTGGTAATAGTAATCCAAAGGAGCAGGTGACACCAATAATACCTGCTGTCTTTAAAGTGAGACTAGGCACTTTCTAAACAACCAGCATTTGCCCAGCCACATGTCAGCTGGCACCAGCAGTTTGTCTGTGATTCCCTGCCTTGAGGGGACTCTTTTCCCATGGTGTGCAAAAGACAGCTGAGTTGGTCATCTTTTCTGGCCCGCAGCTCTGGAAAGTGGAAATTTACTGTTCCCTGCCTGAAAAGACCTCCAGAGCTTTTTGAAAGGGTGCTTGCTACAGGAGGGACCCACCTCCCTGCCAGCCCGATGTTCCTTTGAACATCAGCAGTGGAGTAGAGAGAGGAGGTTTTGAGTGGAGCTAGATGTTTACCTCAGCTGTTCTGCTTGGCAGGGTTTAGATGACTTGGACAATGACTGCCACGTGGGAGGGGATAGGCAACTTCGAGACAGAAATGGCTCCTTTATAGACTTTGATTGAAGAACTGGGATATCTAACCACTCAAAAGAGAGGAGCTGACATTACAGCCTCCCCAGAGGGATCCGGACTTAACTGCGTTTTTTCTACATACTAAAAGATAATACTTTCCTTTGAAGATAATAATTCCCAGACTCAGAAAGCTGATTCCCTTAGCACCGTTTATACTGGCGGAAGTTGTCTTACCAAGGCTTGTGCTCCTGGACGTCATTTAGGAAACCATTTTTTATCATCCACTTATCATTCAAAAATTTGGACCTAGAAATCACCAACAAAGAGCGAGTCTGTGAGCCTTCCAGAAGAAGTCGTGCTTTGTTTCATGCACTAGACCACAGCACTGCCCCAGGGCTCCCATGATTTTTGCAGCTGGCTGCTCTTAGCCCCTTTTAAGGTCAACGGGAGCTGCGGGTGCTCAGTAACTCTTAGAAGCATGCCAGCTATTTGCCTTCCTAACTTTAGGCATGCAAGTTCAAAAACTGTAGCTTGACTGATTCCTGCTCCGTGCAGTAAGTCAGTGACAAGAGGAAATAAAACCCAAGTGTCCCAACACCCAGCCCCTGGTGCTTGCCACTGTAGTACGCTATTTCTCTCTGTTGTTTATTTATTTATTTTCCTGGGAGCTGCTCGAGGGAGACTCCCAGCTCTGGCTCACTCCGAGTGCCATGCTATCACTTATTGGGGTGGCTCTCCAGCAACCCACATCACCTGGGCTCAGCAGTGCTACGCTCATGTCACCGAAGGGCCCCATGGCCCCAACCTGGGCCATATGCAGAGAGGGTGGGGAGGAGGCTATGGGAGCTCACACCCCGCTACTGGAAAGCAGGCAAGGAAGCGAGAAACTCACATGTAGTTCCTGACGGAGTCGGGCAGGATGACGACGCAGCGCTGACCTTCCTTCAGGTCCTTGGCAGCCCGCACGGCGATGGACATGGCACTGCCCGAGCTGCCACCTGGATGGGTACCAAGAAGAGAGAGACAAGTGTTGGGGCTGCCCAGGGTGTAGGGCCACAGTCCTGGTGCGCGGGGCACAGTGCTGCCCTGTCTAATGCTACCAGGGGCACTGAGACCAAGCAGTAGCAGAGGTGGCGCCTCATACACCAGGGCAGCTCAAGACACTGGGAGTGGGAAGACAATCGTCCCCAGTAGGTTTTAGGGTCAGGAAGAGGTAGGGACTGAAGGCATGTGTTCATATGGTGGCTCTTGGCAATGGGCTTATGAGGCAACACAAAAGTCACCTTATGAACTTCATGAACCACTTCTTGTGATGACTCTGAGGGCAGACCAAGGGCTGAAAGGTTCAATACGGGGCTATTCATACCACTGCTGCCCACACCGCACCCTTCCTTTGGGTGAGGAGAAGACCATGGCAAATCTAGACCTTCTGGTTGACGTATTTGGCAATCAAAGATTGGCTTTAAATGCATTGTAAAGACTGAAAAAAACATAAACATTACATTCATGCTTGGAATACCAGCCAACGTGATGAGAAGGCTTAAACGCTCCCTGTGTCTGTGTGCACGCATGTGGTTTGCTGCACGTAGGGAAAGCAGGTCCCTGCTTTACAGAGGCAATTCTTCCACGGGTAGTTCGAGTACTGGAAGTCAAACACATTCCACTATCTGTGTGCCAATTACACACTGCATTCAAGGCAGCACGTATTTTACAGCAGGTTAATTAGCACTGGGTCACATTTTTCAAACAAATAAGGAAAGACCCTGAAAAATGCAGTTCAGGGAACATGAAGCTATTCACAAATTATAGTTGAGTTCAGCAAGTGGTTTCTGTTGAAACACAGTGACTCTGTGCTGCTAGGCTAAATCAACATTTAAGCGTTTCATTACAAATGACCTGATCTTTTTCAAAACTCCCTGGATGTGAGCGCTCAGGACTTTTATCAGCTGTAACTACAAGCCTACATATTGTCTGGTCCTGGACGCAAACCTATAGCTATCTGCTTGGTGGCAGGGAAGGCTGAAAAACTCTGATGCTGTGTAGAGGCTGTTAGGGTACAGGCAGGGTTTGTCTGAGGGCACCTGTTCATTTTGGAAAGCCGGTGGGATCACTTACAGCTTGTTGGCACAGGGACAAATACTCAGTAAGAACATCTTACACTTTCTTTACTTTCAAACTTTCCTGGTCCAAACCTGGCATCTCTAGTGTGGCAACCGTTCAACGACAGAGAGTACAGCCTTGCAGAGTTGTTAGCGGAACGACAGTTTTAGCCCACCTGTCCTGCCCCGTGTCCCATTAATCTTCTCTTCATCTCGTGTAACACTACACCGCACAGACTTAGGCCTGAAGATCCAGTTCCATGTGCAAAAGTGCTCCAGTAAGAGGAGAGTTATTGCTTCTATAATTATTGTGGCCGATGAGTCAGATGCCAGACCACGGACTCACTGCCACACCTCTGAAGTCTACAGCGACCTACACACCAGCTCAGGGTTCGGCCATTCAGCCCTGTTAACCTAGCAGACACAAAATGCAGAGAGCACCTACCCCAAAGCATTTTGGTCCCAAAAGGATGAGGTTCAAAAAGTCTGTTAAGAGAAGCAACTGTTGTCATTGGTGCTTACCGCACAATAATCCCTCCTCTCTAATCAGCCTGCGAGACATGAGGAACGAGTCTCTGTCGTTGCATTTATACCACTGATCAACCACCTGAAATGAAAAGAAAGAAGGTTGGTTTCTGGAAGTGTTATTTCAGGCTGTCCCGAGCCTGTGAGGCATGCCATGGTGCTGATGCCTACAACACCTGGCAGCTTTGAGCTGCTTTCCACACTTGTTGAAAACAAATGCATTTGTCAGGGCATCCTCGGTCCGGAGGATGTGTCCTTGCTTGCAGGCACCTGCTCTAGCCTTTCCAGCCAGCACCCTTTCCTTGGAGAGTTAAGGATGTCTGAGAGGTCCAGAGTCAGGATGTGGTGTTCATGATGTCCTGGGCTAGGCTACATTAATGGTCAAGATTTTACCAGGCAAAATCAGATCCAACTACAAAAAGAGTTTTGGGTTACTACAGGTCAAAACTCTAAAGCCATGTGCAGACAGCAGAGATGTACTTACCGCAACACCTGAAAACAGAAAGAATCTGGGGTCGAAGGCTGTGGGGGACCTTTCTAAGAATGAGGCTGGGGGAGCACAGGCAGCTTGAGTTAGGGCTTTAAAGCTCTATGCCTGGTGGCAAGTGGTACACGAAGAAGCAACTTGACAAGAAGCTGTATGAGGTTCATGATCTGTTGTTTTACATAGCCTGGATCTTGTCTTCCAGCCCATAAATGGTGCAGGTTTTCTGCTGTGTGCGTGCCGTGCCTATGACAGCGCTCAGGAAATGCTAGCGTGACGAAGAGCAGCCTCAGCACTGACCTCTTCTGTGTGATCGTAGTACAAGAGGCACGCTCTGAACATTGGCGAGGCTGAGCTGGGGTGGCTGCTACTGTGGAATATTCCTTGTTTGCCCCTGTATTTCGGTTCTCCTTGTAGGTCGGTTATAATCAGATTTACTCAGAGAGATGCTTTAGTGCTGGGGTCCCAATCCCCCCACAACAGCTTGTTCTGCACTGGGAAGGTACACAAGTAGCCTTAGGGTTGGGCCACAGCCGGGTGCCAGAGCTGGCTACCTCTGCACTTGGGAGTAGGCTGGATGCAAAGCCAAAGTCAGATAGAGGCCTCTCATCACATGGCTACTTACTGATCTGTCAAGGACAGTAGGGATAAAGTCATGCCCAATGCCCTCCACTTCGATAGTTGTGGTGTTCGTCCTGTTCATCTCACTGGGCAGAGCGACGATGGAGCCGTCGGGATCTACGCCAATGATCTTTGAGGGAAGGAAGTTTTGTTAAACCACAAAGGGAGTTCAGAAATAGTCAAAGGAAAAATTACCCACGCCCTTATCAGCAACATTTTCCTTCCCATGATATTCATTAATATGCCTATCTACCAGCAGCATGGAGAGCTTCCAGGATAAAAGGCTACTGTTTCCCACTGGCTTTTTAAATAGATCCTAGGTAGTGTTCAGCTGCTGCAGAAGTGACTGGTGGCTTAAAATGTTATCACTCTCAAGGTGTTTGTCATCACCCCTTTGGCAGAGCTTGCTACTTCCAAAGCTCAACCCTCAGGATAGTGTGAGTGCTCCTTAATCTGCTCCAGTGCAAAGCCAGCCAGCTAGCTCAAATCTGTGGAAACCTGTGGCTACAGACATCCTTTCTGGATCTAGTGCTGGCTGACTGTGGCACCTCCCTGGTTGCTTATAGCTTTATATCTGGGCTGAGGTTGCCTCCCTCAGCACTCAGCTTGAGAAGGGATGGTGACACTGCCCCACAAGCAGCTTCAAGCAGTCAGCGACATTATCTCATGCCCAGGTCCCCCAGTGACTGGGTCCACACCATCTCAATTTGCCTCTGGTGGATCAGGGATCACTCACACGCTGGCTACGCCGGGGAGGCAGTAACCGTCAAGCCTCCAGTCTGCCTTGAAGCACAGGCTCTGCAGAATGGGCATCTATGACTGGTGTCAACCATACATCACGGAGGCTTTTGCAATGGCACATGAGAAGCACTTGCACAGTCTGCCCCCGGCTCCCTCCGCCCCCACAGAGCTGCCAGAGCAGAAACTTTCAGCAGGCAGGTTAACCAGGAGCAGGAGCAGTAATGCTGTCAGCTGGACCGGCCACTTCTGCGGGGGACATCTGACGGTGTCCTGCAAACGGCAGGGCACTGGGCAGGGTAGGATTAGTAACGGGGCTGTGGAGCCTTTGACTTCTAAGGCACTCAGATGGATCTAGGTCAAGCTTCCAACAAAAGCCAAGCTCGTTGTGAAAAAACAAATAGGTAGAGACAACAACTGCTAGCTCAGGTGAGCCGTGGGGTTAGGCTTGATCAAAAGCACAAGCAGGAAAACCCAGGGGGGCCGCGACTCCCAGTGGGCAGCCCTGCCTCCCAGCTTACCTTGCACTCTGGGCACTTCTCCTTCAGCTTCCTGGCGACGCCAGTGATGGTGCCTCCTGTGCCAGACCCAATCACCACCATGTGGACCTTGCCTGCAGGTCAGGGAAGAGAGAGGCTTGCAGGGACTCAGCATGTTCTCCAGCACGGTCTCCCCTTTATTCAGGGCCCTGTGCAGATGCAGAGCCTGTGTCCCTCGGCTGCTAGAACCCCGTGTGCGGAAAGGATAGGCAGAGGTCATGCTAGCAGCCAAAGCGTGGTCCTGTGGAGAAGCTCAGATGAGCTTGCAGGATCTGAGCGCAACTGATCCTGCCTCAGCGCAGGGGGCTGAAGGTGACCTCCAGACCTCCAGATCTCCCAGTGGTCTCCATGATTTCTGCGTCTCTGGCATCTACTGGCTTAAGGGGGAGGGAGGATCTCAGCACTTCCAGCCCTTTCAAACCGCACCACGTCGAAGCAAAGCACACATGTGAATAGCAGCACATATCAATAACAGGCACAACTTTTCAGCTAGTGTGAGCATCCACAGTGGAGAGATGGCAGAGCTCTGCCCTGGCACCTCTGTCGGTCAGGTGTAGCCCCACTGGCATCAGTGAAATTATACCGATTTAGGACTGGTAGGAGCAGAATCAGAGTCAGGCCTTCAGAGCCTTATGCTGCAACTGTATTGGGGAAAGGGGACTTGTAATTCACTGCTGGCAGCCAGCAGGAACAAATATAAACATTGTAGTAGAGGGAAGGCTGGGACTCTCCTGTTCCTGTTGCTACCCGACTGCTTTACTGTTATGATAACTGCTCTCCAGTTAAAACCCCTGAGTCCTGTTTGCATTTTGCAGTGCTCCCAGTACCGGCAATAAATTTCACTTCTATCTGCACAGACATGCACTGGGATAGTCCTTTATCCTCCCCCAGCCATCACATCAAATGCCATTAGTCTGTGAAGTTTCAGTCTATTTTGACTTGCAAATGAGTGTCCTGGATCAGACGCAGCCTGCCATGCCCTGATGGATTTGTATTCCCCAGTGAGACCTCTTGGGCCACCTTCTATTCCCAGCTGACATGTCACAGAGATGTTGTAGCCACCAAGAGACAGGTTCTTCCTCCTTGGGTACAGCCTGAATTTGTTAAGCCTCTGGTCTCCTCCCTCAGACTTTTGAAATGGGAGGCCATAGCAGGGAAGCCCTGCAGGCTCAGGTGTATCTCAAGTGGATTATGAGAAGTTGCTACACAATGCGTGTCAGTATTATTAAGGGTACCTTCACCTACAGAGGCCCTTTTGGCCGTTTCTAACATTTAGGTCAATAAATGATGTAAAATAAGCCTCTCAGAGAGGGCTATCGCCCTCTGCACATCCTCAGAACATCAAAACAACAGCACAGATGGTACCTTCACACTGCTCCAGGATCTCCTCAGCTGTGGTGTCGTAATGAGCCAGGGGGTTGCTTGGATTTCGGTACTGTTTATTGCAACAGAGAACAGCATGAGTTACTGTGTGAAGTGTAGGTCAAATACCAAACCAGCAATAGCTCCTGGTGAACTTTACCCAAAGCATGCAATTGCCCCCTCCTCTCCCTGGTGAGGGGTGGACTGCAACCTGGCCAGGCCAGGTCACAGGTATTCCTCCTGGTTGTCACTTCAGGACAGATTTCCAAGGACATTTGGTATTTGTCCACACTGGAAGATGAAATGTGCCCACAAATACTCACTTTCTGGCACTTGGTGCCCATTCGGTGTGGGGATGGTGCAGCTGTCCCATATGCTACTTTGCCAGGTTTTGTGGGATCTGGCAGTTTTGTTAAAGCTCTAGCTGCCGGGGGGAAGAGAGCTCCTCGATATTTTAGCTATTGCTTAGATAGAAGCATTTAAACCTTTTCTGTTGCCTTGAAAAAGTTGAAAACACAGCCCCACAATACTCCTAAAAAGCTCAGAAAACCAAACAAAAAATCCCTCCTCAAAAGCCTCAATACTAGAAAACTTTTTTCAAGTAATATATATATATCCGATTTTGAGAGCTGCTTTGTCATTTAGGGGCATTTGTGGTTGGCAGTGCAGCAAGTTAGGTGGCTGGGAACTGTGGGCCAGAGTAATTGTCCTACCTGTACAGTGGGATTTACCACAGGGGGTACACAGGTACAGCACTGAAATGTGTGCAGCCCCCGTGTTGACACCTGAAGCAGTTCAGGCTGCTTCTGAAAAGCGTATTCAGACATTGAGCTCCCTGTTGCTTGAAGGGAAGGAGCTTCCCTGACTCTTCTGCACTATAGGGGCTCCCTACTCTCTATAGGGATGCCTTCCTGCAGCGGGGTCAGACCGGAGGGAGAAGTGCCCTACTGTACAAGACCCAGTGCTGCAGGAACCGCTGGCGTGAATCATCGGTGTTTGCCCTTCACAGCATGAGGCTTATTTCTGAGGCAGAACAGAGGCTGCTAGCCAGGCATAAAAAGTGATTTTTTTCAGGTCAAAGTTAAATCTGAAGCAATTTGAGGAGTCTTTGAAGTGTGCAAGAAAACCCAGCCTCACCCACATCCAGGCTTTCGCAGAAGTATTACAGGTTTGGAAGTGTCCCTTATTTTCTTTCTGCCACCCTGTGCTTTACAGAGGAGCGATTAAGTTTCAAACACCATGAAACACTGACAAAATCTGCCTCCGTTGCCAGTTTGAACGAAGCCCTCAAACACAGGCACACTTGGAGCACACACTATAAACCGTGTTTGGAAAGCGAGTCAGTGGAGGAACGGTGTCTACCTGGTCCAGGATGTGAGAGTTTGGGATTTCACTTTTCAGCTTCCAGGCAACACGAATGTTAGACTCCGGGGCATCAAAGCGGGTGCACGGGGTCCTCACAATTTCAACACCCAGAGCCTTCAGAATATCGACCTTTGGGAGGGAAGAGAGTAGATGTAATGCAACTGATCCCATGTAGCGATGGTAATCCGAACCTGTGGGCTCATGGCAGCGTCAGATGCCAGAGGAGCTTTGCATGCGGGAGACATTTAGCATTTGGAGATACAATGTCCGATTCTCGGTTATACTATCTCTGACGCCCTCCTGGCACCCAGGGCCTCCTGCCTGAAGCTGGCACATGGATTCAAGCCTGGCCTCATGCCCTGTCCTACTCAGAGGGCAGGCTGGGAACACAGCAGAGGTAGGTAACGCTGTGCTGCTCATTGGTGGCTGGGGAAAGGGGCAGAGGGAACCGGGGTAGGGAGCAGCATCTCCTATGTGCTGTGGTCTGAGCCCCTGCATGCAAGGAGGAGGTCTTAAAGCAGTCTTTGCCCCAAGTCCCTTCTCTCCCCTCACCAAGCACGGGAAAGGAACAACTACAAAGCAGCCCTAGGGTATTAATCCACTGGGAGATGCAGCTGTCGGGGGGAGAGGGGGTCAAAAGAGAAGGGTGCGTGAGTGTCGGGGCACCTGGAGATGGAGCCCGTGGCAGCTGGAGGTGGCATCTGATCCAGACTGAGCTTAAGTGAGATTTAGGTTGAAATGAAGGTGGCGCTTTGGAGAAGGGCTCAGTTTTGAGCCAAGTCAGGGCCCAGGTGTGGCTTTACTGGCATGAGTTCAGCTGAGCAGTTTGTGAGACTTTTGGTTCCCCAAGGCGGAGATTTCTGCCATCTCTGGGATGGCAGATCTTGTGCAAGTGACTTGACTTCCACCATCTCAGGAAAGCAGCTCAGACAACCGTAAGTGTCTGCAGGTTAAAGAAAACCATAGAGACACAGAGAGACCAAGTGACACATCAGATGTCAGAGGGGAAGTCAGCAGGACCAGTAGCCGAGCCCCGGCACTTGCCTGCCTCTCCTCTGCTCCATCCAGCCCTTGCCCTCGCAGACAGCAGATATTGCTCCATTTCTCTGCAGCCACGTACCGTGTTTGGCTAACACATGACCCCAGCTGCACCGCTGATGCTAGATAATCAGCCAGGCCATCGCAGTGTGCTTTTTTTTCATCAAGAGGAAATCTTCTGAATAACTACAAAGCTATGTTTGTAGCTTTGTGTGTGCGGCAAGGCTCATTACCCTTTAAAGGAGAGGGCACTCCATCTCTAGAAAGGGAGAGGCAGAGAGAGACAGGGAAGGAGATGTTCCCTGGCTGCTGGGTAATACCGTACAGAGCTCTGACCTTTTCCATGCTCATTTTCTCCGGCAAGACAATGATGCAGCGGTAACCTTTCACTGCAGCTACCAGTGCCAGCCCGATTCCTAGGTAGTGGGGAGGAAAGGGAATTGGTTGACAACAGCATTTGGCAAGGCCGACCGACATGCGTTGCTTCCTACGTTCCTCTCCCCCACCAGTGAACATAACCTAGTTCACCGACGAACTACAGGTGAGGGCATCCTCTACGAGCCTCTCGGGATGTTCCGGGAGCACCAGGGAGCGCGGGAGGATGTGCTAACGGGCAAGTCGAGCTGCAGTATCCCTCTCGCTCACAGGAGTCTATTAGCGTGGCACAGAGCAAATGGCGAGGCTGGGGAGCACTTTCCTCCCCTCACCGAGGCTCAGGCCTCTTCCTTTGTTTTCCAAAACACAGGAGAGAGGTGATTTTGCTTCAGAGTGCCTTTCCCTCCCCCTCAAACGCTCTCAGTTGGGGGACACACACACACAAAGCTGCACATGTCACCCCGTGGCCAGCAGGCGAAGGGGACCTCTGCTCCAATTTCACCAGGGGTGATGGATGGAGCCAGCTGCTCCCCAGCTAGAGGAGGAAGGTGAGGCCGGAGCAGTGTGTCCCTGCGAGAGGCTGTAGGGAGCATGGTGCCGCTCCGCCTGCCCCAGGTGGGCAGGGAGCCAGCACGAGCCACCTGGGGAACAGTGCCGGGGGCACACAGGTCCCCTCGCCCCCGTGTCTGGGGGGTGTCCAGGGAAAGGGGGGCGGGCTCTGGGGAGCCTGCAGCGAACAGGCTGGTGAGGGGCAAAATTCCTAGAGACGAGCCCTGTTCTGCATGGCTAGTGAGGGGGAGGTGGTGGCACTGCAGCAGCAGAGGGGAGCACAGTGAGGGACACGGCCTCAACTCCGTCCAGAGCGTGCCTCGACAGCCTCCGCTGTGCCTTTTTGCAGGAAAGTACACTATGCAGACACACGTCCCTGACATGGTGGGGACACTGGTGCAGGCTGCAGCAAAGGGACATGGAAATTTGCACTGATGGTCCTGTGCAGGCTGCAAAATAGGGGGGAGGCTCCTCTGTTGTCCCCCCTCATTTCATACCCCACAATAATCTAGTGCCTGAGCAGGATGACAGTGACAAGGAAAAAAAAAAAAAGATTATTTCTCTTCCAGCCCATCAGGAAAACCCTCTCTGGGAACCTCTGAATATTCAAGAGCTTCCCAGCCTGAAAACGGCCGGGGTTGCTCTGGGCTCCTCCAGCTCCTGAGGTTGTTTGCCTTGCCATGAGGTAACTGCCATGCATGCCTGCACAGGCATGGGACCCTCGCAGGCCCTCGGGAATTTCAGCAATAAGGCACCTCAGCACCCCGGGCTGCCTGCGGCCATCAGGAGGGGAACAGAGGGGAGGACAGAGCCAGAGCCGCAGGGCCCCAAGCTGACCTTGTAACTGCAAGTGCAAGAGCTCCTCAAACCCCTGCCCCTCCTGCAGCCCCTCAGAGATGCCACCCTGCCCGGTACCCTGGCAGAGGGAGCATCCCTGCCCTTCCCACCTGTGTTTCCTGAAGTGGGTTCAATCAGTGTGTCTCCTGGTTTTATAATCCCGGCGCTCTCTGCGTCTTCCACCATCCTCAGGCTGATGCGGTCCTTCACACTGCCCCCCGCGTTGAAGTACTCACATTTTGCCACTGGAAATGAAAAGGGAGGCTCCATCAGGGACAAATTACAGCCGGGAGCAGCAGCTCCTTGCTCCCCCAGCCCTCTCTGCAGTCATTTGAGGACACCCATTCCTCCCCTGCGGGACGGTCCTTTGCTCAGGAAGCACATCCACCATCTGCTTATAGGGTGCCACAGCTTGTCATGGGATTATCAATCAGCGTACCTGCCCATAGCCCATCTTCCCCCCACGTTTCGTCTACCTGCAGCACCCTGAAGGCAGCGAGCAGGCCTGGTAAGTCCAGGATGGGTTTAGAACTGGACATAGAGTGATTGCTAGGTGGAAGGTCCCACACTGGTACGATACACCTCGCTGCCCTGCCTTGAGGACTCTTCTCTGTGCAAGGCACTGTCAGGGTTAACATCAAGATCTCACAGTCTTTCCCCGGGCATGGCAGTTATTAATAGGTATCTAAAAAGATGCCCTTCTGTAGGGATGATCTGTAGCCCTGAATGGGGTGCCATAAAGAAAAACAAACAATAGAAAGGGCACCTTGAAGTGTCAGCCAAAATTATGCTTTCTTCGCTGAACTACCAAAAAAACCCAACTAACAGAGACTTTCCAAGGCACGCTCAAACTGCAAGGCACACCTCTGTTCCTAATCAGGCCCTCCACACTGCTAACGCTCAGGGCAGGACTCTTCCCACCAAGGTTTTGATGAGCGTCTACATCTGCACTGGTGGTACTCTGCTCTGTTTTACAACAGGGCAAAACGGGTACTTTCAGGGTGTTATTCACTTCATCCTAGCAGAGACAGCTACTTCAGGCTGACAAATCAACCAGACACTTGAGCAGCCAAAGCAATGGGGCAAAAAAATCTTTTGCTCATTGTTACATTTTATAATGCAAAGTGCCAAAACTTCAGCTACTCAGAGATCCCTGGAGGAACAGAGATTACAAGGTAATCGTGTCCAACCGTAAATGCTTCTTTGATGTGACAGTGCTGCAAACTTTTGTATATTTGCTTGGTAAGAGGCTCTGTGCTGACCTACAGCTCAGAGGGGACCATGCAGCTGCTCTGCCTGTCCTACTCTCCTTCCCCTCCTGCACCAGGGGAGGGAGACACCATCCCAGCAAACAGAGTCTCCCCAGCTTCCCGGCTGCTGTTTCCACCAAACCCTCCTGCTCCAGTAAGGCACTTGCCCCAGCAAAACATCCTCCAAGGGACAGACTGCTTCAGAGGGGGACGAGACATTGCAGACCTGTCATCCTGCCTCTGCCACCTCTGCTCCGCGGTCCCCTACTGTCCCCTGAGGTCTCATTCTGGGAAGTGAGAGGTGGTGCAACATGGAGGTTGCAAGGTTAGGGGCCCGAGGATCCCAGATCCTGAGAAGGGATCTGGTTGACGAGCACAGCACCCTCCATGTGGCCATGTGCCCAGTGGAGGCTGGCTTCTGGGTGAATTCCTGGCTGCCACATAGGACTGCAAGGTTCCGCTGTGCCCTTTTATTGAGTGGGAGCACTCATCAAGTCTCTCCTTCCTACCCAGCTACGTGACACTCACGAATCTTACTGCCTGAATCTTGCTGTCCTTCTGCCCAATTTGGCTGAAATTAATTAAATAGGGTTAAAAGTTATAGGAAAGGAGACTGAAAGTCCATATACACAGAGACAGTCTAATCATATCATCCTTGTTTCTGTAGGGGACCCGGCTAAAACCAACTCTTACATGAGATACCAGCACTATGCTAACATCCCCTCGGGGGGGAGGACTTGGGTCCTGCTGGAAAACCTGGCCCCACAGCCAGCGCCTTGGCCTGGCTTTTAGCACCAGGGCCTGGCACGCGTGTCGCTGACAAACCCAGCTGTCTGCAGCCCCTGCTGCTCTGCCCGGGGCTGCGTTTTGGGAAGGTCCCCAAGGGAAGATGTCACTGCCCCCAGGATAGCGATGCAGCAGACGGCAGCGCCTGGCCCGGCTCCAGCTGACCTGGCAGAGATGATGCCACGGTAGAGCAGAGTCCCCCCTACGTGGGACCTCTGCCTGGCAGCCATTGGTGTGTGTCCCCTGCAGCCCAAACTGCTCCCTCTGCCCGGACAGGCTGCAGGAAGAGTCCCACCGTGCCCTTCGCCCTGACCCAGCCACCACATTTCAGGAAGGCTCAGCCAGTCTCTCCTGTGCACACTACATGCTACCCCAGGTGCTGCAGCATCCCTGCCCGTTGCCGTGATGTCATCCACCCATCCCTAAATTCGGCCCAGCTCTCCTCTGAGCTTATGCTGCAGTTATTTGGGGGGAGAGATGTCTCCACTACCATTAGCCCCCTACTCATTGCAGCTTGAAACCATCCTGTTTGGTCTGACAAATGACTGTAGTGTAACCCAATAAGCGGGAGTACCCAACACGTGCCACATCTGCCCCTCCCCATCTGTGCTTGCTCTCCACAGAGCCTCTTCTGAAGTCCCCTCCAACACCGCCCCTCACCCTCACCTCGTGGCATGGAAAAACCTGGTGGAAAGGGGACACTCACAGAGCTCACACTTGAGCCCATAGGACTTCCCAATCTTGTTGACTCGGACCATTGGGGTGCAGCCAATTTTCTTCAGGATGTTGGGCAAGATCTTTGTTTCTTCTGGCCTGAAATAATGCAAAAAGAAAAAGAAATATGTCAAATCAAAGCAACAGTTATGCAACAGGAACCACGATAAAATCTGAGTGAGGTTTCAGCAACTTTAGCAAGGCCACCGAGAGACACCCCAAGAGAAAAGGTCCCCATTGACAATCAATGGCAACAGGAGCTAGTTATGGTTTTCCATCACTCTTACAATGAGTTATTAATTCTTTCACATAAAAAAGAAGGTAATTAATTTTCAGGGCTGTTCTGAAATGTCTTGTTCTGGAAGGCCTTAGGCCAAACACATAACTAAGGGAAGTGAGAAGAGCTGACAAGCCTTGGGGTTTTACATAGTGGGTGAGAAAGCCAGAAGGCCGAGCACAAGGCTCCTCCTCTTTTCTCCGTCCTACCCAGCACCACCTCTGCTTTTCACATTTTCAGCTGTCTCTGGGCCAACTGTTGCTTGCCTGGCCAGGACTCCCAGACTTGCAAGGATGGCTCCAAGCCATCAGAAAGGCCCAAGCCACAGGGGACTCTGGAGATTTTTTTGCAAATGATTAAACTGAGCTCTTGGATCAGTGCAATCCAGCCTCCCGGTTTTACTAGTCTCTGTCAGACTCCGGCAGAAGCCAAAAACCACGTCACAGCAGTTGCAACCAGAATGAAAAAGACTTGTTTGCCCAACACACAACCAAATGCATTTTGCCACACAGCCAGGGAACTCGTGTCCTTGAACTTTTTAAAAGATGGAGGGAAAAGATTGACGAGGGCTGCATTTATTGGGGCCACAAAAGTATTACCGCTGGTTATAGCCAGCACGTCTCTCTCTCTCTGAGTGGGGTGACAAAGCCCCGCTCCATCACTGTTCAGCTCTCCTTTGCACAGCTCTTGCCTACTATCACCCTTTGAACCTTGAACCCAAGTTATCCTTCTCTGCTATCGCAGCCAGGCAGATGGCTGTCTGCTGACAGAAAGTCCATATGGTGCAGGGATGACATGCTGATTTACTTAAAGACACACACCTCCCTCCAGGTTTTGCAAGCATGATATAAACACTTCTTGCTTTGCATCCTTACATCTAAAGCCCAGAAATGATGAAGTATTACATGTGTGCTGTTACCTCTCCCTCCATGCACGTTACAACCTCTATTGAGTGCTGGTAAATGTGAGGCAATAACTCAATAAATGGGCTTCCCCCACAGCCGCAGCCATTTTCCATCTGCTCGAAAAGCCACTAAAATGCTCAAGGATTTCAGTGGGGCTGAGCCATAGCACAAGGGGACTCCAGCTCCTTCAGGCAGTGTTTAACTAAAGCCTGGCTTTCAAGAGAGTGACCTGTGTATAACATTACATGTCTAGATTTCAGGAAGTCAGCTCCAGAGAAGAAAGCAAGGCCATTTATTTACCTTCAGCCAGTAATTGTGGTAAACGAGATGCTACTGTGCCCTTTGAACCCCAGCAAGGTGTGATGTGGCAGGGCAAGGTGCCATGCGGCTCCGGGGTCTGCAGTGGTGGAGCCTGGCGAGGGGACAGGGAAGGGGAAGGCAACCTGCACTGCCTTGCATGCTGGGGCGAGCCTTGCTGGGAGGGCGAAGGTGGGAACCAGAAACTGGATGGCTTTTTTGCATTGCCACCAGCTACCATCCCCTAAAAAGAATAGCCTTTCTCTCACCCTGGGGCAAATTTTCTGCAGTTCCTATCAAATTCCTTTCCTAATTGCTACCATATTTTACTACAAAAATAAAATGAGCACAGTCAGCTTCCTTCACCAGCTGCGTGAAAGCAGTGGTGAGCCTGAAAGCAGCAGGTCTATGGATACAAGAATCTGGGGCAAATGCCTTTGATGCTTCTAAAGGATGTGGTGGGGACACTCTGGTCCCACAGCTGCTGGTATCAGTTCAGGATCGCAGTGGACAAGGACGCTTTTTCTCCAAGATTTCTGCTTTTGCTTATGGCATGTTATTCCATAAGGTGTCCACGGGAAAAACAGTCCTGGCAAACCAAGTGATTCTTGCTGAGGTTATAGCGGGTCAGAACTGGCTCAAGGGATATCAGAACTAGTCTACCTCTGTATCTTTGGAAAAATTTAAATAATTAATATTCTTAATTAAAATAACATCTTGTCTTCTCCCCCCCCCATCCTCTGCTTCTACCCCCAGAACTCAATCAGGTTTCACATGGGAATCTCAGAAAGTCCAGAGATTTTTGGTACATCGGCTGCCATCTGTGGTTTACCCAGAGCAGAGGAAACAAACTAACTCCCTCCGTGCACTTCTGCAAAGTAAAAGAAACCCTGTGACGTGTCCCAGTGTATTTTCTTCACTGCTATACAGTGGGTTATGTTCCAGTCCCTGCCCCAGCGATGCTGCATGGGCCCCCTCAGCCAGACCCCATCCCCAGTGAGGTGCCCGATGCCTGGGGCTGGGGCTGCCCCGGTGCCCCCCCTGCACCCCCCCCCTCTGCTGCCTACCTCCTGGCTGGGGGGTGGGATGGGCCCTGGCACTGGCCCCACCTTTCTGCTCCATGGCACCCTGATGCTAATTTGCTAAAAACAAAGAGTATTATCCTGTTCAGTGTGATAACTGAGGAAAAAAAAACCATTTTGACTGAAAAGAGCTGATCCTGTCCTCGGGTGCTAGCTGCAGGGACTGCGCTGGGTCAGTGCCTGGATGCACGTTTGCTGGATCAGCTCTGAGGCTGTGGAGCCCACTCCTCCTTCACGGGCCAGACCTGGAGGCTGTTTTGGGCTTCACACATGCTCTGTGCTCTGGCTGTGTCCTGCCTGGCATAACGTACAAAGCTCCCCCAGCCAGCTCCTGGCTGGCAGGCGTCCGCACAGAGCAGTGCCACACCTCCCACGGGCTCTGGTTCCTCACATGCTGGAGCTGAATTCATGTTTTACATCTTTGGCACGGCAGGGATGTGTCTGCAGTTCCCCTGACGTTTATAGGACAGCCTTATCTTTAATAGCTTGTCTGGGTCTGGTTTGCTGGGCCATTAAAGCACCTCTCGTCTAGCCTAGTCTGGGCACTTTGGCAGGCTTACCTCACCCTGGGAGGAAACCCGCTGCTGTGAGGACAAGAGCCACTCATAGCAATCACTTTGCCTTGCACTGCACTCTTGGGTCACTTACGCAGATTGGGAAACCTCTGCGTGGGCCATTTTCTACTTATTTAAAAGCCCAGGCCCTGGTAATCTGTTTTCATTAAAGTCTCTTAGCCATCGGTGAAGACTGTTTATTACTTAGAAATCTTCTTACAGACAGCCTCGGACTGTTTGAATGAACAAGGGCAGCCAAACTGCAGCCCTTCGACTGATGACCGTGTGGCTGTTACTGACTGTGCTGTACAACAGGATGGGTGCGACAGCTTTGGGGTGTATGCGTGCATTACACTACAGCCAGGAACGCCATTACTGCATCTCCTCGAGTGCCTAGCCGTTGGGAGTGCCTTCGCTTCTGCTGTGCAGCACCAGACTTCGCAGAGTCCACTTTGCAGAAGCGTACAAGTCCCTGGTTGAAATCTCTCTCTGAAATATCTTCAGCTTAATTCTTCTAAAATGAGATGCCCCGAACTAGCAGATGCTTTCAAATGTGTGCTGGAAAACACAGAGCTGAGTCTCGAGCCACCCACATCTCTCTGCAAGATTAAAGGGAGTGAGAAAGTTCTTCCTGGAGAGGAGATACTAGGTGGGTTTTGCCTTCCGGAAATAAACCATCATCAACATAACATATGGTCAAACTACTGACTTCTGGTCATGACCCTCCTGGTGTAACAATAGTACTTCATCTTCAGAAAAAGGTATTGATCTTCCTGCACACTGAAATAACCAGCAAGAAATAATTACTTACAAGGGCATACAGGAGTGTGGCGACTTGGTGGCAGGCGTTGCAGCTGTCCACGTGCACTTACTGGGCAAGTTGGGAAGAATCCACGTGCTGTCGGCTTTGCTTTCCTGACTTCCCACGCAACTGCCGTTCACGAGCAGGCACGTCTTGGTCAGCTCCTGTGTTGTGGAAATAGAGACGCACGGTCACCTGGGAGGAAAAGCGGATGGGCAGGCACCCGGGCAATAATTGTTGAAGGCAAGGGACGACTTCCATGTTTGGGTGTGCAAGCAGGGTGGCCAGCCTGCATGGGGCATCCCTACCACAGCATTTCAGAAACCCAGTTCTACAGATGCATCAAATTGCACTTTTTGGAGTGGTACACTAAACCGCATACATACATGGTAAACCATCACCTGGCCACCATCTGCAGTAAGTTTTCCCCTGCTCTAATGTACATTGAAGCATCTCCTCCACTAGAAAATTTGGTGCTCTGTATTTAATTATTTGGTCAAGAGCAGTATTTTTCACCCTAGCAGTAAAGAAACTGTAGATAAGTCTTTCCAGCAATAATCTGAGAACGCTTGTATGGTGGTAGCGGGCCTCGCCTCTGCTCTGGCATCCGAGTATATTAAAAGTGAAAAGAGAGAATCAATAGAAACAAAGCATCAGGGAAGGGCAGCAAAGGTTCTCAGGGGTTCAGAGCAAGTTCCACAGTAAAACAGCTTAAATAGAGGAGGATTCATCGAACTGGAAATGAGACTGGTGGCTGGTGGTGAGAGCAGGCTGTAAATCCTGGGAATCTGGAGAAGGTGACTGAGAAACACTTTTTTGTTTCTCAGCATCAAATAATAAGGCAAAATGAAATTATCAGGAACAACTATAGGAGCAGAGCAGGTAAAAGTGAAACGACAAAAGGGTTAAACAAGTTTGCAAAGGTCGGGTTCATTAGTGGCTTTTAAACATACTGTCCCTAATGGTACCTGTGCTCTGTGAACATGGTAATTTGCTGTGCTGGTTTCTTTCTATTGCTGGTGCATATACAGAGAAAAGGAGGAGTCTAGTTTTATAGTTTATTCTCAGCATCTGCTACTGACCAATAGCAGAAACAAAGGTTACATGGAGCTTTGGTGTGACCCTCTCTGGTGCGACCCTCTGCAATTCATCAGCCACCCTTTTGTGCTAAGGAGACCAGCTGCATAGATAAAAGACACATGATTTTGGTATTTGGAGGTTTGTTTTCTGGCTTGTTCACAGAATGAATTTGCCCTGATTCAGCCTTTGTTGAATAAAGGGACCTTGCGGCTCAGTAGGGTCATGGTTGGAGACTTGTGTCTTACTTCGATTGATGATGAAAGTTGGCGTTAACTTGCTTGTTGTAGCATAGCCTGCCCTATCTTCCTACACTACTGTGGTGGTGCATTTTGCAATTAGAGCAAGCGTAATGCTCTCGTTAACTTTACTGCAGTAGAAATTCTCAAGGGCTTCCTTCCACATTTAGCTTCAGATTGAGAACAAAGACGTCATTTTGAAATTTGATAGAACCGAAACAGTGACACGAAGAAGAAATACGTCATTTCTAAATGCAGAGGACTGCCTGTGGAAGGACCAGGCCTGCTGCCACTGTGGAGGGCAGGGGATGTGGGAAATCCACTCTAGCTATGCCCTGGGGAGGGAATTCAGGCAGCTGACAGGAGGATGCTGGAGCCAACATGTGCAGCACAGATAGCGGAGGCCGACAGGTCTGTGGAGCATCCCAGGGCATAAAGCTACCGCTCTGCCCCTCCTTGACACCCGGGCTGCCTGCAGTGCCTGCGAAACCCAGCTGACTCACAACGGCCAGGCAAGCAGCCAGCATGCTGTTATGGCTGGGTCCTGATTATCTAATTAATTTGTGGCTCGACATGTGAGCCCAAGGGCAGCCTTAATTACCATTTCTGCCATCCTCCTTCTGCTCTCTTGCTGCCTTCACCCACTTGGCAGGAGCTTCTTTGAAGCAGCACAGCGGGACTGCCTGAGGTCAGCGCCGTGCTTTCCCGGTGATTTCCCCACTGGCTGGGAGGATGGGGCTGCTTTTCGCTCCCTGTGTGTTGGGCTGTCCCTGAAAGACAGAAATACACCACACCTTTATTCTAGCCATAGCAGAAGGTTGAAACAGCCCGCGGCATGCAGCCGAGCTTTCTTCTCAACCAGAGGCACTCGGGCATCTCTGAAGATGGAGGTTGACAACCTTGTGACACTGCCTGGCCCTGCGACTGAAGCTTGAAGCAGGATGGCAGACAGGGGACACCGGGCCGCCTCCATGTCAGGCACTGAGCCGCCCTTTCTCCTCTGGAGACCCCGACCCCAGCCCCACAAAGCAGCGAGAGACCACGAGGGTGCAGGGTGGTCACACCAAAACGGCTTGGACCCCACAGCCGACAAAAACTCTCCTGGCAAACTTTGCCTCCCGGCGCTCTTCCCCGCCACTGCCAAACCTGTTGCTTCTTGGGGGGGATTAAAGGAAAAAAAAATGTTCATTTCCTTGCAAGTCAGGATTTGTGTCGGCCTTGAGTGTATCTCCCCAAGTAAATCCTTGTTTACCTAATGAATTAACTGGGAAGGAGCAAAAGTCACTTGTGGGTAAAGAAGAGATAAGCCACAGTGTATCAGAGGTAGTTATCACGCTTTCACAACTGAGGTCACCGGTTACCAACCAAAATGTTGGCAAACTAGATTTTACAAGTATTTTTTCTTTTCTTTTTTTTTCTGGTGATGCCCATCTCCACCGTTTTGCCGTGGGGTGGAAAGAGAGGAGAGGCAGGGGGCTGATATTATTAGGTCTGCTTTTGCGGGTCTTTTCTCTCTTTGCTGGCATGTGGCCCCCTGCCCCGGTGGGTGCCGGCCCCGAGGGAGGCCTGCAGTGGCTGCAGGGCCCTGCGCAAGCCCCTCTCCCCTCCAGCCCCGGCTGCGTGTGAGCGCTGCCTGTGCCCCATCTTTCCCCATGGGGCAGCTCGGCGGAGCTGCAGGAGCGACATCGAGCTGCGGGGATCGCCGGAGAGGGCCCGGTGCTACCGGTCCCCCTCCAGGCTGGGGTTTGCACCCCCACTTCAGAGCAGCAGTCCCAGAGCCACTTTGTGTTTCAGCTGAGCATGTGGGGAGCCAACGCCATGCATCCAGTTGCGGGGACAGCCGCCTGCCAAGCCCTGGGCGAAGGTGGGCGACCTCCCCGGGGGCTCAGGAGTGCCCTGACACCCCTTGGGCACCCGCCTGGGAATGGCAGCATCCGAGCACCTCCCTTGCCATCTCCAAGAAGTGCCACAGGCCCCAGCGTCGCCCCTGCCAGGAGCAGCCAACCCGGCCCTAAAGCCATGCTGAGGTAGCTACTGCAGGAGGACTTCATGGGGGGAAGAGCATTGCTGGCTTTCCACCTTCTAAAATAAGGTTGCGTTCTGCTCATTGTGTTTGGTTCCCTTAACATCTGACACTAAAAAAAGGCAAGAATGGGGTTTTCTTTTGTTTGCTCACCCAAAGTGGATACAGACGTATTTTCTAGATGCCCAGAGAACAAAGAAACAAGACCTGGCCCTTGGCTAGGTCAACATCTACATTCCTCTCTGCTGGAGGATTTCTCATGTGTCTCCTCAAGGGTTGGTTAATTCCTGGCGTGGTGCTGCAGGACTGCACAGATGTCCTCCCAGTTACAAATCACTCTAAAATCCCTGCATCGCTGTGCCCAGGGTCTGGATTCATATTTAAATTAAGATATGTCTAAAACCACTGTGGTTCTGAAGGTAACCTTAAAAATTGCCTGAAGTGTAGGAACCCCAATACCATCTACGCAAGACAGCAGATGACCTGAAACGGTACCAAAGGATGGGAAGAATCTGACCTTCCCGTATCATTTGGAGGCCTTGACACAACACCAGCAAGCTGCTCCCCCACTGATGGTCTCAGCAGTCACATCCCATGAACATGCAGGCTGGGTGGGAAGCGTGGGCAGAAAGGGGCATGGGGCCACTGTGGACAGTCTTGACTGCAGCCAAGGATGGCTGAGAGGAGCAATGTCCAGTGCAAATATCTCCCCACACTGCCTCCAGTGCAGTTTGTCACCTTACATCACAAAGCAAAGATACGTCCTCTCTTGATGATCAAAACTCTTACCTATAGAATCATAGAATCATAGAATCATTGAGGTTGGAAAAGACCTCTAAGATCATCGAGTCCAACCATCAACCCAACACCACCATGCCCACTATGTCCCAATACTCCTCCTAACCCCTGCCTGAAGCTTCAGCTGTCATCTGATCAGCCGTCAAATACATCTGACCTATTGTAGGTATCCTGCAACGGCCCTGTTCCTCTCTTCTAAATAGAGAAGCTTGAGATGGCATGAGACTGGACAAAGGATAAATGGAAATATCCACTGGAGCTGGGAGGCAAGCCAAGAGACCAGGCGTGCTAACATGCAATTCTGCAGCTGCTGCCACTTACTGAAAATATATGACAAAGAGCATAGGCTAATGTTTATAGAGTACTTTGCAGATAGGAGATTGCAATTATTAGGTTATCAGACTGCATTGATAACTTCAAAAGGAAGAAAATCGAGATACTCATTAAGTAGACTGAGGGAAAATAAGATGAACTCAGCAGGGCAGAGAGAATTACAAGCAAACTTGCCCCATTCAAAGTAAAATGTCATTTTCTTGCTTTATTTTAAAGAAATGGTATTGCTGTCACTGAGCAAGACAAACGCAACGTCAGTTTAACAGAATCATGGAGCGACCCAGGCTGGAAGGGACCTCGGGAGGTCCCCAGTCCAGCCTCCTGCTCAAAGCTGGGTCAGCACTAAGTTCAGCCCAGGTTGCTCAGGGCTTTGTCCTCTTGGGTCTTGAAAACCTCCAAGGATGGAGACTGCACAAGCTCTCCAGACAACCCGCTCCACCGCCTGACTGATCTTGTAGCGTAAAGCCAGAACCTCCCCAGTTTTCAGATTTATTCAGATCTTGCTGAAAGCACAGACACTCCCCGGATCAGAGTCACCCTTTGAACAGGCTGAGAAGCAGAGGCTACCAGATTCCTCCTCTTTTCAAGCCTCTCCGTGACAACAGAGTTACCTGGTTAGTAGGCATGGCTCCCATGCAGTCTGCCATTAGAAAAGCAGCGTGTTCAGTAACAGATAAGCCATACTTACGACCTTCGGTGTATCAGCCGAGTGCCTTCGCTGCGCTCCAGCGCTGAGCTTATATGTGCCTGGTGGCAGGGGACACCAATGAGTGGCGGTAAGCGCTCTGCGGAGGGACGCTGATTGGGTCCTGCCCCATACCTAATTATGCCCAGCACCTGATTGCTCTCCGAGCGTAAATGATTGGGGTATAAAAAAAGATAAGCAATTTGTTGCTCGTTTTAATTCATACTTATCTTCAGAAGTGCTCTCAACCCATCCCCCCAGCAATTTTGTGGTGGTTTTAGAATTTTGTTTCTGATCTGATTTTGTGTCTCATACTTAACCTGCTGCTTAAACCCGGCTCATCTGCGTCAGCATGTGCCTTGCTGAACCAGGCATAAACAATGACAGAAATGACATATTACGTTAGGTGCTGTCTGATATGGACTGTCTGTGTTCTCTGGGAACCTAGGGTTACCCTCCGCACCACCTCCAGCCCTAAACCTCTTTCTCTTTCTTATGCTAGCTCCCGCTCCTCGTGCAACTGCTTTACTATTAAGTCAGCCGAAAACAGCGAACAGCTTCTGCTCCGCGATGATTCCCAAATGCCAGCTGGGCAATTAGGAAATTATCTGGGTGCAGATTTACTGGAAGAGGAAATACCCACGGGAATTTCGGTCCCTCCTTCCCCTGCTCCTTCCCACAGCCGGGGCAGTGCACAGAGCTGCCTGGTCCGGGCTGGGGCCGTGCTCCCCCAAAACACAGTCGCGAAGGAAACTTCACCACTATTCAGATGATCAGGCGAGAATAAGGCTTATTGGAATGCTTATTTTGGAATTAAACCTTTCAAAGACATGACTGTTGTAGGTATTAGCAAAGGAATGACATTACCTTTGGTCTTTTTGCAATAAATGAACTCTCTGGAAAACATTGCCAGAGGTAATCTGTTGTAGAAAAATCTTGTGGGCTATCTGATGTGACGCAGAGCACGCAGGTCTCTCTTAAAGAGGCTGCAAATAACCCTAACCCCAGCAAGAATTGTGTTTTCTGTGCATTGCAGTTACAGAATAACCCAGCCACCCCTTCCTGGCTGCCTCCTGAAGCAGCATGTGCTCGAAGTGAAGCCACATTAAAAAATAAGATTCTTCCCTTTGGTGACCAAACTGCAAGAAATGTTGATCTTTTCAACCTAAAAGGAAACCGAGATTTAGATGGGTATTGGAGGGACAGAAGATCATTTTGAAATAAAATACTTTGTTTAGAGAAATCTTTTTTTTAATGAAAGATTTTCTTCAGAAAGGGTCTAAATGGCAAGTTTGGGGACTTTGGGAAAAAAAAATCCCCTCCATGTCCCCTTTTTTGAAGTAAAAGCTGTTAGCTGCATCTGATCAGAATGCTCAAGTAATTTGCCCACCACCACCATCCCGAGAGCTGCTACGCGGTCTGACTCTGTTCGGCATCACCAGCTGTACGGGCACACATGCAACTGATTTTGCCCCCGGCAGGTGAGGACGGCAGACATTTTGACATGGGTTTTCCTGCTTTGCCTGCGCCTGGGTTAAGAGCAGAGGAGAAGCTGGTCCGCGGGGGGCTGGCTGGGGTCTGCACTGGCATCCTTGTCGTGCTTCCACTCCACACAAGACGCACCAGGCACTTCAAAGCCCGTGCACATTATAAAAACATGTCCCGTGGGTACCTAATCTTACCTTGCTGTTCGGTGGTGCTTGTGTTTAAGCGTTACTAAGTTGAAAAAACACAGGAGAGCACATCGCATAGCTGCTTATTCCACAGCAGGCTTGCACCGCCCTGTCCTTTATCTCAACAGTTACCTTGCAGCTTTTACCCTGCAGGATCCCGCTGACTAAACGGCAGCGTCCTTAGACCGGGAAGCAACAACCGGAGAGAACTGGCCAGCCGGCCATAAAAAGAGAGGGAGGCACAGGGAGCGACGGAGGCGGCTGAGAGCACTGGGATGGCTCCTTGCTCTCACAAGAAGGTGTGATGGGAGAGTTCATGACCATGCACAGGGAGAGGGCCTCTGCTTTTTAAAGCATCATCAAAAAGACTCTTTGCAGAGGTAGTTTTATAGCACTCATCTCATCGGGGTCGAAAGGGATGCAGCACTCAGGTTTTACTTCTGGGCGCTTGGGAGGAGAGATCTTTCATGACCACAGAGCTACCCCCCTGGTTAATTTTTCTCCTAGAGGAGACAACCTGGTTTTAAAATGTTCCTAATTCTGCTGTACCAAGCGGGAAGAAATCCATGTTTTTCCCTCCCATGTAATTTAATAATCAAAACGGTTTTGTCAAAGCAGTTGAAGTTCCATGGTAGGGCTTGATAGGCTGTCAGGAGAAGAAGGGTTAGCAATGGTCTTAGAAGGCCCGGCAGATAATTCAGGGCAGAACAGGCTTTCCTTGGCTCTTGGCTTATCTTTGGCCGTCAGAGTCACATTTTGCTGTGAGGACATAGGGTTAAAACGGCTACTGGTCCAGCTGAATGGGACTGTGAGTTGGAATACTGGTGATGATACCTGCTATCTGAGTTACGTGGGTGAACTGGGAGAAAAGGAGGATGTTACTTGCTGTTAAACATATTTTTCACCTCTTCAACACACTTGGTGTAAAAGTCTTATTTTAGTGCAAAACTATTCCAGCTGAAAGATGACATGTGCCATCTGTCCAAAATATGGATTTTATGAAGACCTCCTCCCCCTAATTTAAGTCTTACCAAAACCAGATAAAGAATTCAATTGCTCGTGGCTAGACCCCATTGACACTTCTGAGCAGCGCCGCGTTTCGTGACTAGCCTCACCGCGGCAGGGATCTGTATGACAGAGCGAGGTGCTGGGTGTAAGGTGCACTAGCTCAAGCCTGTCACAGTCCAAGGCAGAAATGGGTTAGAAAAGTTACATTTTTGTTACTGCATTGAAGAAGCCGTTCACACCCCCCTGTTTCAGGAGAGGTCAGCATTTGCTGATACAACCTACGGATGTTTTCAATGCATCTGATCCTTTGATAGTGCATCTACTGCTGGTGGCTGTAGGGAGAGCTATGCTCCGGAGACAGGCGGGGAAGAGCGGACCTGCTAGCTTTTCTTAGGAGGACACTGGGAGGAACCCAAGACACAAGCGGCTACAAACACGTTGGGTTTCCCACCCTTTGCAGGTCAGACCCGCTGTGCTTGCCCCATGGGGCTCATCAGCGCATTCCCGTATCCTGATGGGCCCAAAAGGCAGCGGTGTCACTGTGAATCAGCACATTGCCTTCACTCCAGTTTCCCCATGGACGTGAAGTAGCTGTTGCATACCACACTATGCAGGGAATATAGGGGCGGTCGGTGCATGCAGGCCACTCGCCCTGTTTGTGTGGGCATACAAATCCAGCTGGTTACCACTAGAAGAGGCAGCGACTTTTCAAAGCCTGAGAGTTGGCAGGTGTGAAAGAAGAAGGTGCATCTGTTTGAAGAAGCTATGGCGTATTTTTAGCTACTGAAAGAGTAGTGCAAGCTGCAGCGTAAACAGCACTTGGCTTTTTCCCTAAATAGGGGTAGATTTTTTCTTAAGACTAAGGCAGGGGTGCATGGGTGGTGGCAGGTGGGTTAGCTGTTCTTCTTAATGCCACACCACAGGCCAGGTCCTGCAGGCTCTCCCCTCGCTCACCGTCCTCCAGCACTACAGCCGCTGGGTGACTCTCAGCATTTGGCACCTAACAAAGCAGTGGTTGGACATAGCCATGACACGTGGCTCTCCGCCATCGTTCCCCCTGACCTTGAGGAAGGCACAGGGACGGTCCAGATTTGCAGGAGCCGCTGTTTGATGCAGCAGCAATACCCAGCTGAGCAACCCTTGCCTGCAGTCCTCCCTCCCACCCCCCTGCCAGCCATCCCTATCATACATTGCCCTTTCCATTATGGACGCCTAGAAAAACAAATCAGAAAACCAATTTCACTGATGAGGTAATGTGGTCTGGGGGGAAAGCTGCATTTCAGCTGGATGTGGTCTGCAGCGCAGTTCACTGTGCAGAGCTAGGGCAGCTTTGAGGCCAAGCCAGGGCCCCGGCAAGCAAGATGGCAGCATGGGCAGCTGGGTGCAAGGCTGGGCACGGGCATGGCTGCAGCACAGCTTCAGCAGGGACTGAGGAAGAAGGCCCGGGCTTTGTGGGACCCCCCCACACACAGAGCATCCCTGCTGTATGTGTTTAACCCCGCGGCAAGCGGGGCCAGCACCCTGGTGCAGGCCAGGCTCCTTGCACCCTGGCAGGGGCTATGCTTCCACACACCTGCGCACAGCCACTTCCCTCTCCAAAGCTCCACTTCCTATAAGCCCGTATAGATAAAGAACGCCTTCAGGAATATTTCATGAGCAAAGCTGAAACACGTCTGCCTTTACCTTGCAGTGGCAAAAGGTAGTGGCACTTCCATCAGCAACACAAGTGTGGGTTGGTGGGTATTTTTTTTCCCAAAGGGAATTTATCGCTTTTGTAAGGTAGCTTTCTGGACTGAAGTCCTCCGTTTACCTCCAGAGCCAGTACGGTGGATTGTACCCAGTAATTTTCCCTGTGTCGGCGAACCATGAGGAGGGGCACCTCCACAGCTGGGGCCAGTTCAGTCCTAGTGGTGCCATTAGGCAGTGCCTCAGCAGTCGGGAAAGGTCTTGCCGCCTTCCGCAAAAACGGGGTGTGCACGGTCACCTGCATGCAACACCCAAACCTCAGGGGTGGGGAGCTGCTGCTAACGGGACGCCCTTGGGGCATGCTGAGGAGCCCTGGATGTTTCTCTCAATAGCTGCACTGGCTAAAACCACCCCTGATCTACCTTGCTAGGGTATTTTGTAACTGGTTCAGCTCCCTGTTCGGGACCGCGGCTGCAGCCTGGCAGCAGGAGCAGCAGCACGGAGCAGGGGCTGCGGCTGGGGCAGGCACGCCTTTAGCCTGCTGGCAGGTGGAACTTGATCCCGCGTGCTGCCTGCTGCTCTCTGTGCCTGGTTAGCCTTTGGCCTTTCTGCTGAAACGCTCTTTCCTTGCACGGGTGAGCCTGGGAGCAACGTCAGCCTTCTGTGTATCAGACTGCGATATCAGGATCCTTTTTGCCTCCTAGTAGACTGCCTAAAGGTAAAGGTAAGGCAATGGTCTGCAATTGCTGCCGGCAATGACAGCATTTCAACTAATCACATGAAAAGGATGTGTAAGGTAAAGAAAGTTTAGTGTATCATTTGCCTGCTGTGTCAGTCACCCCATGCTGCTGGAGAGCACACTGGATCAGGAGTAGGAAGATAAAGCTGAGGACAGAGCACTCTGTGTGTGAGGAGGTAGATGAACTGTGCCCCTAGAAGAAAACCCGACATGCGGGCGAGTGAGCCAGCAAGGAGTTCGGTGCCACACGCCCACGGGACTGGCCCTGGCACCCGAGTCAGGCAAAGGAAGCCCCCCCTGCACCTCTCCACCCACCAGCCTTTCCCTGGGTCTCTGCGAGATGGAACAACGTCCCAGTGAGACTGGCCGACAGGGTCCTAAGCTATTTGGATGGGGCTGAGCAAGGACTGACTGCATAAGGAAATAGGGACCAAAAAAACAAGGGATGAGGGGTTTATTCGCTTGCCTAGCAGATATAAACCACCTTCATCGTGGTTTAACTTGAGCAATCGACTAAGACGCTGAGCAGCAGCACAAATACATAGCTCTGAAATAACACAGCCAGCCCCTTCGGTTTCTCCCAGCTGCTCCTTATCCACAGAACAACACCCATGCACCTCACTTGAATTCATGCACCTTTTAGCGTTATAGCTTCACCATAATTCCCGAAAGACATTGCCTTCTCACAGAAACACAGGCTGCCCCATACCCCTTGCATTTATTCAGAAATATCTATCCAGTTGACTGCACAGGCCCTGTTGCTGTAGGAACTTCACCAGTGGCATCTGAGCCCTAGATCTACATCCTTCCTTTCCTA
Source organism: Aptenodytes patagonicus (assembly GCF_965638725.1). Classification (NCBI taxonomy): domain Eukaryota; kingdom Metazoa; phylum Chordata; class Aves; order Sphenisciformes; family Spheniscidae; genus Aptenodytes; species Aptenodytes patagonicus. The sequence continues at coordinate 127,225,762 of NC_134949.1, forward strand.
CCCTGCACAGAAACACCAGGATTGTACTAAAGCTGGCCATGAGAAGCAGACCGTGGGCTGGCTCACCGACAGTCCTGCCATACCAGCAGCTCTCTGGAGACAGAAGAAAAGAACTGCAGAGCATGGCAGTCCACACACTGAAAGCGAGAGGTCTTCTGCAGCGGACAGAAATTTCTCACAGTCTACAGTCCAATACACTTTCAACTTGAACTGCTGTTAAAAAACCCAAGTCATTCTGCAGTCAAAGAGCTTTTACTGAACTCTTTATATTGTAATTTGTGAACATTTGTGCAATGCATACAGCACATAGCATTGATTTTTCCTGGCTCCTTAGAGCATAAGAAGTCTTCCCTTTGTCACGGTTGTGTGTTGACACTACGCAGTAAGAAAGGCTGTTAGATGACAGTGGCAACGCTAGGCAACTCCTGACAGTGAGCGTGTTGTGTGAAATTCGTAACGGCAAGCAGACGTTTTCAGAAACAATTTAGCGACGAGCTTGGTGGGCAGATGAGACTGGTCTGGCTGCTTAGAGGAACCTCAGCTAGACAGAGTTCTGGAGTCAGCCACAGCTTGTGGAAGCAGTTGGAAGTAATACTGGATGCAATGACTTCAAAATGATCCTTAAGTCATCGCCTGGTAACTGCTTGCAAAACATTGTACAGATTTTACTGGATAATTGTCTTCAGGTGAGAAAATAGAAGTATTTTTGCAGAGCCAACATTAGACCAAAAGGACTGATATTCTCTTACAGTGACAAACAAATACAGCACGAATTGTTGATATAAGCATCCATGTGCAAAATAGCTTCCAGGCTTAGTCGGCACTTGCATAACCAGCACAGGTAAACAGAAGATGCAGGCACCCACTTCAGAAAAAACAAACAGTTCTGCTCGAGCTCTGGACTTGAACTTCAGATTAAAGACCAAACCAACAAACTGCAATATCTTTCTTCGTCCTCACGGTATTTGAAACAGAGAGATGAGTCAAGTGTTAATCCAGCCCTAGCACTACTAACCAGGACCAGGCTAGTAACAACACTTGCACACATGCAAAAAAAAGCATCACGCTCATAAGCTTTTGCATCAGAGAAACTTCAGCTTTGCAGGATTCCCTGTTCCCTTCTCCTTGCTGCCTTCATCCCTGCTACAGGAAAGAGCTCAGGAAAGTTTTTCAGTCATTCAGCAACTCCATCTATTTCCCCAATTCCTCTGGTCAAACAGGGTTGCTCCTGTGAGTAAGAGTGGCTGGTGGCCACCGTTTCCCCCTTGTGCTAGTGTAGAACAGGAAACAGCTCCCGCTCTCGCAAACCGCGCAGGCAGAGCAGCGCAGGTGGATTTCTCGGATACTTTGGCTTACTTGGGTTGCTTTAGACTCACATCCCCTCTTCCCTACCAGCTCTAACCACCCCCTCTTTCTTAATCAGCAATACTACCTGATTTCATGACGCTACAGAGATTAATTTATGAACGGTAAACTAAAAAAGCAAATTAAAATCTTTACACTTTTCTCTGTGTCACAGGTAAAGCTACGCACTAATCTTCTGCTGCCCCAACTCTTAACTTCTCTCCTGTACTGCTGTTCTGAAAAGCAACTTTGGGAATCTCCTTCTACCCTCCTCATATTTCTTGCTGAATTCGGTTAGGCTGGGACACGGAGCTTTTACAGGCACAAAAAGAAAAGGAAAAAACCCCAAATACTTAAGCACCCCCCTCCCCGCCGCCATCAGTGAAGGTCAGATGGAAAATGGGGAAAAAATCAGACAAAAGCAAGTAGGGTAAATTTTCAAGAGCAACAGTAATGCCAAAATGTAGCAGCAGTGACAGCTACGATTGTAGCAAACGCTTCCGTTAGTAGCATCTAGTGTAGTACACAGGTTCTTTTAGAAGTGTGGGACTCAAAGGATGCAGTGAAAACACAAGTAATCAACGAAATAAGTCCCTCTCGGCCTTCCCTGTAAATTAAGAATAGATATGAAAATATATCTGACAACAGTATTTGAAATAATTGGGAAATGAGTTTAGAAGCTTGGCTGAAATACTAATGTCTCAAGGGATACAACTGACCATCGCAGGCTCTCTCTACACTCTCTCTACAACAAAAAGGATGTTAGAAGTGATCAAAGACTGTGCCCCTCACTGTGATGAGTTATTTATGGCCCCTTGGGAAGTAGCTAAAAAATACAGCTTGAAAGATGAGTTATTAGGCTCTGTCGAGCAGCAACCGAGGTAAGAGAGAGCTGTTCAGCCAAGAAAAGCTAATCCAGATTTGAAAACAGTGTCTTCAGCGCACAGGTACACACATCTGATACTCACACCAGTTCCGCTTCCCACTAGTCAAAGCGCCCACGCTGGGGCTGTCACTACAGTGAGGGGGAACAGCGAGAAAGGAATCACTGCCCAGCATAAGGGTAAGGGAAAAAAAAAAGAAAAAAAAAAAAGAAAACATTTCAAAAAATCAACCATCCTTTAGAACCAATTATTACTGAAGTTGCACATTTTTAGACTTCATAGTAGTTTATTCCAGAGCCTTGGGAAAAGTTGTCTTAAATCTTAAAGTAGTATATGAATTTAATGGTTAAACCATAGTTTAAGGTAAATATGGGTCACGTTACTTCAGCAATAGCCCTAATCTGAAGGGACAGCCAACGTCTAAGGAAATAAACTGAACAAGGGCAGAATAAACTTAGCAGTCACCAGCATGGCATTGAAGAGTTATCAGCAACCAGACTGAGGCTTTTTATTATTACAACAGAGTTCTTAACGTTCACAAACTTAAGGTGAGCGAGAAGCAGCTAGAAGACAAATCGGGCCGTCACACTGCTGGCAGGCAGACGCGATCGCTGGTGTCACTTCTTTGGCTTTGAGCTCTTGCCTCCCTCCTCCAGGCCAGCATCACCCGAGGCACAACTGCAAAGGCTCTGCTTGATGTTCTTTGCTCAGCACTGACATGGGACAGGGCGGCTTCCGCCGCCCCTCTCCTCTGAGCACGCGCTTCCAAAAGGTACAGCAAATTCCATTGCCACAGGGAGGCCAGCAAGGTAGAAAGAAATCTATATACAGGAGGTAGTAATTGTGATTTTTAAATAACCCCTTTGTTTTCTCTTAGCTGACTCACAACTCCCTTCAGCTTTTTTAAAAAAAAGAAACCAAAACAGAAAACCAAACCAAACCACAACTTTGCTATCCTACCAGCAATAGCCCCAGCCTAAATAGTGTTTTTCTACTTCAGTGGAGAGAGAGGCAAGCTAAGAAAAGTGTCACTCCTGCTGATCAAAAACTTTATTCTTGGCAAAAGGCCAGTCAGAAGGTGACTAGAGCAGTCTTTACGAAGATGAAGAACAGCTACTTTTCTCCTACAACCGCAGGGCGATTCCACTCATCGTTACCACCAACAGCAGTCGGCAGTCTGAGGACAGCCGCGTACGCATGGGGCTGCTAGCGCCAAACTGTGCCACAGCTACGCAAGTCAAACGTTACTGAAGAATCCAGAGTTACAGAAGTGGTGAAAAGTTGTAGCTGCGAACACCTACTGCACGTTACTCTTGCGTACGCTTGACAGTAACAGTCCACACCTTGTTTGCTAGTTACTTCCAAGCTTGGCTACAGTGAATTCAGTTAGCAGTAGGGTTTTTCTCCTGGAATAAGGCGCTACAGTGTAGGGGCACTTGAACAGGACTTGAAAGAGTTTACAGCTCTTGACAGATTACCTTTGGCTCTCCTAAAACAGGCATAAAAAGAAGCTCTGTAAGATAAATAAGAGGGTGGCGAGGTAAGGGGAAGGTACTAGCTGAAACTGTGATTTTCAAAAACCTTCAGGCAAGAAGCTTGGTCTGACCTTTTAATCTTTTCACTTGTGCTTACTTATCAGGGTACAACTGGAAAAAAGAGAGAGGTCTGTCTTCGCAGTGAAAGCTGGTGCACCGTGTAAAACAAAGTCACTAGTTTATGTTTGTCACTTCACTGTCAGGCGTCCACTCAAGTCAGTTTTTCCTCAGGGCAGCTGGTTGAAACAAGCCTCAACTCCAGCCCTCAGGATTTCCTCCACTGATGTCACCAAAAGGGAAATCCCCCCTTTCTTCTCTCCACGCTCCAGTCCCATTTTTGTCTCCACACAGGTATTATCTAGCTTAACACCCTTGCACGAAAAAAAAGAATCCAAAACTTTCCAGAGCTCTCTTGGGCCTCTGCTTCAGTAACTCTTTATTTCAACACAATTTATGAATCTGAAACAATGTTCTGGAAAGCCAGACTTTAGACATAACAAGTAGGGAACATACCAGTTAATTTAGGCAATATTTTTTTTTTTTTTTTTTACACACACACACATATATATAGGTAAAAAAATAAATTGTCTTGATAAGAAATATTGTGTAACCTGATTAAGAAACAAGTCCCCAGAAGCTGTGCAATACAGCAAAATGCACTGGCTGTACAGCTGACACCAGGATAGCTAACTGCTTATTTTCGGAATTTAAAAAAAAAAAAACCCACCCTAAGGACAGACCATTCTACCTAAGAAATAAACTGGATTCTTTGTTGGAGATTGCAAAATGTTGTTGAAGAGGCTCCACGTTGCTACTTGACTTTAGTTGGACTTTCTTTCCCGTTCTCGTGCAGTCACAAAGTTAAGCAGGTCGATGGCTGTGACGATGCCAAACACCATTTGCCGCTTACTGGAGGAACCATCAGTGTGATCTACACAGAAACAAAGAGGGATTTCTGGCTTTAGGAGGCACAAAAACCCACCATCCCACTTGGTTTTAATGGCACTGTTTGTAAAGGAAGGTGCCAAGCCATCCCAGCTCCACGTGTCAGGGCCTGTTGGTGGAGTTGGTTATCACTGATGACCCTTGTACATTGAGGGGGAACCCAAATGGCTTCTTGACCAACAGTCACACAGGAAGCGGCAAGGATTTTCATTTCAGAAAGGCTACTCAACAAAAGGGGTGCAGAAACTGAAACATTATGGAAGGAAGGATAAGGGTCCATCAGATTTATTTTTCTTGACGTGAAAATTCAGACCAAATCCTCTGTTATAAAGCGTACTTTCCTCATACATTAGTTTCTGTGGCTCTACTTGAAGCAGCTGCAAGCTGATATTATCCCGTTTGAACCAGGGGCCACTAGAGGAGGACATGCGACACTACCATCTTCCTACACCACTGTCAAATACAGCTTTAGTATAAAAATGACAATACAACATTTTCCCATTTATATCCAAAAAACTTATTAACCATCTAATCATTGCTGCATTGAGAGCACAGGTTCAAGTGATTTTTCATTGTGAGCATAAGCCTTTGACCTGGGAACCAAGTGGCCAAGTGACCTCTGGCCCTTTATCTATGGTCTAAGTTCCCTGTTCCTAAAGTCTGGCTGTATTGAGACGTTTAGCCTACTTATATACTCAGTTTGTTCAGCCAGACGGATTGTCCTGGACTTTTCATTTACTCAATCTTTGTTCCATTGCCAGCTTCCAGTGAGATTCTAGGCTTATAAATAGTTAGTCGGCACAGAGTCAAAAGCACATCCTTATGGAGATTATCAGGAACAAACCCAAATTTGATGACTATTCTTCATTTACAGTCATAATTGAGACAGCTGTCAGATAAATTTATCTGGTGAGTCTCAATATTGGTTTTAGTCTAGTTTCTCGGTATTTGTAATTTTGCAAGTTGCCTGCTATAAGGAAGATAAAACAGGAAAAAAATATTATTCACATATAGCAGTGATATACCTTAGCTTTGAAGACTTATTTAGTCATTTCCAGTTCATAAAGAAGGCAGTGTAAAGAGTTTTGAGAAGGATGAAGAAAAGTAGAGTTTGGAGGAAAAACATCAAGTGAAGGGGAGTAAGTTAGTTTAAACGAAATAAACAGGAAACAGAAATACTAAGCTGTCTTGAGATGGTGATGTCAGTGTTGACATCTAGATCTTACTAACTTTATGAAGTTGTAATAAAGGTGTTGCTTTAGAAAGGCAAGAAATTGAAGTGTAGTTAACCTGGGACGCTCACTGTGATGGAACTGCTGGAAGTTGCATGACAGGAGCAGGAAGAAGCAAAGATCAGTTGTACTGCAGGAGCTTATTCATTGGCTTACTGCTACTAACAAAGCCGCTGCACAGTGGACTAGACTCAGGCACTCAGTTCTGAGCAGTAGCTTGCTCCAAAAGCAGGTACGTTACAGTATGTGAGGTTATTAATGGATTTAACATCTGCTCCACAAGAACGACAGTAGTAGTGTCTTACTGAGTGTTAGCAGCACAGTGTTACATATGCAGAAAGAGGATTTGGGTTCTTCAGAACTTGTTTACACACTCACACTTGTAGGTGCTTCTTGTTACCACTGAAAGATTACCTCTTACAAGGCGCAGTACATCATACTCACACTGAATTTGTTCATGAACCACTAAAGCAAAGTGGTCTATTTCCAGGATATGAGAGAGTTTCCCCAAGTTATCTTTCAGGTTAATCTGAGGAGAGAGTTACAAAACTTAAATAAAATAGTCCTTTATGTGTTTAGTGGTCAATAATCCCCATATACTTTGTGCACTATTAAAAACAATACACCAGCATTTATATACTGCTCCCATCTGAAGTACTGTAAAACACTAACAAATCAAGGCCAACTTAAAAGATCAGTTTTCTTTGTTTCTAATTTCCAAGAAAACAGAACAAAAAAAATGAAGCACTACATGAAGTTATTCATTCTGATTCTGTAAACATAATGAATATACTGAACATACTGAAAATCTGAAAAAAGTTAACGATGGAAGAAGGTCAAGTGTTCCGTGTGTCTAACAAAAGAAGTTACCATAAAAACTCATTATACTTAGTGATTTTGCTCTAGCAAGACTGGGAAAAAGTGAATGAATCAGGCTTCAAATCATTGTGGAAGTGAATACAAACTGCAAAGGCAGCAGGGGAAGAGAAAAGCCCAAACAAGCCAAAAACAAGACCAAGGGTAAAGATTGCTCAGCTAACACTGTATTCAAGTGCAAATCAAGGAGCTGAGAATTAAGAATTCATTTTCTAGTGAAGTTCAGCTTTGCTAAGACTAAACAAGAAAGCACCCTGTGTTGACTCTGCAGAAAGAATACAGATCCTTCTGAAACACTTCGCCGATCACCTGCCGGAACCATTTGAAAGAATGCATAAAACTGTTCTTCCTACATGCTTTAACATATTAAGCAGCAGCAATAGGTCTATTACCCAGGTGACTCTCCCCAGGTAACAGCGGCACCCACCAGCTGACATACTTTCTTTAAAGGGTATTAAAGGAATTTACAGCAAAGAAAAAAGTCTTGCACTGCAGATTAAAACAGCCTTTGTCCTGCAGTGAGCTCAGCTTGTGACTGAGGAATAAATGCCGCAGCATGAACAGTTGGCCGGCACTGGAACACAGAGCTCTTGTCTCCATACTGTGAGTTAGAAGAGATCAAGAGGATTCCCAGCAGCCTGTGTTTAAGGGACCAGCAAGCTATAGTGCATACTGAAGCATCAATCCTTAAGCTTGTGGGCCAGGCAAGGGGTGGGGCAAAATCTGGACCTACTGCCACATCGAGTCAACTATCAGTCACCACCACTGACAAGCAGTTTTCTGCAACTGTACCTGCAAAGCCCAACTTTTGAACTCAAGTTCAAAGCTCGCTGAAGGGGTAGAGCCCCTTGCCATCTGATTGTGTGTAATCAATAGACCTGTTTTCAGGGACTGGGTAGGCTAAAGATAACCAGGACAAGCAGCCCATAGGGAGCACTGGGACAGCTATGAAGACACAAACATGTTTTGAAATGCTTAATGGAAATTTAACAGAACTCCCACAGAGTTTTCGCCTGTCTCACTACTGCTCATTCAAGCTCCCTAAAAATTTTGCCCACGAGTTTTCCCACATTTAGGCATTTTTTTAAACCTACTAAGTCTTTAAGGGTAGTGCACATGCTACTACACTACACATGAGTGGGACTGCTTGTTTGGCTCTAAGGATAAGTGAGATGGCACTGCTCAGGGCCCTACAACTAAACTCTCTCCTTCCCCAGAAGTAGGCTCTGGTCCACCGGGGATGCTGGGGACACCAGGCCTTGTGTTGTTTAGCAGAGTGCTAAATGGTTTAGGACACTAACCAAAATCACACCAGGGAACAGGCTAACAATTAAACACTAGGTATAGTAACAAGAAAGTCTCGGAGACCGTGCCCTGGCCCTATTTTCCAGTAAAGGCAGACAAGAAGTCTGCTAAGGCTATGTCTGCACCACACCTAACAGAAATTAGTAGCTAATGCAAAGATCCTTCGGGGAAGAAGGGGTAAAGAGACCCCAAACCACAGGAACTAACATCTGACTCCACAAGAATGGCTGACTCCACTAAAACACAGCACTTGTTTGGATTGGCAAATTATCCTGTGACTAGTGTTTCAAAGCCCGAGAGTACTATCCTACTGGAGACTTTAAAAAAAAGCTATGACCATTACGATTCCATTCTAAGAGATCGCCACAAAATAATTGTGGTGATCATATCAAAGCAAGCTTCCTGTGTTGCCTAAAGATAGCTTTGCCTTGGTAGTCACAGGCTAAGCTGACCTCTTATTGATGCATGCTGTGGTACAGATCCTAACCGTAGGATATCCTAAGTCATTTCAGTGACATAGATCATCCGTTTTCCCAATTTCACCAGTAAACAAGCCAAATAAGCTTGACTAAAGTCGTAAGAAAAGCAAAATCCACAATACTTCTGAGGTTATGTGCATTTAACCATGTTTCTCCATTAAATCATCAATTTAAATGGAAAATAACCAATGAATGATGCTTTTAGTTAGCATGTTAGCAACACCACTGCTTTTGTGTCACTCCCCTTCCATCCTCCACCAAGAAAAAAGTCAGAACTAAAGAGGAAAGAAACGGTTAAGCTGTTCTTCACTGAAGAAGCATGAGAAACTTCAAGCTGCCCATGGAAAAAAGTCACAACCTCAGAAGCGCAGAGAATTGGCTACTACAGCTAACACCAGCATAGCTACAGAAATGATTGCACACCACCAGCCCCAGAAACTCTTAAGGTGTCCAAGTGAGGGAGAACATGAACTAAGCAGTTTTGTTACGCACCACATTTCCACCTGATGCTTGATAATCTGTCTGGGAAGGAAAAAATATATTTACATTTGTCCATAAAGAACTAGCATCCTTTCTCAACCTCAGGGACTTGGTAGTTTGTAGATTGAACGGAAGCATTACATACACTTCCGGAATACAGCACCTCATCTACTATGAGACCGTGCTGAAACTAAAAGCCTGGTGAAAACTAGGTCAAGCATTCCGTGTTAAAAACAAAATCCTTTTCCTGCAAGAGAAGCAAAGCAACAGCAACAATACTTATATATTTTAGAAGAGCTCCCATACAGCTGGGAAGTTGTGGTATCTTGGCACACCACATTGAATGGACAGGTGAAAGTGGCTAACATCAAAATTCACATATCTTGACAACAAATGTTTTTACAAATATATTAATGACAAAAAGAGAGCCAAGGAGAATCTCTATCCTTTATTGGATGCGGGGGGGAACATTGTCACCGAGGATGAGGAAAAGGCTGAGGCACTTAATGCCTTCTTTGCCTCAGTCTTTAACAGGCAGACCAGTTATCCTCAGGGTATTCAGCCCCCTGAGCTGGAAGACAGGGATGGTGAGCAGGATGAACCCCCCATAATCCAAGAGGAAGCAGTTAACAACCTGCTACGCCACCTGGATGCTCTAAGTCTAAGGGGCTGGATGGGATCCACCCGAGAGTGCTGAGGGAGCTGGCGGAGGAGCTCGCCAAGACACTCTCCATCATTTATCAGCAGTCCTGGTTAATGGGGGAGGTCCCGGACAACTGGAGGCTTGTCAATATGATGCCCATCTACAAGAAGGGCCGGAAGGAGGATCCGGGGAACTACAGGCCTGTCAGCCTGACCTCGGTGCCGGGGAAGATTATGGAGCAGTTCATCTTGAGGGCACTCACAAGGCATGTGTGGGACAACCAGGGGATCAGGCCCAGCCAGCACGGGTTCATGAAAGGCAGGTCCTGCTTGACCAACCTGATCTCCTTCTATGACCAGGTGACCCACCTAGTGGATGAGGGAAAGGCTGTGGATGTGGTCTACCTGGACTTCAGTAAGGCCTTTGACACCGTCTCCCACAGCATTCTCCTAGAGAAGCTGGCGGCTCGCGGCTTAGACAGGTGTACTCTGCGCTGGGTAAAAACCTGGCTGGGTGGCCGGGCCCAGAGAGTTGTGGTGAATGGAGTTACATCCAGTTGGCGGCCGGTCACGAGCGGTGTTCCCCAGGGCTCAGTTTTGGGGCCGGTCTTGTTCAATATCTTCATCAATGATCTGGATGAGGGGATCGAGTGCACCCTCAGTAAGTTTGCAGACGACACCAAGTTGGGCGGGAGTGTTGATCTGCTCGAGGATAGGAAGGCTCTGCAGAGGGACCTGGACAGGCTGGATCGATGGGCCGAGGCCAACTGTACGAGGTTCAACAAGGCCAAGTGCCGGGTCCTGCACTTGGGTCACAACAACCCCATGCAGTGCTACAGGCTTGGGGAAGAGTGGCTGGAAAGCTGCCTGTCAGAAAAGGACCTGGGGGTGCTGGTTGACAACTGGCTGAATATGAGCCGGCAGTGTGCCCAGGCAGCCAAGAAGGCCAACAGCATCCTGGCCTGTATCAGAAATAGTGTGGCCAGCAGGACAAGGGAAGTGATTGTCCCCCTGTACTCGGCACTGGTGAGGCCGCACCTCGAATACTGTGTTCAGTTTTGGGCCCCTCACTACAAGAAGGACATTGAGGTGCTGGAGCGTGTCCAGAGAAGGGCAACGAAGCTGGTGAAGGGTCTGGAGAACAAGTCTTATGAGGAGCAGCTGAGGGAACTGGGGTTGTTTAGCCTAGAGAAAAGGAGGCTGAGGGGAGACCTCATCGCACTCTACAACTACCTGAAAGGAGGTTGTAGCAAGGAGGTGGGTGTCAGCCTCTTCTCCCAAGTAACAAGTGATAGGACGAGAAGAAATGGCCTCAAGTTGCACCAGGGGAGGTTTAGACTGGATGTAAGGAAAAATTTCTTTACTGAAAGAGTGGTGAAACATTGGAACAGGCTGCCCAGGGAAGTGGTTGAGTCCCCATCCCTGGAGGTATTTAAAAGACGAGTAGATGAGGTGCTTAGGGACATGGTTTAGTGGGCATGGTGGTGTTGGGTTGACGGTTGAACTCGATGATCTTAAAGGTCTTTTCCAACCTTAATGATTCTATGATTCTAACATCAGCTTTCAGCAGCCATCCCCCTGTTTCAGCAAGGCATCTGATACAAAAGGCAAACCTGGGAGCTATTGAGTGACCTAGGACAGAGTTTAGAGCACATCTGTGCTCAGTAATAGCTGCTCTGTATGGTCCCAGGTAAACCTTACCGAACCTGATGCCATCGTAGTGTTAGGACACCTACAGTAGTAATTTAAACCAGAGAACTAGGAGTTGTAGAATATACCTGCTTACCTGTTTAAACTGCTTGTAGATTACTTTGCTGACTTCGTCAGAAGGCTGAACTTTTCCAGCAAGCAGTGAAGAAAGCATGTTACCTAGGGTAACCATGCCCAAAATTACCCTGGGGGAAGGAGAGAGAGAAGATAGGGCTAAACAACACAAAAGCCTCAGGTGTTTCTGTAGATAAAAGCATCCACTCTCAGCCAGCCCAGAGACGTCAGTTCAACTGCTTCATGGTATAAAGCAACATTATTGATGGTATACTTGGATTCTGTGTCTCTGCAGGAGACAGAGTCCAGCTCTCAGAAGTTCTGGAGACTCACAGAGAAGTCAGTAGGTGCTGTGGGTGCCTGGCCCTTCTGAGCATCAGGCTCTTTGTATCTCTAGTCCTTGCATCTGGAGAGCTTCTTGCAATCTGAGAGCTTTTGAAAAGCACAACTTTGTTGTTTTACGCCCTCATCTGTCCTTTTGAAAGGTGTGACAGGACCAGAGACATGCTCACCTCAATTTTGCTCATTCCCCTTCTCCATGCAAGGATGTTGCAAGGACCTGCAACAATTAATTCCTTGAGGTAGCACTGTAACTGGAGAGTCACTGAGCAACTCTTCGTTATTCAGTCTCTCCTACAGGAGACCTACAGGGTAATAAGGCAATCCAGCTTGCTGGGGACACCCTGGTTTATAGGGTTCACTACAACATTGCACTATAATGCAGTGTTCTGAAGAAACTGGGTGAAAGCTGTGGTGGAGATGGGTAGATTTGGGGTTGGTTGTTTTAAATATGAATTTTTGCTTTGTTTAACTTAAACAGCTATTATAAAAAACAATGAAATTATCCTGCAGAGACACACTGAGTAAGTATATCATAATAATCATTAGAAGCTTATTATGTGGAGGGCAGGACAGTCCTGGCATGACAACATATTAAGTCCAGCATTGGTGTGTTTAAGGTAGCATTTTTGAACTGTGTTACTATAACTGAAGAAAGATGAGTGAGAGGATATTATACTTCTGGTAAGCATTTAAAGACACCCCTTGGGACCTGGTGAGGAAAGAGATACATATGGATGAATAGTGATATATGTGGACATACCCAGATTCGTCAACAACTGGTACCTGGTCAAATCCCTTCTCCCGGAGAATTTCAACAGTCTTTGCACAGGTAACAGTTGGGAGCACAGTCAGGGGAGCAGAGAGGCTTAATTCCTGAACACTGATGTTCCACCACCTGAGGATGAAATAAAACCCAAACCCATGCAAGTCTTAAGGAGAGAACAGAACCAGTTGTTCACGTACAGTGGCCTTCAGCACTACAGGAATGACAAAAGGCTGCAAGGAAGAGTCAGGATTCAGCAGAGTCACTAAAGCTTCAAGCCTTTCAAGTTTTCTCCCCAATATCAGAAAGTCATTGAAGTGTGAGAAGGCTCTAAGACTAAAACTCTTTTCCTCCTTCATGTACTTTCTAGGATTGCAGATAGTTAGTGGAGACTACTAATCTCCCTAGCTTCATTATTTATATCTTACAGAAAAAATTTTGTGCTCCTGCTCAAAGAGCTAGCCATATTTACAGTCATTATAGGTAGCAATTTAGGGAAGATCCCCCTCCACCTATGTAGTCTTGCAGTGCTTTGCACTCAAGAACTCTGATCTCGGAAGGGTTCTTTGTATACTACTTTTTCATTTGAGATACAACCCTTTTCATAATTAAAAAAAAAATTAAAAAACCATTAAGTACAAAGTTTTCTTTTGCTGCCATGCAACTCAAAGAAGGAAATCAACTAATTTAAGCAGATTTGATTAATAGCTGCAATTATACATCAACACAATAGCATGAAAGATTAGCTAAATCAAAGGAAGTAGTGTAAATTGAAATGAGCTTTAAATTAGCAACTGCCATAAAGTCAATTGAATAGACTCATGAAAATCCAAATGGATCTGACATGCTTACCAAGGTTTTTTGACAAGGTCTTCTTCTTTCATGAACCCTTTCTGAATCATCCATTTGTCGCTCAAGAACTTGGACCTGGAAAGCATCAGGAAGTGAAAAGCTCATTAGCAGGCTGAACATCTGACAGCAAACCTAATAGCACACAGAGGCAACTGTTTACAGCTCACTACCACTAACAACTTAAGCAAAATTGAAAATATACTGCCATTTGCCATCCAAGCTTACCAGCCAGGGACATTGAGAAGAAATACTCATAGGAAGAAAAAGGAATCCTGTAGGAAACAAAGCTTCAACTACATCAGTCCCTTGCAATACAATGAAGACACAGCCTGGAACGGAGAAGTGCCAACCTGTACTCATGCAAGGTCTGTCTGCGGTTTCTAGTCGTCTAGTATTGTGTTGGATGCAACAGAAGTCATGAAACACAGCTAAAAACATCATGTTTTGGGATATGTTTCAATGCAGTACGAGAAAAACTTCTCAGCACAGCTCAAAGCCCTCACACTTCCTCCTGTAAACTCACCCCAGCACTGGCTGCTGCTACAGTAGTGCTATGTTCTGTTGTGGACACGGGCAGAGAGAGCGGACAGCCTTACAGGGACCCTTCCAGGAATGGGATAATACCAATGGTCCCCAATAAATAAAACAGTGAAAGCAAGTCTTTTCCTGTGAAAGATGCTAACCAGTGATGGTTATATACTGACGTCAGACACAAGGAGGAGCTCAGTTTTCAGAGGGCTAAGCTCCTTTCTACTCCGTGTCAGACCCTTTCTCGATACCTCAGAAGTTGTGCCCCAAACACATTCCTCGCTTTGGTAACCACATGCTATAAGAAATATGTATTCAACGCGCCACTGCTGTAAGGAGGAGGTCTGAGCGACTGCCTCACCCTTTTCCCAGAGAGAAAACAAGCAGGTTCTTACATGTAGTTCCTGACAGAGTCAGGGAGGATAACAACACAGCGCTGACCTTCCTTCAGCTCTTTGGCTGCCTTCACAGCTACAGACATGGCACTGCCTGAGCTGCCACCTGCCAAAATGCAGATCAGAGGCAAAACTGTCAAACCATAAGTGAAATGAGAAAGAATGAAAGAGAGGAAGAGAGACCGTAGAGGAGCCCAGGGTGAGGAAGCAGCTTCTGAAGTGGAAGGAGGTCCCCCTGACTTGCACAAGGCTTCAGCCTCCCACATATTATTCAGAGAAACCCAAAGGATTCGCATCTGCTCTTACCACACAGCAGTCCTTCCTCTCGGATCAGCATACGTGCTAAAGCAAACGACTCCTCATCATTGCTCTTGTACCACTGGTCCACTGTCTGGGAAGGCACAGAAAGACAGAAACAAGGGTCTATTTAAATAAGGAGGGCTAGGGGAGCAACACAGCTAGTGTGAATTCAACCCATGCTCTTTGAGGTAACAGCTGCCCTACTGAGCCATGTGCCTGGGTTTCCATCCTCCAAATGCCAAGTGGGGTTTTTTTGCCAAGGTAAGACGATCACATTAGCACAACAGGCTCCTTATTGAAACCTCGCTGTAAGAACAGGCTGTTGTAAGACAGCCACAGAGAGCATCAGTTTCCTCCCCTCTTGGAGGGCTTCCCAGGGACACAGGCTCAGCTCAGGACATAGTCATACCACTTTTGGCTGGGAGGGGTTGGGGTGCTTTGTTGTTTTGTTGTTTTTTTTTTTTATTGGTTGGTTGGGGTTTTTTTAATTAAAAAGAGGAAGTATTATGTTCTAGGAAAATGTTATCTGCTCACAGCATTTCCACCTACCATTGTAAAGTAAGTGCGGCCAGTGCAGAAGCCCTCTGAGGACTGTTTTTATTGATGGAAAGAAGAGGAATAGTTCTGTCTGCTAGCCCTCCCCTTTCAGCTCCAAGAAATACCTCCCCAAGTTTTTCCTCCGCCTTTCACCTCACTTCTGCATCCCAACAGAGGGCAAAGGGCAGTAAACCAAGAAGCATGACTTACAGATCTATCCAACACTGTGGGGACAAAATCATATCCGATTCCTTCCACTTCATACATTGTCTTGTCAGTCTTGTTTAGTTCTTCTGGTGTAGCAAGGATGGAGCCTTCAGGATCAACACCTATAATCTAGAGAAGCAGTTTCCACTTTGGCTACCGTGACACACTGCTTTTGAGAACACGACTATTTACTCAAGAGCGCTGACCTCATTACAGCTGTTGGTGTCACACTGGCCACACACACAGCCAAGCTAACAGCAACCTAGCCTCCTATTCATTTCTTCCTGGCAACATTCACCTCCCCTGTGAACAAAATGCTTTGCTGCTTCTGGCCCCTTGGCAACCCATCCTGTCTCCTCAGGCTGTGGACACTAAGTGAGGGGCACCACTTGTTCTACATGGGTTTTGTTTGGTTTAAACAGAAGACAGGGTTTCCCCAAGACAAAGTTGTCCTCATTCACATGTCAGGCATCATTACAGCAAATACATTTTGTGCCAAGTGTAAGCAGGTTAAGTTTTATTTTGCTTACCGCTCCCTGCCTCTGTAGGAAAATATTCACGATTGAAACATGGTACCAAGTCCTGTGAGGAAATCTAACACAGCACACAGGTAAACACACAGGTTGGTGTGTGCAGAGGAAATTTCACTTGGTAAAACCTCAGCAGCTCCAGACAAGTTAGTGAAGGTACAGTCAGACAGGAAACAGAAGGCTGCAGTACACACCAGAGAAGGAAGTCTCTCAGACACCCCATGAAGGGATCTGAGGGCCAGGTTTCATCTGCTGAGCCAAACCTGAACTCTGGTCACCAGTGAGACCAGAGCATGATGATTTCAGACGGTCTGAAAATCTTTCTTTGCTGCTCAGAACTACCTTCTAACTGAGAACATCCAAGAGCTTCCCATAGAGACCCAGGGAAGGCTTGCAAGGAATGGGACGTGCCAAGTGGAGCAGTTTGAGGTCCACCCCGCTAAAGAGAAATGCTTTAGGCTTGCCACTTACTTTGCAACCTGGACACTTCTCCTTTAGCTTTCTAGAGATGCCAGTGATAGTACCTCCTGTGCCAGCCGTAGCCACCAGCATGTCTATTTTTCCTGTTTAAAGGTGAGGGATAGAAGGCAGTTGTGAAATCTCCCCCAGAATGATGGATTAAAAACCCACTTAAACCTAAGTATGGACTTTCTTTAACAAAAATGGGCAAGGTAAGGCTTTTTGCTTTCCAAGAGCTGTGTTACGAGACCTACCTTGAGACCACCTTGCTCAATCCCCATTTACTTCAGCAATGGTTTTGAAGTCTCCATCCAGTAGCCTGGCAAGGCACCAATTTGTGGTACTTTGGACAGAGCTGGAGGTAGCCCATACAGTAAGAGGAAAACTACAGGTGTCAGCTGTATTTGCTGATGTAGATAATTAATTCTTTAACTTAAAATGAGCAGCCCATTATATTAGTTAATTTGTTAATTTACTGAATGAGTGCCAAGAGCATGGGACAGGTACCCATTGAGAGAACTGTTAACACAACTACTCTCTCATTTTCATGTGAAAAATACTATTTTGGTCACGAGCACTCAGAGTGAGTGCGGGTATGATAGTTCATTCTTTTGCCACCCCCTACAGTTTCCACGGTGCATCCACATGATAGCTTTGTTAATAAAAAAATACACACATCAATTCACGCACAAAAACAAATGCTTTCCAGTCAAGAGAATAACACCCTGCCAAGCAGGGGTATAAGCTCAGTAATAACTGAACAGTGACTGGCCTATGAGGAAAAGGAAACACAAGACGCCTAAAGCTAGAACTCATCTAGACTCTCAGTTTGTGGGATGGCAGTTTGTTAGAGTATACTCATTTTAACTCAAACTTAAAGAAAGTTTGCCACAGAAAGACAAGCCAAATCCTCTGAACAGCTAGAGTTACTTTTTTTTTGGGGGGGGGGGGGGGGGGGGAGGGGGAGGAGGAGGTGGGGGGAGAACCATTCACATGGTCCTCACCTTAATGAGAAGGAATTTAATAGCCGATTTTCTTATTAGAGGGTCCCATCAGAAACTGTACTGTTTTATAAAGCAGGTCAGTAGGCTCCTAAAAGACTTCCTTTTACCACCTATAGCAAATGCCTACATGGTAGGCTGCAGCATCACACTGAATGCCTCCAATAGCTCACAAACCAATTCGTCCACTCAGTGGGTTAGCCCAGCTAAAGCTCTCTGCTGCCACAGCTCAATCAATTCTGGTACTCCAACCTGGCTGTCTAAAGCTAACTTGAAAGCAACCCCTGCAGAGTAAACAGGTCTTACTGGTGACAACTGCAACACAGAGCAGTTTGTATTCCTGAGGATTCCTAAGTGAAAAAGCTTCCAGTGTAATGGAGTATTTGGTCTGAGAATGTAAAAATACCTAAGTGCCAGGTCCTGCACTTGGGTCACAACAACCCCAGGCAACGCTACAGGCTTGGGGAAGAGTGGCTGGAAAGATGCCTGGCGGAAAAGGACCTGGGGGTGTTGGTCAACAGCCGGCTGAACATGAGCCGGCAGTGTGCCCAGGTGGCCAAGAAGGCCAACGGCATCCTGGCCTGTATCAGAAATAGTGTGACCAGCAGGACAAGGGAAGTGATTGTCCCCCTGTACTTGGCACTGGTGAGGCCGCACCTCAAATACTGTGTTCAGTTTTGGGCCCCTCACTACAAGACATTGAGGTGCTGGAGCATGTCCAGAGAAGGGCAACGAAGCTGGTGAAGGGTCTGGAGAACAAGTCTTATGAGGAGCAGCTGAGGGAACTGGGGTTGTTTAGCCTGGAGAAGAGGAGGCTGAGGGGAGACCTCATCGCTCTCTACAACTACCTGACAGGAGGTTGTAGCAAGGAGGTGGGTGTCGGCCTCTTCTCCCAAGTAACAAGCGATAGGACAAGAGGAAATGGCCTCAAGTTGCACCAGGGGAGGTTTAGACTGGATGTAAGGAAAAATTTCTTTACTGAAAGAGTGGTGAAACATTGGAACAGGCTGCCCAGGGAAGTGGTTGAGTCCCCATCCCTGGAGGTATTTAAAAGACGTGTAGATGTGGTGCTTAGGGACACAGATTAGTGGTGGACTTGGCAGTGCTAGGTTAACGGTTGGACTCAATGACCTTAAAGGTCTTTTCCAACCTAAATGATTCTGTGATTCTATGATTCTGTATTTGTAATCAGAGAAAGTGACGCTGTTCTTTCATGCCACTCTAGTTATCGCCTTTTTTTTTTTTTTTTTTTTTAAGATAACTTAAGCATCACTGCTTTCTCCACCTGGTCACAAGCAGAGGAATCTAATAACCAAAGCACCCCTCTTTAATGGGGGAAAAAAAAAAATTCATTACTATGACTACTGAAAAAAAGTAATTCTCTAATGACACACAGCATATGTATGGGATTTGCTGTGTCAAAATCCATGCATTTCTCAACAACCGCAGGTCCCATTCTCCAGGTACCTAACAATAAGAGAACACTAGGGACTCATTGAAGAGGGGGTTAGTAGTAGAGCAAACATACCTTCGCACTGCTGCAGGATCTCTTCAGCTGTGGTGTCATAGTGCGTCAGGGGGTTGCTGGCATTACGGTACTGTATTGAAAGATAGAAGAGCCATTAAGTAGACTAGAAAGACAATAAAATTCACATTGTGAGGCATTTCAAGAACATGACAAACATCTTCCAAGCCCCACAACAGCTACATATACTCTTTCCAGACTGCTTCCTTGTTATCTGTACCTAGCCAGAATGCCCAAGGGGAGGTACAACCTTCCTAAGTGACCTAATTTAAGAGTAGTTCTAAGGTGCCAGCACCCTCCAATGCCAAGATCTGTCCTGTCTGTGGGACAATTTTTTTTAAGAACATGACCCTTGTACCTATTCTTCCCCACAGGACTGCCAATTCAGTGGAAAGCCACCCATGTTTTGCAGTTTCCGCGAACATAGGCTCATTGCTGCCCTCTAGTGACTACAAAAGCTTGCTACCCTACAGCATGGTGATGGCTCAACTACAGCTCCAGACCTGAGACATCTTTTCCTCCACACACCTATGCTGTTGAACAGTCAACCAAGGACACTAAGGAACAAGGCTGCTATACCTCCTCCCACACTACGCCTGCACCTCTGATGCTTTGACTCTTACCTGGTCTAGTATATGTGCATTGGGGATTTCGTTTTTCAGTCTCCATGCTACTCCCACGTGAGATTCAGGAGAATCAAATCTGGCAGTAGTTGGCGTCCTCACAATCTCAGCACCCAGAGCTCTCAGGACATCCACCTGTAGTAAATAAAGGTGGTCACAAAACCCAAAGCTGCTCTCCCAGCACAGAGACTTCATTGAGATGCAGGGGAAAGAAAACATCTTCCCTTTTACCTGGTCTGCAATAGCCTCCTTAGCAGTTCTCCTACACCCCAGCCTCACAGCATCACTGAGCCATGGGTCCAAATCCTTAATGTAATTTGGTCTCAACTAATCTTTACTTGGGAGCTAGACATCAAATTCCTATTTCTATTCTAGGCCTTCAGGCCTGTAGGGACTATTACTGCATATTGAGAAGCCTCATTCAGGCAAAATGCCATCTCCTCTCATGCCAGTCACATATGCTCTGCACTCCATCAGTGCTATAGACGAGTATTTTATGTTTAAGTGCAAATTATGTGTATTTACCTCCTTTGGACACAGGCAGCAAAGGAGATCCTCCAGGGCCCTCTGCACCACTCAAGTGCTATGAGGGCAAGAAAGTTTATGACACTGAGCTAAGGCAAGGCCTGTCTTCAGAGGGGAGGCCTTTGGTGCTGCGTGGCACACAGCAATGGCCATGCGGCACCTCTCCCTCCAGAGCAGGTAAGAGCAAGTAGTGGGTATAGGCTTTCAGGGGACACTGTTCTCATCTGTGCTGCTGCCTTTCAGTTGGAACACTGGAAGTGTCTGAACTGAGGTAAGAGCCTTTGCTGACAGTGATTTGTTGCCTCAACTGTGAAACACAGGGGATCTCTTCTCTTCTTTTGGCTGCAGGTGCAGCACCACCCCAGCGGAGTGCAGGACAGGGCTTGCTCTAGGGCTGGATGTTTTGTGCTTTCCACAGTGAAGGTAAGTGGACATTACCCAGGTGGCTTTTCCTTCCCCTTTGTTGCTGTGGTGACACAACTCAGATGCTTGCCAGTACCCCCCAGTGTAACCTGAGGAGCTCAGCAGGCTCCCTCATGGCCTTGCTCAGCCCAATGCAGAACAGAAGAATATTCAAAGCTTCAGCATTGCCTTACTTTGCCCTCCTTTGCGCAGTGAGCGACAGCTAACCCAGGGGCATGTAGTTACTTCAATGTGCTAGGTAAATCTCAAGTTCCCTTGACATTTGTATTTAACACAGTTATGACAGTTTTCCAAGTGCCAATGCTGTGGGAACAGGTCTTAAACACATTTCTGTCCATGGCTAACCAGCCTGGATTTCTCTTGGCACCAGCAATAGGCCCTCAGCAGAGCTCTGCATGGCCAATGACTTGGAGGCCAAGAGCCTACACCTTCGTTGCTAAAGCCACAGCACTCATCTGCACCAGGAACTCTGCAAGTGCAAACACGCTTGTTTTTTAATTCTTGAAAATAAAAGCAGATCTGACCTTCTCCATACTCATTTTCTCTGGCATCACAATGATACAGCGGTAACCCTTCACTGCTGCAGCCAAGGCCAGGCC
This sequence comes from Aptenodytes patagonicus, assembly GCF_965638725.1. Classification (NCBI taxonomy): domain Eukaryota; kingdom Metazoa; phylum Chordata; class Aves; order Sphenisciformes; family Spheniscidae; genus Aptenodytes; species Aptenodytes patagonicus. The sequence continues at coordinate 127,246,857 of NC_134949.1, forward strand.
AATTCCTGGAAGCAAGCAAAGACACGTAGAGCATACAGTGAGGAGCAACAAAGAACAAAACCCACAATATTAGCTTTGGCATGCCCTGGCTTTAATCAGATTTTCACCAGAGGCTTGAGTACAATGTCTCTAGAGGGGTGGCAAAGGGAAAGTTTCTGACTACTGGAGAGATCTGGATTTACAGATGCTGCTAGTTCTTTGAGGATCACAACCAACAGAAAGTTTAGCCAAGCGTGGGAAAACTTGACATGTGCAAACTGCTAGCTTTGCCACATGCATATCACCTTCCTCCTGTCTCACCCACTTCATTTTTACAGAAGTAATTTGGGAAAGGAATGAGCTTTAAGCTAAAGAAAACTAGAGCAATGATTCTGATACTGTCAGAAGAGCATTAGAGCCTCTATTGACTCACTTCTGCATTAAATCCCTGGTTTGCAATGTGCCAAAACTAAGTCCTTTCTAAAAAGGCGTGATTAAATGCTGTTTGCGATTGAGGTTCTAATGCACTACATCAACTTGCTACGACGGTGAAGTACCCTTGACTGAGAGACAGACACCTCATTTCTACTTTAAAAATCTGCACCCTCCAGCCTGATTTCTGCCTTCCAGCTTGCCACTGTCTGCCCACCTGAGGAACTAAGCTCAGAAGTGCCTTCCCCATAGAATAGAAGCTTACACCTGTTATCAAATCCCCTCTCTGACGGATAAGCTAGACAGATCAAGTTAGTTGATATGTGTCTGAGGTCAGGGTACATGGCACCTCCCCTGCTGTTTTGGGTAGCAGGCACAGTACCAACACATGCCCATGACAATGCCTCACAGACAGTTTACCCTACACAGAGACTTTCTTGTTCAAAGCTGGCTCTGCTTCTACATGGTGCTGGATTACGTAGGAGTGAAGAAAAAAAAAAAAATCGTTAACTGTTCCTGTAAGAGAAGCATAACTTACACCTCAAGTAATTCAAGTAGTGTTTAAATATTTGGGAGGGGGAAAAAAAAACCCAACAAAAAATTTTCCCAGTATATTATAGATAAATATGGATGCCCAAATAAAAAAATAAGACAGCAAAGGTCTCACTAAGGCCAAAGACTGAAGAGAAGCCATCCAGCACTATCCCTTATGGTCTGTGATGAAGAAAGCATTTTGAGACCTGAACTCTAACACTTTGTACTTTCTGCTACTGACCTGGAAATGCAGCAAACATCAAAACAGGACTTTGGCTGAGGGAGAAGTGGGATGCAGAGAGGACAAAAATATAACACATTAGCTCTCACATTTAACATACTCAGTAGCTCTGAGCAGTAGCCTAGAGCAAAAGCCAGTTCTCTCAGGTTACTGTCTGCCCTGGTCTTTGCCTTTACATGCAAAGAGACAGCTTTCTGAAGTAATTGTCCTGTATCTCCTTCAGTTCTGCCTCCTTTCTATCTTTTGGATTCTGTGGCAAGGAGAACCATTTTTCAGATACTGACCCAGAAAGCAGGATGTCATAGTATAACCTCAGATACTGGAGGAATGCAATATATACGGATATTTTCCACTACATGCCATTTTTCAGGCAGGAGGTATAGCCACAGTCACAAGGGCTTCAGTTGCACTGCACCCCCCCCAGAGCAGCTGCTGAGCAAACAGCAACAGATTTTTCTGCTGAAGGCAGAGGGGAACTGGTCACAGATCAGCTCATCATTCCAGTCCCTCCGTTAACAAGGCTGGATTGGATCAAAAGAACAAAAGAAAGATCTGCCTGGCCCATGTCTATCAGAAGGCAACAGTGGATGCCAGGAAAGAGTTTGACAACAGGACAGGACACCTCTCCAGAACACATCAGGCAGAAGAGTAGCTTGTAGCTCAGCTCAGGAACCTCCTCAGAGGAGGCAGTGTATTTTACATTTAACTAGCTCAAGGGAGAGTATTCCGGGTATGTTTACTCCCCACCAGTGGAACAGCTTAACAGAAGTACAACAGCTTTGATGCAGGAGCCCAGAGTTAAGTCCAGTTTGCTCGGATCATCAGATGCTCTGCCCTGGCTCCTGACTAGTGGGACTCTTCCTTCCTCCAGCCCTCCAACGGGGAGACGCTGACTCAAGTGGAATCTGTTGAAAACCTAGGTGTGCAAGGGCTATGCCAGGAAGCAGTGCTGTGGGGATGCAGCTCATCTCCCATCCCAACTGCACCAACGTGGGAAAGGCTGTTTCTCAAACCAGGCCCACCTCACCTGAGAGTGGGACCATGGGAATTCCCAAATAGAACAGGAAGATCCAGATTCACACCAGTCTTTTGGTGCTTTTTTCCCCAATAATTTCAGTCAGACTTTAATTCCTGAACGGGACCTAAAGACCCTGGTGAATCTGGCCTAACGCTTTTTTTCTTTTAAAGCAAAGAGCCCCTGCAAATTTAGCAGACCTCCTTCCCAGCTGTTCCGGTCAGCACAGGACACTACAGAATTGTTCCTTGTGCGAGATGGAAGAGGCACTGCTCCCTACACCATGTAGGCAGGAAGGGATCCCCTTTCTTCCTTGCACAGGCAGCCTCCATGCTCCAATCTCAAGTCTGTCTCTTCCAGGAAAACCACCACAGCATTTTCCCCCCATGCTTTGCTAGGGTCTCTCCATCCCCTACCTGTGTTTCCAGAGGTTGGCTCTATGATAGTGTCCCCAGGCTTCAAGATCCCAGCTTTTTCAGCATCCTCTACCATCCTCAGGCTGATGCGATCCTTCACACTGCCCCCAGCATTGAAGAACTCACATTTTGCCACTGGAAACAAAGAAACCAAGCAAAGTTCTTAAAGAGCAGTCATTTGCTAAACAGGCTGCTGATCCCCAACATATCTGCAAGAGCAACTCTGTTAACATGTCTGCCCAATTGACCTCCCTACTTTACAACACCAGAGATGGGGATTCAGTTGACAGCATCTCCATTGTTATGGGTCACAACAACAAAGCAAGTTCAGTACTTGATGCTGGTCACAGAAGCCGGGAACCCATACTCTGTCAGTCTCCTCAAAATATGACCTCTCCTTTCATCTTTCCTCTTTATTACAGCCCAGTTATTAGGATAAAAAGCCCCAGGGCTCTTCCAGTGCAATAGCACAGGGGAAGAGAACTCTACCCACATGCCTTGCCTCTTCCCTGCTACATTCTCAGCCAAAGAGTTTCTGATCAAACTGGAAGTTTCTCCCCTTGTTCAGCCTACGCTTTCACTTCAGTACTCCCAGCATTAATCCCTTCAATGGTGTTAAGCACCACCTTTCAGGACTCTGATCAGAGCCTCCAGATATCTCCAATATGGTTGGGTTTAAAACAAAAACAAAAAAACATTCACTGACAGTTTCATCCCTTCCATCATTTTCAATGATCTTTAGTGGTAACTGCAGATCTGCATTTTACACACACTGATGAAGACTCTGAATATGAGAAGCAGTCAAAAACTTCATACAACTTTTTTAAAATTAAAAAATTATTTTCTATGAAAAAAGTTTTACTTTTTCTATAAAAATGGAAAGCTGCAGGAAATGTTCTCATGAAGTACAACTTGAAAGATGTTTTAGATGACCAAATCCTAAAAACTTGAAAATCTGCCAAAGAAAAAGCAGAATTTTTCTCACCATTTTCTGCAGGGTACCTGCACTCCTCCTATGCCCAGGTTACATGACACTACTAACCAGGACTACCCAAGTTTCTGAAACAGTGTTTCTTATTTTGATTTTTTGCCTGCAGCAGTACTCACAGAGTTCACACTTGAGCCCATACTGCTTCCCAATCTTGTTGATTCGCACCATGGGTGTATTGCCAACTTTATTCAGGATGCTTGGCAGGATCTTCAGAGGCTCCGGCCTGGTACACATACAAAAAAGTCAGTGTATTCACAGAAGGGGCCACAGGCGGGTTGCACAAAAGCAACACAGCATTTCCAATGCTTTTTATTTCAACCAGCTTTCTCCCTCCCCTTTACCACGCTAGTTATTTTAGGCATTTTAGTTTAAAAGAATATCCATTGGATACAAATTCAAAAAACATGAAGTCCTTGATCCAAAACAAGGATTAATCAGACATCAAGCCAAGTGCTGAGGCAAGAATGAAGCGCTCTGCACTTCCTCCTGGCATGAAGTAGCTTAGCACTGCTCAGAGTCAGCTATTTTACAAGCAAAAGGCATTAACAACGCGATCTTTCATCTAGCCAGGGAACTGCTTGCCAGGTTACTTAAAATAAGTTAGTTCCAGTCCATGTAGTTTCACATCTTTGGTGCAAGGCCCTTTGTATGCTTAATTTGGATTCTTAGCTTTGCTTACACACAGAAGTTAAGAAGCACCAGCATATCTACATGCTAAAGAGCATAAATTTAAATCAGTCATCTTTTGTTAAATCCGCGTGGCTCTGAGGGGACCTGGATTAGTGCTGTACTGAAAAATCAGGAAATACAAATAATACTTACAGAGTGGTATGACGATGGGGGGAGGCAGATGGGGGTTTCCCAAGCTTCCACGTGCATTTGCTAGGTGTATCAGGGCGGATCCAATCCATTTCCTTCTCATTAGCCTTGCAGTTCTCATTGTCCATCCCACCAGGGAGAAAATATTTGCCAGGTGCATGAGGGCATGAGTTCATATCTGGCTTCTCCTGGGAAGGAAGTGTAGGCATTTCATCCTTGGGAGAGGGAGAAGGAAAAAAAAAGGAAAAAAAAAAAAGAGAAAAAAGAGGAGGGGGAAAAACAAACAAACAAACGAGAGACAGTGATTCATATGCCCTGCTGTAACAAGGTCAGAGCACCTTTTGAGACTATCAAAGTTATTCAAGTTCTGCACCATGGGAAACCACCCATTCACATCATTGCCCCCCCTACAATAGCTAAAAATCACGTTACTAGTAAGTCCTTATTCTTGTCTCTGTCCCTTCACCAACATATCTATTTCCAGTCTAGTGTTTCAGCATGCAGTTTTTCTGAGGGAAGCCTGAACAGAAACTACCCTGGTGGCAATTTTCAACAGAGCAGTATTGCCTACAAGCCAAAAGGGGCAATGGCAACAAGTAGCTTTTAACACCCAAGAAGAAGTTCTGCCACTGACTACAAGAGATCCTGCCACTGTACCTAAGACCCAGGTATTAGGGGAGAAAGCATAGTATGTCTCAGACAAATCCCATCCTCGTGTCCCAGTCTTGTTTTTCCCTTATATGAAAAAGGTCACAACAAATGGGTATTTTAATGGTCAGTTGATGTTTCCATAGTACTGTGAAGTTGGGAAAGCATTTCAGCATAATTTTGATTTGCCAAATCTTTATCACCAAAACGAGAATCTTGCACTGCAACGCTGAATGCATTTATTGGGTTTGCGTGGCAAGGTTTTGTAGCTGGGGGCTACAGGGGTGGCTTCTGTGAGAAGCTGCTAGAAGCTTCCCCTATGTCCAACAGAGCCAATGCCAGCCGGCTCTAAGACAGACCCGCCACTGGCCAAGGCCGAGCCCATCAGTGATGGTGGTAGCGCCTCTGGGATAACATATTTAAGAAGGGGGAAAAGTTGCTGCACAACAGCAACAGCAGCCAGAGAGAGGAGTGAGAATATGTGAGAGAAACAACTCTGCAGGCACCAAGGTCAGTGAAGAAGGAGGGGGAGGAGGTGCTCCAGGTGTCGGAGCAGAGATTCCCCTGCAGCCCATGGTGAAGACCATGGTGAGGCAGGCTGTCCCCCTGCAGCCCATGGAGGTGAATGGTGGAGCAGATATCTACCTGCAGCCCATGGAGGACCCCACGCCGGAGCAGGTGGATGCCCGAAGGAGGCTGTGAAACCGTGGGAAGCCCGCGCTGGAGCAGGCTCCTGGCAGGACCTGTGGACCCGTGGAGAGAGGAGCCCACGCTGGAGCAGGTTTGCTGGCAGGTCTTGTGACCCCACAGGGGACCCACGCTGGAGCAGTCTGTTCCTGAAGGACTGCACCCCATGGAAGGGACCCACGCTGGAGCAGTTCATGAAGAACTGCAGCCCATGGGAAGGACTCACGTTGGAGAAGTTCATGGAGGATTGCCTCCCATGGGAGGGACCCCACGCTGGAGCAGGGGAAGAGTGCTCAAGTCCTCCCGCTGAGGAGGAAGGAGCAGCAGAAACAACATGTGATGAACCGACCGCAGCCCCCATTCCCCATCCCCCTGCACCATCGGGGGGAGGAGGTAGAGAATTTGGGAGTAAAGTTAAGCCCAGGAAGAAAGGAGGGGTGGGGGTAGGGTGTTTTTAAGATTTGGTTTTATTTCTCATTATCCTACTCTGATTTGATTGGTAATAAATTAAACTAATTTCCCCAAGTCGAGTCTGTTTTGCCCGTAATGGTAATGGTAGAGTGATCTCTCCCTGTCCTTATCTCGGCCCATGAGCCTTTTGTTATATTTTTTCCTCCCCTGTCCAGCTGAGGAGGGGGAGTGATAGAGAGGCTTTGGTGGGCACCTGGCATCCAGCCAGGGTCAACCCACCACAGTGCAAAAACTCAATACAGTGCTCTACATGAAGATAACTTAAACACACTGAAGCATGTGCTTACTGTAACTAGCCTCCATAAATATCAAGAAAACAGGACTAATCTCATGGGAGACACCCCTCTTACACCAAAAAACAGCTCTCTGAAATAAAACCTCCCCATTCCAAGCAGAGAGGAACAGAGTAAGACTACTTGGTGACTAATTAGAAAATGGTGCCAAAAGACTCTGCGTTGCTACTTGTGGTCATGAAGGAGAACTCTTCCAGAAAGGCCACCGGTTTCAATGGCACCTACCTCCACAGTATTCCAGAAAAAAAACTAGAAATCCCTCTGAAAACAGGGTTTTCCCAAATTCTGGTGACAGAAAGACAGGCAAACAGTATTCCCCAAAGACCAATGAGTACCTTAGACACAGAAACAGGCCTTTCCAATATCAACTTCTCCATGTTCTTTGGTGAAGGTGACGGCACAGTAGACTGGACTTTCTTCAGGAGACCAAGTACTGTGGGTCACGAGACTGGAATCCTCTTCAAAGCTGCAGATCATGCAAGTTAGAAAAAAAAAACAACTATCAGGAAACAGTTTCTTGTAGGGGCAAGATACATGTCCCACTTTCATAGGGAAAAAAGAAGCTGCAAAATAAAGTAAAGATGGCTTGTATAAACAGGATTAAAAAAAAAATTATGCAGCAGAAGTATTGTGCAAGACCAATGGAGGGTCTCCTGACCCTGTTCTTTCTGCATTACCTAATCTTCCCTCTGCCCTGGCCTCCACAGCTCAGACCCAGTAAAGTAAGCAGAAAACACCTCTACTGGACTGTCTGCAATTCCATAAGCTTGACAGCCACACAAAGTAATAGAAAATACTCCAGTCCACAGGATATATACTTCTAGAGACACCAAGAGTGAAAGGGCTTCATGGGGCCATCACCAAAAGACCCTGTACGCAACTTAGGAAAAGGCTCTATACAGGAACACTTGCAGAGACCTCTCTACCCTTGAGAAGACCTAAATCTCACTAGTTCCTCCCAAGACTGAATCAGTGTTGAATGCACAATTACAGCGATGCTGGATGTAATGCACACAGCAAACACTTCAACCACAAGGAAGCCTTCCAGCAGGCTTTTTGTTTCAAAAATTAGTAAATGTAAAATGGAAGCAGTAAGTTCATTTCTCTTACTCCAGCCAGTTGTTCACAGAGCCTGCCTGCTCCTACAGCTAGCTTCCTTTCCTTCCATTGAAGGCAAAAATCTGGCCGAAGTCTTGGAAAGCATGGTGGGGTTTTTTTTCCTAATATTTGTTTCTCTCATCACCATTTTGCAGCAGGATTCATGGCTCTTTCCTTTACTGAATTGTGCTAGGCCTGGAAAGGGTCCTGGCCTCATCCTCCTTTTTCTGACAAATGCACACAAAACGGATGCAGCTTAGATCAGGCAGAGTTGATGATCTGGTGACACATTGGACAAAAAATCTGAATCACAGGATCAGTGAACTTTAGCATTTGATCCTGCAAGTTAACATGCACCACTAACCACTACTGCCTTATGCATATCAATTCCTTTCTTGCATGCTGATTTTAAGAAAATGCCTAAGGCATTTAAACTGCCCTCCTTTAGGGAAAAAAAGCCTCTGAAAGTGCCAACTTTCCAGATTAAGGCTTGAAATAATTCTCCTTCTGGATGTAAAGACTTCCATGACACCAAAACAATACCATTCTACTTTATTTAGGTTAATACATGCCCAAGAGCCAAGATGGGCTGCATCCAGTCCTAGTCTACTGACCAGGACTAGACCGGGAGACACCAGTTCAAGAAAGCTAATATCCCATAAATATACATAATCTTATGCCAACCAGTCTTTGTTACCAGAAAAGAGCTTACTTCTAGTTCCAGAGTGAAACCCAGGCTTCATTTCTATTTCTAGAATGTGCCTGGTTCACAGTTCAGAGCATCAGCACTTTTTTTAGTAAAGAAAAAATACTGGAGAAGTTTCAAGGCTTCCTATGAGCCACATCCACATGCTCCTGCAGACAGCTGGCATGCAACACTGGACATAGACACCGACTGCCTCTGCTCACAGGTAACACCAACAATATTTATAAAGTCCATCTAATAAGGGTACCTTGCTGCCAAAGCATCAAACCATTTCAACATGCAGGAAGAAAGCAGCAAGGGATTATAGGCAGGAAACAGCAGATTTTGTTCATCTTCTAAGTTCTCATAAAATAGGAGTGTAAAACCAGACTTTAAATCACCAATACTCACTGTCCTTCAACAGGGTCCAAAAATTGAGGAGAAAGGGGAGAGATTTGTTGCAGTAAAAGTTTCAGAGGTTTCAAGAAATAAGTACTTGTTCTTTGTATTGATGTCAGGAAAGAAATGAATGTGGCTCTCTTCAAAAGCGTCCTTTTGGAGGATTCCCTCCGAACTGGGCAAGACAATACTACCTCATTTCCTCTATTGTAAGACAAAAAATCAACAATCCACTAACAGCAACACCCATCACCTCTTGAACTAGAAACAGCAGACGGAGGAAAAGCTATATTTTTTACCTTCAACTAAGCTGTGAAATTCTCTCATGTGTTTAAAGGAATGGCAATACTCTGATGTTTGATCAAAGCTTCAATAATGGGACTAGAACTTTGGACAAAAACGAGGAGAGAGAAAAAGCTAACTACGAGCATTGCCAACAAAAATCCTGTCACCAAGTACTAACCTTAAGCAACATCATTCATTGGAAGGAACACAAGCTCCTGTTCAATAAATCCCTTCAAATCATTTTATTAGGCATTATTTTAAATAACCCAACACCCACCCAGCCCAAAGTGGATGGGTACGCATATATACATTTATAAAGTCAAATTCTAACCATGCTAGTAGAGAATCAATCTCAGCTATGGTCAACTTAATATCTTAGGGTTTTGAAGGAGGACAAAATCTTAGGACAGACTTAGTTGCTCTCCAAGGGGAATTCTTACTACAGCACTCAGTGCAGACATAAAAGCACCTGCGGTGGCTTACGGTTATACCTAAGAAACAGGTCAAGAGCCCAAGAGTGACTTGTCATGTTCAGAACCAACAGGAAGATCTCAGATCTTTGAGCTCCTTCAGTGCTACTGATGAGCTTCCTGACACACCACCCAGAACATCCAACTGGTGCTTCCAGCCCTAGATGATGCAACTTCAGCAAAATAGGGGGCAGGGGCAGTCACTCTAGGACATCCAAATTCCCCCCACGATCCTGCCTACAGGCCCAAATCATGCCATAGGAAGCTGGTGTACCTTTCTGCTGGTGAGATCTCTGGGGGACAAAGGAAAGGGGGCGAGCAGAAATCACCAAAACAGAGCATGACAGCAACTTGTTTGCTAGCCTGACCATCTTCTCAGTCTTTCCTCTGGGAATGCTGACTGGGGAGACAGGACAGGAGAATGGCAACTCTGCTGCTCTAACTGCAGTTGAACGCTGTTCAGAGGAGTGAGGGAGATAAGCTGCAGGAAGAGTTGCCCATCTTCAGGAGAGAAATTCTGTCAGCCTGAATTTAAGTTTGCTGCAAAAGGGAACGCTCCCATAACTAGCTAGAGGCGTGGGCAAAGTCTTAACTAGAAAAGCCTGACTAACTTCTGCCATTATATCTGCAGAGCATGAGGCAGAAAAATCAGAAAGACAATTTACAAAGTCACTTAAACCTAAACCATGAAGGGGATTAGGAGAAAGGCAGAGGTATGAAGTCCAGAAAGCCTCATGGACAAGACTCACATCTCTAGATCCATCTCCACAGGGACCTAGACTATTTCTCAACTCCTACAGAACAGGATTGAAGGCCAGCGACTGAAATTAAACCCCAACCAGACTGAGCTGAACTCATTCCATAGATATGTTAGGAGCTACAGTTTCTAAGGCTGTTTACAGTATATGATCAGCACTAATGTAGATATTTAAAGAGTATCATGTATGCAAGTACCTAATTAACTCGAGTCTTGTCTGAAGCAGAAATGAAGCTGTCTAAAAGGCAGGTGTAAGAGGTGGATCAGAGAGAGATGCCCCAAGGGCTGACTACTCAGCAAGAGATGAGATACAGGATTCCATTTTGCTGCGGCCTGAGAATGCGAAACTTTGACATTCAGCAGATACTTTACTCTGTGAACAAGTAAACCACTACAAACCAGTTGTTCTACTCACTCCAAGTATCACAGGGTCTTAGAGAGCTTCAGGATTTTTACAGGTTACCAGATGTAGCAGTACCCATCCAGCCTTTGGAAGCTGTTCGGAAACACCACAGCTGTAAGTGATTCAGGAAACAGTCAGCCATTTGGGGTTTTTTTTGTGTGTGTGCGTCCCCTTGCTACTTCCTCAGTAGCAGGCAGCCATCACCCATGTCAGGAGACATCAAGTGACCTGAAGTAACTGGGGTATGAATTAACAACACTGTGGCTCTAGGAAGAGATCCTTCAAGAATCGAAAGTCTTATTTCCGTATTCTTCTACAGAGCAGATGAGCACATGCGCATCCTCCCAATAATCACTCTTTCTTTCAAGGCCAGACTGGTATACTCATAACCTTCCCGATAGGAAATGGGTAGTTCTTTAATGCCCCCGCCTCTGTAACGTCGCACAGGTATTAAAACTTTAACAGCAAAGCAACTTCCACCGCTATGGTAATTATTATGCTAGAGATCAGCCAGTGAAAACATGAAAGTGTTCAGTATGCCTTCCCCCCACAGAAGGGAAGCTGTGCATGCAGCCCTAACGCAGGTGTCTTCTGACATATCCATTTCCCAAGTTCACTCCAACGCTCTCTAGACTCACCTGATAAGTCTTCTGAGTGAAGACCCATGTCTTCAAGGAGCACAACAGCATTAGAGAAAAACTGGAGAATGCCTTATCTGCATTTTTACCTGCTGCAGTCAGAAGCTTTCATTATTTCTTTCCCTGCTTCTAGCTCCCTCTCCTTAGTCAGTGCACAAAGATGGACCAACGCTACAGCCTGAACAGTGTTCTTGATCTGCCAAGCTCACCACGTACAGGGAGAGAAGCATTACAGGTAGGGTAACAGAAGCTCAGAGATTAAGCAAGTTGCCCAGCATGACAAAAAGAGGGAGTTGGAGCTCTACTCTCAACTTCTGACCAGGTCTGTAAAACAGGTAGAAGCACAGCTCCCCTTCCCCAGCGTTACGGTGCGCCCCCACAAGGCATCACATCTTTTGTTAGCCCAGGGACCTCTGATAAAGGCTGGCAGAGAAACGCTGATCACCACCGCCTGGGCAGGAAGTCAGCTTTTTGGCTAATGCATGTTTTGTGGGAAAGACCAGCTGCCACCCACTCTGGCTACATCTGTAGAGCTTTTGGCAGGCATTCACAGTGCAACCATGGGCATGGTACACCCTGCTGCCTGCCTAGTTCCTATGGATCTCACGTGTAGACAGCAGGCACCTGCAAAAAGCCAGAGGCCAGCCTGTCCCAGCCGTCCTGGCAGCCTGCTATGCTGCCAGCGCCAGATTAGTGACGTACCTGAGCCAGCATGCACGCTCCAGGACATGGGCCCCCTATGACCCTGGCTACCAACCACAATTTTCAGAAGTACTGCTCCGGCTTCAGGAAAGCAGGCTGGTTAACTCACATGCAGAGGGTCACAGTAGGATACTAAAGAGCCACCAACTAGTGTCAAAAAGGATGACCTGTCCAAACGCCCCAAGTACTGGACCTAACCTAGCACCTAAACCTTACTTCATCAGTAGCGATCTCACTACAGCCATTTTCCTGCTGAGAAATACCAGGTTCTCAGCAGGTCGCAGTTTCCCAGGAAATACATCTCCTCCTCTGACGTAAAATCCCCAGATTTCACCTATCTCCATACTCTGAGTTTTCCCTCCTTTCTGCAGCACAAGTTTTGCAGAACATGGAGCTCTCATGCCTCAGCTCAGCAAACAGACTTGTTTAAAGGGTAAACAGCCTCAGCAACTTTGCTGGAACAGGGCCCAGCACTCCAAAACCTCCATGGTCAAAGGCTTTAGGATTTAAAAAAAAAAAAAAAAAAAAAAAAGAAAATTACACGGAAGACTAGATACTCAAACAGGAATAGGAGAGGAATTGCTTGTCTTTCAAGTAATGGCTGGTTCAGTAATATGCCAGCAGCATTACTAACCGCTATTGAAGTAGGTCTCACAGGTCTCAGTCAAGTTCAGACCCTTCCTAATAGGGGAAGGGCAATGTATGCAATAAAGTGTAATAGAAGAAGCTTCTTAGTCCACTGCATTGGCCAGACTTGCCAAAAAACATTGCAAGAGACCGCCATGGTACCCATGACAGCAATGGGTGACAGGCCAAGAACGGCTGAAGAGCTGGTGCCAACCCCAGAGAGAAAAACTAAAAGGAACAATGTCGTCTTGCAAGCCTGTGTAAGAAGCAGAAAGCCAATCTTTCCTCCTCCCGCTCCCCGCCCGGAGGGGGCACTCCGCCGGCACCCTCCGGCCGCCCAGAGCATCCCCAGCAGCCGGCACCCTCCCGAGGCCTGCGCTCCCGTCCTCCCCGCAGGCGCGCCAGGGCGCCCTCCGGGGCTCCGCTTGCCCGGAACAGCTCCGAAGCCGCCCATTCCTCTCTTTTCTTAACTGAAAAAAAGAAAGCAAAAGCCCACCCGTGTAGTACAACCGCGTTCACCCACCCGCTCGCAGCCCTCCATCCGTCCCCGCCGCCCGAGGCCGCAGCGGGACGAGCCCGAGGCAGCCCCCCACGCCCCCGCCACGCATCGTTTAACGACCGTTTAACGGCCGCCCCCGCTGAGGCGAAGGGCGCCGCAGCCCACCCCACGCGGCCCCGCCGGCCGGGGGGGGGGAGGGGGGAGGGCGCGGCCACCCCCAGCTCTCCTCCCCCACCCCACGCCCGCGGATGATGCAACGGGCGGCGAGGGGGATGCAGCCGCCCGCGGTGCCACGGTGCCACCGCGCCACCGCTCCCCCACCCCCCGCTACGGCCGCCGCCTCACCCACGCGAGCCGGGCGCTCCCCAGGACACCACCGCCGCCGCCCACCCGCGCTGCGGCGCGGCACACGGGCGAGGGGGGAGGGAGAGGCGCAGCAGCAGCCGGCCGGGCGCGGGGGTTAAGAAGAGCCCGCGAGTCCCGCGGCCCCGCCCCGCCTGGCGCCGGCCCCGCCCACCGCCCTCCGAGGGGAGGGAGCGGGAGCGCGCGCGGCGACTGGCCGCCACGGGGGCGTTGGCGAGTCAGAGACGGCCAATGGGGAGGCGGCGCGCGGCCGCGGGGCCCTGCCGCCTGCAGCCGTGTGGCGGCCGGGCCGGGCCGCGGGGCGCCCGGCGCGGCGCTGCCCGGCCCCACGCCGGAGCTCTGAGGGGAAACCGGGGGCAAAAGGCCCGGGTTTCTCCAAATGGCCTTCGCGGAGCCCGGGGCGAGGTCTCTGCCGGCGCCGGGGGCGCGGGCCGGAGGGGGCGTGCCCGGGCCCCGGCCTTCGAAGGCGACATTTAGTCGCGCGCCTGTAGGCACCGGAGGAACGGGCGGCGTTGTAACTCCCGAGCACCGCAAGCCTTACTGGTTACCTGCCTAATTTGGAAAAAAACCCCGAAACCCCCGCATCAGAGGGGGCTGCCGTGAGGGGGGTTTCACGGCTGGGTCTGCAGCCAGACAGCGTTCCCCCCATGGAACCCCCCTGAAAAGGCCTCAGGGCTGCGCTGCGTCAGGGCACCCGGCCGCCCACCGCCAGCGTTGCGGGCCCCGTCTCGGCTTGCCCGGATCGGCATCAAGGGAGAGGGAGGGCCGAGGCATCCCTGGGGCTCATGTCAAAGCCTGGAAATACCCAGCCCGTGGGCAGGGAAGAGCTGGTGAATCCCCCCCGGCTGGGAGATGCAGGCTGGAAATGGTGCTGCAGGAAGTAAGTGCAAGTGTCCTGCTGAAACAAACCCACACCGGTCATTTTGCTAGCGGTAGTTATGCCACAAACCAGGAAATGGGTTTATCCCAAAAGGTGCCCGGCCCTAAACACGTCTCTGGAAAACACCTAAACGCTTTCTCTGTTTTAAGCTCCCGTGTTGCCTACAATTTGGCACCCCTCTGCTGGTGCGCTTGCCGGCACAGAGGCAGGCTGCACGCTGCTCGTGAAGAAGGAGCAGCCCTCTCGAGCCTCACGGGGGGCTGTGTCCTGGCCGAATTGGCTTCATCTCTGTGAGTCCTTGCGGCACCAATGCAATGGATAGTTATTACGCTCTGATGTAATTATTACACTTCTGATGGTGTCTGAGAATGTGATAATGAGGTATTCGCCTGGGGAGTCGTTCACTGTCACAATGGCTGCATCTGCATTGTTGTGAATGGAGCTTTATGATGTATAACACAGAGTGCAGGTGAATTTAAGATACTCGGTGCAAATTGTCTCAGAGTAATTCTTGACTACCACAAGGTGCTCCAGATTATGCAGAAAGTTAAAAAACAAAACAGAAATCCTTGCATGAAAGCATGGGATACCGAAAAGGCTTACCAGAGTGAAATGTCTCGAGAACGTGGCTTGTTGCTGTAGAAAGTCCAAGCAGCAATTTCTTCTCTATAAAAAATACCAACAAAGAGAAAAGCAATTCAGGGTAGCTGTATTTCAGAACATGATTCACCCTGAAGAGTTCCACGTGCTTCAGGTAGTCAAAGGAGTGGAGACAACTGTATGTCTCCACCTGAACATATAGATACCACATAGTATAGCTATTTGGGGAGTATTGCATGCTGTATAAAAATAAAAAGTAAGGAACAGGATGTTTTAATCAAGTGGTAAAAATGACAGAGGAGACTTTACAACTGGATGTGACTGGTCTGAAGCTGAATAGGCAGTCTTAGGGTCACAGAGAGTCGAGGATCTCTCTGGTAAGAAAATGGACCGTGACTAGAATGTGGGGTGAAATTTATGAAAAAACAGGAAAAACACTGAGCAATTAAAAACAAATCAAGAGAAGAGCCAGGTACTTTATATCAGCCTTAAATAAACAGCAACACTGAGGCAGCTGTTTCATTACATATGCTAAAAATCCACATTCAAATTACACAGAAAAATCTACATTGATGACAAATTACATTGCTTTTTCCCTGCCCCTTTCTGGATCAAAGTAGATGTAAACCTACTTTTAATTCCACGTTGTTATTCTCATTTTCCTAAAGAAAGATTTACTAGAAAATACTGCTGTTAAACAGGACAATTATTTACTTTAAATTGCAATTTGCCTAGCTAGTTATGTCTGAAATATACAGGTAAAGTGAGGTTTGCACAAGTAACCATTAGCCCCACTGGAAAAACATCAATTAGAAAAGCATGTGGAATCAGATTCTAGCTTGCATTTGGTGCAGGTAAATTACAGAATAGCACAAGAGGAATGTAGAGTGTGAAAACAGTGACGTTAAGAACGCCTGGTCCTTGAAACGGGTATCAGAAAAACCGTGAGACACCAGGGCATACATGAGGCCCAGCCGCAAAGTGCAGCGAAGCAAAAATCCATGAATATTTGGAACAGAATGGGTGCAAGCGTTTGAAAACTGCAGTTGTACCCACAGAGGGTACCCAAGGAAGGATAACCATACCTTTTATGCCTTTCGGGAGGGACGGAGGGAAGAGGCACTGAGTCAGCTGTTCTGTCTGAAAAAGTGCCAGCCTCACAGCAACCACTGCAACTTCAGGCAGATGGGCATCGAGATATGAAATCGGCAGCACAGATGGATTTGCCAGACCTTGTAAAATGTAACACAGATACCTCAGAGGAGACTGGTAAGACCAAGTGACAGAGCTAGGCGTGTTGGAAACTATCTGAACATAATGTGTGAGGCTAATGAGAGGTATTTGTAATCGCACCACAGCTCTGCACTCAAAATTTGACCTCCTTCACCGTGGCAGCAGCCAGGTGAAGGTAAACTGGCAACATTTACAGGACAATGTGAGTTTTGACTTAAAAAAACCCCAAACCTTAAAACATATCCACAGCAACACCTGCCCACACTGTGCCATTGGCATTAGTGACATTAAAATCAGTCATGGTGGCTAGGAATGAGTACACAAAGCTTTTCTCTACCCCACTGCCTGCTAATTAGACCATTTTGACTGAGCCCAATCAGCGGGACGCTTAGATTAATCTTCAACCCAGTCTTGCAAATAACTCCCATAAATCAGCAGGCCACTACCAATTTCGTAAGTGGAGCCACTTAAGCCATTTCCTGAGATCTGACAATGCTTAGGATTATTTTTCTCCCAAGACACAAGAGGAGTTGCAGTGAGGGTTGGTATATAATCAAAATTATGATTTGATCAGCTTAGTGGTGATGTGACACCGACTGGAATATTAACATAGAAATAAACAGCTTGTTTAGGAACGGCAAGGAGAGAATGTCGTTTCTTGTATCAGTGATGAGTGGACATGCTGAAGACTGAAAGGTCGAGGAGAGAGATCCCTTGGACATCTGCAATCAGTGATCAAAAGGAGGGGGGGAAAAAGGTAAATGCTGTTGCGGTAGGATCACTGAAGGGGGAAGATCAGGTGGAGGAGGCTTTTTGTGAGTAATTAATGCAGTCACCCAAAGAACCAATGGTGCTTTGGTGGTACCCAGAGCCCTTTTGGGAAGGGAGATCACAAGGTTATCACACAAGCTCATGGAAATGTTTTTATACAAAGGGAGGAAAAAGCAGCCCAAGAAGAGCCACTCCCATATTTTAACTGCATGGGAGAGGCCGCAAACAATTTGGAGGACAGAATCATAGTTCAAAATGATCTGTGACAGACAAGAGAAATGAGATGAGAAAGTAAAATAGGAAGTTGGCTGATAAGGACAAATGCAAAATTTTACAGCCAGGCAGGAGCAATCAACTGCTCGAGTAACCACTATCTGGACAGCAATTGTGTAGAGTGGAAGGTATGACTGTAATGCCATGCAAACTCAATGTGAGTCAACAAGGCCCTGCTGTTGTGAAAAAAGCAAACGTCATACAGGGTTATGCAAACAGGAATACAGCCTGCAGGACACATGGCACTCTCAGCACTGGTGCACTTTGTTTAGGTACCACGTCCCATCTGGAATACTGCATTTCAAAAAAGATATGTCCCATGTGGGACACGGCCTGAGGAGCACAACAAGAAGGTGTAGAGAGAAACATGGCCCAGGAGTAAAGGCTGAAAGAAGTAAGAGTTGTTCAGAGAAGAGAAAACTGAAAAAAGGCAGAACTGCCTTCATTTAGCTAAAGGGCAATGAGGAAAGGGATAAACCATTTCTCATGTTCCTTCAGAGTGAGAGAAAGTGGAAAAGGTCAAAGTTACAGCAACGAGGATTTAAGCGGAACATCAGAACCACAGCATTGCTCAGGCTGGAAGGGACCTCAGGATGCCTGCAGTCCAGCCTCCTGCTCAAAGCAGGGTCCGCCTGGAGATCAACCGAGGTTGCTCAGGCCTTGTCCAGTCAGGTCCTGAAGGCCTCCCAGGAGAGAGACTGCACAGCCAGCCCAGTGCCTGACTATCCTCGTAGGGAAAATGTTTTCCTTACACCCAGCCGGAACCTCCCCTCTTTCAATTTATGACTTCAGTAAAGATCCTGACTTTACCTCTTGCTGACCTCCCTGTAGGCACAGGGAGGTGGCTGTTAGGTTCCCCCACAGCCATCCCTCCCCCAGGCTAAGCAAGCCCTACTCACCTGGCCTGTCCTCCAGCCCCTGACTGTCTTGGAGGCCCTCTCCCCTGCCCCAAACTCACTTCAACTTGCTGATGTCTTTTCCACACTGGGGGCCCAAAGTGACAGACAGCATTGGATGTTGACTAATGGGTGCTGAGTAGGGGGGGATAATCACTTCCCTCAGTCTGTTGGCTGTCCCTGTTCATCCCACCAAGGGTGCAGTTGGCCCTCTTTGCTCCCAGGACACACTGTGGCCTCACGTCCAGCTTGCTGCCCACAATGACCCTCAGGGCCTTTCCTGCAGAGCCGCTCCCCTGCCAAGCAGTCCCCAGCCTGTGCCCTGCCAGGGGTTGGTCCACGCAAGGGGTAGGACTTTGTCCTTGCTGAATTTCATGAGGTTCCTACTGGCCCATCGCTCCAGCCTGTCCAGGTCCTTGTGGATGACTGCCTTGCCCTCTCATGTGTCAGGTGCAGAACCCCAATTTGGTGTCATCCACAAACCCGATGAGGATGCACTCATTTTCTCCTCTAAGTCACTGACAAAAATATTAAAACAGGACAGATACCAGCACAGACCCATAGGGAACTTGTAACTGGTCTCCAGGGAGGGTATGAACCATTAATCATTGGCCTCTAAGCCCCATGACCCAGCCAGTTTTTCTCCCATCTGGCAAGTCACCTATGCAGTCTGTCATAACCCAGCTTGGATACCCGGGTGGAGTGACAGACTCTGTCAGAAACCTTGTTCAAATCATCTACAAGTAATATAAGGACAACAATCTGCTGCTCCCTCTTCACCTACAGATCTATTCCCTTTGCTGAAGATGGTCTTTCTGTAAAGTGTTACAGCTGCCACCACGTGTGTGAGAATCACAGAGCTGTCCAAAAGACCAAAGGCTTGCCTCCTTGGAGGCTGAGCAAGAAGGGCAATTAGACGTCTCTTTGTTGTGGTTAACACAGTCACATGAAAGGGCCAAAAATCATGAGTCAAACCCCTCCAGAATGAAAAGACTAGCCCGGACATTAATGAGGCTATTACTTGGTCAGATTTTGGCCTGCCTTAGACTTTGGAATTTCCCTTGCCCATCCCCAGTCCAGCAATGCAACAATTAATGTTGCATGCAATCCCAAAGTCAGTAAAGCTGTCTGCTCACTTTCCACTTGTGCTTTGTCCAGAAATCAGCTCTTCATGTCCTGCCTCGGAGTCCCTTTATCAAGTCTCTTCCTCCTGCAGCTCCAGGACTTTTTTTCTCCACCAACACAAGAGAAAGCAGAGAAGAAGTGTCCTCCGTGTTCACTAGAGAGGAAGGAGGAAGGAAGAGGAAATGATGGAAGATGCAGGACTGTTTTGATCCGTGAAGCTCCCTCTCATCTTTCTCTTAGACACAAGCAGTATTAGCTCTCAAGGGAAGCGGGTGGGTAGAAAAGGGAGGAGCGGTCGCTCCCCCTGGCTCTTCCTGCAGCTCTGAGGCCCAGGAGGCAGGCTGGTGCACAGGCTGCAGTGGGAGCTGCTCCCTCCCTCCCTCCCTCCGCCTGGCTGGAATCCCAGACAGCTCCAGGAAGAAAGTGAGAACGATCTGAAACATGGCCAATATTCAGTTGCATAGGTAGCAAGACTTGAAATCAAGCCAGGTGCTGGCAAAAGCACAGCAGGCCTAAGCCTGGTAGACAAAAGGCTTTTCTGTGAAAAACAGAGGCAGGGAGACCGGCTTGATTGCTATCTGCTGCCTTTCTCCCCACTTCGTTTTGCGGCTCACTGAATCCAGAGCAGAAACAATTTCTTTTTCTTCCTCCAGACCTAACTAAAAGAGCAGCTTTGGAAACAGAGCTGGAAGTGGTCTACAGCACACCGATTTCACAGTGCTCAGGAAAATAGCACTGCATACTTTCGTCAAAAATGCATGGGTTTGTCCCAAGGGAATACCTGAATCATATTAATTTTCTCTTCCTAGCGGGAACAGCTGGCAGAGCTCTGAATGTTTTTAAGATACTTGGACCAAAGGGGCAACCATACTCACACAAGCTGCTACAGGGCTCCAGCTCACCCGAGAAGTTGCTGTCCCCAGCATCCCACCGCTTCATCAGAAGTCATCACCTTTCTGCTCTGCTGATGTACGAATGCATGTAACTTGCCTTTGGTCCTGTCAAAACGGTCTAGTTAGAAAGCAAACACCAAAACTGAAATTATGAAAAAGCACCAAACCCGAGGATTATCGGAGCACTGCTAAGAAGTAGGCATTTGCGTCTTAACAGTTCGAGATAAGCACAGCCTTCCCCCTCCCACTTCGCATATGTTGAAATGAAGCCACTGGCTACCAGAGCTGGTCTGTTGGCAGCAGATCTGGTTTGTTAGCTTCCACCATTCAACCCGATTCCACATATCCAATTTACAGCTGAAACTTTAGACGAACTGAATTAACACCTTTTTTGGCAGTAACCTCCAGCAGGAAAACGAGGACCTTCTAAAGTGTTTCTGCCGCTGCTGCGGAAATACTACAGGACTGCGGCATAGGATAGCAGTGTCCTTGCACTAGCGGTTCCTCTTGCTGGAGGTTACAATGTTGTAAGAAATAAAACATGACGTGCATTAACAGGTGATTAGACGTTTATGACTGATGAGCACCTTGCTGACAAGGAAGGATTGTCCACATAGTTCGGCAGACGTGCTCCCATTTCCATACGTGTGGGTTTAACAAAGTGAATATTGCAAAAAGAAAAATAACTTGGAGACATTTGTAAAAAAGGTAACATTGGCTAATTGGATGAATTCAGAAATACTTGTGCATAGTTTTAGAATGCATCACATATCAATTCAACATGAAGATATATTGATTTATTCTACAGGCATTTGGCTGCAATTTTGATTTTTTCAAAATTGAAATTCATGCACTCCAAGGTCAAATTGTGCTCTACGGTAATACAGCTCAGCTTCATCCTTGCAATAAATGGCAAACACAGCTACAAATATTCTCTTCTATGACAGCCTTACCTATTAGGCATTACTTCCTTACAAGCTGAAGCGAGTGCACACCAACTCAGTTCCATTTTTTAGCTCTGACTTCTCCTGAACGGGACTGTTTTTTTGGGGCAGTCAGTGCAGCAGCATCAGCAGTTACAAGCGTTTGGAGAATGGCGTGATTAACACCTTCCCCAACTGCTATGAAAGCAGTTTCATTTCTAATATATTAAAGACAGTATATTCAGTTTAAGGTGCTGTTGTGGAACAGCAGCAATGGGCACAGCCGTTAACACCCAAAGTTTTGCAGCTGGAGCGATGCAACACTAGAAGAATCATCTTTAAAAAGCCATGACCCCTCTCAGTTACTCGTTTCTTCAATTAAACATGCTCCTTCTGTCAAAAATGAGCCTTCTTGTTCTCTACAGACCACCACAACAGAAACTTGCAGGATCTCTCAACCTGAACCCTTACTAATTTAAAACCAAAAAAAACCCCCAACTCCCAACCCCAAGTCGCACTCTTTTGATACTTCAACTTTACCAAGTAAATACGGAGGGGTTGGGTTTTTGGGTTTTTTAGTTGAAGACATGCTCCACCAGCTCAAAAAAACCAGAAGGCAGAGAATCACTCAAAAAATAGCTCAGGACAAGAGCTAAGAATTTGAAACTTGTAGTCTATGTCCTCATTAGTCATTTAAAGAGCAGCATCCCATCTAAAGGAAAGGGATAATTTTTGTCAGATTCTTATAAAAAAAGGCTTTATTTTGAACAAGTTTTCTCCATTTGGTTTTACAATCTCAACATACATCATATTCATGGACAAGCAGCATTTTCACAGAATAAGAGCCAAATACAGAGAAGAGGAAGCCACTTGGGATTAACAGTTTCAACCTAATTGACTCAGACTTCAGAAAATACTGTATGCTGTCACTTATTTGAGGTAAAGGAATTCCATAAATTAAAATCCACTGTTTAACAGAAGAGTCAACAAGGAAATATTTGTGAGAAGTAGGTACCTTTGGGAAGGAGGGGAAAAAAAAATTACCCTAAGACATTGTGAGCAACAATAGAAGGGGGAGGTCGGATTTCCACTTAGTTTGTATTGGTAAACCAATACAGTTTGGACTACCGTGTATAAGTGTTTAACCAAATTTGTGCAGTTTAAATTTCAAGTTTGATGAATTTTACTGGTAGTATAATCTTAAAAGGTGATCCTAACTGAAGATATGTCATAAGCTTAGTTTATATGCTGAATGCTGTCACTAGGGAATCATTACACAATCAGGTAATGATCAATGCGCGAGTTTTTTCCTTCCGCATATCCAGTAAAATCCATTGCTTTCAGTGCCTGTTACGACATAGTCCAGTTACATGGTTAATTTTTGGGTAGCTGTGCAATCAGACCATAAAATGATGCATTTGGTGGAATTCAGGAGTGCTTTCTTAAGAAAAATTGTACTGGGGGGAGATGGAGAAATCAACCTTCTGCTATCTGTTCATGCAAAAACATACCTGCAGTTTAACAGGGTTTAGATAAACAGATGAAAGGTGTTAATAGGGACATATTAATACTAGTTTAAAATTAACCCTTTATGGAGCAAATCAGCTTGTGTCATTAATCTGTGAAAAAAGATCTTAAACCTTTTTCAATACTACCCACGTTATACTAGATACCGTTTTAAAAAAACAGAAAGACTATTCTCACCTTTTTGAGCTTGAGATTTAAATTAGCTCACTAATCATCCTAAATCTCACTGAAGAGGAAGTGGAACTAGATTAATATCCTGTAAACCGCAAGAACTAAATTATCAATGTTAAATTCCTAATGCCTAGCAGAAATACCACAGGTTTCAGTTCAGCCATTTATTGCCAGGCACTGCTCAATTCTTCCAGTGAAAAGAAAGCATAAATTTATGTACTTGCAACAAAACATAAGCAGCGAAGCCATCTTCACAGCGAGATACATTTCTTTAAAAAGGTTACTGGCAAAGTAAGTTCCGCAATCTGCTTGGCCAAACCATCCAGTGCGAAGAAAATAAATTCAAATTGAATTGGTGCAAGAAGTTAGTTGTAAGAGGCAAAGCAGATTCGTTTAGAAAAGCTCATTTTTCAGTATTATTTTGTTTGCCAACTCCAAGTTCCAGTGAGCAAAATGGTTTTATACTTATTTTGGAGGCAGGGAGAAGCTGGTTTGTTAATCTGGCTATGTAATGCTTCCATATCCTTTCTGTTTCTTTCCTTTCTTTTTTTTTTAAATAATAATCAAGGAGCAGATGTATCATTTAGCAAGTTATCTGACTCAACTAAAAAAGCACTAGTAAATTCTCCCCCCCATTGGAAAGCTATATTATATTACATAGCTTCACGTACATAAAGTTGTATCGTGCAGAAATATGACCACTGACCAAAATTTTACTATGTTACGCGTTGAATAAAAGCAGACATGAAGTTAAACTGCAAGTCAGCCATTGTACAAATTGTCTCTCAAGATGTTCCAGCAACATTTCAATTAGAGCTTTAACTCCTTAAGAGATACACAACCTACGATATATAGCCATTGCGCAACTCAATTAAAACTCAGACAGAAAAAGAAAGATGTCTTGTTTGTGAAGAAACTGCCATCTGTCCATTAGCTTTTATCGCATTTCAGACTATCAGAAAGCGAGTAAAGGTGGTGGTGGTGAAATTATTTTCCACTAGCATCCAATTAGTTTCCTATGACCTTGAACACTAATGAAATGCTTTTCATTAAATGACAGCTAAGAGCACACAGAGTGAAAAAATCAGTCTGTTAAGAAATTTGGTCCTTGTATTCAGGACCTTGCATTTCCTTTAATAGATCTTATGTATCATGTTGCATGGAGCATGAGTTTTTTTAAAAAACCTCACCTGCCTATTATGAATCATTGCGATAAAAAGATTATTTTTTTTCCACACTGCACTAGGCAACTTTCTTTCCAGCCAAAGACAAGGAATTTAGTCAGAATCATAAAAAAATTGAACTATGAACTCTGGCACAGCCAAGAGTAGCAACTCAACTACTCCAGAGTGCTTAGAAAATAGGCTTTAGATTTTACACCAAGAAATTGGATTTATTGTAAATGCCACAGTCACATTGATAGACAGAGCACAGACTTCTGGTAACAAACAAACATACATTTTTGTAACTAAGCGTTTCTACTTGGTAAATAAATGCATTTTGCACAGCCTTCCTTTTAAATGTGCCTAAACTAACCTAAATAAGCAGACAGCATAGCAGAAAAGGGAAACTTATGTGAGTAACTGTTTCTTAAGCAGTATATTATTTTTACTATGTATATAATATTTTATATTATATACACACACATTTTCATCAACAGTTCAAATTATACCCGAATAAAAAAAAACAAAACCAAAACTGGCGCTCCTCCAATACATTTACCACCTTTCCCTCAGGCATAGTTAATCCAGGTATTTGTCAAGATAGAGGAATGACAGTTAAAAAGACTCCCCCCACAAGAAACAAGTTACACAAAGAATACTGTATCACTACAAATTTTTTATTCAGAAGCCCATCTTTAAAAAAAATCTCATTATGAACTTGTTTGGTCAAACTACAACACTTTCTAGCAGACATACAGTAAAAATGGCATGGCTCAGAATCGACCAGATCTTTCACGATCTCTTGACCGCCTCCTATCACGTTCACGTCCTCCTCCTCCTCCACCACCACCTCCACGACCACGATCTCTGGATCTAGACCGGCGTTCACGGGACCTCGACCTGGATCTATGCCTTCAAAGAAAGTTTGAACATTTTATTGTTTCATCACATTCAGCAATTTACTTGCAGTACCACACAGTAGAACACTTAAGGATGTAAGCAACGGGGGAGAAGACAGACAACATGGCATTAGAAGGATCGGTAAATTGGCACTCAGGCTGCGAAACCATGCATTTACAAACAGAACAAACTTAATACCGAGGAGCCAACACATACTGTTAAAAGACTCAACTGTTCACTGCCAGTCATCCATTATAACAGGTGTGCAAAACTTAAGGAAAGGCACGTAGAGGAACCAAATGCACTCTTACACAGCTGTTAAAGCAGCAACAGAAGGGGACACCTGCTTTTGCAGTTATGAACAGCTCTTAACAACACACAGCAAAAGCCTACAGCTGTTTGTAAGTCCACTCCTACTGGAGAACTGAATTGTAACTGCTAATTAATGCAGATGATTTCTTTTTTCCCCCCTTCTCTCCCCCACCCCCCCGCTTCTAGAAGCTATCAACATTTGAAAATAATCTTCCCTGCCTCTGAGGTCAATGACTTAAATTCAAGAAGAAAGCTAAAACCACCCAGAAGGTACTGCTAACACAGCTACTATGTATTTATAGCTTATATGGCACTTGCCAAGGAAGGGTGGTTTGAATGTTTTTAAGCATTTTAGAAAAGTCAATTTTATTTAGTTTATTTATTTACTGTTATTTTAACCAGTACAGTTTTAAATAGGTGTAGAAATTACAGCAGAACTAAAAAGCTCAGGGAGACAAATGCTACAAGTCTTAAGTCTGCAGAATATCCTTCCATGGTGAGATGTTTTGGGGTGGGAGTGTGTGTGGTGACAAATTTCACTATGACAGAGACACATACATAACTCTTGCATACCACTGAACTGTCCAGAATTACTAAATTAACCTATTATTCAAAAGTTCTGGTTTACCCTCCTTTTTTCTACTAGGAAAAAAAAACCCCAGCTTTGATGTATTTCATTCTGTGTAGAACTACTTTCAGGTCAGTCTAGTTTATACAATCTACCTGTGAAATCCCACTGACACAAGAACTGATTTTTTTATATCAAGCCTTACTGCTAACCTGTGACAGCTTTAGCTGCACAAAGAATTTAAATAGGGCCAAGAAAGACAAAACCAGATGGAGGATTCAGCTATTTTATTTATTTGCTTTACCACAGACTCAAATTGGGCTATGGGTAAAACAATCATATTCCAAAGCCAAATACATAAGTATGATCTTTCTTGCAGTAAAAGGTGATACCTTTTAATTAGCCTTACTAAGTCCGAGAGATCCAGATTCATAGAAGTGACCAAAGGGCTAATACAAGAGCATACTTTCTCTTTTTCATAAATCATTCAAACATCTTAAATATTAATTTAAACTTAAATGTAAGCTTTAATTGGGATATTTTAGGAAAGTATTTAGGCACAAATACATGTGCCTCAGCAACACAATCTACATTTTCCAAAGTTAAATTCATCCTCACAAATTCTAAGACACTGCCAATTAGAGACATTTATAGGAAAAACATGTTCACAATCCCAGGCTCCTTCTGTGATTGAAAGAAACCTACAAAATTGTGCTCTATATAAAAGGAAGCTCAACAATTTTATATGCCTATCCTAAATAGCAAGGTCCTAAAAGCAAGCAGATTGAATCCAGCTCAAAGTGAACCATCCACAAGACAGGTGTCATAGTAACAGCAATGGTATAAGCCTTTCTACAAGGTACCTTAATAAATAATTTAATATAAATATTTAATAAAATGTATTTCACAATCTTTTTTTTGCCATTAAGCAAAATTACTATTCCTTTGCCCTACTGAGAATTCCCATCAAGAAGGGTCACATTGTGAGGCTAGCGTTAATAAAAAGTGAGCTCAATACAGTGATCGCCCATTACTAACATTACGGAATGAATACGGGCTAGGAAAGTTAGCCATTAAGTGTTAAAACCAAATAAGGTTGGGTACTGAATATAATCTATAGATATGCTTGATTGTGCATAATGCTAAAAGTGGCCAATCTGATCCTGCCAAAATGCCCATTAGCCAAGTAGCCTGCTTCTAACAAAGGCCACGAGCAAATACATTTAGAAGACGCTAAAATAGAGAAGAGGCATAAAGCAATACTTCTCCCAACTAATGTCCGTCTGTAACAGTTTGCAGTTTGGAGATTTGAACCACAGGTAGGTCCTAAGTACTTAGTAACTCAGTGAATATTCTTCCCCTTGAACCCTGCCTTCTCTTAACAGCATCCACAGCACCACAGAGCAAGAAGCACCATATTTTTTTTTTTTTTTTAAAAGAAAGACCTATTCCTTTGTTCTAAACTGGCCACTCGCTAGCTTTACTTGATGCCCTTTCATTGGCTTGTATCAGAACTGCATTAGAAAAAACGAGAGGACTTAAGTTTAAAGGTTTGCCTTCAGAATTTTCAGCAACTGATCCTTAATTTACCTGGTTTAATCGTGTTTAAAAGCAAACTTACTTTTTACGACGACGCCCATACAACTCACGTCTTAACTCTCGAGAAATGGGCTTCAAATGCATAAAGTTGCAGAAACCTCCTCGTGTACACTCTCTGAAACAGAATTCAAGAGACACAGTTGAAACTCCAAGGTCTACACTGTATCTGTTTGCCCTAAGCCCTAGTAGACCTCTAGCCATCTAAAAGTTAATCACCTCTAACGTTAAAACCAGTAAATTGCAAGCATCATTCACCAACACCGACTCACTCCTAGATCAAAATCCTGAAGAGATGGCAAGAGTCACGAGGCTGATGGCAGGTCCTCCATATTAACATTACCTGAAGTGGCTTTCTTCCTACACTAAGCTACACAAAAGCCACACCCAAGCGACCACCCTGTCTGTGCAAGCATTTTAAAGATACCGTCATAGCCAAACAGGAAGCCACTTTTTACCCCATTTCATATTGACGGCAACAGGCCTCTCTGAAGTCAGTCACAGGTGAAAGCTCAGCATGAATGGGCTGTCCATTAAACCAGCGATTGTTCAGGTCAATCACAGCCTTTTCCGCATCTTCTTCACGGCGAAACTAAAAGCAAAATTAACATTTCCTCATGTTATAGAGAAGCAACAGAAGTAGATCGAAGATTACTGTCAAATCAGTCGTGTGCTATCTGAGGCTTAGGACTAGCAATCAAACTAGAAGTGACTTCAGAGTTCCTGGGACAGTCCATCAAATCAAGGGTAAAGATGCTAGCTTCTCATTAATCAGGACTCAGAGCTAATCAAAACATTGATAATTCCTCTCAATTATGTTATATTTGGTCTTTCAAATTTTGTGGCTTGTATTAAAAGACACAATAGAAGATACTGTGTTTTCTTAGTACAACTTTAAACAACAAGAATGCTTAGGAGTACTTTCTAGAACACTAATGCTCCAAATGTAATGGATTTTTTCCCAAACATTTAAGAGAAATCTTCATGAGAACTGAAGCTCTCATTCATTTAAATTAGAATTTACAAGAATCTGATCCTGTTTACAATGAATGTAAAACTTAAATTTGAAATTCCTTTTCACCGCTAACCACTTGCAAATTTTTAAAAACAACTTTTATTTCTGATTATGACCTACACAGCTGAGAATTTTAGGCATGAAAATACTTTCCAGTTAAGGGAATGTACAGTAAAAATATTCAAACAAACTCTCTCACACCTCCCCAACACTGTGTAGACACAATAAGATTTCTGCAGGTGACAACTTTGTACTCATTATTCAAGAGATACCAATGACTTTTAAGAGCTAAACCTAAGTGCTCCAGTTTGCACCTTACACCACCCAGCTACTGCCAAATGTAACGGTTACAAAATGTTTTGTTCAACTGGGAAGTTAGAAAATAAATGCACCTGTTGAAAATGAACACACCTGTTGCGAATAAACCTCTGCTCATAACAAAGTACTTAAAAGGCAGTGTGATGGGAAGACAGACCCCACATTAATCCTGGCAAACTAAACAGTGCAGCAGTGGTGACTATTTATAACAATGTAAAAAAGCGTTAACATTTATGAAAATGACACAGATTTTGACTATTGAGAAAGCTTCTCATCATCTCTTAATTTCTTTCAGATTCCATGCACATTTTCACTCTTTCTACTTTATATTGTGAAGTTGGAGAGGAGCTGGAGAGTCACTCTCACAAAATCTACAAGCATACAGTAGCTTTTAAAATTGTAAATCAGCAAATACCACCCCTATTGATTACACAAACATGTGTCTCTATCCTACCTTTACATATACATTTCCAACTAGATGATCTCCAAGGTTATCACAAACGTTCATCTCCTCAACTTCACCATATTTTTCTTCCATTTCTGTGAAGACCTCCTAAGCACAAAGCAACCAATTACAAGTTTGCAGCACATTACTCATAAGTACAGAAGTATTGCGTTTAGCTGTTAGTAAGTACAAAAGAAGGCCTTCCTTAAAAAAACCAAACCAAAACCACCTTTTTTTACATTTCTGATTTTAAAATTAGTACTTGCTTGGCCTGTACTGTGTCCATCTGCAAGTACAGCACTAACAGGATACAATAAAAAGCTACGGAAAACACTATGCATACAGTATTTACAGGATACATAAGATGCAGTGAAAACACTACATATAAGCCTTAATGCTATAGTTTTACTTAGTTTGCTTCTATACAAATAATTAAGTATATTTTAAATTCACAGGAAAGAAGGGGATTATTGAATCAAAATCCTACATCGCTTAAGTTGCTGATCTTTAAACAAAGTCTATTATAAACAGTAAAGTTAAAGCCAAACTAACCAAAGGTTATACCAGGAAATATTTAGCACTGAAAGTTGTAAGTTGTATACGAACACCTGAGGAAACAAGCGCTTTTCTCTGAATCCATCTAACTCATTTGTGTCGACAAATCCACAAACACTTTAATGCATTTTTACATCTTTTACATACCTCAAAGAATTCATCATAATGTTCCTGCATCTCAACATCGCTTACAGCACCTGTAAAAAAAAAAAAATCAAGAGTCATATCGATTAGAGCCTATAAATAAGGAAGAAGAGATTTTGATCATACTACAAAACAATCTAGAGAGGCCATCTGGAGCATAAAAGACACCATATAGCATAGAGCTAACTAATAGGAATATTAAAAATAAGTATGTGTGAAGAGCTTTGAGTCCCCAAAGTATATGTCAAAACATTACATTGACATGATCAAATCAAAACAAGTTTTAATCGGAGCCAAACTTGTATGCCACAAATTTAAAGGAAGGGGAAAGGAATTACTTTGAAATCACTTAAATTTAATGTACAGTCCCACCCTCTATCTACCAACAATTTTACCTAAACAGAAGGCAAGTGCTTTGTTACATTTGCATACTTTAAAGCGTGATTACAATTTAGTGTTCCTCTTCCTAAAGGCAGAATTTCATTTTAACATGTCCACCTCTCCAGCATATACACTAGAATTTCAGAGTTCACAATGTAACATAGCCCCGAATTTTTTTTTTAATTTGCTCAGAATAGTTACTGAAATGACACACTTTTCTCAGTGCCCTCAAAGAAGGGTACCATAATGCTTTGCAATAGAGAGCAATTTTTTAGTTTAATTTTGAGTATCACTTAATTTTTCTGTAGTCCTGCAGAACACCTTTTAGTGCAAGACAAGCCAGCCATATATTCAGGTTAGATTATTTTCATGCTCCAAGCTGGACTTTACAAGTGAGCGCTGCTTGCCTGCTGCTATAAAAAACAACATAAGTTTGGCTGATTTTTCAAAGCATTAAGAATATAAAAATCAATTTCATTTGTTTCTTCCAGTCTACAGATTTTAAACTACATTAAGCTGTATACATTAAAGCCTAATGTATTAGCTCTTCAGCAGTTAAGTGGTTTATTAAGATCAAGCGGAGCAGTTTTAAAATCAACCCTGCATTTTAAGCTAGAAAAATATTCTAGCCTTTAAATTACAAACACTACTGGTTTAGTTTACAGAACGTGAAAGACAAGAAACTGAGCCAACAAAGCTGAGTTTGTTCACTTCAGGCTGCTATGAAAGAAAGAGATGCTTTGGGCTCAGTCATTTTTGGCCAGTATTACCATTTGGACAGACTTTACATTTTTCTTCAAAGGCTCTAATATTAACCAGCCACACTCTCTGGAACTGTAACTACTTTTCTTCCACCCAGCTCACCTCCTGAAGAAGGCTAAGGGGCATTTGTTATATAGTTTAGGCTAACAATGTTTCTGCAGTTGAAACATGCTTGCTTTTAAGAACTTTCTTCTTCCCCACTGCTTCCCCACAGTTACATAGCAAATTAAGGAATATCAAACATTAAACCAGTATTTCTAGACAGTTTAATACTTAACTATATTCCCAAGGTTCTGCCAACACCACTGATAACGGCTTACTAATACCTAAGGGTTTTTTTTTTGTTTTGTTTAAAAGATATCAGGCAGGGGCTCTGTGAGCCACACTGGGAGTAACTACTTTTTACCAGATGGACAAGTGCTAAAAACTTGTAAGGAGATTCCATTGTCAAATTAGGAGATGATAAGCAACAGTTAGTTAACGACTACTTGAATGTCCTTCTAAAGTGGGAAGCATACATATGCACAGGCT
Source organism: Aptenodytes patagonicus (assembly GCF_965638725.1). Lineage (NCBI taxonomy): Eukaryota > Metazoa > Chordata > Aves > Sphenisciformes > Spheniscidae > Aptenodytes > Aptenodytes patagonicus. The sequence goes on from NC_134949.1 coordinate 127,278,291, forward strand.
TTACAAACATTCATATTCCAGGGCTACCGGTATCTGAACCTTGAGAAGCCCAATTACTAATTAAAATACTCAGGAAAACTACTGCTGTTCAAAACTAAGGTTAATCCTCTACGACGGCAATAGAAAGGAAGACAGTTAAGCAACAACAACAAAGCATTAAACAGCTACCCAAGTTATCCATTTAAAATACATGCAATACTTAAGTAGGGACAAATATCAAAAAACCAGGGAGCCAGGAGTTTCAGCAAACCTACTGGTAACAGAGCTCCAGCTCTACCACAGGAGGTACAGCTGGGCTCTGTTAAATAGCTACCCGCTTGTCAAGACAAACTAGAGTTGGATACCAGCATTTAGAACGCTAGAGAATCTATTCAAGACTCTTGGAGCCGTACAGTCTAAACGGCTCCGCAGACCAAACTGCTGTAACTCTGTGCAAATTAGTTACCAGCGCATTGAGAGTTTAGGGACAGAGTGGAAACACCCAACTGTGCTTTTTTTGGTTTACTGAAACAGCATTAACTACTAAGCATCTGCAACAAGAAAGCCTACAAACCAATAGAACTCTTTAAGCATCTAGACAAACTTACATAGCTCATTATGTATCTAGCTTGATTGTGTGACAAAAAACTCAAATTACTTAATTGGGCCATTATTACTTTTAGAAGCAGAAGAGACAGTGTTGACTTTTAAGTTAGTGGCTGATTTCACAAAGCATGTCTAATCAAATGCTGGTAACTAATCTGAACTAGTCTATGATCCAACAGTCAAAAAAAGGAATAGCCAAACAAAGCTTTATTACCACACAGTCAATATTCACTTCACCAAGAAATATTAGTCAGAAACACCGATCCTTTTTGGTCCTAAAACTTTTTTTTTTTTAAATTTTATTCTAATGTTGATGATTCAATCACAATGATATATCAGTAATCGCCGATCAACAATCCTGGTCATTTAACTTCTGCCAGTCTCACAGTAGGTGTGTTTTCTTATGCCCATTCCTACCTCATGAGGAGTCATTAAATTAGTCCATGACCATACCCAAATGCCTTCCCCTCCTCAAAAGTACTTTTAAAGATATGTTTTCCTAGGTAAATATGCAACTTGGTTTTGGAATTTGAATTTTCAAAGCATGGAAGGAATTTTAAGCATGCACCTATCCAAAAAGGACAGCTGCCAGAAGGGAAGCGTTTGTCAGTCAAAGTGTATTCTTCCAGAGTAGACTCTAAATGGAAGCTGCATTAACCTAGGACAAATTTCTGCATGCAGTCTGAAAACTTTCAAGTTCTCTTAACATTTACGGAGCAGGAAATTTGTTCTGGATGAAGTCAACGTGTCATTGTCCTGCTCTTTTAGACAGTGGAACCTAAGGGATAGCACAAGACATACAGAAAAGCATTCCTAGGATGCAGGCAACTGGCAGGGAGAAAGGGGGAGGGAAGAAAGCAGTGCAACCAGGACTGCTTTACAGGGGAAGTACAATTTCAACCCTTTTTGATTTAATATATGGTATTCAGATTCCCCTCCTAGTTTTGGGAGTAGGGAGGAAGGTGAATGGGAGAAAAAAGTTTTTTGGTTTGGTTTTTTTGTGTGTGTTTGTTTTGGACACATTTAATGAAACGTGGTCAGTTTGATCTGTTAAACTAAAATGGTAGACCAGCTTAAGTCGACACTGAGCTCTGACAATCAAGCCCAGGGAACCAGTGAAGGAACTTGTATGAACTTACAGCGCAAACCGTCAGCAGACTGGGAAGAGTTTTGAGGGTTACGGTAAATGTTCAAGAGGGCAATGGTCTGAAATACAAAACGCAACAACTTTATATTATGGAAAATAATTTTAACAAGAAACCGGTTTCCTTTAGGGTCGCTTTAGCCGAGTCTGTGCTGAAAGAGAGGTGGTTATTCTCTCCCAAGAAGGAGAACTTTCACTTAGCTGGTGACCTTTCTGAATCAGCCTAACACTGTAAAGTAATAGAGACCTCATGATACTCCATTATTGTATTTTTTGTTTTATTCACCAATATTACTATAGAGGGGTTTTGCATGATTTCAGGCAGATATGTAATAGATGGCATCCAAACACAGTATTCCAATTACAAGCGTAATAATTTGTTTGAATTTGGTTTTACTGAATGGTTTCTTAGTAGCAAAACCCCAGGAAAGGAAGTAATACAATAATTACAGCGTAACATGAAATCTCCATTTTCCTAAAAAAGTTAAGATGAAAGAAAACCCACAGTTTTGGGAAACTTACCGTACATCACATATACACCTATTTTTGTTTGTTTTTGTTTTTTTTTTTTTTTTGTTAAATCAAGAATTTGAGAAATGTCTGCAGTTTAACCCTTTAAGAAGAATGCAGTTACTAAGCAATCAAGTTTCACTTTGCAGTGCAAAAGAGAATCTGCATCAAGTCCAATTTATGCAGTCAGTTCTGCATTCTGAATTGCATACATTTGACAAGTTCTTGATCTATGCGCAAGAAGAGTTCCGTCACTTGTCCTGTTTGCAACAGCTTTATGTCAGCAGCTCAGAAGCCAACATTATTTTCTCATAATTAGGAGTGGGCTCTTTAACACCATTCTTTAAAAAAATTTCTCCAACTGTGGGACTTACAGTGTGAGCCGTCAGCCGTCTGTGCACTGTTTTGGGGGTTACGATAGATGTTTTGAATCAAGATGGTCTGCGGGGAAAAAAAATAAAAAGGGGAATTCTACTGGCTGCTGTGCATATAATAGACAATTGCAAAGAGACAACTTGTTTGCAAACAGCTAAAAGTAATATTTTACTCTTAAGACTTCCTTTTGTATTTGCAGAATATCTTCCAAAATTGCATCCAGACCATCATATTATGAAAACAGTTTTAATTAACCACCAAGAAAGAGCTGCATTTGTCTCAACAGCTATCCTCAATATGGGAGTTGTGAGGCACAGTAACCTAAAGCGTCAAACTACATGACATTAGGGAGATGCCTAGCTTTCGAGACCAGATTCATTATTGTAACTCTAGGGGGAAAAAAAAAAAATAGTGTTATGTGCACAGCATATAATACATCATGCCACAGAGTCTAAAATGTTACACCAGACAGTAAGGTTTTTAGGCAAGAGCTACGTCTCGTTTTGTGCATCAGGAATTTCTTGGTGGAATTTCTGTTTAAATAATATAATAGCATCATGGGTTCACATGTTTCCGATCCTTCAAATAAGGACAATATCCTTTTAGCCCTTCTGCTTTTTACTTGAAGAATTAGCCCAGGCAGACTTGAAACCTTACATTTGTACCGTTCTTCTTAAAATCAAGTTGTCTGAAAAAACAAACCATGTTTAAGTTAGTAAACTAATATTACAAAAAAATTCCAAACGTCCATATCACTGTAAGCAGCTCAAAAATTGAAATTTGATTACTTAAAACACAAGCTCGATGTTAGTTAGTATGAATCGCAATCCCCAAATAATTTTAGCTTACACATTATTATTAGTCATAGTAAGAATTCAGAGCTTAAAGAAGTCACAGGACCAGCAATGTCATACCTACATATGCTGCCCACTTAACACATAAAAAAAATCTGTAACATCACATTTAAAAATCACACACTTGTTTTACAACGGGTACGGTCATACCAACCAAAGCTTTGTGCTCCCGTGGCCCAGGTTTAAAATAACTATGTTTTAGCCTACAATTGGAGAGAGCCAGAAACATGCATATAGTTACAGTGTTTCTGCTGATTGGTGGTAATTTGATCACCCTGGATCGCACGACCTTTCCTAACACAGCTCTTCTATAAAGTAGCTGCACCAGCAATAGCAACGCAAGATAAAAATACTGTGCCGGTAACTTCCCGTTAGTAAGGTACCTGTTCTTCTATTTTCTATCACAGCTGATTATCAACCCGCATACAAGTAAAGATTTCTGTAGCAAACCCTACGCACCTGCCAGGTACACTGGAGATGTTACAATACAGCCCGTCTGGCAGGTGCAATGCTGTAGTGGTCCCAGGCACCACGGGATGACTCTGACACGCCCCGCTGACCCACTTCACCTGGCACTGCTAACTGCAGGTTCTAAGGCAAAGCTAAAGACTGCGCTGACAGAGGAAACCGTTGTTGCACACAGAGGTTTTTTTATTAAAAAAGATGTCGTTCGGGGTTTGGGTTTGTTTTTTTTTTTTTAACTTAAAGACAACTAGTGTGGAAGTTGTCTAATTTAGAAATATTTTCTAGCAGCCAATGACCTAAATTCAGGTCTCTAAATAACCAATCACATTTCAGCGCGCTCTCCATGTAGGTCAGCAACATGGAATAGTTTTGAAAACAGACAGCATTCTTTTTGAGAGACAATATTACATTAAAAATTATTAAATTCCCAGAAGTGGAAAACTGTTTTTGCAGATGAAGTACCAGCAGCGGTCCCCATCGATCAGTAACCTAGGCAGCCCCCCCTAGAACTACCCCGCCCACCCACGCACTCACAAAGTTTAACTTCATGAGCACCATCGCTCTGGACCCCAGCCACGTGGATAGCACTTGCCTCCCTAATTCTCCCCAAACCAACACCAGTCCACCAGTCTAACCAATCCTGCTCCAGGTCAGCTAAAATGAACTTGCAGAGGACTCCGCTGCTATGTAAACTTTACCTTTGTAGGTAAAACTGCTGATAATGCAACAACTTTCATAGGCACCACTTACCATATACGATACTCCCAAAGAAATCTATTTACCTGTATACCTTGACAATCAGCAGTGATAGAAAAAGGCAAAGCATACAGTTTGCCAGGAATGTAATTTCTGAAAACTATAGCACTCATAATAATAAAAACCCTATCACCCACTGCACCTTTTTTTTTTTTTGGCAGACATGCAGTCACACATCATGTCTCTAACAATATTCACATAGCCAAAGATTAAATAATCTGTCATCAAATGACATATACACCCTCAGCAACCAGGCAAGTTGTTTTCAAGAAACACTTCTTTCACATTCAAAGCAAGTACTTAAGTTACTCTCGAAACTTAAGGGCCTGGATCAGAGAGCAAATATAACGACAGAAGAGTCGCTTTTATTTATTAATTACTTCTATTATATGCATAAAGGACTTAAGTTGACACCTTTGAGATAGGCAGAACATGCTGCCATTGTTTGTGATTAAAAAAACCTGGGATGGTTTAAGTGCCTAAACACCACTGAGAAGGCACACTCACCTGAAAGTTAGCACTGGTTGGTCTCTACTACAGGCAAGCTTACAACAGCATCGCTTCCTGCAGCCATTAAGGGTGACAGGAGATAATTAGAAATGCTGGGAGAAGTAAATGGAATACCCCCAAAAAAGCAAAAACCCATATAAACTGGGGCCAAAAGTGAACTAGTTAATCTGGAGCTCGGTAATTATTCACTTGTATCTGAGAATCTACGTTTTAAAGAAGCAAGAATATACTTCCACAAGAAAGAGAAAACAAAAGGAAAACAAACCTGGCTAAATGTTGGTTTGTTGTGCAACCGAGAACATCTGTCTCCATGACGACAAGCTCCAATTTTGAAATAAAATGAACAGTTGACTCTGCAAGTAAAAAAAACCAAAGTAGTTACGTATTGGAATAGAAAGACATTAACATGCAATTCCTCTAAAACATATGCCATAAATGCCTTTATCTTGATGTGGAGAAGTAACATAAGAAAAAAAAAAATCAAAACAGCATAGGAAAGCATTACAGCAAACCTGCTCACATTCATTCCTCTTTACCCCTAATTTACAGGGAGTCATCTAATCAACTTCACCTGCTACTCAAACCCAAAGTGCATTCATGACACCACCAGGGCCAGAAGCCATCACTACTGTTTTACCCTTCCAGTTCTCCGCTCTTGGCTTTGTATCGGTTTCACTGGGTGATGGGATGGGAAATAATGTGAAAAACAGTGAAAAGTTACACTGTGAGCTATACGGTTGTGTCTTAGTTCATGCAACCCCCTAGTCTAGGCAATATAACCTGCTTTAAAGCTGACACAGCTGCACCTACCTAATGTTTTATAAACCACCTGTTTAGTCATACTCTAAGGGTAACTCAGACTGCTGCCAACACAGTATTTGAAATAATTCAGGTAAGAGAAAAAATCATGTTACAGAGAGAATACACATAAGCAAAATAAATTCATTTAATTAAGCCATTTCCATGAGTGTAATTAATAATTTTAAAAGGAAGCATTAGTATTTTTTTTAAACCATAAGCTTTTCTTGAATTAACTGTCATCTAACAACACCTTCAAAACTATGCTGGTTTAGGAACACCAGTAAAACTCTCACATATAAGTGTAATTCACACAGAATGATGAAAGAAAACCATAAGGAGTTTAGTTACCTTGACTGGGAAAACTGAACGCAAAATTCTGAAGGGCGAGAAAACTATTATGGGCTATATATGTGTAAGTGAAATATAAGAATTCTCCTGGAAGAAAGATTATCACTCCCACGTTCACAGTTAACACCAATTCTTTCCACAATCCTGTGTAACCAACATCAACTCAAGGAAGGGAGAAATATTAAAGTACTAAAGCATATCTGATCTCTAGCAAAACATTCTACTGTAAAATTGTAACATGCTTACTCTTCATTACGTTTTTGAAAATATATACTTAGCATTACAGTATACTTACTGTCTTTTCTGAACTCTACCCTGAAACAAAAAAAAGTACCTAACTATAAAATTTCCAATAGCGCCTCCAATTTCAACACTCTCTGGAGAGTTCTGCTTGCTTTTTGAATAGCAAATAAGACCAGTACGGGAATTTGACGCCCGCTGTACCGGCGTGCACCAACGCTGTTAAACCGTGATGCATTATATCAGAAAGGATGCTACGGTAACAGAGCTCAAGGGAGGCTGCCGATACTGCTTTTCCCACAGACGAGCGAATTGGAACCGGCACGTAGCACTACAAAGTAGAAGGAAAACGGGAGCCTCACGGCCAGAGGCTGGCAAGGGTAATTTTAGTCCAGTAGCACATCGACGCCCCCTCTCATTTTTACGAGTGGAAAAACACGTTGGTTTGGTCAGGCCGACGGTGACCAAATTTTCGTTAGGAGGGTTTTGTAAGCATGCTTCCAACAACCGGAGAAACTAGAGGCGTTCCCGGCGCGTGGAAGGCCGCAGGCAGAAGCCTGAGGATCGGGATGCAGCAGTCGGGGAAATCCTCCGCACCCTGGGGAGGGGGGAGAAATAACCAGTCGCTGTCCTGGCGGCAGAGCGGAAGCTCTCGGGCCGCTGCGAGGCGCAGAGACGCGAACAAAAGGGGAAGAAGAGGCCCTTTCTGGCGGGAGGCGGCGGGAAGCCCGGCACCCAGCGGCCCCGACCGCTCCCGCCCGCCGCCAGAAAAGCGCAGCCGCCGGGGGGAGGGCGGGGGACGGCAACGCGCCACGAGGCGCGGGCACACCCGCATGGCGGCCGGGGGGGGGGGGGGGAGGGGGGGAGGAGGAGGAGGAGGAGGAGGAAGTCCCCGAGGAGAACAGACCCAGCCCGGCCCGGGAGGGGAGAGGGAAGCGCATGGGCGGGGCCGGCGGCGCGCGGCGCGGGCACGCGCAGGCCCCACGCGGCGAGAGGCGCGCGCGCGCGCCCCCTCCCTCCCCCCCCCGTCCCTGGCGGCGCGCGCACGCGCGCTCCAGCGAGGGGGGGAGGGGAGGAGGGCCGCCGCCGCCGCGCCGCGGGCCTGGGGGAGGCGGGGGAGGGGGCGGGGGAGCGCGCCCGCCTCGCTTCCTCTTACCCCCGCGGCCGCGCGCCGCCACGTTCCAGCGCGCGGCGGTGGCGGGGAACTCCCGGGCGCGCGCCCCGGTCCCGGGGGTGCCGCAGGCCCCCGAGGCGGGAGCGGAAGAAACGGGCCGGGTCCCCTCGCGGGGGAGGGGGGGGGGGGGGGGGGGGGAAGGGCTGACCGCCACGATCGGTACAGGCCGCCCAGGCGGGCGCCGCTCGTCCCCGCGCCCCGCGGAACCCGCCACCAGCCTCCGGCCTCCCTCGAGCTCCCCCCCCCCGGGGCGCCGAAGCCGCGGGAACGGCGCGGGAAGGGGGGATGGGCCACTCACTTGTCCTTCTCTGTTCCGAAGATGGAGGCCAGATACTCCGCCATCTCCCACCGCCCGCCCGCCCGCCGGACAGCCCGGCGCCGACCGCGCACGTCACAGCCGCCGCGCCGGAAACACTTCTACCGAGCCCCGCGGGCGGGGGGATGGGGCACGGCTCGCTGCGCGTGCGCGCGGGGCCGCCGGCCCCTCATTGGGGGAGCGGCGTGGGCCTCTCCTCCCCTCCCCCTCCGGCGGCGCGGCGCGGGCGGGGCGCGCGGGTCCCGCTCGCGCCACGCGGTGCCGCTACCGCGCGTGCGCGGCGGGGCCGCCGCGCCGCGGCGGAGAGGGCTCGGCCGCGGCGGGGAGCTGCCCGCCCGCCCGGCCGCCCCCCCGGGCCGGTGTCCGGCGGCCGCCGGGGCTAGAGCCCTGCCTTCGGCGGAGCAGAGGGAAGAGCGGTGCTCCTTAGCGCGGGAGTCCGGGAGGTGGCGCTTTGGGGAGGGGCGGCAGCTGCCCACCGGGGACTGAGCGGCCTGTGGCGGGATGGAGACCGCCCTGCGGGAACCGGGGGCCGCTCTTGCGCCCGCGGAGACCGGCATGTATCTCGTCGGGAGCGTTGCATCGGTCGTAAGGCACGTTGTGCTCTCCCAGCGGCTCGGCCGGGGGAATTCCTGCCGTGTGCTGTGCCTCCGTGTCCGGATGCGCGCCCAGATTCCCGAATTACACCCTCCTCCCGCTCTGCAGTTTTGTGTGGCCATCGGGGTGTTGTACCCAAACTTCTGAAGCAAGCGGAACGTTGCCGGAGTAAGCTCGGAGCAGAAGGAGGAGGTCACCCGGTGGTTCGAGGAAATTGGGAAGCCTCTGGGGGCATGTCGAAGCACGTGGCTAAAGTGCGTGACGACTCAAAAGTCTTGGGGGAGAAAAAAATGACTGAAGGCAGATGTGACAGAAGGGCGTGCTGGGGCACAGCCGTTAGCAGAGGTCTGTGTGACTGTAGAGAAGATAAGGATGCTGCTTGGAAGCGAAAGGGTCTTCCTGCAATTAGTCATCGGTACAAAGGGCGCTGACGAGAAATCCGAACTAGGGCTTTGTTACCGTGCCTTCGAGTGCTGGAATAAAGCGATTGCTCAAAGGCAGGAAGGTGCGGGTTCTGAAGGAGTTTAACTAGAAGTTGGATGAGCTGCAAAGAAAAACACGCATTTCAGTTAAAAGCGGAGTGGAGGGTAGGACCAAATTCTTTCTGGTCATTCTGGGAAGTTTCATGGAATTATGGGCCAAAAGCTGCAAATTTGAACCAAGCGAACTGAAATTTTTGAACGAAATTTTCAATTTCAAGTGAAATTGAAATACGGAAGACTCTTGACACTATACAGCCTGATCAGCATTTGCAACAAAAGTGGGTTTCCGTTGCAGGAAAGCGAACTTACTTATTTTGTTGATGCAGAAAATAAAGACCGAGCACTTGGGTGTGTTACAAGTAAAATTGGTCTCTTGGATATTTCAGAATTCCCTGAAACATTTACCAACGCGCTTTATTTCACATGGCGTTCACAGCCCCGGTTGTAGTCAATAGGATTATTCGCAAGCAGAAGGGCTCACCGCGTTGTGCCCTAGCACAGTGCAGTTGAAACTTCACAGCAGGTCCGGTTCTGAGGAAGTAAGCCGAATGTTTTTCTGTCTGACTCCAAAAGATTTTCAAAATGCATCTACTTTAAAAATGCAACAGTAATTTTAGTAACGTTTCACTACTTTGACAATAGTTACACCCAGTGAAGGGAGTCCAGTAGCTTCCTATGTCACGTCCTGGAGTTCCTCAGTTGGTTTGAACTGATCCAAAGATGACGTGACCCATCACAGGACAAGGACAGTCCTCTTGGCAGCGCTGTACGTCCCGCCATGTTCTTTCCGTACGTACTCTTTTGGGATGTAAAGCTCGCCTGCTCTCCGCTGCTCCTTACTGAGATGACAAAAGCTTTCTGCTAGGACTTCTGCCATGTACAGACAGATTAACTTCCATTTGCTCCTTCCTCCTGCGCCCCCCGACTTCCCTTCAAATTCACAGTTGTGATCCAGGTGCTGGAGGCAGAAATCCCTGGCAAAGTCTGAGAAGATCTTGTTACCAGAGAATCAGGCACTGCTGCTTAGCTTTGCCTTGCAGCGTACGTGCCCAATAAGGTTTGTGTGTTAGAGGATGTACTTCCTTTGCCTCAGTTGCTCGCTGTTGGTCTGCTTCCCACGTAGGCTTATGTCGTGGTTTAACCCCAGCCGGCAACTAAGCACCACACAGCCGCTCGCTCGCTCGCTCGCTCCCCCCCGTGGGATGGGGGAGAGAATTGGAAGGGTAACAGTGAGAAAACTGGTGGGTTGAGATAAAGGCAGTTTAATAGGCAAAGCAAAAGCCGCGCACACAAGCAAAGCAAACCAAGGAATTCATTCACTCCTTCCCATGGGCAGGCAGGTGTTCAGCCATCTCCAGGAAAGCAGGGCTCCAACACGCGTAACGGTCACTTGGGAACACAAAATGCCGTAACTCCGAACATCTCCCCTTCCTCCTTCTTCCCTCAGCTTTATATGCTGAGCATGACATCACATGGTGTGGAATATCCCTTTGGCCAGTTGGGGTCAGCTGTCCCAGCCGTGTCCCCTCCCAACTGCTTGTGCACCCCCAGCCTACTCGCTGGTGGGGCGGTGTGAGAAGCAGAAAAGGCCTTGACGCTGTGTAAGCGCTGCTCAGCAACAACTGAAACATCCCTGTATTAACGACACTTTTCAGCACAAATCCAAAACACAGCCCCCTACGAGCTACTATGAAGAAAATTAACTCTATCCCAGCCAAAACCGGCACAGCTTGCCACTGCAGTTTAAACTCACTAAACCAGCAGAAGCCAAACCCTGCAAATAAAAGCGATTTCCTGCTCATGTAGTGAACTGAACTGGGTTACTGAGCAGTTCAATGAGTGCCAGGGCTAGCACGAGGGAAGATCGGGACTGCTGCAGCTGTAGCTTGGAGTGAGGGTGATGAAGGAGTGGGACAGCCCCTTCCGATAGCAGGTACTGCTAGATCAGCTCAGTCACCTGGTGGGAACCTGCTGTGAGTCTTGACCTAGCCCACGTTGTTAAGGGAACTACAACTGCAGTGTCCTGCAATGAGCTCTGACAAAGTAGAAGTTCCTGGTGATTTTCATTCATCACTGAAAGCAGCCTGTAATGTGTGTTCACAGAGTATATGCTTTACATAATAAGCAGAGCAAAATTGCATTGATTTTTGCTTTAGTGTTTTTGTCAAAGCCTTCGGCTAAAATACGGTGAAATACATTTTTCCTGAGGAATTAAAATCTGTTTTCACTATTTGAAATGCACTGGGTTCTCACTCCTGAACTTGTAAAGACTCCATTCACTTTAGATTTCCCTTTGCTCTAGCTTGCGGTGCGTGGTGTACTGCTGAGAGCAAGAAATGTTTTCCAGAGCGTGGCTTTAACTTAGACACTCTGTAAGTCAGTTGTCGTGCTGAAGTCTGCTGACCCTGGGATCCGTGTTTCACAGACAAGTAACTTGACCTGGACATGCTATTAGAAAACAAAACAAAACAGCTGCTCCCAATGTTGGAAATACGCCTTTGTACGTGACAAGCAGATATCTTATGATGCCTCCAGCAAAAGTAGATGCCTAAAATAACTCTTTAGGAGTACAAGCTGAAAGAGAAAATTGCATGGAGTTCTGCTTTGTGGCTTGTGGAATCGGTACGGCGCTGGCAGTGGTTGGCTGGGTAGAGTGCTTGACTAGTATCTTTTCTCAGTTTTGTGAGACTAGTCCTAGAGTCAGGACTACGCCTTACAGGTCATGGAACTATTGAAAAATAAACCCACTCGTATCTTGCTCTTCATTTTCTCAGCAGTCCTCTGTACCAGGGGTGCCCCTTACACTGGTGACAGCGGAGTCCGTCCCCACCAGAACTTTATAACCCTCTGCCTCTTTCGGCGTCCCATTTCCCTCCTGTGCTCAGCCTGGCCGTGCACATGCCAACAAGACTGGCACCGCGACACACCAGAGCAGGAGGGTGCTGCGCCTGCACAGCACCCGTGGCAGGGGAAGGGTGTCTGTGCTTTGCATAGCAATAGCGGCCAGTCTTTTCATGTTTCTTCCTTCTATAGGTATCTAAGAATGAATCAAGAAATGAAACAAAATGTCTTTTTGTGTGTGATTTCATGAGACGTCAATGAGCTTGTAATGAATCCAGTGTCAAAGAGCCAGAATTTCATCTCCATTAGAGGTGTTAGCAGTATTGCAACTGATTATCTGAGAAGGGGGGTGTCTTCCCCTTGTGTCAATGTAGCCGAACCATTGTTGGAAGAAAGAGATGCTGCAGTACATCTGCCTGACGGAAGGGCAGCGGTGTGGACAGAGCCTACGGACGCTGCAGGCAACATCGTGTGGACGTGTCACAGTGAGGATAAAAGGCTCCTTCTTAGCAACCGTATTACTCGGCTTCCTCAAGTGGCTTCACCTGGCGTACAGGGCCACACTTAGAAGAAAGAAGGGGACCTGGGACTGAAACTAGGGAGTGTGAGAAGAGAGGGAGAGGGAGGAAGACCCTTTGAAGTTAATGTTGACAGCACAGCTAGAAAGGTGGGATGGAAGACAGGAGCCAGCAAAGTAAAGGGAACATGAAGGAAAGGGTCTCCAGAGAAAAGCAGGAATCAAAGGCAGAAGTCCGTGTAACTACTCATTATTGCATATTTTATTTTGCCCAAATCTAAATGAGGACATTTGAAGGACTCGGGAGAGGGAAGCACAGCTTGGATGTGTTCCCTGGCTTTCCACATACTTTCCACTGCTACGGGGTTGTTCAGGTTAGTGACTTACTGCAGGTTACTCCCCGCCCCCAACTTGCTTAGACCTAAGGGGTTAAATGCTGCCACAAACCCCCTTCTGTTTTGGTCTGCCTTCTTAAGTCCAGTGTCATCACTGCGTACCAACTAACATGTGGTGAGGAGAAAATGGTGCCACCCTAATTTGGTTTGGAGATAAAGAAGTGGGAAAAAAATATGGCGGTAGGGAAGCAGCCAGTTTTAAGAGAGGCAGAGCAAGGAGGAAAGGGGAAGAAAAAATGGTTGTGAAACAAAGGACTGCAATGCTTGGATGTAGAAAAAAGAGATTAAAACAAACACAGAAACACATCCCGGGGGTCAGTACATGAAGTACTTAATGCATTCACTGGAAAATAGCACCTTCTTGTTGCCAGTGCCCAGAACTCTGTGTTAATTAAAGAGGTACCTGGAGTTCCAGGCCAGTGCACAGGACTTGGTTTCTCAGGTTAAAGGGATTTTGCTAACAGTGCGTGTGTAGGGATAATTAGTAACCCACAGCCAGCAAGCCCTTTGAACAATTTTACCAGCTCTCTGCTTGACACCTCTTGGAACAGGGCACAAGCATGAGAAGAGAGAATCAATTTGAGATGTAACGTCAAAAAATTAATCGGAGAAGGCGACTCGTGTACATTAGAACAGAGCCGTAGTGTACAAAGCCGTAGCTAGTAATCTCATCTAATCTACTTCCATGCCTATACTTCGCTAATCACCATGGTTATATAAGCAGATCCTGTCAAAGATCCTTAACTATAGCAACCCCAGTAAATGCTACACAGCACAGCACAGAGAAGGGTGAGGCCTTCGTAGCCATAGTCGCCATATGGGTCTGGGGGAGGAACGTGCCTGGTGCAAACTGGCTGTGGCTTTGTTTCACGTGTCAGGGTGACATACGCGGGCATGAAGGACTGTGCCACTGAGGGCATGGGGACGGACCCTCTCCGAGTCCTCCAGGTCACCCACAGTTGAACGCTAATCACCGTCAGTGGTGTAAGGGCACTGCTTTTGATGCTGTGGGTTAAGGTAAATTTAATTAGTCTGGTATGAGGGACAGTCAGTGGGGTAGGATGAACGGCAAGGGAGAGGAGAGGAAACGCTGAGTCGAAGAACAGTATTAGAGAAGCAACGGTGCAGAGACTGCAGAGCATGGATGAGAGATTTGGGTGTCCTATGGAAACTTTTCCTCAGAGAGTGATCTAATCCCGTGATTAGAAGCACTGCTGATTTGTTAACTGTTGCTATTAGAGAGTGCCTTACAATTGAAAAACAGGAAAATTAATAAAGCTGCAGGACTTTTAAGTTCAACACATTATTTGATGTTGTGTTTAGCACTTTGGTCCAGCAAGCTTCTGTGCGGTCTGGGGTCATGACCCTCATTATGCTGGTTCCTTTATATAAAGGGCCCTCTCTCCCTGCCCAGAGGAGCTTACAAGCTAGACAAAAATGCCATCCTCCTCCCTTTACAGAGGAGGCATAGAAATCAGGTGATTTTCCCAACAGCAAGATGGACAGGAGACTTTTGGAGTCAGGATAAGAATTTAGGAACAGCCTTGGCGGTTCAGACAGAGGGTTCACCAAGCCCAGGCTCACAGGGAGGGAGGTCTTACGTCCAGCCCTTCCACCTCCAAACGGTGCTGTGAAGGCACCTCTCCACACTCATGCTGCACTCGCTCCTTCTCCTCGCTCACACACGAAGTGGTGGGACCTCTTAGCTGGCAGTGAGGGTGAAGCACCCTGGCAAGGGGCGCAGAACTGGTCCCACGGGCTGGGGGGCAGAAGGGGGAACATTCTGCATGCAGTGGTGATCACTGGTGTGTTTGTGGCTTCCCCTCATTCATGCCAAGAGGGAGACCTCAGCGCACAAGTACATCCAGTGCCTGAGGCTGCAACCTCGCTTCTGGCTCATTCAGAACCGCTTTTTGATACTTGATTTTTTGCACCCCATTGTTTACACTCTCCTTATCCGGGTGCAAATCACTTGATTTCTCCCTGTTTTCTTTCGCCATAGCCCTCTAGGCCCCCTTGCTAGGCAGGGATTCAAGTTGTGTTCAGGACGTGTGCTAGCCTGACCCTGAAGAGAAGTCAGTGAGACAGTAGCGGTACTGACCTGGCAGGAGAGCACTAAGACCATGAAGGTGGTTTTCCCAAGGTGAGCCTCATCCCTTGCCCTCTGTCTGTGCCGACCCCTGTGCTTTCCCCAAATATGGGCAACTGGGTGGCATCACCGTGCTGTGGCTGTGGGGGGATGGCATCCCTGTTGTTCCCCAGAAAAAGAAGGAGAAAACCCTTTTTTCTTCCACTCTTAGTGCCTGCCCCTGTGAGTGTAATCCTGGCTCTCCTGTCTCAGACCTCCTTTCCCAGCCTTCTGAAGTGCTGCCCCAGGGCCGTCCATGATCCACCTCGCCCCTGTCGCACACCCCAGCGGCCAAAAGGATTGACTGGAAGGTAATCAAAGTCCATCTGACAAGCAAATCCAGCCGCTCCTCTGAGGGAAATTCCTCTCTCTGTTGTCCTGGGCAGTTTGGATGGAGCATTTTGTGGGAGAAGCTGATCTCTTTGGACCCTTCTGAGTACACCTGGAAAACTTCTCCAGGTATTGCTTGCTTGCTGCCCCCAGCTACTTAGCGGCCGTCAGAGGACTGAGAGGACAGCAAGGCAGCGAAAGGAGAGTTGGTGGAAACCTTGGCAAATTTGGAGGGAGCCCCGCCAGTCACACTGCTGTGTTCTGTGGTGGGGAGCCCATCACCACAGTTGTCTGATCTGGCCTTGGCTGGAGCACCGGGGGCCCTCCCAGCTGCCTGGCTATTGGAAGCAGTCCCCCGGGGTGAGGCGCTGGGTGTGCAGCAGGAGCTTGCCGATAAGGCTACGTGGACTGATTCATACATGTTCAGAGGCTGCTTCCAGCTGGGTGCAGGTGACTGTGCACATGGAGGTGCCAGCAGCAGAGGTGAAATATCTGCAGGTCCTCCTGCCAGCAGCTGTTGCAGTGTGGCGGTGGAGCACAGGCTGGTGCAGGCTCTTCTGTGGCTGCATGGTTATCAGGAGGGATGCGTCAGTCTGCATTGAAAATGCTGAGAATCCCCTCCCTGTCTGGAGGAGGATGCGCTATCTTCTGGCAGGAGGCAGCAGATCGCAGATCGCTAGTGGGTGTGTGTGCCTGGTGAAAGAAAAGGCATATCCCCAAGAGAGAGGAAGAGCAGGGTATGCATACATGAGCTGCCCTGTCTTCTCAGGTACGCTCCCAGCCTCCAACTTTTTTCAGCTCAGGGGACCTCCTGAGCCTTCAGTGGTTCATCAGTTTAGTACCCCTTATTATATCTCTTCTCCAAGGACCTGTCTAGTGCCTCTTGAGCCCATGCAACTTCTTTGCATATGCTGTCCTCCGGAAAGCAACTTGCAAATCTGCTATCCCCGTTGCATCATTTTGTTTGTTTTCAGCCTGGCTCCAGCTGGCTTCATTTGGTTATGGTTTCCAGATACAGCAGGAGCTTAGCTAACATTAGCTCAGCCACGCTGTAAGGGGCAGGTTTACCTCAAACCCTCCCAGTGCTTATTTTGTTCCATCTCTCATACTTGCCTGACTGCAAGGTAAGCGGATTGAACTTGCTCAAATGGCTGGGTTAATAAGCTGAATCATTTTATCTTGCAATCAGAATTTGCAAGGGGAAATGAGGCTGCACTGCGCAGATGGGAGCACAAGGCGGGAGGAGGGAGGGAAAGCAGGAAGGATAGGGTAGAAGGAAGAAGACAGAGTGTAAGGCTTCTCCCTTTCTGTAGCAGCAAAGTTGTTCAGCTCAAGCCCGTCATGGGACTGTACCCTCACAGTGGAGCTTTTTTATCAGCAAATATTAGACCTAAAAATAGCAGGTATTTCTGCCAGTGAACTAGAGCAGGAATATCAGAGCAAGCTGTTGGGGGGTGAGGGGGAACCCCCTGCACATTCCCTTTGCTGTCTGCAGTTGAACTCGGCTCACAGCTTCACATTCACAAAAAAAGGCACGAGCCAGATTTATCCTGAAATACATTTACAGAAGATGTTTTGTTTAGGAAAAGAGCCCAGTCATAACAGCCTGCAGAAAGGCAAGGCACAATACACCTACAACAAGCTTCTTGCTGCTTCCCTGTGTCACACAAACCTCCCACCAAATCCAGCAGGAGTTCTCCTGGGCCAGACGTGGGTAAGAAGCGCAGGTGAACAGGCTGTTCCTGTTACCCTGTGGCACACGTACTCAATGGCGGGCTCTAGAGCTTTTCTGCATCACCGTGCCCTGTGGTCTAGTAAAGAAGCAGACTGATGTGCAGTGATGGACACCTCCTGACAGCAGACGTGCTGTTTTCGGTTTGCTTTCCGTGACACCCCCCCCCCCCCCCGAAATAATCCCCTGACTCTGAAGGGCCTGGGGATGACCCGGTGAAAGCCACTGCTCTAAAGGATGGATGCAGAAGCTCCCGTGAGCCTTCATTTGCTTTGCTGGGGCTCCCTCCGGTGGCCTTCAGCTAGAAGGGCTCACCCAATGCAGCGCTACAAATCCTTGGCAGAAATTGAGCTGGACATGATCCAGGGCAGTGTTCCTACGATGACCCTGCTGACGGCATGAGGCGCTCAGGACGTGCGTTGAGGGGCCGGCAGAGCACGTCGCATGGCCCAGCGCAGGGTGGCGAGTGACCCCTGCGCTCCAGAAGCGGGAGAGTCGCTTCAGCAAGGTGGTGGGCCCATGCTCCCCTCCTGTGAGCCCCAGCAGCCTGGGCAGGAGACCTGGGCTGCCCCAGTATTCTCATGTTAAGCGTGCAATTTGCTTCTTTGGAGTCTGCCTCTCCCTCTTCTGCAGCGTGGCCTCTCCCTGATGTGGCTGCAAGACGGGTGCTGCAGCCCTGTCCTCCCCTGGGACCCTCTCTGAGCAGCAGGGAGCCCCCGGCAATGCACTGCCCACGGGGGGAGCTCTCTGCTGGCGTGTGAAACAAGGCGCCGTGGGTTGTGCCGCCTGCATTCACCTGAGTACATAGATGCTGGGTGATGCCAGGGGAGCCTGATGTATCATTTGGAAGGTGTGGAGATCTTGGGGGGGGACACAGAAGATGCCTGTGAGGGGACTTGAATGTAGGATCCACTTTGGGGGAAGGAAGGATAACTTGAGAAAGGCTGCCTGACCCTATACCGGCATGGGAGCGCTTAGAAAAGTGTTACCAGACCAGCTCGAGTTGTGAGGTGACATCTCTGGGGAAACTCCTGGTGCAGAGAGAGGAGCAGGACGATTGCAGGGAGGCCTTGAGAGGGGATGGGAATGTGACACCTCAGGAGCTTGTAGGAGGAAAACGGGAACCCCTTGCCTTGTGCAGTGCGCCTGGCCTAAAGAGGCTGTGGCGTGACCTCTGCTTTCCCGGCTCTCTGCAGAGTCCTGCAGCATCAGGCAGCCCCTCCAGAGGCAAGTGAGCTGCAATGGAGCCTGCTTGCAACCCCACTTGCTTCCCCAGGGGGCCAGGGTTGGGCAAGGGAGGCTGTGGTTTTGCCACGGGGTTTTGCTCAGCTCCCAGGTGTTCGCTCTGCCCTACACAGCTGCACTGTCAAGGTATCTGTGCTATGGTGTGCTCATCCTGCCTTCACACAAATCGTTCCCTGACGTGAGCAAGAGGTGGGGGCCAGCCCCGCTCAGGCTGTCCCCGTCCGATATGAACACACAGGTACATAACATGGAGGGCAGACAAGCCTGCGCGTGGGACTGCGTTTCTGGCCTTTGTCAGAGAGCCTTAGTTACCACAGGTAAAGAGGCAGAGGAGGAGATTCACCCTGCAAAAGCAGTTGCAGTAGAAACCTACCAGCAAGCAGGCTCTGAGGGGTAGCATGAGGTGAAGCCCAAGCTACCATTTCTCCACTGCCAGCGTCGCCCTCCAGAGGCCAGGTAAGCTGCCACGGGTCTCCTGACCCATGCCGAAATCAGGCTCTGCTCTCTGCCTCGCATAGGTGCCTTGGAAAATTTTGCCCAAAGCCAAGCTGCTTATTTTCAAAGCGAGAAGCTCTGATCCTGTGAAAATATTATTTTCCAGCTATGACTTGCAGAATGGCTGATGCAGATCTAATCGATCTGTTTAGTCAGTCCTGTGAAAGCACAAGCATCAAAGCTGCTGGCTTTGACGCAGCTGAAGAGCTGTGTTGCCTCATGTGAATTCTTCTCGTTGTTGTTTTAGCCCTTAATTTCAGGGCAGTAACTGCAACAACAGAGTTCTTTGCTACCACCTGACTAAGGAACTGATGAGACTTAGAAAAAAAGGTCAGTATTAGTAATGCTAAGTTATTTGCTATCTCAAAGCATTTCCCTGGAGCTTAGCAAGAAATAAATGTTCACAACATCCAGCAGGACTGTTTTTTTCAGAGCAGGGGCCAAGATCGATAGTATTTACAGTGCAGATTTTGGCACTGTAAAGTAGCTCGAGCTGAAATAACACTAGCTCAGTAAGTAACACTAGGGGTGTAAATCTGCTGCAGGAAACCTACGCAACACTGGATAGCTGTTGAAATGTCCTTTAGGTGTAGCACAACCAGGGTCCTGGAAAGGACCTACCTTCCTCGTCTGCATTAGTAAAAGACAAGGGGGGTTTCCCCGGAGCCCAGTTTTAGAGTTAGTTTTCACAGCTGAGCAATACTGAATGCTGGAGTAATACCAGACAACTATTTTCCCAAAAGATTAAAATCTATTTAAGACAGCCACAGCAAGAGCATTAGTTTCTGCTAACTGTGTTGGTATGAGGTAGCGAGAGAGCTGGAAGGTGACAGTGTGATGAAAAGCGAACCTGAGCTCTGCTAGGACAGGCAGCGTAGCTCAGCGGCTCAGCAACTGGCATGAGGATACTCGGGCATTTAACTGATCCTAAATTAAAGTGGCTCGCCTGTCCCTTCACTGATGCTGCTGAAAGTTTTTTTACCATTGCGCCTCCTGTCACTTGGACCAGCTTTCCTGTAGCCCCTGGCACTCATTAGGCTCAGACGTACGCTGCTGATTTCAGTTCTCTAGCCCATATTGCCTCTTGTATTGAACGGCTAAAAGCCTCCCTGTGGACCCGGCGGAGGAGCCCGGGCAGCTGCCGGCAGTGGGCTGGCAGCTGCAAAGGGACCTGGGGGTCCCTCGCCTCAGCCGCCCATGCCTCGCTCGCCCCCAGCTCCCAGGCTGCAGACACCCTCCAGCTTGGTCTCAGAGAGTGGGAGGGTGGGCTGGGAGCACGCTGCAGCCGTCAGGAAATTTTACAGCCATGGCGTTGCAGTCTCAATGAGCTGGTGTCACAGGTCCCAGTGATTTTCCAGGTCTCATCTACAACAAAAAAGGCCTGAATTGTATTCCTTTACTCTCCTTAACAAAACGAGAGACAAAAGTACTGCTAATACTTGAAGGTGCACTTAGATTGGAGGGAGCCTGCAGCGAGGGGCTCCCAGGCTCTACCTGACTCCTTGGCTCTGCCTGGGACTCCTCCCTGGGCCTGACACACCTATAGGGAAGAGGTTATTATCCACCGGTTGAAAGTGGCTGGCTGTAACCTGACCTGACATGGGACATCTGAAATTATTTGAAAATGGCTGAATTGTTGGCTCAAGAAGTGCACGCACTTGCTACAGTTTTTGAAAGAACAGTGTGAAATAGGTTCTTTTGAAGCAAGTGGCATTTGTGCTGTTTAATCAGGGTGTTCACCACCTTGAAATGGATGTTGAGGGAGGCATCTCCACGAGATGAAGAGGGATTGCTGGTCCACCTTTGTAACAGCCATTAAAATGGACCACTTTCATCTTTGCAATGGCTGAACGGCAGCAGATACCCATCCAAGGCCATTTCTGTGCACTTTTCCACACATGCTCTCTCTGCCCTTTTTCTCTCTCAACAAATCGGCAGCTACAATGAGCACCCTAAGGAAGATACATGGCACTTGAATCAGTATGCTAATGCCTACAAAAAAGCCTGCTTGTTTTTTTCCCCATATAAACTGCTTTCCTAAGCAGTTGTCTTCACTGGAATGTCATGGGAATTTTGCTGTAGTGTGTTTCTAGACCAGAAGTGGTTTTAAAGTCACAGCTGCAAAAAATGTCCTGTTAGCAGTGCTTGGTTATTGAGCAGGTGTATTGATGCAGGCTCATTAACAGCTGCTATTGACTTGCACATTCTACTAAGCAGCTGGATTAACAAGGTCAAATCATACAGCAGTCATTCTTCACTCTGTTTTGATGTGGTAGATGCTGTGTGTCTGGTCCTGAGTACTCCTACAGTCCAGCTAAAGGTTGGGGAAGAAAAAGAAATTGCTGCTCAGTTCATCTTTCCTGCTGATTCCCCATCCTCAGTATATCGCTAGCTGCGACCAGTCGAGCACAGAGAGCCATCTCCAGCACGTATCACTGGGTGGGGGTGGAGCAGGCTTGCAAATATGGCTCTCTGATTAGGGGGCTGATGGTGTGCCAGTCCCTCTTCCAGCACCGAGCCCCTGGGGCATTGCCCTAAAGTACACTCCTGGCCTGCAGACAGTAGAAGTCCGTGCAGCAGCAAAGAGCTGACGGCTGCAGTGAGGTCCCCTCCCGTCTCTGCGCCCTTCTTGCAAAAGCATGATGCTGGATGTAGCGCGGGGTGGGTGTGCCGCTTCTGGGCTAGTGGAGGACTTGGTGCAAAGGTCAGGAGATGCCACATGCGGGAGAACAGGAGCCTCCCTGGCCATGGATGCAGCAGCCATGCTTAGAGAGCTGAGGAGGGCTCAAGATACACATTTCAGCTCTGGATTTTGTACAACATAGGGCCTTTAGACTGAAGGTCGGATAACATGGCTTTGCTCTGGAGTCGAGCTTCCCTTCGCAGTTGGAAGAGTTTAGCTTTGGCTGTTTGGGCCAGGGAAATGCACTCAGCTTGAGACGTAAGCATGCGGGGGCAAGTTAAAACCAGTGCTTGCCTCCAAAGACTGCTGTTGTCTGGAAGATAGTAAGCTAAAGAGATGTGAAACTAGGCAGCAGCACCTGTGAAACCTTATCTCTTTCCTTTGCACCTTCTTTTGTTTGGCTGATAACACCACTTCCCTCCTCTTGCCGATCTGTGCTGTAGGCCAGGTGTTAGAAGAACATGGCACATTGCCTGGGGGCTGCTTGAGAAAATCTAGTTGTCTGTGGCCCAGAATGAGCTGGAAGATGAACACTTTGAAAATCAGGTCCTGGTGTAAGGGTGAAAATGAAAGCTTAAGCTCATTTGAAAATGAGCACCTATGTCTGTCCCTTATGTAGAGAATAACGTTGGTAGAGCAAGCTGATGGGATGGATGAGATTCCTGACTAACTCAGGTCATCTTGCAGGCAGTTTGGGTGTTGGTGCTTTTCAGAGGTTCAAAAAAGTCTTTTACATGTGACTGGGAACGGTAACAATGACCCTGCTCAATGACCCTTCCAGAGTTGCACAAATTTTCAGACCCTAGAGCATGTTTTGCCAGAGTGCTTTGTAAAGGAAAAGCCGACTCTGCAGTGTGGCAACCTATGGGAATAGATGCTAAATGGACGTAGAGCATATTGTGATCTCACGTGAAGACTGCACTTTGCTTCTGATATGCTGTGAACACACTGGAAAAATTGCCTGCGCTACAGTTTATGGAGATAAAAAGCACTTGCCAACTGCGGTAAGCCGTGGAGCGGCCATGTCAAAACCCTTGCAATAACATTCACTGAAGAAGGGCAGGTTTTTTCAGAGCAATGTCTCTTCTGCTTTGTATGAAGACATTTATTGCATGATGTTACAAGGGCTGCACTTTTACTTACGTGGCCTGAAATTCTCAGGCTCTGGGGATCCCAAAGGAGGGGAGCAGTTTTCAGGAAGGCTGTCGTCATTTTCTCAAAGATATAAGCCAATCTTTTTTCATGCTTTTATTGATTACAGCAGGTATTCTTTTTGCTGATTGTTTACTTCTTCAACCAAGCTGGATCCTTGCAGGATCCCTGGATCAGGGCAGAGAGTTGAAATGAAGTGGCACAGCCGCAGCAGTGCACAGTGGCTGAAGGACTGGCCCATTCACAGTTGCAGCCTTTTGAAACTCTTGTCTTCAGAAGAAAGAAATCCCCAAATTCCAGAAGAAGGTAGTGTAAGAGAGGAGGAGCAGAGTGCACAGGGACTGACGTGATGGCTGGTGTTGGTAGTGTGGGTCAGAAGAGCAGGGGGAAGGGTGCTGTGTGCCAGGCTGAGTTGTGAGGCTCTTGGGAATACTTTTCCCATCAGGAAACATCCCTTTGCCCTCTGTGGATGCTTTCTTTACACCCGTTCTGGGGGGAGCACAGTGGGCAGTAAGCAGGTCCAGTACTATAGCCAATGTGGTTGTGCCTGGTTCCCCTTTTTCCCTTTCCAGGGTAATTAGTACCAATGTCTGAACATCTCCTTGCAGGTAAGACCTTCCCAGCTGGGAAGTACTGCCCATCCTAGAGAGGAGCAGAGCTGATGCTGCTGTCCAGGACCACACTTTGTTACCACAGGGAAGATTTAGTGTCTGCCCTCTTTCTCTTATCCCTCTTACCCTCAGATCATCCCTGGGGCAGGCGCCAGCTTCCGACATAGGCTGGGACACTGAAAGAGGATGGCCACAACAGGGCCATAAAAGCAGTCAAATCTTCATGCCCTTCAGAGGATGATGGCCTGCTTTTTTGCTGGGGTGTTGTGAAGAGCAAGCAGCTCTTTGGAAGTAACAACTTTTTTAGGTACCCTGGAACAGGACTGTAAAGCAACACAGGCCCAGAGGAAGACTGAACAGCATTGACAGAAGGTTTTAATCACTCAGCAGCACAGAAATACAGAGGTATCCTGGTGAATAAAATTGGGGAGTCAGAGGGGAGAGCCGGACAAGACTTCGGAGTGAGAAAGGAAGGTTGGACGCACTCAGTCAGTGGCAAAACAGTGCATAGCACTAGAAGAGAGTCACTTCTCAGGTAGCTCAGTGAGGCTGTAGAGCATTCCTCTTGTCATGCAGTAGGTGGAGAAAGAACACCAAGCATTGGGCAACATTACTTAGTGCAAATTTTTATTTGCTCATCTGCCCGAATGCTACCAGAAGCCTCCAGAACCGCTCTCCTACATCCACAGCTGCTCATAAACTGCATTACTTAAACCTTTATAACTGAGAGCATCCTCACTGGGTCACTGAAAACCTCCTCTGTGATCTACAGATCACTGTGCGACCCTTGTAAGTGAGAAATGTTGTGCAAGGACTTTTGTGTTTGCATGCTGTGAGTTTAGATTTGGGGCCCTGCATTTAAAAACGATTGTTCTAAATTTCCCTCCTATTATTGCACCCACAGCTGCAACTCCCCTCCTCTGCACCGCTCTTCCCAGCTGTAACATACAAAATTCCTTTATTTCTTTTACTCAACAGCTGCAGGGGGGATTTTTCTGTTTGCTTGTTTTCCCTCACCGTATTTCGTCCCCCAGCTATGACCTTTTGACAAAATGCATAAAGCATCTGGGGAGAAAAAAAAAGAAAGGGAAAAGAGGGGTTGTTTTGTACTGCAGATGCTGTGACGATCTTTATCATTTAACCTTAATTATACACAGCAGAGCCACGGTCGTTGGTGTTGCATCGACTATCTGAAGTCTTATCCCATCTGCTGTGCCTGAGCGTGACACTTTCCTATGGGTTAAAGTCTGGGAAATGTGATGCTCTTCAGCTTGATTATCCCTTTGTTTGCGGTCTTCTCCCCAGGAGCGTGCTCCAGTCCCTGGCCTGTGTGCTCTATTTACCTTGCAAGATCGTAAGAGACATCAAGGGGATCGCTGGCTCATACTGACTCCTTCCCCTCCTCCGGTGATGCAAAGCAGCCATAAACCTGCGGTGCGTAACAGCTGAGAAGAACTGCTGAGAGCGGGCCTTGGCGTTGTTAGTGCGCGCACACGGTGACGCACGCAGAGCCCGTCTCAGCTTTTTGTTCACCAGCCTATCGCACTAATCTTTTTGCCGCTAACCTCCACCACCCTCATACTAATGCTCATCCTCACATGAGTGCACATAAACCCAGCAAGAGGATTTGGGAGCAGCTTAGACAAACGGTTCATTAGGGTCTTTCTCTGCCAAGTGATTTTTTTTCTGAGGTTCCCATCACCAAGCTACTGTAAAAATAAATTCTCCAAGTCACCAGACAGCTGCCACCGTAACAGACTCGTCTGGCATCCAGGCGTAAGGGCCGGGGATCGTTATCCCATCAATAGCTAGCTTTTTTGCTCTCGGTTAGGCTGCTGGATGAACAGAGTGGATCCCTTTGAGCCAGATGAAAGCTGTGACTATCTTGTGTTTCTCCTCAGCACAGGGAGATTTGCAGATCCTATGGTGCTACACAGGTACTTCTGAACCCGGTGGAGGTTCAGAGAGGTTCACCCCCATGGTTGCCTGTTAAAGGACGTGTTCCCTGCAGTAGTATCTGGATGCTGTTTGTGTTGTGCAGTCGCGGTAGGTTATCTAGGTTAACTTTACGTAACCTAATTATACAGGTAGCCTGTGTACACACAGTACCTGGTGGAGAATCGTGTTGGTTTCAGCCTCTGTAGTACATCAAGGTCTCTTGATGCCTCTCACTCTCTAACCTGAATCAATAATATGACTTGCCTGCCCAAACCCCCTTTCATCAGTGTCCCTTTTAGATCTGATACCGCCTTCCTGCCCTGCCTACCTCCCATCTTCTCTGTGAGCCAGTCTCCACGGTCCCTTTAGCACCGACAAACAGCTCAAATCCCAGTGCCAGGTTACACCTGAGCACTAAACAACTACTGCAGCATCACCTGCCGTTAGGCAATTTTTGGAGCTTTCCTGGGTGGTTTAACAACTCATGCAATGACGTCTACCTTCGCTGTCTAGTGTTTTCCCTCCAAGCCCTGCTCAGACAGTGAGAGGCAGACTCAAACCAGGACTGTGTGGTTCACTGCAGGATTACCAAGTGGCTGCAGGGTTTGCAGAATGCCCTTTACGGAGCTGCTTGTCCTGGTCAGACCACCCTCCTTCCATGATATCATCTCTTCTCTTCCAGTCTTCTTCCAGTGGTCCTACAGACCTCCTCCTCCTGCCTCTCCCTCCCAACTACATCAGCACTACTTGTTCAATTTCCCTCTTTCCCTGGACCAGCAGATAAAGCCACTTTTCTTCCTGGGCTGAAACCAGGACGCTAACGCCTCCTGCAATCTCTTTTCCTCCTCTCTAGACACTGCCCCTAGTCTCGTCTGCTTCCCGAGCCTTCCACATTGCCTATTTGCCGAGTGAATATCTGTGGTAGAGCATTCCCTGTGATACCTGTGCTCCTTCCTGTATGCCATACCTTCCCAGTGCAGAGGCTGGGTATCGATCCTGTGGAGAAAAAAAATCTATAGGATCACTCTGCTATAGGCTCTGTAGGATGATCTGCTCAATGCAGGAATGCTCATGTTGACCATGCAGAAATAACTCACATCTAAACTGTCAAGAGTACTGGAAGAAAAAAAATTATTTTATAAAATCAAAGAACCACATAGCAAGTTTGTTTGTTTTTTTTAAAGAGGTCTCAATCTGAAGATATATCTTATTTATTTATTTATTTATTTATTTATTTATTTGGTAGACGTTCATACCAAAAAAACAATGGACATAATTTCTCCTTTCCTCTGAAAAATAGTCAAGGTTTTAATTCCTCAAACTGTTATAGCACTTAGCGTAATTATTTGCTTTAGATGAGTAAACATCACGTCACAAAATAACCCTAGACTCTCAAATTCTCTGGTCTGAAAAAAGTGTAATTTCCAGAGCAAGGGAATATTTTATACTGCAGGAAGAGGGGCCATGGAAAGCTCACGGTGATGAGGTCTGGTGGCAAGGCAGAAGGACTCTCAGCAGCAAGCTCTGTGGCACTGCGAGAGAGGTGCTTTTATTCACAGGAAAGACTAGGGGAGTGAAAAGGGCTCAAATTGTACCTCTGCCTTTCTGGGTGAGAAGTCATTTTACTTGTTGTTCCCAGTCACCATGATGATACGTACCTCCTCTGGAAAGTGCTCTGAGATCTACAGATGGGGAGAAGCATCATTGCTTAGCAGCTGTAAATTTCCAAACCTGCTCCTGTTCCGGTTCTCCTGCTCTCTGGGCGTGCTAGATGCTCTCTTCGCATCTCCTGCTCTCTGGGCGTGCTGCTGCAGACTGGGAGGCAAAGAGCATCTCTCATTCCCTATGCAAATCCATTGATGAAAACATAAAATGCATTGTGCTGCTAAAACTTGCTGAGCTCGTTTGAATAAATGCCAAGGATTAACAGCACGTAAATTCACCATTGATTTGACAACAATGATGTTATGTGCCCTAAACACTGATGGGATTTGTTCAGTGTTTAGGATGTGGGCTCTGAGGTGGAAAAAAGGGATTGCTAGTAATTTTTTAAGCCTCTTTGGCTGCACCAAAGCAGACTGTTGGTATTATATAAATTCTTTAGATAAAATAAATATCAGTCTTTGTATGAGGAGAGTGGATATTTAACTTTTCCAGTATACAGCTGAATAGTAAATCTGACTGTGGATCGCTATAAGCCAGGAAATAAAAATTGCCCCATCCCTCTAAAATAGGGAGGAAAGAGATGTTGGAATGGAAAAAGAATTGCAAAGGCCAGCAATAAAACAGAGGATTGTGCCTTAAAAACAGTGGGACAAAGATTTCATTTTAGGTGGAAAACTAGAAATGTCACCTCCACAACTTGTCCCCTCTGTGATCGCTCTCTCCCTGGCTCCGGTGTTCAGCAACTTCGAAACCACGGCCCCTGTGGGACAAAAGCTATTGTGAGCAAGAGCGGGGACCACCTGGGACAAAACTTGTGGTACAGGAGTTGACCGTTCATTAAGCAAGAGTTGCAGAGGCGAGGAAAGGGAGAGCTATGATGACTTACACCGGGATAAGCTTAGCCCCTCAGTCTTTAAGCCAAGCTGCTGGAGTGCAGTGGGTTGCTCACCTGCTCCCAGCTGGGCAGCTGATGGCTGTTTGGGAGGCATGGAAATTTGCAGAGTTCTCTAGGGACACGCTGATCTCTCTTTAAAAGAAAAGCAAGCCAAGTTTCGTCGTTGTGGTTTTTGGTTTGTTTTTTTTTTTTTAAATACACTTGCTGAAAGTTGGGCTTCTAGATCTGTATTTAAACTTCTTAATACATGGCCTGATTTTCAAAGGTGCTCAGCATGTAGCAACCCTCCCACTAACTGGCTTCTTTCTTGCTATGAACTATCCTCAAAGACGGGTTTTCAAGTGTTATCTTTGCTTTTAACAAGAAACGCTTATTCATCTAATAAAAAAAGAATATAACATCTGCCTTCTCTCATGTCAGCCCTCCCACTGCGTTAGCCCTGCAGCCCCAACCACAGTTAAGCATGGTGTGCAAATTGCACTGATAACATGGCCTCACCTCCTCCCATCCATTATAAACTTTAGCAAGATATCAACAGCATTCAAACATTTTTTTCCTCCATGTCTTGAGGAGGGATTGATCTCATTTTGGCACCTGATTTTAGAAAAGACGGCAGAAATCACTACTTTAGTGCTTCCCATGGTATTTGGGGGAGTTGAGTGCAGAGGAAAATGAGTCTAACTGCAGTTATAATCAGTTGCTCTTTCTTCCATCAGCGTTCCAGGTCAGACATGGTAGAAAGGTTTGGAGCTCCTGACCATGGCACTGCCCTGGGTGGCGTGCATATGTTTGAGGAACAGGACATGAGTCTTCTAAAGAAAATACTCTTCCCTTAAAAAGAAAGAAATAAATGATCTGCGTTCATTTCTAGGGAGAGTTTTTAGTAAGTGCTTAGCAGTTCATCAGCCAAAACTGATAATGCTGGCTCCCTAGACAGCCTACCCTAAGATGCTCTCTCAGTATGCAAGCAATCATAAAGCTTGACTGCTTGCATACTGAATTCTATCGACTTCTTGCATCCTTTCCAAAGCTAGGTCTATATAAGATTAAGAAAAGCACCGTCGTTTATTCCCACTCACCAGCTCCCTCACACACATTATGTAGTGTTTTCCGCCACAGCAAGACTGGTAGGAAGAAAACTTGCAACAAAATCACATTATTACCTACCTTAGCTCTGTGTGGCTGTCATGAACTCCTTTCTGTACCTCATAGAAATGTTCCTCCAAAGGGAAAACTTAGTTTGATTAGCATGCTGCAACAATTTTATCATTAAATATTGGCAGAGATTATTCACTCCCTTATATTGTCACTAAACAG
This sequence comes from Aptenodytes patagonicus, assembly GCF_965638725.1. Lineage (NCBI taxonomy): Eukaryota > Metazoa > Chordata > Aves > Sphenisciformes > Spheniscidae > Aptenodytes > Aptenodytes patagonicus. The sequence continues at coordinate 127,307,389 of NC_134949.1, forward strand.
CTTACATCTAAATGCAGAGGACCATCTAAATGAGTACAGTTGTACCTTTTTGGGTTGACAGGTCTATTCGAAAGAAAAAGCACTCATTCCTGTTTTCTGTAAGAACTATCTGAAGAGTTGCACCCTCTGCGGGTTGACAGAGACCACTTGACTCGAGAGGACATGCAGATCAGAGCAGAGAGGTCACCCTTCTTGGCTCTCCTGGGGCTGCAACACACCCATTGGAAGTAGTAATCCCAGTTATATTAGCACTTCAGAATCGCATACAAACCCTCCACAGTTACACCTGACCAGTCACTGCTCCACTTAAATACTTGCTTTTCTCTTCACATTGGGCTTGTACAGAGCTTGGCATAGGGGTTGGAAACAGTGCTGGACTCACCTAGAAATTGGCAGGTGAGAGTCAGTCATGTGGACAAACTAATAGCAGCTAAATACAAGCAAGGGCTGTGCTTCATCACTGATGCCTGCTTTACCCAGAAACATGATCTAGGATTTCTGCAGCTTGTACTGGGCAACATCCTTTCCTAAATGTCTCGTGTGCTGGCAATTATGCATGATAGTTTAGGAAGGGATTCTTTCAAAGGTAAGCTAGGCAGCAGATCCTACTGGAAGACCTTTTGAGTTGGACTCGCATTCTAAATTTGCAGTGAGGCTTTGGGAGAACCTGCCTTTGATGCATTGCTTTTGGGTGCACTCATGAGCATATGCACGAGTTCTTCTTCCTTTTATAGGAACACCAACAAGTCTCACTGCTTTTGCTCAGTAGGTGATAATGATGCACAAATGTTGTGCATCCTGTGAGAAGTCTGGTCCCCTGAACTGGTGCAACATGATTGCTTTCTCCTCTCATACCAAATTCCCACTGGATGGGATTCATCTCACCAGCTCTGCTTGTCCAGAAGGGGGTTAGAATTAGAATTGCCTCCCCTAAGCAGCTGTCCAAGCTCTCTCCTTAGTCAGTCGAGATGTAGGCACTGCTGAAAGGTGTCTCATTTCACCTCTCCTACCCGCCTCCGTTATAATGTGAGCCATCTGGAGGCATCTGTCTCTCTCCACTGACTGGACAGGGAACCTGGACAACTCATTTGGACTGGACACCTAAGTTTTAGACCGTTGGAAGTGAGATGTGATGAGTCTCAGGAGATCGCTTGTTGCCCGGAAGCATGCAGGCAGTGCGAAGTCTGTATCAGAAAAAACTTCTGTAAATGAAATTTACATTTCAGTGAAATATTTTGTCTATAAAAGACAAAAATGTCCGTCAAAGACAAAATGGATATGATTAATTCAAGGGAGAGCCATGAAAATGTGGGTCCAGAAGAAACTAAAGACATAAACCCATAAAGCCGGCTGCCACTTCTCATTTCATTCAAGTATTTGAATGTGTAGTAATATACATAATTTTAGATGAAATTTAGGTGAAGACATATTTGTCATTTTTCTCTCAACAGCCCACTCCCATCATCCCGCTGAACATACGGGGTGCTTTGATCACATGTTGAACACACACATGCTCTGATCCTGGAGCAAGCTTCAGGCCGTGGGCACATGATGGATTTTGTTGGGCTTCCCTGTGAGATAAGTGGTGGTGTGCAGGCAAGCAGCTGCTTTCCTGGTGCCTAACTAAGAGCACTGATGTGCTGCTGGTCGGTGTTGCTGAGAGAGGTACAGTGTGCCTGGGATCCCTTCTTCCTCCCCGCCCCAATAATCTGCCCCCGTTCCTGCATGGGGAACATGCTGGAGGTCAGAGCTCAAGGGTTTGGCAGTTTCTTAAGGACTGAAAGATGCTCAGAGAGGAGCCTGCCATTGTTTGCGTTGCTCCCTGTGTTTCTGGTAGAACCCCTGGTTTGGGAAACACGAAGGGGATGTTCCCAACACACTGCAGGGATTGCATCCTCCCCTCACGCATGGCTGGGGCCCAAATGGTATGTCAGACCCCCAAATCTGCCTCACTTTCTGTGTCAGGGCACACTTCCCACCTGCTCCTCTACCAGCCAAATAAATCATTTGCTTTGTGTGCTCCAGTGAGTGGCTTGGGATTTGAACCTGTTCCTGTATCTCTCCTTTCATTCTGCATATATCAGGTCGTTACTGCCATTTGGTTAAATACAGGTTATCAGGTCTCTGGTACTGGGTGGCCAAGGAAAGATTTTCTTCTCTCCTGCGCAAAGACCCAAATCTCATAGGGCTCCTGAAGAAAAATCTGGGTAGCGCTTTATGACTCTTGTTTGCTTTCCCTTCATTTTCTCAAGCAAAATGACAGATTTGGGACAATGGGACTGAATGGGAGGTTAGGTCTGTCTGTTGTATTTTTTTCCTCCATGTCTTGAGGAAGGATTGATCTCATTTTGGCACCTGATTTTAGAAAAGCCTTCATGCCCGAGAGCCATGGCCGGACCACACGGCCTTTTCTTGCTGGAACTAGGAGAGGTTGAACCTAACCTCGTCTGTCGTTTTAGCTGTCCCTACTGCCTTTTTGGGTGTTTTTCTGCTCAACTTTTTGCTTTGCATGAAGGAAAGCCTCTGTAACGGGATCTTCTGGTTCCCACTTTTCCTTGCCTGCCTCCATGCACTGTGTGGGGAGGGGTCATGTGTGGGAGTCAAGGCCAAGGACTTTCCAAGACCCCATGGCGCCTAGATGCCAGGCGATGCTCAGCTGAATGTCACTTTGCCTCAGTGCTTTTCTGAGTTTAGCTCCTCTGGCCTGGATTGATCCTGTTTCTCCCGAAGCACTCATGCCAGGATCTCAGCCACCCTCAGTTTCTTTAGTCCCTGGCACCATAAGAGGATGATTCAGCCCTTCAGCTCTGAAGTGCCTTTTGGAGGTGCCCTCTCTCTCTCCCTCGCTCTCTGCTGACTGCAAAAGGTGCTGAGACGAACAAGACTCCTGACATAGGTGCTTCTGCTCTCCAGAAGGTGCCTAGGATGCAGTCCCTACATCACTGGCTCCAGTGGAAATGGGGTTTTGGCTGTTGCTGCAGCCTCGTGCCGAGCCTTGCTGTGGAGCTGGGCAGCCTCGCTGCCCTTTCGCCACCCAGCCACCTCAGCTCTCTGGCAGAGCTTGCTGCTCCCGCAGTGGGCTGTCCATGTGCCCCTTCCCCGGTCCGTCCAGGATGGTGGACGACCCGTTAAAGGCGGCTTTAAGTGAAACAGAAATGCAAAGCAGCCGTAACCAGAAATGCATGTTAAGCAGGATCTGTGTCGTGACACCGACAGGTAAATGAATCTCCCACAACACTCCTAAATCAAAACAAGGACACTCTCAAGAGCAGCTTTGGGACTACGGTCGGTGACCAAACTTATTTTTCCTTCTTTCTTTTGGCAAAGTATTTGTTTGTTAAAAGTTTCTGGTTCGTCAAACCCATGTTCATGCTCTACATCATGCGTTAGTCCTGCTTCCCTGCCAGCCCTGCCAGGATCCCCGCGCCAGGGGTGTCAGGCCCCTCTCAAGTGGCGGAGACACTTTATAGTATGTCACAAAGAAAGTTTCCCTTTCTTCAACCTGAATCAAACTCTTTTTCCTCACTTGGAAGAAAGCTGTTTCATTTATGTGGAAGAGACTTTGTGTCTCCATTTCAAGGAGGGGCAGAAACAGAAGCAAATTAACGAAAAGCTGGGGCGGGTTACAAAGACCCACAGAGCAGACCTCCTTCACAAACATCCTTGAGAGGCCCACCGGGGTGTCCTGTTTAGCCTGCTTGACCCCATAGGGGACCTGCCAGTACCCCTGGGCACCCTGTGTCTCACAGCCTGCCGCCTGGCATCATCCCTCCGGGAGATCTGGCACCGATTCCAACCAGACTGTCATTTCCAGGTCAGTCTCCGCATTTCTGCTGACCATGTTGCCTCCATCATGAGATCATGTCTTTCCAGAGAAATCCCGCTAATGCCTTCATTCTGCGAGACTGGTATATATAGGGGGAGCTTCTCTGGAGCTGCACTGCACAGTCCAGCCAAGGCATTGCTGTCTCCCCAGCGGCTGCACTGCCCCCATCGCGCTCCCCTTGCAGCCACAGGTCACAGCAGTAGCAAGCATGGACATTACCATCCAGCACCCCTGGTTCAAGCGTGCTCTGGGACCCCTCATTCCAAGCCGTTTGTTCGACCAGTTTTTTGGAGAGGGTCTCCTTGAGTATGATCTCCTGCCTTTGTTCTCTTCCACTATCAGCCCCTACTACAGGCAGTCCCTCTTCCGCAGCGTGCTGGAATCAGGCATTTCAGAGGTAAGGACCCTTCGGCTTCCTCTCTTTTTCCTTCCTCTCCCTCCTTATGCCTCCACCTGCTCCTCCCCACCCGGTGCTGGGGTGCGAGGGGGCGAGGAGGACGTCTGGCCCACCGCCGAGCACAGCCCGCCCGCCCCTTCTTGGGCACGGAGGGAAACCCTCGCTGGGGAGAAGGCTTCCCTTTGAGAATTGGAAACCATTTTGGCTCCTGGAGGTTGTTTCCGATACGTAAAAGTCTGACTTTGCTGCCCTCATGCCCACCGGCCGTATGGCGAGGGAAGAGCTAGGCTGCTCCTGGAGTAAGCGCCCTCAAGGGCAGCTCGGCGTGGGAGAGGACCCCGGCGAGCGGGAGCTTCCTCCAGCCCCCTCCTCCACCTCAGGAGCTCGGTGGTTTTTGCAAGCCCACGCTGGAGGACCCAGGAGCAATTCTCTGAAGGTGGCATGTAGGAGGAGCACGTAGCCTTGGGGGCTGTGGTCCGAAGCTCAGGGACTGGTGCTTTCTCTAGCCCTCTTTTACCGGTTTCCTCCCAGAGCTAAGACCATAAAGAAACCATAAATCACTGAAAGGATAAAACGCGTGCTATCAGAGAATATTACACTGGTTTCCATCCCCTCTCGCTGCTGAGCACAAATGCCCGGTGCATCTGGCAGATCGTTGAGTGCAAAGAGGTCCCCGGCACAAGAATAGCAGCGAGAAGTGACGCCTCTCTCCAGAGCAGTAGCAATGGCGCAGATGCCTACTGTGGTGTCCCTGGGTCCCCGCGATGGGAAGAAGACCCCTGCTGAGGCCCGTAGTTACAGAAGGAGAAACTGTGCCGCCGCCAGACCACCCCTTCTCTGGCTTTTAAGCTGCTGTGATGCTGGTGCTGCCTCCGCGCTTAGAGCTCGGGTCTTACTGTCTAACAATGTTCATTTCAGGTGAGGTCTGACCGGGACAAGTTTACAATCATGCTGGATGTAAAACACTTCTCTCCCGAAGACCTGAGTGTGAAGATTATCGATGAGTTTGTGGAAATCCATGGCAAGCACAGTGAAAGACAGGTAAGTGGAAGTGACAGTGATGGTGGAGCAACTGGGGAGTCGAGGTCCGTTTTCTTTCTTTACAACGGTCATCAGCTGAAGGGGAAAAAAAAAAATCAGAACAAATTATTTATCCATTGTCATTATCGGCATGGCCCATTCCCATAGAACCCCAACCTGATATCTGATAATAACGAGCTAATTCACTGCTCTTTTGTTTATTTTCAATCATCTTCCATAACCGTCAGATGATGATGTCCATTGTTCACTAATAACACTGGACCAGACAAAGAACATCATCTGGTGCTGCTGAAGCATGGCTGAGTTTTCATAAGCCAGAATCATTAGTGAAAACAGAGTTTTCACATGCTGATCTGGAAAAGAAAAGCAAGAGCGAACAAAACAAAAGAAAAATAACCGAGTGCCTCAGGCTTGGAAACTTTTAACACATATGTCATGGAAATATCTGTGGGGGTCGAAAAGTGAATTATACCAGCAGGGGTTTAATTCTTCTCATACACTTTTTTGGCCAGACAAAGCTCTAGCCTGGAAACAGTATGTATTTTTTAATATAGTTATTTTTTCCAGAGGAAGAGAGCAGCCGTTTTCGTGGCTGACTTAAAAAAAAAATGCATTTCTCATTCTTTTGGCCAAAGAAAAAGGGGGCCAGGACTGTGTACTTTGGCTGACACAGCGTTGCTGCCTAGTAAGGAAATACATGGGCGCACACGCGCGTACTGCTTTTACCTTCACAGAACCCCCGACTTTCTCTCCAAGCATCCTTTGAAATCGGAGGCCATGGCAGGGCCCCCATCCAAACCAGATCCCAACCTATAATATGGCCAAAATCACACCCTGCTGCTCTGCTCAGCTCTTGCAGCTTCAGGGGCATCATGGGGGCACACCTGCCCCTACAAACCTGTGAAACAGAATAAAAAGCAGAGATGCACCCGGTGATACCGGCAGTTCAGTGTCACGATAAGCCAGGGCGAATGTGGACCCCGCTCCGACGGAGCTGTGGGGTCGGGTGGAGGGAGGCATGGCGTGGTGCTGGGGGGTTTCTTGACGGGCCTTCCCTCCTTTCCCCGCTGCCTCTCAGGATGACCACGGTTACATCTCCCGTGAATTTCACCGCCGGTACCGCCTGCCTGCCAACGTGGACCAGACTGCTGTCACCTGCTCCCTGTCTAACGATGGCATGCTGACCTTCTCGGTGCCCAAGGTGCCCTCCAACATGGATGCCAGCCGCAGCGAGAGGCCCATCCCTGTGTCCCGGGAGGAGAAGCCCACCTCCGCGCCTTCCTCCTAAGCCCGCCTGCCGCTGCAGTACGCAGGCTGCCACTGTCTGTGGGTCTCATTCCCAGAGCCATTGCGTAGATATCAGTGAATATCTAGAGGGGTTTATTTTGTTGGTTCCCCCCCCTCCCTCCCTCTGTTTCTTTTTTTTTCCCCTTTCCCTTGGATGGGACGATGGGCTGGGTGTGCGGCTGGTGGACTTTGAAGCTTAAACCTGCAAGCTGTGCTATGGGGATGGCATGGATGGTGCGTGCTGCCACGCTGTTGTACTTGCTGAAAGGGTCTTCGTCCGGTGCTGTAGTCCATAACCACCATCAGGTAGGAGGGGGTGCACGAGTAACACTGGCTCCTGGTGCACCAAGTCTTAAGGCGAGGCTTGGAGCAGGGGAAAAGCCCTGCAGACTTGCTCTACCCCACACAGAGTTAAACTGGTTACTCTTAAAAAAGAGCAACAGAGCCAAGCCCCACAATTGAGATCCTGCATAGGTGCGATGAGTGTGCCACGAGTTCCTTGCAACCGCAGGAGAAATAATAACATCTTACCTTCGGGAGTTGCAACATATATTTTTTTTCAGCGAAGTGTTGAAGTGTATCTATTCACACCACTACCCTGTCGTTTCCCTTAGGGACAACTGACACAAGGACAAGCACGTCTTTCCACTGTCTTAGTAGGCCCTTGGGGGAGAGAGGGGGGCTCACCGCTGTGCAGAGGCTTCACATCCCCAGCCAGCTCTCCCCAGCTTGTGCATAACACACCATGTCCCTTGCTCTCGCTGTAATTCTAGGGTAGCTCCACCTCTTCCACTGGTATCTGGCACTCAACCTGAGAACGCGGTCAGTGGCGGTCAATAAAGAGATATAGGAAACACGCAATTGGCTTTGGGGGTTTCATTTGTTCCTTTCTAAGGTTTTTGAAGTTGAAAGGTTAGTGCGGTGCCTAACACTGCTTGGAGGACACGCTTTCCACCACTGGAAGTACATTTTGTGATGATGACTTGCCCTTTCTTTCATGTTCCTGTTATCCTTCACACAAGCAAAACAAAAGGATCAAAACCAGAACAAAATTCAACAGCCCAACAACCACGCCGTTTCTTAAGTTCATTGCATCAGCAAAGACGGCAATGCAGACCTCATTTGCGTGATACAATGCGAGGGATTTCATCTGAAATGAATGATTAAAGCTGTTTGATGGCAGGGCGGGTAGGGCGTAGGTACTAGCTCTCCCTGCGATTGCCATGCATGAAATCGATGGCTCCCAAGTCTGCGTAGATGTGAGTGCTCAAGATTGAAGGTTGCAGCACTCATGCTTGACTCAAATAGCTTTCCACATGGATGGAAGTCCAGGGTGTTTAGGAGAAGCATAGCATCACTGATAACACCACATCCCCATAGTTAACCGCATAGGTAAAATCAGTTTGGACACCGAGTGCTTCTCATCTTGGTAGAGATCTTCACATCCAAGACCTGCAATGTGAGGAGGAGCTTCTAAGGTCCACCTTGGCTCCTAAGTAGAGAAGGTCACTTCTTCCCCAGGAGCAGACACAAGTTTGTCTCAACTGGCATGTCTCTGGGGGCTCCTGGATCATGCCTACAAAGCAAGGCAGTGATCACGACAACAAAACAAGCACATCCTTCCCAGGAAAGAGCACAGGTCCATGCCCTCATTGGGAGGTGAGGACAGCTGGAGAAAGAGTGTTTGCTCTGCCAAAAAGACGAGCCCACCAACCTCCTCCCCTTGGCTGCGGATTAACTTAGAAAAAGAGAGAAAATACATGCAGGGTTTTTTTTCTCATGGCGTGGGTTTAAATGTTAATATGAGCCATAAACACAGGAGCTCTGGGCCTATTTAAAATTGAAAAGCACTTTCTTCTGCCACATCTAGGCCAAACCCAGGGAGGGCTGGGAGTCAGGAGCAAGGACATTGCCCCTTATCCGGAGAAAGTGAGCGTGCCCCAGGGCTCAGCCCTGTCCCCTGCCTGAACCCCCTGAGGCCAGGGGTGCTGGGAGCGTTACTGGGACCAACATCACAGCATCTGCGGCAGAGCCTGCCGGGAACAGGGCAGCTGGGGGAGAGCCGGGGAGAGGGGCAAGGCTGCAGGAGGGTGGAAGTGTCGCAGAAGCAGGGGCGAGAGGGAAAGGAGGGAGATTACTGTCTGGTAATTAGAAAGCAAGGAATCCCCTCGGCATCTGACACTATTTTAAACCTATTTTTTACTGAGATTAATTATTGGGCGATCCCAAAGCTTTCTACCAAAAAATGTGCAGCCTGTTGCAATTTCATCTCCAGGGGAAAGGCGTGAACGAGCGTGTTTGGGGAAAGGGCAATTTCGTACCAGGAGGGAGCCGTTACTACCGGCAGGGAAAGGGCATTTTAACAGAAGCTGCCTCTTGCTGCTTTGCCTGACGCTAATGGCCCCCCGGCCTCTGGTCCTTTCTCCTTGGAGGCATCTCCCCGCCAGAGCCTTGGCACCTGCCCGCCATGTGCTGACGCCTCTCTCCTTACTGACACAAACTCAGCAAAGCCAGGAGGAAAAAAACCCCAAACCCAGCCCCAAACATTTAGCCCCCATTCAAACCTCTCAGAGCTGTAAAAATAGGGAAACATATTTTGAGCGTGATCTGTGTGCAGATGTTACCTGCAGGTGTCTGAGCAGTGTGTACGTCTGTCCCATGAAATGACACTTGAACCATTTTTGGGCTCCTTTTTCTGTCTGGATGGCCGAAAGTGAAAGTTTTGATGATAGGAAAACAGGGCAGGTTTAGGGCAAGCCGGGAGCCATGCAGAGGGGGCAGCAGCTCTTACAGTGGCTCTGGTGCTGCAATGCAGCGGGTGCCAAAGGACTCATGCAGCCCCTCGCTTTTGGGGTAAATCCTGGGGATACCAGACCTTGACTGTCTCGCTGCTCTGAGAAGGGCTGCTTTTAAAGGCCTTCGCAATCCATCAGCTAATTAAAAACGTGAGTGACTGCTAAAAGCCTCTGTGAGAGGACACACCAGGCAGCTGGCAGAGGCGGTGTTTTGTGCAGGAGCGGGGGATGTGCTGCCGAAGACTCCCCTGCCCATCCCCAGGCCCAGAGACCCCCAGCCCTGAGGTGTTTGTCCGCCCGCAGAAGAGCTTGAGCATGGGCAATAATGCCTCCCTGCTTACTAGTCTCAATGTGTCACTCAAAATATTTCAAATTTTTCACCCTGAATTCCCCCTAGTCATGTCGCTCTGGGATACTCCTCCTCTTTTTCTGTGCACTTGGCCTTGCAAAAATTATTGTTTCTCTTTGCTGGGATTAATTTTCATTTAAAGAAAGTCTCGTCATTCAAAGCCTATGATCACAGTTTCAAGAGGCAGCTCTTCACCACAGCTTTCTACACAAACTCACCTGTTAATAAGGTGTTGCTAACACTCTTCAAGGATTAACAAAATTTCTTGGAAGTTTTTTGGTTAGATACTCAGTCGATGATTTTACCATGGAGAGAAAGGCAGCAGGGGACCCTGCCTGCAGGGCACTGATGGCACCTTCCAGCGTCCGGGCAGTTTGGTGTAGGGTGGCCTGTAACCAGGGGTTTCTGCTCAGGGTGACTTTTCATCCTTATTGCACTGTGGTTTTATTATCTGCTGACTGTTTCCACTGAAAGTGCTAACCTTGCTTGCCGAAAGCAAAGCCGAAATGACTTTAGCTTCCCCTCCAGAGAAATTGTTATAGTGTTAACCCGAGGGTCCTGAGGGCTGATGCATCAGACAGCGGTCCTGGGGGATGCATCCTCCTCCGAGCAATTCTCCCTTCTCCCACAGGCCCCGATGACACAGTGGTGGTGTCAGCGACACGGTGGACAGCAGCAGCTCCTGGTGCTGTACCTATACCCTCCCTTCCTTGGTACGACACTGCTTGGGCAGGGTAAATCACCGCTGCCAGGATCCCGTTTCCTCCAAGAAAAAGCTGTGAGCAAGGGCTGACAGGATCTGACCTGCAGGCCTCCAGCCATGAAGCTGTTCCTGAGCATCTCGGGCCAGGGCTCTCCCCTTGTCGCCCCTCTTGGCAGGGGTATAAGGAGGACCCTGCTCCTCCTTTTCGGGAAGAGGCGCACAGAGTTCACACAGCCCTCTCTGCAAGGGCTTGGGCAATCAGCAGATGCTGCTTTCCCCCCTCTCGCCCCGGTTTATCCATTAGTTTTGGACTTTTGTCCCCTGGCTTCTGGCAGAAGGACAGCCTGGGGGAGAGGGAGGGGTTTCCTGGCAAAGCCCTGTCCCCACAGGGTGGCAACCTTTCCTGCGCTCTGGCATACCGAAGGGCTCCCTTTGCCCCCCCGCCCCGTGTTTCAGCATCTCCCCAGAGAGACAGAAACCCAGGGCACAAGGCAAGCAGGCACATGGACCCAACGAGGGTTGCACAACTCTGGCATTTCTTGGTTTCTGATTGATTTGCAAGTTAGCCAGTGTTACATAAAGATCGGGAGTAGTCAAAGTTTACCAGCATTTCCCCCCCCTTTTTTTTTTCTTTAAAGCAAATTCTGTTACATGCAACTGCTATAACCCCTCATCGCCTTGGCATTGTCATCAAGATTTGGGCTCTGCCACACAGGTCTCTACGATCTGAGGTCAAAAAAGCAGTAACTGCCTCCACTGCAACAAAAAGGGCTCCAAACACATCCCAAAACCCCCAGTATTCTCTGAAAAGCGTGTAACACTGACACACTGGGCACACCTCTGCAGTTTATCGCTGCTGTGTCAGGCACGTAGATTTGGGAGACACAGCCAGAGGAGACTGCGATGACGTGGGCTCTGCTACTCCACCCCAACCCAGACTTTGTCCCTCCGGTGTGACCTTTTATCAGGACCGGCTTGGAAAACCACCAGCTTGCGTGAGAAGAGCAGGTAACTGCCAGGTCCCTCATTTCACAGCTCCTGATCCAGCCACAAGGCTTTTCCCAGGGGAAGTGCAGTCGGGTCTGTACACAGCCCACGCAGCAGGGCTGGAGGCAGGGGGCAGCCCTCTCCTAGCTTGGGTTACGTGGCTGGCACTGAGCTTGCAATTAACTGGCACTTTAATGGAAAAATGTGAGGTTGGGACATGGCGCAGATGTTTGTGGCATATTTTAGAGTGCAGCACAAGGGGGGGGTGAAAATGAAATCTCAGTCGGAGAGGCTGAGGCAAGATGATGGAGTGATGTAACTCAACCAAAACTCAGGAGACTTGTCCCTGCCTCAAAGGCCATCCTCCAGCTGTCTTGCAGAGACGTACCACAAACCATGAGGGCCCTGAACTCTTCACTAAATAGTCCTTCTGCTCGGGAAGGGTGGCTCAGCCCGGCCTGGAGGAGCTGTCCTTCCTCAGCAGAGGCGCTGACAGCTGGGCAGGGGCTCGGCAAAACCCGGCGCTGCTGGGGAAATCCCTGCCAGCCACCGCACATCGTCCCGTGGCTCTGCCTGACGTCCTGCCCAGCTTGCCCTTTCACAGCCCACATTTGCCCAGACTGCTGTCGGGACGGGGTGCCAGCGGGCGCTGACACCACCACTGCCGTGCTGGGGGAGCTGTAAATCAGGGGGGTGCCACCGAGGGAGGGAGCAGGGTGGGGGGACACACCACCCACCAGCTCAGGGCCGCTGGGAGAGCCGTCAGCCACCACCTACAGGCATCTGTCATGCCTGGCAGGGTGGCTGCCACCTCCAGCATGCTGCGGAGCACACAGCTACAGATGTGTCTCCTTGGCCAGGCAAGGCAATGATGGGGGCTTTAGGGGCTTTAGGAGCTCTTTGCGATCCTGACACATAGGAGCAGTGCTTCCTGCTATGCCCATTCCCCTCTCTCAACCCACAGCGTGCAAAGAGGTGATCTACCTAAACTGCAGTGACAGTAATGAGGAGGTCCAAGGGCCATGGGCCAGTACATGTCAATCAGCTGCTTTGGGGTCAGGGGAGAGACACAGCTACCCCTGGGGTATAGGCAGAGGCTGATCTGCAAGGCCCTGGCGACCAGTGCAGGAACGCTTCTCCTTAAAGCACTCATTGCTTCCAGAGTGCGCTGCCGTAGCTTGCTGGAGCTATTTTGGGATGTTTACTTGGTCTGTGTGAGGGTCCAAAGGTAGGGAGGCCCTGCGTGGGGTAGGTTCAGCACGAGACCTCTCGAGGGGCTCATGGACAGCGTGCCATTGCGTGGGGTAGGCTGGTATGTCCCAGAGGAACCCAGTTGGCAGTCAGGTCCCTGTTGGGAAAAAGGGAATTTCCGTGCTGTGCTTGCAGTGCTTTCTCTGTGAACATTTCATAGTTGGTTAATCATTTCACCAGCCTCCTGTCAGGGGAAAAGGCCCGCAGCTTAATTCAGTCTATGCTCCGTCTTTAAGGACATCAGCGTAGTAAAGTTATACTTATCTGAACATACATGTCTTTCAGCATATACAAAATTTTGCATAGCTGACATAATATTTGCACGCACACAGTTTTATTTCCTTGCTTTAAATGCCGTGCTCAGAGATGCCGTACCGAAGGACTTTTACATATTCATCCAACCATTCCCGCTTCCTTCCAAACAAACGGCGCTGGCCTTGCGTCTCGGTCCGTCCTCGGCGGGCTGATGCTTTCCTCCCCCGGCCGCCCGGCGCCAGCGGGGCCGCTCCCCGGCACGTCCCGGCGGGGAGGTCGGTACCCGGCTGCGCTCCGCTCCGCTCCCCGGCGGCTGCGGGAGCCCCCGCGGCCGGGAGCGCCGAGAGGTGGCAGCAGCCCCTCGTCTTTGGGACTGAATGGCCTCCCCTGCTTGGAAGGAAACACCCAACTGAAAGGTCACGCTCGGTATTTTTCTGAGCATTCCCTGTATGTTCCTCCAGAGATCGGTGTTTTTTTATTATTATTTTAATTTCCCCCCCCCCAGCAGCAATTATTTCAGTTTTCTTTTTCCTTTTTTCTTTGACAATGTGCTCAAAAGGAAGCAGAGCAGCACCATTGTCCAGGCTGTCTCGGTTTTCCACCCACTCAGGCTGATGTCAGCCCCTCGCCGCAGGACTTAATGCACTGCTGTCTGCCCTCCAAATTGCTCATTGCAACGCTGGTTGGGTTTTTTTTTTTTCCGCTGGAGAAGTCGCTTAGAGCCTCGCTCCCACCTTTGACAGCCCTTTTCCTCCCCGTTGAGCCCGAGCCGTGCCGAGCCATGCCGCGCCGTGCCAGCACCTGGAGGACAGGGTGTGCAGGGCTGCCCTGCCACTGAGCCACCCGGGGGGAAACAAGGGGAAGCTGAGGGGGGAAATGCCCCCCAAACTCTTTTGCTCTGCCCACATGCAGGCCATTGCCATGCGGGAGGCTCTGATCAAAGGGGTCCCTTTTCGTCCACCCTTGTCCCTTGCATGAGCCCGGGACGCCCGGCTGAGATCTCACACCAGGGCGGCATTTGGCTCCGATGGTGTTTATATTGAGATAACTCACCAGGCGTCTGTTGCCAGAGCTCAGAGGTGAGCTATAAAGACCTTCGAAAGAAGCCTGCTTCGTAGTTTTCGGTGCTGACTAAGGAAGGTCTGGGGTTTAATTTCCTGCTTTTTTTGTTGTTGTTTGTTTTTACTTAAGGAGAAATATTTGGGATGTCTAGCCTTGTCTCTGCTGGTTTTGCTGGAAGGCTCCTTGGGCGTTTCAGAGGATTTGCATGTTGAACTCTCTTGCACTGTAAACAAAGCATGTCAAATCCTTCCCAAAGATGCTGATTTTCCAAGGCATTCATTAAGAGCCTGACCTTTCTTCTCCGATAATTTATGAACTACTTCCAAACAGTCCAAAAAACAGTAATGCAAAATGCGTGACTTATTTATGTGCTTCAGTGGGCCATAGGGGTAAGAAAAGCTATACATAGCTTTGTTTCAATCTCTGGATATGTCATTATTTCCCTTGTCAGGTTCACGACTCCAGAATATATGACCCTGTCCGTGGGACTGAAACCAGGAAGCCCAACAGGCTCATTCAACTCTCCAGCATTTTGGCTTCCCCTGATGATTTCCGCTTCTCATTGACTTTCAACATGTCAGCTCAAAGTCTCACCTGAATTTAATGCAAAACAAATACCCTGTCACATCAACACAGAGAAAATGTAATACAATGAACTTAATTAGCAATTGCAGGGTGATTCAGTGGAGTCTGGGAAAGGATTTTGTAAAGAAAAGCAATCGTTCACAATTTTTTGCTAGGCAGTAGTTTCTCTAGCAGTACACACCAGAGGTGACTTGTAAGCCTGCCAGGCTGGTTTTTCTCTTCCAGGCACTACTAATGCCCTATCATTTTAACTTATTAAGAAAGGGAGCATAGAATAAAAGACATATAGACTGGGATGCATGGAAGGCCCAAACAAGGAATGGTACCGATAGGTGAACCGGTGAAGTTGGCTATAACAAAGATTTCCATCTTCCTCGGAAAAAGCAGCCCAGCCACACTCCACCTTCTCCCCTGGGGAGCAGACAGATAACTCGGAGACAAAGTCTTCGGCTAAAGTAGTAAGTATAGATCAACTCGTTTATGGTTCAGTAACACAAACTTAAAAAAAAAAACCACAACAGAGGCTAGAGGCATTTTTCATCTCATTCCTCCTTCGATAAGATAAAGTGCGGGAGCCAGCCTAGCATCTGAAATACTTGTAAATGCTCTCCAGCAGAGTATAGCAGAAATCAGCATGCGGTCGCTGTGCAGCTGGACTGTACTGCTCTCCCTCCCTGCAGCTGATGCTGGGAGTCTGCTGCTGATGGGGGCCTAACCGTCATTTAAGCTTCTCATTCACATTGGTGCCTGGCAAATTGCAGAATGTAGCCTCACCGTGTGACTTGCACATTTAGGTCGTTAACCAAGCAGCTGAAAAGGCATTCATTTAACCAAGAGATTAAACAAAAAACCAAAAAACTAAGACAGCAGAATCTGACAGCATTTTACCTGTAAATTTTAGAGTAAGACAGCATGAATGGAAGGAAAAATGCATATCCATAGCATTTGTGGTTTCATTTGCACGGGCCTTTCCTCGCCAGCTGCTGCAGGAGGGGTTTATATGCAGGGATGCTTTGGTGAGAGGGAGTCAGTCTGAGGCGAGCAGTTACTGTGGCGAAAAGCCCTCTCCCTGTGACCCCCACAGCCCTCGGGGCACAGAGGAGTTACTCACCGCGTGTTTGCACCACAGAATAAAGTCCCCCAATAAATCAGATGTGGACTCACGTTTCTCAAGCATCTGAGGTGAAATGCTCTCTTTACCTTGGAAAAGAACCAGGCACTGAGGTCTCCAGCATATTTTGCTGTAGCTGCAATGTCTCAGGACACAGCCAGGTCAAAGGTTTGTAGACAGAGGGAATATTTTTCATTATATCCGCTAGCAGAGCTGGAAAAATTAGAGGAGGTTTTGGGCACCGAAGCCAATCTACGAGTCAGTGAGGGCTTTGAGAGATGAGCCTTGACCGTGGTTGTTATCGTGGGTTAGACATTGCCCCCTTCCACTGCTGTAACCTCTGGTCTGCAGCGCTTGCCTCTGCAGAGGGCAGGGTGGCACGCAGGGGACCAGTGGCAGCAGCAAGATTTGCCGGACTATCTGCTGAAATTTTCCTCTGCAATGCCTACGCTGCAGCCCTTCCAGGGGTTCACAGGCGCTGTCAGCACTTGGGTAACACAAGGTGTCGGCCGGTAAATGGGAACAGAATTAGGAGACCGTGCAACGGCAACAAAAATCTGGTTTAATGTCTAGCTCACTTCTCTGATAGATCTTAAGGAAAGAGAAGATGGAAGTCTGGAGAATACAGAGGGGAACAAAGACCGGTATGACTTCAGCATTACTTCTTAAGATAAGCATGAAAATTAGGCATAATTTTTTATATTAAAAAGTGCTCTGTAGACATACAATATACAGGTGCTGGAGAGAAAACTCTTCTTGTACGTGGGGTTGCTTTAAGCCTCGAAGCGCTTGGTACAGAAACTGCATGAAGCACTTCTGCTCAGATGGCTCTGTGCAGAGAGATTACAGGAGCTCAGGCGGCAGCACGAGCCCTGTGTGGGCAGATTCAAATCGGAGAGAGGGAATTACTGAGCCCCTTGACAGTAGGGACCAGAGCTTAAGTGTGACAAGATTTAAGAAGCCAGTGGAGAAGCAGAAGAGGAGTTGCATGAACAAGTGCCTGGGCAGGAAGGGGGCTCCTGGCAGCTGCATTTTCTTGTACAGGGCCAGTCTGCGAGTTAGCTCTTGCCAAGGGCACCCAGTGCCCAGGAAGGTACCAGAGCTGGGGAACTCGTTACCAGCACCCAGGAGGATATTAAGGAAAAAAGATCAACCAGGCTGAAGTTCCTCCATTGGCTTCATTAGCACCAATGGGGCACTGGCACCAACACCAGCCGGTGATGCTCGTGGGGGTTTGCTGTGCCCACGTGAGCCAGGCACAGCTGTGCCTGGAAGATGACTTTCATGGTATTTTGGATCTGGTGGGTGGGTACCCCGGGAAAAAGTGTGGGTGTTGTTACTCTCATTATAGTCAGCTTTTTGGCAGCATCTGCTCACACGGGGTGGACAAAACTTCAGACGCGTCCTGGTGCAGAGAAAAAGCTCCCAGGGAAAGTCCCTGTAGCTAGCAATTTAGAGACTCCCTGGGAAACCCCCAAACTATGCCCAGCATGAGGTGGTGAAGAAGAGGCCTCAAGGGAGAAGACAAAGTTATGCATAGGTGGAAACCCCCCATCCCACCTCAGAGGAAGGGCCCAGGCCCTGACTTTGGGCTGGATTTTGTAGGTGAGGGTACAGTGATGCTACCTGGGGCATCTCGGGGGCACCAGCTGGGCTCCTGCAGAGAGAGCACGAAGAGAGGGAAAAGCCACCACTTTTTTTTATTACTACGTGCTATGTGCTCCACAGCAAAGCACCAACTTTCCCTGTTCCAGGGAAGCTCAGGGGTTTTTTTACTGGGTTCCCTTTGAACCTTCCTTCTGGCCAGCGTCTTCCCCCTAAAGGCCACTGCCTTTTGATCCACCCATCAGTCCCTGGTACTGCCCCGCACCCAAACTGGCGCAGCCTTTCTGACTCCAGCTCTCACTCTGCCTCTGCATCACCTCCCTTCTGCAGCCAGCTCCCAGCTGCCCTCCAGCAGCTCGCTCCTGCTCACCTGGTGGTATTGATTCTTGATGTTGCACTCCTGGGGCAACTGCTCTGCAGGATGAATTTGGCAGCAGCGCTTTCCAAAGACTAGAGCCTTTCCTTCTGAACTGGGAAGGAAAGATGGCAAGCAATGAACGGACACATCTGGTATGCATAATGGAAGGCACTGATCTGTATGTTGTACACATGCAGTGGGAATGCCAAAGAAGTAATAGACATAGCATGGATGTACCTACACGTATGTGCAATGCACTTCTACTCCGCATTGGTGGCAACCAGGGGTTGCATCTCTAGGGGAAACGCACAGTCTTGCCACTCTCTTGCCCATGAAGGAGTCAGATTCTCCCCAGCCATGATCGCTTTGTGCCTATGCAGCCGATCACTCATATAAATGCTGCGAGGTCCAGGAGGCAAGGCTAGCTTTAGCCATGTATCTGCCCTTGTGCAGAGCCCTGCCCAGCCCCAGTTTCTCTGGGCATTCCTTGCAATGCCTCTGCAGGTCCCCAGAGCACCTCTGTCAGACCAAAGCTCACACAAAAAGCCTGCCTGCAAGTGCAGCCAGGGCTCCAGCTGCCTGCACGTGCCCCGAGGATTAATGCTGTACCCGTGGTGGGACCATACCTGTCAGAACAGAGGCACGGCAGCGCAGACCAGACTGAAGGATACCGTCTGGAAAGCGGAAAGCCTTCCCTCCAGAAACGTATACGGCAGAGGTGTACGGGAGCCGTGGAAAATAGGAGGATGGTGAATAGCAGCTGGTCTCGTGTTAATCCCAACTGAATCAAGGCAAGAAAATAGCCCTGCAGACAGTGTGGTTTATTAAAGCCTCTAATACAGAAGAAATATGTTCAGGTTGCAACTGGAAACCAAGAAACACGTCCACTCTAGGAAGAAGAGACTGATCCGGTGATCTTTTAGAGGGCCATTTTGATATGCCTGTCAGATCGAAACCGTACTTGCTGTTGACCATTAACCGTACAAGGCATCTGGCTCTTCCTGTTTCTTGCATCTTAGAGACAGCATCTCTCTGTCAAAACAATAAGCAGTTTTTTCCCCTCCTTTCTTTCCTCTCACCAAGTAGCTGGGCTCAGCCGGTTCTCAGGATGCGTCCCTGCCGACTGCTGAAGAATGACAAAGCTGTATTGTTTTTCAGCTGAGGAAAGAGCAAAGACTGCACCTTCACCAATGCCAGACTACTGACATTAATCAAACTATCACTTCACCCTCATTCGCGTGGATACAGTGACACCACCACGCCGGGAGGACTGTGGGAACCAGCAGGCACAAACAATTCAGCTAAGCCCTGCAAAATGCCAGGGCCCCTATTCAGAGCTTCCCCTTTTCAGCTAAAATCCACTACTGAAAATAACCTTCCCTTCCAAAGGATGGCCCCGTTTGAGTACTGGGTGTGCCCATGGTGCACGCCAAGGGGGTTATTTATTGCCAGCATGCCGAGAATAGGATTTTATGGGGAGAGGAAGGGTGGCAAAGCCTATTCCTGAGCAAGCTGGGACTTTTTAACACCTGTTACTGAGGTAACCATTGCGTACACATGCACCAGTGGTGTCTGGAGTCATCAAGGTCTTCTGTAACACCAAGCAACGTCCTTCCTGAGCCCGCAAACTTACTGGCTGCCACCGACACGCTGGCTGGCATTCAGCGCTCCCCTTGGACCCTGGTTGTACATTTACTCTGCATGCAGTTTGTTCTTGCTTGGCAGCAAAACTCATGCGTGCTTAGAGGAGGCCAGCAATAACGCAAGATTTCCCTCACTTGTCCTTTAAGAATCAAAGCCACGGGCAAAAATCAGAAGATAGTTGCATGTCAATAGGGCAGGTAAACTGGAGGCTGCCAAGCTGCTGACCTGTGCTACCGGTGCACTTAGGAACCTCGGTGGGGAAGTGACCACCTGGGTCACCCCATCCAGTCCCCTGCTGTTACGAGCAACCACATACAAGCCTGTCCTGCCCAGCAGTCTTTGCAGAACATTTTCTTCGCATGCCTCAATGCACCCTAGACCACAAAGCACTTCCTGACCATCCTTGAGCCAACTTAGGTCGATAGGACAAAAGATCAAAAGCCACAAACTCTGCTGCACTAGAGGGGGACGGCAGAGGAGCTGAAGGGCCTTGCCAGCATCCCAGCAGCTTGGCAGGAGAAGGATGCTTGTGAGATGAAAATGCAGGGAGAAGTCTGCAGAGGAAGAATCCTGGGAAACCTGCTCTCAAGTTGCTCACGCTTTTAGGAAGTTTGTAGGAAGTGTGGGGAAGCTCAAACTGCGTGTGCAATGCACAGCTGAGAAAGGGCTTGGGATCAGGTTGTGAATGGCAAATCCCATCACCCATGCATTTCCCACCCCCATTGCTTGCTCTTCTCTGGGCTGCAGGGATAGGATTCAGCTCACCTAACTTCAGAGGTCTACAGAGTAGACATCTCAGTCTGAGCTTGCTGTCCTTGTCTCCCTGGGTAGACAATGGAGAGAAATAGCCACTCCATGGGCACACTCCATCTAACCCATCTTAGCCATCTCCATCAGAAAGAGAGGTATTGCTCCCAGAATGGGCTATGTCCATTGCCTAGGGGGCAAGCTCAGAAGGGGGCAAGTGTCTACATCTGAGCAGATGAATCTTATCCAAAGCACCCACCATGTGCTCAGGAAGAACCGAGTTCAGAAGACCTGCTGGAGGACTGGGCTGGAGCATACTTTGCTTCTCGTCTGAGCCCCTTGAACCCTTCCTGTGGGTTGAGTGAGAGCTGGGCTCTCCCTCCTCGTAGCATCCTGGAGGTCAGCTGAAAGGTGTGCCCAAGCACAGCCTCATGTGGAACCCATGAGGCAGTGGAGAAAGTTGTGATAGAAATGTGAAGATTGGTACAAAAGGAGAACGAACGGGAATATTGGGATGCGAAACTCCAAAAGGAGCAACTGGCAGGAGGGGGACAGGAGGGATGGCAGTTGTTGGTGGCAGCTGAGCTAGCAGGTGTTTGAGAAGCACAACGAGGCGCAACCCCTCAGGACACCCAGATCAGGAGACAAGGGACTCAGGAGACAAAATCCTGATGACTCACAGAGAGGTGTGGCAGGATGAAGAGACTCATCACTGTCAGCTCTTAACGGGTAAAAAATAGCATATCTGAACCTGGACAGTGTCACTCGGAAGACCTGGTGAGGACTGGGTAGCCAGTGTTCCTGATCCTCTGTGCCAGCACAAGGAATCCTGGCCAGATAGGAGGATGCATGCTTCGCAGCGCTTAGGGTTATGTGGGTATGACAGTATGAGGGAGTGAAATTAATTTTGTTTTAAAATGAATCACTCTTCCCCTCTTACACCAGGTCTGGCATTGAACTTTGTTGCATTTTTATTCACGTTGCAGCACTATTTCCTACAGGTGAGAAGCAAGTCTGGACTTGGAAATGGGGTTGGACACATTGTTCTGGGCTTGAAAGGATCTCGGAACAACCTAATGGATTTGGACTTCTAACCCCTCTGTGCTGATAGCTCTATCAGAGTCTAAGGTTACCCTGCACTTTCCAAGTGAAAGGCATTGGCTCAGGTTTGCTTGAGACTTGGCCTTGGCTTGACTGAAAAATCTGTGAACCTCCACAAACCTTCAGTTTTGGCTCACTCATTTTATAGGCTTATGATGAAGTACGAGAAATTCACTGCTGCATTTTGATGTGCATAGTCATGTATGCCAGCGCAACATTTGCAAGTGTGGGTCTCGAACGCTCGGGCCGTTATGGAAGTATTATGCAGGTCCTTTGTCTGTAGTTCCCATCCCTATGGAGAGCCTGGCTCTGGGTTTCCAGTTTTTACTTGAATCTCCTTTTCCCTGAAGGTTTAAAACACAGATTTCCATAGGAAAGACAACCTTCCTTCTTTGGTCTGAGGCTGGCTCAACATTTTCTGAGTAATGACCTGGACACAAACCCATAGTTTCCCAAGGTGGAGGAGAGGGGAGAACTGTGGGAAACTGGATTAGACCGATGACAGTCGTCTTCAAGGAAGCAAACAGCAGATTGAAAGTTGAGGGCGATGCAGCCAAACACACGACTGCGACCCCGTGTCCATGGAGAGTTTCTTCCAGGGGAGGATGGGAAGCATTTGTGCTCTTGGAGGGAGCTCTGGATCCTGCCACCACAGGACAACTTAAAGTACCTCCTGGGTCTGCAGTCACTGCCAGGGCACAGGAATTAATTGCTCCCTGGGGGTATACTTAACCAGCATGTCCTTGACCAGGAGTGCTCATTTTCGAAGTCCTGCTGAAGAGTATCCTGCAAAGGTTTCAGATGCTCTTGGCTTCTCAATAGATTGCTGGGGTTTTTGCATGCTGGGATAAACAAGCCAGTGTAATGTATGCTCAGTATGTACTCCATGGCTGAAGTTTCTGTTTCAGTGGTCTGTTAAAATCCTGCCCTATTCAGCTGCACACCTTTACCATTAAGAGTGTTGCCACATTTTAAACAGCATTCTCCATATGGGGGTATATGGGACTTCCAAGTTTCTGAGTACCGCCCCAAGCATTTCTGAATTTTTTAACACACATACACTTTAGAAATGGAGAAAAGTGGCCCAGAGAGATCAAACCTAGACCAGCTGAACCAATTAGGCATTCAGTTCACCACAACCTTTTTGTGCAAAGGCCAGGCACAAAGATGGTTTTGCAAAAATCTTACCAAACATGAACTCAAAGCAGTGAGATTAGTTTGCAGACTTAGTTCTTGCTTGTTCACCTCACCTGCCACATGGTGCAAGGATCAAAGACTTTTGACACATCTCAGTCACACCTGGAAACAGGCTTAAAAGGAGATGAATCTTGGTTCTGTAAAGCCTGAAAACCAGAGGGCTGTTTGATCAGGGCTTTATTCGCCCAGCAGATGCCAAGATCCAGAAGGAGGCAGGTGGACTCTTTGGCCCACTTGTAGATGTGGTGAGGAACATCGTGGCTTCGTGCCTCCCATGGATGCCAGAGAGACCTCCTGAGACATTACCTTAATTCCCTCAAATGGCTTTGGCAGACATGGGTCAAATGAGGCGCCGCCAAAGAAATGAGGCAGGATGCCATGCCTACGGGGCTGCATTTTAAATGGTGGGCAGCTCGAATGTGGCAAAGAATCAACAGATAAGCGGGGAAGAGAAATGTGGGTTAGGCTGTTTGGTTTAGAGGAGACTAGAGGCACAATCGGGGCTTAGATGTGTTTGTACACACATGGGAAGAATCTATATAGCTGTTAAAATAGGAATTGCTGCTCTGTCAAGACATTATCACATTGGCTCTGGAGAAGTGAGGCTGCATACTGTAATAGGCTTGGGAGGTTTATTCCATGGCTTGCAGATGAGGGACTACTGACACAAACCTAGAATTGGTACCTCTTTTAGAAAATTGCCATTATGAGAAGACTCATTAGAGACAATATTCTCATTTCCTTTCTGGCAGCAAGTCTGCCAACTGAAATAAACAGTAGGATGCTTTTCACTGATAGGGAAAGACATATTCCTGTGTTGTAATCTAAAGGGATAAAATGTATTCATTTTTTAAAGCAGCACAGGTCATTCATCTGCATTGTGGCTTTAGCATAGGCAAGATTTTATTTCGTGTATTTCCACAGCGCAGCCTTAGGTCTTGATGGGAGTCTTCCAGTGGACAGGCTGAAGCTTTCATTTCAGTTTTGAGCCATACTCTGCAAGAGTCCCCAAATTTCAGATCTAGTTACTAACCCTGGAGTTCCTCAGCCTTACCAAAGGGTTGGCTCATAAAGGTAAGTAAGCCTGAGGTGAGAATCACATGATTCTGGGCCAAGTTTAAGAAAACTCTCTGGATCTTAGGAAAGCAATATTACCTTGGGTCAAGCCAGGCAAAAGGTCCATAACTGTTTCTGACTGAGACAAAACCAAATGCGAGGGACGCGTGCCAAGTCCCAGTGCCCATTGCCTGTGTTTTGTTCAGCTTTGGTCGCTGCAGTTCATCTTAAAATGAGGATGTTTACTTCTCAGTGGTGTAACTGAGCTTTGCCAATGGGATTTTGGAGAGACTTTAGAGGACTAAAGCTTCTCCCTTGGCCAGCAATCCCTTCTGCCTGGCTTTGGCCCAGGACAGCTCTTTTCTTGTCCCAGTTAGAAGATCGCCTTGCCCTAAGGGGAGAGATGTTTTCATTGCTTTCCTCACGCTGCAGTGCCCTGAGAACACACGTAATGAGATAACATTGTGTTCGCATTAAAAAAATGCCCCTAATTCCTGATACTGCAGATCTGTGACAACTCACCAGCGAGTGTGTGCTCTTTGGAAAAGAAAAACAGCACTGACCCTGGCTTGGGAGCACGAGCCCAGCTCATGTCACCAGCCATTGAAAGCTGGGAGCAGCTAGTGCTTCTTGAGCCGCCTGTGCAGGGAGGACCCGGGTCCACCGGTGGGGACCCCCCACCGTCTGTTTTTGCCCTTGGTCATCCAGGCTTGGCACTGCTGAGGTCTGCCAGTGTGGCCACGGGTGGTCGCCTGTTGAATACCGCCTCCTTCTTGCTTGGGAAGGGCTGCAGTACGTGGCCAAGGGTGAGTGCTGAGCAAACCACATTGCTGTTGTTTTGTGTTTGGCACGGGTCACTTAATCCGGGTGTTTATGGGCACAAATATCACGTGGGAGGGCCCGGAGATTCCTCTGGCTCAAGGTCATGGGCATGGTCAGCTCAGTTAAGGTCGGTGAGTTTAACTACACTAAAAGCAGGGCTTGTCTTTTCTCTGAAGAAGGGCAGAAGTTACGGTGAGATGATTTTCAGAGAAGCGAGGCAGCCCCTGCTCGCCATGCTCTCTCGCTCCCGTTTTGCTGTGTGACGGTATGTCTGGCTGAAGCAACCAGGAAAAAATATTTCCGGTTTAAAAACACCTGTGCTCAGAAATATTCAGGCTGTTTATTCCCCACCAAAATCAAAGCAGGCAAAATACATGCATTTGGGGCTTCCCAAGTGAAATGTTGGGAACCTCACCCCGCCCTAAGGACATGTATGATTGCAAGTGGAGGCTGGTGGCTCCCAGTCAAAACCCAGATGCCAGTATAAAGCCAAGGATGGGCCACACTCTGCTGTGAGCATCTGCCATGTGGCTCTGGAGTCGCTGTGCAGGCTGGGTGCCGGCACAACTGCTGGAGTGGGGCCAGAGCCCCAAGCCCCAGGACTCTGCCATGTCTTCTGCCTACTCTTTGCTAAGGCAAACCTTTCAAGGTAACGCGGGGAAGAAGTTTTGCCCGGATAGAGGTAAAAGTCCTCAGGATTTGGATTCCTTGAGAAAGAGAGAGATTCCTTTTAATTGTGTTCTTACCTTGGATCCTCTTACTTGTTTAAAGAAGGTATTTGAAACAAATGAGGGTTCCTGCTTTGCTTCAACTAGCTGACCCATCTCATCCTCTGTCATCCTCCCCAGGGAACCATGCTGGCCCTCCTGCAGTGAGCTGGGCTGTGGCCCCCTTCCCCGCTGTGCTTTTAACTGGGGCCACAACTCACTGGAAGCCTTTATAAGGATTCCCATGAAAAATAAATCAAAACGTGATTGAAAATTAATTGCTTTTCCATCTGTTGAAAGTTTAAAAAACCCCAACACCCCCTTTCATTAATCAGTCTGTTTTCTATCTGCTTTTGATCCTCACCCGGTTTATTTAAAAATAAAATACAGGCAAGTGTTCTGATTATCTATTGTTGAAAAACTATTAATTCAAGGAAATGTTTGCAGTGGAAGGGAATTTAAGTCAAGTAAGATTTAATCTTGGAGTAGTGGGAGCATCTGCAGGGCTGGTGGTGCAGGACATGATGGCCGTGACACCCTCCCCTGCCTCTGGGGTCAGCTTCACCCTGGTCCAGCACAGCCTGGGAGATGGCAGGAGGGGAAGGAGTTGTCCATGAAACACGCAGTTATCCCTGCTTGCCGTCAAGCCAGAAATCCCATGGAAAAAGGTCCCTTTCTAGCTGATCTGGGGTCGTTGCTCTGGTCCAAAAGAGAAGAGGGAGACAAGAGTGAGAGTGCCCCGCTGCTCCACACCTTTATATAGGATGGGAGCATTTTCTGATGTGCAAAAGGGTTTTGACGTGAGCTCTGTTTTCCCAGTGGGTGTCTGAAAGCAACTGATTCCTCAGATTTTCTCTGCTAATGTCTGATATATGGCGCTAGTAGATCCAGATGGCAAACATTGCAGTGCAAGGTGGGATCAGAGTCTGGGGTTTTGATCCACCTCATTAGTATTATAATGACAGAGGTCGTTTGGGTAACTCAGGCCTGAGTCAGATGCCACAACCATCGTCAATAGTTAGGGATATTCAGATCCAGACAACGGGACCATCTTCAAAACTCGTTTGCATGTCCTGAGATGGATTGCTCCGTCACAAAACCCAGAATCCTAGCTCTGTAGTGCCTGGGGTGACAAAAAGCAGGTAGGAGTTATCCTCAAATGCTTTCCCAACTCATAGCCCGGCATAGATGGAATAAAATAATAGTAATAATAGTAATAGTAATAGTTATAGTAATAGTATAAATAATGATATAAATGACAACAACAACAGTAATAATAGACTTGAGGGGGAAAATCAGTCTCTTTAACCTAAGAAATGCAGTTTCTGCCTAGAGCAATCTGAAGTCTTGCTTATGGAAAACTGCAAGGTATCTGTTAGTTTAAGTGCTCCAATGCCAACAGGAACTGAGTGAGAAAAGCAAGCAGGTGAGCAAGGCAGAGCAGGAGCTGATGTGACAGAAAAGGTTGAATGAATTTTAATTTACCTAGACAGCTCTGACATCCCTGCCTGCCCAAAGGAGGCTGTTACTAATGGGTTGGGTGGCACGCTGTAGCAGGTCCTGAACCTGGGCTCTCAGCCCGGGGAAGCAGCACACATCCCTCCCCTGGGAGAAAACCCACGTCCACCCCAGGGCGCGGGTCACGCGTCTGCAGGGCCAAACAGCTCAACGGGGTGAACAGCAGGAGGGGAATGAGGGGAGGGGGACAAGGAGGGACCGGGTGCTCCCGGGCTGGAGGAAGCTGAGGAACAGCGCTGTGCCGAGGTGACCCATGAGGGCTGAGCCTGGTTCAACCTCATCACACTGACCGCCAGAGCAGAGCAGGACCAGCTGCTGGCCTCCCTGCCTTCACGTGCCAGAAACTCCTGCAAGACCGATGTGGTGCATGTTAGGGTTTTAATGAGGTAAATAGCGGTGTCTGTGAGGGCCAGGGGAAACATGGGCCTGGAGGACTGCAGATGCCAAAACTCCCAGCGGTAGCTCTCCCAGCTCTTCCATCACCGGCCCTATTTATCTGCGTGCTCTGCTCGGCACCAAACCAGGAGGCAGCAAGGACCCATGCACCCTCCATTCCCCCTGGAAACATCTCTGCTCCTGAGCATGGCCCTGGAAGAGATGTTCAGGCCGAGTTGAGGCGCAGGTACCCTCTATTCAAAGGCTCTCAGAAAAAACAAATGCCACGGTCTTCCACTAGCCCATTTTACTTGCTCAGCTTCCCTCCTTCCCCCCTCTCCCAAGTGTAATTAGCACTGAACACAGACACGGAAAGACACTCCAAACAAATTCTTGTGCAATCCACAAATCTCTACCTGGGCTGATTGCTCAAGTTGCCTTATTAGCATCACACCTGCTTTAAGCGCCGATGCTGCCAAATTAGATGGAAAAACATGCAAATGCTGTGTAGCTTTCTGGCAAATTAGCATGCTTCCTGCACAAAGGTGAAGATTACTTGGAGGGGGAGAAGTACCTACATCATTTGGCTAATTATCAAAGCGAGCAAACTAGGAGAAAGGATGACTAAAAAAAAAGCATAAGTATCAATCCAATCGTATAGACAAACTGCCGTAAGGGTGGCACAAAGAGCAGCTCTTCTGTATGGCCACTGGTATCAGTGAGGAGGCTGCTTACCTCCAGCTGGCTAATGAGACCGTTTTAGTTTTCTGCTTTAATAAACAGAAGGGAGGCTTTGGCTGTTCCTGGTGGAAAGGGAGGCGTGAGACTCCAGTGATACGCACAAAAATGATGTTAAGAGAAAGATGGCAGCATCAGGAATGCTAATAGCAGGACATACCACATCTATGCTTGCCTGAGTGACGACAAACTTTAGCCCTTTGAGTGCGTATCCTAAACATTTAAAGATGTCAAGTGCTGTGGGAAAAAATCATAGGTACACATAGAAATAAGTCTGTTTCATAAAGTGTTTGTAGAAGGAGGCTGTGCAGGCAGCCTTCACCCTGCCTACCTTCAGAGTGTTTGGCTTTGCAATCTAAACAATGGTTTTTTCATTGTTATTTGATTGAAAATTCCCAAGGTTTCTGTTGCTCTTTTTTTCCTTAAGGTAAAGTTACAGTTTGTTAGAAGGAGCGCGAGGGGGAGAAAAGAAACAGCAACTTTTGAGTGGTTGCCATCTCAGTGAAACCCAACAGACATCTCAGCCGCTTGCTGCAGTGCCTGGCGTCTCCAGCCCCTCTTTCCCAAATGAATGACACACCCAGCCCCGTTGGCTTTTTGGGTGCCCCATCCCTCTGGGACCAGCAGCCTTCAGCTCTCCCGTCTCCGGGGAGGTCTCTGCTGTCCCCAGTGGAGTCATGTTGTCCCCCCATGCCGTCCCCTTAAATGCATGGGGCCATCTTCTCCCCACACGCGCATCTTCAAAGGAGGCTCTCATCTGAAAGCTTTGATACCCTTCTTCTCAGAAAGCCACAGCCGGTTACCTTCAAACCATCTGATTTCTTTCTGTAAATAACTGCAGACATTTAGTTCTGCTAGAAACTGAGCGCTGGAGGGTCCTAGCAGTTTCCTCTGCTATCTTTTGGGGCATCCCAGCGGGCTTCTGCCTGGGGAGCGGCTATGCTGCCGTCCCCTGTGCCCTCCCCATAGCTCCGGCTGCACGCCTCCTGTCGAGACCACCAGAAATGGAAGAGCGAGCGTGCAAGAAGCAACCGGTGGTGTTCCTCGAGGAAGTGCTCCCTGAGATTATGCGGGCGGTGAGAAATACATGTGCCTAACGCCTGGGGCCAAACATATGGATCTCCTTCTCCCTTCAAGCAGAATTTTGTCCTATCTGGAAGTGGAGAGTGCGGGCCAAAAGAGCTGCCCGATATACTTATTTAGAAATGACTACCCCTCTGCTCCCTTTGTTCAGGATGAAACGGTCTGACTTTTACCACTGAGTAATATTGCAGTCAGCTGTCTGAAAAGGCTTCCCTTTCTTTGGGATGGTCTCAATTTTCATGCCTGCTTGCTGGAGCCTTAAAAGCTTGTTTTCAGTTGTTTTTGCTTGCAAAGTGCAATTAGCACTTTGCGCACATTTGATCAGGTGCTAATTTAACTCAGGGGACCTTCCTAAATTTACCTTCCTAAACATGTGCTAATAGTTCTCTTCAAAAAAAAAGAAAAAAAAAAGGGGGGGCAGGATA
The DNA here is from genome assembly GCF_965638725.1 of Aptenodytes patagonicus. Classification (NCBI taxonomy): domain Eukaryota; kingdom Metazoa; phylum Chordata; class Aves; order Sphenisciformes; family Spheniscidae; genus Aptenodytes; species Aptenodytes patagonicus. Next base: position 127,336,414 of record NC_134949.1, read on the forward strand.
GAGAGAAAGCACCAGACAGAATATTTTTAACTGGATCAAAATGATGACATTCATTTTCCTACTCATCCCTGGCTGAGTCATGCAAATCGTCCCGAATAGGAGGATGTGCAGCAAGGACAGCAACAACCAGCTTGGAGAAGGCAGGGCTGGAGGAGCACCCAAGGCTCAGGGATCTGCACCTCCCAAACCCTTCCTGCCCCACCAACTGAGCACCCCGTGGCTTGGCCACAGCAGGGGCTCATGGGGCAGGTGTCACGCTGCATCACCTAAACCCAAAATGCAAAATTCTCCAAGAGACCTTTATACATGTTCCTTTTAACCCAGGGCATTCAACGGACGTGCAAACTGTTGCACTGGGGCAGCTGAGAGGTTAATAATATGTCCTTGGTCTGGACAAGTGGGGCATAACAGTATCTCTTACACCGGCCTTGCCAGGGAGGTGTTGTAACCAGCACCGCAGCCTCATCCTTTTCTCAAATGGCTTTTTAAAAAAAAAGTAAATTGTTTTTTTTTGTTGTTTTGTTTTTACAAAAGCTCTGGTCAAGGCTCGGCAATTAGCTGTTGAACCTTTGGTTCAACCAACATCTAGCACGCTGAGGGGGTTGTTTCTCACAGGTGCTGCTCGGTATTTTTTGGGAAAATAAAATCAGATTTAAAAAAAAAAAAGGCTCTTGGAAGGAAGTTCCACAAAATCTGAGGAGTGTGAACATCACTTGTCATTTTCAAAAGCTTTTGCCACTATTGTAACTTACATTGCCTGGTACAGCGGGGTCCCTGGTGAGATCTCGATTTGTAGAAACTCTATAAAAATAGAGTCAAGGTCTTTTTCTCTACCCTCATTTTGTATGACTTAGGCTGTACCAATTCCATCACTGCCTCAGACGGTTATTCAACAACTGAAAAATTTCCCTGCCAGAGGTATTTCCCAATCCAATAACATATTTCACATCACCTTTTGTTTTATGCAGTATTTAAAAAAAAAAAAGCTTTATGAGCGTGGAGACCAAGCCTAGCAGATCCCCTGCCATTTTTCCCTCTGTGATGCCACCCTTCAGAAACTCTCCTTTACCCTGAGAGTAATTAACCAATTTACCCTGGGGAGGTTTATTAAAAACTGCCAGATTATCACTGTAACACAGGGCAAAAGGGCAACAGGATCTCCATAACTCTCCTCAGAACAGCAAAAAATGCTTTCATTCCTGTGGTCCAGGGGCCGTGTGGGATACCGTGGTGTCCTGGTGCTGTGACGCTCTCTCTTTGGTTCGCCAACATTAGTCGCTTTAGCCAAGGTTGCCAGCGCGTCTGAATTTCCACTGGGCTGTGGGCTAGGAAGACAGGCTCAAGACTAGTAGTTTTCATGGTTTTTTCCTTCCTCTAATTTTAATTTGGTATAGCTCAAGCATCAGTGGCTTCATAATTTCCTTGAAAACATGGAGTCTCCTGGCCAAGGCAAGGCTATCTGGGGGTACGTGACAGGGGCCATATCCAACACCATGGAGATCCAAAATGCAGAGTGATGTCTGCAGGCATGACGTCTCAAGACACCTCAGGCAGGGAGGTGCCGTGGCGGTGCAGGGAGCATCCTGGGATCCGTGGGGAACAGTGAGTCCTGCCGGAGAGCGGGAAGCGTGGTGGGGCCAGGTCACCTCTCACTGGGTGATGGCACCCTGCGGAGGCTGAGGGACTCTGCTCAGGTTGGAGTACCTCTGCAGTTGCCATTTCAGAGGGCAGCAGTGGAAAAGTGAACATATTTTCCTTTTGCAGAACTTCTACCCATCCCACAAATGTATTCGTTTACATACTTTATCTACCTTTCCTACCCAAAACTATTTCCACATATTTTTCTTACTCCATTCAAATTGCTTTTACATCGTGTCTAATACCCCACAGGTCCCTTCAATTCACAACTGCTGTTATAAGTGAAATGTTTTCCCTAGGTCAACAGACTTTCATTTCAGGGTAGATAATCCTCGGTATATCCCCTGTGGGAGGTAGGGCTCTGCTCTGCAACTGAGAGACTCTTTGTCAGGGTAATACACTGAAAGCAGGATTTAGAAGAAATTACCTAGAAATGGAGTCCTTTGCTATAGCTTTTTACTCCTCCTTCAAGTAATGTTTTCCTAAGGGCTCTTCAAAAATAGGGATCAAGAATATGTCTTCTGTTTGTAGAACGAAACAAAGGCAGCAGACGGATGAGTCTGCCGGGCGTGAAGGAGGGTTGGTAGAGAAGAGCACACATGCAAAGGCCACTACAAAGACAAAAAAGGCTCTACCTTTAAGTAAAGGTGAAAGAGTTATGTTTGGAGTTTGTTGTCCTTCACATCAAAATGTGCACTTGAAAACATTGTTTATTTGTCCAGTTTTTAATTCCTACATGGCTTTCCTAGAAAAATAAAGTTCTCTAATATAGAGTCTCCCTAGCAAAATATGATTCATTACCTTTCTTAGCTTATGATGGCAATGGATTTGAGTGTCTTTCCTAAGAAGCCATTCTTGGCTTAGGAGTACTGACCTCTAGTTTTCTTGTTGCTCTCTTGTTTCAAAGGCAGGCATTTTAAGCAATGACCAGGTGTCTGATATTCGTCTTCCCCATTTACATGCTCTCTTTAAAAAGTTATGTAGTTTTCCTGGTCTCTCTTTCCCCTCTACACCTTTATGGCACTTGCTAGTGTCTGGTTATCTCTTACAAAGAGAGCAAACCCAGTTCTTAGACAAAATATGACCACTGAGCAGGGTCGTTTCAGTTCGTAAAAATATCTATGACTCAAGGAAGCTCTTCACTGACAGTCAATCCAGAAATGCTGAGGCCCTGCAGAAATGAATGACCTTTGACTCTTACAGGTTTCGCTGCCTTCTGTTGACTGAGCCCAGAACACAACATCCTTCTGAAAACCTCAGCGGTGCAGAGCTTTTAAGACCCTGCATTATGGGCACTAAGCAGAATTTATTAATGGATTAACAGAAGTATTTTTACAAGCTCTGAGGGCCATCGCGATTTTGCGTGTCAGAGGCTCTGTACAAAGCACAGAGCTGAAAGAAACTCCTGGGTCGCTGAATTCAGGTCCCTGCTGAGGCAGACAGCCAAGTCGCATAAGCCTATACATAAATTTACCAGGTTGCAGCCTATGGATGCTGGGTGGGGGGGTCTTGCTGCTTCTCTTGCACTTTGGAAAATGTTCCAGGACCTCCCCAGTCTTCAAAACTAACTTCTAGCCTACATATTTTTCTGATTATCTTAAGTCATTCACTTTAGAAAATAAGGCCGACACAAGGAGAAGATCTCTTCTTCCCTTGTATTCAGTGTGAAGATGTAGAAAAAGGCACGAGCTCAGGTCTTTCAGTCTCCTCCTGTAAGGAGGTCACTGTAAAAGTCTGTTGTGTGCCAGTGCCAGAGTCAAGTCACTTCACTGGAAGACCAGCAGCGTGCCCTGTATGTTCCTATTGAACTCTCAGAAGTGACTGGTACAACAATATTGACTGTTTCGCCTTCCTCTAATGGAAATGTCATTTTAGGATAGGCCTAAAAACATCTTAAGATCAGTTAATTCTGTGAAAGATAGAGGTGAGCTTGATCCTGTGGATGACTTTCAGCTGACCCATGTATCTTCCTCCTTTTCTACCACACTGGCATTATTTTTTCCTGAAACAGTTACTCTGAGCCCATGTGTGACTGAGATGAGTTTAATGCACTTGCAATTTCCCCGTTCTTGTCCCTGTCTTTACTATGCAAGCTATTCTCCAACCATATAATGCTGGTCTTTGATGAAGAGCACCCCTTGCCTGGTGGCTTTCAGTTCTTCTTTGCCGGGGTGCCTACGTGTTACTTCGATATAGAGAGGCAAACATGACACTGTGCTCTTGACATGCCATCGTTAACACTCACACTCACCGGCAGCTGTGTTTTTTTAACGCTATATATAATTTCCCAGAAGTCAGGCAACACAAGCTGAAATAAGTGTTTAACAATATTTATGGCTCATGCCCACCGTCTGATTTGTCTTCCTGTCAGCCTTGCCTCTGCCAACATCGTCTGAAGATAATTTTCCATTTCGGTGAGAAGCTAATCTGTGAAAAGGGAGGGAGGAGGAGACCAGGAGAACTGGGGTCTATTGACAGAAGAGCTGTCTCAGTGAAAATGCAGGCAGTGATTTCTTACCTGTTATCATAACGAGAAAACGAAAGTCAATACAAAGCAGGGGAAAGTCAAATGTTGCGAGATTGCCTGTGTGTTTCTCAGTCAATAGCCAAACCTTTCACCTTTGATATTTCACCCGATGCAGTAGCCGTTTGGACGCTGCCTGTCTGCCCGCTCCATGCCTGGGTGTGAGTCAGAGCTGATGGGTGCCAAGACATGGGTTTGGCAAGGGGGCAGGAGGGGAGCGAGGAGGCAGGGGAGGGAGGCACCTCGCACTCTACTGAGCCCACTGCTCCCATTGTTCTGGTTTCAGCTGGGATAGAGTTAATTTTCTTCTTATTATATAAAAGGAACATCGTCATCTACAAAATAAAGAGATTATGCAGGAAAGAGACTGCTACTGGAATAAGATTAATCAAAACTGAATCAAAATTCTTCCTTGTCTTGATCAAGAAAAAAGTTCAAGAAAATTCATGGGAAGGTCAAGAATATTGTGGCTAACTAGCCTGAGCACAGACCTCTGGCTTCTGGTAGCCATCTTGCTACCCTTGGCTGGTTAAAGTGGGGAGGGGAGCAGCAAAGGGTCTAGAGCTCCTTTAGACCTTGTGGTATGTGGTGCAGCCCTCTCCACCCTTGTGCCAATGGTGTCATGAGCCCCACAAGCAGTACCTGAAGCTGCATTCAGCTTTCATGGAGGTGGCCAGCCAACCATCTCCCTTGTGCAGAGATGTCGCCAAGGACCACCCTGTGGTCTCCTCCCCAGCTCCCAAAGAGTTTCCGTAAGCAAAGAGCCTCTTGTGAAAGCCCAGAAGGACCTTGGCCTCATCTGGATCAACCCTTCAGGAGTTTCCCTGCTCTGTTTGGGAAGCTGGACCAGGACTGAGGGTGGCAGTAGCTTTCACCACCTGGGCTGGGGTACATTTAGATGCTGGTTTTTCCCATTGATCACTGTCTTCTGCACAATTCCCATGTTCCACTGGCCAGGTTTTTTTATCAAAACATGGGTGTTTCCATCCACCTTTTTGCACAAACAAGTCTCAGATGGGAGACACGTTCCTTACTTCACAGATTCAGTGATCTTCCTAGCTGGCAAGATGTCCTGGTTTCGTCAGGGATAGAGTTAATTTCCTTTCTAGGAGCTGGTACAGTGTTTTGGATTTAGGATGAGAACAAAGTTGATAACGCACCGATGTTTTAGTTGTTGCTAGGTGATGCTTACACTAGCCAAGGACTTTTTAGTTTTCCATGCTCTACCGACTGAGAAGGCTGGAGGTGCACAAGAAGCCAGGAGGGGGCACAGCCAAACTGGCCCCAGGGACATTCCATACCATGTGACGTCATGCTCAGTACATAAACTGGGGAAAGCTGGCCGGGGGGGCCGCTGCTCGGGGACTGGCTGGGCATCGGCCGGCAGGTGGTGAGCAATTGTACTGTGCATCACTTGCTTTGTGTATTATTATTATTATCATATTATTATTATCATTTTATTTCAATTATTAAACTGTTTTTATCTCAACCCACGAGTTTTTTCTAACTTGTGCTCTTCCAATTCTCTCCCCCATCCCACCGGGTGGGGGGGAGTGAGCGAGCGGCTGCGTGGTGCTTAGTTGCTGACTGAGATTAAACCACGACACAAGAGAACAAGGGGAACGAACAAGACTGTGGTAGTGTCACTGGCAAGTGGGGACAGCCCATGTGGGATGTCATGTCAGAGGGACATGTAAGGGACAGGTATAAACCCTGAGAGGCCTCAGCTGCACCTGACCCATTAAACTTCTTATTCTGGTGGTGCTGATGTTCATTTTTCTCTGGGAACTGCCTTAGCTCTTGAGTCATCTTGCTTCAGGTTGCTGTCAAGATACCAATTTTTAGAGGAAATTTTCCGTGCTTGAGACCTCCACTGGTCAGAGGTCTCTACAAATAAAATCAATGTAGTTCAAGGTATGGCGTGTGGCCACCCTGACAGAAACAAACGGTATGTGGGGGAGCAGAGGCAGAAGTGCTTTGGTCCCTGCTCTCCCCTGGGACCTGGTGCTCAAGCTGCTGAGGTCCTTGACCTCTAGGGGCAAGACACTGCTCTGGAGAGAAAGGCTAGAGCCGGTCGGGTGGGGAGATGTCACACACGAATTGGATTTCATCAGCATGGCATTTTGTCCTTCCTGCCATGCTGCCACCAAGGCCCTAAACATTGGGCTATGGGGTCCATCTCTGCCAGGCTACTGCAAAACTGTATGTCGGGGCACCTTGAGGATGCAGGTGCCCACCACCCCGCTCGCCCAGGTCACCCGGCTCTCGTGTGGCATTGTGCAGCTTCTCTCTGCCCTGCTTATGAGAAGCGTGAGAGCTCCTTGCTCCTGCTTTTGAGAGAGCAGTTCCCCATGCTTCTCTGGAGGCCACCTCCGGTGCAGCAAAAACTATCTGCAGGGAAGTTTTACTGTTTTAATTTTTTTTTAATGGAACAATTTTTCCAATCCTGCTGCCTGCAAAGCCAGCTGACTTAGTCATCCTGGGCTTGAAATGTGCAGGGCTCACTGGGAGATGGCAGTCGTCATACAAGTGCTATAAAACTCTACAGCAGCCTCTGACATCTTTGGTCCTCCCGAGGCCAGAAGTGAGTGCCAGGTCCTTATGCTGAGATTTTTCCCTTTCCAGTAGTACAAAGCTCCCAGGTCACAACTGCTACTACAACACGGGGTAAAGCCATGCTGAAATCAGTGATAAAATTCCCAGAGATCGTGGTGCGGATCTAGATTATACCCAGGAGATTCATTTATCCCTGCTGTTTATCTTACGGGTCTCATCCTTTTGCATATGCATATGCACACATCCAGATGTGGACACATGCAACATAAAATAGAGTTATTTTAATGCCTGTTTATTTTATACCAAAAGAGGCTGACTCCAGATCAAGAATCCTTTATTTTCAAGTTCCCAGCTAGGAGTTATCACTAATATTTCAGATAATAGATTACAGGAGGAAACGTTTCCTTTACTCTCAGTCTGATAAATAAGGAGGGAGAAACTGCGTGCCTATGACCAGAAGATGAACAGCTGGGCATTTTTTCTTCACTGGGGCATACAGAAAGCTCATGTCTTCACTTTGTTCGCCTTAGATGCGGCTCTCAAAAAAATGAAGGTGCGCACGTGGTGAGCAGGGTGCTGTGACTGGAGGTGCACGTGCCCTGCCAGTGGCCACGGCTCTCCCACGTTTCTGGGCTGCTGCCCCTGAGACCCCAGCACTGCAGATGGGCACGAGGAACCCAGTCCCTTGCCTGAATACTCACAAGTATGGAAAGTTTAACCATAAAAATCCTCCCGACCCTCAGTCACTTTGCACAGAGCATACCGAGAGCGCACAAGCAGCTCTCAAACAGTTGCTTGCAGCCAGCGGTAATGATCCACGAATACCAACAGCCGAGCATCAATCATGTGTGGCTGTCCTTGCGGTGACACAGGACCGGGGGTATTAATGCTGCAGCCAAGGAGTTTCAACAGATAGTTTTATATGGGCTGTATACCTCCCCTTCGGCTTATCATCAAAGAAGCAGTGCTTGTTTTGTGCCTGACTGCTGCCAGTCCTGATTTTTCCCCAGAGCATAACGCTGTCCCAGCCAGCCAGGGAAAAGTCTTGCCACGTGCCCAGCCCTTGGAGGAAAGCCTAGGTAGACAGCAAGTGAATGGAGGTCAAGTGAGACCTCCACTGAAGCCTCTTCCTTCAAGCCCGGACGTTGGAGTCGTGTCTCTCGCTCCTCCGGCCGGCTGTCTGGGGAGCCGGCAAGGAGAGACTGCTAGCTCAAGTGGAAAAGGTGGGATGCGAGGCTTGGAAATACTTCTTTTAAAATGAGTTTTCTTCTGGGTAATGATATCATGAAATAAATCAGGATGGAGCATCTCATCCTTGAATCACTGTGGAGCCCATCTGTGACATGACTCACGGCCTTGATGACTTATTTAGGATGACTGAACCTCATGAAGGCCCTGTGATTACGCAGCCACCAGCACTCGTGAAGTGCCCTAACTTGTCAGGCCCCCAAATATAGAAGGTTTTGGTCGGACCGGGGGAAAGTTTTGATGAATAAAGATTTCCACGGATGCCCACGTTCCCCAACAGCAGGAAGATCAGTGATTTTTTAAAGTGATGCTCCCAGCCCAAATTGGGCCCTAATTTAGCTGAGAAGGAAGATAATCTAAGCACTTCCAGCATGAGTGCTAATGTAAACACCCTCACCATCTGTTTTATTTGCACACACACACACACACACACACATTCAGTTTATAAAATGCCAATTCTCCCCTGTTGCTTTTGCAAGCCACACATCCCGCTGCAATGGGAGAAGCGGAGCAACCGCAGCCAGGGCTGTCCCAAGCACGGGTCCCGGCCCGGATCCGACCACAGGTCTGCTGTGCCTGTGCCGTGGCAGGCACCGGGGTGCCGCCTGCTCTCTGCTCTCCCTGGGGAAACCACGGTTTCATGAGCCGGGGTGTGAGGCGGTGCCGCCTGCGTGCCCCCCATCCCTGCCCCGACCTCCGAGGGGGTTCGCAGCCCTGCTCTCTGCCCCAGCCGTTGGAGTTGGCCCGGGGGCAGCCAGTGCAGGCAGGCCACGCTCCCGGGCAGCTCTGGCTGTTCCCGCAGTGCCAGCGCCACCACGTCCCGGCACGGCCAGGAGTCACGCCGGAATGCCCCATCCCCAAGCCCTGCTTCTGCGGAGGGAAGGGCTGGAGCTGCCTCCGCCAGCTCGCATGCTTGAGGGATTAAGATGCACTTCACACATATTTCAGTGTGCCTGCAGAAAGCGGTGTCCTTTAGCAAATGGTAAATAATTGACACTTTACTCTGCTGGCAGCCAGCACCCCCACTGGCAGCTGGGTTTGTCATTTTGCGTCCCCTTGGTGGCTCTAATTTCAAATTTACAGTAACATATGCCCAGAGAGCTGCCGGCCTTCTCCCAGCATCATGAATGCTTATTCCCTACTGCCCTGCATCGTGACGGGTGGGGAGTGAGTGGCATTTCTGCTTCTGCCACAGGTCTTCTCTTGACCTCCTGCGGTGGGAGAACAGAACCTTTTTGTTCCTTCCCCTCTGGTTTATTTTTTTATTATTACTATTATTCAGACCGGGCAGCTGGGGACCAGGGTATTTCCAGTACACTTATTTAGCTGCATGACTCCCATTAATGTAAATGACAGTTGCACAGCTAAAACTGTGCAGTTCCTGTTGAAGATTTACCCCCAGGGTTATAATTTTACAGAGATTTCCCCCTCCCCCTCACAGACCCTTTGCTGCAATCACTGCGTGGAGAGAAAATTGGAAGTCTCTGCACAAGAGGAACGAGCGGCTCGCTTAGGAAATGGAAATTTGCATCAGGTGAGAGTTACGGAGGGACAGGCAGTGTGGGGAGGGAGGAGCCTGAATTTCCCCTTCCAGTCTCACTGTGCCATCCCAAGGCAGGCGACATTTGCCGAGACACCGCAGATCCTTGTGCTGCAAAGGTATTAAAACAGGATTGGCAGAAGAAATTTTTTATTTTTTTATTTTTAAACCTCGTTTGCAAAACAAAATCTGACTAAAAGATAAGCAGAACATTTATCATCCTTTTCCTTCTGACAACTCCCGCTCCTGTTTTCGGCGAGGGCTTTGGGTCGTGGAGGACCTTCCCCCTCCATGGTAAGCCCGGAGGAGGATGGGGGCCATGTCCCCACGCTGCTACCCGGCACAGCATCGGTGGCCGCAGTGCCTCTGCCACGCAGCCGCACAGGATGGATGGGGCCGCCTGGGCAGCGTTTCTGCCACACTCTCCTTGAAGACGGCCATGCCCCAGGAGCTCTCTCTCCTCCAGCAGACACAATAGAGTTATTTGTCCCTCTGACACCAGCCATAAATTTCAAGGCCAGAAGGAGCCATTACGGTTGGCTAGCATGACCCCTGATATAACACAGAGCATGATTTGTGCGTCAAGCCCAGGACTTTCTTTGGAGATCTAATAAATCTTTGGGAAAGGCAGTCAGTCCTCATTTAAAGGCTGCAAGCCATTGTGCCGTGTCCCTGGGTAAGCTGCTGAAGTGGTTAATTATCCTCATGGCGTGAGTGCACGTCTTTATTCCTGATCCGAGCTGGCCTGCCTGGGTGCCTGGGCGCAGACGTGGCTGTGGCATCATGTCGTGCCTCTTCTCACCAGAGCGGTGGATCCGCCAGGCACACGGCTCTTCCCAGGAGAGTTGTCAGCTGTGGTCAAGTCACCTCCCGACTTTCCCTCTGACAAACCAAACAAATTGAATTTCTTTAGACTGATTGATCAGCTCACTTCTGAGAGGCGTAATGCGGCTACATAGATTTTTTTTCCATGCAGCGTGTCTCTTCCATTAGGATGTCGTGTGGGTCTGGGTCAAACATAAAATGGAAGAGGGACTGGGAGCTTTGCTGGTCACCCCGTGCCAGCACCCATGCTCGCAGGTGGGTGCCCAAGCCCACCTGCCATGCCCACTGCACCCGGCTCTTCTGCAGGGGGTGAGAGGGGGACAAGGATGCTGTGGGTAAGATGCTGATGTCCAGGTGAGGGGAGTGATGGCATCTCACGGGCTGGGGACCTGCCAGCACTGCCTGACTGCTGTTTCCAACACATGCAGGTCTGCTGTTAATTAGGGCAGGTGACAGAAGAGAAACATCCCCTCTGGTTAACTTTCTGGCCCAAGGGGGAACAGCAGAGAGCAACGTTTCTGAAAATCATGTCCTGGGAGGGCAGGGAGTGAATGTGCAAAGGATAAGAGGCCCTCTGGCAGGGCGCTCTTTCCCAGGTAAAACACATGAAAGAGGTTAAAGCTTCTCTGACAGCCGCATGAGTTAAGCGAGCCCCAGCCTGGCTGTAGGGATGCTTACCCGTCTCCATCTCAGCTGGGGGTGACCCTGACCTGTTTCCCAAGCCAGCCCACTCCGTGCTGTGCAAGTCCTTCTGCCATGGAGAGAGAGGAGCCAGCTACCGAGGAAGTTCTTACTTCCTCCAACTGGGTTTAGTGGGGCCAGAGCCTGTTAACACGTAGAGTTTATTCAGAACCGCTCTCATTTCCTGAGCGAGGATCAAGGGGTTTGATTTTCTTTTGTTTGGCAGAAGATAAACCGCTGAAGGGAGTGTTACTTCAGGCTGCCAGGTTGATCCACGAGGAGCCAGAGGAGTCTGCCTTGCACTGGGGAGGGCAGGAGGTGAACTTAAGTGGGGGATTCTCACAGGACCAGTGCTTTAAAAGCAAGCTAGAGGCCAGAGTGAATTGGCTGCTAGATTTTAAATCGATCCTTCCACTGTTGAGGGAAAAAACCAAATTCCCCTAAAAGGGTCAAAGATAGTGGAATTAGTCTGCATCTTTTCACTGGAGGTCATTTTATCTTCCCAGCTGCCGCAGGATGGAGTGCTGTGGGTACTTGGGTGTTCAGTGGCTGATTCTTCATCACCTGCATTTCAGGTTTAACACTAGACAGAGGGTCTAAGAAGTTCTCCTGGTTCTTGTTCCTGTACTCCAGCCTGCCCTCCCCCCTGCAGTGAGTCAGGGAGGCAAAATGATTTCCAGGGTGGGTACATCTTACAGTGGTGGGCTGTCACGTCAGCAAGCACCCCTCAAAGCACGAGACATGGTAGGGAAGGGAAAGGATCAGTGAGGAATTTAACCAGATGCTGCAGTCTCTCTCCACTTGAGAAGAAAGGCTTGGGAGAGCTGGAGGTCTGCTCAGACAAGTCCCCCAGTGCCACTTGGCCCCTGAAAAGAGGGGCTTGCGCAATGACGATGTGCCTGGGGCTGGCAGGTCACTGCAGAAGAGGTGTCAGTGCAGCCCGGCTCTCCAGCGCAGGGGTGGTAGGGACTGAGGACAACTGCCAGAGAGTCTGCATTGCACGTATTTGCTGTCAGGTCATCATGAGACAGGGTACAGAGAATAACTCTGGTTATGGACCAGGTCTGGGTGGTCTGGAATGTGACAGCGTGGAGGTTGGGAATCAGGTGGGGGGATTATTTGGCCCCTTTTCTGCATTACTTTTGGTCTTGTGCCAAACTCAGTACTCCACAGCTGAAGTATTGAGAGCAAAGCCGGTGTGTGCATACAGGGGGCTTGGAGGGGCACCCCAACACTCTTGCTGTCAAGACCAGATTTCCACTCCTCTGCAGACAAAAAGAAGTGTAGCCCTTGGTGTGGCTAGAAAGTCACTCTCTATAGGGGCCTTAGTGTCCTGGAGCATTAAGACCCAAGGCATCCATGAACCCATGGTGTGCCCTCATGTCACAAGCTCTATTTGCTGTTAACTCCAGAGAGTACCTAAGAGATGGAAGAAAAATACAGTCCCCAGGCGAAAGGTGATCATCTCTTGCGTGTTATTTCCTGCAATTACTCTCCATTTACTCCTCCTTCTGATGGTCCTGTCGTCACTGTCGGAATAAAAAACTAAATCACATATTTGCAGAATGACAGCTAAAGCTTTCTGAAAGCCAATCTGCGGCACAGGAGAAGTCAACTGCTATTTTCAGTGCAAGCACAAGTCCCAGAATTTCTCCTCTGCAGGCCCCCACCATCCCTCACGCTTTTCCTCTTGGGTCTACTGTACAGGTCAGCTTGACCATCAGGACACCTTTGGGGAAGGTGGGGTGCAGGAGGGAATTAAGAGAAGAAGGTTCCCTCTCAAACTACACTTTGACAGCAGATATGTTAATGAAAACCTCTCACAAGAGACAATGGTGCCATGGATGAACTAGGCAACAGGGGCAGGAGAAGCCTTTTTAAATTAAACAAAATGAACAGAAGAGGTAACATGTCCCAGCCCTAACAGTGCAGTGAAGGTGAAGGGCAGTGTCCTTCTTCGCCTAAGCCACCCTCTAAACGTCCTGTCACATGCAAGCCTGAAGGATGCTGTGTCCCCTCTGGGTGAAGACTGCTCCATAACTAGAGGTATCACCAACATCCTCTAGGGATGTCAGTCCCTATGCTGTGGGCTGGAGACCCTCTACCTTTACACAGACCTTCTTCTGATACTCTTGGTATACCAACCCTTTTTTCAGGTGGTTGTTTCCCTTTTCTGTACACATGCTGATTAGATGGGTCTGTCACACCGGCGATGCTGATGGCATCCCATAAAGCCTTGGAAATTGCTGTTGTTGCTCTGGCTTACCCTGAGCCCAGCATGCCCCAAAACCCCAACCCTGGGGATAGCAGAGATACACCACAGCTCTTGAGACACTCCCCTTGCTATGGACCTCCTTGGGCCCTCCAGCCACCGCTGATCCTGAGAGATGACCACCCTGCTTGCCTCGACACATATTGGCTCTCCCAACCCACTCATGGGACATGCAGTGATGGGTAAAGCTGGTCACCGTCATTTTGGTCATGACTGGCCATTTTGATTAAAAAGGGTGTGATAGGAACATTTATGTTTTTCAATTGACTCTAAGTGATCATCATAAAAATTCCCTTTGCGTTGAGGCCAGACCATAGAATAAGGTAGCAATCAGGTAGATTCTTGTTATGGCTTTGTTTGTTGCCCACTTTATATGACTAATGAGTTGGATTAAGAGGCCGGGCTGGTTTTGGGCTTTCTAGTCTGAGCAAGCCTGGCAGCAATAGAGGTCCCTTCAAGCCTGTGGGACAGCTGGCACAGGTAAGAGCTGTGTCTGTCCTGATATTGCCTTTTTAGGAGCACAGCAGAGATCTGCACTGCTCTTCAAAGGAGGCATTTCGATGCAGTGGCTTTGTCTATCTTGGCTTCATTTTCTTGCCTTGCCCTGGAGACTCTAAATTCTCAGGTCATGAGTGAGGCTTTCCAAAGACAAGTCTGAAATAAACCATACCTTGTTTATTTGCCCCAAAGTACTGGCCATGATTCATCTGCAGATTTAATACCAGTGCCTAGCTGTATGCCCCTGTTCTATTGATTTCTATAGCTCTGCTTAGAGGTAACGAGTTTAAAATCTTGGAACAGGACAGGATCTCCTGGGTTGTTCTGCCGCATCTTCTTCTCTCACACATAGTCATGTTATGCAATCATCTCCTTCATAGGCTTGCAAAGCTCCAGCTTAAAACTAGGCAGCGCTTTGCTCCTAGGATTCCTGCAGGAAAGCCTTCGCAGAATTTCATTCCTCCAGCGGTCATTAATTCTGTCATTTCTCGTCTACACAGTCAGGAATAGTTTAGAGGCATTTGCTCAAAGGCCAACATTATCTTCAAGCTTAAATAACTCATCTCCCTCCTTAGTGGACATGTTGGGAAAAAAAGGGTTATGGAGGGTGGCCACGTTCCCATGCAGCCCCCCAAGCTGCAGGGAGATGTGGGGTCCATCAGGGCTCAGGGTAGAGTGCTGAGCTGGCACAAGGAGATGTCCCCAGCAGCTCGGGCATGTTCCCAAGCACTGCTGAGGTCTCAGTGGGTCCTGAACACTGCCACGTCCCCTGGCACCACTCTCTCCAGGCCCTTCTGGAAATATTCTAGCTGATGCCGCTTCTGTTTGCATTTGCCTTTTCCTAGCCGTGAGACGCTTGTGGCTCAGAGCCATCTCATGCCTGAGTGATCTATCTCTGCTGCTTTGTGGATAAGCTGCCAGCATATAGCAGAAATTCTTGTTTCTAGTGTCCAAGTACATGGCGGCGCATTTTTTACTGCTAAATTACATCCCATTTGTCTCAGTCTCATCCTTAAGGGCACCCGGCTCCTCCTACATTATATTCCAACCCTTATCAGTACCAGCAGTGACTCCCAACTTCACGTCATTCCTGCTCTCTCTGCTAGGGTCGTTTAAAGAAAATACGGATTAAGATAGCGTCCAAGACAGCTCCTCCATGAACTCCACCAGGAACTTGCTGCCAAATTTTAATTCCCCTTTCAGCACAGCCTGTTTTCTACCCATTGGCTGGTTCTTGACCCAGACTAAATCTCTTTCACTACACCTCATCTTAATGAGCACATTCCTGCTTGGCAACAAGGAATCAGGCAGACCTGGTCTCCCCTGTGTCCTGACTCAAGCAAGTCAGGCACAGACTACAGCTGGGAAACCTATCCCCTCCTCTGTTCAATTTATCATGTGCCGTCTTGTATTTCTCCATCCTTCCTGCAGAGTTTGTCCCAACACGTTTCTCCTGCGGAGGCCAGATGAATCAGTGTGTGGCTACCCCCACTGCCTTCCCCAGTCCCTTCTCCTTCCCTGACGCCAGCTATGACGTCAGCTCCTCTCCCGTCCCCTTCCACAGTCCCTGGCTTGGTGGCTTCATGAAAAGCTGTAGCTATCAGCCTTGCAATTGCCAATGGTGGTCCTTTCCACACACCAGGTTGGAGATATCCTTGTCCCCTTGACCTGATGTGCACGCTCTTTATCTCTGGTTCTCTCTCGGCTCATAAATCCTAGGCCTTTGCACGCATTTCCCTTTGCCCCATGCTGTCCCCAATAGCTGCCGCTGACAAAAGAGAAAAAATATTTAGTTCACGTTGGGATGACAGAGTATTTAGTTCGCGTTGGGCTGATGCCTAAAGTACCTGAGCTAAGCCACATATTTTTGTGTATTTCCTCCTGCCAGGTTCTTCTTTTCTTTACTGCTCTCCCTTTTGCTCTCTGTTGGTCCCCTCTGCATTTTTAATAGTATCGCTGTTAAAGTTTTATGAGCTCGGGCTGGCTTTTTTATGGGTGTAATATTCTTACAGTTCAGAATGTTTTTGCAATATTATCTTTATTTTTTCCCACACTCAAAGCTCCTTCAGTTGGCTCCTTCAGATGGAGGTGGCTTTAAACTTTAAGCGAGGGAAAAAACTTGTCTTCCTCCTCCTCCCCATTTGGAGCTCTGAAACTTTTTAATGTCAGAGTGTGCTTGTGTATCTGAGTGCAAAGAAAGTGGGGAAAGAGAGGAAAAGCAATAGATGACTAATATTGCTGGGAAATGAACTCTGTGACATTCATTTGGTCTGTTCTGGCCCTCCTGAACTTGTTTGGGAGTTACTTAGAGCCAGTTGCTCTCTCTTGTTATGCTGTGGGAAGCTGGGAGACACCAGCTTTTTCAAGCTCCGAGCTGGATACCTCCTGCCGTCACTAAGGTGACTGCCACTTGCAGCCAGGGAAAAATCAACCATGCCAAGTATGGTGCACAAACTCTTCAGCAAAAGAGGTGGGTGCTGGCAGGGGTGGGTGGATGGGGGTCCTAAAGGTTGTGCTTCAAGCTCCATCTGCCCCCATAAAACATTCCCCAGAGATGCACCTAGGTGGAGAAACAGATCTGCTGTGGCGGGACAGGCACCCAGGCCACTTGCTTGACAGAAGGATGGAGTGTGATCTCTTTAAAAATGTCATCTTTTTGGTTCTCATCACATTGCCCCCAAGATGAGTCTGATTTAAAAAAAAAAAAAAAAACACAAAAGAAAAAGAAACACTGTGTTGACACTTTTGCTGTTATGGAGTATATTTCCTCATATATATTCCCTTTGCAGAGTAGATCATAACTCAGCTGGATGCACAAGACCCCGAGAATGGATGAGAATTTGCAGGCTGCATGGAAACACCCCCGAGATGCACAAGGAGTGGCATTAGATACAGTTTATCCATAATTTTATTCAGGTCTCTCTGTACCTGTTTTGTAGGAAGCAGTCACGTAGCTTTTTCAGTGCAGGGGAAAGTACACCTGTGCTCACTCACCAAACAAATCTTTTCTTCACTGTTGAGCCAGCTCAAATCCTGTGCCCTAAAGGGACCCCACATCACAGAAGTCCATTTTTCTTGTCCTGAACCATTTTCAGCCAGCCTGAGGTGCTGAGCTTTGAAATAATTTCAATAGTGGTTTCTTTCTAGAATGCTAGCACAGCTTCTTAAACCACCTTATTAGTAACTACCAAGTGATCTGGCAGCAGATCTGGGTGATGGGTGGTGCTATTCCAGAAAATGAGACACAGTGAGTTACATGACCGGCACAAGGTCATGCGGAAGGACTGTAGCAGAGCAGCGCTTCCCCACGCACTGAGCCTTCGTCTAGTCAATATAACAAAATGCAATCAGCCGCTGCCTAAACATTTACCTCCGGGCAGATTTTGGTACCCTTAGGATTGGCTGACACTCATGCAAAGCACCAGTTCTTCACCTCTTTGCAGTTCTGCGCACTCCTGGCAGCAGCTGGGTTAAAAATGGGTAGAAAAGATCATTCAGTTATAGAGAGGGGAAAGACAGTTTCTTTGACTTCCAGTTTTCAGTCTTGTTTACTTCAGTTTCACTTGAGGGAGTTATCTCAGCAATTAAACCTTAACTCAGCCACTGCATGGCACCACGACATGTACTTCCCCCACCCCCTTCAGGTGAATACGCCTTTCAAAGCCTCTTATGACGTGCAGCACAAGCTGGTGGTGGTTGCTACTGTGAAACACCAGCAAAACTACTTTTTAATCACCATTTTTCTGTGATATGATATGCATCTAGCTTAGAGATGTTTGTTGCATGTGTATTAACAGGAGCAAGCTACTGTGTATGGGCAGACAGCAAAAGGCCTCGTGTTGGCCTTAAATGAGATGCCTGGAGGTTTGGCACAAGTCTGTGTACTCTGTGTACTCTCCGAATAGGCAAAATACCTCTCTGGACTGGCACAGATGTGGTGGGATTGAGGGCAGGGCCACAATCCCATGACCACATGTCTTCCCGCAGCCTTACCTGCTTGTGGCCAAAGGATGGTGATGCATTCAGGGGATGCTCCCAGTTCCCCTGTGGAGATCAGATTTAGATGAATGCAAGGCAGTGATGCATAGAAGTCGTCTTTGTTTCTCTACAGTCACAGATCTGGTGGGGACAACTTGCTTTTGATCTGGTTCACCTGGAGAGCTCCATGTCTCTCTTCTTGGTGCTTTGACAGCCGGTACCGCTCAGGACACGGAGGGGCCAGGGCTGACCAGGGGCTGTGCAGCCCTCGGGCTTGTGACGGGCACCTCCGGGCTCCCTAGGGCTCCCTGCAGACTCACGGCTGCAGCTTGAGCTATCCTCACTTCCCAAGGTTTTTCTCTCTCTCCCAAGGCACCTCTTGATCTGCCCGAGGGAAAAAAAGCACATTTCATTGGGAGAAACATTTGATGAGCAGTTTCATTCATTTTCAGCCAATTATCACTGGTTAAACCAACCATCAGAAAGCCAGGCATGGGTTAAGAACCTCATTTAAAGCCTACGTGGGTACATATAGCTATAAATACAGCTACAGGTTCCATACACATGGTGGTAGTAACGTAGTTTGTGCACAGGATTTGGTAGAAAGTGATTGTTCGTTACACTGGCCCGTACTGCAGATAATGTTTGTGCAAAAGCTTTGTGCCTCCTAAGGAGCTGGAGGAAGATCGTGAAGCCTTGGAAATGTTTCCAGGCTTCCTGTCCCCACCAGCGACAGCAAGAGCAGTCAGTGCTACCTCTTGCAGCTGGGACAAGCTGGCACCCTTCTCCCCACGGTGACCAGCTCTGGTGGCACAGATTTGCTGCTTTCCTTATGTCCAGCCCCTTGTGCCTTTCCAGAGGAAACCGAGGCAGGAGGCTTCTGCTCTGTGTCTGTAACTGGCTTCCACCTTGGCAGAGGATGAGACATGGTCTGATTTCCTATTTATCTGAGCCCAGATGGGTTTTCTCAGTTGTATGGAGTTGGACAGGAAAGCGTCTTTGCACATCTGTAGCCCAGAAGTCACACAGTGAAAGGGTCAGGCATGGGGCTGGGAGTCACGGCACGGACGCGGACCTTGCCAGCATGGGCCCCTGCGAGGGCCAGGGGACGAGGTGTGCCTTACCTCTGGCTATGGGGATGGCAGAGAGTGGGCACACCCCTCCTTTGGAGTTTGGCGCTGGAGGAGCTCACAGCCAAGGACTCCCCCTCTCCACGGCTCCTTCCGCCTGCCCTGTGGGAAGCATTGGAGGGCCCTCCTGGCCCACCACCAAGCATGAAGGCCATGGAGCAAGGCTGGAAAACTATCTTTTCCCTCCTCCAGCCCTGAGCAGGTGCAGCCCACCCCATGTAACATGAGTGGGATTGTTCCAGGATTAGATCGAGGGTCGAACCCTGAACCCCTGGCCCTGGGCACGCTCCCGAGGCTTTCACCGGGGCTTTGCTCAGCTCTCTTTGCCCTTGAGACCCCGTGGCTTCCAGCCAGGCACTGCTGCACAGCCTCAGGCATCACTCAACATCCCCGGCAGCACGCAGCCGGCTGGAGGCGAGCGACTTGCGGCTGACAGCTCCGGCTCCTTACACAAGCTCTTGGCTGCAATACTTCGCTCCTTTTAAGAGCAGGGTGATGCTCTGGAGGACAGCTCTGCTTATCTAAGGCAGGACTGGAGTGGGACAGCCTGCGATCTGGCTGGGTCTCAGCTGCCCTTGAGAACCTCATGGGGATCCTGCCGGCGGCTGATAAATGCCAACAAAAGGATGTCAAGCGTAAGCGGTTGCTTCCAGGTTTGTTTATTCCTCTGATTTCTACAAAGGCACACAAAGAGTCCACACGCAATCTGCACAGAGTGCTCTTTATAAAAATAAATAAAAAGGCCCTTGCTGTTCAAAATCAGCTTCCCTCCGGGTCTATTTTAGCCCATCGCCTTAGCAGCAGCTCCTTCAGACGCCGGGACTCTGCTGATGAGAGTTAGTCACTTCTGTCCCTCAGCAGGCGTCTTGGTAATTTTCCCCAGCCGGTTACGTCAGTGAAGCCCTGCACCAGCAGCGCTCCCTGATTATGCAAGCTACATTCACAGATACGCTCGGGGTTGGTCTTTTTAACTTTTATTCACCGGCTCCTCGCAGGGAGAGCTGCAATAAAAGCTTTGCTGATAAAGCCCAGTAATATATTGACAAAAGAAGAGCATGGCATTGGTAATAGGTTATATTTGTGGGAAATTGAAAGAAGAAACAAAGCAGCCAGTTGCAGCCTATAGGGACAGCTGAATCTGTAGCAGTACGGTCTCTTGAAAAGACAGACACACTTTTCTAGTTCATCCAGACAAAAGCAGGGACAAAGGTTTTATCTGGGGTTTCAGTTTATTAGCCAAATGCTTTGCAGTCAGGGGTTTTGCAAGACTGAGCTACCTCTCTGCTCCCTGTGAGGCACCCTAGAGCTTGCTCACAGACAGTGCAAGAACTCCTGAATTACAAGGTAGGAGCCTTCTGCCTTTTTTTTTTTTCATTTCTGCCCCCCCCCCTTTTTTTTTTGGGGGGTGTCTATGTTCATTTAATCTTTGTAAAAGGGCATTGGAAGGGGGAAGATGTCAGCAATTTTCTTCACCAGGAGCATCTGGTAATGTTTTTATTCACCCAGCTCCAGCACCTTCTCAGTAGTCCAAGCCTGATCTTCATCCCCACTGTACCCAGGTGATAGAAAAGCAGGGGACTGGGACAGAGTCACTTGCCTGGGTCTCCAGTCGAAAAATTCCCCCTTTGACCTTCCTGCCTTGCCGGCTGCCAAGTCCTCCCTCCTGGTCCCTGGCAAGCGCTGGGGCAAGGCTTGTGCCTGACAGTCCCACTGCAGGGATCCTCCTACAGACCCCTGCTTGTGGTGGGACCTGCATTCCTCCCCATCCCAATGCTAATGTCTGAGATCTCTCCTATGCCTGCAGCGCTGAAGTGCAGGAGGCGTTGTGATGCCCTCTCCTCTTTCCTCCTTGCCCCAAAAAGCCAAAGGGTGGGCATGAAGCAGGGGGCTGATACATTAAAAACTTGTGTGCTGGGAGGTGTTTTGCCATGTAGCTCCATGCCAAGTCCAGTTCAAAATGAATAGGCTTGTACAGTGTGATTCTGCTGACCATTCAGTTCTGGATCAGGCACTAAATCTGGCTGTAAAGAGAAATAATTGACTGACTGCTTGGGCTTTCTTAGGGCACTAAGTAACTATAGAAACTCCCTGTCTGTCAGACAAAGGTGTGGCAGAGCTGTGTTTGGCTGATTGGGGCCAGATCATGTCAGTCGATACAGCAAAGTTTGCAATAGGTGCTCAATGCAAAATCCCATGTGCTAGTCTTTCCCCCTGGATACCAGGATAGCTAAGGTAACGCTGGAAATAGAAAAAAATCACTTATCGTGTCTAGCTGTGAGCGTCACAGCAGAGTAAATGTTAATATCCGTATAACTGAGCTCAAGAGGTTCCTGTTAGCTAGTGTTCTCGTTGGAGTGATGCGGAACTGAGCCCAACAAATAAAACTGGTCCACATTTTTCAAACAAATATTTTACAGATCCTGAAACCCTGCAGTCCTGGGTTGAAGGAAACTGGCAGTAGATTTGTGCTCCATTGGGCAAATATTTCTGCCCAAAGAAAAATCCAAGCACTTTCTTTTTGACATTTTAAAGAAAACTGCTTACTATTGGGACATTTCAAAACTTCCCCAACATCACTGAAAAGAATAAAGATGAAAGAAAAAGATAGAAGCTAAGCATTGCAAAGCATTTGTTGTAGATTGAACTGAATACTTTAAGTGACTCAAAGTCATCAGGGTTCCTCATTTGCCAAAGAAGAAAGGCAGTCCTTTGCATCCATCCACAATGACACTGTCTCTCCCTTCTTTGGCTCCGCCAGCAAAGTCCAGCAGCAACACAGCCTGGAGCTGTGTGCCCTGAGGGGAGAACTTGGAAATAGCAGCACTCTGCTAGTATATGCTGGGAAATCTTGAAACTGCAAGATTTCAAATATGTTATCTGAACCAGTGCTCAGTGCATGGGAAAAAAAAAACGATGCAGGGAAAGGGTAAGGTGTGCTAGAAAGTTTGAGAATTACATGTGCATGGTCAAACTGAGGTAAATGCTGGCTGCTGGTCAGAGGGCTGGAGGCTGCCTTGTGCCCCTGAGGAGCCCTGAGAAGCCATGTAGGTCAAATCCCTCTCCTCCTCCCCACATGCACCTGCCTGTGGTCCCATCCCCGTCCCCCCACCAGCCTGCAGCCTCCCTCCCAAACAGCGGGGTGGTAGATAAAGCTGGAAGCTTAAACTGTTCCTGCCAAGCCAGCGATTAGCAAGCAGCGTGCCGATGTTTACAAGGGGGATGAGGACAGCTTACTCCTCAAGCCATATAAGAAGCCACCAAGCCTTGCAGGAGGGATCGGGCTGGGGCTAACGTGCCACAGGCTTAGCCTTTGCGCCGGTGAGCTTGTCGATATTGCACCAGCTCCATCAAATGTCAGTCCACCCCATATAGGTCTCGGTGGGAGAGGAGGCTCCAGGAGAGCTCGCTCCCACCTGAGATCCTGCCAGCACCACTGCAAGACCCAAACAGAGGAGTAATGTGAGACCAGGGGAGTGTGCATGGGGCTCCAACCTGCTTCTGAGATGCTCCCCTCGCATGCAGAGCACCTGTCCCAGGGAGCAGCACCCTCGGGAAGGCTGACCTCGACCAGGTCCCACACTGGCCCCAAGCAGTTTTCCTCTTCTGCCACATGATCCCATGTTTTGAGCCCTCTCAACTATTCAGTGTCAAAAGCATCAAGCACTAAATTGCTTTTGAGGTAGCATGTTCCCATGTGGCACTGTGATATATTTAATATTAGGATGCTGTATTTGGGACAGGCAGCATTTTTAACAAATGGGACACGGTGAAACAGCGCTTTTCTGGCTCACCAAGCAAACTGCCTGCAAGGAGGATGAGCAGGTACAAGGCAATGAAAAAGATCTTTATGTCCTTTGAGCAAAGAAGAAACTCCTTGAACTGATAACTAGCACTTACATCCAGAAGCAGACCCAGTGTTATTAGGAGGATTAACAGTAGCCAGGCATTTTTCATTAAGCGTGGAGCTGCAAACCGCTCTTGTGGCACGGGCCTCGTTACAGAAGATGTGTCAATCCATCTGGGGCTGAAGGCAACAGAAATAAAACCTGACAGTATAAGGCAAGCCCACCCAGCCCCTGCACGAGCCTTCCTTAGCTCTGGTGCCCAAGGCCCACGACATGGCAGCACGGCTTGGCTGCAGACAAAAACGTGCTTTGGGGGACTTGTACATCACACTGATGTCTCCCGTGATGACTGCTTCGATCCATGTAGAGGTCAGTCCTGCTCACCTCGGAGTCTGCAACATGCCACAGCCGGAGCATTAAATATGAACGTCGATGTAAATTTTCCCCAAATACAGGCTTGGCACTAACTTGGTACTCCCATTTGGTCTCCTTTCTAATGAGGGCTTTGCCCATGCTTAGTAATGCAATTAGCACACGCGCTCAGTGGTTAATAAACCTGCTTACAGAGCCGTGAGCAACTCTCTCAAGTGGGGGAGGCAGGGGGGCACACGCACGGCCACCACCTCTGTGGTGCCAAGGTCCCCTCTGCTCGGGATATTTCAGCTCACTAATGCCATCGCCTCCCTTGCCTCTCCTACACAGAGCATTTCCAATGCAGATGCCACCGCCTTGGCCCTGACGTCTGTCCTTCGCAGAGGAGGAGGAGAAGGAGGAGGAGGAGGAGGAGGAGGAGGAGGGCTGGATCCTGCTCTTATGCCATGGCTGGGTTCAAACGGCCCATGGGAGGCGTAGGGGCACTTCCTGGCTATCCCACGTGTGCCACAGCCGCTCGTGTGTGACATGCCAGATCCAGGACTTCACACGTGGCCACTCCACAGCATTGCCAGCCACCCTTCTAATAAATGCTAATTCAATTTTCGGCTTTGCTCCTTGATCCTTTCATGCCGCCTCCTGAGCTGCTTTGCGCCGACGTCTGCTGATGTCAGCGGCTGCAGGATGGGGAGGAGAGGGACCGGCTGCCGAAGAGGGACCGGGAGGTCGCCTCCAGCCCCAGGCTGGGGCGCGCAGACTCAGCAGGAGCCTCCCAAACAACAAGAGGGGCGTTACAAGTGGGTACCGCGCGGCTGGATCCAGGCGTGGGATTAAATTTTTCTGTCAGCGGTATGAGAAGTCGTCTGTCATGCTCCGAGGGGAAGATTAGTGAGCTCAAACTCGGCATGAAATTCAGGAAGAAAAATCTTATCACATGCCAAAAAATTTTTGCCACATGCTCTAATCCTCCTGGAGGGGGCTGAATAACAAACAGCACAGCCTGAAGGGGCCCTGCTTGGCTATCCCAGCCCAGGTCCTGGATAGCACACCTCTACAAACCCGGCTAATCACCCCCATTTCAGCCATCACCGCCGAGTTGGCCACAGGCCTGATCCAGCGCTTGCTGATGTCAGTGGAAACCTGATTTCAGTGGCTGTGGCGCTGGTCACGTGCAGGTGGTGGGCATCCTTTCCCCTCGCTCCCTGCCCTCCTGCCTTGTCTGAGGTCCCACAGGGAGAAGCAGGTAGGGGGGAAAGCTAGACAGACGTGGAGGGGAACAATAAACTCTTGCCAGACTGGTTTTGAGCATACTCAAGAGCAAAGTGAGCACCGGGAAGCCCAAGGACACAGCCTAATACTGCCGAACCTCTGCATTCGCCTTTCCCCAGCTCGCACCGCTGTCAGGGCTCGGCGTGCAGCCGGCGCTGCCCGAGGCCAGCTGAGCGCTGCTGCAGCTCTGGGGCTGGCCGTCCTCCTCCTCCTCCTCCTCTCATCCTGCCCACTGCTGCCTGCCCAAGGGGATTACAGGGAGCCACAAGTCCTGGAGTAGGACAGAGGCATTAGCCTAGCTGTATCAATCAATCAATTAATTAATTAATTCTTTCATTCAGACACAAAATGCCAAAGGCATACACCTGGAAACATGCACCCTTTCTGCTCTTACATGTGGCACATGAATCCAGAGCCAATGTTGCACACCTTCAGGCCCCAGAGGTCTGGGGTTTCACGTGGCAGTAGGCGGAGGGGTTTTCAGTGGCTATGGCAGTGCTCTTGGACTTGTAGTCCCAGCTTTGGTGGCAAAGCCCAAATGTAATGCCCCCCATATTCATCTCTTTCTCTCTCTTAGGCTTCACATTACTTGCAGCTGAACCCAGCCATACCACTGGCTTGTCTCTGCATGCAATGCCATCATCACCCCTGTCGAGACTTGCCTTCTACAAACTGCTTTTTCTGTCACCAGTCAGAAGTGGCCAAGTGACAGGGCAATGCAATATGACAGGAGCCAGGAGCCTTCCACTGTGTACCATGTGCATAGGCAAATGCAGACTCTCAAACGTCCCTTGCTGGACTGTGCTTCAGGACAACAGCATGCTACCGGTCAGCCCGGAGAACAGATGAGTTGTTATGAAACGCGATGGACAGGCTAAGATCTTCACAAAGCTTCATGGCCCTTGTGACAGACGGATTAGTGGCAACCGGCATTATAAATTATTTTAAAAATTTAGAAAACATAAGAAACCAGTTGGGCTGGAGCAATTCATAAAGCAAAGAGGTTGTGGGTAACCTCCTCAAAGCTGGGAAAAGGGGACACATGTTGCCCTCACCCATGAATTCATTCTTCAGCCCTACCCCAGTGCTGCCACCAGAGGCGGACGTGACATGCTGCTGCAGAAAGGGAACGTGGTCCCAAAGATAGCCCTGCCTTTTTGTGTGGATCCCAGGGTTTGTCGGAGGGCTAGAGATGCCTTCCTCACCTCCAGTGCCTCCCCTGCACAAAGGAGAGGAGCAGACCACAGCTTTTGTACATCACATCCAAGAAGCAATTTTGCTTCTGTGTGCAACGAGGTGCGGTAAAAACATTTTCAATCAAGACGCAAGAGGTAACACAAAGAAATACCTCTGTGAAATAATTATCACGGGCAAGACAGAAAGAGAGCTTACCAAAAAGCCATGAAGCTCCAGCAGGATCCTTTTGAGCTTGCCATGCACCCAAAGGAGATACTTAGCATTACGTCAGCATTGCCCTAATTATGCAAATTGCTCATTGGTTTGTGCACCAGGACACCAGCATTTTGTTTGCTTTACTCCCAGCCCCCAGCCTGCGGGCCAGTATTCTGCTCCTTTGCTCTGGGTGTGTGGTGTGTCATGGGGGGACAGTAGGAAGGTTTGCAGAGGCAGAATTTCACACCTGAATTTCAAAGCTCCCCCTTGCACCGCATGCACACCTGCTTTAAAAGCAGGGCTTGTTTCTAAGGCAAACGGGATGGGGCATCTCAGGAAGGTGGTTATGGATAATAATGCATGTTATAATGATTCCAGCTGTCTCCTATGTCCTGTGTACCAATGTGAGTGTCCCCCAGTGCAGCCGTCCTGGTCAGGCTCACAGGGCATGAGGCATGCTCATCCTGTAGCACCATGTCTGTTATCCTTCAGGCTGCAAGCGGTGGAAGGTGGTACAGAGACACTGACCCCATCACTCGTCCTGGGCCACTGATAGCCTGGGAATTGCCTCACTGCTTGGTGAGAGCCATCTTTGCCACAGCTACATGTTTTGGTAAATCTGTTGGGAAAGCAGTTTCAGTGGGCTGCTCAAGGAAACGAACTTTCCACATCCATGGACGATACAACATAGGGAAAAAATCCTCATTTCTTTCCAAGATTCATTTGGGATATTAGGAAATTCTACTGAGAAAGTTCAAAGCCAAGAGAAAAAAAAATTCTAAAAGCTTCCTTCCTGCAAATATATCAAAGGCAGCAATAGCACTAGCCAAATGTTAGATATATATGGCACCTTAACATAAAAGAAAAGATTGGCTTTTCTGTAACAAGCTTTCAGCTTTTTGCCCTGATCCTGCTCTTGGAGACATGCAGGGAAGCTTTTAAACCAGGAAAACCCTTGAAGTCTGTCAAAACTGCTTGTAAAACTCCAGCTTATGCTACAATTCAGTGACAAACTATGCCAGTTTCAACAATACTTCACTGCAACCTAATCTCAGTAGTCTTCTTGGACTGGACCCTGCCTTCATAAATTTGATAGTAATGCTCCAGTTGAATCCAGGGCCCATGGGCTAAGCCTCAGCAATTAATGCTCACTGATTTATTCACATACATATTCACCACAAGGGTACAGAACCCTCTGCAGACACTATGCAAATAATGTATAGTAATAAATGCAAATGCCCCACTTGAATTTACAACATCAATATTCATACTCTGAAAATTAAGACCTTCTTTAGTCTATTAGCTTGTAGTTATTAATGGCCAATATACAAACTTTTCCATTCGTAGGAAACCAGCAGCAACGATCCCACAAAAAGTGCTGTTTCCTGAGAGAAAACTGAGCTTTGAAAAACTTGTGGGGAGCATATTTTGTGTGTAAGTAAGTACAGAACTTCTGATCTTGAAATATGTAATTATCTGGGGAAACCACCTTATTATTATTATTTTTTGGTTTTGCATGTCTAACTTTTTATTTTTAGATGAACCTTTTTTTCACGGAAAATTTGGCCTGAAAGCCAATAGGGATGTATCTCCTTTGAAATCCCAGCTCTCAGGCTTTCTAGAGTGTCCGAGAGCTGTGGTCTCATGTGTCTACAACCAGGTGAGCACTCATCCCTGGCAAGGTGAGATGCTGCCCTAGATTTTCTGGCAGAGTTGTTATTTCTCATTGACAAGCTCACTGCCTGTTAAGCCTCCTGGCCAAATCAGACAGTGTCACTGCTCCCTAGA
Organism: Aptenodytes patagonicus; assembly: GCF_965638725.1. NCBI lineage: Eukaryota > Metazoa > Chordata > Aves > Sphenisciformes > Spheniscidae > Aptenodytes > Aptenodytes patagonicus. Next base: position 127,363,970 of record NC_134949.1, read on the forward strand.
TGCTGTGAAACTCAAATCTCTTGGAACTGTACATTTAGGGGACTGAGGTATGGACAGTCCTCATAAAATGGCCCACTGACACTGCACTGCCAGACCACCTCATCCACCACCATCACCAAGGGGGAAGGAAAGGAGAGCAACAGTGGTTGGAAAGCATCATTTTCTGTAGGAGGGAAAAAATTTCCGAAGGGCTGAGGTGCTTCAATACCAGGACATGTGATCAGGCTGATTTCTGCCACGTTTGTTTCCCTTCTCCTCTTTGACACCAAACAATGAAAGGCAAAGGATTTGCAATGGTATTTATTTGGTTACTACTGTAAAATGCAGAATACCAGAACACATCCTGGACCTGACACTTTGGCAGTTCAGCGCCCCCAGGAACGTGTGGCCTGCTAGCAGGGAACAAACTCTTACTAATACCCCAAATCAACTGGGATGAGCCCTGATGTCATCTTCGTCTGCTCAGTCTCCAGGCAATGGAGGAGCTGACTGCTCTTTCACAGCTCCCTCTGGATTTTTAACCCAGTGGGCAGTCAGGTTGGTCTGGCATGGTTTACCCTTGGTCAATCCATGCTGGCTGTTTCCAACCACCTTCTCCTTCCTGTGTTCAGAAACATGCTCCAAGAGGACTCGCTCCATGATTTTCTTAGGGATTGACATGAGGGTGACTGGGCTGCGGTCTCCTGGATCATCCTTCCGGGCTTTCCTGAAGATGGCTACAATGTTCACCTTCCTCCAGTTGCCGGAGGTCTCCCCTGATCTCCACAACCTTTCAAACATGATAGAGAGCAGCCTTGCAAGCACAACAGCCATCTCCCTCGGCATCCTTGGGTGCAGCCCGGTGGGTCCCATATGCGGGATGTTCTCTTCAAGCAAACTCTGACTTGATCCTCATCCACTGACAGTTGTTCTCCTCCTTCAACCCTTTCTCTAAGCACAGAGGCCTGGAAGACTTTCTTGGTGAAGACTGAGGCAAAGAAGGCAATGAGTGCCCCAGCCTTACCTGTCTCTGCTGTCACTAAATCACGCGCCCCATTCAGCAGTGGACCCCCATTTTCCTTATTCAGCCTTTTACTACTAATGTAGGGGTAGAGACTCTTCTTCTTGCCCTTGACACCTCTTGCAAGTGTCAACTCCAGGTGAGCTTTTTCTTTCCTAGCACTGCCCTGCACACCCGGGCAGTGTTTCTAAGTCCCTTCTTCTATCACACCTCCTGTTACTGCCTTTTCGCATTGGAGGCCAGTGGTGGTTTCCCAGTTCATCAATTATCCATAGCTGTTGCTCCACTGCACGCAGGGTGGACCCAACAGCTAGCTGCCTTCTAATGGAAGAGAGGGAGAGATGCATAACTTGCATAAATTAGCTTCTAAATTAAATTGTAGCCTCATAAAGTACCACTGCAGCACATAGCTGACTCTTACAGCCTGGTGAAACCTAGCCAGAAAGCAAGCCGAATGCTTTTTAGAATGGCACGTGAAAAGGGCGCCGAAGGAGACGCAGCAAGATTTGTCCCCTTTTTTCATTTGTCTGTGCCCAGTGCTGCTCTTCTCCCACCGGCTGAAGTCAGAGATGTCTGATAGGGAGCACTGTAAGATGAGATGTAAAGGTGCACTCGCAGCTAATTTACAGTAACAGGAAAAAAGCACATTATATCCGATTTAAAATGCTGACTCTGCCTGCCCTGCAGAGCCTCTTCGGCTATATAATTACAGATCAAATATCACGTTCATTCAGATCTTACTGGATCAATAGCCTACAGCCTCCCTCTGCAACTTCACTCCTACACCTGAGCCTAGAACAAGCTGATCAGTCCTTCTGCTGTGACCTGAAGCATTGAAGGTTCCTAAAGAAGGATCAAAGTAAGGGCATAACAGCTAGGAGGCAAGAGGACGTCCAGCATCCAGGGATGAAAATCCATTTGTTAAAATGCCCTATTAAAAAACCCAAACAAACCAACCCAAAACACCAAGCAAAAAGCAAGCAAACGACCCTTTCCCCTCGCCCCCGAGCAATGAACTTTCAGATCCTCCAGACTGTTTGGCAGGTAGTTTCTCTAGCAGGGCGCAGCACATACACAGCACAGCTCTTGTTACAGCAACAAAAAATCTCCCAGGTGATTTTATAATGTAGAGCAGTCTGAGCTTAGGACCTTTCTTTCTTCTGTTGCCCTTTCTTCTGTGGGAATAAAGCTGGCTGAGTGAAGAGGGAGGACTACCTGTAAAAGCAACTTTGTGTAAATGGTGTTCCTGTACTCGCTGGTTGGGGGAAAATTTCTGCGCCGAAGTTTTTTGACCTCCCAGTAAAATGATACAGGTTTGGAAAGGAGTTGTTGAACCTGGCATGGTCTAGCAAGTGAGGTGAGCCCAGGTACGCAGGGAGAGGCGCAACTGATGGGGTTGGAGTAAGGTGGCTTGCTGGGGGCAAGCCAGGGGGAAAATCACAATGTGCCCTGAAGCCAGCATGTCAGGTGAACCCCAACATTTTTAACTTCCAGCAGAGTTCCTCTAAGAGAAAGTGAAGCCTTTGCATGTGGGATTCCCAAAAGCCCGAAAGTGGAGCTGCTCCAGGCCTCTGGAAGGAGGCATAGGGCTGAAGGACCTGCCTGGACCCTGCAGGAAAGGCAGCTGGGGAAGAGCTCGCTGTGAATTGAGGCACGTTAAGAGACTTTCCCAGCACAAAACTGACCGTGAATTTTGGCTCCAGCCCTCCGTGGGGGCACATCAGCAGGTTCATATGGGAGCCGAGTATCCAAGGGCCCCTGCTGGACACAGTCCTGGTTTAGCCATGAGCCCCAGGGCAGTCAGGCATTGGGGAAGGTTTGCCAAGCCCCCGTAGCTTGGCTTGGCACAGAGGCAAGGGAAGGGGAAGCTGAGAGGCCCTGCCACTGGCACTGGTCTGACTGCCACGGTGGTTTCATCACATGACGCATTCAACAAAAAAAGCCTGTTAATCCTCATGCAAACCCTCTCCAAGATGCATCCCCATCTCCAGGCTGTAACACACCACCCCCAACTCATGCCAGGACCACACTGTATAGAGCCATGTTATGGAGCTCCAGGAAGTCAATCCAACAGAAAAAAAACCCCAAACCAAAACTTGCAAATGAAAGTGCTATCAGTTCTCTGATCTGGCTCATGGCACAGCCCGACAGGCACCGGTGGGGTGTCCCCTCGCAGAGCAGGAGGGAGCACCGCAGCTTGGGGTGGGAGTGGTGAACGTGCTCCTGGCACGTATCACCGCTGAATGATTTGCCTTGCAAAAACACAGCCAGAGGGTCTAATTTGGCCAGCTGCTCCTCCATTATAGGTGATAATGCAGGAGATGGAACGATGCCTGTCGAAACCCAGGGCAGGTTTGCCAAGCTGGCAGCGAGAGCCAAACCTCCCCTCCTGCACACTGCCTTCTCCTCGGTGCAAGCTGAGCGGGTCTGGGAGCCAGGGAAACACCACGGCTTTAGGGGCCCTTTCCTGCTATGGTCCCCTCACCGGTAGCACCATTTTTGCCACAGAAAACTGCATGTTCGCTGGTCATCTTTTACAGCAAGCTAGTGCTTTAGAAATATTTTTCTTTTCACGTACAACTTGCAGAGTAGCATGCCAGCTTGGAGGACAATGGACCCCAGCATCCCTTAGTGTCAGGTTCTTACTTTCCCTCCAACAGTGTCACCCAATCCTACTCGAAACATGGCTCAGGAGAGATTATGCGATGACAGACGTCATCACTGCTCACAACTGCGCACTCTGCTTTGTGCTTTTTCCCCTCCTTTTTTTTCTTCTGCCAAGTTATCCTAAGAGAGGCAGTTTCTGACTGGCTATGTGAAATGTTACCTTTATCACTTCTCCACAGCACCAGCAGTATTATAGGTTGTCAGTCTAAAAAAAGCAGCATTGTTTGACTGCACAGAGCAGGCATTGCAACAGCAGCGCAGGCTTGCCACATCAGGATCCAGAGGTGGAAAGGGCCCCATTAGGTGTTGACACGAACGCGGCGCGGTTCCCTCTAGACAACTCTTGCAAGGCTGAGCCTGCTCAGACGTTAAATGTATAAATATAGATCCATGCAAAGGCAGTGCCATTCAGCCAAGACCTACATGCACTGGCCCCCTCCTCCTAGGATATGAGCAGAAAAGTGGAGGGTGATTGCTCAGTGCTGAAACATCACCAGTGACGCAGATCTCTAAGTGGGTCAGATGGAAAAGTGATGTTAATGAGTTTACATGAGAAGTTTGGGAAAAAAACCCATCCGACGGTAAAGGTGAAGTGAAGACAAAGCCAGGGTTTTTTAGTACGCTAGGCTAGTGAGTGAGCAACAGGGTATGAGCCTTGCTCCCCTCCCTCCAACATGGGCTTATTTATTTCTTCGCTACAGATATGAAACAGATGGGGAGAAAGGGAGGACAGGCCCAGTTGGGGATTATTTAAAAGCAGCAACAACTAAAAAGTTTCCATAATGAAATTTGATTCTTGTGGAGAGCAATGTGTGCACTGGCTTTTGACTATCTCAGGGCAATCAGCTGAATGCACGGCACGCCTGTTATCTCCACGCAAGCCTTCCCTTTGCTGAGATGTCATTGCAGAGAGGCACACAATTCAAGGAGCATCACAGAAGGCAGTATCTGGATTTATGGCTGCCATATTTCAGGGCTGTGTGAGAGGTGCTAGCAGTTTCAAATGACTTCTCTGCAAAATGAAGCAAAGTGAAGGCACTGATGTTAGTATCCCCATCTGTCATCTTAAAAAGACAGAGCTACTGCCCACCCATCTTCTTTTCAGCAACAGGCCACACTGAATATTGTCAAAAGCAATCATTTCCCCTGCTAAAGCTTTCCTTAGGGCTACAACATTTCTGTCTGTGAAGAATACAGGAGAGGCTAAAATAAACCGTATAACCATAGAGTCACAGAATGGGAACCATGGAGATCATCTAGTCCACCCCTGCCCTGCCCCAAAAGCAGGGCTATAGCTAACATGAGGTCAGCTCAGCCATGGCTACTGGAGTCTTTAAACCTTCAAGGAGACTCTACCTCTTCTCGGCAACTTCTTTGACTAAGCACCAAATACAAAAACGGGCCAACCTGTTTGGTTGACCAGAAGGCTGTTTGTTATTCTTTCTGGGTCGAGGCAGAGATGATGTCATGGCCAGCAAAATGCGGTGGGAAGTGTCGGGCTCATCAGGTCTTGTGAGAGCTGTGTCACTTGGTTATCCCCAAGGTACAGAGAGGCCTGATGCCTTCGGGGTCTGGTCAAAGTGCAGTGGCCCTGCAAGCAGCCTGGTCTCCACTGCAACACTGTGCTCTGGCTGTTCCTCAGCTCCACACCCTGAGCAGCCGGTCTCAGTTCTGCAGAGGTATCAAGGGTGATGTCTGGGGTCAGAAGGTGCAAGAGAGGCCATGCACTGAGCTGCAAATAACGCAGCCCTGGCTTTGAGGGAGCAAGAGGCAGGCCAGATGTACAGGTCTTGAGGTTACTGAGTGAGAATTCACAGCTCTGCAGAGGGAGGAATGGGCAGCATCGTTTACAACGGACAGCCCTGACATTAATGTGAAAGGGACGAAGAGGAGGAGGGCTGAAGGCAACGCTGACTGCAGCCTGACATCAACCCAAAGACCAATTCCCGCTCCCAGGGAGGAAGCATATCCCCTCGAGAAGAGAATTTCGTCAGAGGAAGCCCGCACTAGAACCTGCACCACCATGCTGCCTGTCCTCCCCGCACAGGACGCAGCGTGCAAAACACTGCAAAGTCACAGCTAGGTCTTTGCAGACATAGGTGTGTGATTGCAGAGTTGCCCTAGGCTGTCCCAGGCAACTCCAAAGGCTTTGCTGCTGCACCTTCCTGCCTAGACAACCCTCAGTGATTTAGCTTAGCCCCAGCTCATGCATACCCATGAGTTGCTGGGGTCGATACAGATGTAACCCATCTGTAAGAGTGCTGCCTAGTGATTTTTGCCATGCTGTGCATATACACAAGCATTTCCTGGAGTTGGGTAAGAGCTGCTCAGGGAGCCTGGAAGGTGCCTGCAGTTTCGTGTAAGCCCTGAAATGCCATCTGAAAAGCAAATGAAATCGACACCTTTCCGAAGGGGAGAGTGCTGACTCACTCGGTGTTTGCTTCCCTGCACTCTACCCCTGCAGACTACCTAACAGCAGTTTCTTTCTGCTCTTTGTAAGTGTTCTGGGTCTCCTTCAACTCCTTTGCCTGTCTCCAGCTGCATGGGCACATCCTTGCCCTTTTCACAGCACTCGCACACAAGCCCTGTGTGCTCATCAGCGGTGGCGTAGCCCACACCCCGGGGCCGGAGATGGTCCACTTAACTGGTTTTTCTACACCCGGTTTGATGACACACAAATGATGCCCACTTCCAGTGCCATCATTGCAGGGGACCTAAGGGGGACAAGCACCCTTTACGCTAAGCCTGGACCATTCGAGTCTCGTAGACACACAGTCAAAGGTCATGGCCTGCCACGGACCAAAACACCACGTGGGACTCCGAGAGAGAACCATTTCCAGTGATGTCTCTGAGGGATGAAGTCATCAGCTGACTAGGAAAAAAAAAAAAATCACAGTTAAATTTCAAGAGATGTTTGGAAGCAGATACTCTTAAGTAGTGCTGGTGGCAGGTGCCCCAGTAAGAGTCTCATTATGTCCGATAAGTTACTCCCTGAAAAGCTCCCAGAGCTATTATTTCTGGAGTGATATGCAGAAGCGGTCTGATCTCTCGTAGAGCTTACAGGAGGATTCAGCTCTTTGTTTTGGATTAATTACCTTTCTGAAAAGAAAATTCATATCAGAAGCCTGGAAAAAAATAGAGGGTAAATACTGAATGAAAGTGGTGTAAAATTAGGGTAAAATCCTGTCATACCACTGTTTGCAGTAGGAGGACTCCAGCCTTACGCTGGCTGAAATCAGAGGAAAATTCTCTATCTCACCTTGCAGGGAAAGACCCCCCTCCAACAGACACCTTGGCTGGATTAAAATTTTAACTAAGAACATTTTCTGAGGAAGGAGAATAATAGCTTCATAAATGTATGTACCTTACATCTGAAATCTCGCTGGCTTTGAATTAGCCATGCATTCGCAGGCCCTTGTGGTCTGACACTCTTTTGTGTGAGATCATTTATTTTATTTCTGTTTCTAAGTAGCTTTGTGTAATAAGGTGTTAAGCTCAAGATAGTTTAAACTAATATTTGATTGTGGAAAAGCGTAATATCACTGAATAAGGTTAAAAGTGGGTGCTTATAAAATTAAAAATTGTTCCTGCTCTGCTTTGGCAGATTAGGCCTGTGAAACTATAATAGGATTTCTCTCTCTGTCTCTCTCTCTCTTTCTCTCGGGCTTTAGCTTTTCCCTCGGAGGAGCAGAAGACAGACGATAGACAGCGTACTCAGCCTAATGTCCAAACACTGGAGAAGCGCACATGAGACTTCGGATCAAAAATCCCTCACGGCAGGTTACTGCTTTGGCTGTAAAGAGCAAACAAGCAGGAGACCCAGTTAAGCCCACCGGCAGGCTTGCAAATTAAAGCGCTAAGGCCTGAGCGTTAAAGTAAAGAGCAGGCAGCTGTTCTGAGCACTGCAGCCTGCCCAAATGTGCCTAGTGAAGTGAATAACCATTTCCAAATGCTCTGGTTGAGCGTGAGCTGCGATGTAAGTGAAAACTTGAATGGGTTATTCAGAGACTGCATTTTTGAGAGCCAAAGCCCCGGCTGGGAACACAAGAGTGATTTGTTCTTCCCGAGCATGATTACCTGCTCGCCTCTCCTCTCCTTCTCGTGACTAGAAGCTGCCCAGCAATCGCCGCTGCAGAAGAGCGCCGCTCCTCCCAATTTCTCCTGCGTTTGCTGTGGCAGGGAAGCAGTCCCTGGCCCCTTGCCAAGCAGAGGCTGGTCCCCTGTGCCATGCACAGCTGGATGCAGACACCCAGCGCCCCATCCCTGGCCATGGCGAGGGAGCACAGGGGCCGGGGGCAGCAGGGGAGCCCGAGAGCTTGAAGCCCACTTTGCGTGACAGAGCTGGCACAGGAGGTTGGATGAGTGACATTACTGCGTGGGACCACCTCAGGACTGCATTTTAGTCGGCTCTGCCTGTTAAATTTATTTCATAATGAAAAAATAAAGAGTTGTTCTAAATCAAAATCAGCCTGACTTCAGTGCCGAGGTGGGAGCGATGGCTCTGGGTGCAAGCAGAGCCACCCTATTGCCCACCCCTCCAGAAGCACCAGTCTGCGCCCCAGAGCAGCATTTTGTCCTACAAAAGGAAACCACATTTGTCTTTTGGGAACCTGAATGCCCCAAACCTCTGCCTATTGCAGCCATCCCATAGAGCCACTTTCTGCACTAGAGGGTGAAGCCAAACATCAGCGAGACCCAACGTGGTGGAAAGGACACCAGCAGCCTGCATTCACAGCTCACCTTATGCCATCTGAAGCTCCCCCTGGAAGGTGACTCCTCTCGCCATTGCTCACGAATGCTGTGAGGACTGCTTTCCACATGAAGATGTGCGTGTGAGGAGCAGTTAAGTGAAACCGATCTTTTCTTACCAGAAGACGGGGTGACCTCATCACCCTGAGGCACAATGGCAGAAAAAAGGGGACATCTTGCCACAAAAAGGTAAAAAGGAGCCCCCCTTCCTCTGCAGCGGGAGAGGCGTGGGCAGTTCGGGAGGACGGAGCTCTGCCCTCGCTGGCCAGAGCAGAGGAGCAAGAAGCAGCAGTGCCTTCACCCAGGGGCAGGGCTGGTGATGGTGCCACCGCCCTCAGGCAGCAAGCGGGATGGCCGTGGCCTGAGCAGACCGTCACCATCCCTTAGCTTGTTAGTGGCAGGCTGCATTTTACAGCGCAGGGTAGCAATAACTTAAGCCGTTCACAAGGGTGACTGGCTGAGAATGATTATTCCTGTTTCGCAGGCAGCGAAGGAAGGGAAGAGCAAAGCGGCTTGCTGATGGCCACGCAGCTAGCCTGTGGCAGAGCCGGGTTAGCATGCGGGTCCCTGTCGGTGTGCTCAGCCCCCAGCACGTGCCTCCTGGCCTTGTGGCCTTTCAAGGAGAAACCTGACATGGCGAGGGGGAGAGTGGCAGGGAAAAGAGTGGAGAAACTCCATCCTGCAACCCCAGCCCTGAAGTCCCGGAAAAAGACACACGCTGGTGAGATGCTCATTGCTCCGCCAGGCCGTCTGCACCCCACTAGTGGCAGAACCCAGCTGTGATGGACTCAGCCTGCCTCCACCCCAAAAAAGCAGCCTCCCCATGCCTCCAGTGATCCCCTCTATAAGAGGAGGGGAACAGGGTAAGAGAAACGGGAGAAGTGACAAGATAATATTATCCCTGCTTCAGCACCGTATCAAAGCAAAGCAAGCCCTTTTCAGAGAAATGGGCCCAGGGGCTTATTTTGTGAGACAACAACATTTAGAGTTCAAACTGAATGGTGCAGAGTTTTGATAGTGTCTTTCTACAGTGTTATTTACCTGCCCAGTACTAGTCAGTGGACATAATCTAAGATTTTAGCACTGCCCTGACCATGTTTTTTCCAAAAAGAATTGGCACAGCAAATGTGACTTCCCGTTTCAAAAGCGCCTGCAGCGGTCAGTGAGAAGGCAGGCAGGCTGTCTGCCTTCCTGAAGCACCTTCCTCTCTAAAATACCTTCCAGTGCCTTGCAATGTTACTGTGTCCCCAGTGACAGCTCCCCGATAGGGACGGCAGGACAGGAGCAGCATGGCATGGAGACCAGAGTGAGGTCTGCGTGTGACTGTCCCGCCTTCAGTGGATGGAGCAGGCAGCTCAGCCGGTGCTGAGGGTTCAAAGACAGCGTCAGGGAGTAGTGCACGAAAACAATTTTGCAGTGCATGTCCTGAGTAGTGAATCCAGCTTGTTTGTATAGCAGATTTTATTGTTATGCAATGCCTTTGAAGTTGTAGTAGCATAATGGGACAGGTGATGCAATCTCTCTTAATAGCAAAGTCCAGGGGGAATGACTGGTGCTAAAGTCTCCAGGTAATGCTCTGGTTTCTGTTTCCTCCCCAGCTATCTGATTATTGAGATTCTGTAGAAAGACCTGGAAGGCATTAAAGTGACTGCTGCTCCTGGCTCCTTAGCCTGCTCTAGAGTAGCAGACCCCATGCCAGGCAGAGCAAGGGGTCGGATATTTTGCTGGATGCCAACAGGCAGGCAGGGCTACCCGGTCCACTCTGGGCACCACCAGGCCTTGCCTCAGCTCAGCTTTCAGTATGTGCCACCCATGATAACCAACACCTCCTAAAGACCTGGTAGGGTTAAAAGGAAGTCTGACCCCAAAAATCCTTCCTTTGGAAAGGAGTGACCTACAGTGAATAATGCCAATGGAGAGACGTGCAGGCAACGTCAAGTGAAATGTGATATAAAAATTATGATGGCTGAGAAGGGTCCAGAACAAGCAAGTGCTGAAGATATTAAAGTAAACAAGAACATTTCAGGCACACATGAAGCATGAAGCTTGCCAGAGGGTTGCTGAACTACCGGTCTGTAAATGAGCTGACAGGGCAATTTAAAAGGCTAAGGCAGCTGCAGAGAAAAGGATCTCATCGGGTTGTTGCAGAGGATGTTTGGAGAGGTATTTGCATGCCAGATATATGATTTTCAGGTTAAAAAAGGTTGACGCTTCATCAGGAATTGAGGTACTGAAAGAAGGGAACTGGCCCAAACCAATGTATTGAATAACAAGTTGTGAGGACCAAAACTTTTAAAAGCATCCCCCAGAAACTGGATACCGTGTTACATCTATAAATTGCCCCTATGAAAAAATATGGTTAAGTTTTTGCAAAGGGATAAAGAAATGTAATAGCTAAACTAATAACAAAATATGCACTCTCTCTTTAAAGTGCGTTATTTTATCAGAGAACCAAAAAGGAAAAAAAAATCTTGCACTCATCTGTAGAAAGGATGCCAGTGTGACCACACAGCCTAATGGCTCTTACTGCAGGGTCAGGAAAACTGGATGAAAGGGTAATTAAAATATGGTTATTAACAGCATATACTAGTTCAACATAAACGAACTGGCAGAGCTTCAGTATGTCTGAATTCTTTCACCAGATGAACCGTGAGTAGCTACAGAAAAGTACGTGACAATGCCAAGCTGAATTTTAGAAGGCCTCTGGCTGAGATGCCAAGGAGAAGACTTTGGTACACCAAGATATTGGTGAGGTGAAAGGTGTGTCAGTAACACGGGCCAGAACCGGAGTGATGTGATGGGACATGTGGCAAAGGCACTAAGTTTAATGGCATCGTCAGCACGGAGGGGCACTGACATCTGAGGAGGAGGCAGAGGAATTCCATGGATTCAGCCGGCCAGTAAACTCCATCCCAAACTATTAGGAAAGCAGGCACTTGACGTTACCTGCCTGGCAGCCAGGCTTTCAGACGAGTCTCTGCAAGCAAGCAGGGGCCACAAGGCTGGAGAACAGCTGAGGCTGCACATTTCAAAGACGGTGCAGGGGGAGGGAAATTAATCCAGGCACTAATTGATCTGTTAGCTTAACCTCAGGAGTATGACAGGCATTTGACTAATTTTGAAGGGAGGAATAATGAAAGACGTAGAGTTTAATAGAAAATGGTATAAAATGCAATGAGGAGGTTACCAAAAATAGATCTGACCTGACTAACTCAATGTATTTTTTGATAAAAATAGCTGAGGTTCCAGACAAGAAAATGCCGTGGATCTCATCTATCTAGCCCCCTCTCCAGTAATTAGTGGAGGAGGGGATTACTAAGAATTAAGAGGTAAGGAGTAGGCTGAGGATGAGATGCCTACAGATTGCGCTGAAAGCCCTCTCCATTAGCAATAGTAGCCTTTACACTCAAAATGAAGGCCCAGACACCTCCATGTGGATGCTCGTCATGGGGGGGATCAGATGTGCTGCTTTGCATCTGGCTGTGTGGCTGCCCATCTCTCGTGGACTCATAGCTTGTCATGTCCCTGTCTGCAGTGTTGGGGCCTCTGCAGCCTCCCGGCCTGACCTCCTGCAGCCTTCAGCCCACGGGAGGTGCTGCTTTGCAGACGGCACGTTATCGCTGGGAAAGAAAATGTCTGATGGCTAATTAAAATTTCCTAGTGATGACTAAATCCACAACAACCCTTCTTAAGTTGTTCCAATGGTTATTAATTAATCTCCTCGTTACCATGGCAGGGCTTCGGTTGCTGCCTTTTAGCCAGATGCCTGCAAAACGCAGCCTTTGCTCCGCCACCGAGGGAAAAGGTGAGCATTTATCCACCTGGCAAGCCTGCGCCGTGCTGCCAGCATTGGGGCGCTCACCCTCCGCTTCAGGGAGAAGGGCTTGCCAGGGGCTGGCAGCTGGCTGGGCTTGGCAGGCGGACACAGGGCTGAAGTGAGCACTGCCAGCACCCGGGCGGAGAAATTGGGTTGGCACCAAACGGGTCAGCGTCTCTCTGTGCCAGGCCAGGCGCTTCCTCTGACGTCCTCTCCCCTTCCCCTCCCGCAGGCTTCCCTGCACACACGAGCAGCAGCCACTCTGCCTTGGGATTGATTATTTCTCTCTCTCCAGCCTCATCCATTAATGACGCACGTCGATTCAAATGCTGTTGCTTTTTACTCCTCTCCGTCTCTTTTTTTTATTTTTCTATTCCCCCTATTTTTATGACGCATGAAGTCAGGATTGTCATTATTCTATATTTGCATGGATTAAGCTGCCTTCATCATCTATTAGCTTCCAAGTGATAAGAGCCCACATGCAGGCTCCCTCGTTATGTACGCTGCCTCTGCCCGCCGTTCCTGATTACTTCTGGCCCATATTCTAACTCTAGGAGCCAAACGGCTGTCTCATGCAGAAATGCCTCAAAAACTGTTTTTCTGAGATGTTCTTTTCAGAAAAGGAAATGTGTTTTCTTCCACGTTTGTCTGTCTTGGCTGCCTCTTTCTGCGTTACCAAACTGTTCAGGCTTCCTCTCAATTTTTCACGTTTTCCTTTTTGGCGCAGTAAAATAGTTATACGTGAGGTGAAACAACCTGATGTATCTGTTGATCTCCTCTTTTTATTTGCACGTCTAACATCTCAGATACTTTGGGTGGTGGTGGTTCTCAAGTCTTTTACAGTAATAATGTCCTATCTTCCCACTTAAAAATATTTCCTGTTATTTATGCAGCTTGTTGGTTTAAAATAACATTAAAAAAGAGAAAAAAAATAGACTATCCTGGAAGAGGAGTTAGGGAGATGGAGAAACCCAGGAAAACAGACAGAGGTGATTGATAGAAGAGGTTTTTCTCCCCTTCCCTTAGCTCCTGGGATGCGGTGGATTTGTCTGCATTAGAGAATGTATGTGTATGAACACGGTTGTATACCCGGTAACCAGCAAACCTGGCAATATCCTTGAAGTCTGTAACAGCCAAGGTTCGACCGACCAAAAAAAAGCTATCTGACAACTGAAGTGAGAGGATGACCTACCAGAAATATCCTCTCAGCCGTGCAGCGGGGTTGGTGCCCATGTGTGCCTGGGGAAGGCAGGAAAGGCTGGAGCCCACCAGGGGTGCCCTCAGGGTACAAGTTTCCCTGCCTCCTCACCAGTCCTGAGGTGGAGCTGCCTGGCTGGGGGTGGTGCTGCCCGGCGGGCTGGAGCTCCAGCAGGGAGTTTGCAAGAACTCAGTATCGAGCAGGGGTTGCTGGTGTTTTTTTCATCAAATCCTGGTCTGCTATCGCTTCCATTTATGGGTATTCATGCAACTAAAAGACGGCTTCGAAGCTGATAATAAAACAGCTTCCCCTTTCCTTTGGTGCGCGTACAAGTCAGTAAACACAATTCCACTGAATTTTATCAGCCAGTCAATGCCATACGGACCTGGAGGAAGACAGCAAGTGCCAGGCAGCAGAAGGCCAAGGCCAGCCAGCAAAGGGGGTGAAAATATCTCCTTCATACTCTCTGAGCCTGGTGTCTGCACACAACTGTGCCTTTCTCTTCTGCCCTGCTGCGCCCTGGGCTGCCTCAGTCCCTTGGGGCAAAACTCCCCCTCCGGGAGGTCCAAGGACCACAAAACAGCACAAAGAGCCCACAGATGCGGGGTGCGACAGCTGTCGTCTGGGGGGGTTCGCTATTGATCTCATCGAGGTGTAGGGCAGGGACTTTATTTACCAAGCTGGGGGAGGGAAGGAGGAGAAAAGCATGTTCGCATGTAGAGTGAACTAACGATGCATCGTTTTGCTAGACCCGGAGCGGAGGGGAGGGGTGGCTGGAGAGAAGTTCGGGCACGGTGCCGCGTTAGCGTGAGGACGGTGTTCTGCCTGGAAGCTGTCATGTATTTTGTTTTTGGAATGAATGGATTACTCACTGAAAAAAGGGCATTTTAGGTCAAACAAAACCCTTTTCAAATTTAAACCAAAGAAGTGCAGGGTTTCTCTGCTAAAACAATCTGGAGGAAAAAAATCAGAACTAAAAAACCTCAAAGCATTGTTGGGTACTTTCAGAATTAAACGTATGACTTCTCATTTTCCAGTCACTTTTTGTTGATCAAATGTGATTAAGCCATGACTTAAAGGTTACTAAGACATAAATAAAAACCATAAAACAGCTTCTCCAACCAAAGTCTCTTTCTTTGCCCGAGAAAGAGGGAGAAGGCGGCTCAATCCCTGTCACAGCTGTACATACATACACCTGGTGACTTCAGGTGAGAGCCAAAGAGGGTATCTCTGATTTTTGGGGTGTCAGGCAGGCACAGATGCTAACCCTGCCAGCATCCTGAGCTTTCCTCTCTCTGTTTGGGGTTTAGGCGCTGTACTATAGTTACCGCAGCTTTCCAACCGGGGCCGGCTCGTGCGTGTGTTGTCCGTATGGACATCCCCGCTGAGGCAGGAAGAATGTGCATCTTCCCCCAGTTCCCACAGCACTGCCTCTGTCATTCGTAAAAATATCTGTACCCCGCAGGAATAAAATCCCCTAGGAAAGGACAGATGGACCCAGGCACTCTGGGATAATGAGATCTCTGTGTCAGGGACAGCAAGATGGAAATGACTTTGGAGCATTTTCGGATCCCTACGCTGCTGACATTGCAAGACTGACGGAGCGAAAGGGCACCAGGATTGGTGGATGGTGAGGAAATAAGGATGAAGGGAAAGTATCCAAGGTTTCAGCTGCAGAAAGCACCAGGCTGTGCAGGATATTTTTCACCGTGCTCCCTGAAAAACACTTGTCCTTTGAAGCAGCTCCTTGTGTGAGGAGTCCCTCGCAGCCCCCCTCCACCCCGTCCCAGGCCCCCATGCAGCCCTGTCCCTCCCTGCAGGCAGCTGGGGGAAAATCAGTGACTGTCACTTCTAATGCCACCTGAGAGGCAGCTAATGGAAATCTGTTTTGCATGGAGTGAGCGCTACAGGACCCAATCTCCATGTCTGGCATGCTGCAGCAATTACATATATTTTCATCTTTAAGTGTTACAAATGGCTCAGAGCATTGCTAAGAGTTTTGCCCATGCAATTCACGACACGAAGTAGCCAAGTCCCTACATTTCTGAGGGAAGGCAGCCACGCAGGATGGAAAGAACCGCTCAGGCACCAGAGAAGCGCTGCGTAGCTATCCCCGATCCTCCTGAGAGCCGGCCTCACAACACATAGAAACACTGGAAGCCCAGCCTCCAAAATAGCAGTGGGTAGCACCAAGCATCCTCCCAGCTCCCATGTTTTCCTTGTGGGCTCGTGCAGTTCACACCGATGCATGGCTGCAGCAGATGAGCCCCTGCCTGCGAAGGGAAAGGGGCCGGGAGCAAGCGAGCCCCATGGTTTGTGGCTCTGCTGCCCGTTCCGGACAAAGGCTTTGGAAATAGCTTACAGTCGCGCTGCAAAGAGGCTGGAGCCTGGACCACTAAGAAGGCGGCAAAGCAACAGAGGAAGAAGAAAGGTGATACCAGTATGGGCAGCAGACTGGGAAGGTGCTGCTCTACCAGAAGGGCAAAGCAGTGACCCGTTTCCAGGCGTGGGCTGCCATACCATGGCAAGCAGCAATCCTTTCCACAGGTGATCATGCAGGGACAGGAGGCAGGCAGGCAAGCTCTTCTCCTGGGCTGGTGTGGTTTTGGGGCACACAGCAGGTAGGGTACAAGTGAGGCCCAGGGCTGGCACCCGCCCCAGCTGGGACCAGTACAAGGGCCAGTACAAGACCTCGCGCAGCCTGTGGGTCTCACCCAGGGCACAGGTCCCCGTCACTCTCCTGCTCCTTGCAGCAGTCGTCAGGTTATGGCTAAGCTGTGCCTGGCAACATCACCCTTGCCGGTGGTGCTGGCTCCCACCCTGTGTTGCTCCTCTGCTGGCAAAAAGCCTTTGGGCAGGTGCTCACATGCATTCCTCGGTGTCTGCACTGTGGTGCTTCCTGCACAGGGAAGACATTTCTGCGTCCTCCCCTTGCTGTTGACTGTGGAACCCTCCTTGACAAGGTCTCTTCCCACCTCTCCTTCCTAAAATGCAGCCGCCAGGTGTTTCTGTAGTTCTCCCATTCCTCATTCCTTCACTTCCCTGTCCCCACCAGCCCTAGAGAAGGACACAAACTCGTCTCATTTTGAGCTGGCATTTTTTCCACATGTCCCTGCAAAACCTCCCTCTCATTTGTTTCTCCACAAGGCGGGGGTGAAAGGGAACATATCTGTGACTGGAAACACGACTTCAAATCAAAATAGTTTGCCAGATCTCCATAACAGTGCAACAGCAGAGAGCTGGCCGGATAGGCTAAAACTGGCAGGACCACATGACAGATAAGACATACACCTGACTTCAGTGTAAAAAACTCTTTCAGAAGCTCCAGAAAAACAGCTGAAATGCATTTGGCATTTTTTGGGAAACACTCGTTTCTGGAGAGGAGCAAATGCCTGAAAAGCATTTGCTGAATGCAAATGCTGATTAGCATTCTGGGGTCTGAAAGTTTCCTAAAATTTAAAAAAACAGACGGCAAATAAATCCAGAATATATTAGCCAAGCTCACATCATTTTCTTGTATATTGAGTTCAGCGGGACCAAGACTTTTACCCCTTACTGTAAAACTGTCTTCTGCTTTTAGGCCTAGAAATGGGTGCCCTGTGCGGGCAGGAAGGTAAAACGTCGGCAGCCTGTGATGCTGCCTCAGCTCCCGCCAGCT
The DNA here is from genome assembly GCF_965638725.1 of Aptenodytes patagonicus. Classification (NCBI taxonomy): domain Eukaryota; kingdom Metazoa; phylum Chordata; class Aves; order Sphenisciformes; family Spheniscidae; genus Aptenodytes; species Aptenodytes patagonicus. Next base: position 127,381,059 of record NC_134949.1, read on the forward strand.
GAGCGCGGTCCAGGTCGCGATGCCTGGCAAGAAGGAGGGAGGGAGGGAGAGAGGCACGAGAGGGGCTGCGAGGACCTCCTCGCACCCAGCACCGTGTTTTAGTGCCGGGGATTAATGGGGGCCGTGATGAGTGGGAGCGCTTTTGCATATTGGGTATCTGCCCGGGTGAAGCGTTGCATTGGCTCTGTGCTTCTGCCGAGGACGGTGGGCAATTAGATCACGGCTTATCATAAGTAAAAGTCAGTTTCCAGATAAGCAGAGTGTAACATGTGGATTAAAGTTGCCAGTTAATTAAAGAGGCCAGGGTTTAAGCTGCGGACAGGGCTGCATTTAGTGAAGTAATACTAAAAGAGATAGTGCTGTTCTGATGAGCCGAGAGGAGGAAAGCGTAGCACAGGGTTTAGAGATGCTGAGTTAATTACCAAAACTAATTACAAATGCAATGTCTGAGGGCTCCAGGCCAGGCTTCAAGCCTGTGCTTTGTGGAGCAGACACTGAGGTGAGGACCTCGGATGCGGGGGCAGATCCTCCCATCCAGGCGCCGATCAGGCTTGCTGCAAGCAGTGATGGAGCAACTAACACAGGCCTGAGAACTTGGCATGGCACCTTCTCTAACCCCAGAGAAAGCGATGGCCTGGTGGATTGACAGGCCTTCCAAGCAGAGATAACACGTTTTATTTGCAACCTAATTGTCCTTTGTCTCTTTCTAATGAGCAGGAAATTTCTGCCCCCGACAGGCAACTCTGGGGCGCAGTTGGCAGCATGCCTGGCTGGCGGGAGCACCAGACCTCCAGGGTGGGCAGCCACCACCTCCATAGAGAACAAGAAAGACGGGCAGCAATATTTTATCTGCCTGGGGCAGAAAGAAATCCTTGGGGAGCCCTGCTTTGCAGTGGATGGCAGCCTCAGTTCACACATCAGAGCCGCTCAGCATTTTGTTATAGTTTTGCATTCTTTAAATGAGAGGTCTGTGTGAGGCGCACCAAAAAAGGCAGACACCGCTTTGAAGAGCTCACATTTGAAGCCAGGATCTCCTGACTCATCCACATGCATTGTACGTAGGTGCACTTTGAATCTCGTGGCATTTCTTGCACAAAAGCAGCATCTTCCTCAGTTGCGCCCTATGCTTCCATGGGCAGGCAGTACGATTCACTTTAAAGTGAATAAATAAAAACGGATTCCTAATTCTCACTGCTCCTAGATGGCAGTGGACAATCCAAAATGAGGTAAAGTTTGTTTCCAGTTTTCTCTTACTGCAGATTTCTCACAGCAGGGCAACAGCTCAGGCAAACGACTGTGCACAGCAGTACCCTCCAGGATGAGTCACGCCAGCTCTGGCTCTGAAGGAGGTGTAACTCTGCGCTGGGAGTAAACGAAGAGGTTGTAAACTTCAGAGAGTGAGAGTGGAGGATTTAAATAAGGGTCAAGTCAGATAAAATTCACCTTCCTTTCAATTAGATCATGAAAGTCTCAAGCACCCTGCCAAGTCTCCCTCGGCTTGCTCCCCTTATTCTTCTCCAGAAGTGAGAGCTCTTCCAAGCTGCCCTACAGCCCATGGAGCAATGTATTACTTCTGAGACTGGCTGATAGGGAAAAGCCAAGGTGGAATAACTAATGTCAAATATTGTCTATTTTGAGCTAAGTATCAAAGAATAATTTAAGTTGGAAGGGACTTCTGGAGGTCACCTGGTTCCACCCCCAGCTCAGAGCAGGGCCAGCTTCACAGTTAGACCAGGTTGCTCAGGGCCTTGTGCTCTTCATTTGTGACTTTCTCCAAGGATAGAGGTCTCCCAGCCCTTTTGGACAGCCTCTTCCAGTGTCGAACCACTCTCACGTAAAGCTAAGTGGAGTTTTCCCTCTTGCACCTTTTGCCTGTTGTCCCCCACTGCTGTGGACCTTCAGAAAGGGCCCAGCTCATCTTCTGCACGAGTCCATACCAGGGTGGCTCGTTGCCACAAGGCTCCGCAAATCATCTCCTGCAAAGCTGTTTTTCTCCCCATCTGTGGATTCCATTTTTCTCCCTGCTGTGTGGGACTCATCCATCCTGCCTGCAGGATGTTGTACTTTGCTTCAGGGAGCCTCACGATGGTCCTGGCAGCCCCTGTCCACAGCCTGCACAGGTGGCTCTGAGAAGCAGCCCCTGTCCTCCAGTGTCCCCACTGCCCCCCGGCTGTGTATCGGCCCCATGCCTGTCGAAGTGCCTCCTGCCCCGCTGCCCAGGTGGGCGATGAGGACAAGGACCAGTACCGGGTCCCATATTGACCCCGGCCTCTAGCTTATTCCCAAGAAGACATGACACCCGGAGGACATCAAGGCCCTCCCGGCATTGGTTGTGCCAGCGCAACCCTTCCTGCACTCGCGTGGGGCTCTGCAGAGCACCTCTCCTCCTGGGTATCTTTCCAGCCAGGGCTGCACAGCAGAGCCGTTAGCAGGATCCGGCTCGCGTTTCTCATGCACTGGCACTGCGAAGATCTCAGTGCCCCTTATGAGCGTTGCAGCGAGACTGATCTGAGGGTGAAAGCTTCAGGAGATTTCCCATCTAGAGCTTCAGGCTGAAATACCACCAAGACAGAAAATTAATTCTGTGCCTCCAGAGAGATTTTAAAGGTATCGCCAAGGCTGAAGACTAAACCCAGAAACTCCGGTCTTATATCAAATGTATGACAGACGTGTGGTACTTAGCTTCATCTGTCTGAAAAAAACCCCAAAATCTTATTGATGGAGTAGGAAATGGATACTCAACTTTTCCAACTCTACATCCCTGTCATTTAATTTTCTTTTTCAGTTTCCTTTACTGTACATTTCAATAGAGCTCTATTGCAAACTGGGACCAGTAACTGTCTACAAGGGGATTCAAAGGCTAACCTGGGGAACAGAGCAGTAGCAGTGTATTGTAATACTGTGGAAAGATTATAGATTTATGAGGCCCTCTTGAAATATTAATCAATCGGGACAATCTCTCTCCCTCACTCAGGTAGACATCATAATTTTCATTTTAAAAAAAGAGGAAGCCTTAGCTTCCTAAAACATAGAACTTCTCAAAAATTATTCACCAAGACAAGGGAAGATCTGGCAAAGCTGGGAAGGGAGTTTGGTCCTCAGCTCCCAGGCATTGCCTGGACCGGTCAGGATTGCCCACCTCCTCACAGGGCAGAAAATGGCAGCATAAGTGACTGTGAACACAGAGGAAAGGCCTGAGAAAACTTCTCCTGTGGTGGTTAGCAGAGGTTTTTCTCCTTTATTATTTGCTGTATGCGCTCATTCTTAAATGGACTGTGTTCATTAATATTGTGCAATGACAGAGTTAGAAAAACTGTAAGATGAAGCAGGAGAAGGAACGGCTGGTATTTACAGAGATTTCAAACTGCCAGGGAGACCACTAAACAACCTAAAGAAGAAACACTGCACATAAAAAAAAGGTAAGAGATCACCATGAATGGCTATGGGAGGAGTACAAAATGGATAATTATTTTTAAAGTCTGGTTATTACAATGAAGAAGAGGGAAAGGGAAAAGATTGAGGTCAAACTGTATTTGCTTTTCCAGTCACATACGAAAAATGAAAAATTTCATTTGGAGTTGCTGCAAAATGCTTCACTGCATCCAAAATAGGACATTTCATTTGTTGAGTGATGAATGTCACCCTTTTTAACCCTTTAAATGGTGGCCTACATATTTTTGCGCAAAAATAAACGCATGGAAAATTCTTCAAACCATATTTTCCAACGTATTTATTATATTCTGCCCCAAAAGCAATTCTCAGCTCTACTTAACAAAGGCCTGGGGAGGGGGGTGAAGACATAATCTTGTGGATATTTGACACAACCAGTTTTTAACACCCTGCATGAAGTGGCCAAAACCCAAGCTGCTGAAGGAAGAGAGAATGTAGTAGGTCATGCTTCAACAGCCATGAAGTCACGGGGCTCTTTTCCAAGCATGCACTGTGCTCTAGCAGGTCCCTGGAGCATGCACCGAGAAACTTTATGTGAACTTAATAATATTGAAGTGATTTAGTCACAGACAGAGTAAGGAGAGGAAATGCCTCTCCCACTGTCCGCTTTCAGTACGGTTGAGCATGCCAGACACTCCTTCCAGTCCAAGTTTTATCTTGACAGATGTCTAAAATATGCAAGAGCTAAACTTAGCCTTCCCCATGCGGTATGGTAATTTATGGGAGTTCAGGTTTATTGGATTAGTATGCAGCAACAAATAATGCAGTGAAACAGCAAATACCTTGGGGCCGGGGGCCTCAGGGACAGAGGCGGTTAAAATATGTAAGGCATGAGAAAATAAACTGCTTTTATTCTTGTTTTCTGTTGCAAAGGGGAAAAAAATAGCAAGTAGAAATTGTGGATATCATTGATACGTTGACTGGATTAACAAAGGGGAACCAGCCATGTCGCTGGCTCTTGGGCAATCGAGCTGTCCCTGCGGAAAGGTAGATGGAAGGACGGGATTTGTGTGTGCTCATCTTCAGGCCCATCTCCTGCCTCTGGAGATGCTGGTACAGGAGAGTCCCCTGTCTGCGACTTGGCGGGGAGTCTGGAAGGGATGTCTTCAATTTTGCCATAACCCTTCCCCTCCTCACCCAGAGGATACAGGCTCTGTGTACTACTCTGTGTACTGCTTTCTGAGAGTCGCATATTTTGTTATTATAGTTGGGTAAACTGTTGCAGTCCCTAAAAACAGTCAATAACAGATGGGGGCGGAAAAACAAAACATGGAGAGAAACTATAGTGGAATGTTGTCAAAAAACAACAGACAGAAAGTGCAAAGGCATCCCCAACCTGCCACAGCGCGGGAGAGACCTCCTGGCACCAAACCCGCCTCCAGCATCCTCGCCATCCCTGTGTACCTCTCTCTGCTCGGTGGCCAGCTGGCCCCCGTGATCTTCCTCTAGCGAGAGGCTGAGCCTAAAGCATGGGGTGACTCCCCGGGCTGATGTGATTACCCACGAGGGGTAGAGGAGGAGCGTGCAAGGCATGTGAGGGGATTATGTCACCAGTCTCTGAAGAGCAAAGGCACCGGCAGACATATTACTGCTGTTATGGGGTAGGAAGTATCCAGTATTCGCATTTCCATCTTGGCCGTGGCTACCGTCCAACATAACATAATGGGCTCCTCTGGTTTAGTTTCCAGATCATAATTTAGACTAATAAATGAAGAAAAATGAAAACACATTAGCAAAAATGGATGCAGAATGAAAATCCTGAAAAATAGCTTTGTTGGGATAAATCGAATCCAGGAGTCCCTCTTTGATACCACCCTGCAGTGTGATGGGGAAGAAGTGATTTAGCAGTGCCTGCAGACATGTTCGCTTCAAACACTTCTATGCATTGGTAGCCGCTCATTTGTGAGACGGGCATGTTAACCAAAATGCAACCAAAATGCCAGGACTCACTGCTCTTTCCCTCCAAGGAGTGGAAAAGTGACTGGATGCCTGGAACCAAGCACAGCTATTCTAGTTTCACTAGGGCCCCCTCTTTTTTCCCAGGTCTTTGGCCTCATGAACTTGGATTAAGTGTCCTAACATCTCTCATGTTTTCCTGGTGTGCTTCGGCATGACCATCAGATTCAGCTGGCGTCGGGCACAGGATGGAAAGCAAGGGGGCGCAGGGAACCTGCCCCAAGAAGCCAGGATCTCTAGTCATAGCAACAAAAGAAGGACCCGTGAAGGAAAATAAATGTTTAGGTCAGAAACTACAGTTTTACCCCAAAGCATGCTCTGGTGGGGTGCGGGCTGACAGGCGGCATGCACGGCCAGGCAGCTCCAGGTGCTTGCACCCTGCCCATTCAGAGAGGCACTGTCCCCCACATCGGGGGCTTGGTTTCCCTTTGCATATGCCTCTTTGTGCAGCCCCAGCCACACGAGGGCTGAGATTCACCTGGGACTTACTTCCTCCGGCCCTCCCAAGCATGCAGAGAGAGCCTGGATCACCCCATGCCCCATCCAGGGTTCTTGCCTGCTTCTGACCATACTGTTTTGTAAACACAAACTCCAGCAGCTGATTTTCCACTGCTGTTCAAACCAGTGGAGCCTTGGCAGGAAAGAAGGTGCTGGTGGTCAATCTATCCAGAAATATCCTGGCACTCCACACTTGCTGGTATGGTTAAAACAGTGGCTCCTGCTCCTTCAGAGTTACACCAGTGTAAAAATGCTTCCAGCAAACACTGCTTATTTCTGCTTGAGAAAGAATAACCTACCAGCAGGTAGCAACTCTCTTTACGCCTGTGGTATTTGGGTTCTCACCGAGACGGTGCCCTCTGCAGAAAGCCCACCTGAACCTGAGGGTAGTGCAGGGCAGCTCCTAACACCAGCAGCAGATAAAAGCAGAGGCTCCGTTGACCATTCCCTCTGAAACCATTTTAGCTCACAGGCTTCAAAGGCTAATGATAACTGTGGCTAGCTGCACAGTGAGCTTGTTAAGGAAAGTCTGCTAGTGATTCACAGACCTTTGCTTACCCCCAGCACCCCCTGAAGTCACTTGTCCTTCTGCGGTGACGGTGGCACCGCGTGCCTCCTCTCACAGAGCTGGGGGGCGAGAGGGCTGCGGGCAGCCTCTGAGCATCACCGTGGATGAGCAAAGTGATGAAGCTTTTGATAACACTTGGGTTGTGGGTAAGTGCAGGCAAGTGGTGGGTTTGAGAAAGGTGGGGAGCAGCTCCAAAAGGCAAGGGTGGTCCTGCTGCAGAGGATGGGTAGTTGTCAGGGCAGTGAGGTACCAGCTCGTGCAAACCCGTGCCACCATCCCCCCTAACTCCAGCATGCAAAACCTCTGCGGGAAGATCCCACCACACAGGGAGGGCTCACCTCTGCTGTTTGTCACTATGAACTGAGAAAACACGCTCATCCCGTATGGGACGGTGCATAAAAGTGACGGTACCTGCAGAACTGCCACCTCTCTGTCAAGGGAGGCTGCTCTCTCGCCTGCCTGGCTCAGGGCAGCCACGTCACCTTCCCACCAGCCCAAGGACAGCACGGAGGAGGATGCGCTCCCAGGCCAGCAGACTTTTCCCTACAGAGTTAACCAGGATTTATAAAGTTCCCGATAGACAAATTGCTTTAGGAGGCTGGGTGCGGTAATTGGTTGTCGGTGACTAATCGCAGCCTGATTACAGAGTAGCGGTTGCACAGGTATGAATCAGAACCAGTAATTGTCAGCCCGCCGCCTGAAACCACCCCCAAAACAGGGGCTTTTTCTTTTCCGGTTTAATAAAGTTGAGCCATTGTGTACCAGTGACAGTTCGCTCCTTACACTTGTCGAAAGAAAATATAATTACGGTGCATTCAGGGGAAGGAGAAAAGGATCAATATACAGAAAAAGAAATAATTACATACAAATGCACAACCTCTGCAAAGAGAGACATTTAGGAAATTTCAGGGAGGAGGGGAAGAACAGGCCATTTCAGTTTCATAAATCTGTCTGATATCGACATTTACAAATGCGTTTCTATCATGGAGCAAAACTGTCTCCAGATGAAGCACCTTAAAAGAAGATGCCTTTCCCCCTGATCCGGGGCTCCACAAGGCAGCACAAAGCCACCGCGGGCTTCAGAGCATCTTCCTCTCCTCCTTCGCGGGGCAGTTTCATTGCCCCTTCCTTATTCTCACACTGTGCCGGAAGGGCTGAGGGTGCCAACCCAACCTTTCCCCGAAAGCATTTATCCAGTTTCCAAAGCTGAGCTTACAAACCGCGGGATCTCGCTTCCCGCTGGGGCTCTCAGGCAGGGGAAGAGCTGCCCCCCGCAAGGACCCCGCAGAGCGGCTCAGCGACCACCCAGTACCTGTCCAGGGAAACCAAACCCACCACCAGCTGTGGCGGGCGCCGTGGGCAAAGCTCAATGCCTGCCTGCCTGGGGAGGGGGGCCCAGAGGGAAGGAGGGAGCAGCCCTCCAGAGAGCAAGAGCCACCCTCCACCCTGCCAGCTCCTGCCTCCCCTTTGGGAGCTGGGGACTCTGGCACAGGAGACAAATGGGAGAGGTCATGGCTTGGCCTTTTGGGGGATGTTTTCCCCCAAAAAGCGAGGGAGGAGTAGTCATCGTTGTCTAATTTCCCATGTAGACACAGAGGAAGAGATGTTTCAAAGAGGTCTGAAATGCACCCCATGAGTAGGACGAGCTGGATATTTGAGTGCTAAACTGGACTTCTTTCAGAACTTCTGCAAATGCACAGAGACGAGATAGCCAGTGGAGACTTTTACTGTAACATGCATTTTAGGAACACTTCCCCATTCGGACATTAACTACAAATGCTAAAATGAGCATGTTAGCTCCCTGCTTTATTTTTTTAAATCACACAAACTGTTCTCCACTTGGAAGAAATAAAGCCCTTTGTGTATCCTCATTTGCAGATCTTTGTGCTTGCCATCCTGGAATTACCATCCAGGAGCTCTGCAATAGCTAATGAAATTTTAATCCCCCAGTACTCAGCATATATGTACATAATGAATGTTTGCACATACGTGCGACTCTGTCACCTGAAAGCAGCTATAGTTGCCTCCTATACGCATGCATACGTGTTAGTCAGTGCTATGACTTATTGCTTTGGGCCATTATAGGATGTCTGTACTCCAGGTCCAAGTCGTGTGACTCGTTAATTGACAGGCTCGGGGATCAAACAAGTCGGTGCTTTGTCACGCAGCCTCATGTGCTGTCAGTAACAAGTGCTTAGTAATGCAGTGCTAATATTCCCACCAAAATCCATATGCAGTTCCTCTGTCTCTCTCGGAGGGACTAGCTTCATAGCTGCCATTTCAATACTTCCCCTGCAGACAAGCAAGAGGAGAACTTTATAGCTGAGTTTAAACCAGTAGGTTTTTTTTTCATGGAAGTTCTTGTTTTCTACAAGCTGGTTCCTTCTTTCTATACACAGGGCCTTGATAACATTTTATTCATGTGCGGATACTTAAAACTTGGGCTTTAAAACTACATTTGGTATCTTAAAATAAGTAATCTGTTTTTCGTAATACCTCAGTCCTGGGGAAATTCTGTTGAAGCTGTAGGATGTTTCTCAAAAATTCAGGTCATTTATTAGACAATGGAGCTAATGAAGGCTGGCTTCCTATGAATTTTGTTATATAGTCTCACACCTACTCCCAAAATAATCACAGTTCATCCTTAGCCCTATCCCCCACCTAAATCTCTGTCCTTACCACAGCGTACCTAGTGAAAGGCAGGTGTGTTGTTTCTGAGCAATGTGTGCATGGACTGATCAGTGAGATTTGGGTGCCAAATGGCACATACACCAGCATTGCCACCTTTGCTTCACACTGCCCGTGGCCCCACTTTGAGGACCTCTCTTGTCCACACAGCTGCAGACCTTCCTAAAGCACATAGGAGCTTCTTCCCTTTGAGATACCCTGCACTTCTGCCAGGCTTGATTGAACTTGGTCGCTGAGTTAAAGAGGGGATGGAGACAGCCTGGTCAGTATAACCCTTTTTTTCTTTGGAAACTAGTCAAAAAACCTGGGACTCGTTGATGTAAGCTGGGCTCAGCTGCAGCCGTGCAAGAGCACAGAGAAACACCGGAGCCAGCTGTCACCCACCAGCTGGAATATGACAGGAGATGTCACCTAGTCCCCTTGGTAGCCCAAGAAGGTTACAGGCTTGTTTTTAAAAATTAACATCCAAGCAGGCAAATGTGAACACACTGTTAACGATGGCGGAAGTTCTTCTAGCAAACTGCCTGCTGAAACAAGGTGAGCAATAAGCCCAGGCAAACTGCAGAAACCTCTGCTTCTTCACCGACACAGAGTTTATTCTCTGCTGAAGGTCTCGTGCCATTTAGTGCAGCGTGTGTTTCTCCTGGTCCATCCTCTCTCCCTTGTAGGGCAGTTAGTGATGTGAGTAGAAATCAGAGATCAATGGATATCACCTCATTTTTTCACGTCTGAAAACGAATCTGAAGCAAAGCTTCATGGAGCAGTTCCCTGCCCTTATCAATCTACAGGAGCTTCAAAATATGGGACAGTGCACACAGTCACACAGGCACCGTGAGCGGGGAACTTAAGCCTCGCTTTTTCAGAAGATGTAGAATTGCAGCCTGAAAGAGGTGTGCAACTCTGAAAATGTCCTTAAAACAATAACTTCCAAATCAGGCAGCAATAATAGGTTTTCCCACTCTGGGGCCTCTGAGGAGTTATTAAATACAATTTTCCAGACTCATTCAAATGTCAACTCATTACAGCCTGTGCAAATAGGAAGGCAGACCGTGGGATTTGTGTTTTTGTTATAACTATTTTTATATTAAATCTATAAAATGTATAAAGGAGCATTAAACCCTGTTATTCTTTCTTTTTTTTTTTTTTCTTTCCCCATAGCTGCCCAACCTCTTTTTGAAAAGGATCATTCAAAAGCGGCCAGATAATAAAGGCTGGATGAGGACATTCCAATCCCTCCTTATCCACTTAAAAACACAATATTTCAAAGGCAATTCTGGAGTGCTTCTTTTGGCAGCTACAAGAGGAGACACAGTAGAAACCTTTCAGTGGGTCAGCCTGATGGATGGCCTCTTACATCAATAAGCCAGCTGTCCCCATTAGGAGTGGGAATCATCTGAGCAGTCCGAGGAGACTTTAAAGGAACATTTATCCTATAAAGGAAAAAAGGTATCTTGCACTTGTATGGCTCTTTGCAGCAGCAGATCTCAAAAGGTCTGCAGAGAGGGGGTCAGTTTTATTATTAGGCATGGAAAAGTGGAGACCCCCCCAGCCCAGAAGGGCTTGCTGAAAGTTCTCCTGTGGTCTGAGCAGCAGAGCTGGGACTAAGGCACTCAAATTCCAGTTTGGCGCTAGCCCTGTTTCATCACCATCATCCTCCTGCTTGAGCCTCCTCATCCTCCTCCTGCCCATTCCCTGTGGAGTCACGGTACCTAAACTAAAGACACGAACACACTTGCGTTTATTTCTCCCTCTTCCACCGCCACTTTTTTCCAAGCATTTTTGAGTGGTGGTTCTGCAGGCTGGCAGCAAATGTCCTTTTGATGAGTTTGTTGGACTGCCAGGGCTGTGAAGACCTCTCTAGCATCCCCAGCTCTCCCTCCCTGTCCTTTCACTTCATGCACCAGTCCCCACTGAGACGTCCAAGTGTGCACCACCTCCACCACAGGAGCTACTGCGGGCTTTGCTCTCCCAGATACTCTAGGGCTACCTCCACTTCTACATACACCACGCACCAAACCACCGCAAGGGCTCATGCAGTCTCACCGCCTTTATCAAAATTCCAGGCAGCAGCCAGGCAAAGCCCAACATCAGTCTGTTTTGGGGGCAAAAGGGTGTTTTGTTTTATTTGTAAGGTTTTGCCAGTCTTCATCTCCTTGAAAACAGATGAGCAGATCTTGTGTAGAATGGCAAAAACTGAGTTTGCTGCTAAGGGAGAGCAAGAAACCAATCTTATTTCAGCTGAAAAGTAAATTACCGACGAAGTCCTAAGCCACCAAAAATGGCTTTGACTGGAAACAAATGTCTAAGTTCTTGAAAGTCCAAAGGACTTGCAGGAGTCCCTGGGGCTTTGAATTCCTCAATTTCTCAGAAGTCCTGGGTTTTTAAAAGAAGTACAGTAGCAGATAAACAGGATTAGGGACTTTTAAGAGCAGATTTATAAACCTTGCCAGGGCTGCCCAGGCTGTGCCCACTAGATGGTTCCTAGAAAATTAGTCTCCCTTAAGATTTCCTGGCTGGGTACAGACTTAAAATTTAATTTTCTTTAATAACAGTCCCACGGAGTAATTGTTTGTGCATGCAAGGACATGCTGTGATGGATGTGGTTATTTGGCTCATTTAATTGTCTTTGAGCCAGGGATCTGGCAAGAGGACCTGCTGTGTCAAGCGGTGTCTAATCTCCCATAAAACCTAACACTTCTGGCACAAACACTCAAGCTCACAAGTTTTAAGCACCCTTCCTCGCCAGTTACACAAGCGGCGTGTGATCTTCCACGTGCTTGCAAAAAAAGCCTGTGAGTTGTCTGACCAGCTCTGTCCTACCGACACCTGCCCTGCCATCCCACGTGGACCTGGAGCAATGCTGCCAACTCGGCAACGCAAGCAGGGGGCTCCTCACATCTGGTGGCTTTCTCCAGACTCCCCTTGCTGTTTATTTTAAGTGTGGATCTCAACTTTCACTGCTTAAAACAAAAGGGTTGGGAGGGTTTTCTGATGGCAGAGAAAAGCTTGAAAATACTGATGCTGTAACATCTGAAGGCAAATAAAATCAACTCAGAAATACGCACTTTCAAAAGTTCATAACTTCTAAGTGACTGTCATGATTCTGGGGGACAGACTGGTGCTTAAAAGCCCTTTAAGAGTGTTGAAGACTATGTGCCCAAATAATGCATCGCTTGACTGTGCTGCTGTCTCTTAGGGCTGTGACTGACCACGCGGATACAGTCTAGTGCCTATCTTTGTGCTATCACCTCTTCTGTTCATGGTCTTAACAAGAGCTCTGTGAAAAGAGGGAGTTTCACCATCTCTAAAGCATGCAGCAAAAAAGCTAAAAGACATGGTTTCAAGACCAGTTTGAGCCAATTTAAGTCTGAAATGCTGCAGCAAAACACGGCCTTGCCTTCGGGCACCTGATCTCATTGAAAACCAATGTTTTCTGGGGAAATGAGGACTGGTTTTCCAAAACAGGTTGCTGGACTGGTTTTCTGCCTAGGCTCGCCAAAGGCTGGGTGAGTGCTATTGCTGGCATGAGGGAGAGGAAAGGAGCATGTGGCTGGGAAGGTGGACAGAGCTGCTCCTGTTTCCAGCAGCGGGGACTGTGATGCTGCAGGGATTGCCAGCCGGCCTCAATGGCTGGTTGCAATCACAGGCAGAGAAGCTGGCTTTGGTCTCCAGACCCCAAGAATAGCCCCCAAACAATAGACCATCACTCCCCTCTCCCCAGGAGAGAAGCACAGGTCAGGGGGAAAAGCAGCCTTCGTGCCTTCTCTCCTGATTTCTCCAGGCTCCCAAGCTTGAGAGAAATTTCTCCAAGCTTTCTAAGTCATTAGAAATAAATAAATGAATGAATGAATATCTGGAGGCTCTTCTGTTCCAGCTACGTAATCAACAAAATGCTATATCCTTCCCCGCTGATGAGCATTTAAATGTTCTGTCCCCTAGCTGCAGCCTGCTAATAGGGATCATGAGGCCTGGCTGTGCTGCCAAGAAGAAAGCTCCAGCACTGCTTTTTCCAAATCTCCATAGGCGCCTGATTTGTGTGCAAATGCTTTCTGGATTGTTTTTTAATGCTCTGTTTGTTAGGTTTTTCACTTCCAGATAATAATCCTATGGACCGGATGGCCACATGTTGGCCATTAAAGGCAGGAGGGTCATCAGCAGGAGATCTGGATGCTCTTCCACTGCCCCCTACCAAATTGGGTTGGGAGGGAGCTAACCAGCCTGCGCAATCTAGCTTCGTGGGTTAGCTCTTTTCTGGTTTTCATTTGTAAGCCAGAATGAATTAGCATATTTCTCTCTTCTTTTACGTGGTGGGTGCTAATTATTTTATTAGTTGCAAGAACAAACCAAATTTGTGATTATTAATGTCGGTAGAAATCTCGGTGTGCTCACAGACATACTTGGGAGGTTTTGTGGTATTTTTTAAGATAAGAAACAAGTGACTACAGCAGCAATTACAACTATTATTTTAATCTTTCACACAGCTGGAGAGTTCAGTGTCCACGGCTGTGGTCTCATTCTCCTCTTTCCCTGCCGAAAGTTCTTCCAGTTCAGTACATTTCAGTGGGAGTCAGGACAATGAGTTCGTGTCCCTCCAAAGGTTAAGATGTCCAGTGTTGCTTTTACGTACACAGTATTGTTACTCTGATTTCACAATCAGTCAGACACAAAAATGTTAGGTAGCTTGCCAGGGGAAGAAAGGGGAGAGAAAGGAGGATAAGAAACCCAGATAGTTTAAAAAATTTAAACCAAGAAATATGGGAAACGAAGGAAAATATATCACTAAGTGTATTCAAAAGAGCAGGGAATGGCCAGTTATTAAATGTTACCTGTCGTTCTCATATATGAGTCATATCTAAGCTCTGTCCTCATCTGTAAATGGAGGCAAAAGATAAGATCTTAAATTCATACAAATCCTTTTTACATAGTCAGGACCTGACTCATCCTGGTGAAGTTTAGCCAGTGGGCAGAGATGCCCAGTTTACAAGTCCAAAGGGTGAAGGTTTCTGGTACCGCTGAAGCCATGGCAGTGACTCGCTGAAGTGGGAAGGATGGGCCAGCTCCATCTGTGTCCTGTCCCACCGCCCTCACCCGCCTCACCCCAGATCATGCCAATGGCTTCAAATGAACCCAGAGGAGAAAAGAAGACCCATTTGCAGCTGGTTTCATGAGCTGAATGGGTTCTCCAAGGGGTCAAGCCAGTGCCAGAGCCGATGCAAGAGGAGGAGTCAGGAGAGGGCAGCTGTGGGCAGGGGATGGTGCCGGCAAGGGTGCTGCCCCTCGATCATCAAGCTGATGCATCGGTTGGGCTGCATCACCCACCCTTGCTCTAGTGTCAGCAGTGGAGGAGGACACAGATGCCCCCAGAGGGCATTTCAGCCCACCTCTGTTCCCTCCTGTGAGCACCTAGTTTCTCCACCGCTGCTAGGGCAGACCAAGTCACCTCCAGCACTAGCTCTAGCACTTCAGTGGAGGGCTTGAAGAGAGCCTGGCTGAAGTCAGACCTCAGCCTGTTCACAGCAAGAGTGCCCTGTTGCAGTACAACTTCAACTGATAGCAGGCACACTTCAGTAATCTTAAAATCAACCACTTCTTCCACGAGAGATTTGCAGTGCAATTAGGCACAAACAAACCATCAGAAGCGGACGTGGGCAATTCAGTGAGACTACCCTTGTACGCACTCTTGAATCAGTTACCTTGTGTCTGTATCAAAGACATCGATACAGTGGTCCTCAAGTGGAGGAAGGTTGCAGCGACTCCTCAACTGTGTGTCCTAAGCTGACATACAGCCTGTGTGCCTGGATGAGACTGAAGGATCTCCCATGAGTTATGCCTGTGCTGGGAGAGAGAATGTGCTGCATGCAGGTTTGTCTTTGGCGCAATGACATGTCAAATGTGGCAACACAATCACTCTGCTTAGGAGCTGGCCCCTCTTAATACTAAATCTTGGTTCACAATCTCCGTGAAGTTGTTTCGGGTCCCTCTAACTGAAGCCTGATGCAGGCATTAAGTGCTTCACGTACATTAGAGATGCCTGTGTGAACATGTCTGGATTACACAGAAACAACTAATGCTAAGAGCCACCCAGTTTCAGATTCCCAGACTTCCCTACTCATAACTCCAGAGAAAAATGAAGGAAGAAGAAGAGGTACAGAAAGAGAAGCAGGACTCCTCATTAGCAGCATGAAGACTTGCTTTCACAATGATTTTATCAAAGGGCAGAAACCACAGTGTAGTCATTGGGTGGCTGCGAGTTAAGACAATATTGGGCTCAACTTTCAGCTAATTAAGTTTTTTGAAAACCACAACTGCAGGAAGGCAGACACTTGTTAAATAGACTGCATTTTTCTTTGCTCATGTATTTTTGATACCTGTCATCTCCATTTCCACTAGACACATTCATACCTTTTCTTTTCCATTTCTCAGCATATGGACCATCCAGATACACAACACAGTTATCACCAGCAAAAAGCCCACACCAAGCAGGGTACAATGACCATTAGGCCCTTTGTAAATAATTCAAGGTTTTTCTGCAGGAATGCTATCCTGTTATTTGTATGTGGAACGTATTTTTCAAAGACAGTGAATATCTGCTGCTGCTGACCGCTCCCGCTGTGCTGAGAAAGGTACACGGCACCTTGCACACAAACACCCAGCTGTCATGGAGGAAAGCTGGGCTCAGTGCAGAGCAGCCCCCAGGGACTGGCCAGCACAGGTTTTCCTGACCGGCAGCCCGGCATCTCTTCAGTCTCCATGTGCTGCCTCCCAGGACACCCAGGACACATGGGTTCTTGCCGTGCGGGTGCATCGAGCCCCCCTGCTTGTGAAGTGAATCTGCTGCAAGGTCTGCCGGTGTCCAGCCAGCAAAGCTTAGCTTGGCACTAAGGTCCAAGCAGTCCCTTCCCTTTTTGGCAGAGCACGGTGAAACTCTTGGCTTGTAGCCTGAAGGCCTGGCCTGGCCCAGCTTAGGACCACAAGCTCAGAGCACCTTCTAAGTGGCTGTGCTCTCCACGGGGCGCCCATGCTGGGCAGGTAAAAGGAAGTACAGGTCGGGGCACTTCCAGCACCACCGAAACACACGTGCAGCTCTGCACCACCCCGAGCAGACAGCTCCTGAAAGCAGAACTAAATGCAACCACCACATGAATATTTAAGTGAGCAGGCTCTTGCTACCTGAGCTGGGGGTCTGGTCTAGTGCTTGGGTGGAAAGCCACGTGCATTTAACCCCGCGACTCTTGCGTGGTGTCTTTTGAGGCCTTTGTTCATCATGTACAATTCAAGGAGCTCTGTGTCTCAGCGGCAGCAGCAGACCAGATCTCAAGGGGCCGCTGCCTCGCAAGGTCTATTAACATACTGCAAAACCCTTTTGCCGCAGCTGGTGTGGTTGAGATGTGTCTAACATCTGATGCCAGTAGCTGTTCAGCGGAGTTTCAGAAGATGCGTTTCCTCTCCCTAACAGGAAAAAGAAAAGGGTTTCTCTTAGATGTGCCGAGAAAAGCCTTCCCTGACCAGCTGCACCTTGCAGAGCTCTGTTTGGTACACATAATTATCTGCTTTGTAATGCATATTTACTGCAAATGTGATGGTGTGCTCTGTTTATAAAATACCTGCAGAAGGCCGCACCCGAGCACACCTGCGTGTGGCTGCGCCAGGCGCCTACTAGGAGGTGACTGCCGTGCAGGCTGTCCCACGGCTCCTCCGGGCCCGTGACTTGTTTTGGCAGTGATAAGCTGTCCCTCCATTATCGCTGCTGTTTCACAGGCGCCAAAAGATAACAGCGGATGCTCCCGTGCTGGCGAGGAGCTGCAGCAGAGCAGCTTTGCATAATGATGGCAGAAGGTGCACATACAGAAAGGATAATTGGTGACGGTGAGCATAGTCAACACAACCAAAGCACATGACACCCCAAAGCTCGCCGTGAATGTGATAGGGACGGACGTGATGGTATCTGGCTCCGTGGCATCCTAGCTTTCACCGGGTACTGCTTACATCCAGCACAAGATATAACACATATTCATCTGTATGCAAAACTGAGGCTGGGTTTAGGAGAAACAAAGGAGGCAGCTGTGGAGCACGGCAGGCTATGAAAGTGGTAAAACCCCAGATGGTGAGGGGAGAGGGGTCTCATGTGTGCACTGGGCACCAGCAAGCAGTGCTGGCAGGGATGGAGAGGTAGGTGGATTTTGCCTGCCCTTCCAAGAAGCGGTAGGTGCCCTGCACAACATACCCCCTACACAGCACGGGGGCAGGACAGCGAGGGCACATGTGTTTTTTTTAACCTGGGTTTGAACTCTTCCTGTGCAAACCACGTTGCCGTCATGGCTTCAGTAAGAGCAACTTGCCAAGCCAAAACCTCTTCTGTAACTCAGTTCACCTGCACCCTTTTCCTGCATAGCCAGCTGAGGCAAAGAAAGGGTTAAATTACCAGGAGGCTTCTGACATGGAAAACATCTAGCTCTTTGCAAGTGGAGTGGGAGGGGGTTTTCCAGGGTGAGAGGATCTGCGAGGGGCCCTGCGGAGCAGGACTCGGGGTTCGGCAGGGGCTCAGAGCACAAGCCACAGGGTGCCTGGGCCCGTCCCCTACAGATGACCCTGTTGCTCACATCCAGACCAAGTTTTGGGATCTTTAGATGTAGGATTTGGGTTCAATCCCATCTCCGGTTCAGCCACATGTGCCCCGTTGCACAGACATGGTGGTGAGATGAAGGTCTGGAGCACATGCCGCTCCTAGAGCATGTGGCCTTAATTTCCTGACACAGGGGTCGCTTGTGGGGGCTTTTGTACAGGGGTCCTGCCTCTGGCACTAAGACAAATGATGCTGTGTGTTTTACCGACCCCGACAGACAAAGCAGATGGATTTAAGTGTTTCCAAGGTAAAAGTTGGGTAACATTGACCTCTAGAAAATGCCCTTCTGATACATAACTGCCTCGCTGCTCGGCTCTTTGCAATGCGGGTGCAGTACTTAGGCACGGTCCATGACTCTGGATACTCTCCAGCCTAGCAGAGGCAGCGATGGGTCAAAGTGTTTGCCAAGCCCCTGCGACACGCTCCGCTTTATCTGCTCCGTACGGTACTTTCTTTACGAAAAGGTACATGAGGCCAAGACATTTTTCATGCTCTGCTTGGCAGATAGCAATGATCGGGCCAGATGAGCGAAACTATTTGCATGCAGTTGAGGTAGACTAGATAAGGCTTGTGCAAATAAAGCTGCCAGCCTCTTCGCAAGGCTCTCTCAGCGTAGCCCGGTTCAAACCCGATGCGATAGACCCTGCGGACTCATGGTATATTCACAGTGTGTTGTATGAGCTTGATACGTGTGATTTGTATCTTTACGAGTTTGTTAGCAATTGTATTCCTGCCTAGATGGGTGAGATAAAGGAGCACTTCATGCCAAAACTCCGGGTGGCAAAGGGTAATTAATGCACATCTTCAGTGCCAAAACACCACCGGCAGCAGTCGTTGGGAAACTGTGGGCCCCCGTCCCAAAAAATGGGCAGAGTCCCATCTCACTCAGTTAAAGTCCCTATCAGACAAGAGACCTGAAGCTGTATAGCGCCGGGGCCGAGCAAGACCTGTCACCCTGAGAGCGACGGGCACTGGGCTGTGGCCGGCAGACGGGCCCCGAGAGGGGCTGCACAAGAGCCCTGAGCTACCTGGTCCCTGGGGATGTGACAGCCCGGGGATGGGCTCTGGGAGGAAGGTTGTCTTTTAAATGCAAGCAGAAGAGGTACAGCACAGTCCCTGGGGGGGGGGACATGATGCCAGGCTCCCCAAACGGCCAGTACTTCTTAAGAATATAGACCCAAAGGGAGGTAGCACATGCAGAATATTTGGAAAACATTCGTACTACACTGAAGGGTACAATATAACAAGTCAATTTTTTAAACGGCCACTGAAAAATTGGATTTCATTTTAGGTCATTTTAAAACTGTATTTCTTCTACAGCGAGTAAGCAGGCATGACGTACCGGGACAAGCGAGTCCAAACTCCTGTCATTAATATCTTACAGAAACGGTGAAAGTTTAAAACAAATGACTGAAGTCAAATATATGCATTAATTACTAGCAACTCCCCTAAAATATCATGCATTTTTCTTCTTCTTAAAGGAGAATCACTTGTTTAATCAACTCAACTCTATTTTTCCTTTGAACGCTTTGTCTTTCCAGCAGTAACCCATCTTGTTTTGTGGCTTATTAGTATTTTTTTCTGAGTGAAAACAATTTCCTAGGATTTCCTTTTATTCATTACAGAGGGGGTGTATGCAAGGTAGAAAAGCTCTGGTAGTGTAAAATGGTAGAAAAGCATGCTCTTAAAAGTAGGTTCTTTGCATGATTATTTTAATCAGGGGTATTATTTTTAAAGGGTGGAAGACTGTCCATAGGCTTTGGCTTATGCCCAACTATTTAGTCATAAATCTTAAAAAGAAAACACCAACCACTAGCTTGCTTGATTTTTTTTTTCTCACTTTTTAAAATAATCTGTTTTAAAATATTTGTCAATAGCTGATTCTGGAGGAAATAATGAATGCATTTAGCATGATAAACAGTATACAGTCACAGCTGTAAGCAAGAAACAGCTATTTACAGATCTTTGCACACATCCGTAATCTATTCCACTACATTTCACACACACAAAAGTCAAGTTAAACAGCAAAAACCTCAAAAAAAATGCAAAACAAAAAAAAACCCCCGTTCATCCAGAGTAGGATTGCAAAGTCTTTAACTAGACCAGGAAAGGACTAATAGTTTATCCAGTTGAGCTGTTCGAGCCACAATTGCAACTGCCTTTTCCAAACTTCAGGGTCCAGAAAAGAGGTCTAGACCGAGGAGAGAAAACCAGGTTAATGTTACCAGGGTTTTCTCAGACTTGACCCGTCCTCTCCAGCTCAGCTGTCCCTTAGCATGAATTACAGGTGCTAAAAGGAGCCAGGGCCGCGGGAGGGTCGAGGGTGCTTGGCATTCCCCAGCCATCTGGGGGAGATGAGTGCTGACATCTCCTGCTTCCCAGCCCCGTTTCACCCCGCTGGACCGTGCTGCCCCCCTAACAAGGTGGGAGCTGTAATCTTCGCTTCAGCAGAACACTGACCCCCAGAAAGGACCGGTGTGCCTGGCTATGTAGATGCCACACTAACCTAGCTCTTGGCAGCTGATCTAGGGATGCAGAGCCATCAGCCAGGACACGCCAGCAACTCCTCTGATAGACACCGTGGCGCCGGGAGTGGGAGCTGCAGGAAGAAGCAAGACATCCTTGCCATACCAGAGATAACGAACAAGATGAATGTGGCCTTCACAGGGATCTGCAGAGGCAGGTGCTACACTCTCAGGGATGAAAAGAAAGGTATGAGGCAAGGCAGGATCAGAAGGAGACATGGACTGCCAGCAAGGGGGAGGCTGGAAGATGCAGACCTCCGGCAGTAGACGGTCCCTCCTTTGTGGATGCCAAAAGTGTAGCGACTGGGTTGATCCCAGGAGACATGAGTGTGCAGAACTGCTAACCAAAGCACAGTCCCACCAGTGGGTCTGAAAGCACCAGAGAGTTCTTGCAAAACACAGCAGGCACTTCATACATCAGGAGACAGTGTTTGCCTGCAGTCTGGGGGAACTTCACGGTGCTAAATTAGCAACATCACAGCACGCCCTCTTATCCCCTTCTCTGCTCCCCCCAAAATGGAGTAGAATGCCTCAAGCAGAGAATATAAAGACACCCAGGACTCTGGACTGCTCTTTCTGCCTGAGTCAGCCCTCCCAGACACAGTTTGGTTTTTAAGCAGCTCAGATCCTGACCTGAAGCGGTAAGTTTTGAAATCTTTAGCCTGCTGCTGCTTCCCTTTGGGAGGCGTGCGAAGCACAACTCATTAAGCCAGCATTGGTTTCCATGGACCAGCCATCTGCCGGGGAATCATCACGCCTGTGTCCCATTCCTTCTGCTCAAGGGGAGACAGGCTTCCCTGTGCCTTCATCGTTTCACTCGGCTTCAGTCAACGGGAGTGTCTGCTTTAGACTGGGGTTGATGAGAACAGCCATGATGGCTGGGCCATGCTGGACCAGATGGCAGACACCTCCTAACTCAGTGTCCACTTCCAAGTTACTTTTGACTGTTCTCAGAAACGCAGCAGAGAAGAACAAGCCCCACTGTGGGGCTGCGTGGCCATCTCCTTTTTGCTTTCAGTCAGCTGGGTAGAAAAAGCATTTATAGCTGACGCTCTTTAGGTACCACCAAGAAATTGTTCTTAGGATTGAGAAATTCATCTGAGTGTCCTTGTTTCTTCAGTTTCCTGAGAAGGAAGAAGTTGCGTCTTCTTCCTGAGTTAGGCATGGGGGACACTGGGATTTATGTCTGACCTGTGAACACCTACAGTTCACTCATCCACATCTACGCTAGTCATCCCTTGCAAGAGAGTGGAGTAAAATGTACATTTTTTAAGCTCCATTCACCCACTCTACTTCGATTTTGCTTGAGGGTATGGCGAGTTCCATCAGCATTTCGGCTTCGTTCACTCATTGCCTCTCCAAATGTTCTGAATTCTTGATGCTGCCATCAGTGGTTTTACTTGAATGCCTGCTCCTCAAGAAAATATTTGTCCAAGGGCTATCGTCCTGACTGAGAAATGCAAAGTATGCAGGGGCATCTGAGCTGGACAAGGCTGTTGTGGATATCTTGGGAAGATTTGCTCCCAGCCCGAGCGGTGCTGACCTTGGTGATGAGCAGCTGCGCATGCCTTTGCCCTGCCGGGATCCCTCAAGTGGCATGGGAGAGTGTCGAGGAGGCTGCGAATGCTGCTTACCAGTGGCAGAAAAATCTTACAGCAATTTTTTTTACAGGGAAACCCATGTGTCTGGTTCCTGGCAGCTCTAATGCAAACGTGGCCACCTTCAGCAAGGCTGGGACCTGGGCAATATCTTGGGGCACCAGGCAGCCCAGGTCCGTGCGTGGCTCCCGTCTGCCTTGGGGAATGCAGGGCTATGTTGAAGCTGAGGAAAAATGCATCTTCCCTTCCGCGCAGTCCCACATGTTTTTCTTGTGGCAGAGAGGGTTGAGTGAATAATCCTGTTTTCCCACACTGGAGTCATTCAAAACAGAGGACAGGAGCAGGGTGCGCTTTCAGTCTCTCTATTGCCACCATGGAATTCAACCTTTCTTCTCCTTCCCCTCCCTCTCTGACCCATACCACCCCATCCACCACATGGGAGAAAAGCATCACTACTTACAAACTCTCCATCAGGTAAAGCACCCGGTCCAAGGAAATCCCTTGCTACTTCCCTCGGCTTAATGCAGCGAGAGGCCGGGAGCTCAGAGGCGGTATTCTGCCCCCCCAGCACGGCTCTCCCTGCACTGAGCAAGGCTGCCAAGGTGCTCACAGGATGAGGGAGGTCCAGCACCCAGTGATGAGCATGTCTGATCTCTCCACCTTGTCCCAGCACCCGGGACTATTTAAAACCCAGGCTACCAGACGTGGTTTCCACGCGTTCACTAGGGAAATGCTGCTTTCAAGCCTCCCCTCCTCCAGCAACGAATGCAGCAGTTGACGTTAATCCAAAAATAAGGTGTTACAAAGGAGGTCTAAGAGGAAAGGAAGGGGGGATATGGAAGCCTGCAATAACTAAAAGTTGAGAATTATGATAGTTTGGATAACTTTACTGTCTATTTCCAAACTTGAAAATTTAGCTGGGTTGGCTTTTCCATCTCATTTCTCTGTGGTATGTTCCCCGTCATGCCTCCATAGAAAGGCTGAACTCCAGTGCCAGGTTAAACTTGCAGCAATTCATTGTCTCCCTGTGCTTGTAACCTGAAATTAATCACAAGCACAATCCTGGAAGGAACACACAGTTTTAAAAAAAACTTTTCTTTACAAAAAAAACCCCAAACCCCAAACAAAACAAACCACCAAAACCAGAACTTCATTGCTATGGATAGGGTGATGATCTTGTATTAAAGGCACAGGATTTAGGAGTTTCCATTTTGTTAGGGAAGTTCTCATGTGACCAGGCACAAGACAGCCCCAGACACTGCGACATGGGACACAGTTTACCACAGGACATGTAAACATGGGACAGTCCTTTCTGCCTAGCAGGGGTGATGCAGGGCAGGACACACCAATACTTTGAGTAAGATCAGAGCCCTGATGGTGATGGATGCTGGGGAAGTGCAAAGTTTCTCACTCATGGCTCTCATTTTGCATGGTCAGATCTTTGCAGAAGGGCTATGTTGTAACTGCAAGGTACAGAGTCTTCATCTTGGTGACCTATAGGAACGGAGATTCACACAGGGTACCTGCAGCCTGAATCCATCTGAAGGAGATGGCCAAGCTTACGTGGCATGCACTGAGGCTTGTGACCCCTGGCACAGCTATCTACATTAAAACCTAACAGGTGTGTCTTTAGCCTTGTGTCTCGGTGTAGTGCAGACACAACCCAAAGGTCCCGTACCCAATAAGAAATCCTAATTTAGGATGCACCGCATAAAGCATGGGGAATTAGCTCAGTGTGAAGAGGGAGAGAAATGAATAGCAAACCCTCAATGTACATGTGCATGTGTATGTGTATAATAAAGTGACAATATAACAGGAAGGGGTCACCATAATATTCTCTCACGCTCTTTGGGAAATAAGTGACCTTTCAGCAGGCAGCTCTATATTAGCTGATTTCTTAGGTATGCATGTTATCTAAAAACAGTTGCTCCCTAATCTGCTCTCATCAGCTCCAGGTTATGGGAGTTCATAAATCCATGTACGTTTGACGCTAATGGAAAATCTGCATCGTGACTCCCTGGGGTGACCCAAGTGTGTGACAGTAACAAGCGAGCTATGCATTGCTTGGTTTGCCCACAAAAATAAAAATTAAGAGGAAGACAAGAGAGACAAAGGAAAGAGGTCGGTAAGATGGAAGCATTTATATTTGTTCTGCCTGAAGCAGCCTTCACATCCCAGAAGCAGACTCTCCTTTCAAAGTCCCCGCCGGCACCAACCACAGTTATTGGGGGACTGCTCATTTGTTGCAATGCTCTGGCTGGGCAAGAAAGCGTGATTTCAGACAGCTGGAATTGCAAAGACCTGAGGGGATGTGAAGTATTTGCCTTAATACCTCTAATTTATCATCTTCTCCCCGCCGCTGCAGGAGAGGGAGAGAGGTACTGAACAGATCAGTCCATAAGCATAATGAAACACGGCAGATGAAGTGGGACGCGACACAGTTCACTGTTCCCACAAACTGGCACATATGTGGAAACAAGCTGTTTCCAAGAACTCCAGTTTGGAAACTCTCTTCAGTCTTTCACCAAATGCTGGCTCCAAACGGTTCAAGAGGAATGGAAGGAAACCAGGGGCAGCGGGGAAAGGAGAGCGCTTTTGTTGTTCTTTGAATTTGCAACTTCTATTGCAGCTTTATGTCGGGAAGCACACTGACAGGGCATCCTTGTGACACCCGAGTTACCTGAAAACATGATCAGTAGCAAGTTTTGTCAAGCAAGCCAGGTCTCCTGAGCAGAACCTGTCTGCTGCTTGGCTGTGCTTGTGCAGAAAGCCGTCTGTTATTTCTGTGGAGGAGGAGGAGAAAGCCAGCGCAAAGTCCAAAAGGTCATTGTGCCAGGTTAGTCGGTAAATGGTGAGACGGGACAGCTGGAATAAGAAGCCGGTCAACAAGCAGGCCAAGGAAGGAAAAAAACCCACCGCAAACAAAAACCCTTTTACAAAGTGTTCATCCTTTGCACAACTATAGACCCGTTTGGAAAAGCGGCTCTAAGGGCTTCGCAAACATCAATACCTTTCTAATGGGCATAATACCTCCCAGGCTACTGGATAGAAAGCTGAGGGGAGGGGGTGAGTGATCAGTGGGCACGGAGGCACCCGTGTCCGCTGTAAGGAGAGTAATAACATTGTTTCTGTAAGTGAAGTAGCTGCTTTCACACCGTACAGTGGCTAAGCCACTGAGCCCCATCTTTCAGCCCGGCTCGGACGCTGCAGTGCAGAAAGAGTGGCTGGACAGTGTCAGACCCTGGGCAGGTTACTCGAGAGGTGCGAGCCCTTCCCAGAGCAGGGTGCCGTTCGGTTAGGGACCTTTGCCGCACACTAAGCCGTCACTGTGGATCTGTCCCGTCTGTAGTCATGGCCAGCCACGCCGATTGGGTACAAAGTGATACCAAATCAAACCGGTGCTGCTTTCAGTGACTATTTCTTTGCTAAGGCCTTTCAGGCCCCAAAAGATGACGGTGTCTACAGCCTGGCTCAAATCCCCAGCCATCCACAGACCTGTGCAGGGGTGCTGAGGAACAATTTTTTAATGTATAATGGACACAGATGTTTCCCATCTGCTAACTATGGCATAAGGAACAAGGTTCCCCAGCTGAGGCCATCTGAAATGCTTCTCGCATGCCCCAGAGCCATGCCCAGCGGCAACCGGCAGCTCAGACTGAGCAAGAGGGTGTGATGGAAACTGTCAACAGGTACCAAGTGTCCCTGACGTGAGACAGCAGGCTGAGAGGAAGCGACAAAGGGGTCAGAAAAACAGAAGCGGTGATGCAGCGGTAAGAAAACCAGCACCTGGGTCTCTCAGACTTACTTAGCAGGGTTTGGGTTTTTTTTTTTCCTTTTTTTTGCAGGGGTGCAAATATTTAAAGCTAAAGTCTTGAACAAGTCAGAGCCACTTCACACACGCACACACATATCCAGTGCAGAAATTACTCCTCTTAACACCCCAGTGTGTGTTTAGACTAGTATTTTATTAGAAAGGGGGAAATGGAGAGACAGGGAGGGAAGCTAATGGCACACTGGATGGAAGAGATCCCATTAAGACCGCCTGCCGTATGAAGTGTTGAAACTGCGTTGGGATGAAGGCTTCCTGAGCTGCTTCTATTAATACAACTGTGCTTGAGAGAAAAATAAATGGGTTTTTGGCTGGATGGTCTCAGAGGGCTGGATGACCTCAGAGCACAGGATTTCAAGCCTGTGTTAACAATAAGGACAGTGTATGCTATTGGACTTATTTATTATTCAGCCATCAATGGTATAAATGGCTGCACACCCTCCTCACCCCAGTGTTGGGGTTAAGGAGAAGTTACTTTGCTTCCCACCGTGGACTGGGGTTGTTGAGTTGCACTTGCCTCTCCCACACTCCTGCTGCTGTCTTTAACATCTCTTTTTAGTCACCTACTTCTGCCTTTTCCTCTGCTCACAACTCCCCTCCATTTTCTTTTCTCCTTTATTGTCTCCCCATGCCTCCTTCCCCTCCAGTACTTTTCACCTTAACGTTGACACTGTTGCCACTAAATATCCAAATGAAGCCAGTATTCATCTAAAAATAAATAAATAAATAAAATTTGGGGCAGTTTGTTGGCTCCCAGCAAAACGCTTACAGTACCAGACAGTCTCTGGGAGACAAGAAACCAGAAGAAAGGTGGGGCATTTGCTTTGCAACATTTGGGATTTTGCAACAGTTCTCATGAATTGAATGCCAATTTTCTCCTACTGGTTCACGACCCAAGCATTGTAATGAAAACAATGGCTGTCACTGGTGCCAGTGTGTGTTCCTGGTCCATAACCTAGTCAAAGCAGCAGAGTTACGGGATAAAAGGCAAAATGGCACAGCTGACTGAAATTTCCTAAAGGGCAATAGACAGAAAGTATCAGAATAAAAGGAGATTTTCTTCCCCAGAGTTTCAGAGACACTCTGATCAGAACTATCACAGTTTAGAGGTTCTTACCAAGGGACAACAGTAAATATTTTCTTCTTCTTGCTCCTTCCTTCCTTCCTTCCTTCCTTCCTTCCTTCCTTCCTTCCTTCCTTCCTTCCTTCCTTCCTTCCTTCCTTCTTTCCTTCCTTCTTTCCTTCTTTCTTTCTTTCTTTCCTTCTTTCTTTCTTTCTTTCTTTCTTTCTTTCTTTCTTTCTTTCTTTCTTTCTTTCTTTCTTTCTTTCTTTCTTTCTTTCTTTCTTTCTTTCTCTTTCTTTCTTTCTTTCTTTCTTTCTTTCTTTCTTTCTCTTTCTTTCTTTCTTTCTTTCTTTCTTTCTTTCTTTCTTTCTTTCTTTCTTTCTTTCTTTCTTTCTTTCTTTCTTTCTTTCTTTCTTTCTTTCTTTCTTTCTTTCTTTCTTTCTTTCTTTCTTTCTTTCTTTCTTTTCCTTCCTTCCTTCCTTCCTTCCTTCCTTCCTTCCTTCCTTCCTTCCTTCCTTCCTTCCTTCCTTCCTTCCTCTCTCTCTCTTTCTCTCTCTTTCTCTTTCTGCCTGCCTGCCTGCCTTTTTTCCTCCCTTCCTTTCTTATCCCCTCACATATCTTTTGTAATTAGTTTTAATTTCACATGCATTTCAGTCAGCCATCTGCTCCCTTTGCACTTCCTTCCTCTGCTCCTCCAGACCCTGATACATGGCACTAGTCCTTCCCAAAGGTAAAATTTCCTTCTCAGTGACCATGGTGGTATCAGTGCATGCAAAAGAGGAAATTGCAGATTCATGGATGACACCCTGAATTTTTTCTCTGTCTCATACCATCTTCCTAAGCACACAGTATTTGCTGACAAGACACTAAAAGGGACCTTTGGTCTCCTCTGCCCGGTCGCTCTCCTGAGCTGGTTCTTTCCATTAGGGCTCCGGAAGCAGAATCTGTCCCGGGAAAAGCCTTCTCAGCAGTGAAACTGAGATGGGTGAAGTGTGGGGAGGAAACTGCAGGGCACAACACATTAGAGAGTGCCATTGTTTTTCATTGCCAGGATATTCATCCTTATTTAACTGATAAATTCAGATGCACAACCAAAACTAGCTTTGCTTCTTGACCTTGGCGCAGCCTGCCCAACTCAGCATCCCAAGAACATGAGACGAACAAGTTGAACAGACCCTGTGTTTAAAAAGGTCTCTTTTGTTCTTTAACCCCCAACCACAAAAAGCAGTGTATACAAAACTCAGAGAGATGTGAGACAAAAGGAAGACGGTCTCTTCTGAGCCTGTGGCCTCTTAGCCCACAAAACCTGGGCACGCATCTTCTCCCTGAAAGGAAAGGATATCATTCCCACATGGGATCAGGACCAGTTGTTGGGTCAAGCTTAATCACACACCGACTTGCCAGCTTCTCTTTGCTGCTCCCTCCAACGTGACAACTGGTTTTAAGCAAGTTGCCTTTCTTCTCCTTCCCCCTCATCCCTCACAGATGCCTGTCATCTTTGTAGTCTCAAGCCAGAATGGAGGGAGACATTTGCTGTGTCTCTGTTGTTCAGGGAAAGCCCTTCCCACACTAAACTTCGGGCTGAGTCCAGACACCATATCACAAGCCCGGTCCATGCTCAGCTGCCTCCCAGTCCTTTCCTCCTCACACCTCACGTGACTTAGCAGCTTATCTCAGGGAACAAGCGATGCAAGACGCCTGCCCCTCTGCATAACACAAAAGGGTTCGGTGGCAATGGGGGGACAAGTGGTCAAAAAGAAATACGCTGGTGCTCCTTCAACGATGCCTGGAAATTAATGCAGCCATCATTTTTACTTCATCACAGCCCCCAGGAGAGTGCACAAAGGAATGATCTCCAGAAGATGGACTTGGGGCAGAAGAGGGATGAGAGGGCTGGTGTGAGAGATTAGAGAGTGGGGAGAGGGTGATTCTTGGCTAAGATTCTCCTAAAGATATTAAAGATAATTTCTTATCCTGCAAAATCTTTCCATAGTTGCTGTAAACCACAGCCCAGTTGCTTTAGTAAGGAAGGCAAGACTGTGTCATGGCTGACAACTCAATTCATTGCCACAGGTATTTTGTAAATCACAAATGTTTAGTTTTTTCTACAACCAATATTAATTGAAAGAATTTTTCCAGGTCTGTGGTGGACTGCAAGCTAACAGAAGTTGTACTATGGGTATGCTTTAGGATCTGTGGTTCATTTGAGTGCTTTCATAGATTTCTTCAATCTGTCCAAAATTGCAGGTTTCAAGTAACCTTTAGTATTTGAGCCAGACGCCTCCAATTAACTCTGCTCTTTTAGCTGAACGTACCAGGGAGGCCCAAGGCATTAAAATGAGTTGCATGAAGAAACCTACCCAGAATAAATATAATTACAACCTAAGCTTATTGTTCACAACGGCCTGACCTCCAGATGGTAAATCACACAATTAAAATGCCTTTATTTTTTCAAGAAAACAGGCAGACGGGGGGGGGAAAAAAGGGAGGAGAAAAAGAAAAGCCACACACACAGTGACTCCCTGAGTTTTCCTCCCGGCTCCAGCAGCCTGGCACCGCTGCTTACTGCCGGGCTGCCCGTCCTCTCCTGTATTCAGCAGCTCGTGCCCCCTGTGAGACAAGCAGGCACGGGAGACGTGAGGTGGCATCACCCCAAACGCTGACCCAGAGGGGTGGCTGCCGGCTGGGGGCTGAAGCCCCTTCAGTCTGTCCCCAGGGGAGCGCTCGTGCTGCTCCCGTGGGACCTGACGTTTGAGATAGCGGTCCCCCTGGCTCAGATGCAGGCAGCCTGGCGTGCCCAGTGCCTGCCCAGGTCAAGGACACACTGTTCTCGCCTGCCGCTGCCGCCGCTGCCAGGGAGATAAACGCCGCACCGGCCAACGGCTTATCACTTTCAGCAGCCGGGCTGCTCCCTGCCCATGCAGAGAGGGCGGCTGGCTGTGCTGGAAACCAGGACACCGGCCTCCGGAGCCTTCACTGCCGGATTGAGCCCGAGGGGTCTGGAAAGACAAAGGGTTTCTGTGGGTCCAGAGCGAGGGGTGGTATTGGAGGATGGCAGGGAGGGGGAGCCCCAGAAATTGCAGAGTTTTAGCACAAATGCGTTTCAAAGCTAGGTTGGGTTCATCTGGCTGTCATTCATGTGTGCATGCAACAGCTATGAATGGCTGGGCTGAGCCAGCCCTCCACCTCCAAGGTAAAATTTAAAAGGGGAGAGTTGGAAAAAAAAAACTGGCGAGAAGAATTGCAGGAATGAAATGCTTAAGTAAAAACTGCACATTTCGTCACTTTGTCTCTGTGCTATCGTGTCTTCTCTTTCGGTTAAATTGGGAACTGCTTATCATAGCAATACCCAGTACTGGCATCACAGCCTGGGATGGAAGTACAGCTTTTTCATTAGGTTTGTAAGTCAGCTGGTGGAAATGGCAAGAACAAAAAATTAGTATATACACAATTTCCCTTTTCTTCTGTCTCTCAGGTTTTGGACACTTTGGGTCAGTTGGATTACGTTTACAGAATGAGCCCCTTTTCCTTCACACTCTATAGGGAAAAAAAATCCCATAGACACACGCTTCAGTCTTCTGCCCACTATCTGAACCAACAGCAGTGTCTCGTTTTTCTAACTTTAAGCAGAAATGTAACTTCCAATGAAAGATGCTGAAATTACAGTCCTGCAGATGAAGGTCTTTGTATACCCACAGAACAGTTATGTCACGAGGAAAGCTGCACCCACCAGAGAAGTATTCGCTCTTGCTCTAGACTGACCTGATTTGCAGGCTCTGTCCCCAGCAATGAGGGTCGTTTATTTGCTCATTTATTTGCTGTGACAATTTTCAAGGGTACCACATAGAATCATAGAATCATGGAATCATTTAGGTTGGCAAAGACCTTTAAGATCATCAAGTCCAACCGTTAACCTAGCACTGCCAAGTCCACCACTAATCCATGTCCCTAAGCACCACATCTACACGTCTTTTAAATACCTCCAGGGATGGGGACTCAACCACTTCCCTGGGCAGCCTGTTCCAATGCTTGACAACCCTTTTGGTGAAGAAATTTTTCCTCACGTCCAATCTAAACCTCCCCTGGCGCAACTTGAGGCCATTTCCTCTCGTCCTATCGCTTGTTACTTGGGAGAAGAGACCGACACCGACCTCCTCGCTACAACCTCCTTTCAGGTAGTTGTAGAGAGCGATGAGGTCTCCCCTCAGCCTCCTTTTCTCTAGGCTAAACAACCCCAGTTCCCTCAGCCGCTCCTCATAAGACCCTTGTGCTCTAGACCCTTCACCAACTTCGCTGCCCTTCTCTGGACATGCTCCAGCACCTCAATGTCCTTCTTGTAGTGAGGGGCCCAAAACTGAACACAGTATTCGAGGTGCGGCCTCACCAGTGCCGAGTACAGGGGCACGATCACTTCCCTACTCCTGCTGGCCACACTATTTCTGATACAGGCCAGGATGCTGTTGGCCTTCTTGGCCGCCTGGGCACACTGCCGGCTCATATTCAGCCGGCTGTCGACCAACACCCCCAGGTCCTTCTCTGCTGGGCAGCTTTCCAGCCACTCTTCCCCAAGCCTGTAGCACTGCATGGGGTTGTTGTGACCCAAGTGCAGGACCCGGCACTTGGCCTTGTTGAACCTCATACAATTGGCCTCGGCCCATCGATCCAGTCTGTCCAGGTCCCTCTGCAGAGCCTTCCTACCCTCCAGCAGATCAACACTCCCGCCCAACCTGGTGTCATCTGCAAATTTACTGAGGGTGCACTCAATCCCCTTGTCCAGATCATTGATAAAGGTATTAAACAGAACTGTCCCCAACACTGAGCCCTGGGGAACACCACTTGTGACCGGCCGCCAACTGGAACTCCATTCACCACAACTCTTTACCATACATGCATAATAATAGTTACTTGCTTCCTCTCATTGCAGGCAGATGTCCCATGAGATTCTTGCCAGCAATACAGACCCAGCAGAAGGAGAAGAAGCTTGGAGAAGTCACCTTTTTGGCTGTACATGAACCATACCTATCCTTTACCCCGTGGAAGGGGAATTGCATACTTGCTAGTGCCTTCACTGATCAAAGCCCTGAGGTCAGCACTGTGTGCATGTGAATCCAGACTGGAACAGGCCCAGGGAGGAGAAAATACCTCAAATTCTGTACTCTGCAAGCCCCACATAATTAGCTATAGCTATGTGCCACCCAGAGTTACTAGTAGAAGGAGCCACATCCCATCCTCCCACCATGTCTGGGGGTGGCCCCACCACACACAGCTGCAAAGGCAGGAGGGAACAGGCCATAATGTTGGCTGTTGGATGGGTCAGTAGCTTCTCTCCTGCCCCAGCTCTGTGCAGCACTGGTGACTTTGCCTCCAGGGCTGTGGCAGGGAAATGTCTGCTCAGGGGAGGTGGGCTGGTGCTGAAGCTTCTCTACCTTCTCCTGCACCACTTCTCTCCACTTTTCCACACTCATGGGAGGAGCTGAAGCATGATGCACAGTCAAGACTGTAACACCTATACCCACTTCCCTGCTTCTTGCAACCCTCTCTCCCTCCATGCCCAACCTCCTCCTCCAGCCCCTCAGTTTCTCAGCCTTTCTCTTCCCAGCATGGCTGCTTGTTTCCAGTGGAAACACTGGAAACATTTTGACTGAAACCCCGAAGGGTTATTCAGCGTGGGCAATTTCAGTTCAAACTGTTCACTTCTGCTGAAGTTGAGAGGTAGCTGAAACGAGGTCTGTGATGGAAAGAGCCAAGGAAGCAGCCAGAGGCCAAACTCTGCCTGTTATGGGGAGGAGAGGTGAAGTCTGCCGGCTGGGACAGACAGGGACAGACCACATATGGCATGCACTAGCTCCAGCACGGCAGACCAGACTACAAACAGCAAGCACCAGAATGGGAGAGAGGGGAGGGAAGGGATTTCACCTTCTGAGATGCTCTCAGAGCTACTCATGGACCTTACAAACTGACAGGTGTGAGCCACTAACTTTCTGAGAGCAAAGGAGAGATCCCAGTGCTCGTGGCAGCTCTTCCAGGAGAGAAGAAATAGATTCAGAGTGTGTGGTGAGGTTGACTCTCTCCCTCAGTCTTTCCTCTTCCCTGCTGCCCTTTTCCCTCCAAGATTAGACACCTGCAGCTGCCAGTTCAGGTTGTGCAGAGAACAGATTTGCTGCTTGTGACTGGAGATGGCAAATCCTCATTGCCAGGTACTCCTCAGCCCAGGGAGAGGGGAATAAAAGGATAACCCAGCAGACAGCAGAGCACACACCGCCCAGCTCAGAAGATTGCTCTGGCAGGGCAATCTCAGCCCACTTGCACAGCCCTGTTAGCGGAAACATCCCCCGTAGAGGTGCTTGCAGAGGAGACGGCAAGCTCACAGCTGCAGCAATGCTGACAGGGGTACTGCTGTGATGCCTCCTGGGGAGGTACTCTGTTCCCCAGCTTTCCAGCGTAGCCACCTGCAAGAGTTCCGTGCACAGACCTCGACCTAAGCTGCAGCAACAATGAACTCATAAGCTCCTTATTAAATAATGCAAGGCCTGCTTCTGCTGATGTCAATAGATGTATTTCCCCTCTGACACAGGTTCAAGGCTGAAGCTCTGGTACATACCATCTTACCAGTGCTAAACTGTGTCATTCACACTGGAAGACAAAAGATACCAATAGCCCAATAATTGCTCTTTTGTGCATGAAACAACCCAAAATTGCATTAAAAAAAAAAGCTCAGGCTTGCATGCAGCAGAATTAAGAAATTACTTATTTCTGGTCATCTTGTGTCCTTAAGAGAGAAATCGGGATCACGGAGGCAACTGTTTCAAAACTGCAGCACAAATTTTCACCAGTCTGAACATTTTCGAAATGTCAGAGGGAAAAAGGAGACAAACGAAATCCAAAGCCACTTAGGGAAAGTTAAAATGCTTGGTAGGAAGCTGCAGTTGTTGGCTCAGCAGTCCTGTAATGCCACATTATCTTCCCTGAGACCACTCCTGTTTCAGGCGAGGAGCCTCACACAGGAGCCTGTGTGGAGGCGCTGACTCCAGGAGCAGTGGTTTGCTACCAAGCAGCAACTTTCCACTTTCCAAGCCCAAAGCTGTCAGTTTGCTTAGGGCAAAAAAGTAATACCCCCGCTCACCAAGGAGCCCGACCATCCACAGGAGGTGAGAACAGCCAAGCTTTGGGCTTCATCTTGCACCAGGGGAGGCAGCAACTTTGTCCTTGCAAGCATCTGTCGCTGCATGGAGTTGGGTGAAAAGCCAGCAGAAGCGACAAAAAGGGAGAGCTATCTGAGGGAATCAGCTCAGAAAAAACTGACTAAACTCATGCAGCCAAGGCTTACTGTTCACTGGAGCGAATTTGGCAGCCCGCCTTTGTTTTTTAACATTTTCTAGCGATCATAAAAATAATCCTGTCATGCTCTGCAAAGGCGATCTCTGGAAGACTAGCAGATGAAGAACTTACTTATTGACTCAAAATTTGATGAGGACATGTGCAGAGCCATATTTGTTGGCTGAGGAAGCACTGTCATGAAGTTGGAAAAAGAAAAAGAAAGGGATGGCTCTGCAGCTAAAGCAATGGGTGCTGAGATGGAGCTGGTGTGGCAGACCGACCTGTGTGACTGCGGGAAGGGAAGCTCCTCTCGATGGGCCCCAAGGCGCAGCCGCAGCATGCACAGAGCAGTACCTTCCTCCCACCTCCGTGAGGACTGAAATCTGGGTCTGTTCCTTGCACTGGCTGTGCACAAGGCCTTGTATGACAAAGCCCTTGATCTCGCTTGGAGCCTGTGAGCGTTACCATATTGCAAGCATGCAGCCACCCTCAGACCTTCTGTAATGCTGAGCATCCTCTGCCCTCCCTGGCCCTTCATGACCTGGTGTTCTGACAATGGCTGGTGCATTTGCACCTGTGAGATATATATACATACCTATTTATACACATATATATATAGGTAGGTAGGTAGGCATACATATAGATATATGCATATGTACATGGAGAAAGTAATTTTAATTTAATGGAGTAATTTAAACTCTGCAAAATGCATGCCCAGAGATAGCATGGCTTTCCCCGGGCATGACAGCAGCAGCCAGCTCCCTGTAGGGTCCCGATGAAGGGGGGGCAGCCCTGGCCCAGCACCCCGCTCCCCCAGAGATGGGCCAGGTTATTTATGAGGGGCTTTTCGGTGTAAAACCATGGTGGAGTGCCATCTGCTGGGCATGTGCAGGGCTCTTCTGGCACAGGAGAGGAAGAAAGTGAAGAGAAACCCCAGAGAAATAGGCTGTGTCTGCCCTAGGACATTAAACCTCCCTGAGACCCCTCTCCAGCCAGCTGGCAGGGAGCAGCCCACAGCCAGCCTGGTTCACCCTGCAACTCAGCGTGGTCCCTGCAAAGTGCCCGATGGAAATGGCCACTGGCTCCCACCAACTCCCAAACTGTCCAGGAGAATTTCTGGGGAGAATCCCAGTGGATCCGGGCCAAAAGGATGCCAGGGGCCATCCTGATGGTGTGGATGTACCAGGAGTAGGGATGTACCAGCAGCAGCCAGTGCCTAGGGATATCCCCTGGTACTAATCAATTTGTTAGCATAGATGTGTTTGTGTGATGTGCATGTGATGGACCAGGCCAGTACCAGGGAGGAAGAGGATGAGCAGGTTTCATATCTTGCAACCTTAACTATCTTGCACAGCAGCTTTGAATCACATCTGGAGGTATCTGCTTCTGTCCATCAGCTACGCAGGGAGCTTGCCCCCCTAAATGTACAGGCACCCCAGCTGACTGCCTGAAGTAGGCTGTGTGAATCCCTCACGCTTAAAATCGCTAAAGGAAAATCACCTCCTTTTGAGCCATTCCTGCTGCATCTTCTCTGATTCATCACAGATGGTGGCAGTTATTGAAACCTGAATCACAGTTGCATTATGTTAACCCACCTCTGATTACAGTGCGAATGAGGAATACAAAAGGAGGAGGGAAAGAAGAAGGGGAGAGCGGAAGGCAAACTGCATATTAAAGGCAAATCAGAAGGTTGGCTTAGGCTATTGTGTAAATGGGGGTGGCTCAATTTTCCGCCATGCCAGGAAACTGAGAGACATACCATAGTGCCAAAGACCAAGGATCTTCAGGATAACAACTATTAAGATCCCTGATTTTTGTCCTATTAGACATCCAACAGCCTCACGCATTTCTGTACAGCTGCAGCGTGTTTCCTTCCCACCACTAAGGATCCTGGGAACCAATGGAAAAATATACAGGGACAAACTTTGTCAAGGTCTCTCAGAAAATGGTTATAAAAGGACTGAATCTAAATCCATAAATGCTTTGCCAGCATGCAGTAACCACTAATACTAGTTTCCTCCATGAAATACGTCAAAACTAAGCTTCCTCTCCATCAATCAGTCGCCTCCCAAAAGTAGGAAAGAGACCTTGATGGGAAGGAATGGTTAAACTGAACAAGCAAAAAGTAACACGTCCTTCAAAGCAAGCACATACTTTCCTGACTGTAGGGTTTTATTCATGTCCTTCCAGCCCACTCCAAACACAAACTTATCACCCTCGGCTTTTTGTGCCAAATCAATAACAGCTTGCGCGGGGATTGTGGAATGCTATATCTGAAAGCCTCTCACACACTTTGCTGAAGTAAAGGACTGATAATAATTAATAGCTGCCAAGGACATTCAGCCTTGCTGAGTGGTTGTTAGCACGGTTTTCCCCTGGACACAGTTTAGTCTGAGCCTTTCCAATTTTCCTGGACAGTATCTGGAGACCAGGAGATTTCTCTGCATTTTTGTGCACAGTCCCTGGCAGAAGGTGAAGAGAACATTCCGTGAAGCCCTTGGACTGAAAACCTGGTTGATGGACTGGGTCTGCACCTCTTCTAAAATCTCTTCCCATGCAGCAGGGCTGTTCAGTTGCACTACAAAAGCACAGCTTTCCCACCTGTAAGGACATCCGGGCTTTGGGTAGGTGAAGTAGCTTTGGACAGGCTTTCGGGTCACAGGGGAGTATCAAAACACTGTGTGCCAGAGACTGAAGGATTTGTTCCAGATGGTTTCTGCCTCTCGCTCTCATTATTCAACCATTCTGATAGGGTTAGAAACCTTAGGAATTATGCCTGGATCGTAAGCTGCCTTTATTTCACAGTCATTCTGGAGCTGGTCCTAAAAGTGATGCTTTTGGGAGCAGCAAGTCTAATAACATCACTCAACACAGTAGCTAAAGGAAGCAAGAGAGCTGAAGGGAAATGTTCAGCTCCTGGCTCCGCAGCTGACTTTTGTCAGCTCCTCTCAGACCAGGGGAGGCAAGTTTCTGAAATCTCCCCATTTCTTTCGTTTTTCCTTGGGCCAGCTGGAGCCAGGAGAGCTGCAGATCCAGCAGGCATCGAGCACCTCAAAGGCAGTGGTCTTGCAGAAGAAGGACAACCTGGCAGGCAGCCAGGAAAATAAATGACGCCGGCTCCGAACACCTCGCAGGTAAATCTGGGTGCTTTAACATTTCTCGGCAGGCAGGTGTTTTCACTTCATCACTTCAGCTTCAGTTGCTGCTTCAATTTTTCATCAGAAATGCTTGTGACAGCATGGGACACACCTCAGCGGGATACAGTACAGAGCAACGCTCCAGCATCTGCCATTTTCTTTGTGGTTTTCTCTCTTTAATAAGACACAAGTGCTCTTTTGATGGTGCCAGTGCTTATGCTTGGGCAGCTGGAGCAAAGACCTTCCAACAGACTGCACATCTTGATTTTCCCAGAGTTGTGTGGTCATCCCCAGGCTGTAGGATCAAGACATGGGATCAGACCAAGTTCTGGCTAGGTGTGATCAACGAGGAAACTGTAATGGGAAATACGTGCCCAGCAGCAGGCTGCAACAACGCCAGTCCCTGAATGAGTTATTGGGAGAGATAGCTGCTTGTGGTAGGGCCCAATCTAGTTCTTATTCCCAGCAGTCAGGGAGGCCAAAAATCCAGTCTAAACAAATGCAATTTAGTCCATTAGCAGACATCAGAGAAGCTACCTGCCTCAGCAAAACCCAACTATGTTTCTAATTAAGCAGGGATAGCTCAGAGTCTCTCTTCTAGCCACTGTGGCTACAATCCCAAATTCCCACAACAAATTACCTACAATTCTCACTGTTAACAGAATTACCTATTTATCGAACATCGTTGGCCAAACGCTGGAGCGCATCCTCACACAGAAGTGTTATTGTAGCCGTCACCTGAGATTCATTTGAGCAGGGCTTGTGGGCTTTGGTCCTTCGATGTGAGAGTCCACTTACAGCCTGAAGGGCAGGAGTTTCTTTTTAAGGGTAAACAAAGAGAGGCCATTGGGGGCTTAGGCTTCCCTCTCCTTGTATCTCTTTGCTGTTCATAGTACCAGCACCTAAAGAGACTTTTTTTTGCTTCTAGTCAACCGGCAGAAGTGAAGGAAAGCCATACCCTCTCATGCAGGCCCTCTTGCAAATTGGCTAAGGCAGGTATTTTATCCAGGGCTGTAAATGAAAGTTGCTTTATCTTAGGTGGATCAGCCTGATTGTTTGTGCTATAACCGAAGCGCTAATACATAATACCCAGGCTGGCATTAAACCAGATAGCGTGGGTATGAGCCGCAGCAGAGCTGCGGCAACAAAGAGCTCATTGCCAAGCCCACTGGAGAGCCAGGTAGTGCTCAGGTGGTTGCTCCTGCTGGGCTTACTGCTGCCCAGGTCCCACCACGCCGTGGTGTGGACCTGCCCTTGGTTTTCCTCACAAGCAATGAGGACGGAAAGAACGGCCCATTTCTATCCTGGCTGCTTTTCGAAACCCCTTCCCTGGTTCCCATCCAGCCGCCACAGCCATGGGTGATGGCTCCGGGAAAGAGGCACCCGGCCGGTCTGACCTTCCCTCTCCCACAGGCAGCGGTGGAGGGCAATCGCTCTGTGAGGGGGAGTGGAGAAGAAGTAAAAGGAGAGTAAATCCTGCTCTGCTCAGTCTTAGGTGGATAATACTGTGAAATGGTAAATTGACATTCCCAGGGTCCCAAAACACAGCTTGGACCTGGGCAGCACCTCATCTGCAAGAGACGTGGGGACAGTGCTTTTCTTTTCTGCTTAGTTTTAAAAATAAGCATGCTCGTCCACTGCAGCAGTGGCCTCCAGTCAGGGTTCGCTTGCTTCCCACTGTCCGGTTTCACCCTTGCTGGCAGGCAGAGGGATAATCCCGCCGTCATCTGTGCCACTGGCACCTCACCCCCTGCTGTTGCAGAGCTCCCTGCCTGTCTCGGCGTGCCCTGTGCTGCTGCACCACGGGGAGGAGGGCTCTCAGGGCCGCTGTGCCCCTTCCACCAGTGCCCAGAGGGAAGAGGGGGTCAAGTGCTTTGCCAGGACCCCTGCCTGATGCAGGGTCCCTGGGCTCCATGCAAAAAGTGGCCTGTGAATTGGGAGGCGGCTATCTTTGCCTTTGGCTGCAGGGATGGCTGGATGGGAGCCGCCTCCGTGCAGGGCTGAGCCCTGCACCCCTGCTCCAC
The DNA here is from genome assembly GCF_965638725.1 of Aptenodytes patagonicus. Classification (NCBI taxonomy): domain Eukaryota; kingdom Metazoa; phylum Chordata; class Aves; order Sphenisciformes; family Spheniscidae; genus Aptenodytes; species Aptenodytes patagonicus. The sequence goes on from NC_134949.1 coordinate 127,420,335, forward strand.
GGCTCCTTGCAGGGACCAAGGGAGGAGCGACTGGCTGCTGCTCGCCAGGCCAAAGACAGACACACAGGCAGCATGCGCTCACGGTTTGGGAAGAGACTTAGCATGGGTTCGAGCTTGGCTGAGGCTTGGCATGGGTGCCTCCAAGGGAAAGCCACGTGCTGCTACAGCAGGTAGTGGAGCTGGCAGTGTGGATGATGGCCATCTTCCTCCGAGTCAGTCATACTGGCAGGTGTCAATCACTGCAGTGACAGGTACACCCGCAGTAAAGTGGGTGCTGAACTCCCGGCTAGAGCACCGTGTAACAGCAGACCTGGGTTTCTGCAGCCCTGTGCAACAGGGAAAACACCCCCTATATTCACAGCAGCCTCAGTTTGGAAACCCAGAGGCACAAAGGATTGGGAGGTTCTGCAGGAGCCGTAAGGGGGCTGAGGAGGAAAGGACAGAGCAGCAGGGACATGGACCGGCTCTTGGGAAACAAGGCAGAGCAGGAAGGGGTAGCTCCTGGCAGGGGCATGGCCTGGGGCACGTGGAGGTACTGGGCTGGAGGAGGCTGGGGCTGCAGGAAGGAAGGATGGACAAGGATGGAGGGGACGCTGGATGAGGAGACAGAGTAGAAATGGCAAGCAGGGCACAGTGAGGGGCTTCAGGCAAGGGCTGGGGCCTGGAGAGGGGGAGAGCTGGGTGCAGGGAAGAACAAAGACTGGGCAGAATGTGGAAAAAGATATGCAACGGGGACAAGGGAAAGCACTGGGGAAAATAAGCCTTACCCTTATGAAGAATGTAACCTTTTCTTTTCTGTTAAAGCTTTTTTATTTTAATTGCAGCTATTCTCTTTTTCTCCTAGCTTGCTTTGCCCATTCTTTCCCTCCTGGTATTTGACCCTCTATTGGTAATTCCCCTTCAGTGTTTGCTAATTTTCTGTCTCCTGCTCTGCCAGTACAACTGTCATCGCATGCATTGTGCTATGTCCTCTATGAAAGGATGTACAGATAGCAAACTGTCTGTAGGTACAACACAAAGGCTGCTCTTACTTCTGCTCTAGCAAACAGCTTAGTCTCCCTGCCTGTAATTATCATTTCAGTTCTTCTCTTCGTCCCCTCCTGTTCCTCGGGTCTTGGTTTTCCTTTGTGTTTCCTGCAGTCCCTTGCCAGCTTTGCCTCCCCGCCTCGACCTGAGTCTATCCCTATTTCTGCCATTGGTATCATTTGCAGCACTTCTTTCCCTTGCCCAGACCAGCCTTGCTGAGACAGCTGGAAGAGAGCGGTGTAACAGAGAGGACGTGAAGAGCATCTATTGCAGATCTCTGTGGTCATGGCTAAGGTCAAAAAGCCAAATGTTTATGGATTGTGCATGGGTGTTATGTAAACAACAGCAATTAGTCATTGTCAAAACTTCATAACTCAGCCAAAACTCAACCATTTTTTCTGGACTATTCACAGAGGCTTCTACTTCTAAAGACTCACTTGCAGCCAGACTTTAGCCTTCCTCTCCCAGCTGTAGAACTTTGTTACTACTATTAAAGAAGTCACTGTCACAGTTATAGTGAACTTCCCACCTCACCCTCTCCTGCCACGAGAGATGTGATCCCGCTGGGTATGGCCCCAAAAATCAGATTCACTTATTTTTGTGAATATGTGAATTTGTGAATTTTTCGGCTTGTTACAAAGCGGCAACAGTGGCCTGAAAGTGTGTGAGCACAAAAGGGCATCGCTTCTGGTCTGTTCAGTGCTTTTGAAGGACTGCCACTGAAATGAATGGAAGCATTTTCCCATTAACCCAGCAGGTTTTAGAGCCTCTTGCACTGAGGTGTGTCAGCCTCTATGCACTGCTCACGCTTTTGTTTACGAAATCCGGTGTGGATGGGAAGTCTCATTCTGACTATAAAGGAGGAAGTGGCCAAAGAGTTTAAGTTGTTCCAGCAGAGACAGATGCTTTGCTTACACAAAGATGGCCTCATTTTCTTCTTTTCGACTAGAAATTTGGAAGTGGCATTGGCTCCCCAAAAGTCAGTGAAATCTGGCAACAGTTAGGTCAGTTGGCTAAGCAGCAAATACTTCAAAGGGTGACAGAAAGCCATCGGGACTTTAACATACATGAGATGGCTTCTGATGACCCCTCACTTCCCCTTTCAGCAGCCCCAAGTGTAAGGTAGAGGGTGGATTTTCTTCGTTATACCTAGATCCCCAAGAAAATCCCTTAGTAATCCCCATCCTTACACCCCTTGCAGGAATGCTCCTCCATCCTCCTTCTGCCATCACATGCAGAGTAATCCTCCTTTTCCTGCGTCACCCATTCAGTGATCCTTCTTACTCTGCAAGATCACATGCATTGCATGCAGCAACCTCCCTCTCACACTCACAGGGTGAGCACTGAGCTGGGGAGAAAACACCCTCCCCTTCTCCTACATGTTGCAAAGAAACCCTCCCTTTTTCCCTATTCCCCCCACAAGACCCACACGGCTTAGATCCCCTTTCTTTCACCTTAATGCCACAGAACCACTCTTCCCCGAGTGGTACCAACTGCAAAGATGGTGTTTCTTTACCTTATCAGCTAGCTTTTGCCGCCTGTCTTTGCAATCCGTTTCTCTTTGCTGCGATAACCTTTCCCACCCACCCTCCTGCTCCTCCGAGGCTGTGAGCAAGACAACACCGCACTGATGTTTTCTCTTCTGTCATCGCAGTGGGACACGCTGAAAGAACAGACCAGGACTAGGTTACCCTGCCAGCTCCCCCATGTACTCGTGCCCTTGCAGCACACAGGAAGCATTGTATTGCAAACCAGGGTGCTGCTTACTCACAAGGGAAGCCTGTGCTAGCTTGTACCTTCAGGTAAAGAGCTGCATTTTTTCGGTGTGAGAAACAGTGGGTGAAATGAAGAAAAAACACCCTGTGAAATGGCCTTCCTCGGTACGTGCAATCCCAAAGTGTCAGGGTTCGCAGACCCTCTTGCTCCAGTGTCACAAACCCCACTGCAGCCAGCACGACCCCCGAGCACCCAAGGAAATAAGTCTATACATTAACCATACAGCTGACCAGAGGAGAATAAGAGGGCTCAAAAGCTGCTGGTTTCTAGATTATTGTCATCTTGCGACTCCAATAGAGCAGCAAAATTGGGATGGAGGTGATAAGATCCAAAAGTGACGGTGACTTGCCTACTTTTCCCTTCCTCTCCCTGATACCCGTACAAGAGCTTGGCTGTGCCTCTCCCAGGGCAGCCTCTCTCTTATTCAGTGGAGATGACTTAATCCAGAAAGGGTGATGAGAAGGAGAAAGATTTAAATCAAACCCGATTACTGGGGCTTGATAGGCTTCCCTGGCAAGCTGTTCTGGGACTGACCCAAAAGTTGTCAGCTCACTGCCTGCTCCCTTGACAACGCTGCTCGGAGGGCTCAGGAGCCTTATGAAATGCAGCTGTCCTCTCAAAGCTCTTCTCAGCTCCAAAAATCAGCCTCTCCTTCCCCCTGGAAAAGGGCAGGCATGCGCTGAGGGTCATCAGGAGGCTGAGCAGCACATGGCTTTTAACTCGCCCTTCGGCTATCAGTGGGCAAACAGATGGAGAAACAGCCCCGTGAGCGCTTTGTCCGAGACTCTTGAAATGGCACGCTCTCACTGTGGCTTTGGGAGTAATCCACCTAAGAGATTACTCCGGCGTGGCTGCAAGATAATCCTGCCAAGCCATTGCATGTGCTCAGCCACCGTACCCCAGATGCCAGGGCTCTGCCCGGGCCTCTTCCAGGCCACGTGAACGGCTCGTGATGGCCACGGGGACCTCAGGATGGGCACTGGGCAGGACCCAACCCGCAGCCGCTCCTCATCCCAGAGAGTGGAGAGGCGCATGCTGGCCTGAGGCTGGGAACGGGGAGAAGGTGCCATCACATCAATGGCAGTGGCCATCGCAGGCACCAGCCTCTGAGGCAGGCAGGTGCCTCCTGGCAGGGGCGGGAAGCAAATCCCTAACTTTGGAGCTCACAAAGTTTATGGAAAGGGTGGTAGGAGAGGGTCGTGACTGTAGCAGAGACCTGAGCTCAGTGGCTGTGGAGACCCCGTCCAGTCTCTTGCAGGGAAGGAGGGGGACAGATGACTACAGGCAGGATACGAGTGGTAGAGGGACAAGCACAGTGGAGTTGCAGCATGCTACAGCGGGAAAGCTTGCTGTCCCAGACCAAGCTACAGCAAGGTCAGCTATTGCTGGCCAACACCTGAACCCCCCCGGGGGATGCAGGCTATTAAAAGCGATGAAGAAACATTTCAGAAACGATTCTGAAATGAGTCAAATACATCCATTTTTTTCCTCAATTCAGTTGTAAATGCAGCTATTAAAACAGATTGGGTTATAAATAAAATAAAAACTGGGCCAAAGCAGCGTGAGTGTTTTATTTTTATTAAAAAATGGAGAGTAATAAAGTAAAGCTGTAATCATAATACGAAAACATTGACTAATATCTGTGAAAAACTTGGAGAGCCATAGAGGGAATGAGCTATTGTGTTTTGTGGCGGGTGGGGTGCTGGTGAAATGTTTGTGGTTAGGACAAAGACACTGAATTTTGCAAGCAGAGCCAATGAGTTTTAGGGTTTGCTTTCTGGAGACTCCCTGCACCAGTGAGGAAATTGCTCATGCTCAAGGAAGGCAGAATAGCCAGGCTTTTATTGAACCAACCAGAGTCTCTTTTGAGGGTCTTTTTTTCTCCTCTTTCTTTCTCCCCCTTCCACTACCCAGTGCCATTGATAAAATACATTTCAATATTGCAGAAAGAAAAGCAGTGACCAACAAAGAGCTCCTTGTCTTCGAGCTGTATCAAACCTATTACTGCAAACCCAACAACACCTGCCATTTTACCTTGCTGAGCTGGCTTTGTGGATGGGAGCTGGTGGGACCTGGCTGAAGAAAGGCTGTGTCTGTGAAAATTTCAGAGAAGTAAAAGTTCAAAGGAGGGGAAGGGAATGGGAGATAAGAGAGCTTCAAATCTTCATTTAAAAAGGAAAGAAAATCTGATTAAGATGTGCTGGCTAACTCAAAACGTATGAGCCTGAACATCAAAAGGTTCATAATTCGTACACGTGCTGTAGATAATTATCAGTTTAACTCGATACTTCCTACAGCGACAGAGCTGACGTCAGACCGCTTCAGCGACTGACTTTCAAACCAGCCTCTGACATTGAGCGAGGGCCCCGCTGCTGACGTGCCGTTCCTCCCCCCGCCCCTTACAGCCCTGTGTACACATGCGTGCCAAAAAGTCTGCTCAGACCCCCTCTCGGCTGCCCAAAGCCTGAGACCCAGGCAAGACTGAGAGAGGAGGCGAGTGGCTCTGGACGTCTCCTGCTGCAGAGGACCTCTTGTAGATCCCCTGTCCTGCAGCATGCCCTGCAAAAGGCAGTGACAGAAAAACTAATTTAAACGGGGCTCCTGAGACTCTATCAAAACGTGGCCTAGAAAATAAATGTCAGACTCTGCTTCCTCCAGCCCACTGCAATCTGGGGATGGCTGTGATCTGGCTCCTCCAGTGCTGCAAAAATTGCTCCTGTGCTGCAAACCAGAAAGGTACGCAAGGCAGCTGGTGGCCGATCCCTGCCCCGGCTCTCCTCGCCCTGCTTGGCCAAGGGCTGCCAGCACTGGGGCAGAGCTGCTGGGGCAGTGCAGGCGGGGACAGGGTCATGGGCACTGGGAGCCGTGCACACAACCTGTCTGCCTCTCGGCCAACTGCGGTTTCATGTCACAGTTTGGCCGGGGGAGCTAATCTTGAAACTCTCTGCATATTTCCGAAGCCAGAAGGTTAGGGCAGAAGGCAGGTAATGAATCCCAGACTTTCCAAGAGAGCCGTGTGTAGCATGAACATAAAAATAATGTGACTTCGGGGAATGGCAAAGCAAAGCATTTTCCTTCCGTGTCCAAGAGACTTCTGTTCAGTACCAAGCTCTCCCCGAGAGTTGAAATGACCTTCTGTCTGCCTGTCCACAGGAGAGAGAGACAGACAGAGGCAGAGGAGAGGTCATGTTTTTGTTAGAGGGAAAAAAATAATCAAAAGCCTCCTGGTGAAATACTCCTAATCCCTGTGACTCTCTGTACGGTGGAGCTGGGAATTTTCTCTCTCTCTCTACCCAGTGCATAGCCCCATGACAGTTTTCTTTCATGAAGAGCTCCTTGCACTTCATCCACAACCCCAAGACCACCTTCTCTACATTCTTTTTTATTTTAAGGATTTTATTGCTTTGAGGGAGGAGGGGGGAAATGCTAACAATTACAACTAAGTCCCCCACTGAGCACTCTGTCATTACCCCATCCTTGTGGAATATGCTTTTTTTTCATGTACTTAATCATTCATTTAATGGATAGCCAACTGCATGTGAAGCTTCAAGGTCTATAAAGAATGAAGCCTAACCTGCAAGACACTCTGGTAAGTCGAATGTTTACAGTAAGCACAGCAATCCATCAAACATCCTTCTGAAGACTCCTGAAGATCAGCTTGAGGCCAACAAAATAGTCCGGATTTTTTTGGGGGGTGGAGAAATATACCTATAAATAATCCTTCCTGTCTGTGCCAAGTCTGAAATGCAGGCACCTAACACCATGGAGAGTAAGCCAGCTCACTTTATAGCAAAGTGGATTCACACTGCTGAATATTAGACACACACTGACTGATTGTCCACCCCTGGAAGTTCAGTCCTGTCCCACTCGGCAATCAATTGCACCACTTCAAACAGCATAAAGCGTCATGTGTTTATTTTAGCAAAAGGAACTCCAGATACAGAACTTAAGCCTATTCCTACAATGGTGCTTTAATTACCCAAAAAGGCTGACAATAAATTTACATTTTAATTAAGAGTAATGAATTATGCATGACTGTGTAGCACTTTCTGTGTAGCTAGCAGATGAGCACGGAGAAAGGTATGGTACGGATTGCAGGAATTTATCCTGATAGCACAGGGAAAAGGCCATTTTGTTTGCAATTGCAGGCTATTTAGGAAAAAAGTCACTCCAGCTAGGTAGCAATGTGTGAAAATGGTCCTGCTGCACTACTGCAGTTCTGCTACAGGCTCCATGTTGTACTACGATGCATGAGAACTGAGTCCAGCTTCTCCCTGTCATGACAACACCACACTTGACAATCACATCACTAGAAGTTTACCCATTCTGAATGCATTAGGACGGCATATGTAGGAAGAGTGATGGCAAAATATCTCCCATCCTCAGCAGGGATATGGAAACACCAGCGTGACTGTTGGTGTTGCAGACTCCCATGATTTTGCCATGTTTTGTCAGCTCATCTGTCACAAGTGTCACTCATCCCCACATAAAACCATAGCATTCATCTGGGGAGGAAGAAAAGGGAGGAAGTTAGCTCTTCTGGATGCATAAAACAATATGCAAATATGAGTACATGCAGACAGGAATCCTGAAAAACAAAACCACCAGAGGACAAACTGGACCTCCAATGGATGCTTGAACCGTGACTTTGGTGATTTTTTACATCAAGAGTTCTTAGCACTAGGAGTGGGCAACAGAGCATCGCTATGAAATTATTTGAGATTTCACTACCAGTTCTGCCTCTTAGAGCTTTGACCTTCAAAACAGCTTATGTTTCCAAGTAAAAAGATGCGAAAGACAGGAAAAAAATTTAGAACCACTAAGAAGAAAAAAAAAGCAATTGTGTCTGATTGGCACCATCCTGTCCTTATGTCAAACTCTAATTTTACTGAGTTCCTTGACTTTCATATTTTAGCTGCTTGCTTTGGCGTCATAATAGTAAATTCCTTCTTCAACTGCAGTGTGATTAGTGCGCCAGCCCTTCTCTTTGTCTTGCTGGAGACACCACCCTTTCATACCCTTGTCTGAGGGGAGTTACCACCTTGGAGAACAGGGCAGTGGCACATGGGCCTCATGGTGAGGAGACACTGTGAACTTGGCACGGGTAAAAAAATCTGAGTTTTGCAGCAGCCGACAAAGCTGGTGGGGAGCTAGCAGGGACTCAGGACTGGTCAACGGAGCTGAGCTAAAGCCCACAGTTCTGCAAGGGACAGCGTGGTGTGAAGTGGACCGGGGCCCAGCTCTATCTGACCGCAAGAGCTCCTGGCCAGGGCCTCACGGATCCCAACAGCCTTCAGTTAAAGCAAGGGGCAAATTGTTAATGTTAGTGGGAGGCTTGCAGGGACTATTTCTGAGCTGAATGACAATGTCTGGGTCCAGGACTTGCTATACAAGGCACCTTGTTCCTGCTGGAGCTTTCCCCCTAGCTCCAGCTGGAGATGGTCCCCGACCTCGTTTCACACAGAGATGCCGAGGAGGCAGCTGTGCTCAGTGTTTGTTTCCTTCCCAGCCTGGGAGAAGACACTGAGCGCAGAGCTAGCCAGGCATGACCTTCACAGAGAGAGTCACTGACTGGGGTTTCCCCACAGACCCTAAGCCAAATTAATGTCTTATCTCAGACAATGGCCCACACCATGAAGAAAGGGGCAAATGCCTCATATTCAATGGTCACATCATAAGTAGCCCACAGAACAAGATCTTCCCAAGCTGCTCACTTAAAGGTATGCTTTCAACCTGAAATGAAAAGCTTTATACCCCCATGTCTCTTTTCCCTCCTCTAATGTAACAAGGATAATGAGAAAAATGCAATTACAGCATTATTTCAGAGTACTCCCTGCATTTGCATATAGATAACAAGTAACGACCTTACCTTTCTCGGTCCTTTTATAAAATAACTACAGCTTTGAAATATGCTGCTCTCCCTCTGCCATGTTCCTATCTTCCTAATTGCTTATCCGTATAATGCTTACCCTTCCCTCTCTTGTTTCCAGATGCTAATGCGCCCTGAAAGGCAACTGCAAACACTTGCCTAATATTATTGTTCCATTTAAGTGATCATTCATGTTGCCAAGGGGATATTATCCCTTCCCCAAGGAGAAGAAAGCATATTATAACATCCTCTCTATACAGACGCAGATCTCATGAGGAAAACGTCTGAGACCCCAAGTTTAAATTCTGATCTACTTGTACCATTCCAGACAATAAACAAAAATAACCTACAGCATTTTCCAAAATGCAGTCAGTGAACTCTGTCTCTGCCACCTAGCAGTGTGTTTTCTGCTCACTAGCTGCGGCTTTGGACTGCAGCTTCTCCAGGATTCAAAAGTGATGCCTGGTGTGTACATGGGACAAGGTGTCAGGACTGCACCTACAGCAACAAAGTTTAGCAGAGTTTAGTTTTATTTCCAGTGTTGCCAAAAGCAAATAACAGAAACATTTCCAAGAACAAAAAATTGACTAATCTGAGATTTAATAATAATAAAGCCATTCTACAAGCCTCTCACTGGTACCCAGGAGGTACCTTTGTTACCAGATATTATCACTTTAGTTAACAATGGATTTTGAGTACCTTGCTGATGAATATATATGATCACAAACAAAACAAAGGACAACAGTTTTAGTCTCTTCTTTTACTCCACTTTACAGAAATGAATGATTTGATAGGTATGGTTTTGGTCTGTCTTTGCATTGTTGCTGATATTAATGGCATGCGTAACTTCTGTTATCCAAAGCCGACTAAAAACACACAAACGAAAAGTTTACTGCAGTACAGAAGTTTGGGAAGTATTTTAAAATAAATAAAAATATCGGTGAAAGCCAAAACTGAATGCCACTGATACTTTCACCTTTAATGCAGTGAACTCAGCAAAAACAGAACTCAGCACCATAGGACTGATCCGACTTCTGACAGAGTCCTGCACCAGAAGCTCTGGCTTCTCCCCACCTAAAGGTACAGAACATAAAGCAGCTGCATCTTTCTAGACAAGGTGTTCTCAGTAAGTTGTAGTATGGAAGAAGGCCAGCATTTGGATGCTGCTGCTATCTTACGGCATGTTTCAAGTTAGAGTTGCATGTAATGGTAGTCATGCCCTACTGGAAAAAATAAATCTTTTCTTTTGATATGTTGCAAACATACAAAAGATCCTTTGCCAACATCTCTGCCCTAAAGCTCTATGATCCAACTCCAACAAACAGGACATACGTTCAGGAGCGAAGAGGTCTGAATAGAACATCATTTAATAAATTAGTACAAAAGACTTAAGTGAACTTTGTTATTCATTTCCACACGCATCAGCTCATCGACAATTTTAATAGTTTTATTTGGGGATATTTTTTACTAAGCACACAGCGGTTATCTAGTTAAATTAAATGGCTACAAAAGACTATCCATTAACTTCATGTAGGCCACTGAACAGCCACAGATAAAAATTTTTAGCTGTTGCTAACCTTATCTGAAGTCAAACTTGTCAACCTTGAAGCACAGCAGTATAGCCCCATTACCAGTCCCTGTAAACCAGCCAGTTCCCTAGGTGGGACTCTGTGTTAGTTTCTCTTTTCCTCCTTGAATTTTCCTCTTTTTGTGTGTGTGCTCCTGGTGACATTGAAAGGTAATTTTAATTGGTTCAGCCAACAGAAGGTACACCCAATGTCCCTTTTGAATGGTTGCTCTCACCGAGGCTGGCTATGAAAAAAAACATGGAAAGAAACTTACTGAAGCCTTTGATGATGGAAGTGGTGGGAGGTTTCAACATCTCTTTGCTTCTCCACAGACCTCCAGGTGATATGTTACTTTTTGATCTCAGTCAGAGTCTGCTGGGCTTTTGCCATGAAGAAAGCAAAAAACCACCCGCTTTCAGCTGCTGATGTATTTGCCTTTGTTTTGCTCTCTAGCTGAGCTCTCCAGCACCAGAGGGGGATGTTTGACTCACACTAATGTGACTTTGCGTTTCACACAGCACGGTCCATTTGATTGCTGTAGCTTTGCTTGAAGCAGGTCATGGGGAAGAATTAAGCTCCTTCCTTCAGATACATGCAAAAGCCCTCCAGTTCAGGCAGGCTTAGCCAAAGGGAGAGGAGACTGTCTGTCTCCTGTGCAACTGTAAGTGTGGAGGTAGCCTGCAAGAGTCTCAATAGCAGGACACTGCTCTAATGACCCGTGACCTTCACAAAACTCTTGATCCTGAAATGACTAATAAGATGCCTAGATGAACTGGGTTTTCAACCAAAAAAGATAGCATTTTCCCTCCACAAACACACACTCACACAGATTTGGTCCTGGCAAATCACACGCTCTCTGGTTCAGTGGCCCACTGTCAGGTGGATACAGAGCCAAATGGCAGGTTTTCCCCCAAGTTGGACAGGGCACGCTAGCTAGGGCACAGTGCTGCCCACAGTCACACTGCTTCTAGGCTAGACGTGCCTTGCACCTGAATGACATGGTGTGAGTGAAACGAGTTTGGGTCTGTTCTTACCTGCCCATGAAGCCCTGTCCTAAGAAACCCAAAGACACCAAAAGATGGTGTGGATGTCCCATCATTGGAAGTATTCAAGGTCAGGTTGGATGGGGCTTTGAGCAACCTGATTTAGAGAAAGATGTCCCTGCCTGTGGCAGGGGTGTTGGACTAGATGATCTTTAAAGATCCCTTCCAACCCAAACCCTTCTGTGATTCTATGATTCTTTGAATGAGTCATATTTCCATGACGGGGGAAGGAGTACAAGAATTAGACAAACAGATAATAGCAGAATCTGGAAGAATCAGCTCCGCTCAGCCCCGCTGCCAGGCCCACATCTGGCACAAGGCACAGCCCGGTGCACCCACAGGTGGCGAGCAGAGCCTAGACAGAGACTGGGGGACACCATGGTTACCATCTCCTCCACCCCAGGCCCCATGAGCCTGGCACAGCTGGTGTCACACTTCGTGTTGACCACGTGCCATTCCCCCCACCGCCATTTTATCCCCCGCTGGCTGGCACAGCTGGCTGTCAGCTGGGTGCGATGCTCGCGAGGCAGGTTTCCTCCTGCCGATGGGTGAGGTACAAATACACTAAGCCTGTGGCCAAAACAGCGCCAGCTGGCTTCTCCCTGCTTGAGCCCAGCAAGCAGAGCACAAAATTAGTCTTGGGCAACTTGCCTCTTCCCAGATCAACCCAGGGTTCTTCACCAGGTACCTCCTGCTACGTGCTCAGGGGATGCTGCTCCCCACCTGCCCCAGACTTGCATCCCCCATGTCCCTCCCTGTCCCTCCATGTCCCCCTATATCCCCCCACATTCCTCCATGTCCCTCCACATCCCTCCAAGTGCCTCCATGTCTCTCCATGTCCCTAGGTTGCTACACCCTGGGAAAAAGAGGGAGCATTAAATCAACTGTTCTGATGGGACAGGTGCAAAATGTGCTTCTTTTATCTTTTGCTTTCTGTGAGGATCGGGGAGAAATGCCAGGAACGGCCAGTGCCACAAAAATGCAGGCTGTCCCCTTGCCCCTGGAGGCGGGGTACACTCCCTTCCTGCCGTGTTTCTTGAGCTCAGCTGCGTCGGCTTACTGGCAGGATCATTCCTTACAGATCCTGGCACTGAGACTTGTTCCCGTTCTGGGTCTCTAAGTACTAATAATGGTGTGTACATGTACGTGAACCACGGTAACGACAAGGAGCTGGAAGGTGGAGTGCAGAGCACGCTGATGTGAAGTGATAGCAGGCCGGGAAAGATAGCACAGGAGAGCATAGGCTTAAACTACAGCGTGTCGGCTCACAAGAGACACAGCTCGGTCTGTCAAAATCAGACGCAAAATAACTGATTTGGGAAGAGATAACCAAACAGACGAGTGTGCAGTGAGGACAGACTGACTAGGCAGCACAGCTTCACTGCGATGTCTAGAGTCCGAGGAGAGAAATCAGACACAAGAGTTGCACTGCACTGTGTACCCCATGTGGAATGAGTTAAGTAGTCATCCGAGTACTCATTAGCCTCTCCCTGACTGTCCTCTTAAAGCAGTGGACAAACTGGAAGTGAACCAAAAAGGGAGGCAAAAAATCTGCGGAAAAGGAAAAGGTGCGCAGGGGTGGTCACAGAGAGAGCTGAGCCTCCAGACTGCAAACAAAGCACTCGGAAAATGGTTGCCCACAGAGGCAGTTCCTGCTATTCTCTGTCAATAGCCAGCAAAGCTAGTTACAGCAGGGACAGTGGGGATCAAATGTGCAAGGGAAAGGTAAGGCGCTGCATTACTTAACAGGGTTACCCTCCACGGGGAAGGAGTTCCCCAGGCTAAACCCTGCTACGAGGCACACACTGGGGCTTCTGCTTCCTTCTCCCAGCCACTGCTTCAGTTCCCGCCTTGTGCAATTTCACCAGCTTTGCCAGCCCTGCAGTGGTTGGGAAAAAGGCACAGCGGGCCTGGGAACCACAGCAGACATGAGGCAATGTGAAGGGTAAGTGGAGAAACTGAAAGCAGCCACAACATTTCTAAAATCCAGAGTGATTCCCCCAAGGCCTCTTAGGCGTGGATTTTTTTTTTGCTGCAAACTGAAGATGCTGTTTGTCGGTGGAAAGATGATGCAGGCTGGGGACCACGCTCAGCCAATACCCTGCCTTCCTGCTGGTGGACAAGGTGGAAACGCAGCTCTGACTCTTCAGGTAGTGTTGAAGGTACGGCTGGGTTCAGTGTCACCCACCCTGCTCACAGAGGGTGTAAGAGCTCTTGACTAGGCTGATACTACACTGTGAAACAAGGACCCTTGCTGTTAGCTACCAAGGAGCTGAACAGATACTGTACCATGCCTCTCTCCTCCTTTGCACCCCCTACCCAGTTCCCCTCCATTTTTGTACTAGCACTTACAGGGAAGAAATTTTATTGTGTAACCTAGATTTGCACTCTAAAAAACAAGCAGAACATTTCAAGAAAACGCAGGGAGGGAGGAACAGAGGAGAGAGAGCTCCTGAGATGCTCAGGAATTGGAAAATCAGAAGTGCATGGTTTCTGGGAGCACCACGGTATGTACAGGACTACCTGGAGAGCTGAGCAGACACCCACTGTCTCTAAGAGCTGCCTGCACACTGTAGGCTCCTGTAAGGGACTGATAAACGTGAGTCTTTTCAACACTCTGTCTCTCCTACTTTCCAGACAGTGGCTGGGGGAGTCCTCTCAGCGCAGGTGTAAATCCACAGAAATGCCAAACCCAGCTCTGATTCGAAAGTGGGAGAAGGAGTGCTGCCCCTCGCCTGGTCTCCTTAGCCTACACATCTTCAAAACCAGACCCAAGCCTTGGAAGAAGTGGCAAGCATCAGCAGTGTGAGGGGTCTGGGCTCGTGGGAGGACTCCCAACGCTCCTTCCTAGGGAGCCTGCTCCTTCAGTGTTTCACTGCTCAGCTGAGGCTGCTCCTATGGTAGAGGGTCTCTCCCTGCATCATTAAAGCCCTCCCTGTGCCAAGTGCATTCAGATTGCAGACCTTATCGCAAGGCTTGAGAAGTAACCATCAACTCCACAGCTTAAGTGCTGCAACAGGGAAGATGGATCCTCCTACACCAGCCAGCCCAGGACCCCAGGCACACAGCTGGGCAGCAGACCTGCCCCCCCCGGCCCTAAAACTTGTATCATCCCCACCCATTGCCCTGTTGGTACACGCACTACCCAGACTATCCTGACTGCAGTGTAGACATCCTTTTAATCATGTCGGGGAATTTTTTCACCTCCACGTCACTTTTCTGCTGAGGCATTTGAGCTCTTCTGCCTAATCCCCAGGGAAATGCAGAATGAAAGGGGGCAGAAGACAGAGAAGACATGAGGGAAGCCTAAACACCCCTCATGTAAAAATTGAGGGATAGATAAATCATCCTGATAATGAGAGGGAAGAGAATGAAAGGAAGAGAGAGAGGAAGGACATGAGCATATGAAGCTGCCAGATGAGCAGAAACAAAGAAGCACTGGGTGTGGGATGGGAGAAGCAGGGAGCAAAAGTGGCTTTGGTGAGGGGATCTGGCAGGAGCCCCGAGAGCAGGGAGGAGGAGGCAGGTGCTGTACAAGAAGCTTGTGTGGGGAAGGCATCCCTGGTGTGGGTAGCCAGCTAGGTCTGCAACAAAGTGCGATACACACAGACTTGTCCAAGACACACACAGGCAAACAGTAGCCATGGAAGAGGAGCCTCGGTGTAGGGAAGTCCCTCAGAGTTTTGCAGTTGAGCTCAATGGGGACCAGAGCTGAATCTTCCTCGTATCTTTGCAGGAATTTTCAGCCTTCCTTTAGGCTAGAGCCCCTGGTGCAGAGTAGTGGGGGGGCTGTTGCTTGATTGCTTTAAACTAGGAGCAGTTCCAACAGCACAGAGCTTGGTGCTCTAGATGATAGCAGAAATGCAAGGTCTTACACTGAGGGAGGGAATTTGTTGGGACAGGTGAAGGCACTTAAAGTCCTACAGGAGGTAACTGGTGCATGCTATTGGGCTGAGATGGGGAGATGAAAAAGGCTTTGGTGCTGTGCTCCATCCTGCAGTGAATATACAAGAGAATAAGGTGAAGAAGGCTCTAGAAATGGCTTCCTCCAGTAAGGTGGCAACTCCTAAGCTGGGCCTTTCTGACAGGGTCACGCTGGCCGCAAGCTGTCCTTGCTTTTCTACACCAATATTGGAAGAACCATTGCACAACCTTCTCCCCAGGCCTTGCCCCCCACCCTGGCCTCTCTAAGCCGCCGGCGTGGCACACTGCTGGGGAGGCAGATAGCCCAGCCCGTGAACCCAGTACCATGCATCGTGACGCTTTCCAGTCAGACAAGCTCCGACCCGATAGTAAGCCGCTTTCGCTTTGCAAATTACTCATGGCATTTCCTGTAAACACCATCAACATCACCTATGGGCTGTGAGCATAGTGACATTATAAAATGTCTTCTGAAAGGGCAGGCTGCCTCATTTTTTCCACTATTTCCCAGTTTCCACGTTTGGGAGAGCTAGAAATTGGGGCAGGGAGTGGAGTGTGGGGAAATCCAATGTTCCTTGAGAGGAGGGCAACCTTAGCAGAACCTCAGCACGGCACTTTCCAAAGCTGTCCGAAACCTTGGTGTGGAGCAGTTCTTTCCCTAGAAAACCTTGGGTGAGAAAAGATGAGGAGTGCTCTGACTGCTTACCAGTTTCCCATCCAACTTCTGTACTCACTGTGGCTGAGGAAAAAATGCTTGTGGTCTCATGTCAGGGTAGAGAGCAAGCCTGAAGAGGACACATAGGCAAACAGAGCTGCAATCTAAATAAAATATAACCAATCTCACATGCTTAAAAGTTCATGATTCAGGCTTCCCGAAATTGTGACATTGGATTAAAGAGCAACTTAAGCATTGTGCTTTGAAAAGGACAAGAAAATAGGCAAACAAAGAAACCTCAGCCTACCTGGAGGTCTATTTGTCTTTAGGTTCACCGGGAGGGGCTTAACCATCTCCCTGTGACTGAGACACCTAGAAACAGCATAAAAATTTACGGCATTCTCATGTGACCGCAAACATCCAGGCATTTAGAAAGCAACAAATATCACAAGATTCAGGATTCATCACAAGAACAAGGAACCATCACCAAATTTGCCACTAACACAAAGCAAAGCAGACCGATAGTGTCAACTTACACTGACATAGACTAATGAATTGCTGTAAGAACGGACTTCAAGGGCTTTGGAAGTCAAGCTTATTTTCCCCTTGTTTGTCTTATGCTGGCATTTGCCTACACCTCAGTCAGGACAAGGGGAGTCACCTTGTCAGAAGCTTTATAAAGACCCAGGGTTTTTTCCTCAGGGGCTCACAATCCAGTGTGTGATGGGGTCCGGTAAAGGGACTGACAGGACTAAAGCAATGAGTCGAGAAGATCCGTAAGGACTGGACCTAAGTTATTGCTCTGGAGTAGATAGAGAAAAAGACAAAATAATAATCTGCATGATGCACTATCACAAAAACATGAAAAAAAGTTAAATAGACACAGGCAGCTAATGCAACCTGGCAAGTTCCATGCCTTTACTGGCGCTACGCCAGAAGGATTGGTGCCATCTGGTCTGCAGCCGTGCCGGGGGCTTTGATTAGATGAGGAGCAGTGACTGATGAATGAGAGCGCACAGATGCAGTGCAGGTGGAAGGGGCGAGAGGAGGGGAGACAGTGCAAGACAGAGCCAGTCAGGTGGCAGCACGTTTGGAATTATCTTGGAATGAAATCTCCGAGGCTTAATTTTATTGCAAATTTCTGAGCCCACTTCCACCAAGTTCTGTCCTTTTCCGAGAATGGTCAAAACCCTCTTTCTGCTGCCCACAAGGGCTTCACGTCACAAGGGAGTGTGGTCTCTTATGAAAGTCCCAATACTCTTTTTTAGATCAGAGCAATTTGAGACTATCCCAGGGAAAATTTCTCATACTTTCTCTGCTCCTGCAGATTAACCTGGAAAAGGGGGAGAGACCTGTAGAGAGGAAAACTAGTTAGTCTGTATTTCTAAACCGCCAAGAACCTGAATCTATTTTGACTCAGCAGGATCAAAATAGCTGTAACTGGCCAGGTTGGATTTTCAGCCCAAACCTCCCCCTTCCCCTCCAAAACCACTCTGCTCCCACACACAGAGTTTTGTGTGGGATGTTTCTTTGCTGCTCTCAGTGTCATCTGAAACCATTACCCCAAGTTACATATTGACCCACGGTGTTATGCCCAGTGAGCAGGAAAACTGGCAAACAGGCAGGCATTGTGCATGGCCTGCCTGATGATACACCTTCTCAGCACAGTCAGCAGCTCTCTCAAACTCTCATGGAGAACTTTGCAAAGCCTTTTGCCTCCTAGCAGCAAAGCCACCAGGGGAGATGGCAAAGCAGGGGGCTGGGTCATAGCAAAAGCATAGGATCATCCAGCTAGTGAAGCAGAGAAGGGTTCCTCTGTCTTCTTCTCCTGACAAGGGTGAGGATGTCCCAGCTACCCCAACCTGCATGAAAAAGTTTGCTCAGAGGGTACCAGGACAAGCAGAGCTCTGCTTGAGGACGGAGTTTCAAAGGGCCCGTAATAAAACTCAGAAGAGTTTTGTGTCACCTCCCATTTTGATGGAGGATGTCAGGATGCAGAGAGGGCTGGCTGCTCCCTAGAGGCTGGGCAGCTGGGTGCAAGGGTGACCCCAGCATTGGCCATGCCCTCAATGACAGGCACCAAACAGGAGCCAAACATAGCAGACAGACCTGGGGGGTTACGGAGGTCCGTTGACAGCCCCCAACAGAGCAAGGGGATGAGCCAGGGCCAGGGTCCATCCAGGGGGTCCAGTCATGAGCTGAAGGAGATGAGGCTGAGGACAGGGCTGGAGACAAGCTACCTACAGCACAGACCTCAGGGCCATCCAAGAGACTGGGCTGGAGACAGCCATACCTAAATCATAGGTCAGGAGGGGACTGGAAGCCCCAGGCCAAGCTGAAATGGCGCTCCTGGGCCCATGGCGCCGGTGTGGGGGGAGGCCCAAGGTGAGATTGGTCAGGGCCATTAAGGATTGTTAGGGCCCTCAGGGCTCTGAGAGATGAAAATGCAATGGGAAGAGGGGTCCATCTTCTTTAAAAACAAGTCCTTTCCCTCTCCTTAGCTTACGTCCTGAAGGGCACCTGATGTGAGGCCTTCCTGTGGAAGTATCAGCTCCTTAACTGGTGCCTGCAGGCTTGCCTGCATGAGGCACGTCTGCAGTGTAGTCCTTCATGCAAAGTCTGCCCTCATACCAGAGAAAGCTTGCTTGTACTGCTGATGTACGTTCCTCAGAATCAGTTCCCTACAGCACATAATACGCCCCTTAAAAACAATGTTAATGGAGGTGTGGAGTCCAAAGTTAGGAAGTGCTATGATTAAGGCTACCTGTGCAGCCTTACTTTATCGGCTTTGTGTGTCTGCATTGGGAAATAATCTCTAATTGCCTGCTCCACAACATCTTACCTCACTCAGCGCACAAGATGGGCAGCACGCTGCTGTTTAGTCTCTGGCCTATTCGGTACCCGCTGACATATGGCTGCCGGCTTTGTGTGCCGCAGACTGCTCCAGCCCTGCTCAGAAAATGATTATTTCACAGCTTTTTCCAAACTCCCCATCATTAATGTATCACGGCATTTGCCATGGGAGTTCATCCAGCTTCACAAAATCCATTTAAAGGTGGAAAACTGAGGCAAGAGAGAAAATGAATGAATATACCATTTTTGGTACCGAAACTGGGAGGGTGAAACCCTCAGAACCTGAGCCTTCCCAGTACTCAGTATTATACGGTGCTCAGTATCTTTAAGGACAGAAGCCACCAAGTTCAGCTGAGTCAAAAAACCCGCAGCATGTCTGCTAGCCAAATCCCAGTGCTTCCACTTGTAGCCAAACTGAACAAACAGCTGATTACTGCTTGGTTTCAGCCACTTTTCTTAACATCATAACAAAAGCTTTGCAGAATAGGCTGCAACAGAGTTCAGTTACTAAAACATCATCTTAGACAAAAGATGTTTGAGATTCAGACTGGTTCCTTCAAGGAAAATAATGCACTTATGTGTCCTTTAAGATACACTGTAAGATACACTGCAAGGTACACTTATATGTATTTTATGCATCCCTGGTACCAATTTATACATAACCAGAAACATGTAATTAGCCAGCACTTTTCAGGAGGCTGTGTTGGCTGTGTTCAAGAGTGGTATCTTCTCAAGGCAGTATGTGCTTTTCTGTATGCTCTCTGCAGGTTTGACATCCTGGAGTTGGGAAGAAGAGTAAGAGGTCAGCAAGCATCTTTGTTCCAGTCCCATCTTCTTCTCCCTCTTAGGTCCCTGCCTATCCTCTCCTGTGACGAGCTGGAGTCCTTGTCATTCCAGCCAGCCTTTCCCCAGCCAGAGCCATCAGCCTTGCAGTTGGCTGCACTCAGTTACTCTAGCATCTGAAGTCTAACAAGCTCAGACAGCTGAGGACTAGCCACTCAATTCACCAGGCACAACACAATCCACACCAGGTGCCTTCAACTGCTCTGCCAGGCACCAGCCTGCTGCCCCATGCCCAAGCCCTGCCTTCATCCAGCTGGCACCTAATTCCTAGTCTTTGATTATGGTCTCCTGACCCTTCAGCTTCTGTTTAGCCTTGTCTCCTCCAGGAGACAAGCCAACCTTTCTGTTACCACTGGGCCCTGCCACCCATTTGCCATTGACGTTCCTACAACACCAGAGTCTAAATCGCTGCTTCCTTGGATAACCTGTCTCTCTGTACTCTACAGACTTGGTCCTCACCTCTCCTCAGCCTTTTCTCTCAAAGTCTTGGGGAAAACCTCAGCTCTCTTCCAGTAATCCCATCTCCACCTCCCTGCCTAGACATCCCCTCCTCCATCCTTTCTCTGAGTCAGACCAGCCTTTCTGCCTTCCCTCCACGAGCTCTGCTTCCTGATCTCCATACCCTTTCCTCCCCTGCTCATGTTCCCCCACCTAATCTTCCCTGCTTTCTCCCAGGCCTCACTCTGCTCTCTTTACAGCTCTCACCATCTTCTTGTCCAATTTCCCCCCTTCACCCGTCTGGCCTCCTTTTTATGTGCAATTCATGAGAAGGTTCATAATTTGAGTGGGTTTTCCACAGGAAGGGGGAAGAAACACATCCCGTAACCCAGATGTATCTACATTTATGATGTTACATACCCCCCAGGCAGTGACAGTGATGTGCTGACGGTGTCTTTGAAATCATTCTCACACATTTCTGAAAAACTGGACAAATGTACAAGATAAGGCAGCAAAACTGACCCAAACTATTTACCACAAACTGAGTGCTCTTCCCTTTACTCAGATACCCTTTTAGCTCAGGGAGGAAATACCACATCTGTACGTGCACAGGACAGGCTACAGGCAGGTGTTTTGTGGTTTTTTTTGTTCACAGAAGCAGGTAGATTTGCATTAAGGGCAGACACAAAGGTAAACTGAGCAGACAGATTAGGTACAACCACATCAGGTGATGTGGAAATGCTCCTGTTTTTCCCCCAGTTCATTAACACTGACCCATTCAGATGGACATTTGACTAAAAAATATAAAATTATCAGCAGTTCTCCTTTGTCTTGGTGGTATGAAGACAGAGAGTACAACCAGCTCCTACCCTCTGTAAAACAAGGATGACCAGAGGTGAATGACTGAATAGCTGAAGAAGTTTCTTCACTGATCATTATCAATCAGGCCAGCATCATTCGGCACAGCTAATTCCACCCACCGCAGGTTTGTTTTGAAAGCAAGATGATGCCATTCCTTGTTGTGGATGCACTGTTTAGGCATGTTACAGTATTGCCTCAGCTCAGCAGGAAAGAGATTAACATTGTTAAGGGCAGGTGATATCATTTCTGACTGAGAGCAAGGACATGTCTTTCCCAGCACCTGTGGGGAGTAGAAACACTGACAATAAGTAAGCAGTAGGGAAAAGAGGAACGGCATGGCGGGCCCGATTCAACGGAGTTCCCAAGCACATGTGCAATCTCAAGTTCATGAGTAGCCCTTGATTAAGGGTTAGTTCATGAGTAGCCCCCCTTTGGTTAGGGCCAGGCATACAAATGCCTCATTGAATCATGGCCGTAATAATGGGTAAATACAAGATGGAAACCCTGTCCTAAAGCTCACCAGGCTCCCAAACAAGGATCCAGCTGTCTGCTACAGAGAAGGGGATAGGAAGGAGCAGACCAACTGGCAAACGGTGATATCCATGATTTATTTTCGTACAGTGCCTACAGTGCCCCGAGTAACAGAATATAAATATGTATTCAATGTGTCGAAGAGACAAAATTCTTTAGGGCAAGAAACATTTTTTTCCCAGCTGAAACATAGCTATTGCATCAAGACTCGATCACCTGCTTCTTCAAAGAATGCCATGCAACCAAATGGCAACCAGTCACCCAGATTTGGCTTTTTATACCACACCAGGGAGGGGAGGAAGGCAGAGAGTTAGTCCCGTAAGTATCACGGTGGAATTCATCTGGCAATCCAGAGATTTTCCAAAACAACAGTAGATGAGAAGTCATTGAAAAACAAGGGAGAGGGGAGAGACAGAAGGAGGAAATACCTATTTCCTTTGAGAGCACCCATGTTTAGGAACAAATAGGAAGCAAACACCTAAAGCGGACATTTATACCCGAGTTAGCTGCTCATGGAAAATGGGGAGAAGTGGGCATTTCTGGGACAGTTTGTCTCATCCTCATGTAGACGTCCAAAAGAGATCAGATTACTCCTGCCATGGGAACTCCTGCTTCTCCTCATGGATGATAAAGGGAGCCCAGAGCGACTGGCACAAACAGAGCTGTCTGCAGGTGCTTGCAGCTGGACAAGATACACCCCATCTGCAGTGTCCCCAGATAGATGCCTGGAAAAGACCTTTTGTAAGAGACTGAGTCACATTTGTTTGATTAAAAAGAGATCATACAGACAGAGATAATTGTCTTCAGGGTCACCTTCTGCTGCATCCAGGCTTTCCTTGGAAAAATCTGGTGACGCAACTGACAGACCTGTGTCTCCTTGCTTTGGGAGACCGGGCAGAGTCACAGGCTCAGCTGGGAAAGGACGGAGACTCAATGGCGACAGTAACACAAATCCCCTCCTTCAGATAGGAACGGAAAAAACCCTTCACGCTTCAGAATTTGCTAAATGACTTCTAGCAGTCATTTAAGGGAATCCCTCTGTGCTGCTGAATAACCTCTAAGGTAGAAAGTAATGGCTGGCTGAGCTTTCTGACATGCACCAGTACGTCACTGAGAGAAAGCAGCGTGATTCACGAGCGCAGTGAAACCCCGGCGCTTCGGGGAACTCCTTTCGCTGCATCCTCTCGCGGAGCTGGGGGAGGGCAGGACAAAGCCAGTGTGAAGGGGAGCCAGCTGCAGAAAACAGCCTGTAAGAAAGAGGAGGGGGAACCTTTCATTTCTTAGTGCTTTTGAACATGGCCATCTGGGCTCTCCCCCCCCCCCCGCCCCCCCCCCCCCCCCCCCCATCCCTAGGGACTTCTTTCACTGGATTGAAATGTGGGCCAGCACCAAGAAAGAGGGAAGCGGGGCACAGCAGCTGAAACCTCCATGCTGCTCAAAAGGAAACGTGATGGTGCACTTGAGACAGCCACTGTCATGCCGTTTCCCTCACCTTATGATGTTGGTTCCTTAAGAGGGCAGGCGGTGTGGATGTGGGGCTAAGCTCCAGCTGACGAGCCCTCTCCCAGGGCCTTGGAAAGCACCCTTTGGGTGCACTTCGGAGGACACAAGGGAGGAAGGTCTTGTTGAACTGATCAGACCTGTCTCCACACCAGGCCGGGTGTTGGTTGGTTCCATGGAGAGCCTTTCAGGTGTCTGGACTCAACATTTCCCAGAACCTGTATTACCCAGGACTTTTTCCCCCCCCTATAATCTACTGTATCCTGGCCTTCATTCATTTGATAATGTTATTGTACACCTTAGCTGAATATCTCTAGTGAACAGAGTTCTCACTGGCCAGGCAAGCATCGTACCATTCAACCTTGGCAATTTCCAGCCTGCATTGCAGCACCATTTCCTTTCTTCGGGTTTTCTAATGAAACATAACAGGTAGCTGTTATATCAAGGCACGTGGCCACTTAAAGAGCACACCGAGATGTTCATATATAGGCAAACTACAGAAAATACCAATCTGAAAGCCCCAATGGTGGTATGATTTACTTCAGTTCACTGCAGAGAGGCTGACAAAAACTAAGGGACCAGATGTTCAAAGGGAGACCAAGCCTCAGTTGTGTCAGGATTTCCATAAACTCTCATCCTGTCTCAGCACTAAAAAATAGGAACTGGGTTTTCTAGAGCATTTTGCCTGCTTGCAGAAATTACCTCTTTGGCCCCAGGCACAATACCCTGAAAATCTGGCCCTTCTCTAGACACCTACATATGGTTTGAGCTCTACTGAAAGCCTCTGGCTCCTGAAGTGTCTTTGTGCTTAGGAGAATCCTCAACATTTTCCAGCTTAAAATACATTTAGCATGGAGGCATGCCTGTATGGACAAGTGGCTGTTGCTTTGACCTACTGCTCAGAGATACGCTGTCTCCAAGTGAGATCAGTGCAGTGCTCACTTAGAGGCATGCAAAGGCAGCAGGTACAAAGCAAACGGACATTGCTATTCATGGGCGCACAACAGTAAGATTTCCTGCCTTTGGGAAGTGTACAAACTGTTTATGAGCCTTGATCTATGGCAAGGATGGCTTTTAAAAGAAAGATAACCTTTCTAGTTTATCTGGGGCTTGTGTTTATGTGTTGCTGTTGTTCTTGTTGCCATAACAAAAAAGAGCTCTCAGCCTTCTAATGTGCGCTGTCCTTGATGAGCCTTTTGCCAGAAAAATTCTGCAAAGTGAGTCCCACAAACCTCAAAACTTTCTATTTATTTTAATAGCAAGGAGTTTACCACAATTAGTTGTCCATGTTTCTATCTCCTTTATGATGTTGCTGTGCCTTCTCTTTAATAGCAGCAACTATTGCAAATTCTTTTTTTGAATAAAAGAATCAAGAATTTTGGAAGCAGCATACTGTATCACCTCTAGGTAGTCTCAAACCCTCCCACTTATCAAAATTTTTTCTTATAGGCCTATGTAACACACAGTGCAACCTTGAGCCCAGAACCTCTGCTAGTGACGCCAGTCTGGATCACAGGCCTAAATTATCAGGTGTTTGGCACCAACTATTCAAAGGGTATCCTTGAAAAATAAATTTTAAGTTTGCAGAACTTAACTAACACAAACAGTTTGTAAGCAAAAAAAGGTGGGAAAAGGGTGTATAAAGAAAGCGAAAAGTTTCACTTATTCTTCGACCATTTTCAGTATTTCTGCAGGATTATTTATTCAGTACTTAGAGCATAAGACCTCCTATTTACCTTTTAAATGTGTAAAGAAGCATTTTTTCCCTAGTCTGGTGACCAAGCAAAAAAATTAGAGGAAAGGGTTCAGATCACGTTGTGTTTTCAATTTTCCTGCAATGCTGTAAGGCAGAGGAATTGCTGGATGCTGAACATCAACAGTCCATTTGTCCCACATAAAACATTTTTCTTTTGGGGCACCAGTAAAACAAGCAAAGAAAGTGAAGAACTGTTTTTCTGGGATGCTTGAGGAGCAGGCATGCTCCCTTATCTAATAGCTCATCAGTCAGATCATTCGTCTGGGATGCAGATCTGATATTTTCCTTTCCTCCATGCAAAGGAGTCTGACCCCCCACCTTGCGTCCTTTAGAAGACTGTCCTGAACGTATGAGATGACACTCAGGAGCAAAGGGAGCAAGAAGGGCAGAGCTCAGTTTCTCCTGCTGACAACGTTTCACTTTGCATGACAACTTAAAACCTCCACTTAATCAGAGATGAGCGCTCCCGTCCCATCTACCACGCACGTATCTCCATCACGAGGCCAGAACTTCATCCCTGCCCCTCTGAACAGGGAAGCACGCCGTGCAAAGAGGGAGTCCCAGTTCAAGTCTGCTCTCCACCCAGCTCAGCCTCCAGACTTTCAGCAGGCAGGAGCTGCATTAGCTCAACTCAGACCTGAGCCATGCAGTTGGGCCTGACTTTGAGGGCGTAAATGCGTGATTTAATACAGAGGTTTTGCCCTAATACCACATCGTGTTGACATGGTTACACCTCTCCTGAACCTGGGGTTCCCCCCAGAGACTTCCCACACAGCGCTGCAATAGACTGTGTACGCATACCCCCGGCTGCTGCAAAGTTGGCTCCCTAGAGGTGTAAACGAGAGCTCTGAAATGTCCGCATTTCTTAATAGCTAAGGCTAAAGGGAAAGGTAATTCTCACGCCTTGTTTCCAACACTAGCCCATCCGCAGGTAAATCAGTTTGGAAGAATGAAGAACAAGACCAAACCTAGCCAATTTTAAGGAGCTTCCATGAGAAGATTGGTCAACTACCTTGAAAAGGGGAAACTGATTGCGCAGCACTTTTGTGCTTCCAGATCCTGGTGCAGAAGGACATAGCTGTTCTTGGCACTTTCATTTCATTATCTTTCCAGCCTAGCCAGTGAGACCAAGGCATATTTGCCTCTCTTACCGAGTTCTCTAGCCAGCACACCAGACTGAAATAGTTTAAGTAAATCATAGGTGTGCATATAAGTTTGGGATGCTTAGCAGAACAAACCGAGAATCTGAACTTTTGAGGCTTCCCATGCACATCCAATGAAACCCAGCACCGCAGCCTGTGCTGTTGGATGATGCATCGGCTGTTCTTGGCTTTCAATCCAATTCCACTGAATGTTTGTACTTTTATGGTAAGTTTGTAAATATCCATGTAGCTGGTAACAACCTATACTTTGAAAAGCAGCAGAATGTTACCTGGGCTTGTTGGGAAAGCTTTCCAAATGTTACTAGTCTTCCTGGAGTCAGAAGAGGCAGAAACTCTGTGTTTCAAAGCCAAATTAGTCTGCTGGTTGCTAACAAGCTATCAAATTATCCAGAGTAGGCTTCGTGCACAACTGTACTATAATTGCTGTCTCGCATGCACTGTGATTTACAACAGATCCTAAGAAACAAGATAAAAGCCACTGGTGAGTCAAAACCAAGTGTCTCACTGCACCGTCTGCTCTGTGAACCGAAATTTTTACCTGGCTGAGAAAAACCCACAAACGGAGAAGAAGATGGGAAACATTGCCAGCAGTGCAATCTGAATAAATCTGAAAAGAAAAAAAACAAACACTGCAAACTCTCAATGAAAACGCAGTGGGAGCTGCTGTGATCCCTTTGCTCCTTTCTGTAGGACTGTGTTAGAGCCGGAGAGCTTTATCTGAGCATCTGAGTTGTGGCTGGGAGAACATGGCCCTCTGTGGTGCTGACTAAGACTCAGGTTCAGTAAAAAGGAATGACGTGACCCTTTCTGTGCTAAAGCTACAGCAAACGCAGGGTCAGAAGCCAGTGAAGAAGCCGGCAGGACCCCACTGGGCCATTTAAAGTGGTCCGCTGATACACACCTTAAGTATATTACATAGCTGAAAATTTTTGCCTACTTAAGAATTTCAAGTGACCACACCCAGGAATGTCTTAACACTGTTGTAATTAGGGGTGGGACAACCGGTTCAGATAAAATAAAGAACAACCTGAAACTACACCCAAAACTTAAATGATCCTTTCTCATCCTGTTCAGAGTTGTTTCACCTTTAATCTTTTTTTCTCCTCCACAAACCTTTCCAGTTTTGAACAAAGAGGAAGCAGAAATACTGACTATAGCGTAGCAGGCTCATCTCATTTCAGTAACTGAAACCAGCATATATTGCAAATCTCATAAAAAGTCAAGACCCTAAACCTCCAGCATGTTTTACACAAACGATCTGTGCTTTATAAAATCCCTTTTAGATACAAATTTCTTAGCCTACTTCCAGGTTTCAACCGAAGAAACTTAATTACCGTTCAGTGGTTGTATTTGTGAGCACCTTATGTTTGCAGTTAAATGATCACATGTTTCTGATGACTGGCTACAACAGCCTGGAAAACACCTCTCCTCCCAGGCCCCTTCCATGCCCCACCTCCTCACGCTGGGGGATACAGCTCAAGACAGGACATGGGGCAGGAAGACCTGCACCTTTTCATGGTTTTGAAAAATCTCAAAAGCTGCACCATCTGCTCTGCGAACTGAAATTTTTACCTGGCTGAGAAAAACCCACAAACGGAGAAGAAGATGGGAAACATTGCCAGCAGTGCAATCTGAATAAATCTGAAAAGAAAAAAAACAAACACTGCAAACTCTCAATGAAAATGCAGAAGCCTCTTGCTTCTGTGCTCAAGGTTAAGCTGGTTATTAGATGTAGAATAAGGAAAGGATGTCCCCCTGTCACCCTCCAGTCAGACTGGGGAGAGGACAAGGCTCTTGTCCTTTCTTTTTCTGTAGCACGGAGCATCATCCACCTCCTAGTATCCCCCAGGGACCGAAGACTCACCTCTCTTTTTCCTCCATTTCTGGAAGCTCAGAGCATTTTTGGCTTCTGGGCTGAGGTGCTTTCATCTGCTAGAGCATGGGTTTGTGGAGGAGAGATGCTAGGAGGGAAAGGCTGTTTAGTGACTATTTAGTGGTTCCCATGGTCAATAACTTCTTATGCATTTGTGTACAAATCATGTCCAATCTTTCCAGGTGACTCCTTGAGGTCTAGCCACAAAAAAGAAAAGAAACCGTGGCAGAAAAATTAAGAAAGTGTTGAAACATGACTAAGAGAGTCATATTTTTATGATTTATAAAGTAGTCCTGAAAGGTTTTTTTTTCTTTTTGTTTATTAAACCATTTGTTTGTTTTACCTTAACATTATCAGGAATGCCCCAGCTTCCTCTTTACATCTTGTTAGTGGTCAGCCTGAAAAAAAACCCTCAAGGGACTTGGCTTGACACAGCTCCCAAGGGCTTTGACATCAGCAACAAAGGAGCTGAATCCTTACTACATGGGCTGAGGTTAGTTTGCCTTTTTGCCCCAGCTGTCTCTGGTACCTGAGTTACGTTTGGCTATGTCAATTAAAGTATAGTAAACTTTAGTCTGACTAAAAATGACTTCCCTTTCAGTTAGGTAGCATTTCTATAATGGCAAGTGTCCTCAGCTTCCTTTGTTTCTTTCATGGTCTATACGCTTTAAATAAACAAATATAGTCACAACAGCAAAACCCATGCAGGAAGCAAGCCGTTTACTAAGCTGTTAAAAAACCCACATACAGTCTTACAAGTTTCAGACACTAAGGGTACGGACTCCTGCATCACAGGGAGTCAAATGAGGGGGCTGTAAATGGGGTGGGGGCAATAGCATGGTCGTTGACCCCAGCTCTGCACCCCCCACCTGGGTTAGCTCTGGCGAGCTTCACCTGGTACCCCAATTTTGAATGCAAAGAGCAGCCAGAAAACACAAATGGAGCCCAGCCCATGGCAACACTGTGTACCTACGTTCACTAGCTCTTCCCCACACTGCCCTGAAAGCCTTCATCCTCCAAGGTCTGAAGGCACCTGGCTTTCGGCAGGGGTAGCCAGGGAGGGCATGCAGCTAGCCAGGAGACGGCTCAGACGTGATGAACCGACCCAGGCCATAAGTCTCTGCAAGCCTCCATGTGCCCCAGCGGTTCGCTGCAGGGGCACGGAGGGCTGGAGGAGCAGCGAGGAGG
Source organism: Aptenodytes patagonicus (assembly GCF_965638725.1). Classification (NCBI taxonomy): domain Eukaryota; kingdom Metazoa; phylum Chordata; class Aves; order Sphenisciformes; family Spheniscidae; genus Aptenodytes; species Aptenodytes patagonicus. The sequence continues at coordinate 127,449,199 of NC_134949.1, forward strand.
GCTCCCAGGCTCGCCAGGCACTGAACCGGCTCCTCCAACAAGCGCTGTGCTGCATGCAGTTACCAGGACTTTTTAATTTCCCTCTCTTATTGCACTTTCTTTTCCCCTTTAATTTTTCTTCCTCTCCCCCAGTCCTCCCCCATACGCTATGACCTTGGTGCGAAATGAACATGCTTAATCAAAAAGGAAAGAAAAACAAGCGCAGCCTTGTGCCACCACCTGTAAGCTGTCCTGAATATATTACCTGTACGGTGCCAGACAGTGACGTTCCCAGCCACCGTGAGTGAAGTACAAACACTACCTCACACCAATGGCATGTGCGTAGGAACAAAAAAACAACAACAGAATTCCTGTACACATTACTTCAGTCTTGCAGACTTTCTTTTTTTAATGTTATTTTGCCTCAACATGGACATTAGAGGCACACTCGATTTATTTTATTATTTCTTCAGACATGCATGCAGTTTGTTGGCTGGTTAAGCCACTTGCTAAAGCTCTTCACACACTTTAAAACAGCTGAACAATACTGTAAAATTATAGGCAAGGCTCCCTGTTGGTTTAAAACCTAGGAAAGGTTAGAAGATGGCAAACACCAGATCGTCTCCTTGCCTTCCAGTTACTGAGCTCTTGAGGTGCATGCTATCAAATTGCTAAGCTTCCAACGTCATGGTCACAAGGGCTGGAAACTCGTTTAGCTTTTGTTTTAATCCTGCAGTTCCCCCCTTCTCACCTCAGCAGCTGGGTAGCAGAGCTGCGGGTGGCTCTTGCTCTGTGAAGGAATTGCACAAAAGTTTAAAACAGGTCGTTTTTAAAGGACCAACCAAAGTAGTAGTATTAACACATTTGGGCAGTGACGCCAGGTCTCAGGAAGATCATTTTCTCAGCTTATCTAATCAAACATGTGCCTCACTCATGAAGGCAGCTACTGGTTTTCCAGAGACGGGGGCATTTAGCAGTAAGATGGCATCATCTGCAGAAAGTTTCAGCTTTCTGTTATTTACAAAGCTAGAGCTGCAGCGGATAAGTTTTCTGGACTGCATTTAAGCTATTGATACCGCAGTAGCTGGTGCCAATCCCCGTTGAGAAACAGGCCACCACTAACAATTGCAGAAAGACTTCAAGTCACACTAAAGTTCGGACTGTCCTTTGTGCAGAAGGGCTACGGCCGAGCATCCATGCAGCGCATCCGCTCTGCTCTCAGCATCCGCAAGGGTTGCCTGGGAGGTGGCCAACATCTCACTGGCAGCTAGCGGGTGGCCCCCATCTATGAAGAGGCCATGATTTATAGCCTGGACCACATCAGCCAGGGATGAGGGATTTGGTATCGCATTTCTGTTCCTGGGGCACGCAGGCACCATGCTTGCTACTGTTTAGTCTTGCCTCTTGAGGATGTCTGGTAGTTTCAGGTTCAAAGCGGTAATAAATTTAAAGGAAAAAGGGCACACTTTAATCATAAAACCACCCATTTTTTGCTTCGCAGTTCTAGCTTTTTGTTTTTCAACATACCAGTCTTTTGGGGATCGTATTTTACCACATCTCTCTGCTATTTCCCCAAGCTGAGGTTCGGTCAATGAAACATTAGATCATAATGAAATTGCAGCAGTTATATGCTCAGAAATGCAAGAAGCCTTTTTTTACTGTGGTTTTGCTCTTATCCAATTTCAAAGATTCAGTAGAAGACTTGTGAAACTAACCCACTCAAAGTGTGAATCAAAAGCTTGGTCTGAGCTCATAAGCTGTGCTTGAGAAGGAAATCTGTCTTTCCTCTATGCTGAGTCAAGCTATTAACCCACCCAAAACATATGCACGGGGAATTTACGAAGCACCCACTGATTTCTTACCACGTCTTGCCTTGCTCCCGCAAGTCTAACACAGATACCGGCTTCCACCCCCACTCGTCTCCACCGCCCATTTGTTTTTCTCTAACTCCTCTTCGCACTCTTGCTCTCGTGCGGAGGGGGAAATTCAGCTGCAAGATAGAGGCAGCCCAATGCCCACACACTTCCGAAGTTTAAGCGCTGGCCTTCTGCACCGACCCCTGTTTCCCCAGCCTCAGAGGCCTCCCCATCTCCCTACATAAACCCCTAATTCAAGTCACTGCAATCAACCCACTTCTCCCCAGCGCCCGGCGAGGGCAAGCCCACCACTCGATTGCTCTCTCAGCCTGGCACCCTCTACCCTGCCTGCAACAAGTCAGCACTGTCCTCTGGGGCTCCCACTTTACAGCCGTTGTCCAAGGCCAGAGGTTCGGAGCAGCGATGGGCTTTGTTGCTTGCAAAGCATTGATCTGGTTGCTGTTGCCTCCATCGGGGGGAGGGGGGGAAGGCAGCAATAATTATAACTGGTCAAACCTCCGCACTTTTTCCAATTGGATGGAAAACCCACACTTTTTTAGCCCGAATTGTCACAATTATGCAAAAAGGGCTTGTTCTTATCAGTACTTTCCTGAAAGGTCAACATTCAGGGGATGGTTTTCTGTGTTTGACTGAAACCCCCCACAGCATCGAATTTTATTTATTTATTTATTTATTTAAAGTTTTTCATTGAAAAAAGAAGTTTTTTTCTTTTTCTTCCCTTTGCATCAGATGAGTTCCACATAGCGTCACATCACAACAATAAAGTCAGGCCTCGGGGTGAAATTATTTGCTGTAGGTAAGGTGAGGCCAGGCCTCCTATTTTGTCTCCTAGCAAAGGACATAGCACTCCATGCATGTCCAGTGCAGCACTGGGAGTAGACCACCACAGCTGTGGTCCCAGCTACTTACGAAGGCTTGAGCAACTGGTGATCAGAGCTGAGCAAAATATTTTTTGAACATGATAAATAATAAAAGTGGAGATGGGAGAGATAAGTTTTATTTACATATTTGAATATTCACTTACATGCTTGAATCTGTTTGACAAAACAGATTTTAAAAATTACTGAGACGAAGAAAATTTCAGGAAAGGCATTGATATATAAATATTTTCATTTTAAAATTGAAATTTTGTTTCAAACTGCACACGTGTAAAATAGGAAAGGCATCAAAAAAAAAATTGCCCTGAAGATGAAACACAATCTTTGGTCTGAGCTCGACTTTTGCTGACTCAGAACAAAGTAGTGTGTGTGGAGGGGTCACATTGGAGGAAAATAAAAACAGCCCCCGAAACATTTCACACCAGTGCTTTGTTCTTGTTTTTTCTTTATTGCAGTTCAGCTACCAGATCAAGGATATATTACTTACATGTTATTTGTACATTTGTAATTAATGGGTATGAGCATTATTAGTGACCTCTTGCATCATCAGCACCGCATGCTTTCATATTTAAAGTGTATCTGAGGACCTGAATAAGTAGGCAAAGTGAACAAGCCGTTTGTTGTAGCAACAGCGCTTTCATTTTTACCGGGAAAACTCCTCATGGCCTCCAGACACTACATAAACTAGAGAAACTGCTTTGGAGAAATGGAAGATGCTGATTCAGTTTTGACCCCCTAGAGAATGGAAGGGTGAAAATATCCCATGGTTATATGGGGAAAAACACTAAAATAAACATCTTAAATGTCTGTTCAATTAGGCTTGAAGGAAGGTACCTCAGTATTCAAGGGTAATGAGAGTTATTTATAAGGAATTGTCGGTTATATAAATATTCCCAAGCTGTTACGCAGATCATTCTCCATTAATCACTCAGTATTAGTTCAGCTAACTGTTGCAACTACCCCGCGCTACGGTTGTAGCCATAGATGCATACGTTCAGCTGCCGGCCGGTTAATCCCATACGTGCACACTAGCCTCAGCGTCTCCTTATTGCTTTTTTTCTGCTGCTCCCATCGCCTCATTGCTCGACACACCCTCAGACAGATTTGGCGACGACTGTCTGCTCCTGCTGCTGCACGGGTATTTTGCCTGTGCTTGTCCTTATGGGGAGAATCCAGCCTCGACTGAAACACACGAAAGCCTCCGACAACAATGCTAATTTGTTGATACTTCTTCACTACTTAATGTAAAATGTAAAGCAGTTCATCTGCCGCTAAGAGGTTCCAGCTCCCCTTCGCCATGCCACACGCAAGCTTGGCTTTCCATGGGACTCCTCGGGCAAGAAGCGAGCTGATGCTCGAGATTACTGTGAGAGACTGTGGGTTTGCCCGAAAAAGGAGAAGGAGAGGGTTTGAAAACCTCCCCTCCACACCCTAATATATATTTTTTTACAGAAAGAGCAGGCCTGGGAAGGCGAGGGGGCCGGCACGCAGCAGTTACCCAATTGTCAGACCGGTGGGAAAATGCAGCCAAACTCCTCCTCCAGCAGTGACCCATTTACCTTCGGGCAGAGAGGGAGATCTCATTAGATACCGCGGTACATCCTGAAATTTTTTTTCTCCCCTCTCTGAAAAGTGATCACAGCCTTAGTCAACTCGCCTGGGTGTTCAGAAGCCTTCTGTTGTTAAAGCTGTATTCTCACCTGCCCCTCCTGCTGTGCTGGGTTTGCACGTCACAGTGCCTCTTTCTACCAGAAAAATCAGTAGTTTTGAGGAAATCTGTCACACCGAAGTGGGGTGATAAGCCATTCAGAAGTTTGAAGGTGCTTGTTAAAGTTTTAAGAAAATAAATTTGCTTCCAACAAATCTAGAAAAGAAACAAGTTAAAAAGCCTTGGGCAGCAAGTTCACTGAGCTGGCGAACAAGCAGATTTTTGTGAGGCCCTTTATGTAAATATCATTTACCTTTGTTTCTGTAAATATCTAATCCTTCGTTCTTCTGTCATCTTGCCAAAGGATTTCTCCTGCTTACAGAGCACTTTTAGGTGAACAAATACGCTGCAAGAATTGTGGCGAGGGGACCGAAATGCCAGCAAAACTCTGCTTGGGGAAAAAAGGAGGGAGTGCAGGAGGAAAACAAGGTAACACACCCACATTTGGGAGAGGAATCATGGAAACACAGGAGAATTAACCCTTGAGGCTCATTTTAGTAACAAACTGAAGTTTTCCACGGGAGAGAAGCAGATGATTCGGGCAGCGGGCTGCAGGATGAGTGAGGCGGGTAGCTGGAGAGGAGGACTGGTACACAGCCTGGCTGTCCCCAGGGACCGGGTGGCAGCTCCACTGTCCCGCCTGTGAGCTGCTATCTGCAGCCCCGGCTCCTAAGGCTGCTTTCCAAAACATCCTGTGCTCCCTAGACAGCACACCCGGACTCACTAAGCATGAACCTGAAAGTTATAATGAGAAAAGAGTTCGTGGCAGTACCAATCTGACCGGTTCATATCTTCGTTTGGAAGACTATGTTGTTCTTCTGGTCTTAGCACGCTCGTAGTTAGTTTTTAGTTCCTATTCCTTTATAACCTTAAAAATAAAGGATCTCTTTCACGGACGACTGTTGCAGCCAACTCATACCAAGGATATCTAGCATCCACCCAACTCCAACAGAGTTCATGAGCTGAAAAATGTTGTTATTCAGCTATATAACAATTCATCTGAAATCAATAAAGTGCTGCTATGTAGTTTGGGATTTAGCAACCAGGAATTCCATATGATAGTGTGTCTGTGTAAGGGAATTCTTTTTCCATTGTTTCTTTTCAAATTAAGCCCACGAGCAGCAGAAGTTGATTTCTGAGACAGTTTAGGTTGAACAGCTTTGATGCAGATTCAGAGAAGAAACTGCTGGCCACTGAGAAATTTGAAATGTTTAAAGTTTCAGGGTTTTCAATGGAAATACAAACGTTTCATGAAAAAAAAAAAAATCCAGCTCACTGTACCTGGAGACTTTATCCACCTACCCCAAGTATTCAAGTTGTAAGCAAACTTCAGATAGAGGCTTACCTTAGCAGAACGATTGCTAATCCAAATTCTGATAAAACTCCTCTGCCCCAGTCACTCAAATCTGTAAAGGTGCTTACTGAACTCCTCCCCATGGGAATTAATGCTATCAGGTGACTGTAATCATAAAAATTTAATGGAGAACAAAGCCTTGGGCATTTCTTTTCATTTCCCCATGCAGAGGGAAAGTACCCCCTAGACAGCAGGCTAAGATTTTGCCTTCAACTTCCATCACAGCAGAACTGCCTACTAAAATCCCCCACAGCAGCCCTGCCCTCACCCTTTTCAGAGTCTGCGTTGATGATAATGGCTTCTTCAGGTGTCACCAGGAGCCTAATTTAACTAGCAGCAACTTGGTTCTTAACACTGGCCAGGTGCCCTAAGGAAGAAAGATTCTCATTTTGGGCTGAGCCAGAAAAGCAGCTGTGTAAATACACATCTATTTTCAATTGTTGCCCAAATGGTCTCTATAGAACCATAATTTTCATATCAAAAGCCCCTTTTCAGAAATGAACTGCACCGCGAAGAGCCACAGGATGTTTTCAAGTCACTTCCCCAGCTGGAGGACACTCACCTGGGAATACGTTCATAAAGCATTTAGCTGCCTTTTTATGGTTTTGAATCCAATTCTGAGATTTTCAGAAACACTTCTCCATAGCTCTCTGTCTTTTACATTCCCTCAGTATCCTATTGCTAAAGCTCAGTAGATGCCACCATTGGGAAGCTATTCCTATGCACAGCTACGCAAATTCCCTTGGATCCAAGCAGTTTGATAGCTCAAACCTGGAAAGATTCACCGAGTAAGTGCTCTTCCACCTGCTACATCTGATCTGGCAGGTGTTCTCCTAACAAGCCAAGCAGACGTGGCTTCACACTGACCACAGCAGGGAGCAGCTTGAGATCCAAGGTCAGGTCCACCCTCTGCCTGACCTAGGACCAGTGGCATAGCAAAGAGGGAGGGTGTGGATCTTAGGGAAACAGTGAAGGTTTCTCCCCAGTACTTTCCATAAACCGGATTATTTTCAGAAACGTACAGGCATTCATTCTTTATAGGCAATGCTGGCTTCATCACAGGTCACTGCAAAGCCCTGAGAGGATCCTCTCCCATGGGGGCTCTGTCTGAGGATGATCCCAGAGATCACCTTCCAAGAAGTTCCAGATGTCCCCATTGTGGGACAGCTGCTCCAGAGCATCAGTTCTCTTCTGCAGGGTTGCCTGCCACACCAAAGGCAAGTCAGACACATTGGAGCAAAGACAACTTTGCTTCTTTTGAACTGAATTTGGTTTCATGGCCCTTCTCCAGACTTGCAGTGTCAAAACAATTTTCTCCCCTTTTTTAGTTTCATTGCCATGTTTGTGCTGCAGGACCAACAGGACTGAAAAAAAACAGCTGGATTTTATTCTGGGCCTTTTATTCAGCGTAAGTTTTTCAACACAAAACAAACAAACAAACAAGTCCGCTTGAGTCTTGCTCTGTGTATTATGTACGACTCCCACTCCTCCTCCTTCCGGACAGTAAGCTCTGAGGCACAGGCTGGTATGTTCTCTATGTTTGGGCAGCACATGGCATATCTGAAGCTTACCATTTTTAAAATACAAAGAAATCCCAGGCACCTGAGGCAAGCAGCTGCCATACATGCCTGCATGAGTGCGGGCAACCAGCAACTCCGTAGTAAAACCAGCCAGGTTGGTTGGAAACTGGCCAGATGGCAGCTCCTGCAAGCTAAAAGGATTAATTATTTGGGGATCATGCCTGGAGAGCAGGCATGATGAATGCAATATATAATTCTTTGTCACGCCTGTGTGTCAGCGCTGGGAAATAAGGAACAGCCAGTACCCTGGGATTCAATCACAGCCATCTTTGCTCTCTCTGGGGAGGCGGCAGGTTTTTTTAAAAGGCCCAGAAGATGAAAAAGGTCTCCCTTTTAGCCTGAAACTGTACGTGTAAACGGCTATTGTCTAGCAGCCTTCGCTTTCCTGCAATTACATCGATGTCATACATTCTTACTTATTTTATTATGTATTTCACAACTCGAGTGTTAATTAACTATTTTATTGGGTCTGTGTAATTAAGCATGTCATGACTCAAATATCTACAAGGCTGCTTGGTTTTTTTTCCCTTACAACTTATCGCATAAGACCCTGTAGCTGCTTTTTCTGACCGGGTATTTCACTAGATAGCCCTACTGCTCTGGCCAAAGAAAACTGCCAGCCAACCTCCAAGCATTCCTAAAATTGTCCGGTCTAATTAAGAGCAGTTTGTCTAAGTGGAAATATCCACTTAGGAGTCTGCTGCCAAATGTCCCTCTCAGGGCTCATCTGGGGTTACCTCTTCTGCTGTGGTTCAAGGCAGTGGGGGTTTGGTGGCCTTCTCTCACCTTGGCCCCGCAAATGGCTGAGGCTGGAGCTGGTGGGGACATGATCCTTCTGCCATGCCAAGCAGGGAAACTCGTCTGCACGGAGCAAAAACACCTCCCTGGCTTTTGATCTACATATCCTCGGTCTGGAGACAAAAGCAAACCTCCGACATGGCCTGTTCCTCTTGCTGGGCAGCGAGGTCCTGGCTGCGCTCCCATTCAAGCGGCACTGGCAACAGCCTGTTTTTGACAGCTATGCATAAGCACAGTTATTTCTAGCACAGTTTCCCGGAGCTGTGCCAGCAGAGACTTTTTTTTTTTAATGTATTTTCAGACTCTAGCTAGCCAAACTGTGTTATATTCTCCACCTAGACATGAGTATAGTGTTACAGACCCTGGCCGATGCCACGGGGAGGAGGAAGGATGACCTGAGTTCTCATATAAGCCACCTCTGCCATAATCTCTGGGGCTTTACTCCCAGACCTGGGCTTAACCGCACGCAGCAATAGCACAGACAGGGCTCCAGCCACTTTGGTCCTGCAGCCCGCACCCCTCCTCGTGCAGAGTGCCACTTTGCTCCTCAGGCATGGGTGTGATATGAGCAAAAGCCGTGGCGGAGGAAGATGTTTGCTGAGCAGGGCTACACACAAACACTCGTCGAGCCTGCCCTCCCTCCATCAAACTGCCCTTACTCACACCAGTGGCCTGGCGGGGCTTGACGGGGGCGTGCTAAAAGGAAAGAAATGGAGCTCTGTCTTTGGCCAGCTGGCCGTGCTTGCCTTTCCTGCCTGTCGTCTCAGTCCCCAGCACCTCGGCTGCCATGGCCCTGGGCTCCGGGGCTGCTGCTCTGCTTCTGGACTCGGTAAGGACATCCCCCCGCCCTCACAAAAACACCCTTTGGGGGTCTTTGTGTAGGTACATCCCTTGGTGGAATAAAATGTCCTCCTTCAATAAAACCACCTCCTTTTGGTTTATCTCATGGTTTTTAGATCCTTCTTTCAGCGACAAAAGGATACACTACTGGATATCTGTTATTGAGTCACTGCAGGAATTCCGCAGAAAAACCTGGATCCAGCTTCAGCCCCCGTATCGAAGGAGTTTCTGATTGGTCCCGTTTTGGTGAGATCTGAGTGCGGGAGAAAGGAGCCCAGATTTCCAGGATGCTTTTGCATTGCTGGGAGCAACCCCACAGAGCCCTCCCCTCAGCCCTTCTAGCCCCCTCCCCATTTATTTACGTGTGACTTGTTTAGCTCTAATCTGACACTTTGCTGTTGCGGAGCTGGAGCCAACACGTAAATAAGGCAAATAGAACAGGGAGAGTCCTCTAATGCCTCTCTGCAGTGTTACTCCTCAGAGCCGAACTGGATTTTAGGAGCTCCTCCATGCCCATTGCTGTTTTCTCACCTGAAATCATAATCCTCTCTTTGTGCTTTCAGTCACTTCCATAGCAACCAGTTGTGATGGCTCCGAGGATTATCGCTTCAGGAAGGAAATAAGCACTGATGGAAGAAAAAAAGGACCTGTTTTTTTGCTCTGATCCTGCTTTTATGATGATGGAGAGGACGAATTCAGATAAAATAAAGAGCGTTCTTAGCCTTCAGCTGGTCCCCAGACAGTCCCAAGCTGAATGGGTAGCCTGTTGAAAAGTTGGGTTTGTTTCCTCCTTTTCTGTGAGTCATTGTATTCAGGTCTTCTAGTTGAACCAGAATATGAGAAACATGCTCACCAAGAGCCTGCTCACCTTGCTTGGCTGACCTGTCCAGTTAAATCAGTTCATACGATCAAATTGACTTTCCTCAGAAAGGACCACTAGTCTGGCACTAATGCACCGCAAAATATTTGTGCAAATTCCTTGGTAATAAAAACATCCCGAGGAAAGGAGAAGGATAATACATGCTCAGTGGTCCCACGGTGAAGGCCAGGAAAATAAACAGAAAAGCCTCCTGAGCTTTTGGCTGGACCAAATTGATAGAAGAGTCCTTTAAGTAACGGTATTAACTCGGGAGAGAGACCTTTGGAGATCATGAGGAACATCTCATTTCTCTCCAGTGCCTCAGTCAGATCAAGCAACCCAAATATCTGAAGGCATAAGAAACAGCACGGAGGATACTGAAGGGAAGAAGATGTACCGTGAGCCCGTGAGGCAAAGTCGGACAGAAGGGTACGAGCAGTACAGCTCCCTCAAAGTGCCGCGGGGGGATCAGGGGCAGCTGAAACAGATTTAATGTTGTGAGTTACCAGGTCCTGGAGAAACAACGCTAGGGAGAGAGACCCTTCCCCTGAGGAGAAGGATGGGAAAGGGGGGAGTGTGGTGGAAGTCTGTAAGTCACCAGCGGGCTGCATTCGCAGCTGTTCCTCTCCCCGCCTCAGAGCCCCAGAGCCAGTGCTGCTGGTAGGGGTAATGCTACCGGGATCCGGAGACAAACAGGGAAGAAACCTCCTGCTTCACGGCCACAGTCCCTCTGCTGCAGACATGGCCCTGGGGGGCAGCAGCCTGCTGCACGAGGGTCTCCGCAGTCACTTGTGCCCCCCCTTGCAATGCTGGGCACTAACCATGGCCAGGAGATCAGCATGGAGGGGTCTTTGTGCTGCCCTTGTTGTCCTGAAAGGTCTCTGTAATTTTTATCGTCGTTTTCCCAGAAGCGACAATGTGTTCTGGAGAAACGTGCGTTATTTGAGGTGCTCAGTACACCAATTTTTGTCATTGCAGGTGCAGCGACAAATGAAATGGAAAATAAGTTCATTCCTTCAACAGAGTACTATTACTGCTAAGCCTGACTAATCACCCTCTGACCGCAGCGGGCAGCCTGCCCGAGGAAGGAGCTCTGAGACAGGAACGGCAGAGCTCGTATCCTCTCCTCCTCGCTGCCTGAGAATGAGCAGCCCTCAGGGAGCGGTGCTCTGTCCGCTCCAGGGGGACTGTGCTGGGTCTTGGCCCTCCAAGCCTGCTGCCGGCTCGCAGAGAAGCCGGCTTCTGCATGAGCCTGCATATTTCATCTCCGTTAATGAATGCTTTCTGAAGGGCACAAAACATCTCCCAGAGAGGAGCCTCACACCAGATCTGTTGTTCTGGTTCAGGGTTATGGAGGAGGCTTGATTTTTTTGTCTTTTCTTGCATGGAGGCGGTTTGTTGCTAGGACTTCCCTCCAGTGCTGGCCCCATCGGCCACAGCCCTGGCTTCAGGGCTGTGGCACGCGCAGGGAGGGCAGCAAGGCTGGCTCCCTCTCCCCCAGCAGCCTGCTTTGCCGGGGAAGGGCCCCCTTTGCCTGGTGCGGGGCACCTGCACCCCGATGCCTTCCCTGGGACTCCCAGGGAGCTGGGGGACATGCTGCCAGCTGGCTCCGGGCTGCCCAGGAAGCCCCATCCCACCATCCTTCCATGTCCACACGTGAGCTGAGTTAGCGGGAAGGGACCGCAGGTGCACCGCTCCATTGCAGCCACGTGCCGGCAGCCCCGGTGCAAACTTGTTGAAAGCAAGAAGCAATTTTGGTGGGGGGTGAGAGGAGGAGGGGAGCATCGTGGGTTGATGCCTGCAGCACCACTCATGATTTCATTGTGACTACCTGTTTTGGCTGGAAGGTGCCAGCCTCCAGGTGAGGGGCGGCAGCACCAGTGTGTTCAGCAGAGGGCAAGAGGTGCTACCACCCCGGGCGTTTCTGGGTTTTGGGCAGAGCTGCTAAGCAGGGTCCAGCCGCTGCGCCCGTGCACGTGTGGCTCCAGCCAGGCGGTGTCATGCCTCCCCGTTGCCCAAAGTACTGCTACACAAAGCTGACAGCAACAGATTAGGAAAGGTGAGGTGAAGGCTTGTGCAGGTGACCTTGAAAAGTTGGAAAGAAAGCTATTTGCATGTGTACTTTAGTAAATATCTCCAAGGAGCCTAATGAAAGCTCTAATCTCAAACCACCTTCAAGCATGCAGTAATGACAAAGGGAAGCTCAAAACCATGAACAGGGTAATGCGCTGAACTAATACATATTCACCACTGCTCATGTGGAGGTTGCATCAATCAGATCCGCTTCATTCTTCATAGCCTGATCCAAGACAGGTCATGCATAATCTTTTTCTTTTTGCTCGGGTCTGTGCTGGAGACTGGTGGTTTACCAGGCTGTGCCGCTGAAATTGATTAGCTGATGACTTTGGTGTGGTGTGTTAGAAAGGATTAGTTTCTTTGTGGGCATGTGCACATGTACGTATAAAATGAAAGCTTTTCGTGTTGAAACCTTCTGGGGCAAATCTATGCTAGGATATATTTAGCAGAAAACCCCAAAGGAACATTTTTCAGACTTTGGGGTTTTTTTCCGTTTTGCTAAACCTTTTTTTTTTCTTAGATGAAAGAAAAAGGGAAGAAAGACAAGGTGAGAGAATAAGATAAAAAAAGAGACAACAAAACTTTGCTAGGATTTGCAGGGAGGAAAGCATGCAAACCCAGGACTGCAGGGTCACATAAAAATGAGGCTGGAAGAGAAATAATTAGGTCACGCGGTCCCACAAAGCAGGACCAGCTGGACAGAAACCTGTTATATTGCAGGTCTGAAACGGTCCAAATCTGTGGTGAAAACTCCCCCCGCTCCCCCAAGCCCCCTCTCACCACAGTAGCTTGCTTTTTCCATTCACCTTTCTTAGGCCCTTTAGTTACAAGACGGCAGAGACCTATGGAGCACAGGTGGAGAAACACAGAAAGCTTGCAGTGCATGCAGAGAAAAGAAAGAAAAGAAAACACAAAAAAAGGTTGATGATGTATGAAGCCAACAGCTAAAGCTTTTCACACAAACTTCTTCCTTAATTACTGTATTTAGCGCCACTGGCGTAATCAAGAATGTAGCGCTGTGACTATTCATTCGGTTGTGACAGAGCCAGCATGGTATAACCTCATCCCCACTCCTCACCAAGTTCCCTGAAGCCTTTGCAATAGCATCCTTCATTCTCCAACCCTGCAGCCTAGAAAATAAGTCAAGGATGGATACTGAACTATATCAGTATGCTCTATATGCTGAAATGACTCATGGTAATATGTCCACGTTATAGCAAATACCTACAAGCCACACAAATCCCCGAAGCTAAAACCGACCTGGCCGCCTTAACTCTGGCTATATTTCCATATTACAATTCCTTGGGAAGCAGATTTAGCTTAAAAGGTGCCCTCCTGCCCTCCTCTATGCTGCTGTATGTACAGCTCCCTCCACCCAGCTGTGACCACCTCTGTGTTTGACTAGCTCTGCTCTAAGCTAACTTTGGAAAATGACCTGGTTTAAGAATGTTTAAAAAAATCTATATTTTGGGGTGTTTTTTTGCAAGCTAAGACAATTTATAGCTCCTGTTTCAAGCATGTTCACCAAAAGCATTGGGCTGGCACCCCAGAGGGCTGTGGGAGTTACCTGTGGGAGCAGGAGTGGTGGTGAGCTGCTGGGGAAGAGAGGACGCGGACCGCACGGGACGGATGTACCAGCAAAGGGATCAGAGTGTAAATTCCTATTCATCTGTCACTTAGTAAAGTTAAACCTCTACACATCAGGGACGTGACTGTCCTCTACGTGGGGGCCTTTTCCACCACTTTGACAATGTAAAATCTCCTCGAGGGGACAAGTGACATTCCTATTCCCTTTAAAGAGAATGCCTTGGTTGCAGAGGGATCTAGTTCTACACAAACAAGGATCAGATAGTAGTTCTTGTTATAACATGAAGTACTCGGGCTGTGGAATAATGCCAAGTTCATGTTGTTTGGGAAACCCCATTATTATTACACTCCTTTTTAATTTCCTGACCTCCTGGTGGCTTGTCTTCCAACCGGAACTTTGCATTCTTTTCTCTCTTTCCCATCACTTAGTTATAACTAATGAAAGGGGGGTAAATGTAAAAGAAAATTTCAATAGAGCATCAAAATTCCTTCCCAACGGTTATTTCCCAGTTTCCACACAAATTTAACAGTCTCACTCTCAAATATCATTGCAGACGCACCACATTCATGCCAAAGCTTGAAGGATTTGTTCAGAATGAAAAGGAGGTGGAAAAAATGTATCTGTGCAGCTAATGCCTCCATTCTGCCCCCTCCAAAGTCCATAGGCACCTACCAGCCCATCCCAGTCGAAGCTGGGCCGCACTACTGAGAGAGGAGTGTGAGGCGATAAACACCAGGGAGAACAGGACTGGGCAGGGCCATCAAAAATGGGATAACAGGAATCAGCTGAATAAGTAAGAAATAAATGTCCTATTTCTACAGTCCTGTTCCTCATCACTGTTCTGCAGAAAGAGTAAGTAACTAAATTAAGCAGAAGAACCTTTAGGAGGAATATGACGGGAAACGAAATCCTGACAGCAAGGTCTGTTAGGCTCCGAAATGGTCCCTCAAGGGAAGCAGCGGACGCTTGAGTCATTTGAACAATAGACTGGACCAAGCGCTGGAAAATATACAGGAGGGAATAAATCTGCATTAGCAGAGGGACGTCTCGGATGACCTAATAGGTTGTTTCCATCCATAAATCTGGGATTCTGTGACAAGACCTTAGCCAGAAGAGGGCTGCGGCAACATCACAAATGGATACACCCATATTATGTACATTGGAGCTTGGATTGACCACAGTGACCTACGTGTTACATGAATGACAACTCATATTTTTGGAACATTTTAGTATGTAAACTGCTTTCCATCACCCATAGATTCTGGATCTGACTTGTGTGTGCACCTCTCCACCCAGTCCACATCTTCTTTACAGGGTCGGGGGAGGGAGCTGGGACATCTGTGCCTCTTAGTTGTTCTTCATAGTTAAAATACTTGGTCTAGACCAGCTCACTGGCTTTCGGGGCCTTCCAGCTTCTCTATTTTTTTTTCTTCCAGTGTTTGACTTTTGGGGAACTCCATCTGGGAATTTTTGTGGGAAGAAATTTCCCACAAGTCTATTGATCTTAATCCAGGAACAACAAAATATAGGCCTTTCTCCCTGCACCACAAAGAAAAAAATCATAGTACAGAAGTAAATAAACAAACAACAAAAATTAAATTATTTAAAAAACAGTGATCTTCTTGGTTTATAATAATGCACGCAATCCACCTGCTAGATTTTAATACCCTTAGTACCAACGTCATCCCTTCAAGGACTTTGATTCTTGAAGAAACCATCCTTTTCTCCTCCCATGAGTATAATATTAACATGAGGAAGGAGGGACCGGTTCCCTAACACATGGGAGAGTTAGCATTAGACATTCCCTTCCTTATCGCCTTAAAAATAAAGCTCTCTTTCATACCCATGCATGTACATGCCTGCACACCACTTCTGACGGCTCAGCCAAAAGTCAATCCTCTAAACAAAAATGAGGGTTCAAACCCACCGATAGCTTCTCTGAGCTCCTATCCTTGCTCTCCTTCGTCTCTCCAGAAAAAGGGATGGGGTGCCTCGCTTCAGGCCTTTCTCTGCTCTGCATCACCAAAACTCAGCATCCCTCCTACCCTCCATCTGTCCGAAAGCATCAAGAAGCACTGGGTGCCAACTGCTGCCCATCACGCTCCAGCAAAGGGCAGCCAGCCTGCCTGCAGTTCCCCCTCCCGTCACTCAGCCCCTGCAGAGGGGGAAGAGCCCAGCAGTGGAGTCCACCAGGAAAAGTTTCCCTCGCTGTTAGTGAGTCCTGAAAAGCCTTATTAGCCCTTCATTACTGGGTGGGACTGACAATAGGTAATAACTGACAAGCCATTTAGGCAAAGAAAGAGCTCCTGAGAGTGTCATTATTAATTCCAGGAATATAATTTTGTGAGGTACCAAGAAATCGCACTGAATCAGGCTCTGAATGCAACACAGGGAGTTCAAAGCACACCGTGTACGTGTGTATTCTACGCATACAGGTGTGGGTGCGCATGCGCATTCCCTCTCCTGATGCCTGTCAGCCAGGGGAAAGGAGGTGCTGCTCCAGTTTGATTGGGCACGTCTACAGCCATAATTACATCTGATCCCTTGTCTTGCCCTGCCAGACGCCAGCGCTGATCGGCGTACTGCAGTGACAGCTCTCGTTTCCCCCTGCCGCAGCCACCTCCTGCCACCAGGACAGAAACACCTGTTTGCCCAGGCATCTCAAAACTCAGTCCTTCCCATTGGGCCTGAGGAAACAGCTAAGATTTCCGAAAGTGTTTAAAAAACAGAGGTGGACATTTAGCAAGGTCTGGAGCCCTTTGGAATTGCACCCCTCACCTGCCTGGGTTAACCTGCTCCGAAAATCCCAGCGGACAACTGTCTGCAATTTTAAGAACTCCAGTTCTTCTTTCAAAAGGTGGGTCCCTTCTGGACCAGCTGCCAGCTTGGCCCCAAGGGTGAGATGCAGGAAGACAAGGATGGGGAGCTCTCCCTGGCTCCTGCTCCAGCACAGCCCCCGGTGCTGGCACATGAGGACGGCAGGAGGAACACGGCTCATCTCTGCAAAAAGAGGGAAGGCTTCTCTTTAACACTCCAGCCAAGTTCTGTTTCAATGATGCAACTGGGTTTGAGCAGGCGGGGGAGTGACTAGGATGGTCTCGACACGCAAGGTCTTCTGCAGACTGCAATTAAGAGCTGCTGTGATTTCCTCATCAACTTTGGTAACGGCTCGTGTGACAGGGGAAAAAACTGGTAACGCTGGAAGCTTTTATTCTTTTATTGAGATTTTATTCCTCCAACAAACAATACGCACCTGAAAGTATGATCTCAGAGATCACAAACCCGGGTGAAAGCCAGTTCAGTTCACAGGCAAGGCTTAGCAGTGGTGTTAGAGGCCATGTGCTGGCACATCAACCTCTTTGCGGTAAGCTCCAAAGCAGCCTGTGTTCCGGCCACATGTGCTGGACGGCAGGAAAAAGCCGAATACCAACACACAAGCAAGGAAAAAAAAAAATCCCCGGCCTGCTCATGTGGCTGTGGCACGCAGAACAGGTGTCCACAGCACCTCAGATTCACCGGCCAGCAAAGCCAGTGGGAGAGGTGCTGCTGGGGTGCGTGGCTCTTGCTCGCTCTACTGCACGGAGAATTGATGTTTAAGGGCACATCCTGCCCCGAGGAACTGGTTAATCCTGCTCGCTGGAGGGATGAATGCAGCCCGTGACTTGATTGCATTTACAGTGTTAAGCCAGCTATTGAATCCAATTAGTGACTGTCGGCTGCTTGTGGGGTCCTGCGCGCAGAGATATGTATCCACCCTGAGACCAGGACGGCACCTACGGGCTTGCAAAACAGAATCTGTGCTGAAGAACAACCGGGCATTGCTGCACCCCACAGCCCCTGTGTTCCCTGCCTGACAGTGGGCTGGAGCTGGGAGAAAGTGGATTTCACGGCATGTGACTAACCCCAAAATGTGCCAAGGAGGGCCTCTGCACAGCAAAATTATTCACTTCCTTTTGAGGACTAACAGTAAGGCTATGGCAAAAGCCTGGTAGTCCCAGGCAATTTCCCCTCGCTCCCAAGGTCCAGCAGCACATACAACCTCGTAGCCTGATTGCACCGACACCTCCATCGCAGGACCCATGGCTCCTCCCGCTGCCCGGGACCGTCCCAGCATCTCCCACCACTTCTGCCGTTCATGACAGGTAGCTGATGGTAGAAGAGACACTGGCATTAAATGCACCAAAGCTGTCCAGAGAGCTGCTTCCACCAACAAGGGGCGTGAGAGGGAGACCGAGACTCCCGTTTTCCCCTGCAGCTCTGATGTTCGTCTTCCCAGGCTGAAATGCAGCTTCTCCTCCCATCCCCCTGGAGAGCACACCTCCCACCATGCCTCGGACTCCTGTTAAACAGGACCTCCTTCCAAGCAGCAGTCAGTGCGCAGAAGTGGGCTGAGTGGACTGAAGTCACCTAGATCCTGTCAGATCTCCCGTCCCTCTCCACTTCTCACTGCTCTCATGGGAACACAACCCACTGGGCCACATCGCTTGGATGCCTACGACTCATTGGGTCTGTTGTTTGGTGATTTACAATAGAGATCTGAGTAATTAAGAATTAAAGCTACATTTCTATGTCAAAGCCATTATGAAGACATCGCTGTAGCCTTTTAAAACCACCTTACCTCAACTAATCCACAGAGAAGCCTTTCCTCCCTCCAGGACAAAGATCCACCCTTTCACTCCCATATTTAATTGGATTCAAAGTGTCCAGACCTCCTTCTGCAGAGCGTTATTAACCCCCCTACCACAAAATTAAGACCAGTACCCCAGTTTTTCTCAGATGTACCAATAAAGGGAAAGCAGCGTGGGTCACATAAATAACTGCCTGATCTGTCCAGCTTTGCAGTTAATTTGGTGGCTCTGCGTCCTTGTTCCTGTTGCGCTCACTTTCCATGAACAGAAAGCAAAAATGTTCATGGAAAATGGATTTCAAAGGCATGCGCATAAGTGTTCCTGGAAATCTAATTTTACGTTTTCAGTAAAAGCATCTGCTACCGTACAAGGGTTGAGGAGGAAAAAACAATAAGACACTTAGCTGACCACTGCACAACTACCTTCACTCGGCCCAAAGAACAGAAAGTGTGAATATATCCCAGCAAATATAGGAGTAATATTGTTAAGCAAGCAGGACAAAGTGGCTAAAATCAAATGATTTGCTAGTTGGTTTTTTTTCATGTGGCATGAACAGAGGGGTTTAAAGCTCAATTTTTGCAAGCTGTTGCTTGCAGGAGGACATCTGTTTGGAAATCCAGCAGGTGGCTGGGGATAATGGGTGTGAGAGGCCCTAAATACCCATCTACCTATTGAGTGTGTAGACGAGCTCACCAAATGATAATGATGGTACCTTACCAGGAAATGGAAAAGAAATGATCAGCAAGGATAGGCAAAAAAGCACTTAGCTAGAATTTCTGAAATCCCTTCCAGCTCTTGACTAAGATATTTTTGTTGTCACAGAATAAACCAAGGACTGGTAAAAAAACAGTTGCCCAGGGTAGCGGAAAGGGATGTTAAGACAGAGGAGAACTAAAAAAGCACCCCAGCATGATACAGGAAAAGCTCCGTCAGAAATAATGAATCTAAATTCACTGCCTCAGTGGCTGAAGAAACAAAGGATGAGATTGTCTGGCTCTGGAGGTCAGAGCCTTAATGTGCTGTTAATAGTGTTTATATCATAAAGCAGCGTCGCTGCATTAGCTTTGATTTAGCAACGCCAGTTTACATCAGCTGAGGAAGCGATCCATAAATTCAACTCTGCATCTCTGTAAATGCAGTGAAGGAAGAAAGGCTTGGTCATCTCTGGAGGACGTAATGAGGGGCCCGCTGGGCTGACCTGGGCACTCCCCGGTGCCCACACTGCTGTCACTGCTTTGTCACCTGCCTGTGAGGTGCAAAAGGGACAGCATGTGGTCTGTGCGGCTCAGCTGCTGGCTACGCAGACCCATCCGTCCACTCATGGTAGTTCCGCTCAATTTCACGCCCCACTCCAGTGGCTGGCTGCACAGGGAACGAGCCTCAGAAGCTCTCCAAAACTCAGGTAGAAGAGATTTTAGGATAAAACAATAAAAGTAATATTAGCAGATTGCTGGGACCAGACGGTTTCACTCAAGAGCTCTGAGGGAACTCAGACTTGAAACTGCTGACCTATTCAGCACAATACCGCAGCAGCTGTTGGAATGACGAGGCACCACAGGAATGGAAGGTGGCAAATGTTACATTCATTTTTAAAAACGGCTTTTAGAGGCCATCCAGAGACCTGTGGGCTGCAAAGCTGGGCAAGGCAAATTGACAGAAAGTATATCGAAGAGCAGAACGGCTAGATATGTGATAGAACGGGAAAGAGCAAAGTTTGTAGAGTGAGAGCTCAGACATTGCAAATCCATTCATGTCAAGACCTGTGCAACTCAGCATATTTGTAAAAGATCCAGCTGCAACCAAGTGGAGAGTGATCTCAGAAAACTGAATGACACGTTGATGAAATGACATATGAAACTCGCCAGCAGCAAATACAAAGCAAGGAGCGTGAGGAACACCAACCCTAGCCATACAAAGACCATCAGGGGCTTTAAATTAACATCAGTTGGGAAGGAAACCTCAGAGTCACCGAGTTTGCTGAAAACTCCAGCTCGTTGCTCAACAGTTGTCAACGAGGCAAAAAAGAGCTTTAGGAATGACTACAGAATGAAGAGAGAATGAAAAAGTGACCCCTCCTAGGGTACCCCTGCCTCAAACAGAGGGTGTATACACTGAGGAGGATGTAGAAGAATCGGTGAAGATACAGAAGAGATGGCACGGAAACGTGCAATGGTTTCCATAGGCAGGCAGGCTAACTACAGTAGCGTTCTTCTGCTCGGTCACCTCAACGGAGAAGGGATTTGAGAGAGGTCCCGACAACTAATGAGCAGCATGGAGGTGTGAACAGAAAAGCGTTACTTGTCGTGTCTGCTATCACAAGAGAAAGGCAGCACAACACAATCTGTTGGGCTGGAGGTCTAATACAAAGAAAAGGAAGTACTTCTTTCACACGACGCAAAATTGAATTATGGCACCCGTTGTCACAGGATGCTGTGAAGGCCAGAATTATTAAAGAATTCCAAAAGGGGTTAGCCAAATTCTTGGAGGCTCGACCCTTCTGCAGCTGTTAAACACAATGACCCAGATGCCAGTCAAAAATTCCCTTAGCCGCAGCCTGCTCTCTACTGAGCTGGTAATACCACAGAGGGATTGTGCTATGCTTGCCCTGTCCTTACACCCTTTCCCTAAGAGTCTGCTTCTGACATGAGCTACCTGATTAGCTGGACCTTTGGTCCGAGCCACTATCACTGCGTAAGACATTACGTATGATATAAGATGTATGTGAAGAAACTGGAATTTATTGCAGGTGATGATCAAGTTTGTTCACCTCACATGAATGTCTTGCCTTTGGCAGGCGCCAATATCTGGTGCCTTGGGGAAAAGGCATTTCTGTCCTAAAAATCTATCGTGCCCCCGGCAGTCTGTACCAAAGACCAGCTCTTTCCTGATCTCCCACAGATGCTCTGGTAAATCCATAAACCATGACAGTGGATTACCTTTATAATTGATTTAACTGTCACCACTAAAAGTAGTTAGCAGTCATGAAATAAGCCAGCAACCGTATTTGAAGCAATGTCCTCCCGAGGCACATATTTCCTTTTATTAGTTCTTAAATTAATTCTCCTTCATTGCATGAAACATGCCTTATTCTCACTTTGCAGGATGAGTAAAACGGAAGTACTGATCACTTCATATCTCATGCACCATAATTTTGTACGCTCAACTGCTCTCCCTTCTGCCGCTTCTCCTTTCCAGCTGACAGAGGCCAAGATCACATGACGATGCCGTTCACCGTGAGGAAGTCCTTTCCTCACTGAGGTGTGACTGCTGCTCCCGACACAGTGAGGGAGAAGGTCGTGGGTCTGGGGATGAGTTATGTGTCTCCTGCCGGAGGGCAGGAGGAGAGGGACAGGTGAGAATCCCTCGCTACCATGGCTGGACCACACTGGCACCAGAGTGCTCGGCTTGGTGTCTGCGCTCGGCTTGCTCCGTGCAAAAACAGCCTGTGTTTTTCATTGCTACCAGTCTAGCATCTCCTGCCAGCTCTAAGCACTTCCTTTTTTAAAAAAAACCAAGGTTTGATCATTCACTTTGGGGGCTATGCTAAACTTGCCAGCGTCTGTTCCGTCTGAAAGGGGGGAAAGAACACCAATCCCGGACCGGGAAAGAAAGGAAAAGGAACTAGGTACCAAGTTGTAATGTGAGGAACGAAGCCAAGAAAAACAGCATCTTGAGAGATATTAAAGGCAAAACCAAACGTGGTAAACAGGAGCAGAGACAGATTTCAGAGGAGAGGCAGGAAGACAGTGACTAAAGCACCAAGAGTGAAACAGTGTACACATGGAAACTGAGTCCAGAGTCCCAGGGTTTCTTTGTTCTTGTTTTTCCTACCGTTTCACAGAAATCATGATGCTGTCAAGATCCCTCTATACCCAAGGGTCAATGATGTCAATGAAAGTTGGTGGAGCTGCACTGATTTATAGCCATTAAGAAGCAACTTTCTGAGATTTCCCAGAATTACTGGGGTTTAAAATAATGCCCTGAGAACCCAGTTGAAAACAGCAGTTGGGATTATTCTTAAACCAGGTCATACTAAAAGCTAGATTAAAAATAATTAAGAATACCTCCATTATTTTTAACAGTTGCAAAATTCCTAACTTTGGACGGTCACATTGAAAACACAACCCTAGAAAAACATGTGCATGACACTTTTCTACCAGTTTGAGAGTCATGGCAAATGCATACAAAGCTCTTCCAATTCCAGCTCAGCAAACAACTCCTTTAGAAAGCAAAATAAGTAAATGTTACGTCTGTTGCCCCCAGGCTTTTGTTTAACTTTTTGGATTTACCTTCCCACCTTCAAAATGTGGTAGGTGGATTTGAAAGCAAAAACTTCAGAATGAGGATCTAAATTCTTTTCAAAAACCCCACGATTGTTCGTTCGGAAGAAGAATTCCTTTTTTTTTCCTGAGTGTTTGCCAGGTTAAACCAGAGGTTGCAAATATTTCGGGGTCCCTTTGAAGGTGAAACCCCTCCTCGCCCTCATTCTAACTGCATGTGCAGAATACAAAGCCTTCTACCGCTCACGTCCTGTGTGCATGCTGTGCAGACGACAGCCCAGGGCTATGCATGTCTCTCAAAGGTGGAAGGGAAACACAGAGCGAATGAAGTAAAACTGGGGAAGAGACGGAGGATCAGGTTCCGCAGTCTAAGCAGCAGGCTCAGGCTGCTCTCTCCTTCTGCACTCCCCCAGGCACGGCCCCACGGGCCCCTTCCCCTTCCAGCCTCCCGCCACCCGCCCCTTTCCCCTCCTTTTGGCCATTCCCTTCCCAGCCCACGCTCGGGTAAATAACACCTCCACCAGCTTCAGTGCCACCGCCTCGGTTCACAGGCGGCCGCGCTGGGTGCTCTCACAACTGCTCTTGCTAGAGCTGAGGCGCATCCCCACCTGCAGCGAGGGCAGCGTGGCGGCACGTGGTCGCAGCAGGAACCTCCGCTTGTTCAAAGCTAGCCGAGGCATCTCCACCGTGCAGGGCAGCCAGCGCTGCACACACATTCCCAGCACAACTAAGCCCGTACCTTTCCCGTATTGTTTTAATTCTCAAATCGTATTTGAAAGGAGAAAAGCTATCACCCCTGGAATCTCTCCCTCCCTCTCTCTTCCCCTTTGCTCTTTTTCCATCACTGCCTTAATCTGGCTGGGGCCTCTTTCAGATCAAGGTGACACGGATGGAGTGCTCATCCGGTAACAACTAAACCACGCTTGACCGTTTTTACTCCGAAGACCTCTCTTACTGTCAGATTTTATAACCCGATTACTACAGACTTGGGCTAGATCCAGACAGATTGCCTACCAGCGAAAGGCTCCATATCCCATTATCAGATTTGTGAGCCCGCCATTCCTCTTCATTTAGTATGTAACAGAAAGTGTCGGTAACGTCCTGTGGACTTAGGCTTCAAAATGAGTCTTAAACTATGCCAGTCATATGTATGTATCAGGTGAAAATACTCCACGGAATCGTACGCAGGACAACAATTTTAAAACATTTTTTATTTAAATATTAAATAAAACACATCGACTAATCATTTTGGTGTACACCTCTCATTTTAACATAAGAAATAAAATGATTGCTCAGTCATGATAAAAAATAAACTATACATCTCAATTAAACCAATCACGTAGTGTCTTTAAATACCCTATTGCATTGCAGTCTGCAGAACAGCACTGTCAAGATATCTACAAAAAACCCCAAACTTTTAAAATGACCTCTTTCTGCTCCAGCAATAATTCCAAAGAGGTTCTACAGCAATTGGAAAAAAAAAAAATACTATGAAAGTAAAGTGCTTGTCATTGCTCAGGACAGGAAACAAAAGAATCTGTGGCCTTTTGATCCATGGCGTTTAACAAAACAAATATTGAAGAGGAAATTCTGCGTTTTCAGTACGTGTGCTACCCCTTACAAAACCGAAGGCGAAGTTGCTGCTTTGTGATGAGCTGGCTTCTTCCTGCCCTCCGCTCCAGCCATCTCCACGCAATCTGTTTTTTGGGTTGGGTTTTTTTCTTAAACCACCACAAATGAGCATGAGACTTTGGTGTTTCCTCTGCTGCAAGGCACCACTCATTAGCAGAAATTCAACTCAAGCAATTTTCGCTCACTTTGAAGCTTCCAGACCACGCAGCAGCAGTGGCAAGCTGGAGATGCGCCAATAGAGACACACAGATACAACACACAGACAAAGAGGTCGTTTATGGAGAGCCACAGACAGAGCCACATTACATCTCCAACCCTTCCTACTCCCACCCATTAACCTGGTCGATCTTTGGCTTTTTTCTTTTAAAAAAAACAGCAAAACAAACAAAAAAACAGGTATCTATATTATTTGCAAATGCGTAATACTGCAGGTTGCATGAAACCAAGGTAACTTGAAGGCACCCTGTGTCACACGAGGGAGATGGGTCCTTTAAGCATTTAGACAGAACGCAGCTATTTCCTGACGTTCGGCTGGCAGCTTCCAGCCAAGCCGGCTCACTGTTTTCTCACCTGCTTCCAAAGTCTGCACGCCCTACCCCACTCATTCCTGTAGGAGCACGGGCTGTTCTCCCCTTTATACCTAAGCATAGCTTCTACCGATACCAACGGAAGTCATGCTCTGCCTCGGGCGGGGAGTGGGGCTTATACCAGAAACACAATATAAGCATATTACAAAATATAAAAAATAACTAGTGTTACAGAGTTTCCTGCTTCCTATTTATATACATATACAGCATTAAAAACCATACGAAAAAACACCTATCTAATCCAAAACCTCATTTTGCTAATATGCCAAAAACAAACCAACCAAAAACAAACACCCAAAGATTGTGCTGTTTTACTCGCTTTTAATACAGTTTTGTTCAGAAATAGCTGTACTCCGTTAGAGTAGAATTCTGTTCTAGCCTATTCCTTTTGTCTTTGTCAGTATATAATTATAACCTCAATATTGCACATTTCCCCAAGAGTCAGTTCTGTTTGGACCCTGATAATGAAATGCATAAAAACATAATTAGCAGCGGAAATAACAATGTGCAGCACTAAGAAATACCCCTCAGGCAACTTTGCAGGCAACCTCCAGGAGGGCTTTTTAGAAAGAAAACCCTTCCCATCGCCCCACCGGTACTAATGCTTCCCTCCTCAGTGCCTCTGCAACAACGTGAAAAAAACTTAGCGTTTATAAAAAGATTCCTAAAGATTATTCAGATCGACAAAATATACGCATGTGTGCACGGGTGTGTACGTATATACACACACGCCAAACATCCCTGCAAAAGACCAGGCATTACGCAATTTGGATCCCGATATCAAGGAATACATTTTCAATAGATTACTTGCTTCTGTTCTAATTAGAAGGGGGGGGGGTTAAGCTTTTCCAGCTGATGTATCAAGCAAGAAGTTCACAGTTTTCGTTTAAAGTATATGTATCGGGGAGGTGTGGATGGGGATGTTGGTTCCTTTAAATAAAACGAGTGTTAACAGGAGGAAAAAAAACCCAACAACAAATGGCAATGCTTCCATTTTTGTCTTCTATGAATGCATAATGCTGCATGCCACTGGTTTTCTGTTTATTTTCTTTAAAAGAGGTAATCATCTTCACAAACCCATAAATGAATATTGTGAAAAAGGGAGGCTCTGGTCCCTTCTTTGAAAAGCCTCTCCCTGCTGTGTCACCACTACCGACAGCTGCTAATCTTGCATAACAGCAGAGCTGTATTGGTCTGACTTGAGTACAGTACCGAAGAGTTCTTCCCCAACCACATCCCTCCCTGTCCCCACAAGTGCCCCACCCATCTTCCCCATCATTATTTTTCCTTTAAAAAATTCAGTTTCTATTCATATTTGTTCAGTGCAAGAGTAGTAGAAGCAAAAAGACATACATATTGCTTGTTTCCGTTCTATAAAGTTGCTAGCTTTCTGAGCCAGACAGCGTCTTCACATACTTCAAAATTTATTGCTTCTGAGAGTCACTCGTCCACACGACACCAGCCAGCCATGGACCCACACACGCCATGGAACAGCGGTGAAAGTTCTTCGCAACAAGAGCAGCGTGAGCTATAGCAGCCGGGGCTCTCATTTGACTAGGACGAACTTCCCTAGCTGGTTGGAAGTCAGGTCCTCCATCTCACAGTCCCCGTGCTGCAGAGTGACAGCGTCATAGCTTGGAGACTGTGCAGAGAAACTCTGTTGCTGAGAGAAGGTGGTGCCAACTGGAGAGACGTTGCTGCTGATGTACAGGTGCGTGTCTAGAAGGTGAGCTGCTGAGGACACCGGTGACACGCTGACACCAAAGAAATGAGGTTGGAGCAGTTGGCTGTTGCCGGCAAAGGCCAGCTCAAATGAGTTCTCTCTTTGTAGCTCTGACAACAGAAGAGAATTGGATGCTTTGCAGGTACCTACGCTATCAGAGGAGGGGATGCCATTTGTTGCAGATGTCTGAGAAGTCTGGGGACAAGCTGTCTGGAGGAGCTGGTGATGCTGTAGCTGGAGCATTCTGAACAAAATCCAAGGATGGAAGAGGTTAACTTGCATTCCTTCTTTCTTGCCCCCACCCCTGACCATAATTTGCCCTTTGCTCCCTTCTCTCTATCAAACCTCTCCCTACCCAGCCAGTACAATTAAAGCAAGCTGACCATGCCAGGTCAACGTGTTTTCACTCGGCTTTTCCTCGTGTTGGAGAGGACGACTATCACCAGAAAGTTATCTAGTCACCATTTGGCCTGCTAATAATAGATGTTCTAGAGACAACGTGTGCAGATAAACCGGAAACTCAATTTTCCATCTTGCTTCTATGGGAACGAAGAGGTGCCACCACACATGACATTTGAGGCCACTGGAACTGTGCTTCCTTTGTGGGCTGTAACTTTTCCAAATTACAAGGTCTCGCTTCCTTGCCATGGGAAAATTACAGGAGGAGGCAGAGGGGGAAAGAAATCATTCCCAAAACTAACAAAGAAAAACACAGCTTGCAATGGGGAGAAGTAATGTTTTCCCCCACAGTGCCAAACTGTTTCTCAATTCAGCAACCTCCAAACATTTGAACGTCGAGGTTTTTAAGTGGAACTGCACATCCCGCGTTACATATGCCAGTGCAGGAAGCCACAAAGGAAGCCAAGCAGTTTATCTGCTGCCACACAGCAAAGATGGAGGATAGGAACCCCTAGTGACTAAACTCCCCAGCCTCTTTTGCTGTGTTTACTCCTCCTCGCTTGCCCCTAACCAAAGTAACCCCAATGAAAACAGCAAAACTCCTCCCAGCCAGCTTCTCACCTCTGCTGCTGTAGCACCTCCTCCAGGAGGCTTCTTCCCTCTCTGCTGCTCCCGCTGCTGCTGTACATGCAGGTGTTCGGCTGCGTGTGTTGGAAAGGGCTCAGGGCACTCCTTGCTGCCCGAGATGAGGAGGACTGACACACCTGCCGAGCAAAGCCTTTGATTTTATTCAAGCCGAGAAACCCCTTGGCTCGAGCGTTCTTCCGCAGCTGCTGCCTAAAAGCCTTCAAGCCTGTGGGACATGACGAAAAGAAATGCACTTTAATCCTCCGTAGCATTTGCCTAAGAACCTACTTTACAGATCGGCCTTTCTGGGCAGCTGCCTTCAGTTGCGTGAGAACTGCGCTAGAAGAGACCGTGACTCTTCAGTTCACGTTCACCCCTCTGCCTGATGGGGTGCAGAATTCATGTAACGGAACAGGGTTTGGGACGGCTGCACCCTTGTGTAGATGGACACATGCACAGCAAAGGAGAAACCTGATAGAAATCATGATGTTGTGCACTCCGTATTTTAGGAGGAAGGCGGAGCCTGCCATCCCACTCACGGCAGCAGAAATATCTTCATGGGCACGCTGAATCAGTATCTGAGAACCTCTCATCTAGGCACCTTCTTCAGGGCATCCGACCCTCCCTCAGGGACCATGAATACGAGAGGCAGAATATCCAGGTGGCTGGCCTCAGTGTAACACTAACATGGGCAAGCAAGTATCCCTGCATGCTACCCTTTTCTAGTGGCAGTTGGGAGCGTGCAATTCCCCAGCAATAAAGCAAGGAAGACATTACCTTGAGTTAATGAGGTATCAGACGCTCGCCTTCCTTCTTGGAAGCTGACAGGCAGGAGAGAAGCACCTCCCATGCAGCCCTGGGCTTGTAACACCGGAGCGTCAGACTGGGAAGCTAGGAAGGGCGACGTCATCCTAGCTGTGGCTGGGCTCCCCGTCATTACTTGACCTGCCAAACAGCTGCTCAGGGCCACTGAGCTGTCATTTGAAGATGAAGTAAGGCAGCTGTCTGAACTAGTTCCCTCTGTGGGGCTTGCAGAAGAGGAAATGACTATACCTACGGAGGGGAAGGAAGGAGAGAAAGAGCATTCCCAAGATGAGTACAGGAAGGAACAAACATGACATCAGAGCCTGCTGCCCACCTACACTGGCACTAATAAGCAGCTGCGAGCCACAGAGGTGTCCAGCAATTCATGTTGTCGCAGGGCTTGACTCCAGCAAGGGGTCATCAATGAATAACCTAAGTTTGGGCTCCCGTCCAGCCAGCAGGGCTCTGCCAGCAACTCCAGCACCACCAGGGTATGCTGGATCAGGCCTACAGCATTTCTTTAGCACAACAGCTCTGACACAGGATTATCGTTTTGTGAACAGTTTTGCTTGTTTATTTAGTTCACGGGGTCTGGATGTGTACCAAATACAGATAGTGATGACCTTTTTTTTTTAAATTCAGGCACCCCCACCTCCCCTGGTACAACAGCAGAAGCAAGCAGAGAAGGGTTATGTCCTGCTTGTGAGAATGCTCCCCTCTAAAGTGATCTAGATGAAACACAACAGGCAAGGTCTCCTCCTTAAGGGCCATGCTTATTTATGGGAAGACAGAACTGTGGAGGGCAGAGTACAGACCTCTTTTCTGGGCTTTCCTATCCCAGTCAAGGTAAAATCAGCACACACTCCCCAGGCTTTTGTCCACTATGGCGCTACTTCTCTGTCCTTCTCCTCTAACTACAGACACCTTTCATCTCTCCCAGACTTACTTACATGGAGGGGCATGCTGATAGAAATGAGTGGTCACTTCGGCCAGTGTGTGCCTCCTGCTGGTGTTGCTAGGGATGCGGATGGGGTGGTCATACGCCTTAATTTCATCTTCCAGCTCCTTCTCTTGCCTTACTTCTTCACTAATGGTGGTCTCCAGCAGGCTGTTGGGGGAGATGGAGCGGTTCCGGAAGAGCCCGTTGAAGTTGGGATCCACAGGAAAGAACACAGGCTGCAAAACATGTCAGATCACAGACTGAAGGGCGTTTCATTTATTTCTGCACTACCTTTTAATACTCTTCACAGCCCTGTGGCATGTCTTCAGTACGCGTGCTGTTTGAGAGGCTACTACAACACCATGCCCAAATGCCAAACCAAAGACTGGAGGGAGAGAACAACAGAGTCACAATCCCTGTTGTTTTGGATTGGCAAAACAATGGGAAAAAAAAGAAAAGTAGCACACAGTTTAGCTGAGAACACCAACCTGTAATGGATTGCTCATGTCACAGTCCATTTCTGCCTGCAAAGATGGCTGAATCAGGCTCTGAGGTTGCTGGTAAAGCAGAGATGATCGCAGGGTTTCACTAACGAGACTGTCCTGAGGCATCTGGAGAGAGAAAGCGATGCACAGAAGCCATCACATACACCGCAGTTCCACGTGACTTTTCAGATACTGGAGGCTCAAGGAATTTCAGAGCCACCTTCCGTGCAAGCTTTCTCCACGTACTATGAAAATTAACAAAGCTAGTCTTTCAATGCCAACACAAACACAAAACTCCTTCTCCTAAGTTAAGCAATTTAACTGGAAGTACAATTTGAAAAGGCACCCAGAGCACACTTTAAAGGGGGTAGGGGTGAGGAAAAGAAAAAGAATGTCAGAAAAACACACAAACTGACTCATGGAATACTTCTGAGGATCCTATGAGGTATGTAACAAAGAAGTGTAACTGATCCATGCCTAAGAGGGCAAATTTCCATGAGGAGCCTAATATTCTGGCTCATTATTGACCTGCACCGGAGGCAGCCTATTCTTTGGACCATGACCCACAGTCACTTCTTAGGAAACAGGCCATTAGTATTCAGTCAGCCTCCTGTTGAAGAACAGTAGGCTGTGTCCTGTCAGAGGGCACCAATATCAGAATTGGTTTTCAGAAGCCTGAGAGTTACCATCTTGTATTTTCCTGTAGCAAGGGGCAGAAAAAAGACAGCCAACAGACGTAGCTTCCCAGGTAAGTAATGCCCTTCCTTACCTCGATATTGATGATCTCGGAGCTCCTCGGCCTTTGCTGACGGCCAGTTGCTGGACGACTCGATAGCTGGCTGCTTCGATACTCCTTGAGGCGCTCCAAGAGCAGGTAATAAATTGCAGCAAAATGGTTGTAGCTGCTGTTTTGCAGAGACTAGAAGACATTGAAAGGACCCTTGAGTTACAGGTAACTCGGGATATAAGCAGACAAAACTCATCACTAAGGCCTCATAATAGCGCAGTCAAAAAAAAAGTAAAAATCCAGAAGGGTAGTGAAGATTACTACACTGTGATACTGGTTCAAGGCTAGTCACTGAATGACATATATATGACTGCACCATTGGAATTCTGGTAGTCACTAAGGGGCAAGCACTCCTCACCTCTACAGTTCTCTGCCTGTCGATGCCAAGTGTTTGCATGATTCCAAGGACCTGTTCATTGTAGTCACCCAGGTTGGAGTTGTAGTTTTGCATGGAGAAGGACAAAGACTGCTGCTGTCGCAGAGACGGGTCAGCTTGCATCCACTTGTGCTGCTTTATTTGGGAAATGGTTATGCGCTTGGTTGGGTCCACAACCAACATCCGTCGGATTAGTGTTTCACAGTCTGGATGGCGAAGATAAACTTATGAGCAAGGGGTAAAAATAACAGCCCAGCCCCAGGTCACTGCTAAGAAACCTTCCCAGCAACAGTGTATGATGTCTGTGAAGACGGGAATTAAAGGTTTCTGAGCAGCTGATGCCTGGTCTGACTACCAGATATTCAAACCAGCACAAGAGAGGTCCACATACATTTCACAAAAGCAACACATCACTACAGGAAATGAAGCTGTACCGGATACCAGCAGGTTTCAGGTGGCCTTGCACCTTGTAGGAGAGCTAGTTTTGAGTCAATGCAGGTTTAATGATGTTACATCCACTTAAAATAGGTCAGAATTTAGTACAGAACCCCATCACATACAGCTTCCTGGTCCATGTATACTGCTGCTTTGTTTATAACCAGGGAAACAAAGCCGTTCACGGCTGTAACTGATAAAGGTCAGACTTCAAAAGATACTCTTCACTTGAAGAGAGAGGCACATTCACTTGTTTTTTAATCCAAATCAGAGAGAGGTGGTAATACTCTTCAGTTTCTTTTTCTCACCAGACTGTTCAAGTATGAGTGTTCAAGAAGCAGTGCTAAGCCCCACTATTTCTGCTCTCCTTGACAGCATAGCCACGCTGAAATATACCCCTTCTGCATAGTTAAAATATCTTAGGAGAACTACACCCATCTCAGCACTGCAGGCTAGCCTCATTAAAATCCTGTTTTCTCTCTTTTGTGACCGATTATTTCTCCAGCTAGGGTGTCAAATATTTTTGTAATCCATAGAGATAGTTCAAGAAAGGAAATGACAGCCTTTTAGATGCACCATAAAGCAGACCTCAGAAAACAAAATGTATGCAACCAGCCCCTGAACTTATTATAAGCACTGACCTACAGAAATTACTGGATACGTAAAGACAAAGCGATCGCCAGCTGCAAAACCAGTCCCATCTGTCATTGCCTCAAGAAGGAACAGGACAGCTATTCCTTTATCTGCACCCCCTTTTCTAACATTAAAGATCTGAAAAAAAGCACCTTCGGACATGAAGTAAGGGATGCGGAACCGCCCCTCCAGCACTCTTTGCCTCAGAGTTGGTAAGTTGGGTCCATCAAAAGGCAGAGAACCACAGACAAGGACATACAGCACCACCCCAAGGCTCTGTCAATAGAAAACACCACAGCATGTGAGTAACTCCAGTAAAAGCAATGATTTTGAAAGCCCACAGACCCTCATGAAGTGTGAAATGCAATTTCTAAGGAATATCAAGCTCACCCATATATCAAGGTGAGGTCCTTCGTATTCTTTGCCTTCAAAAACTTCTGGAGCTGCATAGGGTGGGCTTCCACACCAAGTGGAGAGGGGCTCTCCCGACTTGTAGAAGTTTCCAAAGCCAAAGTCTGGAATGAAGGTAAAAGTCTGGGGTAAGACATCACTCAACCACATACTAGTATTTCAGAAGTAGCAGAAAATGGAGAGAAGAGAGCAGATGTATTGCTTTGTTCTCTGCCTATTCATTTAAGCTATTCTCTTTTGTCCAGAGGATGTGTTCAGAGAAGTATCAGTAACTTTTGTTTTATTTTCAGTTACCATAAATACATTTATAGGATGATCCTAGAGAGATTGAATTTGACTACATGCCTAATGTTGTTTATAGAGTAACTGCGTACTTCTTATTACCTGCTAACTTGATATTCATGTTAGCGTCTAGCAGAAGGTTCTCTGTTTTGAGATCCCTGTGCACTATGTGGTGGCTGTGACAATATTCCACCGCTGAAAGAATCTGCCAGAACTTCCTCCGTGCTTCGCTTTCACTTAAGTGCCCATTGGAGGTCAGGTGATCTGCAAGACAAAATAAAAGAGACAGAGGATTTAGAAACACCTG
Source organism: Aptenodytes patagonicus (assembly GCF_965638725.1). Classification (NCBI taxonomy): domain Eukaryota; kingdom Metazoa; phylum Chordata; class Aves; order Sphenisciformes; family Spheniscidae; genus Aptenodytes; species Aptenodytes patagonicus. Next base: position 127,482,072 of record NC_134949.1, read on the forward strand.
GAGGAAACTTTTCATAATCCTGCAGGTGCTACACTCGCTGTTCGACAGCTGACAACGCCAACCCTGGATTTTTAATCAGAATATATATATTACTCAGGAATGACCACAATAAAGCCATGGTTTCTAAATCTAAAGAACTGTTAGCTCCGGCAGTGAGGACTTACCAAACATTTCTCCATTCTTTGCAAACTCAGTAACAATGTAAAGCATATCCTTTGTCTCCATAACCTGAGAAGACACAAGAGAAGACATGCTTAAAGAAATGCAGACCTCTGTAATTTCACTCATTTTTCTAAGTGTATTCTCAAACATATCAGTTTAATTATTTATTTGCCGCAGCAGCTGGCAGTAAAGGCATCTAATTTTGCACCACAATGCTCTTTCCAAGCAAACTGGTATATAAGAAAAAGAAAACAAATCAATGCTTATGTGCCTAAAATATACAATGGCTTCCCACGCCATTGTTCTTCTCGCCATTACCATGCCACCTAATCTCCGTAAGATAACTGATGAGCAGTTCAATAATTTCATACGTTACCCTGAATTCCTTTTTCGTTAAAATATGCATATATAGTTTTACAACTCATTTGATATATTTTGAACATGCAAAGACACTTAAAGTTTACATAAGGTCGCCTTTGTTTCAAGGCTAGCAGGTACTCAGATCAGAAGAGATATTTGCAACTTGGACAAATCAAGAAGTAGTATCAAATACCCCGCCCCCATCTGGTGTTGGCTCGGAACAGGGCAAGCCTCCCACGCAAGTGACAATGGGTTGCTGTTTGTGTAACGGCAGTGCTTGATGCACATCAACAACTGTCAATATATCGCCCAGCGTTCACTGATCAATCTATTATCAACTTCCTTTGATACTTGTTAATTTTTCCCTTTGAAAGAAAAAAAAAAAAGAACTAAAAACCAAACAATGAATGAGGAATGCGGAGCATTTCCAAATTCATCTTCAGTTACTATGGCACATCTTTCAAATGTTGCATTTCAGATTTTAAAATACAACATTTCCCTGGCATTGGACTCTCAAAGAGTAGATACTTTGTTTTGGAAGCAGAAGGCTCACAACAGGTTAACAATCAAAAAAGCGTCAATGCTACTTCAAAGGCTGCAATTTCCAGGATCTTAACATGCAACCTTTCTCGAAGACTCTTGTCTTCCCCTCACTACAAGTACACACAGACACAAAATGAAAATAAACAAACAGGGAGCAAAGGAAGAGAGGTTCCCAGTTTAAAAAACTGAAGGAAAGTGTTCTGGGAAAGTTGCCAGCTGGATGAAATTAAGACGCCGTGCTGAAACTAAAACAATGATGAAATAATACAAGAACACACACCCTACATTGGTATGTCATCTAATTCCATCCCTGCTTCTCAGTCTCCACCAAACAGGTAAAGCATCAGTTACAACAACAAAGAAAAGAAAACTTTACTGAAAAGAAATTATGGTCCACTACCAACGTCATTTGCTCCATCAAGTGAGTGGTTCAACGAGATGGAATTTAACCTGCTTTTCTAAAAGCTTCGAAATAGTATTTTCACCCACATCATTCCACTGAAATGAAATCAACCGAACTGTTAGAATACTTCTGTATATCCTATACTGCCCTATGGGCAACAATGACATCAGATGTTAACACAGAATAATTTTTGTTCTGATGGTTAACACTGTAAATATCAAGTACTTCATGTGTGTCAAGGTCTTTAAAAATAATGCCTTGCCTAAGCGCCTGCCTTACTGGCTCTTTGGTCTTACACATTAATTAAACTTTTTTTTTCCAAGCTAACAAACCCAACGGTAAGATTGCAGACGATAATAGTGTTTACTACTGCACATGGACTTTCAGACCTGCTGCTTCATCCATCTACTCCTCTCTCCCCCCCCCTTCTAGACAGGTCCAGACAGACTGCGATACCTTATCTTCTTAAATCCACATGGCACTATTTAAGATGATTAAGCGGAACTTATACCAAATGCTAATTAGATCAAATATTTAGAATTTGCAAAGCTGTCCTTGCTCACTAGACAGCTGTGATCCTGTTTTCTGCACAACACATTCATTTGTTATTACTGTTAAAAATACCCATCAGTGCAGAAACCGGACAAATCTAAACCAAAATTCACGTTGTGAAACTCTACAAGGGGAAAGGTATTTAAAATTCACTTTCAAAACCACACAAACCAGAACAGAATAACCAAACGGGTCATTTTTTGACATATTCTAAGATACCAACATTTGCAGGCTTTTTCTTTTCTACTTAGATTAGAATTCTAATTCTTAGATCGATTTGGTTTCTTTGTTGTTGATTTTAAATCCCTTCCACTTATGGCAAACTCAACTTTTGTGCTTTCTTCTCTGCTATCCTACATGAGTTTAAGTCTTCCCCTTATCAAAAGCACATAAGAAGTTCCAGTCCTCTAAACTGGAAAAGCAGAGAAGTCAGGAAAGGCAAGTTAATCATAGAAGTTCAGATAATCAGTTCCTTGACCTGAAACAAACTTCAGCCTGGTTTTAACTGTAAATTTTAGAGTGCGTTTTGTCAAAAAGCTGTCTAAGGTATCAGAGTCTTGTTCAAAGAATGATGAATGACTTTTAAAAAACCCAGTTTATTTTAAGTGTTTTTCAAAAAGTATTTCAATATGCATTCTCTCTGCAAATATTTGATGTAAAATCATGTGCAAGAGAAGAGCACAAGCCTATCTCATCTGCATGCTGCACTTCAAAGCTGACCTCTTACCTGATACAGCTTGATAATGTGGGGATGATTCAAAAGCTTCATTATCTGAACTTCTCTATAAATCTTCTCCAGATTGCTTGGGTCTAACCTTGTTTTGTCTATTATTTTTATTGCAACCTGCAGATTTAAAAAATAATAAAATAAAATAACCCCAGACATTAAAAAATAGGTACTCTTACTGTTAAGAACTCTTAAAAAAAAAAAGAAAAAAAGAAAAAAAAAGAAGACACCCGCACCCCGCACACACACACAAACTCACAAAAACCAAGTAAAGTAGCTTTTAAAGTATGGACTTGACAAAGCTGATTCTGTTTTTCTGAACTGCACAGAATTCACGACACAGAACGTTTTCATTTTCCTTTTCTATGTCAAAGGATTACACATAAGGTAGCGAACAGAACTGCAGAAATTAGCACTGGACAGGATTCGGTAAATCTTTTAATCCATCCCATGCCAGTGAAAAACAGATTCCTGTAACAGACTATTTTCTGCTGTAGTGACCGATACAATTTTGACATGCGCTACAAATGGACATACGGTTGCATGCCCGCTAATAAATTATTTCTGCAAATAACACTGCAATTCTTTGTTCTTGAAACATACACATTGAATGAAAAAATTAAACCCATCTGAAGTCTTCAGAAGATCCTTAATTTGTTGGACTCTTCAGCAAGCTAAGACAGGGCAATTCAGTGAAGCTACCGTAACACTCAGAAATGTTATTTTTCACACGTTCTTGCTCTGCTTTAATTTTACATGAACTCTATCGAACACACCGGGAAATCCTGCAGCTCCCGCGAACGGCCACATCCACTACTGGTGTACCGTCGACGAGGCACGCTAAGCCCGCCAGCCCGCCGGACTTTGCAAAGCTGCCTGCCGCTCTCTCCATCTCCACCGTCGGTTTATTCCACGACGTTTGCAGGGGCAGCCCACCGCTGCCGGCCCGGCGAGTAAGAGGCTCTCCACCCCCCGTCCCCCCGCCAGCCCCAGCCTCCGTACCCACCTGCGTTTTGGTCACTCTGTGCCTGGCCAGTTTGACCACCGCGAAGTTGCCTTTTCCCAAGGTCCTCTCGATATCGTAGAAGCCGACTCGCAGCGGCCGCTGCTGGGCTTGTCCGGCAGCGGGCACGGAGGTATACTCTGACATGATCACCATGATTTAGGCGGGTGGCGGGCAGCGCACGCCGCGCCTAGGAGGGGAGCATCCGCGCTGCCCCGGGGACGCGGGCGCTCGCACCTGCACGGAGACGGCACAGCACACCCCGTCAGCCCCGCCCGCCGCCGGACCCCTCTCACAACGCGGCGGGCTCTTCCCCGTCCCCGGAGCGGAGCCGCGGCCGCCCCGTCCCAGCCCGCGGCAGCGCCGGCCCCACTCACCCCCGGCCGCTCGGCGCCCGCTGCATGCTCGCCGGACCCGCGCGCGCGCCGCCGCCCCGCGCGCCCCCCAACCGCCGCTCGCGGCCGTCGCCCGACCGTCGGAGCGGCCGTTGAGCCGTCGTACCTGACGGGCGGCGGGCGCTCTCCGCGGCTGCTGGCGCCGGGCTGTGCCGCCGCCGCCGCGGTGGGGTGTGTGCGCGCGAGGGTGTGGGTTGAGTGAGTGTGTGTGTGTGTGTATGTGTGTGCGCGCATGTGTATGTGTGTGCGTGCGCCGGGGGGCAGGCGGGAGCACGCGGGATGTCCCGGCCCCCCCCGCCCCCCCCGCCCCGCTCCGCCGGCCCCCCTCCGCGCACACCCCGCCCTCCCTCCCGCCTCTTCCCCCCGCCCACCGCCGAAAGCCGAGACGGGCCCATTGACGTCACTTTGACGCCAGAGAGACGCGCGCCCAGGCGCGAGGCTGAAGGAGAGCGAGACACCGGGCCGTTGCCAAGGAACGGGCGGCGCTGACGCGCGCGCTGATGGAGCCGTCGCCCGGGAGACGGAGGGGCGGTGACGTCAGGGCAGAGGGAGGGAGGGGGCAGCTGGGTCTCCTGCCCCCCCCCCCCCGCCCGGGGGGGAGGGGGGCCGGCTCTCTGCTGCCACGTGACGCGTCCCTTCTCCCGGCGGGGTCGCCCCCTGCTGGCGCGCCCGGCGCCCGCGTCAACCGCCGGCGTGCGGGGCGCCGGCAGCCGTTAACCGTCTCGCGGCCGTTCCGCCGCGGCAAGGGGGGGGCGGCCGCGCCGCGCTGGTCTCACCTCAGCGCCCTGAGCGCCCGAGGCCACCGGCAGCAAGAAGCCCGCCACGGGCAGGGTTTGCCCGCGGCCGCGGCACCCTGCCGAGGGCTCGGCGGAGATGTGGAGGCTGCGAACGCCGCGCTAACCCCGCATGAGGGGGGCCGGCGCCCCGGCGCTAGCGCCCGGCGAGCCCCGGTGACCCCCGGCCCTGCCGGCTGGGGTGCCGGGTCCCCGCTAGCCCCGTCCCAGCCACCGAGACAGCCCCCGCCCTGCGTCGGAGCCCGCCGGGGCGTGGGGCCACCGGCAGGGACTGTCCCGCTGGCAGCAGGGAAAGTGCGGCTGCGGCCCTGCGGGGGACATTTTTTCCTAGTCCCAAAGCACAAGCAGGGCTGTGGCCGCCCACCCTTTGCACCAATGCCCGCGGCGGGTTACAGACCCGCCTTCCCCCGCGCAGGACCGGTTTCCGTTCCCGGTTGTTTCCAGGGCTTGATGGAGGGGAGCTGCCGGGGCTTGCTGCCGACCATCCCCTCTGGCACCCAAGACTGGGGCCAGCCCGGCCTGGGGCCAGCAACCTTCCGGGTCCAACAGCTGGGCACAGACAGGAAGGGAATAATAAAGAGCATTTATATATATATATATATATATAAAAATATATATATATATGCAGTCCTGTGATACTTTGGCAACTTACTCATATGTTCTGAATACACCTGTGGCTATTATCTCTGGTCAGTCTGGAAGCAAGGCTTGGGAAGTTACCCTTTTGCACACTGAGGCTGAAGGAGGCTGTTTGGGGTTGAACCTCAGCATCCTAGAAGTGCCCAAGAGGTTCCTCTTAAGGAATCTGAAGCAGCAGATGCACTGGGTTCGAGCATGTAGGTCTTCAGCCTTCACACAGTGAGTGACCAAAATGCTTGTATGTTTGGTCTCAAATTCCAGTTCAGCCTTGAAAAGAAGTTTTGAATGGTGCCTGCCACGTCTGTTACTCAACTTTATCTTCTTTGTTAGAGTCAACCTAGGCTTTTTTCAGACAAGTAATTCCCCAGCCGGCGGTTGGGCTCCTGGCTGGAAGACGGTCCGTCTTAGTCTGAACCCCTAGCCTGACCATCGTGGCCAATGGCACACTGGGCAGCGACCTTCGGCTTCCATCCAAAGGCACCATGCAAATCAGATTTGCCAGACTGCTTGAAATAAGGCAATGCCTTGGGTGGAAGAGGTATAGCTCTGCTTCACACTGGAGATTTCAAAGCAATCGGTACGATTTTTTTTACCTGTAGTTGGTGGTCTCCTTAGGGTCCGTGAATGACTTCTAAGGGGCTGAAGAGGGACCCACTGTGGGAGGAAAGCAAGCTTTTTGTCAGTTTTTGTAAATTTACTCTAAAGATGGGATGAGAAAAATGTGGTGCTCTGTATAAATCAGTTACATGATATATGCGCTGTGTGTCATCAGCACACTTGAGAGAGATCCATCAGGATGTTCTACTGAAGCAAACAGGACTTGCTCTGCTTCTCTTATCTAATGAACTGTACTGCTTGTGTCACCTGCCATAACGTGGGTGCTAGCCCTTTGGGAGGCCAGTTAACGCTGCAGGCTTCTTCTCCTAGAAACATGGAGAAATGACACCTGAAATTAACCCCCAAACTTTGTTTATCTTGACCATTGCACAAAACTCATGCTGTCCCTATGCTCATTTACTGCGAGCAGGCAGACTGGCAGTCTGCAGGGCTTGGACGGCACTGGGAGAAGGCAGTGGCTTGCAGAGCTGGTGGTCAGGAGCCAAAGGACAGGAGCTGCTTACATGGAGGTGGTGGTGTGACCCAGGTCATGGGACTGCTATGCCATTTGCTGTAAGGGGGGCTAATAGCAGGCAGCCAGCCCAGGCAATTGTTACATTCAATTAGTGCTTACACAGTGCCTTGAATAACTCACATGAAAAGCTGACATTATTATTATCGTTGTTATTAAGCTAACAGTATATTCTCCATGGAGCTCATGAAGAGGAGGTGACGCACAAACAGCACATACAGTAGCAACTGCATGTGAACAGCGCCCCAGGAGTTATAAAGAAAAAAATTACCTGAATAATGGTTCCTCTGCTGTGGCGGGATTTTCCTCCCTTTAATTATAGTTGCTGTTTTCATTTGAAATTGATTAAGTGTTTTAGGATGGCAAACAGAACTGGTCTTTTTAGAAAGAACGCTCAAGACAGCCAGACCCAGCTAGAAGCGTAACATTTTTATTTCTTTTTAAAAGACTCATAATTTTTTTCTTCTCAAATGGGAAGAATTGGACTGGATTTGGCGCTCTCCCTAACATCTCACGATTTTTCCATCCTAAGGAGAGGCGGACGCCTGTGCCATGGGACTGCCTTGGAGAGCGTAAGACCTCACCAGAGGGCTACACTGAGGAGAATTCACCATCCTGATTTTAATTACTTGCATTGGATGGAAGAGGCAAGAAGAACTGGCAAGTGTCACTATCTGTGGAAGGTACTTACGCAGACCTGCAATCTCTAGTCCGGAGGGTGGGGTACGTAGAGCTGCTGCAGTGGAGAAGGGAGCACATAATTTTAAGAGTTATAACACTGTCATATGATTTATTGAGAGTTAAACGAAAGATCTCCTGCATCTATCGCTCTCACCAACCTTTTGGTATTTCTCTTCCATTTTCATACATATGGGTCACAACAGCTTCCAGCAGTGCTGCTCAGAAGTAGCCATTGCACAGTTTTGGTAGTGTCATAGTTACATCGTTTTTCTACCACTTTCAGTATGAATTGATACTGTCAAGGCATTATGAACCTCTTACGCAATCCCATTTTATCATCGTAGAGGTGCTTCTGTTGGGAAGGTTGATGCTTTTGCAATTTCTGCTTTAACACTTTTGCTGCCCTCTGGTGTTTTGGATATCCTAAACGAGGAATCGCCTCAGAAAAACATCCATGGTCAGGAGAGGTATAATTACGGAGCCGGCTTGTACATAATGAGGGTAGAAAAGCGAGGAAAGCGGAGAGGTACTTTCCAAAGCATCTCCACAAGGATGATCCTTTGATTTCTCTAGGAAGAGGGAGAAACTGGGAGGACACAACTGCTAAGATTTTTCCATTGCAGTAGTACTCCCTAAGGGTGGCATGCTCTACGGATGGAAATATGCATGAAGACTGCTGCCTTCCAGAACTCATCTTGCAGATATTTCCAGCAATTCAATCTTTAGTCATTTCACTCAGCATTTTCTATCAGTTTCAAAACAAACTAACAACAATAGCAACTTTCTTCACTTGGCAAAAAAAAAAACCAAAACAAAACCAAGAAACAGAAGCATTCCTTTCTACCCATTTCACCCTCCACAGCTGAAGTCAGCCTGGTTTGCTATGGTAAGATTGCTGGGGCAATGCTTGCAGTATAGCTGTATTTTTCTCTTTTTTTTTTTTTTTTTGTCCAGAAAACACCAGTGTGATTATTTTGAAAATCAGATTTGTTGGGCTATTTTCAGCATCCTGTCATTTACACAATTTAATTGAGTAAAACCTTGCTGAAGTCAATAGAGTTGTTCCTGGTCACACCAAGTCTGACTCTGGCCTAGAAAAAAGTAAAATGGAACGTGTCACATTCCAAGAAGTACAGTGACATTTAAAGTAAAGAAGATGAGATAATCAACTAAAATACTTGTGGGCTTATTTTAAAGACAAAAGCATTATCTTGAAAAAAATGGTGCATGACTATTTCTAATATGACTTCAAAGTGTCTTTGAATTTGAAAAAATCCAGGCTGCCACTGCAATTTTGGCAAAAAATACTTTAAAGCTAGCATATCCTTACTGAGGCACCACAATGGTATCCAGAAATATATTTCAGACCACTGGAATGTCTTTGGTCATAATATTGCATCAGAGTTACATAATTATGATCACAACAACGATCTTTTGTCGTTAATGTTTATGACATTTCAGAATTAATAAGGCAATGACATTTCACTGACATAATACATTGAGCTTGTTTTGCAGAATAAAGGTATGTAGGGCTTCTCTTCAGCATTCATCCTTATCTAGGGCTATAAAACAGCTTTTTTAAAGGGTCACCACCAAGTATGTTAGGGTTCTTTACTTTCCTAAATATAATGTGCTACAAAATCTACCGTTAATACCAAGGCTCTGACCGGTTTTGTTTGTATTAAGGGAAGTACAAACACAGAACAAACAAGGTGGTCTATGCCCTTGAGAGCGTCTTTCTTTTATTGTAATCATTTCCCTTCCGTGTTTGTCACTCTAATAGTGCTCCACTGTGTTGGGGCATGTGAACCTGACTGACAACTGGCAAGAAACACGTGAAAAGATTATGTAAAAAGAGAAGTGGACCAGGTTATTTCCATTGCCCGGGATAAATAAAAAGCAGAAGCTAAAGAACCAACATTGAATAATGGCTTTTGAATTAGGGTTTTTTTCAATTGTTTAAGCTTAATGACCAAAGGTGGTGATAGTAGTAAAAGTGAATACACACCTGTAATCTAACCATGCCCATTTGAGGTTAGCTGAAAGTCATTTTATAGTACGTGGGCTGATTTTCAGAGAGAGTGAGCATCCACAGTTTCTGCTGATTTTAATGGAAGCTGCAACTGCTCAACATCTCTTAAAACATCCATCTGCAAGGTATCCTGCGAGGTAAAGCATGTATTCTACCAAAGGCTTTGACTAAAGAGGAGTCCAAGAGCCTCAGGGGCCAAGTACATCTATGTTCAGCTACTGTTACTATTAGCATCAGAATCAGCCAGGTAGGCGCCTTCCTGGGGCAGAAGCAGATGGGGTTCAGATGCCTATAGACCAATACTTGGAAATGGCACTTGGCCACCAAGAATGTATGTTCTTCATAGACAAAATGGACAACAGATAAGGAAAAGATGTCATTTCCCCCACTTACTATACCTACTTTACTACTGGGAGGGCAAAAAGACTACAAGCGGAAGCGTCTTGCCCATGGTGGTGATGTGGCAAGTCTGTGGCAGAGCTGTGAAATACATTTCTGTGTCCTGAGCCCAGGCAAAGTGCTTTAGCTGGAAGGCCATCCTTCACACTGCAGTTAAGTAATTAATCTTAATCTTACAGCTGGTATAAATAAAGCTATGCACATACTGGGTTTAGTACAGTTTATACAATACGCAGCTCTTATGTGTGATTTTTCACATCAGGCTGGACTTTCTGTAAAATTAATACTTGTAATTTAATGTTAGCCCCCCACTTCCAGCTGGGGTGTGGACAGAGAGGCAAGTCAAACAGAGTCAGCTAGCTTTCTGGTTCTCCCAAGGCTCTTTGCCAGCAGTTTCTGTTGAAAGTGTGTATTACCTCTCACTGTCCCCCGAAACATGCTACGTGCTGTAGTAGCTCATGTATTGTTTTGTTGTTTGGGGTTTTTTAGGCCATACCTGACAGGGAAATTTAGCAGTGTAAGATCAGTCAGAAGCTGCCAGCTCCAAAGCAAAAAATAAATGGTAAGTAGACTTCAGATATGAGAGCAGAGGTGGGAGGACGACATGTCCACGATCTGTTTGGCAGAGGGCTTCTTTCCTGTGAAATTATCCTTCCCATTCTCTGGCCCAGCATCCTCCCTGCTCACTGTTAAACCCCTGTGCCATGTGCACAGCTGTAATTTGAAGCTATCAGTCCTCCCAGGGCCCCAGACAGAGCTGGAGGCTGAGAAGGAGGCAACGGGTCCGAGACTGAAGAGGCTACGGACAGGGTGAGCTGGAAACAACAAGCAGCAGGCAGCAGCAGGGAAGTACTGCTGGAAACCCCTTGCAATGGTGAGGGATGAAAATCCACTGACAGAGCTGCAGGAGGGCTGGTTGTGTGAAAAAGTCGTGCTGGGGCAGGGACGAGCTGCAGAGGCTGCCCTGCATGGGCCCTAAGCTGTCATATAGGAGTTGGGACACTCGGTCACCCCATTGTACATGTCTAGTGGCTTCACAGCCCAGGGCACCCCCAGCCTGAGGCAGGGCTATCGGTGGGAGCTCCACATTCAAGCTCTGAATAAGCCAAAACTCAAGGCCAAACTCTCTTGTGCCCCTTTTCCCTTGCCTTGCCTGGGGTCTTTTCTCTGTGGGATCCCTACAAAAAGGTTGGGGCAATTCTGCCAGCCTGATGGAAGTGGTGGGAAACCAGCCCCCATTCAACAAGATTGGGACCATCCCATGGGCAGGCCAGAAGACTGAAGGCTGTTGCCCTTGGCTTTCCGGCTGCTGGGGTTGCCACGAGGTGTTCCTACCTGGGCAAGACCTGCCAGTTATTCTCCAGCCAGTGCAGATGCCCTCACCGGGGACTGGATGTCTGCCCCTGTGCTGGGCCAGAGGGACAATCTGTGAAGGCAGGAAGATAATTCAGCCTTGTTCCTTTTGGCCTGACCTTCACCAGTGTCCTATTGCTTTTTACAGGAGTGCCATAGGATGCGGAGGTGCCCCGGCGGTGCAGCTGTGGGCGACGTGGACGCGTGCCCAAGAGGAAGTAGCCTGAGACAATGGAATTCATTGCACACGTATGTTCTTTGTTGATTGCTGTGCTGGAAACAGTGACCCAAATGTGGCAGTTTTGATGTCCCCTCGCTCCAGCCATCACTCACCTCCCCTCACTTGTGAATGATTCGTGCAGAAAGCTACGCATCCTTCCCCAGGGACAAAAGGAATAAGGGCCCCCCTCACCTTTCCTCTATATTAGTGCATTAGCGTCTGAGATCCGCTGTGCTCTTGCTGCAGTTTCAAATGGAAAGGCTATCGCTTTCCTGGCGTCCCAAGTAATTGCTTAATCTGCTTGTGCCTGTCTGTACCTTTGCCGGGCAAGGGTGTACGCACTGGCTCCTTTGAAGAGGGTATTAAGGGCATTTGTCTACTGCATACTGAAAAATCAGGAGCTTCTCCCCTCCCCCTTCCCCTTCTCTCCTTTGCTTGCTCTGAAAGAAAACAGAAACAAAATAAAAGTCGCGTTTGCAGCACAGTGCCGGTGGTATAGTTATTCCATGGGGAAAACCTGATATATCCACCTATTGTCTGAGCCACTACTAAGAGACCTTAGTGAATGAGCAAGTTACAAAAACAGGTATCCTTCCTTAGAGATTAATGCGATATTTGCGTCTGATATTTCCTGCCATACAGCACAGATTGTTTGTGCCAATGGACAAGTGAGAAATACGGCTTTCCAGAGGGGGGAAGGACTGTTGCAACACACCTTTATTGTCCTCCTCTGGAACAGCATATTAAATTCTTTTTCCATCCATCCCTGTAAATACATTTCCTATAATTGCTACTATGTCAGATGCACTGTAATCTGTCCGCTCCTACGTCAGCTGCATTGTTGTAACCCCCCCTCCGATGTCAGGAAAACTGTAATCCTCCTCTTACGTTACATAGGAGCTGCATCTCTGACATTTTCAATTGCATTCGCCCAAAGCCAGACAGGGCAGGGACAGAGAACAAAACACCAATTTCTAGACCATGAATGTAATGAGTTCTCTGGCGTTTTGAGTGTGCACGTGGGTGTTTGAAAGTAAGGTCAAACGCATTTTACACACTCGGGAGCTGGCTTTCTCCAGTCACAGACCAGACAAAGATTACTATTGGTGCCGAACATGAGAAGCTCAGCAGAATTTTTGCATGGCATTGAATCATGCATCATACATTCTTACATACTGGTTCTGCACGTAGGCTGTGATGAAGGGGAAGACAATAAATAACGTTTCAGAGAACAAAGGGTTAGCAAAAATCTTGCTTCGTAAGCCCCAACTGATGAAATGACTCCAATGAAGGAGTGGGGGAGGCGCGTTGGCTCCCAGTTTTGTGAGTGGGACACCAAGACAATCTATTTTCAAATATGTACGCGCATGTTACGCTTCAGTCCCAGGAGCTGAGCAAGAGCCTATGAACAATAACACACACAAGGCAAATTTCTTACGTGCAATTCTTGGCACAAGCCAACCCTGAGTTTCCAGGGAAGCAAAGTACAGGGCATATGGCATCTAAATATACGCAATCATGGATGACAAGAAACGTGGAAGAACTTTTTGGATGGAGTTGTTTGTTAACATCCTGAAAATATCTTTCACAAGACAGATACTGACAAGACAACTCAAAACCAGATGGTTCTCCAGTGATTGTTTCAAAAGAGCTTTAACTTTGGGGTGGAGTAAGCAGTTTGTGCTATTGGAAAAGATGATTGATTGTGACTCCTCAAATAGGAAACCAGATATTCATACTTCAGTTAGAACTACCCCTCTCGTTATGTAGCCGATATAACCAGAGAGCACAGAGCTTTGTCCTCATATTCAGCAGGACGTGTTATCTTCAGAAAGCCTTCATGTTGCACGTTCTAGATCAGTTTTGTGTTGGCTCAAACGGTGTTTTCTTTCTGTCGATACCCATTACCTCTCAGAAGACCAGTGACAGAGCTTTTATTTCCCTGCTCAATTTGTGCTTTTCTGTTTGGCAGATGATTCCCCAGTCTTGTAGTACATACCTGGAGAAAACCCTTACAATTAGGTCTGCAACTACTAATCTTGGTGGTTAAGACAGACTGCTGTCTTGGTTTAAAGACATGCCTCCTTAGAAGGTAATTTGGGATCAGGTGTCCTTGGAATCTATTTTCCTTATTAGCATTTTATTTTTTTGATGCCATCAAGATTATGTGAGTATAGCAAGATCATATTCTATAGGTATTTATTTTAAAGAATAACATTGCTAGATGCATAAAACGTAGAGGGTCAAATTAAGAAGAGTTACACAGCAATTCTCACTGCAAGAAAGGGTGAGAAAGTCAGGAGCTGAATTAATCTGAAACTTCTGGTCACCTATGTGCCTGCATCGGAGCTGAGCTCTGTGACATGTATTCTTCCAGCCAGAATGATCCTACTTTAGTAAGTCACTCGTGCCAGCAGGGCTTTTTGAGCTGAAAGCCTCTAAATTCTGTCATTTGTAATGGAAGGAGGAAGAGTGTGAAGAAGGAAAAAAAAATGGGTATTGATTTGCACTGGGTTCCAGTGCAAAACCCCTTCTGGCGGGTCTGTATGTGGGCGTGCGTGTGCACTACCTGTAGCTGCAGATGGCACATCCCGTCAGGGGTAATGATCTGGGATTGAGAGAACTGGCGGTAACAGAGTGTATAGTCTGGAAGGCCTCCGGAGGCATCTTCTTGCTTCACTGCGTGTCAATAAAAAACAACCTGATGGCCAAGCCTTTCTGTAGGCTCATTTGTTAATGACAATAAGAGATACTAGATAAGAAAGTTAATATATTTTCTAGTTCACCCCTTTGACAGCATGAAATTATACTGGTTCATTGTAATATCAAATGCAGTCTAACCTGGGATTCAAGGCTTTAACCTACTAACAATATTGGTAAATATTTTCCTCAGTCAAAAAGTAAATTTCTCACCTTTGAAGTCAAAGTGATAAGCCATAAAGGGATACGTGCCTCCTCTGTTAGCGCTAGAAGGTACTTCTCCTGATGCTTTTTGGAAAGCAGAATAAGCTGCCTTACAGAACACGCACTGAAACGGATAAGCACAAGCTCGCAGTGTAGTATGAACAAAGTACAGGACGGAGCAACACTCATCACCACAAGTAGGATGGGGCTGTGGTGAGAACATCTATTACCGCATCTTCACAAGACAGAAAGGTATTATGGAGGAGCCTACAGCAGGCTCCTCTGTTTTCAGAATATCCAAGGTTTTTCGCTGTTTTTCATAAAAGGGAGGCTTGTTAAATAACGCAGCAGCCACATGAGTGTTTAGAGAGAATGTACTCATGCAACAACCTTTATGAAAAGGCAATATTGGTTTGGGAATCAGGGGTTAGAAAAAAATGCCAAGACCAAACCCACAGAATGAGCAATGAGTATTAAAGGCATCAACAGCAGTACAGTTTACTGGGCGATCCGGTGCCGCCCACTGAAGCCATTCACTGAAGAATTTCCAGTGATAATGAACTCCCAAGAATATGTGTCTAGCTTCATAAACAGACAGAAAGACAATTTCTCTTGAACATGTTGTTAATGGCAAACTGTTTGCCCTCATTAGAAGAGAGCAGAGTGGGGATATGTGGCTGATCACCCCTTAAGAGCCTGGGGCTTGGGCTCTCTGACTGCTTACTGCATTTTGAGGAAAACCTGGGAATGCCTGAAGGTGAATTGAAGGAGGATATCACTGGAGCCTCGGTGGTGGAAACATAGTGATAGGAGATAGCAATACTGGACTGGTGCTACAGACTGGGGGATGTCACAGCCTCCTGAGCAGAAAGCAGCTTGCAAAAGTTTGCTGCCTGTCATCAGAGAGATGGCTAGTGAGGAGTGGTGCTATTTGCGATGATGAAGGTGCACCTTTTCCCAACAAATGAGTCAAGGATCCACAAGAACTCGGCTGTCTCTGTAGGACGGGCTACTCCAGCTGGAAGCACCACCCTGAATCACCAGCAGCTCTCTTCACCCAGGGCTTCGCTCTCAGGCCTACCGCATGTGAATCACGCGTGTGTGCAGGCACATGCCTGCGTCTGGAGGAGGAATCCCCTCTAAATCATCTTGCCGCTGCACATAGAGGCAACACACTCAACGCTCGGCATTACCTACCCCTAGCAGACTGACACAGCCCAGGACAGAGGGTGAGCCACAAGGAGACAGGTGCAGACGCCCTCTGTACGGAGGATTTCCACATTTTGTCAGTTCACATTTCCATTTGGAATGAACGCTCAGAGGACATGTCCTTGCCAACTGCGCCGGCGTATCATCATGTCCTGACACAGAGGGGCCAGCAGTTCTGCACTGCCCCAGCAAATGTCACTGGAAAGGACAGGGAAACTTTGCAGAAATATCACTCGCGTAGGCTGCTGGCCTTTACAGTCTCATCGGTGAATTGTTTTACATAAAAGCCATTAGTGAACACAGTAAAAACACAGCAAGTCACAAACCAGTCATCCTAATAAACCTAAGGCAAAAAAGGCTGGGTCCCAGCCTGGAGTAACGGCAGCAACTTTTTGTCACTGGAGTGGCATGAGAAAGCTGGAGACTTGTGCTGGATACGCAGCAAGGAGTACGCTGGAGCAGGGAGCAGCCAAGCCCTCCTGGGGAGGGAAGACACAGCCAGGCCATGCCCCGCTCCTGAATCTGTGGGTACCAGCCATCCCCATGCCAGATTGGAAAGACCAAGGAGGGACAGGCTCAGGCATGCAAGGATGTTTTGCTGCTCTGCTTCCCGAGCACTGGTCTGACCCCCTCTGGCATCTGGCTTACCCGGCCCTGATCACAGCCTGTCCTGGCAGCAGTGCCTGGTGCTCAGCATGCTAGTGGTTAGTTATCTTCCCCTGGCCTGTATCTCTCCCAGCCTGTCCTTGTAACCTGTCTGGGTAGGAAACTACACATGTGCATCGCCCCTACCCCACAGGCAGAGGGGAGCCAGGTATTCCCCAGCGTCAGGATCACCCCAGGCCTCTTTGGCAGCCACAACTTTAGAGCAAATGGAATGAGATCCTACCTGTGTTTCTGTAACATACAGTCCCCAGGAAAGATGGGAGAAGATCCTATGTTTGTTTTTCAGAGAGGTTCTTTCATTCTTGCCCCATCTGGGAGCTGAGCTGGCAGGAGCGCAAGGAGATCAAGCGGTCATGCAAGCAGCGAAGAGCAAGCCATCTGCACCAGGATATCTTGTTTGGATAGGACCTTCACAGCCATAGCTGGTCCACTGGCCACAAGCTTTGCTGTAACCACTGCACTGCTGCGGTACCAGCGTAAGGGATGCTGCACCTGATCAACTCCGGCATCTGTCCCACCAGTGCTGGCCCACTGTGGGCATTGAGGCTTAAGGCATCCTTGCCTTAGTGAGAGGACATTTCCACCTACTCCTAGTTTGCTCCGACAGTGCATTCCTACCCACAACATGGATGCTTTCTTGGGATGGCAGAACCCCAAAAAAAGGAAGAAAGAAGGGGGGAAAAAAGCTTTAAAAAGCTTTAAAAGAAAGAAAATCATCAGTGACCACTGCCGAACACAGACACAGGTATTCCTCTTGGGCTTCCCGCTCACTCAGGTACCACTGCCAGTGGTACACGAGGCTGGCTGAAGCCCTTGGAGGGGCAATAGCGATAGTTAAACAAGAATGAAAAAAAAAAAAAAAAGTGGAACAAAGCAAAAATTGCAACATTTCCTCCTCTTTCTGTGCATGTTTCAGTGCATTATGGAAGCTCGCATTTTTCAAACGCCTCAACTGCAAATTGCCCCTTGTTGCAAGCTTTTCCCCTTCATCGCCTTTCTCTCTCTGCCTTCGTTTCCCCATCTGTAAAGCAAGTAATAGATCTGACCCTCCTGGCAGGAGCAGCGTGTCTGTATGGCACAGGGAGAAGCGTGGACACATGTGAAGCACCACTGTGCACTGTTGGCACAGCCCCTCGTCAGGGAGGTGAGCAGAAAGGCTCTGCGGCTGCTCAGGTTTGCTCTGCACAGCAGTCCTGCGGGCATACTACAACAAAACTGCCTTCTGCCATTTGCCAGCAAGCACGCTCTGCCCAGCAGCAGGGACCCACTCCAGGGGAGCCCTTTCCCGGCAGCCTTGACCTTTCCCTTGCTGCCTGCTGTCTCTGTGGTCTCCATTTAGCCCCTGCCAAGGCCAAACGCGGGAAGCTCTATATACCTTGCCAGCTTCTCCTCCCAGGAAAAGTCCTGGTCCCTTGCCCTCCGCTGCTGGATCTCCTGACAGTGAAAGTCTTTGCATAGGCATACGGGATGCACGCCTGAGCCAGGAGGGACCCCATGCTCTCCTTCCAGCCTTTTAAAGCCAGCTCTTGATGTCCAGGCAGGAGCAAGCCAGGCTGGCTGTGCATCCCATCCTCCATCCTTCCTGGCCCCGGGGGCAGTCTAAGGGGAAGGGTTGCTCCCAGGGTTCCCAAATGGCTCAGCTTCGTCTCCCAGCGGCTCCCTGACCGATGCAGTTGGTTATCCTTGAAAGTCCTTGCAGCTGTTGAGTCTTTCATTTGCTCTGGAGCCAGGATAATTGGTGTGCTCCAGGTCCAAAATAGTTTAAGACAACTGCATGGTGTCCACCTAAAAGCCACCCTGCAGGTTCTCGCAGACAGCCCCCAGCAGCTGGCTAGTGTTTACACGCGCTATTTAACAGCTGTATTTCGGAAAGGGAAAAGGGACTCCTGTAACGTGTACAGTTGTCTCAACTGCCTTGGAAAAAAACAGCATGCTATCTGTCCTGGCTTGACTGAAAATGCCCTCAGCCAGTGCTAACTGTGCCAATACCATAATTACGTCGTCTTCCTTGTTCTTCTGAGGTAGCCGGGAGCTGTTTTTTATAGGCGATAATAACAGTGCTTCTTTCCCTAACAAGCTCGTGTGAGCTGCTTCTGACGTCTCCATTTCTTGAATCCATAAGCATTAGCAAAAGAAGTCCCCTACCTACTCCATAATTACGTGCTAACTGCTGGGTACAGAGGTGGTATATTCTGCCTGCTTTGAGCCCGATGGGCTTTTGGCTACAGCATCACCTGGTGTTCAGAGGTAATGGAAGAAGGTGCATACCGCCGCCAGAATGCAGGTTGTGGTAGGTGTGGTCTTCAGTTTCCAAAGCTGCAGTGCCTTTCTGCGTAAGCAACCCCACGCAGTCAGTAGGTCAGTGCATCCTCATTATTCACCCTGTGAAAAATATGAAGCGTTTGCAAAATTTGGCTGAGTGTGTACAAAGGATTTGGACAAGTCCCGGTAGCGCTCTGGGTACCCCCACAGAGTGGATGTGGTGAGTCTGGCAGGGTTGACTGCCCACCCACTAGGTTAGATTTTCTGCTCAGTGACCAGCATTAAGTTTTGACTTTAATTAATCTATGCACAAGAAGAAAAGAAAAAAGAAAAAGAAAGTCTTTGCATCATGGGCACTTTTTTTCTCTCTAACCGCTGTGATCCAGCATTCACCTTCCTTCTCTCCCAGCTCCTGGGGAAAGAGCCTTTATATCAAACAGTCGTGTCAGCACAAAGATGTGTTTGCCAGGTCAGTAAACAGCAATGACATATGAAGCTGCAAACAGGCTGAACTTCTGTTTTAACGACTAGAGAGTCTGAACAAATAGAGGTAAAGAAAAGTACGACCATCACCCCCAACATCAAAGGCCCTGCTGACCCAAGAGACCGACACAGATGTCTGTGGGTAGGAACATCCTTTTTGCTTCTACACCATGAAGGAGTAAGTCATGAAGGAGGCTGATTCATGAAGAAGACTTCCCTGACACACAGTCTTTGCAGCAGGAACAAGCCCCTTGGTCCTAGGTTGTGTGGAGGAGCCCAACGCAGTAAATGAGCCACAGATAGTCACTTACGAGTAACCTGCATTAATAAGCGAAGAAGGGCATGTAGCCCTTCTTGTCCACACTGCTTAACTGCTAGCTCACTCTGTGGGTCTGTTTTGGACTGCTCCAGCTAGCTCTCTCCAACACAAGTCTGCTCGGAAGGGGCCTAATACTGCACAGTGGAAAAGTGAGTGAGCAAGTGCTGCGCAGGGTCAGTCTCTGGCTTTTTTTTGACTAGTGGGATGCGAGTGCCAGAGGGACTTAGGTGCTTTCACCAGCTGAAATCAGTGAGCAACTCCCCAGTTTCCAGGATCTGACCCCTAGGATCTGATGCACAGCCCAGAGCAAGCACACCGATTCAATGGGCCCCGGACAAACAACGCTGACCCCCCCTTCCCTGCACACGTGGCATTTTTAATGTCTACATTGTGTTAAACAGTGAAAATGAATGCTTCCCTAATAGTTGCTCTCCAGAAGAAGTAACATTATAGTCAAGGTGTCCTGCAGAAACACCATGGGTCAGAGGAGAGGTAATTCCAAGACAATCTTGCTGTTAGCTGGGGTCCAAGCTACAAAGAGTTGGTGCAGCTCTGAGAAAACAGATCCCTGTACGACTGTAATTTCAAGTCTATCATCCTTTATTTTTCCCTTTTTTCTACGAAGATGTGCCTGCTCTGAACCCCAGGCCAGGCTTATTGCATTGCCTGTGTTCGCAGGGGTAGAAATACCCTTTGGATACGTGGCTTGCATCATTAGTCACAGACTTTGATCCTTCTGCTCCCATTTCCTCCGTGGAAAGAGCCCAATCTCTTTCTTTCTGACGCCACTCTGCAGGGCTCAGTCCTTTCGCCACTGCACTGAACAGCACTGCAATGTTTTCAACACCTCGTCAGGAATCCAGTGACCCGGCTGCAGATGGAAATGCCCAAAATATTCCAGTACATACGTGTTAATGACATCCAAACATTGTTGAGCAATAAAACTCAGTGGGGCTAGTGCAATACTCCTGGAGGAGTGCAGAGCCCTATCTGGGGAGCAGGCACATGAAATGGCCGGCTCTCTATACCGTGCAAGCTTCGCTAATGGGTTCGACATGTCAGACAGATGGGCTGGGCACCAAGTCTCATGCATTTAATCTGTCTCTCGGATCAGAAACTTCCTGTGCCAGGGGTTGTTTTGCACAGTCAAGAAGATAAGCACACCGTTGGCTTTCTGTAAATACCACATTAACAGCTGGCATTTTCAGTGGCCAGAACTTCAAAAGCACAAGCCAAGGAATTGGAGTTCTCTGGGCATAGGGGGGTGGTGGTGGAGATGCACAGGGGCAGGACGAGAGGCAACAGAAGTGGGTTGCAAGAGGGAAATTCTGATTAGGTACTAGAAAAATTTCTTTCCCTGTGAGGGTGGTCACACACTGGACCAGGCTGACCAGAGACGCTGTGTAATCTGCAGCCTTGGAGATACTCAGAGCTTAGCTGAACAAGTCCCTGAGTTGCTTGATCTACGTTGGCCGTGCTTTGAGCAGGGGCTGGAACCAAATGTCATCCGAGGTCCTGCTTGACCTGCACAAGTCAGTGGTGTTATGACTCTGTGGCCAGTGTTGGCCAAGTCACAGTGCTTCAAGAAGACATCCCGAGGATGGAGACCGAGCTAAATTCTCCTCTACTTTGTAACTGTTAAATGAGAAGATGCAAAAATCATCTTGATCACCTCAGGGACTGTGGGGAGCTACTCTGCATCAGGGATTGTATCTGCTATTGCTTGTCTCTAAGCTACAACTTTATTAAGGCAGGATTTATCTTCTGGCTGATAGCTTATTTGCAAGAAACACTGTTCCAGTCAGCCGTGGAGCATGCAGTTCCTGTTCAGCAGCTGACATTTCAGGAGGGATCACAAAGCCATTGGGACCCAGCAGCAGCATTTTGTGGTCAGAGCGCAGAGCTGAGCTGTGGGAAACCCATCTGCCTCTTTCAGACCAAGCGGTGGAAGCGGAATGTCCCACCACACAAGGAAGTCTCTTAACTCCTAGGTCATCCTCTCTTTGGCTCCTAGCTATTTAAAGAGCCTGTGGAAAGTGGAACAACTCCAGCAGGAGGGACTGAGAGCAACCCACCCCCAGAGAGTGCAGAGACGCGGTCAGGACGCTGCGGAGGAGGCTGGAGACGTGGGTTTCCCTCGAGGGGTGAAGCAGTTGGCTCTGCATCGCCCACATCCCGTGTGGGAGCCCTCAGCCCAGGGACACGGAGGCACCGGGCACCCCCACGCGTCCTGCGCTATGTCCTGCCGCTTCTGCGAGGACCGCCCACAGCAGGAGGGGAACAGGCACCTGGGGGAGTTTGCTGAGGATCAGACAAGGGGCTCTGTCCCGTGCAAAGCTTAGTGCTCTTTTTTGCTGCCAGAAAGACAAACCAAACGGCCCCCCCAGCAGGAAGGGAGCGGGGGCACGGTGATGCCCGACACACCTTAGCCAGAGAGCAAACAAGAGGGAGGGAGGTGAGCAGGATTTATGACTGTGACCCTTGCAACTTTCAGCACATCTTACTCTATCTAGTGGGTAGTTTTCTCGGAATGAATTGCAACACCATAACAATCTCCTGCACTCAATAACGGGGTGGGGGGTGGGGGGGGGTGGGGAGGAGTGTGCCTGTGCATTTCAAAATAAAAATCAAGCATTAAACTGGTGAGAATTATAAAAAAAAGAAAAAGGTGTAGAAGAAAAGCAATAATATGAGAACTGAGCAGCAGCATTTTCACAGGAACCGTCTGCTCTTTCCCTTCGGGTCAGTATATTTGCCCAGCACATAAACAACATTGCTCACACAACTCACAAGGAAATCTGACCAGCAGCGCAGGCTGCCTGGGTGGGGAGATATTTTTGTCCTAAGGCCCAAAAGAGGAACAAACAACATTGAGCAGAGAGCATAGGTGAAATGCAAGGCGAAGGAAGGCAGCTCCGGGGCAGCGTGGGGAAGATGGGTACGTTGCTCAGCGGATGAAAGCAAGACCCTTTGCGGTCAGAGGGAGCAGCCTGGAGAGATGGGAAGTGGGAGGTGGGAGCGGGAGCCAGAGATGGGGAGAGTGGAAGGAGAGATGAGCCCGTGGTGCTCCCGCAGGGAGGGGAAGAGTAGGAGGAAAGTTGAGCAGAGTTGTGGGCAGAGGCTGCTCAGCCCAGGGTTTTAAATGTCAGGATGAAGAGCTTAACCAAACGTGGAAGGGGAGGGAGCGGGATGGCAGCGGAGGGAAGGGGCAGCCCCGCAGGTAGGGAGGGCACCGGCACCGCTGAGCGTTGCAGGGGGACCTGCCGTGCCCAGCACAGGGTGAGTGCAGAACAAGAGGGGAGGAGAGGCGGCAGCGCAGTGCTCCCACGGCGGTGGGAGACATCATGACAGTCCCAAGAAGTGCTGGGCACTGTGGCGGTGGGAACAAACAGCCCTTTCAGGGACCTCCGCAGTAAACAGGAAGGAGGAGATAAAGCTGCAGCTGGAGAAGCTGCTTGGTTTTGAGGGAGATTTCTTCCATCTCAGAAAGACCGAGGCGTGCTTGCGGCTCAACGGCCGGGCCTGAGGGACCCACAGCCTACAGATGGAGGGGAGAGCCCCGCTGGCCCTTCGCAGGCAGGCCCGCTCTGAGGTGCATCGCGGTAGAGTGATGAAGAGTGTGGGTGCAGCTCCCCTCCCTAACGACAGCTTCATGTTGGCAGCTTCTCCAGTGGGAATGTCCCACCGTCACAAGCCTCCCTGATCTCACCTCCCAGGAGGAGGAGCCCCCTCAGCATTTTGAGATCAGCTTCACACATCCCAGCCAGCAGAAGAGAAAGTTTCCCTGCAATGGGCTCCACTGGGGAGCTGCTGCCCAGCTGCAGTGGCTCAGCCTTGCTGAGTGGCTGCTGGCAATGCTACTCACACCTTGGGATGCCTTCCTCTGCATGCACAACCCCTGTCCTATTCCACCCCATCCCATCCTATCTTACTTCATTCTGTCCCATGCTCGGGATAGGAGCAGTAGCTGCGGGAAGAGCTGGCTGTACAGAAGCAGCAGAATGCAAAGGAGATGCAGAAAAATATAAATTGAAGACTCACCATGAAAGCGTCAACAGATGGGGCTGCAAATGCCTGGCCCCAGGGAGCACATCTCCATTGGGCCACATCTCTGACGCTGTATCCTAGTGCCTCTGTGTATGGAGCTAGGTGGGGAGCGGTAAACAGTGCTACGTGACCCAGGGAAACCACGCTCTAATGGTTTTGAAGAAGAACTGTGACACATGGGCTGTCTTTGAGCTCTCGTCCAGATTTGTTCTCTGACCCTCCCCAGCGATGGCTGCTGTCAGCATGTCTGTCCTGGGCAGTGCTGGGAGAGGGAGACAGGGCTGCGGGTGCCTTCCTTACTCCGCAACATAACCTGACCTGGTGGGAGTAGGGGAAGTCCTCCTGCAGCCTTGTCTGCCATACTGCTCTCACCCTCGCTGTCAGCAAGCAGTGATAACAGAGGGGAAGTGTTGGTTTTCCAGCAAGGATTATTTTCCTAAGGATTCCTATCCCTTGTGAGTCACTGGAGGTTTTTCCACTGACTGCAAGGGATGAAATCCTAACACTGAGATATTCAAAAAATGTGTGCAGTGGTCAGGAATGCTGCTTTATCAGCTTTTAGGACACCATTTGGTTATAAGACCACTTTGATTAGCGTGGGGATACAACTAATTACAATTTAAAGGCCACATCTTCAAGTGAAACACATGGGCACAGCTTTCTCTTTCGAAAGATCTGTACTACCCCAAAACAAAGTGCTAACCTGGTATATGTTTAGCCCACTGTGGGCTTAATTAAATCTTTTTGTCCATGAGAAGCATGTAAAGCTGGGCTTCAGTGCTAGATGACCACGATCCCACCGTGAGTTTTGTACAGGGAGGCGCTTTGCCCTTTCCCAGAGCTCACCGTGATGGGGTAATGTTAGTCACGGCACAGAGTGCAGCACGATTTCGTAGCGCAGAGTCCCTTCCTCCCAGCTTCCCCAGATGTCAGCAGTCGAGCACTTCCATCCCACACTGTCAGAATAGCAGGTCAAAATATTCTCAAACAAATAGACACCAAGTAAAAGCAAAGTTCAGGGTTTTAAAAACCAACAGTTAGTGTGCAGCTGAAGAAATTCTCTGGGTGGTTACTGCATAACTTTAAAATAGCTGGTCTGGGGGAAAGGGCTGCATTTACCTACAAATATCCATTTTCCTGCAAAGAGAATGCTTTTTCTGGGCTTTCTTGGAAAGAGCCCTCCAGATGGGATCATCCCAACCATCACATGGGAAGGATTTTCAAACCACACTAATGTGTGGCGAGATGGAGACTCTAAGTGCTGGTTTAGACCTTCTGGAGAAGGGCAAGACCCTGTTTAACTTCCATTAATGTCACTCCAGTCACTTTTGATACTACTGAATAGCAAAGGGAAAAAGAGAAAGATAAAAACAATCTTAAAAGCTTTTCAAAAATGCCAACTTCTTAGAGAAAGTGGCATTTGCTTTAAAGTGGCTTTAAAGGGAAAGAAAGCATGAAAGAACAAATGTTTCTTCACTGATTCCCAAATTATGGGCTGGGCATGGGGATGACTGAGATGTTATTCAGTACTTGGTGGACACTGAGACCGACTGAGAGTTGCCCTTAGCAATGCTGATGTGGCCAAAAGAGATGGTCAGATACCAGTGGGGAGCATGGGGTAGGAAATGTCCCCGATCCCCCTGCACTTCGGGAGCAGCAGAGTAAGCAGAATGAAAGTCAGGCTCTGTATTGCATAGCAAAGCAAAGGCTTGGAGAGAAAGGCCATAAGAAATGTTTCCTGTCCAGAAGGAAGAGAAACAGTGGTCGCAAGCTCAGAGAGACCTCAACTGCTTTCTGCAATGCATAAATGTCACACTGCGTTTAAAATACTTGATCATCAGCCTTGTTCAGCCAGCAATAAACGCACTGTACTACTTTTTAATGTTTACCTCAAACAATCATCTAGCAACAAACACTGTGTTCAAAAAAGCTCTGCAGTTGCAGTTCAAGATTTATCTTAACTTTTCAGAAAAACAAAACATCAGAATCAAAACAAAAAGAGCCAGAAGGAACTGTGGGAATCTTTTTCCTAGATAAACGTGAAGTTAGATTATTTTGCTCTTTCCATCCTGGCAGCGCTGTTGGAATGCCACCCGGAGAGGATGGAGGATGTGTGGTCTAATGAATAACAAGGTTGGAGGAGTCTGAGTTCAGACATTGCCAACATGCAGAAGCACCTCAGGCAAATCGCTAGCTGCCTGTGACTTACTCCCATTTATCTGAGGGGTAGCAGCTCAGTCCTGGGAATGTGGTGAGCGTTTAATCAATTAGGACTCGATTCCTGCTTTGAAATCCTGGCTTCCAAAACGAAGCACGCAGGGTAATTGCAGAAAGTGCTTTATTCTTCCCATCAGCAGGCACCACGCCGTGCTCGTACACATGGATCAGACCCTTCCCAAGCCTGGCTAGTCCCCCTGCCCATCTGGGTGACCTGCTGATGTGATGGTTCATGGCTAGAAGAGATGACTGCGCTGCCCATCACTAGCTGGAGCTTTCTTTGAACCCTGCCAGATGGGGCTGTGAGAGGGGGACTGCAGGCAAGCTGAGGACAGGCAACCAGAGGACTGTGGCAGTCTTTGCACTGATGAGAGAGGACAGCCAGTTTGCAACCCCGTCCCCAAGGGATAGCACTGAAAGGAAGCAGGGGACATGGCTGTGTTCCTGGGAGGAAGGAAGGGACTTGCCTTGGAGATGGAGATGGAGATGGAGCAGGCTGTGGTGACTACAATCAATGGAAACGTCAGTGGCCTTTAACTAAAGCCCTCCTGTGCTTTGCAGACCAATATGGCCGAAACACTCAGCTGCATGGTGAGCCAGAAGCAGCAGCGAGCTCTGTGCTGCCCCATGCCCCTGGCAGCACCCATCCCCTCAGCTCCCCGGCAGGGGAAGCAGGACCACCTGCAGGGACCCCGGCTGCTGTCTCGGGCCGCAGAGGGGTGAGCCCGTGCCCCCCATGCAGTGCCCGTGATGGGAGACAGTGCAGCCAGCACACAGCCATGGGGCTGGAATGGGGTCATCTGTCAGCTGCGTGGAAGGAAGCCACGTGAAATTTTTTTAGGCGTCTCAGACAAGAAAAAGGTTAACTATTATTACTAGATAAGGCATTTTCCATCTAAGTAGGAGATTTTAAAATGCCCCTTTCCCAAACAAGCATTTCTGAGAAGCCTGCGCAAAAACAAAGTGTCAGAACTCATTGGTTCGAGGTCCTCCTGCCTCTGTTTTGACCCCCCCGGCCTCGCTTCCCCCTTTGCCTTCTTTCAAGGAAGAAAGAAAAAATGTTGAAATTGGAAGGCTGCCAGCAGGACTGAAATTTCATTTTCCAGCAGCCTCGGCGGCCACACCAAACCCTGCAGAGCCCTAGTGCTGGGTGAGGATGTGACCCACGGGGACGGTCCTACGGCACCATGGGGCTGGTGGCTGCAGCCACTGCTGGGCTCTGCGGGGGGACTCAGGGGCTCCTGGAGGTGGCACCAAGTGGGGTGGCATTTCTACCCACCCACGAAGCAGTGGGAGCTGTAGGGACTGGGAGCGCTGCGGGCACCGTCCTCTTCCTCTGGCGGTTGCTCCTCCTCAAGGGCATTAGAAGTGAGCCAATGGCTCCAGAGGGGCTCGATCCTTTTTCCCCACTAGCTTTGTGCCATTTGCTGTTGAAATCAATGCCCCTGGCTATGGTTTCCCTTCTTCTGTGGGACTGTCACCCACCTTCAAAGCTAGCACCCAAGTGCCCAATCTGCCTGGGGCAGCCTCATTTTGGAAAGTGCCCAAGGAGGACGACCCCTCTATCTACTACGAAATGTCCTACGTGACATTTCGCCATGGCCCACCATGTCCAGATGAGATGGCCGGGTTCAGAGCCCGTGCTGGTGACTCAGCGCCTCGCTGCAAAATCCCCGCGGCCGAAGCTCTTGCTGCGCTCTGCATCGAAGCAAGGAGCCGAACTTGTGACGGAGGTCTCCAGACCAGATAGCATCCACTCTCCGCCGTGCACGGCTGGGGTCAATGTAAATCAACTTTTCCCAGGAAGCTGCTGAGACAGAAGAAAATTGTGCCTCCTGAGTGCAGGAATAAAGCCTCTCTCCTTGCAGGCAAGGCGAGGCGATGCAGCAAAGCTCAGGTGAAGTGAACGCCCTGCCACTGCCGGCGGTTTTATGGCAGCAACGACTCTAAGGCTGTCAGGTGGTGCTGAAACCGTGCATGCCTTCAAAATGCCATAAACGCCAGGGCCGCCTTCTCCACCTTTGCTGGGCAAGATGCACGAGCACGATGTCTTTCCATATTGCAGTGCTATCTTCCTGCCAATCCTTGCTCCTGCTGACGTCTGACGAAAGGCTTGTCAGATAACCTCAGGGGTCAGCCTACGGCCGGGGGAGAAAACAGCAGCAGGGCGAGCATTTGGTCGCTTCATTGCCACAGCCCTCGGCACGCACGAGTGCGGGAGCAGGGGGAAGCCAGTTGAGAAATACGAGGCCTCATGGAGAACTGCAACGGCTCCCTGGGGAGTGCGCAGCAAGGAAATGCCATCGATTCATGTTTCCTAATGAATGGCATTGCCACACGACTGAAAAAAGAAGTGGAACAGTGTAGGGGCTGTTTCATTACCTTCTTCCTGTCTCTCCTCTTCCTCCACTCTCTCTAGCTCACCCCAGGTCCTGCCTGCTTATTTCTCCCTCTTACCAGGCTGTGGCTGCCAGTTTCTCACAGTGGAAGAGGTATGTTTTAAGATGCCATTTACTCCCTGTTAGCTTTAGCAATGATTCCCCAAGGTACAGAGGAACTTTCTCTGGTAACACCCTTTTTTCCAGCAGCCGAGCCAGGACCCCTTCACAGCCATGATGACCGCCAGGACCTGTCAGAGGGCATCCCCCTGCTGTGACCATTTTGTGCCATTCCATCTCCCTCAGCAGACATGTGCCTCACCGCAGCCTGGCACCCAGGCCTGGGGCTGCCGGGGCGGGGGGTGGTTGTGCTGCGCTACCCTGGGAAGAAGCACAGCTCTTACGTGAGGGTGGAGGTAGTTGGATTGCCTGGAAAACAGCTGGGGGGGGTTTGAACTTCTTCAAAAGTTTGACTTCTTCTAAGAGCTCCAGGCTGGCTCCAACCATCTGCAGCCTGTTGGGCGACCCCCACGTGCTCCAAAGCATTTCCGATTACTGTCCATCAAGGGGGATGATGCAGCCCAGGCACATTCAACATGATCCAGTGAGCAAAGGGGAAAAATAGTTCAGTGACAGGCAGCAGTTATCGGTATGGGTACCTCTGACAAAAATGTCCCAGTGTGACTGCAGTTCTTCGTTTCTCAATCCCTGCCCTCTCTTGCAGAAAACCAGCCTACATTTTCTGTTTCCTCCTGAAGGATTACTGGCTGCCTCAGTGGAGAGAGGATTTTGGGCATTCTTCTTCTGGAAGAATACTTTCACTTTTAGGGACATACCACAAGCACAAACACATACATGCCACGCATATGTATATAAGATAGTCGTGCATGCAGCTACCCTTTTCTTTTGGGTGTAAGCTCACTTCTCCCACAGAGTGCCTCCTCCTACAGCTCGCCCCGCTTCCTTTATCCCAACTCACTGTCTCCACGGGGCTTCCCTCACCCCTCAGCCTCAGGCTCAAATGCACAGGAGCTCCCACACACCTCCTGTCCCCCCTGCGGTCTGCACAGACCACTGTGTGCAGCATCCCACAGCTTGCCTCCTGAGATGTTCACCAGGCTCCAGTGAGACTGAACTGAAATGCCTTTAAAAGCATTTAAGGGGTATCACCCTACAGCCTGCAGCAGAAACACGGTCTGTGGGGCTAAGGAGACCAAGTCCTCACTTGTCACCCCCCCATGTAGGTAGCAGAAAACAGAGAGTTGAAAAAGTGATTATGAAAAGCCCCCTCACAAACCCCGAGGCAGTGAACTGTTATTTTCCATCAGGAAAGGTGCTGCCAGCCCGCTAACCCGGGGAAGGGGCGTTTACCACCCGCAGCAGAAAGCGTGGCTGCCACCCCACGCTGGAGGCGTCCTCTCCCAGCCAGCGCCAAAAGTCACATCCTGCCCCCTCAGATAACCCGCCTGGGACAGGCCGAGCTCCGCTGCGATCCCACCGGGAGATACTGCGGGGAGGAGCCCACCGCCCTCGCTGGGAAGAGGCCGTGTTCCCACAGTGCCCAAGTCAGCACTATAAAGCCGCTCCTCAGGGAAGATTAGTAATTTAGGAATAAACTGAAGCCTCTATTGTGTTCTGAGTAGGCTGTCGTATTTATTTATCACAACAATGTCTGAGCCCCTTCCGGTAATGCACTCGGCTATCTGATGAATGTTTGGCATGTTTGTTTTCTTGTCCTCTCCCCAAAAAGAGAAGTGCCAGCCTGCCCGATTTCTTGGACAGTGGGAGGCACTTGCTCAAGTGCTGGACACCATTTAGCAGACAACAAGATAGTCCTATTATAGGCATTCAGAGTAGGGTCTAACAACCCAAGGTAGTCATGAACAGGGACCACTCGTGGTCCATTGAAAGCTTAGAAACACAAGCCCTTGAAGAAGAAACACAAGCCCTTGAAGAAGGGTTCCCAATTGGTTTGGTAGCTCTCTCTGCAACCTGGGGTATTTGTTGAACCACATAGATCACTGGGACTGATTTAGGCTCTTCAGTTTTCCTCAGTGATTCCTGGAACCGTTCTGGGATAGCTTTTCCTGGACAAGCCTGTGTGCCAGCACCCCTGTCCCAGAGTACACATTTGACTCTGTTCATCCATTTCGGTTGAGGCGCCCAGGAGGAGGTACTGTGCTTTAAATTCACAGCTGTCATTAATACCAGATAGGTATTGCATGTGGACAGGCCCCTGTGAAAAACAGTGTCCTGGAAATGACCATGGTCATCTTCTATTGCAGGCAAAGGGGTAATAAGGCACACCACAGTTCAGGAGCAAGACCCAAGCTATGAACACAGGTACAGACAGAAGTTAAGGGTGAGACACGCTTACCTTCCCATCAGCTAAACCAAGGGGCTGAAACTCCTATGGAAAGTGCTTAATGAGAAAGGAAACAGCGATTGAAATATAACTTAATCTGCATTCAGCATATTTAATGAAACCAGCACATTGAGAGGTCGCTTCTGAGATGACCTGAAGCCGGCTGGTTTACAGGAATACGCAGCATGTAGCACGGTCTCTCCGTTAGCTGGATGGAGGGAACAGCTTAGTCACTGTTAGGGGAACCATTCACGGAGAGCTGAAACCTTCACCTCCTGTTGCAACAGAGGAGTTGTTGTTTTTTTCTTGCCCACCACTTATGTCACCACTTGTGCGTGGCAGACAACTTTCCCCCACTTCCCAGCAAGCTTTCCGTGTCACTGAGTCAGACCATTGATGTCCCTGCGGGGAGGTGCCCGAAAATTAATATCTCACAGGCAACATTGCAAATACCTTGGCTGAACAGCCGCTGCGGCGCAAGGGAGTACATATTCATGGGGGCTGATATTTGGGTAATGCTACAGTCTCTTCCTGAAACTGCAGCTCTTCATAAGAAGCAACAAGGGTCCTCCAGGGGCTTGACTCAGTGGCCATGAGGTAAATGCCTTTCATCAGAAGCCAGCCGAAAAGTTCCCCATGATCAAAGGAGACTCACGCTGATCCCAGTGGGTTTTTACTCAGGGGTTAAGGGTCTGGGGTTAGGTTTGCAGAGGGATTAAGATGTTAATTCTGTTGATGAGCTAAGGGTGGGTCCGTCCTGTCAAAGTCTTCCTGGCAGCACCACCCTTGTATCTAAGGGTTTGAGAATTAAAACCTCTGAGTAAAGGATTTAAACCCACATTTCCCATCCTATGTGATGCTGCATAGCAGACCGGGGTCGGAAGAGATGATCTCATTCCCTCCTGCTGAAGCTGTTCCGCTTGATATAGATAAATTAAGTATTGATGCAAGTATTGATTACTGTGGTGCTGCATATTGGAAAACTTATCCTCATCCTTTAGTGGACATTTTTCCATCTCGCTATAATTAGATACCCGGGTGGATACTCTTCCCACTGAGGAGGCGAGGCTGGATTGTCACAAAGTCCTATAGGACAAGACTAGGGCTGGTGGGGAAGGCGGTAGGAGAAGGCACCACTGCCTTGGTAGGCAGGGGGAGAGCACTGCCCAGGATGCACAGCGGCTGGCAGCGAGAGCAGTGCCACCAGCAGAGCCCACACCTGAGGACCGCAGCTGTCGGCTTGCTTTTAGAGGCTGTGTTTGAAGAGCAGAGTGAGCGCAAGGGGGGAGATCCTCTGAGGGGGTTACAGTGC
The DNA here is from genome assembly GCF_965638725.1 of Aptenodytes patagonicus. Lineage (NCBI taxonomy): Eukaryota > Metazoa > Chordata > Aves > Sphenisciformes > Spheniscidae > Aptenodytes > Aptenodytes patagonicus. The sequence continues at coordinate 127,513,626 of NC_134949.1, forward strand.
ATGGGAAATCACTGGTTGGGACCAGGAGGACCCCAAGTAGGGTGTTTCTAAGGAAAAGGCTCCTCTGGCACTGACTCCAAGTGTGACTTTTCTTTTAAACAGCATTTATGAAGCCATTATATGAGGCCATATCTGCGATGGGAGTATTTTACCAACCTGGGTTCAACAATACTGGCAAGGCACATGGCTTTTATTGTGCTTCGGGTCGACACAGTAGAGCCACGTGCATCTCCCTGAGCAAAGCCGAGCCAACTGTTGCAGCGAACGGGTGGTCACTGTGATTTTGCTCAGGGAGTTTGCAAACTGTTTTGGTGAGGATCACACCTCTTTATACCCCAGCTTAACCCAGCAGGTCTGTCGTATAGACGTGGTCTGTATTAATCACATCCTCTACCTGCGCGCAGACACCTTTTGAAAACACCTTAATTCTTTTACATTTTGGCAGCTCTTCGTTTGCAGGATGCAAACAAAATAGAGTAAAAGAGTCTTACAAATACTAAAGCCCTGAAAACAGAGCATAAAGCCCTGGAAACAGAGCAGGGCAAAACAGTTCCTCCCACTATGCCATTTGATCTATGTCCTTTTCAGATTTTGCTCTGAATCACAAAGTTAATACAGGTCTTACAGCACAGAGCCATTTTCAGCAGAAACTGAGTAGTTTCAGTTAAACTCGTGTTAAGGCGATATACAAATAAAACAGTTTGATATCTGTGAGGCAAAATTAAAAGGAAACGCACTTTTGGTCAAAATAGCTGATGGATTTTTTGATCAGAAGTAGATTTTCCAATGAGATTGCAATTAAGGTACACCTAGATCGGAGGTGAATCTGCCTGGACCACTCCCAAAGCGTAGCAGCAATCTGCCCTGTGGTTCTGGCCTGGTGTCATTGATAATCCCTGGGCTTTTTGAGATAAGTCATGGGGCTGGGTGCCAATGCCGTTCACCGGCATAAGGTGCATTCACTTCAGAAATAGGAAGTAAACAATAGGTCAGATAAGAAATGTCACGTTATTCACAAACAGTGAAAAAAACCCTTAAATAGGCCAGTTTTTTGTAGCATCGTGTAAGCTAAAGCTCTGCTGTTTGTCAATAAAGGCATCCTTGAGTATTTATTGGCACTGAGGAAGACGACCAAAACATGTTGCCATTTATCAGCCTCTCTGTAGGGTGAATACTTGCACACGGTGGAGCTTCTTGCTTTTCTTTTTCTTTCTTTCCCGAAATCAACTGAGAAGTGCACGATTTCTCACTGAAAACATCACCGGTTTCTGCGATTCTGCCAGAATCAATAGATTCCAGCAATGCCTTTGATGTGGAGATGTGTTAGTGAAGTAAACTCACCGCAGTCTGTTTTTAATGCTTTTGGCATGTATGCTCTCATTGGAGAAGAGTGGAGAGAGGGAGATGAAACAAAAACACAAAACGCGTTTTACATGACACCTTATCCCGCCCAGAAGCAGAGAAGCGCTTAAATCTCACAGTTCCCCTCCGAATGGTGCTCCTGTCAACAGTTTAAAGGAACATTGCCTAAAGTGGCATTTATCTTTGGGGCTATCTGTCAGATTCCTTCCTAATTTTTTTATGTGTGCACTCCTCACTATTTATGCCATACATGGTTAAAGGGAATCCTTGTTGCTTCTCCACAGGTTACGGCAAGGTCAGGACCGAGCACCGTACGTCCTTTCACTTCCTAAATATTGGACGCTTAATCCCAAAGGCTCTGTCACGGAGGTGGAAATGCACCTACAAGGATACCTTCTCTCCAGTCTGCCCATAAGGTTACCTCTGCGTGCAAAACCCGGCGGCCACACGGGAAGCCTTCGCTGGAAGCCTGCCCTGAGGTCTGCAGCGTAAGGTTGAGCTTATGCAGGATTTCAGGCAGAAATGAGCCAGTTTCTTCCTGCTTTAGGTTTATGTTTAAAGCTGGGCGAGAAGGGATTTATCCTTGTGCTGACCTGTCCCTGGGACTTCTGAGACAGGCAAAGCAAATCAGGTCCTGGAGTGACCTGGGTGGTGGTCCCAGCTCTGGCCAGGGGCTGCACAAGGTGTCCTTGTCAACTCACCGCCCTGCTCCAGTTCTCCTAGACGTACAGGGTTGTCTCTTTTGCCGGACATTTTGAGAACAACCACACAGTACTTACACATAATTAATCCGCAGCCCATTAAAACTGGAAGGCAAATCTCCGCTGCCTTTGGCTTGTCAGTGGACGAGTATTGGCTTACCTAAGGTGGTGGAAGGAGGTGTTATGATTTAGGCATTCAATAGTTTCTTTGCTCTGGCCCATCAGACAAAAATTAGGGCCTTGGCGAACAACATCAACCATTTCTAGTGCGTTACAGGTGTTTGCTTGCCAAGCAGGCTACGCCTCCCTTCCCTCCACTGCCCCCAGGAGGAAGGTCCAAGTGCTACACGGTGTCACAGCAGCAGTAAGATGCCTTAGGAGGCAAGACCCCATCTGCCACTGCTGTCTGAGAGGGACAGCCTTAGTCAGCAGAGCCCAAACCAGCCTAGGGAAGCACTTGGCCAGGGAAGTGGTTGAGTCCCCATCCCTGGAGGTATTTAAAAGACGAGTAGATGAGGCGCTTAGGGACATGGTTTAGTGGGCATGGTGGTGTTGGGTCGACGGTTGGACTCGATGACCTTAGAGGTCTTTTCCAACCTCAATGATTCTATGATTCTATGATTGGCAAAGATGGAGCAAGCCCACCCTTTACGCCAGCACATACGGAGCTGAGTCTCCATGGTCAGTTCATCCCTAGAAAACCCACTGTCCTCTGCCACTGAGAGGCAGAAAACCAAAGAACAGAGCAGGACAAGTGGTAGCTTCCTTCTTTAATGCCCTGACGGGAATTACTTGCACAGAGAAAAACCATTTGATGTTGAATGCCACCCCCGGCCTCTTAACCTTGATACACAGATGCATGCAGAATCCCTTCTGTAACGATACCTCTGCACGTGCCCCACTGACCATGCAAAAGCTCAGGCTACAATGAATTGTCATTGTAGGGGGGAACTGAGTCTGGATTTTGGGGCAAATGTTACACTTATGATCCTTCAGATGAGGAGACAGAGAAACAACCCGTGTTGACAAAAGATCTGAAGAAACAAATTAAGAGAAAAGGAAAACACCATGCATGGTCAAAAGCCTGCATGTTCCTCAGCTCTCAGAGCTTCTCCGCCTCCTTGAGGGACCGTGAGAGCTTGATTGATTCCTCCGACTGCAGGAGAGGAGGCGACCAGGGAGCACTATTAATACCTCTGACTCCAAGCGGTGAGCAGTCGTGGTTTGCATCTCATGAATTTCAGTAGGAGTCTGACAGAAACAGAAGGCTCCTTTGCTGTTTATGGCACACAAACAGCTGTTCGAGAGGAGAAACATCTCTATAGCAGATGAGACTGCCATAAAAGTCATCCCTAGATTTTCGGGAATTTCTGGCGGTTGAATCCCTTCTATACCACAGCTGTCCGAGCAAGGCTGAGTGCAAACACACCCCCCTCTATCTCGGACAGACGCCTGTAAATCTGATAGAGAAGGCAATGTTAACACCAGGCTAACTGAATTAACTTTAATGAAGTTACTTCTTCTGATTTGCACCCGTGCACCCAGGAGAAGAATCAAGACCTGAATGCTGAATCTATTTCACCATGTCACGGTTTTGTAACTCTAGAGAAGATTAACGAATACGCACTAAACCAGGGACAAATGACTGTGAACAACTTCATGGATAAATGGTTAAATTCTGGGCTGTTTTACAGTGGTGTAAGTCAAGAGAGACAACATTACCATTGGTGGCACCTCTCCAGCGGAGATCTGCTGGTCTGACACACGTTTCATACTCACACCAAGGTAAGCAGGAGCAAAACATGACCGACACTGTTGGCCAAACAGCAAATGAGCTCAGACACCCCTGCTCCATACCTGCTCGCAGAGGATAACATTTCCATTTATTCATTCCTATGCAGTAGGCTCCAAAATCTTGTAAGAGCCATTGAAATCTGGCAATGGGCAGTTAACAGGCACCAACAAAATGGGATGACTGTTATTTTGCATTTAACAATTAGGAGAACGATTAATCCACACATGTCACAGGGAGGAATAGCAGCCTTTCTCCTACGTGAACAGTCTCACAGGGTTTTTCTCAGCCCTTTGAAATGTCTATGTGCATGCTGGTGTGCCTATGTGGGTGTGTAATCGTGCCTCTCTGCAGAGTGGGACATACAGTGAGACATGTCTTCATTGAAGACAGGGTCACTTATGAAGGGGTTGTTTTTTTTTTTTAATCTTTCCCTGACCACAGCAAACATTTAAGGGCTGTGAGAACTTCCTTTGCTACTCATGTGCCTGGTAAGGACACACTTCTGAAATAATAACCGCAAGGGAGAACTGCCCCCACTGACAGCCTTGCCCCACCAGCGCTCCTTCCTCCTGCCCCACCAGGGCAGTCTCTGCTGCGGCACTTTTTGGTGACTGGCTTTTGCTACCTCATCCTCCAGGAAAGCCAAGGCAGCGTCTTACTGCAAAGCCCTGCCTGTGCCTGTGGGTGCACGTGTGCGTGTGTGCAGCTGAGGGGGACTTCTTTCTGATGGGAACTTGGAGTAGGATCGGTGCAAAAGCTGCACAGCCGTGTGCTCGCGGCTGGTAGGAAGGAGAGCGGTGGGAATCAATAAACAGAAGAGGAGGGTGAATGAACATGTCCACACTCCCTGGAAATCCCCAGGCTGCCAATACAGCCTGCCTAGGGAAGAGTTAAAAGCAGAGCTCTGGAAAGTTTGGCCGGATGACTTCCTGATGGAGTTTATACAAGTATAGTGTGCACAAGGACGTATGTGCCTACGTGCCACTTCTCCCGAAGCAGCCTGAGCTGAGCAGAGGGAGGAAAAAAAAATAATAAAAACATCACGGATGGGACCAGGCTGAAAACAAGCGCCTGATGAATGTGCAGGGTCATGACACCCCTCTCATTACAAACCCGCCAGACAAATCTGTATGATGCCTCCTCTGCTATGTAGCCCCCTTGCCGAAGAGCAAGAGCACAGAGGGCAGAGGCAGGGGTGAGGCACGGCAGGGGGGAGGCAGAAGAGGACATTAGCACAGGGAATTCGCGGTTCCCCAAACCAGCCGCCAGTTGTTCAGGTCTCAGGACATCCCCAGCAGTCAGGGAGATAATACAGTCGTCTGCAGTCACTGGGATGCGAGGGTGATGCAGGGGTGATGCAGGGGTGATGCCGGGGTGATGCTGGGGTGATGCAGGGGTGATGCCAGGGTGATCCCGGGGTGATGTCTGCAGGTGTAGTCAGGAGCTGTGATGGTATGTAGGTACATACACACGAGCTGATGTCATAAGACCCAGCCTGGATAAAAATATCAGTGAAACACTAACACAAGCTTGTTAGCATGGATTGTACAAACCTGTGCAGGACTTTGGTACTCAAACTGTCCCTTCTTCCCTGCTAGCTGTGCATGTGCTGTCTAGATGGCAAGCCCTCAGGGTTACCTTAACACACTCATATGCACGTCCTACTGCAGAGCTGTCATAGCCAGAGCTGCTAACCATGAGGGAAATGGGCTTGCATATGCACAGGAACTTAATTCTCACTACCATGATTTCTTCCAGGGAAGGATTTGCAAAGATGGCTAACGATGGCTTTAGTCTTCTTGTAGCTGGCTACCCTGCACCCCTTTCAGCCTGGGCTGTACCTAGTACTCACTGTAGCAGCAGGAATTAGTTGTTGCACCCGTGGACAGTAGTTTGTGCAGTGATTTACAACGAACTTATCTTCTAGCTCCTTACTCCAACTTTGTTTTAGAGTTAAGACTTCAGTATTGCAGCTATATGGAAGTGGAAGTATCTCCTAAGACCTCTCAGCATCTGTAAGAATAGGGGAGTGCAGAGCTGGCACGGGACCCAAAGCAACACTTGAGATTATCAGCCTCAGCTCCCTTGAGACTGTGAGCCTTTACTGCCATGTGCTGAGTACGAGCCCTCGCTGGCCTCCCAAAAGAGAGGAGCAGGTGCAAGGAAGTAGGGACAAATCGAGGACTATGTAAAGTGGCCTGATTGATAGACTGGCCTGCTCTAGGCAGGTCGGTAAGAAGACAAACTCCATATTACTCAGATTTAGCAGTAGATCAACCTTGCTCTCAATTATGTCACTTCTCTAGAGTGCATTTGCCTCCTCCTCCTTCAGAGCGGGGTGAGAGGGCACCATCTATGAAAGGATTAAGCATCAGTCCCTTTAGGGATGCTTAGTCAGTGAACCCATGCTTCTCACTACATACTTTCAACCTGCTGTCATTTGATAATCTTGTGGAAGGATTTACAATTTTGTGCTGTCTCAGAAATTTCTGCTTGTTCATTGCAGCTATACTCAGAGGGGATGCTCTGTGCACAGTAGGTCTCTCAGTAAGACCATGGCTAATTGCATCAGGAGGTCAAAAGGAAGGTCTTCTAAAGCGCTACCATTGCGAACCCCACCTGTATTCCCAGAGCCAGGCCAGGTTGCTTACAGATCCATCATTAGCACCAATAATTAAAAAGCTGCAGATAGAATTTACATAACGTGAAGCAAAAATTAAAAAATACAATTCTTTTCCCGATAGTTGTGCTGTTTTTGGAAAGTAAGACATGTAAATAGTAGAAATTGGCCATCTAAGTAAAATGAACATTTTATTAATTGATTTCTTTTAGCTCAGAATACTAACACTAAATACTATCATTTGACCATCCGGATTCCAAAAGTCATATTATTTTATTCAGCTGGCCCCTATTTTTTTTTTTTTATTGAACCCGCAAACTTATCTTTGACTGGAGCAGCTACAAATCCTAGATTCTTGAGTGAAATTCTCTGGAAGGCAGTTTTGGATTTTGACTTACTCTGTCCCTTTTCTGGATATTCCCATCTTTACATTTCTATCAAAGATCTCTGTCTTTTCCATCTTGTTTCTCTAATGCCCAAAGCAAAAGAAACCTGTTGTGTTACAGTCCGCAGTTCAGGTAGGGGAATTAGGAGGAAGACATGTTACATTTTGCACTGGCAGCAAGAAGTCTGCTGAAGATGAGAAGCCAGAGAGCTGATTTTTGCAGCAGCAGATTCAGAGCTGATTTTCTACCTCTTCACATTTCACCCTCTCTACAGACTAGTACAGGCTCAAGCCAGGATGATTAGGATTAGGATGAAGTGAGATAGTGGAAAAGAAGTTACTTCATCTCAGTGCAAGCATTTCATACTGGATTGTCTCCCGCTTGAGCTGATGTGTTAAAGAACAGAGCTGTTTACCTGTGTGCGGTAAACTTAATTTACACTGGGTACACAGCCTGCATTGCACTGCAACCAGAAGTATCCCTGCTCCTGGATCGCTGCCTGAAACACAGTCGGAGAGCACAGAGCATGGTTCAGACTCCCCACCTGAACGACAGACGTCTAATGCCAGCCACTACAGTAGTTTCCCTGTTTGGGTGGGAAGGACAGGCAGCAACAAACAATGGGTGGATTCATACCAGATTTATTCCAAAACCTAAGAATCAAATCTGTCTTTCCTAAGAAACAAGCTCCCTTTTCAAAAAGAAGAGTAATTTAAGGTCAAGTACTTTCATCCGAAGCAACATAAAATGAAGAATAGCAAAATTTGGTTGGCATCCTGTGTGGTTTACCAGCGGTCCCTCTGTTACAGGAAGGAATGCAACGTCCCGCCTGCACAATGCGAAGGACAGCAAGCCCTGTCCCAACACCGCGTGGCAGCAGAATGACATCAGGTCACATTACATGGAAGCGTGCCACGCAGAAAAGGTCATACCCTGGGCTCCAACCCAGCCTGCCCCACTTGGAAAGCGGGTTTCTGTACCCTGCGACGGCTGCCTTGTTCTGGAAAACACCTGCTCAGGCTCAGCTTCCCGCAGGGCTGCAGGCAGATGCCACCCAAGCCCCCGACAGCAGCTGATCCCTGGCAGCGAAGCTCTGAGCAAGCACACGTGGTAGGAAAAAATAAAGGAGTCGAAAGGGAAGGCTCGTTTCTTAGAAAGAGAAGAGGAATGGGTCACTCTGGGTCTGGCCAGCCGGCACAGGGTGTTTCACAAACACCAGACCTACATGAACTGAAGTGGCTGCCAAGAGCTGCCCAAAAATGAGCTCGACCCTCTTAGGACAACCGCAGCTGACAGCCTCCCTTGCAGGACAACTTCTCCCTCTCTTTCTTCCCTTTGGGTTATTTCCTGAGCTGCTGCAAGCTAAACGTAGACCCACAGGGGCTGGCAGATACCAGCAATGTCTGGCAATGCCCCCACGGATATAACCAGTCATGTCTGTGTCCTCCCCACCTGGTATGAATTGCCATGTGTCACCGTGTTATAAAGCAGTGAGCTGTGCCCTTGCAGGTGCCAGCTCTCAGTGAGACGGCTCCGTGTCCCTTGCCCATCTGTTAACCCCTTTGCAACAGCAGTGAGGCTGGTTTCTGCCCAGCCCCACAAAACCCTGGGGAATGGTGGGCAACGTGGTCCCCAAAGCGTGGCTGCGGGGCCCGGGCCAGCACTGCCAACCCCGAATGGTCTCGCACAGTCTTGAAGTGAAAACCAACCTTCTTAGGCAGGAACTGTGCTTGATTTTGCACGAGACATCCAGGCACCCTCTGGCACCCACGGCAGCGACTGCCACTGGGAGCTGAGCTGGTGTCCCCTGGCGGTGCCGCACTGTGCCTTGCTCTCCCGCCCATCCAACCATCGGTACCCAACCTCAGAGGGACTCTGCCCTGCCTAATTTCTTAGTTTTGTACCACCAGAGTCTTACTAAGGGATTGCATCCAAGCTAGGCTCTGGCTTATCCCCATTTATTAAAATGCCTACCAGTTTGGATGCTTGTGGACCTGATGGTCTTGCTGCTGCAGCAGGTTGAAAAGGGAAGCACATCCTAAATTCCCCTAGTTTTGGGGACATAATGGGGCTCATGTGGCTGGTGATGAGGTCTGGTACATCCAAGGAGTGGTTCGGTGCCCATGCTGTAACATTCAAAGCCTGGCTTAGGGCAGGAAAAGGAAATATAGACACTAAACCACTTGCACTCCCCATCCTTAAAAATGCCCTGTGCCTTTCTTCCCCACACAAGGTGCAACACAGTCATTTACATCTGTTAGTCAGAGAGGCAAAGAGGGAGGACACTCGCACATCTCACAAGGGTATGTTTCTTACCCATTTGGCACCATGCAAATGGTGATGCCCTGGCAGAGTGCCAGACTCAGTGACCAAGCCATCAAAGAGACACATTGTCAGGTGCTGGGACTCTAAAATGAATAGAACAGAATAGAATAGAATAGAATAGAACAGAACAGAACAGAACAGAACAGAATATTTCAGTTGAAAGGGACCTACAACAATCATCTAGTCCAGCTTCCTGACCATTTCAGGGCTGACCAAAAGTTCAAGCATAGAATCATAGAATCACAGAATGGTCTGGGCTGGAAGGGACCTCTAAAGATCATCTAGTCCAACCCCCCTGCCATGGGCATCATGGACATCTTCAACTAGATCAGGTTGCTCAGAGCCCCGTCCAACCTGACCTGGAATGTTTCCAGGGATGGGGCATCCACCACCTCTCTGGGCAACCTGTGCCAGAGTTTCACCACCCCCATCGTAAAAAAGGTCTTCCTTATATCTAGTCTGAATCTACCCTCTTTCAGTTTAAAACCATTCCCCCTTGTCCTATCGCGACAGGCCCTATTAAAAAGTCTGTCCCCATCTTTCTTATAAACCCCTTTTAAGTACTGAAAGGCCACAATAAGATCTTCCTGTAGCTTTCTCTTCTCCAGGCTGAACAACCCCAACTCTCTCAGCCTGTCCTCATAGGAGAGGTGTTCCATCCCCCTGATCATTTTCGTGGCCCTCTTCTGGACCCGCTCCAACAGGTCCGTGTCTTTCCTGTGCTGAGGGCTCCAGAGCTGGACGCAGTACTCCAGGTGAGGTCTCACCAGAGCAGAGTAGAGGGGCAGAATCACCTCCCTCGAGGTGTTATTAAGGGCATTGTCCAAATGCCTTTTAAACACTGACAGGCATGGGGCATCGACCACCTTTCTAGGAAGCCTGTTCCAAGCTTCCTAGATACCAGCTCCCTGTGGGCCACCAAATCTAGCCCCTGATTTCACACACAAGCACCTTTCACATCCTTTTTCATCCCTTCCTGATGCAGCTGCTCTGGCCAGCATAGCAGCTGCACCCCAGCATCCCAAATACATCTGCCTTCCCCATACCGGACATTTAGATGGGATACTTGGCTCAAAGCTTAGGCTGCTCAAGCTGGGCTGCAGATGAAGCCCTGTCTCTACTGAAGTCAATGGCAGTTTTACCTTTGGTTTCAATGGGGAGTTAATTTTGCCCTGTACAGTGATGACTTCCTGTTTGGCAGCGACCCTGCAGGACATTAGGCAAAGGCCACGGCCATTCTTGTCCCCATCCTGCTCCGACAAGCAACTTGCTGTGTGACTCGCAGTCACGCCACCTTTTCATGCCTCAGTTTCCCCCTCCGTATCTAAAAGGAAGCCCAAGTTGAAAATGCACCTTCCCCTTCTTTATGAAGTTCTTTGATACAAAGATTTAAAGAACATAAGAGCTAACATTGACCTTCACTTTCCTTTACTGTGTCCAGACCTATTTCGTGCCTATTTATGGCAACCTGGTCATTAGCACTATAAGAACAAATTCAGCACAAAGAAAGCTTTAAACCACTGAAGTGGGGTGTGCCGGGCTGTCAGAACAGCTATTGTACAATACTTTCCTCCTTGCCCTATCAAAAGACAAAAGCTGCATTTGATGATTGAAGACACAGAAACCAGAACAGCAACGGGAGCTCCTCCTGCAAAAAAGGAATTCCGTATTTCCTAAACCCCACATTTCTCCTTTCCTCCTTGGACCTCCCCACAAGGGGATCAGAGCAGGACTCTTCCCCCAGCTTCCAGCTCACCTCTCGCAGCCCCTCAAGTCAGTCCTGGGCTAAGCCATTCCAGCAGTGTCAGAAGAGCTTGTGATTTGTACATTTTCTGTCGTTCTGTTTTCAGATAAACAACGGAGCAGGCAGCTGATGTGAGATGTGGACAGTCTCTTTGTCGGTCAGGGAGCTGCTGCCACTTGCTGGCATCCTGTCATGTACAAGTGAAAAGGTTTTTCCTTCTGCATTTCTTCCCATGGAAGGTTTCAAGGGTGAAAACACATTGAAAGGAGGTGATGCACCTCCTGCTAAGCCTGGAGGAATTTTTCGTGTATGGTTTCAGGTTTCCTCATAGCTCTCTTAGCACCCACGGGCCTTACTATTGCACATCTCCTTTTATTTTCTCTCTGTCCCTCTTCCTGGAGCAGGGCTGCTCTGCTCTAGCTCTAGAGCCAGGGGAAGACCAGATGCCTTTGCCTCACTGAAACTCAGAGACAATGAGAAGACCTGAGTTAACCAGATCTTTCACGACTCTCCCTCTGAACCAAAATCAGGCTGGAACAGGATATTCATGTTCAGATGTGAACAACAGTGAGATTGCCTCAGAGAGAAAAAAACCCTAAGAATCCTATTGTGAAAACATAATGTCCTGGTGGGTTTAATTTTAATGAAAACAATTGTGGTAGCAGCTTGATATCCCTTGAAAACACATGCACAGGCACCCACTGTAGGTACACTATATATATCTTTTGTCACTCCATCATTTCTTGTCTTTTGTTCAATTCCATTTCAAAATGCCCATCTGGCCTATGTTGCCAGCAACATAGCAAACCAACTCCAGGCTTGATTGGTCCTAGGGAGGTACCCACAACTCTGTGTAAACAACACCGTGGAAGACATGGGTGTAGTAATATTTTCCAGCTTGGATATGATGGAAATGGAAATCCATACCCTCCTCAAAGAGGCACAGGGTTGTGCAAGTAGATGCAGCAAGGAGGGAAATATAAAAATGCAAAATAAAACTAGATCTTACAAAACGAGCACTGTACTTCAGGTGCCAGACCCTGTGGATGCTTGGAGGATGCTATGCTGCCCGAATAGACCTATTCTGGCAACCGTGTTTCCTGGGAGAAGAGGCTTTAGAGATATTTTATGGTTGACACAAATAAGCTGAAAGGAGGGAATTCATTCCTCCCAGAAAGTGCACCACAAAATGACTGGGGAACACCTTTTCTGCCCAGGAGGTGAAACTATGCTGTGGATCATGCAAACACAAGGCATACCCATCCTGAGAAAGCTCTGTTTGTTTGTTGACCATCGGTTTAGCTGGAGATTAGATAAAGCTTAATTAATGCAGTCCAGTTATGCTTTCTAGGTTAAATTCTCGACACACAGATAAAAATTATTACAGAAAGTCACAGGCTTAAAGTCAAGGGAAGAGAGAGTGCATTTTAATCACTAACTCAAAGGGGCCTTTTTACAAAACAAACCTTATTAGCGAGTTGTTATCTGGTCCATGCTCACAGCCTCCTTTGCTTGGCAGACCAAGAGTATCACCCTGGGAAAAGCCCCAGAAATGATCTCTCAAGCCTGCCCTTTTATGACCCCAAATATCTGTTTTCTACATTCATTTGCAAATATTCTGCAACATGTTGGAGTTGGCCTTTTGTCATTGGGAAAATATCAACTCATTTACATATATATTCACAGAATCTCAATGACTTTGCAAATGTCTTATCAGAAACCTTCAGGGTCACAGTGACCTCTAAGTAGGTATTAATGGCAGCCCCATTCACAAAATCTCACCAAAACCTCATTACCTTCCAAGCAGATTCTGACCAAACAAATTAACGCATCATGAGCCCTTCTTGCCTTTCACCCGATTTACAAACACAATGCCATCTTCTGGGTCAGAGAAAATAATTCCTGTTTCTGTTACACTGATCAACCAGGTTCCTAATGAACCCGGAGTCCAATTCTTTCCAAAGCCTTTTTAGGAGTCGAATTCCTGCCTGGTTATACCACTACAGCTACCCAAAACTTTTGTATCGTCAAGTGGCAGCCAAATGGAAAAGAGATGGACTGAAACCGGGATGGTGACCGAGGGAGAGAATAATACTAAGCAGTAGGGATGACTGCCTCAAGCTCCCCAAAACACCTCTGGAAACAGGACTAAATAACAAAAAAGTACCTTGAAGTTTGAAACACCTCAAGATTATGAACCAAAGTAGGCAACACGAGGGAGAGGAAGGGAGCTAGGCGTAACCAAAGGCAGAAGCAGTGTGTCGAGCCCTTCCCCAGAGAAAGCAAAGCCCACAACCCAGGACTGAGGATAGCGAGGCAAAATGCAGCAGAAAGAAGATGAGCAAAAGGAGAGGCTGGGGCCAGCTGATGTCCAGAGCTATGGCCACAACATCGGTGGGAGCAAGGCCAAAATGACATTAAATCTGCAGAAGCATCGTCAAAATAGCATCCCCCTGGCTGAAACGCCACGAGCCTGAGGGTGAGCTACAGGCCAGCTACTGTAACCGAGTCAGGCGGTTCCCAGGGGGCACATGTTCCAGCACATCCAGCAGACCTAACTTTGGCTACGCCTCCTGTTATTACGCTCAGCGCTATGTCAAACCATCCGACGGGTCCGCAGCGCCTTTCAGTGGGACAAGAGGGTCACTGGAAGAGCACAGCTCGTGTGGCGCAAGCCAGGGGGCATGAGTTAGTACCTGGTGAACTACCCCTGCTCTAACTCTGCTGCACTTGTAGCCGAGGAGCTGAGCGCGTCCCTCCCAGCACAGCGAGGACAGGTCTCCTGAGGAGGAGGAGCGGCTGAGAAGAGGAAGGCATTCGAAACGACCCAAGGAGTCTGTCTGTGCTGCCTGTGGAGCTGGCCAAGGGAGCAGAAAGAGTAAATGGCAAGAAGTAATGATCAGTTAAAATATTTGTATTACACATGGAAGAGAAGAAAATGGAAAGGGAGATAAATTATAGCATGCTAAGATTGCAAATAGTCATTTCCATTTTTCCTCTATAACACACACCCCCCCCCCTTTCTGCCTGTTTTCCTATGGAAACAAAGCACTCTGATCCCCTCCCTCTGACTTTAATAACTTTTGAACTTATTGGCCAATTTTGATTAAATTTACTGAGAGGCAATGATATCAAAGATGATTTCATTCCCGTAAGAGTTGCCCTGGCCAGGCAGAGAAGAGAATTTATCCTATTTGAGAGAGCAGTGTAAACTCACCATTTACCAAGCAACAAAGAATCCATGTGCGCACATATCTCTGCACAGCTGAGGAAGAAAGAGGACGACAGAGGTGTCCAAACACCAGTAACAGCTCTGGCCAAGCTCATGGTCTTAGACATCAAGGCCAATCAAGCACTAGACACACTGTCTTGCTGGTAATGTGTTTGGGAGACATGCTACTTGCAATGGCACAGAACAAGCTCTCCTTTTGCTTGCATGTGCATCACAGATTTCAAATTATGCCCTCAGGTAGGGTCAGTGCTTTGTGCTAAGGTTGAGGGAGCACCGCCCTAACCCCTAAGCACCCACCTGTAGGCTCATGCCTGCCCTTTCTACCTGGGGGTGGAGGCCTTTCCTGCCTCCAAAGCACAAGCGTGAAGCTCCCACCTACAGGCGAGTGGGAGGCCATTCGACACGGGTGCTCTCCTCCTGCTTTTTGGCTGTATATAGGCAGTGCTAAAAACCAGCCTGCATAAACCACCGGAATAGGAATGGAAAGCGTAACAGAATGATCATATGCCTGGTAAGAGGCCAAACGCTGACAGCAAAGAAGCCTATACGGTCTTGTTAACCTACTAAAATAACGTAACTCTTTCCCACTGGCACATTCATATATGACTTCTGCCACAACAGGTCAGTAAAGATTTATTTACCAGGTCTGCGGCACAAAGGGTAGGAAATGCTAGCTGGACCCTGCTGGAAGGCTGGATAAAAATGCAGTAAACAGCAGCAAACTGTTGTGCTGGTGGTGAGCGTAAGTGCTTCGGTGCTTTTCCTCTTGCTGAAACCTCCAATGGTGGCTATAAATCTTTTGCTGCCACTTGCAGTGGGTATTTACTAATTACAGCATCAGCACGTCTTGTACCAGTCTGTGGGTCCTCGGGATAGCCTAGCAAAGGAGCAGAAATAGTTTTGCAATGAAGGCAGGTTCAAGGAATGAATGTCTCAGCACTGATCTCTCCACTGCTCTGGCAGCAGCGCTAGGAAACTAAGGATCACAATACAGAGAACAAGGATGTTAATTCTGCCTAAATAACAGACTGCGTTTCCTCTACCCGGCTGTTCTGGGGAGCTAATTACACAGATTCCCAAATCAAAGAAATATAAAACAGTCTGCAAACGATTGCAATGTTGATGTGTTGGCAGGCCAAACCATGACATATGGTCCTTCAGTATGCCATCCTAGAGAACAGGCTCACGAGCAACGCTCGTTACGCAAAATAATGTCGTAAATAACAGAAAGAGGCTGATTTTAGAAATGTACTTGAGGTGGCCTCCCTGCTTAGCCTCACTAGAAGACAGTCAGTGTTTCACAGAGCTGCTGCCAGCCTGGTGATAGGTTCCCAAATGTACCTCCCTTGAGGGGGAAGGAAGGTGAATCATATCCAGACAGGATCCCGGCTCAGTCAATACCCACACACAAACTTTGCTAAAACAGCACTAAGGTTGCAAAGTCAAGATTTCGGCACTAACGCTCGCAGAGCACCGTGCGCGTGTGCGTGTACCACCAGCCCTGTTTTGGGAGCGCCCCGTGGCAGTGTGGCAGCCCTCACGCCACTCATCAGCAGGATTTGGACCTCGAAGTTCACCACCCGGACCCCTGCCGCAGACCTCATGGAGTAAGGGATGCCTGCACGGACCGTCTGTAGGCCAGGAGGGGAGAGAGGTGAGACACGAGTGCCCCAAGGGCTTTCACATGCCTTCACCCACAGCAGCCACATGGAGGTTCGGCGATCTGCAGTCCCAGCCGAGGAGGTGAGCATCACTCCCGATGGCACAGCGCTTGGGCCATTCCCCAAAAGTGAGACCCTTCCTCTCTCCTCCTCCTTCACGCTGCCCTTGCCCAAGCTCTTCCTCTTCCTCCACCCCGGCAGCGCCTCACTTCGTCCCTTTGCAACCTGACCCACTGCCACCACCCCACCTCGGCCCCTGGTCAGCCCCCCAGTTCGTCCTCTGTCCCTCATGGGCACCCCGGCACTAGCCCAGCCGGCACGCCTGGCCTCAAGCAGAAACACTGGGGACCAGACCAGCGCTCCTCCCTGGCAAGCGCAGAAGTGAATTTCCCTGTGCAAAGGTTAAGGACAGAGCTGATTTATTTTCTCCTTACCCTTGGGGCTACAAAGTTCAGCTGCACAGAGCAGCATCCCCGCATCGAGCGGCTCGGGGCACTGAGATCAAGATTTTGGCCCAGAAGACAGGTAACCCGGGCTCCCCTGCCTGCATCCTCAACCCACCCTCTTCCTGCCCCATCAGGACCACAGGGTGGTAGGGAAAAGGCAAGGGGGAGTGCGACCCACCGCACCGCTCCTCCCTTAAGGTCATAATTTTGCTGCTTGTAGCCCTGGGCAATGGATTACTTTTTACGTGCCCAACACCTGCTCTGGACACACGTCATTTGCTGTGGAGTTTATTATTCCAGGGAAGGCTAAAGGGGCACAATGCCATTGCACTTGCCTGCCTCACTGCACACTGAAATCCCAAATTCTGGCATGCCGAGGGCCCCAGGTTGCCTTCCTCTCACCCTGCCTGTGTTTGGCCTTCAAACAGGCAAATATAACTCTGGTAATGGCATAGAGGAAAGCTCGGAGAGGCCACGGGAGCCTTGTGCCTCTTGGGAAGGAGGCAGCAGATAAACAGGATTAGGGAATTTAGCATAGCTCAACCTGCCAATTTTTGCAAAAAGGAAATGTAGGCAGTGCCTGCAGCCCTGATTCAGAGGAGAAGCCTTTGAAATGCCTGCCAGGCGAAACATGTTAAGATACAAGCTGCTTTTCCTCCATAACAGGGTGCAGTGCAGGGAACAGCCCTCCTCTGTGATGCCCACCCTGCGCCAGGCAGAGTTTGTGGTGCATAGCCGGACGGCGAGAGCCCTGGGAGCCAGGCAAAGCAGGTCTGATCCTGCGTCACAGGCTCCAGCTGCTGCTGGGATTCAAATAGGGAGGTCAGCTGCAAGATGTTCTGTTACGGACCAAACCGAAAAATTTCACTAAGAATTGGTTCCCCAGAAAAATCTTGATTTTTTTTCACCTCTTTTTTTTTTTTTTAAAGAGCAGACCTGAGAACTAAAGTATGTGAAATGGGGTAGGAAGGGGTTGGATTTGGGGTTTTCTTTGGAGAAAGTGTTTGGATTTTCAGGTGAAAATGGTTAGTTTTCATCTTTCCATTGGAACGGCAGCTATACCATGGGGAAATACGGGTGTGCGCCTGCTAGCTCTAACACCTAGTCTCCCAGCAGCAGGATTGTTCTGCAGTGGTTAGGGCTTCGCCCTGTGGGAACGTGATATTAGAGGGGCCACCCTAGCATCGCATAACTCTGCCCTCAGGAGTCTCGCACCACCAGGAGAGGAGGACGTGCCCGTAACTTGCCTCTGCTCTGGGACAAGGGGAGCTGCCAGCGTCTCTCCCCAAAAAGCAGAGCCCCCGGCATCCTCTCCCCACTCCTGGTCACGGCACCGGAGGATGAACGCTGATTTTCGAGTGAGCTTTCTGCCAGCAAGCGCACAATGAAGCCCGCGAGGGCTCTGCTCATTAAACCCAAGGGGAGCATACTGGGAGAAAGGGCAGGAGCACTGTAAAAATAAGTTGCTGCTGTGTGATCAGCTTCATGGTGGTCCAGCCCAGCTCGTACGGTCCAGTACACTGGACTGCCGTGTTGGTAATACTTGGTGTTATCACTAGCGGCTGTGCCTTTTTGCCCCTCAGGTTTGGCTGGAGATGGTGCCTTGAAGGCACAGAGCCAGGTTTGAGCAGTTTAGTAGAGCTGGGGAGAGGGGGGATAAGAAAATCAGAGCAGAAACCACCACAGCCTAAGCAGTCCTTGTGGCACACCTGTAGGGGTGCTCTGACAGGGACAAGGACCCCCCCTGAAAGAACAGTAGCATCCATCATCCCAGCCAGAGAACAAGCAGCTCTTCCCGCTGCCTCTGCCACGGAGCCAGAAATCTTCAGCGAAGAGCTGGGGTAGGCACATGGGGAGAGAAACTGGCATGAAACGATGGAGCTGGTCTGGAGCATGGCAAAGCCCAACCCAGGGTTTTCAAGGCAGGACCAACCTGTTTCTTGGAAACACGGATGAAGGGATGCACACATGAGGTCTGCGGCAGTACGCGTGTCCCCTGGGGTGGGAATGAGGCGACCGGTGCGGGTGGTGGTGATGTAAGGTGGTGGAGACTTCCTGAGTGCCCCGGGTGCTCATACAGGATTTGGCCGTGTCTCTACAACTGAGGGGAGCAGGGCAGCCATCGGGCAGCTGCCGGCGATGGAGAGTGAGGCTGGTGTTCCCCAGCAGGAAGCTCCAGGTCAGGGCGGTCAGCCCTGTCTTTGCAAGAAGGCTGAGTCTGCAGGCCTTGCAACTACAGGGCCAAATCAAACCCCAGCACATGTAAACACACAAAAAAGCTGCACTCCTAGAGTACTTAGTACCAAGTCCAGCTAAAATGAAGAAAACTCTAAGTTTTTAGTTTATATATATATTTTTAATTATTTACTTGCAGGTAGTGATTCAGAAAAAGTTTTTTTCAAAGTTGGTCTGGACAGACTTTTGTTAAAACTTACTTTTCTCCTGCACAAGTGGCACCCACCACTAGCGAGTTATAAGAGCAAAGAATTAAGTGAGGAATCATGTCTGGTTTCCCTGCATCTGATCTGAATTTTCTCTCTTTCACATTGTGTGATATTTGTTCTCTTCCTCAGGGTACTCTTGTCCTTGGACGAGATTTTAGTGCTGCTCTTAAATCCTGTTTGGATGGATTTCCAGCAAGCCCCAGACAGTTGAAAGCTTGGTTGCACAGCATGCGAGATAGGACCCTTTGGTATGTGGTGCATGGAGCAGGCATGGGGAGAAGCTGCTTCTTCAGACAAGGTCTCACATGTGGTGGGCAGGTTTCCAAAGCAGCCCACCCCTTCCCTGCTCTCCTGGGCCTGGGGGTTGCAGGTAACCTGCTTTGTTGGCCCACTCCACAGAGCCCCACGTCCAGCCACATCGCCCACCTTCATGGCCCACCCATCGCACTGTGTTCAGGCAGGCCCTGTTGGCTATCAGGAGCCAGCAAGCGCAATGCCGAATCGGCAGAGGTTGGCAGCACCCAGAGGCAATGCCCAGGGCTGGGAGGAAGGTGGAAGACCTGGGTTGGAGGAAGGGATGGTGGCCCTGACAATGCAGTTCGATGACATGCCTACGGAGATCCTGGCAGCAGCTGTGCTCGCTAGCAGGCCAAGGGATGGCCGTGCTGATCAGCAAGCTGAGATGTGTCCTGTGCTGTCCTGAGCACTGATGCAGTTGGATGCCAAATGTTCATAAACATTGGACCTGAAGCTTACCCATGATCGAGAAGAAACTCAACTCCCTCTCCGAGCCTTTCTCAGGCGTACTGTATATCAAGTTACATCTAAGCAGAGATTGCTTAGGACATGAGAGACAGGCAAGAGAAGCTGTAAGTAAAGAAAATTGTCAAAGAAAAGTTAAAAAAACATCAAATATCCCACAGCGGTCCAAAGTAATAGCTCGGCTGCTATAAGAGGTGAAATTAAACAGGTCAATCTGTGGAGCTGTGCCATTTTATGCCAGATAAAGGAGCTAGCTTCTCATCTGCTAGACTATTTCATTATTTGCTTTTCCAAGAATCCATCTCTCTGCTAGTAATGATGTCAAATAAATCTTCACTAAAATGTAAAAATGTTTATGATTATACTTACTGACCTGTTCCTTTATTAAATGAGGACAATAGGATGATGCCCCGATATTTGCTAATGGATTACTCCCATCTAACCTTTTCTTGTTCATCCAGGTCATCTGTTTTCATTTCATCATACAATAGTTGCCAATAAAATTAAGTCAATTAAATTAAAGGTCTATTATGTTCTTTGAAATCAGGCTGAGACCTTTTTTCTTTCCTCAGTCAATGCTCTGAGATTTTTGATAGGGCAGTTGGGAAATCTGGAGCAGACTCTCATCTGCTGTAAATTGGTTTAGCTTTTCAGAAATCAATAGAGTGGCATCAGCTTACCCCAGTTGAGGGCCTGAACCCTGATGTGTACGAATAAGCCTCAAGCCTGTCTTTGGGCCAAGATTTAGATATGGAATTACTCCCTCACGCGATCTCAGAGACCTTGTCTATGTATCAAAGTGTTAGCAGTAACCTATAACATATACAGTGCAGTCAAACCATGATCTCTTCCCTATGTAAATACCCCTATTCCGGTATAAAAATGACCTTTTAGATTTAACTTTAAATGTGAGCTATTCCCAAAAGGCATAAGGGAAATCAATAAAAGACTCTCATGTCACATAGTAGTGTCTGCTTTAAGCTGCTTGCTTTGGTTTTCTGATATAAAACATTTTACTGCATTTTTTCCAGTGTAGACAAGACCTTAATATCTCATTCAGTGATTATTTAAATAAAAAGGCAAACAGGGGAGGAATGTTCTACATCCTAACAAAATCCTAAGCTCTAGCCTTGAAATGCCATTCAAGTATCTTAAGAACTAGTAGTGGATATTACAACTATAAATGGTCTTAATTTGCGGACGACCCACTCACTTTGCAACATCTTTGAAAGTGACTTCTCATTTCTGGGCCAGGCTTCCAGTAAATTTTTGCTGAAATCAGCTGCTGCTTAGAAAACGACATTTAGCTATTTCATCCTTAATGAAAAGGCTAAGGCTGATAAGGCAGCGTGCCCATAGTTTATACCCCTGCCTTACTGCGGGACAAATGCTTTGTGAAGAGCTGAACATGCCCCGCACACAGGATATGTAAGTGAGGGGAGCTCAACCGCTTCAAATATCCCCGGCGTGACTCACGGCTGGTGTGGCCCCCAGTCCCGTCTCATCTTCTGTTCACCCACAGTGCCTCTGGCACGTCTGATAAAAACACAACGGGGAACGGCCTCTCATGTGGTGGGGCAGGACAGATGCCTCCAGTCAGTCAGTGGGAGATACTAGGTTGCAGCCAGGGCCTCTGACCCATCCAAGGGAGCACCTCGGGGCAAGACGTCTTGTAGAAGACATATAAATTCGCTTGTACCTCCTAAGCAGTTGCAACTGGTAGGTAAGCCATTAGTGGCACTGGGGACATGGCTTGGCAAGGTTTGGGGGCTGCGGTATGAGGCTGAGCTCTCAGCCACCAGGAAACCTTGGGCTGCAGCCTCCAGCAGCAGGGCGTGTGGCCTGCCTGGTGGAAACCC
Organism: Aptenodytes patagonicus; assembly: GCF_965638725.1. Classification (NCBI taxonomy): domain Eukaryota; kingdom Metazoa; phylum Chordata; class Aves; order Sphenisciformes; family Spheniscidae; genus Aptenodytes; species Aptenodytes patagonicus. The sequence continues at coordinate 127,534,963 of NC_134949.1, forward strand.
TACACTGTGGCAATCACAGCAGGGTGCGGGCATGGGGGAGATCCTTCTCCAGGCACAGATGAGTGGCAACCGCTTGTGTAAAAGGCCACGTGCTGGCACATGGTCAGGGGAGAGAGGAGAAGCTGCCAGAGCAGCTGGGGACTGCCTTGAGGAGGCTTCCCAAAGGGTGTTGGGCTGCAGTCCCATAGATTCCTGGTGGAGTGAGGGACACCTACTGGAACTGGATAAGTGGTTTCCTTCAATCTCATCTCATAAGGTGAGGATGAGACCTGCCTTTCTACAGCCCGAAATGGCAGGCCTTGGGAAGACAAAGGGTATCATATCTGCCTTAGAGGCCCAAAATATTCTGATTAACCCTTTAGATGGCATAGACAAGCAGGCTTGCTCACATCGCTCCAAGATACATTTTCCTTTTTGTGTTTTAGTGTCTACCCCCTAATAATGAAGAAGGACTACAGATCTTTTCTGTAAAATTCTTATAGGGCTAGTGAAAATGTCAAGAATAAACCTAACCAAGATAGCATCAGCTAGCTCAGGTGATGGTCTTGGATGCTTTTTTCACCTTGAAAGCAGTGAACCTCCCTTAATACTCTCTCTGAATGCTCTGTCAGAAGTCATCTCTCAACTCTTAACTCATCATGTCAGTACTGCTGTTATATTTGAATCTCCAGCCCTCTGTTAGCAATCATCCTGAAGAGCTGGCGCACAAGTAGAAAGTGTTTTAATTGTCTTCCTGCAGACTTGATGGCAAAGTTAGTACAATCCCCACCAAGCCTAGACAAACTCTGCTGTGAAAGGAAGGCAAATAAAGACCTGGAAGAGCTCCTTCACAGAGATTGAGAGGAGAGAAAATGTTTACCCAAAAACCTTAAAGCAAACTTGGGAATTAACACTGAACAGCTTTGTATGTATATCCAAGTGAGAGACTTTGTAAGCAAAGCTTTATTTAACTCTCTGCTGTCACAAATTCAAATAGTGAAACAGCTCCTAACCCTAATTAACTCAAAATGTTTGATATCTTAGCACAGAAGGGCTTTCTATCGGCCAAACCTACAGTGCAGACCAGAAGTTTCCCTACTCAAACTTCAGAGTTTTTCAATTTGCATCAGGCATTGTATAAACTACGTGCAACCTCACACAAGATCCAGCAATGTATTTTGCTCCTAGAGTGCATTTTTCTAGGATAAAAGCTTTAAAGTGATCTACACATTTCTAACTGTAAGCAGAAAATCCCAACTTCTTTTCAAACCCAAGGGACATGAAAATGAATACAAGGGATATGGTCACACCGTCAAAAGGCAAGGCAAAAATGTCCCTTGCACGGTGTTGCAAGGAGGGTAGGATAAGAGGTTAGGGTCAGACCTTCCTCTGAGCTGATCTCTTCTCCGCCACTGAGCAAAGGATGGACCGGAGATACCCCAAAGTTTCTTGCCACAGCATCCCTCCTCAGGCTAGAGACTGGCTAAGTATAGAAAGTTTAACATTCTCTTTCCTCAAAGGATCTTATAATTCATTTATGGGTTTCCAACTCTAAACAGTCTCTGAAACGATGCAAACAAGATTTGGTTGCTCGTTGCCTGTTAATGACCCTGGTGTGTGCAGTTTCATCAGCTCTGTGTAGAGCTAATTTTTGCTGAACAATCACAGCTAAGCTGCTGGAAACCCACATATCATCAATTTCAAGAACTGTAAAGGTGAGCTTCCTCCCAGGAGATCCACACCCCTCCTGTAATTGTCAAATTAATGGAGTTACATTGCAGTAAAAGCGACGTAAATGAAGAGAACTTGCTTGGCAATTTGTGTGCTGTATCAGGACAACGTTATCACTTCTGACATATCAGGCAGATTCTCTGTTCACTGACAGTTCACTGTCACCTTTGTAACACAACAATGATTTTGATGAAATCCTTAGGTAATGATTACAGCAGGAGAGTTACACCACTGAAAAAAACTACAGCATTTTCCATCTGTAGTGCACATTAAATATCAGCAATGATGACTTCCATGGGGTTATCCCTGCATAGAAGTGAAGCAGTAGAGCTCAGATGCTTGCATTTTTGTCAAGGCAACGCATAGCTTTACACTTACTTCCAGTTGCTCACACGGAAACAGCATCTTGAGGTGCTTTACTACATTACAGCTTACAAAACCAGCGGTGGTCACAGTGGTGCCACAGGTAACTACTGCTTCTCATCATGTGAAGCCTGAGAGCCACAGCCAGGAGATCTTAGTGTCGACAAGAGAGAAGAGGAAGGGGATGCTTATACCTGATGTGCTCACGGAAGGAACAGGGTTTGACCAACAGAAGCAGCAGTAGAATGACTTCTCCACCTCCAGATATGCATCATGTCTACGATTCACTGATTCACTCATGATGGTGGGTTTTAACAGGAAGTAGAATAAAAGTACAAACTTGCTGAACAAGTTATAATATATAATCTGAGTTTGTATATAGCAACCTTTGCAATCCAGCTACCTTTTCCTTAAAGAAAGATCTTTTAGATCTTTAGATCAAGGCCTTTAGATCAAGATGCTCCAATGAGAGTTAATGCTCCCTTTGACCAAAACTGAAGTGTTGCTGCGATAAGGATTAGCCTGGGGGCTGTGGAAGAAAGTGCACCACACTCAGGGTAGGCCAGGGCGGCGTGCTCGGTCACAGGGCTGCCCGAAGGGTTTGCAAACAAGGGACATCTGGACTGCTAAGTCACACGTGAGGAGAGAGCCTCTGCTGCAAGCAATGGCCAGATGGCAAAAGCGTACAAGAAAAGCTGTGTCCCATGTGCCTCTCATACAGGACGTGGGATTAGACAGTATAATACAGGAAATCTGTGTTGGAAGGGGTGGCTGAAAGGCTTAGCCCTGAGTGATGGGTGAAGGGCGTCCGTTGCTAGAAACGGCAGAGGTGTGTGGTTCCTGTGCAGGATGGGGCATGCAGCAGCAGCTCACACCCGCAGCACCTGTGCACCCTGGGGGGGCCTGTCCACCACCCAGGCAGCACCCCACGTTTGCTGAGGAAAGATGCTGCAGGGAATCCCTGGCCTCTCCACTGGGCTCTCTTCAGGCCAGAGCTGCCAAGGAGGTCAGCTGCTTGTTTTAAGAGGTCTGCCTTGGCTGGTCTCCTCCCCTGGCTGTTGAGCCTCAGTCCGGGCCCTGCTGCATCTGGCTGCAGGCACCTCCGCGTGGGGAAGGGAGAACTCTCCCTGAAGGCTTTCCCCTGGAAGAGTGGAAAACCACCAGCAGCTCTCGGCAGGAAAGCACAATTGTTATAAAAGAATGATGAGAGAATACATGGACGGGGGTGGGCAGCAGTGAGAGAGAAGATCAGTCATTTGATAGTCTGATTTATTGAGCAGGGGTTATTTACAACAACATCCACAGTGCAGTGATGGAGCTGCAGCTTTCATGGGGGTGACGTGTCTGAGCCCAGTTCTAACGGCCAGGGGGTTCCTGTGTCACAGGTCCTGGCTTTCCTTTTCTGCCAGGTAGACTGGACACCTGGAGTGCTTTTTTTCCCCCTCCTTTTGTTTGCTAATGGGAAGAGGAATTCCATTGCATTAATCTGGGAGCAAAAGCCGAGACAACAAAAAGCACATATTGCAAGACTTCTTACAAAATCACAAGAGCTGGCAGCACTGCGTAGATTCATCTGTACGTCACTCATTCTAGAATAATTGGGAGAGACTTAACCAGCCCACTGGCAGAGACAGGGCACATGGTGCCTGTAAAACCCAGAGCAGAGAACAAAGTGAAAAGGTAGCATAGTCCAACTCCCTGCAGATGCAGAATTGCAGCATGAAACCGCGGATCTAGTCTCTCTCTGTGAATGCCCTTGTTCCTTGCTGCATCCCCAAATCCCTGCAGATTTCACCACGAACACGTATTCCTTGAGCCTTTTACCAAACTACAGGGGAAACAAAGTCCATATGACAAGAGTACGAATTAAGAAAAAGGGCTTATTAACTCCAGGTAGTCACTAAGTCAATGTGTCTAGACTGCATCCAGTAAATGCTCCCTGTGCCATGTGGACAGACCAGCTTTGATTCCCACTGCCTCTGGCATTTCAGTGGCAAGCAGCGTTTTGTGGTGTAAACTTGTCCTTAGTTCACTCACAGTTCTCTGCAGTTCTCTTGGGACTTGTTTGATATAACATGATTTTCTCAATGTCACCACAGTAAGGACCTCTGAGCCACATCCTGTGGTCCTCATGCATTTGATATACTTTCAGGGCTACAGAAATATCCACTCTAAGGCTAACATCTCAAAGAAAAAGCTAAAGATGCCTTTTCAGAAAAATATCATGGTTGAATGCTTTGAGTCTTCTCTCATGTCTGGAGCTTCAAAACCAGTTCTCCGCATGGAGTCATGGTTTAAAGGATAGCAACAGTTTGCATTTTGTTTCTAGACAGCCATTTATTATTATTATTATTATTATTATTTAAATAATAATTAATTATTATTTAAACAGCCATAATTATTTAAATGCTAAGACAAGCAACTTTCCAGGGAATCACACTGGCCCCATTTCTGCCTGCTGAAGGACAGCTGTCTTAACAAGCCACCAGTCAGACCTTTCCCCATGGAAGCACACCAAGCCTAACATCCTGCAGCATCCGGGCCTCCCCTCTTTCACTCCAGTTTGGGTTAGGAAGCATTGAAAGAGGCTCGACTGATATAAAACTGTAGGAAACAAGATATTCTTAGACACGGTGGTTATGGTAATACGGTACCTTTGCAGGACAGAAATAAGACAATTTCTTTTGACAAGAACCAGCAGCAACAGAACCATTGACACTGGCAAAACCGGCCGTGGCGAAGGAGTGAGAGCCATCTGACAAAGTTAAGTAAACACACTACAAGAACCAAGATAATCCCAACAATGTGGTGGGTAAACAGAATAGGTTTTTCTCTGTCTGTACATACACACCCGCACATCTATATACACACATGCACACATGCAAGTATATATATTCAGGTAGAAGCATTATTCAGACAGAGGTCTAATTTTAAGCTGATTATGCCCATTAGTGCAAGGCGTAACCAGCAATTTGGAAGCACTTGGAAGCGTTTCCTTTTGCGGGTGTAGAGCTGCTAAATTGCACTGTAGAGGCAGCAATGGCTCTCTCTTGGGGAGACTGCTGCACAGCCCCAGAAGGCAGGGTGGTGCCTCCACTTCCCCATGTGCCTTTCATTGCAAGTCAGAGCTAGGCTGCAAGTGGGATTTGCTGCCTTATCACCTCCTCCTGCCCCTTTCACTGGAGTTTACATCGGCCTGAATCTGGCCTGGCTCATTTAAAAAAGCCATCAAAGAAAATGTCACTGTGTTTTCCGAAGCACAAATGGATTCAGAGAGCCTAGTGTAGCAAGTGGCATTGTAAAACTTACTTGCTTTACAAGTACAATCTTGCTGATGTAAACCAGAAGACATATGCCAAGGGAAAGTTTAATAGTCACCTGGAAAAAACATTAACTTGAGTTACATCTATTTTCTAATGGCATATTGTGTACGTAACAAAACACCCACAAATAATTTTGGGACCAGGGATGTTCCCCCTTCTAATTGTTTTCATCATGGGGGCCGCCAGGGCTCTTACGTGCGCTTTCGACTGCCGCTGTGAAATATGTGTTCCCTGTTTGTTCTTGTTCTGCCTCTGCAGGAAATCAGAGACTCTGGCTTCCTGTAGGCTGCAGATGCTTTATTCTTTGTATTCCCCAAATAGGAAGTCCTGGGGTCATTCTGCCAAATATATGGAAACTTAATTTCATTTCAACGCAGGATTAATCACTAGGAAGTGTCAGGACATTGATGGTCTGATAACAAGACAGTTACAGCAGAAACCTTTTATGGGCACCAGGGTTAAAGCATTTGGCAACAGATACGAAGCTGTAAGTCTCTGCATCAAATGGGGAAGGAAGGCTACCTGATGAGAATTAATGCCGGTAATTGTAATTGCGGTGGTTTTTTAATGCCCTGTAAACCTTACCAAACTTTTAAGCCTTTTTATATTTTAAGAGAAAGGTAGATTGTTTTTGATGACTAACCCCTGTTTCTGATGACTAAGCTCTATGTTTTTCCTCTACAAATCATAACAGTCTGCGGTGAACGTCCTCTCACTTACCACAGCCCGGCAATGGCACACCTCCGCTCAGATGAAGGAAAGGCTTCTGATTTGCACCCTTGGAAGTCACAGATCAGTCCCCTACTGCCACTGAGTGTCAGAGGGGGTGCAGATTTCTCAGGCTAATGGATACAATGGGAACACTGGAAAAAACAATTGCTAAATTTAAGTCCATAAGAAATTAAATGGAGTTTCACCAAGTGCACTCAGACTTTCTGTTTAAAGCACTGTTTAAACACAGCCAACGCCACACTGCTGGGACGTTAGCAACTATTATTATTCCCATTGTAAAGGCTGGGAAAAGTGAGGCGAAAAGACTGAGAGCTTGGTCTGTGCCCATAGAGTAGGGCTCTTCATCAGCACTCGGGGATTGACAGCATCAATCTTTATGCAGTGTCTGGCTTTTGCTCAGGGCTCAAGATAGCTTGCAGAAGAGTTGCTTTACCTAGGATCCAGTTTTAAGTGCTCAAATCCCAACAGCATGACCTTCATAACAGCTCCTCCTGTATTCCCTTCTGTGCAGGCTAGCTGTTACAGGCCCCGTCTCTCGTACTGCACCCTGCTCAGGTCATTAGCATTTTTACACTTTTTCTGAGGTCTAGCTTTCGGGACAGGTACAACACTGTTTTATCATGACACTGGACTGCGTTCATCTTAGCTGCAATTGGGACAGAAATACAGCTCTGTAAGGGATTAGCATGTTTTATGGCAAGCAGTTAAGGACAAGACAGGGTTGTGCGAAACATTTCATGAATATAATGTTATCTCCTGCCTTAGAGGAAGAGATCTGTCTAAATCATAGGACTTTGTGAAGATAGTATGCCTCTAAAAACATATCCAGTTTAGTATTTTCTACAAGGAGTAAATGAGGAGGGAGGAATCTCCTTTACAGAAAGCAAGAACCCCTTCACAGAGACCAGCAGGCATGTGGTGCCCTGCCCAAACTGCTCTTGTGTGGTGTACAATGGAGCTGTCACCTCCTCCCTTCTAAAAACACGCTGCAGCAACTGAGTATTTCAATTTCTACCCTTCTGAGCTTGTGTGAAATCTGCTATGGAAAAGCAGTCAAATCAGCCCACTGTGCTTCGCGTGCCTCCTCCATCTCCACCGTCTGAAGCCGGAGATGAGAAAAACTGGGTGCGTAGAGGGACGCCCTCTGCATGCTGCATGGGATCACCCAGCTGCCATCACCCTTCCCACGCAGCAAAACTGAGATACTCACCAAGGTCTTGAGCAACCCCACAGGCCATTTCACCTGGCAAATAAAACACTACAAAAATGCCCCTTGATGAGCAAGACTAAAATATCAACACTGTGCCCTGGGAATAAACTGTTGGGTGCACAACTGGTGGAGGGGGGGAGCCTTGGGGCAGGAGTGCACCACTCTTCTGTCTGAACCCAGCTCAGCAAAGCTCCCCCCTCCTTGTAATTAATCCCCTTCTCATTCAGTGATGTAGTGTGGACGTTCACCTAAATCCAATAATAAGCCATGGGATTTGAGCATGAGTTTAATATTAAACTCATGGTTAAACGTTCTGCTGAATAGAAATAGAGCCAAAAATTGGCTTATGTGCTTTGCTGAATAGGAACGGCTTGCTGTAGTTGAGCATCGGTAGAGAAGGGAGATTACTCTGTGAGGATGATTCACTTCACTCAAGCCCAGACAACCCCGAGCTCCACAAGCCAGATCCCACCCTGCTTGTAAAGGAGGCTTGAGAACACGAGAGGCTGGAATCGAGCAGTGATGCATATGATGACTGCCAGAAGACACCCAGGACGTGAAAATAACAAATGCAAAAAGCTTTGCTGCAGAGCGTCACTCCCTCGGGGGTCTACATGAATCTGCAGAAACGCTGCGTGAATAAAGCAGTGGCCTTACCTAACTGACGTGCGGCAATTGAGTCAAACCACTGGCACTTCAGTCAGCTTCACTTAGGAGCACTTGTCTACACTACAAAGCCTTTACCAGCAGCTAAGCTGGCTGATTTATGTCAGCAGCATCTCCTAAAGCAGACTAAGCTTATATTTGGAAGGGGGTGATTTGGAAGATTTATCTTAATGTCCTCCCTGAATAAAATAAGCTGTGTTTTTCTGCTGGTCTAAATTCTGCTTACTTGGCAGGTTTTCCTGACCTACCTAACCTGGTTTGGGAAATAATCTCTTTTCCCCAGAAAAACTTCAGAACATCAGCTTGACTGAAGACACCGATGCGGCAGCAAACACACATAAAGAGGCCAGCCTAGGAGAAATTAAATATAAAGATGACAAGAGGCAGGAAGTTTGGGATAAAAAAACGGGCAAGGAAAGGCTTCCCAATGGTAAATCATTTTTGTTACAGACAAAACCCAAAGGAAAAAAAGCTAAACAGCTTATCACAGAAGGAGTCATGCTAAAAGACTGTCACAGAAGAGTTTACATTAGGGGACAAACAAAAGACATCAAGAAAGGCATAAAATGTTGCCCTGAAGGACACGTCCTTTTCAGAAATGGCGGGGGTCTGGAGGACAGAACAATTGGGGATGAGAAGGAAGCTGAGAGACCTAGATTAAAGGATCCTGCTGAAATTTGTTGAGATAGCCATTTCAGTATTTAAAGTCTGAACTGGAATAGCCCAAAAAAAAGTGAATAACAGCATCTCTTCAATTGAAGGGTTTTACCAGAAGCCCCGTGAAGATTTATGTTGTGCACCTGTGTAGCCCAGGGCATGAGCTGGCTACAGCCCCCGGTGGCGGGTGTGAGTGGGCTCTAGCCGGCCTCCGTGCCAGCCAGTTCGAGCTGTGGCAAGCAGAGATCTCCTGAGCAAGGGAGCTGGCACCAGTGAGGTGCCTTCAGGGCCAGACCAAGCCCCTGGGGGAGGCTGTTCTTGCAACATCACCGACATCTTTGTGCAGCTGTGCAGAGCTGGGATCAGGGAAAGGGGCGAGGGGTCCAGCAGGGGTTATACTGAGAATAAGACGACCAGTGAGCAAGAATTGCATTTCACAGAAAAAAAAAACAAAAAAAAGGATTTCAACACTTGTTCCCCACTCCATGCCAGAGCAGAAACTCAATTTTGGATGGCCCCAAGACGGGGAGAGGAGGGAGGAGAAGGGAGCAGGGGAAAGGGCGAGGGGAAAACATGGAGAAAGCCGGAGAGGAGTGCCTCGGCAGCAGGCGGCTTGGGCTGGGGTAAAGCCAGCATGCCTGAGGTCAGATGTGAGGAGCACTTAATCCTCAGCATGGCCATTCATTTCCTCACTGTTTAAAAAAATACATATACTTAAAGGACCTCTCAGGGAAGGGAAGTTCTGTGAATCAGTGTCTGACTATTAGTTGCTGACCCAGATGAAGGCATTAGCAACTTGGAGCACCCCTTTCACGTCAGCTCCCCAGGCATCCTGTTAGCTGTGTGCCATTAGAGCTAACCTCACCTGACCTTGCATCACTGTCATGTTGACATAGCACTAGTAATGTCTCTCATGGACCTGAGCTCACCTCAGGGGCTTTCTCTTCCTGCCTTGAAACTCTTGTTTCAAGGTCCTCGGCTTGTTGAAGTGTAAAATCTTTCAGCTTCATGATAGGAAATTCTTCAAAAGGAGGTACTCTCTCTCTACGCCGCACTATCCCTGGAGCTTCTTGCAGCAACCAAGTTCCTACCCCTAAGGTGCCTTTGATCATATCATTGCTCTGCAGAGCACCCCAAAATATATACTGCCAGTTTCCAAGAACTATGGATTGCCGAAGGAAACCTTGAAGCTGCCCACGTCCTGCTAGGTATTAAAGAGGCATTCCTTTACCCCTGTGAGCTGCCATCAGGCTCCGCAGTGCTTCTCCCAGGCTGAAGGGTCACATCTAATTTCAGCCGCTGTCAATGAGGCCTTTCCTGTACACCACAGCCCTGGCCTCAGGCCAGAGAGGGGTGGTGTTCAGGCAGCACGGCCGCTGAGGCTTCCCCGAGTTCCTCATCCCTGCAACAAGGGAAACCCTCGGAGGAGAAGGGCCGTTCGGAGCCCTTGTGAATTAGACAAGTCCTAAGTTTTCTTGATGGCATTTTCCAAACTGCCAGCCAAAGGTACCCCCGGGAGGTGAGGACCAGCAGGTCAGCCCAGCCCGGGGAAGCATGGCCAGAGGGTAAGGTTCGAGTCTGTGGAAGTGATGGAGAAACTTCACAATTCGAGTGGTTTCTGGTGAGAATTAGGCACCCGGAGGCACATTTGTAAAGGCACCCAGCAGGGTTTTCAGAAGATCCCAGTCTCCCAACACATTTATTTCAACGGAAGTTGGGGACCAATGGGCTTCCCAAAGCCCCATTGCTCCCCCCGCCACTTGGAGCTCATTGCACATCTGGCCTTTGAGAGCCACTGGCATCACCCACCAGCAGGCTTTCATCCCTGAAGGCTGCGGCTCCACCACCATCAGCGTCAGGTCTCTGTGCTAGCAGGTCACCTGGCAGGACAAATCTGAGCCCAAGCAGTCACGCTCACACGGTTGCCTCTCCGTTGAATGAGCCACAACACATGGCCCAACGTCTGTGCAGCTCTACTTTGTCACCCTGGCCTCATGCCAGCTTTGGGAGGACATGTAGCACCTGATCTAGCATGAAAGCTGCTTTAGTAACGTTAACCCATCCAAAACCACGTTGTCCGGTGAATAAGAAGCAGCAAGGGGATTCAAAATAGCAGCTCACTGTTTTGTGCTATATGGTTGCAATGGATTTGGGTCAGCGCTAAGTGCCCTGAAAGTTGATTTACTATCTCATTGAGACATGGCCTCTGCTATTTGGGAAATTTGAATAACATTTCCAGAAGTACCTAAGTGCTCCTGGTAAATTTTACTGCCAAAAATTAATTTCCTTCATTTCCTCTTTTTCCTCCCACTTTCTCCCCTTATTCCCATTATTGTTTCAGGAGCAAAGAATTGATGTCAGTGCCATGAATAGCTCCGAATTCATTTGCTTACAGCCTTGGGTAGGGAGATTATTTTTTTTTCATCGGAAGATTTTATTGCATTTATTCTCTCCACCTCCTTTCTTGCACCTATGCCTGGCCTCTTCCTCCCTGCACAAGCATTTCAAGACTCCCCCTCAGCTGCTTTCGTAATGGAGGCATCACTACTGAGTCATCCCTTCGCGTTCAGCTCTTTGCTAATCCACCTCTTGCTGTTTCCTTCACAAGGGTTGTTCACTTCTTCTTCCTCACATCCATCCCCAGCGGTCCGTGGTTTGGACATTTCCACCCTCAGACACTCCTGTAACCTCCTCCCTGAATTTCCTCTCTCTGCTTTCTCTGGAGTCTGCATTATTGAAGATGGCGCCCGCCCCTTTCCCCTACCTGCTGTTTATTTGAATGCCTTCCTCAGATGTCCTCCCAAGCTTCTGGCCTTTTCCCCCCCCGCCACCCCGCCATGAAAGTAGCTACCTTAACCTCATCTTTATAGTCACTGCGGATGCAGCATGGACGGGCTTGGCAACCTTTCGTTTTGATAATTTTCCATGGGAAATAGTTTTCCCTGTTTTGTTTTTGCTTTTGTTTCTCTGCTCTGGCGACCGGGTCCTAAGACCTCCTCCTCCTCCCTCTCCTCCTCCTTCTCCTCCTCGTTCTCCTTCAGAGGCAGCTCCGAAGGAAGGAGGCCCGGCCGCTCTTGGAGGCTGGTGACACAAAGCCAAAGCCTCTCCAAAAGCCTCTCTGCACCTTGTGCTGTTGAGGCTGACTCAGGAGACAGCCGTAAGCAGAGCTCTGTGCGAGGTGCGGGAACAGGGAAGGGAGGAGACCGTTCCCTCCCTGGTGCTCCCAGACACGCTGCTCAGGTCTGCAGGCAGCTGCCTCTCTTCTCTCCAGCAAGGCAGCTGAAGTAGGGCGAAAATCGCTGCCCCTCACACCACAGCGTAATGAAAAGAATTGTATTTGCAACATTACACCCACTATTTAGCACATTGCAACGACTCTATGGGCAGGTTGCTTATACTTAACCAAAAACCTTGGTTTTCCCACCTCTCCAAGAAAGGAGAGGACACCACAGTCCTTCAGTCCTCCAGGTCCTTTCCCCTCCCCTCCTCTTCCTGCAGCCCTCTGCTTGTGAGCCCAGCCATAAGGTTGGGTACCCTGAGGGTTTATTCCTCAGGCTGCCTCTGCTCAGGTGTCTGGGAGCTCAGAAATACCTGGGATGAGCATCACAAGAGGAGGGAATCATACCGAGTACCTTTCAGAGAGGAACTGGGGCTCCTTTGAAGACTTCAAGTTCCCAGATCAGAAGCTGGTTGTTATTACCACAGAAGAAACACACTTCAGAGGAGTGGGCTGCAGCCAGAGACAGTGATTGATAGCCAACAGCTACAACACAGGAGGCTGCATGCTTTTTTACATCAGGGTCAGAAGCTTTCATACCACGTCCTCAGGGAAGGACTGAAACCACCGTCAAGATCAGACCCTTTCTCGTCCAAGCAGCAGCTCTGCCCTCCAGCACAGTTAAAGCCTCTGGAGCGGGAAAGACTCCCTGTGCATGAGCACATCGAAACAGGCTGTCACACCACTAAGTGTGCCCATACCAGCATCTTCGCGGTTGTCATCGGAGAAGTCCAATGTGCAAAATGGAGGTAGAAGACGGATAGGGAACAGGACGCGCTCCTCTTCCAGCTCATCCAAAGACCTTTCTTTCAGAGGTATATGAATACAGTCCATGCAGCCAGGACATCAGCTGGCAAAACTCAGTCACCCAAGTAAGAGAGAAAGTTAGAGGATGTTTTGCCAACAAAAAAAAAAGGAGGAAAAAATAGGTTCAAGTGGCAACAAATAATTCAGCCAATAACAGCAGCAACCTTTCAGCAACTTGCTGGCTATTCAGTAGCTTTTGGTGCCATTTTTATTAGCCATATAGGATGGAGATTATATGATCCTATCCGGGTAACACCGTTAAACCAGAAAAAGATACTACAGCAAAACAGCCTTTTCTGTGGCTTAATTATATGGCCTTGATCCAAACTCCACCGAAGTCAATAAGAATCCTTGCCACTGACTTTAAAGACTTTGTACGACTGAATACTCCCAGCAGGGCTTTAATAGGAAAAAAGACTGAAGTTTAAGCTGCAAAATACAAGATATAATCCCTACAGCAGGAAAGCTGCCGACATACTTCCATGGCATATGCAACTGTCATTGATGTGAAAAAGGAGATTCTGACCTAATGGGAGAGCTTTAGGGTTTGCATCTTCGTTTTCTGTTGATGGACTCAAGGATTCCTTTGGGATTTACATTAATAAACCGGTGCCTAACTATAAAACGTACACTGTTAGAGGGCCAAAATGCATGTCTGTGCATCTGGGAGAGGTAGAGTATGTTGTCACCCAGAGTTTGTTTTTCTCACTGTGCCAAATCTTGATTAGGTTGAAGTGAATGGAAACACTTCCACGGGCTTCAGCAGGACAGTGATTTAGCTCACTCTCTGGAAAGGGCTGGCACTGTGGAAGGAGCACTGTTGCACACTCTGGACTGACTGTCGCTTTGTAGAGTCCTTTTTATAGATGCTTCTTGTTTATAAGCTAAGTACTTAGATTAACATTGCAAAAACAAATAGTCTAATGTTACATTTTAAGGGCACATTAACTTGAAAGAGCAGCCAAGTTTGTTGACTAAAATGATTACACAACTCTAAGGCCACTAAACAAGTATTTCTCAATGTCTCAGCAGCAGCTCAAGGGAGCAGAAGCTAAAAATGCCACAGCTCAACAAACAGTTCTGTGTTCCTCCTGTTGATAAGTACATCATGTTTCTTTGCAAATAAAAGACTGTCAGGGGTTGCTTTAAGAAAAAAACAAAAACAAAACAACAAACCAACAAACAAACCAGAAATAAATAAATAACATGAATAATTTCTAAGTACATACTGTCCTCTTTCCCTCCTTCCATTTCATGTAACTCCATTACAACAGCCCCAACAAATTACCTGCAATATGCCCAGGATTCCCTAATTACTTTCAAACAGGCTGCTGGCTGGCCAAGAGGCAACCCCTAGTGTGGCTGTTTCAATGCAACATCCCTTTGCTTGGCAGGGACAGGAAAGTCCAGGTGTCAGTAAACTCCATTTACACAAGTTGATCATCCAAGGCGCCCAGGTTGCCTGAGAGATGCTGAATGTCCTCCACCAGCAAATATTTTGATGGGAGCTGAGCGTGTTCAGCATCACACAGACATGGTAAGCACCTCACAGGGGCCAGCCCTAAGAGCACAAGCCTATGCATGGCCATGGGGCCTTATGCGTAATTCCGTTTGCAGATGCACCCCCTGATCTGTCAAGTTGCAATGGGAATAGGTCCCTGACAAAGGTTGTCATCGATTAAGAGCTCAGTCAGGATCTCTACTCAGTTCACCAAAGGGAAGTGTCCAGGTGCCTTGCCAAGGAACCAGTATAAAGTGAAGATGGTTCCTTAACAAAGCAGGCAAGGGAGTGGTAAAACAAGCAGCTGGAAACTGAACTCAGGAAAACATTATGCTAGCAGACATCTAATACTGAGAGCAATCAGTCAAGGGACTCATTACCAAGGCACACCGTGCAATCCCCGTTACCTGATGCCTTTACATTTAGACTAGCAAAACTTTCATAAGAGACACTGTTCAACCAAAAGCTGATGCGCTTGATTTTAGGAACTGGAGGATAAAATTCAAAGAAGTCCTCCATCACACAAAGGTCAAGCAAGGTGATCACAAAGGATTTAAAAACACTGAAGACTATGAATGCAATAATTTAAGAGATTTGAAAAGCTTTTGTCTCTGTCAAAAATGTCGGAGAAGCAGAATGGGAGAGTGTGCTCTGCAGCTGGACTGCAGGCAGGGAAAATACCAAGAAGCACTACACTGCTCTGTCTGGTTTGGTAATTTCTATGGCCATGGTTGCCAAACAACAGAGATCCTCGCTGTTGTGTTGACTCCAGCAGGCCTAGTGAAGCATGAACACGGCCAGCTTTCACAGCTACAGAAAGAGATGAGAACCAGTGTTTTATGTCATCCAGTCATGTAAAACATAAATATGTCCTAATGGAGGCATGCAAAGTACTTGCCTTACTTTCTCTGCTAAGCCAGCTGAGAATATGTTTTGCTGTTGCAGTAAAAATGGTCAAACCGCCAAACGTCACATTTGGGGCATACATCTTCCATCATATATAGTCTGTCTTTTCTCTTGATTTTCCTTCTTTGCTCTGTAAGGTAGCAAGAAAGCTTCACTGTAAGTAGACACATCCTGCAGACTTGATTCTCACTCAGGTCCTATATCCTTACCATGCATATTCATTACACAGATCTAGTCTGCCCTAAGAAGATGGGTGGTCTTTTGCCTATGATATGATCGTTTGCCAGAAATTATTTTAAACAGAGCAGACAATGAGCCTGTCACTTAGAAATGTTTTCTGATAATTATGTTCTGTCACCCTGAGCCAAAATGGTGTAACATCTGTGCTCAAACAGTTCCTACACAGACGCTGTCTGAGACCCGTCTTCCCTCTGAACATTTGGTGAACAGTGCAAGACAGAGCAGGAAAATACCACTTTGAGTAACATTGGCAGTATCTCCACGATACAGGGAGAAGTCCATGAGCTGAACTCTCTTTTCATAAACACCAATAGGGGATAAGTCAGTACTCTTGAAATCAGTATGTCACCTTATTTCAACATCAAACTAAAGCTTGATGTGAAAGTTCAGTCAGCTGAATCTGGCTCCATGATTTATAATGTTTATTTAACTTAGGAGCCAGCACGATAGTAAAATATCTCAGATATCTCTTTAATCTGGATAGTTTATATCCAAAATTACATTTAACTGTTGGAGGAAGGGAGGGAGGGAGAGTCACAGTTTGGACCAGGTTTTATTGGGTGCATTGGGAACTGCCTCTTGGATGCCCATCCTGGGGAGCAAGACCCGGAGAGCAGCTCCAGAGCGGGGACGAACTCTGGCCTTAGAAGCCAGAGGAGAGGCAGGGGAGGAGCGGGGAGAGAAAAACATGTCCATACAGAAGGGCAAAGGCACTTGGGATTTCCCCCAAAAATGTATGCTACAGGGCAGGAGGCTCAAATGAGAAAGGCACAGGCCAAGCTTGGCACAGGAGACAGCTCGACTGACTGCGCTGCCCTGGGAGGAGACGGGAACGGCTCCAGAGGCGACGCACGCTGCCTGCACTGCTCAGCTTCCTCTCCTGCTCCCTCCCTTTGTGCCGAAGGACACCGTGCATCTCCTCTGCAAGGGATACAGCCCAAAACCTGGGGGCCAAGCTTCGAAACTATGAGAACATGTCCCCGCTGCAGGCTGTGAAACGGGGTCGTGCCACCGCTGCTGGCGGGACTGACCCCTGCTTCCAGAGAGGCTGCTGAGGGGCCGGCTGGGCACGGGGGGCACTGAACACCCCTAGGCATTCAGCCTCTGGCTATTGAGCCACACACAGCCCCTGATGTAAAGGTTGCTGTTATTTTGGATTCATTAATGGCTGGGCTGGAAGCTGCTTCAGTAAGAAATTATATCCAAATCATCTTCAGTTTGGAGGGGCGGTGAACAAAACCTCAACACTTTGAAAATTTCCCGTCTGGGACATGTAGCTATGCACTTGGATTTTTAAATATCAATTTGCACTTTATCTGTAATATAAACATACATTTACACACATATGTATATAAAACTCAAGAGACTTTTTTTAAAGACATTTAAGTGCGGTAGAAAGTTGTCCCACTTCCCTTCAGGCAAGGCCCTGAAATGCCTCTCATGGCCAGATGGCATTCCCTGCCTTTCTCCACAGATGTCTCGAGAAGGTGGCGGAGGTTTGTGCTTGCTCGAGAGCCGGAACCCCTCGGGAACTGCTGAGGGACTCGTGCTGCCCGCCTCATGCAGGCCTAGCAGGGAACGGACCTGCCACGGGTGAAACTGGCTGAGGTGAGGCCACATGACCCCAAGGCAGGAGTGCTGCTGTGTTTTGTACAAAAAAAGTGAGGCTGTTATCCAGAGGGTGCTGCAGCTGAAGTACTTGGGTGCAATATCAGGGTTGGCACATCTCAAAACTGCCACAGGTCCCAACACAGATCTGCTGTGGGTAGCAGAGGCATAAGGGTATGCTTGGACCAAAACCACACCCACCCACAACTGCCATGTTGAATGGTTTGGCTCGTTGGGATGGTGACAAGACCTAACGAGGCCCAAGGCTTTGCTTTATCTGTTTGCTTGGTCTTGGTTAGCCAGTGCCAAGATCTCCTCCAGGACACTGTGACAAATACCTTGTCTAATGGCTCCCCCTGAAAAGCCAGGATTTTCTGAGTCCTAAAACTAGTCATCACCGGACCGTCTAGGAGGCAGACACAAGTGATTCAAACAGCAAGCAAATGCCAGAAAGGGGATGATTTCACTGCATTATTGAATGCACATTCGACAGATAAGCCTAGCAACAGGGACCCTGTCTGCAGGCTGGCTCCCAACAATCAGCTACTGCTATAGCTCCCTGTCATTTGACTGCACTGCTGCAAACGCATGAATAAATAAATAATCTCCTATAGCATTTGTGCAATAAGCAGAATATTAGCATGTGGCTCTCAAGACGACCTTTATCAAAGGAAGCAGCACTTATACTGGAGAAATGTATCTAAAAATAAATGATTATCACTCGTGTATACATAGAAATACCAAGGGCAAGATACGACTTTCTATAATGTGAAATGACTCATTTTCCCCCTGAAGTTTTAGTGAGTGTCGAAGATATGTACTTCTAAGAGTGAATCACTCCAAATGGCCACTGGGTGACTGGCTGAGTTTGAACTAATCTTGGGGAGGAAAGCTGACGTAAGGGCCATGGGACTTGGAATGCATGGGCTATTTGCAGGGCAAGGACGGCAGACGTTAGCACTCAGTTGTCACTAGTAAATCTCAAATTGCTTTGACAGGTGGCAGATGTGAATGGCTACAGCTTCCAGGGGAACACTTCCTTTCATGGAAAGTGGGATGAGGCCAAGGGAAGAGCCTATATTTCTTCTTTATATATATGTGCGCGCACACACACACACACACGCATATATAGCTGTAAAAAATAAAGCACCTCTGTTATGGATCAGTAAACTAACTTGAAACCTCATTTATACTTGCTAGCTCAACCCCAAAATAAGAGCTCAAGCTTTCTGGAAGCGTAGCTGGATTGCCAGCCTCCAGAACAAGCCCAAAAAAGTTCTCGTGAGTTACCTAGAAACTTCGTAAGTGTGAGAGAATTCAACAGCTCTGCAGATATTCATGGGGGAGTGTGGAGCCTCCTCTCGCTGGGTTCAAACCACTACTGGGACAATCAGTGATCCCCTGTCTTCCTGGACGCGGCCAGCGTATTAGTTGTGACAGCACCAGGGGAAAAGCTTTCTTCCCTCTTCCCAGTGGCATAGATGGAAACTGAGGGTGGCAGGACTGAGCAGGCACGGCTGCAGTGTGCTAATCGGGCACACAACAAATTCCTGACTCACTTAGGAGTGCCTGCCCCAGGGCACAGGCATTACATATACATAAATATCAGCTTCATATTGGAGACATGTCCTGAGGAGGGAAGTGAAAGAGAAGCGAGCCTTGACTTTACAGATTAGCTCACAGCTTTTCGCAGTCTCCCTTTAAACAGTGATTAGAGCTGCCTGACTGCTGAGGAGGGAAAGATCCCCAGAAAGCTCTGTCTTCCAGAGGAACTAAGCAGCCTCCATAAGCAATGTAAGTATAACTGTACGTGGCGATAACACATGCCAGCCATGCAACATGTCACACAGTTAAAATGGGCTGAAGCAGCAATGCACCAATGCCTCGGAAATGACTGCACATGCAAACTCATATCCTACGATCCACTACGTATAGCTCCCTGTATATAGCCTGATGCCTGATGCATGTGTGGGTTCCTTACGCTCAGTGAACTCAGTTGGTGAACGAGGGTCCCACACAGGCTTCATACCTTGCTAAAGGACTGGCTGATGCAACTGTGTCTTTCATTTTCCACTTCCATGGGGAGCAGCCAACACAGCTTGCCCTGTATTTTGTAGGGATGTTCGTGGAAACTAGTTACACTGGGGTAGAAGTTTTGCGGTGGGCTGTAAGAAAAAATTAAAATCAAATCAAACTGATTCAAGTCAAACTTGTCATGAAGAAATGTTTCCTCAGAGAACAGAGCTGTCAAGCAGAAGGTCTTTCAGAAAACAGGAGAAACCTCTTTTGACTAACACAGTCTGCCAGAAAGGATGAAATCCTGGAAGGATTTTGAAAATGAGAGGGAAATGTGGGTATTTCCAGTACTGCCACAGAGATTTTGTGTGACCTTGGAACAGCGGTTTAACACCCCTTTGAACCATAACTTCTCCCTTCCTCCAAAGGCAGAGAGAGGACAGGAACGCCTGCAGTTTCTCCCACTCTATAAGGGCATCGGTAGGTCTAACACACTGGACAGGTAGGGATTTTAAGCAGATGAATTATTTGCTACAAACATTCTTTTCCACTTTGCTAATTATTTGCATACCTACTTGGACAGCTATAAATTTGTTCATGATTATTAAACAAGAGAGGGATGCAGCTGTACTTCATCCTGTATGCAAACTCTTTGCACAACAAGGATGGAGTCAGCCCTTGTCCCACTGCAAGAGCTGTGCAGCTGCACAGCCACAGCCAGCTGCTGCTAGGGGATGGAAAAGGGTCGGGATATCTTAGCCAGCCTCACGCAGGAGTAAAACAGGACTGCAAACCAGTCATTTTTTTGCTGCCATGGAGTTATTTGGTTGCACTTCCCAGTTCCATGGTACCTGATGGCCAAAGCCACAAAGAAATGCCAAACTAACCCTATGAACCCTTCCAAATACTGATATATTTGCAGGTTACCTTCTTGAGAACAGCCTCAAAAAAACACATGAACTCCTCAAGTAAGTGGAGTCCTCAATAGCTAGTAATTCATGTGGTTTCTAAAGAAATTAAAGTTTCTGTGTCCTTTTGGGAAGAATTTAAACCGCTCTGCTTTTACAGTGATGCAGCTTATCTAGAGGGAAAGACACTGTATAAAAACACAGACGAGCTGGTTTCAAATCCCACTGCGCCCCAGCTCTCCTCTGTGATTTCAGACAAACTGGGTAAGCGTTAACTACAGTTTCCATTTTCCGCCACAGGACATTCAAAGGACTGTTATACCAATGACTGAGAAGAGCTCATAAACTACACAGATGAGATCTATAACCATTTGCACAGGTGAGGCAGGAGACTTCAACATAACATGCTTATTTAACAGAGAGGCAGGTTTCCTCTCTTCTAACAGGCAATAGTTGATACCTGAAGAACAGATTCTTGCATGAAGAATTTTGATAAGTATATTCCATCTTCAGTGGCTGAAACTCTCCTTTGGAGAATAATTAAGTATGCAATATATGGTCTGAAACAGCCAGGAAAGAGATTGAAAATATAGAAAATTGAAAGGAAATTATTTCAAACTGGAGTGCTCTGACTCTGGAAACTAAGTTATAAATGCTTTTGAGAACCTGCATTTATTACTTGCAATAAATAACTTTTCTTCCAAACACGCCTTTGTGTGAGAGACAGATTAGCAGTGCAAGTGGAGCATATTTCTGCTGTGCAGAAGTTACTTATTTTAGAATAATGGACGTCACAAATTGGCCCTGCATAGCAACACTCATTGGAAAAAGATCACAGTTCCACTTAACACAAAAGTGCAATCTTGAAGCCCATTGAAACTGAAGTCTCTTCACAGGGCAAACACTGAAGTAGCTCCTCATTTGCGTAAAGCTGGACAATTGCTCCACTTCCATACACAAAAAATTGCTTAGATATCTGCTATGCATGGGGAAAGGCTCATTAATCACATTACAGCAAGTGAACATCCCAAGGTTAAATCCTGCTGCTGAGGGGTACTTCAGTGCTTTATAAAGTCATCAAAACGGGATTTATGTCTGCAAATCTTCACAGTACGGTGAAGATCTGGAGCTTACCTTTAAACTCGGGGAACTTCCTTTTCGCTGTAAGAAAAGCATAGTTCTGAAAAACAAATTCAGATACATAAGGTCTGATTCTCCACTACATTAAGCCTGCTTTACAGCTGTGTCTCTGCAGTGAGAATCAATGGAGTGACACTGGTGAAAGTAATCAACTTAATGACGAGGAGAACTAGCCCAGGCTCTTTAAAAGGCAGTTCATGCAGCCATTCCCTCAGGTTTTCTTCAAGTATGTTTTGCTAGCTGCTATGTGGCAGGAGGATGTAGGAAAAAAAGGCCATGAGACAGCAAACCCTTCCACCCTTGTTTGCTCGTTTTATGGCATTCCTGTCTTTCTGCCTTTGCATTATAACTCTGCTTTCCTTCAAGGAAAAGAAAACAATGAGACCTAGATTTATCCTCACTAAGCGAGCTGCCTTTCCTTGCATTTTTTTCTGTGAGAAGCAATTATACCTGAATTTGTTCCACTGCTTCCTACCGCCTTAGGAGGACGGCTGGGAGCACGGGCTGTAAGCCAGCATAGCTGTAAATGGGACCAAGGGAATGGTGCTGATTTACACCATAGAGGATCTGTCTCATGAGGTTTGCCATCAGGCATGTTATTTCCCTTCTGGAGTCTCCACTGGCAGACACTAAGTTTCCCCTTAACAGCCGTCCAAAACTGCTCAAAATCTTGCAGACAGCTTCAAAGTCACCTTGAAATCGCTTGTGAGCAAAAAGGGGGCAGCTCCTCTGCTTGTCACCAGTCACATGCATCCCTCCCACTGCCCGCTGCCTCCCACCCTGCCCACACCAAGCTCTCACCCGCACTCCTCCAGGACACCCCGCACGGGGCCGGATCCAGCCTCGCCACCCCATCCCAGACAGAGCCAGCTGATAAGGCACACGTTCTCCTCATTCATCATACCTAAAGCTGCTCTTATGCGGCTGGGGCCCAGACACAGGAAGTCTGGGTTGGTGTTTAAATTTGCTGTGGACTCTCTGCATGAGATTAGGGAAGACAGTTGAGCCCTCTGTGTCTCAGTTGCCTGTCTCCAATGCTGACACCATGGCTTGCCCTCTCATCCACCCTCTGTCCGGTTCATCAGCTTTTGGGGACAGAGGCTTTTCTTTTTATGTGCTCCCCCTCCGGTAGAACGGGCCCAATCCCACTTCACTGCATGAAACTCTGTTCAGAGCTTAAACAGCAAAGGTGGGCTGCACACCTGTACCTGCATTCGCTTTCTCAGAGCAGACACTTTTCCAGAGTTTGGGTATAGTAAGACCAAGTGGCAGGAAAGCTGGCTGGGTGCTGGGACTCTGCTCAGCAGAGTTGCTGGCTGCGGAGGAGGTTGGCACAAGACAGCTGGCAGCAAAGAATTGTCCAAGTCAGGGGAGCATCTGAGCAAAAGAAAGTGTATATGAGCACAAACTTGCTTAAAAGAGAGGGCTACACCTCGGGCCCTGGCTCTGGAGAACTGTGAAGGGAAAAGAGACAGGACAACTGAGCAAAAGCCCGGGGAAGAGTCAAGAGCCATGTAGGCACAGGGCAGCACAACACATCAGCTTGAATTTTGTGAAAAAAGGTGTGAACCTCTCTGATTTCGCCGAGAAACACTATTCCCCTTAAGCACTTTGTGTCACATGGCTGCAGTGTTCTTTCACCCATGACAAAGTGCTCTAAACTCATATTTGCCACCTCCCGGATGCACGGTCCCGCAGCTGAGGGCTGTGCCTGTGCTGGAGACAGCTCTGGGGAAGGGGGAGCAGGGATCCCTGCACAGCAGGATGGCTCTCTGATCACATTACCGATAGACGCTGCTGCAGCTGCGATGTATACGTGTGACTGGTAGAGCTAAATCACCCTTCGTTAGATTAATAACTGATTCAAAGGCCATGCAGCTGTCATATCATCCGTCCCATTCCTGGGGTCAGACTGTTTTAATTTTAGCAGCCCCACATACCTCTGGGGCTACTTAAAAGGTTAGAAATGGGGGGTTTCCAAGTGAAAGCCGTGGGTAGCCAGACCCACCCAGAGCTTCTTCGTTCTGGAGGTGACGCAGCTAACTGGACATCAGCAACTGGAAGACATAGACAGCTCCACGAGGTGGCTGAGCGTCATCTGCCTGGGGTTTCTGATTTGGTTTCCCTTTGTCTGGAGGTAAAAGTGAAGTACCATGACTCCCAGTAAAATGACAAAGCACGAAGATGAACTACAGGGATTCAGCCAGTGACAACGTAGTGAATGAGGTAGGGAGGAAACTCTGCTTGGAGGACTCTTCTGTTAATCCGCAGCTGGATCAATTACTCCTCCTGATAACATGCACACAGTGTCCACTGACAGAAGGGCGGGCTTGAGATTTTCTGCAATGTCCAACAAAGCACAAGATTCAGCACTAGTTTGTGGGGACGTGGGGCCAGGTAAAGGAATGAGGTGAATAAGTGACATATCAGGAATAAAACAAGGTAAAAAGTTAGCTTTGTCAGTGGTGTAGCCAGAAGCAAACACAGGTAAACACAACTTACCCACTTCTAATTCAGACACTTCCTTCCTTCATGTATGAGGAAGCAGCCAGACAAGTGAGTTTACCCACCTCCTTCCTTACCAGCTCCCACCAAGCTACACTGTGTTATATTTAGTTGAACAGCCAGCTCCAGCACTGACCTTTAAAGCACTCTACAATCCTTGTAACCCCCCCCTGCAAATAAAAAAGCCTCCTATGGTAAGGACAGGCAGCTGGAGACACCCAGGCTATGTCCATAACAGTGTAACAGACATGCCCAGGTCTGTCCTCTGGCACTAAGGCCACCCAGCATGAGATACTCCACTTCCAGACTATTGAACTTTCTCATCTGCCAAAACAAGGCAGTTTCATCTCAAATGTCTACCGAGAATGGTCTCCAGGCCCTGCTGGCTTCCAAGCCATGCCTGGGAAATACCCGAAGGACCACAAACGTGCTTCGGACATCCTAACAATTTAACAGTATAGATGACTCAGTCTTAATATCTGGGAATGTGCCCTGACACCATTTAATTAAGTAGCAGAGAAGTAGCTTGAGGTGCTGAAGTACTGCAACTCCAGCTAAAACCAGGGGACAGTTTCAGGTAGCTACTGGCACCTAGCCCTTCAGTGCTTTGAGCCGAGCACCAGCATCTGAGGCACCAAGAACAAAGCAGCTTTCTAAAGCCTCTTTGTTGTGATTGACTCACTCGAGCAACAGAAGATGAGTCCAAATCACTGCCCCAGAGCATGTCTTGAATGTCTCTTATCTCCTACTAGAGAATGACGTGGGAGTGAAAGGTCCTTTCTCTTGTCCCCGTCCCACACAAAGGAAACCTGAGTGCGTAAGCTGAGCTAGACCCATGCCACAGCTTGTGGAAAATGTAGATGAAACTGCAGTGATCCAGAAGAAGAACTGGGAAACATCCTCCTAAGAGCTCTACCTCTCCGCTGCCTTTTGCCCCAACTTTCTGGACAGTCGTCTTCTGTGGCTAGGTCATGGAATCAACCCTGAGCTTAATTGCACAAATGACAGCATGCAACTTGCTAATTAACAACAGACATGTCAGTCTGCTTGCATGGAGCTGCACAGATGCCGTGCATTTTTAACATCGCTTAGTAAACAGTGGTGATGAAACATGATAAAGAATGCCAAATGTTTAGCACTGATACGATGCCCAGACAGGTTTGAGTGCCTTTGGCAGACAAGGGAGCGGGTGAGCTCCTTTTCTTTGCCATCACAATAACCCAGCAGTCTCACTAGAATCGTATCTGCAAGATCTCAGAACTAAGCAGGATGTCCTGTTCATAAATCAAATCCCAGCAGACCTCTCCCTTGACAGGCTTTTCCCTTCCTGGACTGGACTTTCTGGAAACTTAACATTTAAGATTCTAATCCTGCAAACATTTGTACACGTTTTCCTACCTAGAGGTCCCATTATTGAAGTCCAATCTATGCACAAATGTTGACAGTACGGGCTCCTGCTTAGGAAGAGATTTTGTACTGTTTCTTTTCAGCGTTACCTATTTCTAAACAAGTATCTGTATTTTTCCACATGACCTCATAACTCTGGGGCAAAAAGAGAACTGTATACGCCCACCAAGTGGCATTATAATCAGTTGTCTTAGCAGCCTTGCCCTATACCAGATTTGGGATGTGCCCTATGGATTACCTCAGATATTGCTCAAGTCTGTTGCACTTCCCTCCCTATTATTTAGGCAATAATAGCTGATGGGGAGGGTATTTCCTGAGAGTCATCTGGAGAAAATGAGGTCTCTGCCTTAGGCCCATAATTCAGTGAGGAATGTACCACTAGAAATTAAGTCCCACCTTGGCCCCCTGCGCTGGGCCCATCTGTTACAGCAAGCCAGCAAGCGGCTGCTTGGTTTGGGGTTTTCGGGTATAAAAAATACATCAGACCTACATTTGTGTTTTCTTCAGTGAGCTATTTCTCAGGTTTCCAGGGTGACTGGTGATTTTGGAGACACAGAGGGCTGCTCCACTTCCAAAGGGAAATTTTGCCCCAAAGGGTCAATGAATCGTGGGATGTCAGGCTGCAAAAGGGAAGATAGACAATACATGCAATATACAATAGACAAGATAGATACACAATCAATATATGATTGCTGCCACATGTCATGTATTGGTTGCTGCGGACTTCACAGGACACATAGGAAGGCTTCACAAGCAGCAGGGGGCTGCACTCTGCATTTGAAAAATCTCTGCTTTATATAGGGAAAAATTTACTGATCCAACTACACACTCGGAGCCATTGCTCCGAGCCATAAGCTGCCATCCATAAGCTGGGTTTATGGCTATATTGAATTCCCGGAAAGCTGCACAGCAATCAGAGCACACGGAGGAATCTGCTGCAATTATTCTATACCAGTGTTTCTTTGACTGATGTGTTCTTTGCTTCTCATAGAACCTCTTCTTCCTTAAAATTGTTATGATAGCAGGACTTATTCTTCTCAGCAGTTATATATATATATACATACATACATATGCATATACATATATAGGTATATATTTTCTTTTTTCCTAACAGAGAAATAAAAAAAAAACCACAGGGATTTTAAAAACCTTGGATTCAAACCTGGAAAAATGCCAGTAGTGGATATACTGGGGAGAGTTTTGTTAGCTTTATTAATGTGAACTGTGAGAAAGAGAAAATATTTTTTCAGATCTGTACCTGTATGACTACAAAGACGGTAGTACAGCTCCAGCAGCCTGCAGAACTCATTGCCACAGGACAGCAATGTGTTCACAGGCTGGGTAGGATTGATGTGGAGTATTTGGAGCCACAGGATATTCTCTAAAATTACTTGTTGCTGCTGCAAATTAGCACACTTCTCCTAACTTTACCAGAGAGCTGTTGCCATCAGCTGAGGTATTAGCTGCAAAGGTTCCTGTGGACATAGTAACACCAGGACTAACAGGCTATGGTTTCACAATACAAAGCCATCAGTAGCAACACTGGCTCAGGCAATTAACATTGCCCTCCCTTCTTGTCCCCTGTGTCATCCCCTCACACTTCCCAGCACCGTTCTCTGTGGGGCCAAGTTTCAAACTGGCTTAGGGAATGGATCCAGCAGAAAAGTAATTAGAAAAAAACACAACAAAGAATCCTTGGGTTTTGACCCAGTTCAGGTGTCCCACCTGCTTGACAGCACTGGCCAAAAGCAGGCAGGCAGCACAACAGAAGGCAGGCGAGCCCCAGTGTGAGGCAAAGGTGAAGAGCCAAGGGCATCCACTGCTGAAGCCAGCAGTGCTGCCAAAGACACGGCAGTGTGAAAGCATAGCCTGGCTGAGCTCCCCCGGCTCTCCGTGAACAGGGCAACTGTATATGATGCCTCTCCTGAACGCCCTTCCAGCCTACAACCACCTGTGTTTCCGGGATTTCCTGAGCCACCTGCAGTGTCTATAACCCTTCTGGTGATGCTCAGTGGATTTTCCTCCACAAACTTGTCTAACCTCCTCCTGGATCCACACAAGCTTCCTTAGCATCTACAATACCCCCGAAAGGGAGAGAGCTGCTCCACCACCAGGTCATGGGACAGGACCACTCCGCCACGTGATGGAGGAGTGCCCAGGCAGGGAGCGTGTGCCTCCCGGCAGGACTCAGCAAGGCCCTGCTGAGGGAAATGCAGCACAGACCATGGGTCAGGCTGACCCTTTGCGTCAGGCACGATGGTAGGGGGTGTTATGGGGCAGGAGAGATGCCGCAGTGCCTTCTCCTGTCAGACCATGAGGTAGTGGCCAAGGAACACATGGCGAAGGCCAAGGGGCCAGCTCATGCTTCAAGAGTACAGATCAGAGCAAACAACAGGACTCAGGAAGAGGTGTCCCATCCCCCTCATCCTCCTAAGAAATGCACCTATTCCCCAGCTTTTCAGCATTTTCCTTGAGAGCATCTGGTGGCGTTCCCTGCTGGAGGTGGGATTCTGGCTTATGGGTTGTGATTTTGCCCGATACAGCTGCCGCTGTCTTTGCACAGTCCCCACCACAGTGGAAAGAACCTGCCCGTGGAAGACGCAGTTCTTGCTCCTGTTTCTTTAGTGTTGACTGATTGCACATTTTGGGCGGGATTGTCTGGATTACTGCTGATGTGAGTTATGGCAGAGTGTCAGGTTGTTAAGCATCCAGAAGGTTTCAACATCTTGCACCTGCCACTTGGACAGCAAATCCTGGCATTTCACATTTCCACCGGACAAAACTTTAATCCCTTTACAGAAGCTGAATTTTCAAAGAAAGACACCAAATCCTCTAGCATGACAAAACTGACAGCATTTCCATATTCACTTTAGTTTGTCTCTCTTTATTTGAAATTACATCTACACCCTAGCGTGGCTGAAACTCTGGATGTACAGATCAATTGAAACTGAGTCACTGGGCTTGATAAAAGCAAACAGACGTCATCATAACGGGAGTGAAGCTCCACTTCAAGCCTCTACCGCCCTGCTGAGTTACAAGATTAATTAAAGGAATGTATAAAACTAATGAATGAAGCAACCATTAAACACGTTGCTAATATTTAAAGAAACCTGGCCAAAAAGAAAAACTAGCTAGCAGACTAACGTTTACATTGTAAAATGTAAATTTACAGTGTTAACTTTCTCCAGAATGAACAAACAAATATTTTAAGCAAGCAAAAAAAATGCACATACTTTCAGCAAACGTTGTCATCTTACACTGGCGAAATTCTTGTCATGCTTAACCCAAGTGTGACACAATGTCTTGTGATAATTATCCATTACTGAAGCTTATCTGGGCTTGCTGATAGCCTGGTGTTCCTGTAGCACATAAAGAAATGTGTATTTCACCCCATTTATCTTGGACACCAAGCTTATTTAATCCACCCACCACCTTAGGAGGCCCAACTGCCTGCATACTCAGCATAAACCAAGAAACACTTGGGAGCTTTGAATGACTCACTTGGGGCTATAGTCAGTCTTTGGAGAGCTGACAAATCTGTCAACTCAGATGCCTAAAGTAGGGCAGGGTGAGTATTTACTAAATATCCATCTCAGGAGCTGAGGGTTTGGTCCCCCACTTGAAGTTCACCAATGGGAAAGCCATTGTAAGTGACTTCCCTCAAATCTTCAAAAAAATTACCCAGGAAGAAGTCAGGGTTTCTTTTAAATCTGTGAATCTCTGCTCCCCCACAAGCAGATGCTCCAGTACTGCTGGAGAGTATATCCCGTGCTGAGAAAGGGGGAGAGGAAGGGTAGATGGTGACAGAGGGGGACAAAGCCCCTTATTCGGGGAATAGTAACACAATACCATGCCCTGCTTTCATGCACCCAGGGAAAAGCAGAAGAGGTCTTGACTAAGACCACCCACATGGGCCATTAAGAGTGTGCCAGTGCTCCCAGCTGCTTTCACGGTGGTGACACCCTACCTTGTTGGAATGGATCAATATGGGCCACAGGAGAAGATTTTACTGGCAAAACCATGCTGTGCCCTGAAGCTGTGGTGCCACCACTATTCTGATCTTCAGAGATCCTCTTCAGGGCAGCTGGAAGACCACCTAAAGGGAAGCCTTTTTCTAGACCAAATTAAAATGTGTCAGTGACCACAAAATACTTGTGGCAAAGAGCCAGGCAGATGCTGATGTTCCAGCAGCAGTTGGGCTGGGTAGCCTCTCCCCATCACACCGCATAGCAAATGCACCCTACAAGGCAGAGCTGATGGGGACATAGGGTGGCAGGGGGCTTACAGTCCTCTCACCCACATTCCTCTTGTTCCCCATCTATTCCCTAGCAAAGGGAATATCTATGTGTCTTTCTACTGATTTTCCCGCCCTAATGCCCATTTGTGGCCATGGGTTCAGGCTTGCCTCCACAAGCAAAACGCCGGCAAACTTGGAAGTCAGTTTTAACTGTAGTTATTGACAGAACAGACCTGATTCAAGTGATAAAGGTTTCACCTGTTTCTGCCTTTTTTGGTTTGGAGAGCATTTACATCAGGTTACGTTAGTGGGCCTGTGTCTTTTCTACTGATGTGGAGAAGGGATAACTGTTCCCACTTACCCCAATTCCTTTTATTGGGAAAGCAGCTAAAAAGTATTACTTATCCTCAGAGCAAAAACCACTGTCATCAAAGCTCAGCAGCAGAACCTGAAGTTCTTTGGTTAGGCCTTTAGTCCTGGTCTACAGTCCAAGAATTTAAAGATATTGGTGAATAAGTCAAACAGGTGTGTGCATGGGGAACAATGAGGAAATAGGGAACAGAGTAGAGAAGATAAACAACCATGTTATACTCTTCTCACTTCCAACAGCCCCACATTTTCAAGCCACAGCATGTAATTTTCATGCTGTCTCTAGACATAAGGATAACTGCTCTTCAGGAGCTACTTTGTGTGTTAAACAAATATGACATTTACAGATTGTTTTCTTTCACTATTTATTTGCTATGTCCTAAGCTAATGACCTTAAAAATTGCTCTCTCTGATGGCATTAGTGTGAGATGATTTCCAAAAAGCATGAAATTGCAATAAACTGTCAAGTTTGCACAGGTGCATTAGAGATTAAGAGATCAGCCACAAAACCATTAAGATCTATGGCAAAACGCCCAATGGGACCAAGATCAAACCTTCAGAGTGCTTTTAAAAATGTCATCATTAGTAGAGAGATGCCTTGCCTGGCAATCCCAGGAGTTCAACATAATGCTGGATTTTAACCATACCCTTCTGCAGTACTCCTCTAAGATGGCAGCTGCTGGAATTTCCTATTCATCTCAAAACAGATGAAGCAAATATTAATTCTGCTGGAGCAAAGATCAGTGGAACATCCCCACTGAGATGTTGGTATATACTACAGAAGCCTTCAAATTCTTCCTAACCTGCAGGAAGCAGGCATCTTACAGGTGCAAGAAGCCCATTTACACTCATTGGACAGGGACATATTTTTACCTACTATGAAAAACTCTAAGGAGCCAGCTCTTGTGAAAAATCACACTGGCCATCAAAAGGTGGCTTTGAGATCAGTAACTGTCTTCTCTGCAGTCACACAACTTTTGTTCTTACCCCACTACCTTTCCACATGGTAAGACTCCAGCCCAGGAAGCTTCTGCTAGCTGGTGTGGCCAAGGGCAAAGGTTATGTCCTGAGCTGCCTGTCTGCACAGAGGAGGTGTGGAAGGAAATCAATCAGCTGTTCAAAATCTGCCACTGCTTTCCCTGATCTTTTCCTAGAAGGACAGACAAGTTCCGTTTAACTGCCTGGGAAAGCGCTCCAGAGCATCTCAGCCCAAAGAGCCACGAGATCCGCTCCAGGCATACACGGGCAAATGCAGAAACATTGGTACTGCAGGAACGCAGGTGGAGATTTGCTTAGCAATGCTCACGCACAGGGTTGACTGCATAGATGATAGGTAATGAGTGTTTGTAATGGCTTGGGAATGCCTTTCCATGCCTCTCATCTGAAAAATGACATCATCAATGCTGAGGTTACATTTTGCTTCAGTTCTCTACTGGCAAACTCCCATTTCTGTCCTTCTGTACTGTTGCTTTTGCTCCATATCGTAAGTCTTACCCCACAAAGGAAAACAAAGAGAGAACGAATAAAAACAAATCCAACTTTTTTTTCAAACTTTTCATATTGCTTTTCCCAAGAGAAGACAAGCACGGAAACCCATACCCTGTATCACACTGTTGAGCACATACTTTCAGTTAGTTCTTCAAATAATTTTGTAAGGTAGAAAAGTCAAGCAGGAGGTGGGAAATGACTGGATCTGAAGGAACACATGCTTAGCGCGCTGAGTCACCCCTGAATCCAGCCAGCTGCCTGCAGACAGCTCCTCCACTGCCCAACTGCAAATTAGTTCTGGCCTTGTGCAGAAAATCTGTTCAACAATACGTAATAGATGTTACTTCTGTAACACTTTATTGTTGCGGATGTTGTCCTTGTCCCCTCCCACTGGGGCGTAGGCACCTCAGCCCTGTGGTTGATAGCATCATCTGCATGATACTGAAGGTGTTTTCTGCATGCCCGTTCGCCCAAGTCCGAATCTGACAAGTATCAGGTCTAGTACTGCCGACAAAAGACAGCTATATCCCTGCCGCTACAGCAGTTTTCAGCCTTTTTCAATACGAAGGCACATATGCATTTTCTAGTGCTTAATGCCCAGGAGAGGAAAGAGGGCAGAACAGAGGAAGGTGGCTATCTTTGTGGAAAGTAGTGAAAAGGGCAAGAAATGGAAAAAGAGTCCCATCATCACTCACAGACATCTAGGAGACCTTCTGCCCTGCCCTTGTTGCATCCTTGGCCTTAGCTGCTATTCTGAATTCAAGAACAGTGAGATTTTCAAACTAAAAAGACAAAGCATCCCCTGCAGGGCAGAGGAAGGAAGGGAACCACAGCAAGCCCTTGGGAGAGGGTCAGGATAAACAGAAAGTCACGGCACCTACCTGTCTGCCTCTCTTCCTCTCTCTGCAGGTTGCGGCCATGGAGCAGACAGAAGGCAGCACCCTGCCACAGCTGGGCAGATCCTGGTGCCCTGGCTCGGTTCCTCAAGACAGGCGAGGTAACTTTACACAGCACTCCGGTCACTGCTGCTGCTGTTTTCCTTTCTCAATTCTGCTCTATCCCCTGCAGCAATCCCATGCTCATTGCTGATGCAGAGAAGCTGAAATATCAGCCTGCTTGGTTAAGGCAGGATTTGCTGCCCCTCAGGGATAGCATCACTGCAGCTACCCTGCTGTCAGCTTATTAGATACACTGTCCAAAGCCACCAGCTGGCTCAGCGGTATGAGGAGGTTGCTCTAAGACCTTGTGAAATGAAGGAAGGAATTTCTTTGAGACCTGACAGGGAGATGAGGGCTGCAGGGGCAACACTAACACATGGTGTGCTTGGCTGTAGGTCTGGGAGATGTGCTGATCCGCAGCCAGAATGATGCCATAGACCCAACCAGCTTCTCCAGGCTCCAGCTAGCAGCAGGAACAAAACACACAGGACATTTTCCAGTTTCCAAGACACACTCCAAGTCTTAGGTTGCCCACTTCCCAACCGTATCTTTTACTTTCCAAGGAAGTTGAGCTCTTCAAGAATGAACGGATTCAATACTTAAAAAGCATCCTGCCCTGACACCCCCCCCCCCCCCCCCCGGGGGAGGGAAGGGAGCCAGGCCTGGCTGTGCTGCAGCATGAATGGGTGCACACACGGGCCTCCTCAAAGCCTGGCCCATGAACAGCAGCACACCAGTGCGGTGGGCAATACAGCCACAGGCAGTGGTTTCTGCTTCTGGGAGACGAGCTCCCCAGGGAACAGACCTACCTCTTTGCCCTGCCCCAAAGGACAAGCTTTCGTTGCTGAGCTGCTTCTTCCTTCCCCACTCTTTAATTTCCTTTCTCACTTCCTCCGTAAACAGAATCTCTTTCTACGTCACTGCTTAAGGGTTGAATCCTTGGAAGCAAATTTCTTTTTTCTCTTCCCCTTGGTGCCAGAATGCCCTTTGTCCTTTTGTCTTCCCTCAAAGTATCCAGAAAGTATTGCTTCACTCTCATGTAGGCTCTTAGTATCTCATTTAGGATCTTGCGATCCTCATTTAGGATCTTAGCAGTCTTCCATCTGGAGGGGCAGCAGAGCACAGGGCTGGAGTACCTCTCCCTCCCATAACCTATGGTGGTGAGAGCAGGACCACCAGTTTTAACCCTCCCTGCAATGTAGGAGCTGATCCTCTTGGCACCTGCATCCTGCTTTCACAGCATGAGCCCAAGAGAGCTCACACTGCCCAAATCCAGACTGCTCTGTGCAAGCTGGGCTGCAGACAGGCAGGAGCAGCGTGCCCAGGGCCTTCTTTTCCACCGAGTTCTCTGTAACCTGGCAGGAGCAACATCTCCTGGGCTGGAAAGGACTCGCCGGACTTTGCAAAGACAGGTCCCCTTAGCAGCTTGCATGGGTCTCACTCATTACCCATGGGTGGACTATCGAGTCGGCAGAGAGGCCATGTCACAGCTATGCAACCAACTGAGCCGGGAGCCAGCTGGAGGCTGGGACCAGTAGCCTGGGTATCCTCAACACCTCAGGCTCCCTCTTCTCCTTCCCTCTGCCACCTATTACTTGGACTGCAGTACTAGCCAAACGAGATGACAGCCCCTTTGTCTGCCAGACACTTTAGATACTTATCCCAAAGACTTTTGCAACCCAAATAAAAGTGGTCAGACTAAAGCAGAAAGGAGGGGAGTTACATGAAAAGAGAACCAAAGCAGAAACCTAATTTGGAGGACTGAACCCTCTAGCATATTCCCTCTGAAATCAGGAATGCTCCAAAAGAAGCTCAGCCCCTCGGCAAATTCGGTCCATGTGGCTTACCTGGGCACACAGGAGGCCTGTGACTGCACAGGGAACCGAGTCCCCATCCCCTGAGTCCCAGATAAGCACCCCAGCAGCTACGCCCTACCTTGTCCTGGAGGGCTGCATCTCAGGCCCCAGCAGGAACCATGGAGACAGTATCTCCTGGCCACCAGTGGAGCACAAGCTGTGCAATCTTGTGCCCAAAAAAACTGAAATGCAGGTCTAAGAAACTATAATTTAGTAGCAGCAGAGCACATCAATGGAAATGCTCAGTTTGTGTAGTAATGTTTCATTTTTTGTGGCATTATAGCAGTACCTTAGAAACATTTTCCAGTCCTTTCCTCTGTGCTCCTCTTGTGACAGCCTTATCAGTGAGAAGGTTGCCAGTGGGCCACCCCCTGCTGTACGCAGCCTATACAGTAGAAACTACCTATCACTACAGAACACTCCATTATAATTAAAAATTAATGGCAAATGCACTTTCTCCCTTTCTCCATCCTGAAAAATGTGTACCATTTCGGGGCCAAAGGCTTGTGGGATACAAAGCCCTTTCCGTTACAGGCTCAGTAACATCACTCAAAAGCTACCACATCAGTTTCACTGTGCTCTCATGCTTGTAATCTGCCCTTGAAGCCTCCCCTCTCCCTAGGCCACTTACAGCAGCACTATTGTTTTTAGCAGCTCAGCTTTTCAGCTGACTTTAAGATCCCCAGAGGCAGTCTCTTTTTTTCTGACTGTGTTCCAGGTTGCCATCGATGCTCATGAAACAACTCCCGCACCTTTTGGTCCCTTGCCATTTACAGCCAAGAGG
The DNA here is from genome assembly GCF_965638725.1 of Aptenodytes patagonicus. Lineage (NCBI taxonomy): Eukaryota > Metazoa > Chordata > Aves > Sphenisciformes > Spheniscidae > Aptenodytes > Aptenodytes patagonicus. The sequence goes on from NC_134949.1 coordinate 127,569,611, forward strand.
GTACCTCCTTTCCTTTGGCTTGCTTACCCGAGATCTGTCTGCTGCTAGATTAGCTGCCTGGGCACAGGAGACACTGGCTATGTCTGACAAGCAATCTCTGAAGGTTTCCGGGGCAGTATTACACACTGTCAGCATTGTTAAAGCTGAATAGCTCGGCGGCGGATCAGGGCTGCACAGGACATTATTGCTAGAGAGGCTTCCTGAAGGGGCTTCCTTACTGGAACGAGGGTGACTCACTCCTACTCAGCTGCTCTTGTTTCAGAGAGATTAAGCTTCTGCTGCAACAGGGTAGTAATGATGTTCATGAAAATCACTCTGCAGGAATAAACAGTTACTGGAATAAAAAGAAGAGAAAGGATACGTTTGGGAAGAGCAGCAATTGCTATCGGTAGCTTCTTGCTGCTGAACAATTTCCGAGTGCATGGAGAGCTCTGCGCTTGTTTGTGTCAGGCACAGGATGAAGCGTCCACTGTATTTTCTGAAATGCAGCTGAACCCAGCCAAGCTGTGAAATGCAAAAAACAGTCACAAGAGCATGCGTATTTCTGTATATGCATGCTGGGGATCATGCAAGCACTACAGCAAGCCTACATAGGCAAAGCAGAGGTAACCACCTGCCCATCTGCCACACAGGTGATGTGACTATGGGTCCATTATGCATTACAGATCCCCCAGAAGTCCCCTGTTTTCCCTGTGAGCAGCTCTGCCCTCACACCTCCAGTGCCAGCAAGGTCTGCCGAGGCGGGCAGGGGACCCATCGGGGGCCGGCTGGAGAGTCTTTGCTTGCTAGCACTCGGGTTTACAGTGTCTGCCTGCCCTTCAGGTTGGCCACCCTGTCCTTCACCCCAGGTTCGTTACTTGGAAAAGGCATCCCACTTTCTGGCAGAGGCAAGGAGCCCTGGTGCTCTCAGACACCCCCCAAAGTAAGGCCAGCTCAGGAAACTCATTCAGGATTGTATGCACCAGTGCCCCCGACCTGGGTGGAAAAAAGCCTGCTCTGCTGCCGGGAGAAGAGCCTGGAGCATTGCTCAAATCCCAGGCATGTCCAGCCCTGCCCTGCTTGGCCGCTCTGCCCTGCCCTGCCCTGCCCTGCCCTGACTGTTGCCTCCTCAGAGACTCAGCTCCCTTTTATCGCTGGCGCCCAGCCCGCTTTCAAGCAGCGGGGTCCAGCCACAGCCTAGCATGGTGGCAGGGGTGCCTGGCTGCTGACTGTGGCCTTCCCAGGGTTCTGCTGGGCAGGTTATAGCTCATCTTAACCCTCTTTCACGGCCATTCATGCTGTGGAGGCAAGAGACGCTTGGCTTGAAAAGCTTCAGACAGCTCACCCACGCACAAAGTGGTCGTTTCATCAGAAAACCTCGCTGATGTTTCCTCTCAGTGCCATCAACAGCAGCATGGTGGAGCGTGGAGGGGCTGCCCTTAGTGCAGCAAAGCCAGCTGACACCCGCTTAGCCCAGCCCCGGGGTGCCGTCACCATGTTTAAAAGCATCTGAGGAGGCAGATGGAGACGGAGCGAGGCCCAGTGGGCCCGTGGAGCCACGCGTGCCAGGTCTTCATCGCCACGCCACAGCTCCCTCCCGGCCTGCTGCAGGGCTGAGGCAGCAGCTCAGCTTTGCTGCCCACCAGCAGGTTGGCCCTGCGGAAGCCTCCCTTTCGGCAGAAGCTGCCTTGCACCCACCCACCCGCACAAAATCAGTCTCTTCCCCATTTACTGCACCCCTCGTGCCAGGCCAGTGAAGCCCCATTGGGAGCTTCGCAGCCCTATCGGCAGGAACGGCACTGCCTCACGGGGCCCCAGGCCTCCCCGCCCTCAGCACCCCAGTGCTCTGCTCCACACTTAGACCAGCCTGAAGACCCGCCCCCCCACATTTCGCTTTCCTTGCCATCACCCTGGCATCACCTCGTAGATCTTCCACCTCTAATTAAATGTTCTGGCACATGCCTAGGAGTACTGACACAGATCCAGACTCCTATCACAGTGACTCGGAGGACTTCTTCCCCTAGCAGGAGGCCCTGACTCTCTTTGGGTTTTGAATGCCCACCGCCCTCTTTCCCATGCCAGCAGTTCCCGGAAACCCACAGGTTGAGAAAACAGCAGAAGTCCTCCTGAAGACCTATCCTTGTGCTTCACCGAAGGCCCCAACGAGCCCTGTGACAGCTGTAAAAACGCCAGGAACCATAGCAGCAAGTCCTCTGGTAAAGCTGCAGTACGCTGGCAAGCAGCGAGGGGCTGGTTGCATTGATCAGCCTTCACACATGCCATGGCTAAGCCAACGTGCCCTTAAAATTGATTCTGGACACCACAGATCCTGCCCAGGAGGAAGGGGCACAGACCCAAGAACTGAGCTTTTTTTCCTACATTCTCCATTTTCTGTTTTGTGCTAATACAGGGTGACTGCTGCACTTTATTTGACCGCGACGGCGATACGGCATTTATCTCTCTGCAGAGAGCTTCAAACAGCTCACTTGCTTTCCTAACACCCAACCCATTCCCCTGCCTCAGTTCAAAGCAAGACCCAAGTGGCATGAAAACCACTTACGCAGCTCAGTCGGACCTGACCTTCCCCATCCACGTGGCAGAACCACACAGGTCACACAACATCTTGCCCTTCCCCAGCCCTTGCCAAGGCCCACACCAGCCTTGCCCTCAGTGATTGCTGCCTCTCATGGCTGCAGCCCAACAGCACAGAAAATGAAAAACACATGCATTCAAAAAGACTGAGCACCTGGCATCAGAAGTGCTTTAACTGCAGTCACACCCACAGTAAAAATTACAGTCCTATAAATTACATGTGGAACTATAATTTGCTCAAAGTCTTTTTAAGGTTTCCGACCGAGCAAGTTATAGGTTGTAAAGTTCATCATAAAGCATTGGAGAAGTTAAAATCTGTATGACCTCAGGAGTCTTCTGATGACTTTTTATCAGCTGTAACTTGTAACTCACATATACAAGAAGCAATTAGCAGTTGCAAAAGTTCCTACATACAAATCAGGAAAATTACCTACAGAACAACATAGACACGGCCAGATGCAGCTGCAAATTAGATGCTATGAAGGGAAGGGACGAGGCAGCCATGCTTTGCATATCCCTGGTAGCACATGCATTGGGCAGGGATAAGAGAGGAAACAGAGGTTCTTTATTTCCCAGTAAAATTCCTTTCTCCTCACCTCCAGCATCCTTGCAAGACTTGAAGCAGTACAGGAAATGAATCATAAACATTTGCAAGACTTGTAAAATCTTATCAATTCTGAAGTCCAATTTGTGCTAATCAGCGCATATCACAAGTGCAAATGTTAACCCAAAGGAGTATCTAAATGACTGGTGCAACCAGCTGAAACTGAATCATCAGAAAGTTCACTCGTGGCCATATGACCAAATCGCCACCCTCTCCCATTCTTCCTCCGACTTACTTCCCTCCCTTAAACAAGCATAACAGGATGATGTGTCTTGAACTCTAGTTCACCACCTTTGTCATGAGCTCCTGGGAGCGGGCCAGCGTCGGCATGCAACCAAGCACCAGCTTCCCTCAGGAACTGGGCAGCTGGTTGCTGTTCTCATCCAAGATCTCACAGTCCCCTTCAGAGATGCCGGGCCGCTCATTCTGCCATGCCAGCCACTCAGCGGGGGACACAGAGCTGCCAGGGAAGGTCTGCCTTCAGACTGGGCCTTACTTTCTTCTGCTGAGGTTTTCCAGTTTCTTTTCAGCCAACTCATAGTCCAGGCCAAACATCAACCTAAGATACCACACGAAGAACTGGTGGGGCAGTACATTACATAGCTAAACTTCTTAAGTTACAGGAAATACGTTTAGGGGATCCTCATTTATTTTTCCTTTGCATCTAATTGATCATCAGCACCAAATATGAAAAGCCAGTATTTCCCAGGAGCGTCAGCAAACTGACGTCATTTCAGCAGCTCTGTACGCAGTATATAAAACTGAAGGGAGTAAAGTTCAATTTTAATTGTGCAGCTGATACTGTGAAGTAAACGGGCGCTTTCTTTTAAGGATTTTTAAAATAGATTTTTCATCTTTTGAGATGGCTTAGCATGAGTCAAATTTTGCTTTCAGTTATATGGGTATAAATCTGAAGTAACTCCGATAATCTCAAAGCAACACCAAACTCACATTTTCTTCTTCACTGAAACTCTGAGATCGTGCAACAGAGGAAATGGCAACAACGGAGTAACTCCAGACTTTGAACAGGGCTAGTGAAACTAGTGCTTTGACTGTGTGAATCACTTTTTCTCCTGCAAGCTAGTAATGCAATTAATCAATTACTATACAGAAGAATCCCAAACTTTTCTGCAGGACCCAGAAAAAGCAACATTCTAAAGCCGGTGTTTTCCAAAGCATACACTCAGCTCTTGATTTTAAACCAGTAAAACTTCCTAACGGCCCACAGTTTCAGACTGAAGCAAAACTTCACAGCGAGGTAATCCCAGAGATTTATAATGCATATGTTAGCCAGTCTTTAACTGCAGCAACACCTTATAGTGTCATATTGTGTTCTGTATATCACCCATTGTTCAACTTCGTAAATAAAGCTTTGAGACGCTCTAAGTTTTTGGAGCACCACCTGTTATTTAGAGACTTTCTTTTATTCATAAACTGTCAAAAAAGATGTGTTTCAGGGGAGAGGGGGACTCAAAGGAGATCCACAGTTACTTAACAGCCTAATTTCTGGCCAGATGAAGACAAATTAAGACTTTAAACGCTCTTCTCCAAACAGGGATTTCTCAAGCTTATCAACAAATGAGATTCTAAAATGCTGTCTGCGAACAGTAGGGTAGCCTGAGAACTTGCTCTGTATCTATTACTGCAAAATAGACACCAAAGGGTAGGATCCATCTCACCTAATCTTAGCCATCTGAACAGTCAGCACCTTGTCTCAGCAAGTCACTGCAGCTTCCTCTACAGCCAATGGCATGAGACACCAACCAATTTTAGCTTGGAGAAACAATAAAGAAGGAATTGATGCCGCTGATTGGAGAGTACAGATCATTAGTTTATGACAGATGCCAAGGTCTGGGAGAATCCCACCATGACATGTCCAACAGCATGCATGGGGTATAGCAGATGCCTGTATGGAAAGCTGCAGGCTTCACTCCCACAGCAAAAAGGTTCAACTAATTGCAACACAGCCCTAGACCTGCGGAGGAGCAGGAAGAGGGGGCTGGTCCCCGGCTCCATCAAATGGGGGACTGGGGAATCAAGGAACCTGAAAAACAGCAAAATGATATAACATCTCATAATGTAATCTGCAACTAGTAATTTCCAACTTACTTTACTAAAATATTTAAGTATGAGAAACCTTAATGAAATTTCAAACACTCTGAAATGTTAAGGGGTCAGGCTTATCCCTGGCTTCTATCCACTTGCCTTACTTCAGCACAATTTGACTCCAGTGACCTTTTTTTTTTCCAACCCACAAAGTATTACGAATTTGCTTCCCTGTGGTAACAAGTTCCCCTCAAATGTTGTCTTTTTCTTTTCCATAAACCCATATAAAGAATTAAAACTATAGCATTAACTGCAAACACCTAGACAAAGTAAATTTAGGGAAAACATAAAGACTTCCCTAGGGGCCTGTTTGTCACAGGTTCTCTCGTGATGCTTCTGATATTTTTGCTCTCCGGTATTTTTGAAGATACACTGTTTCACAGATGGGGTGACTTTTTCTTACTTACCAATCTCGCATGATGAAACAGTATAAAAAAAAGACATTCTCAAGATCAGTGGATCATTGATGGCCTGATTCTAAAGAAACAGTTCTGGTGAGCTACACTTGAAAATAAAGTCATCTGGGAGACATTCAAAGACTTATCATCAGATCTGAGCAGCTTGCTGGGGAAAAACTGTAGTGTCTCAAATCACCTATTTTAGCATGGCTTTTAAGTGCTGACCATGCCAGTGGACACACAATTAAAACGAACAGTCCTAAGTGGTTTGTTTCCTGATTTCACATAGAAATGAGGTGCAATTGCATTGCCAGTCCCTCTCGTAACACTGAACCTGTCAGTCAGCTCCCAGCAAACTTGACAAAGGGAGAAGCCTTCTCAAAGATAATTAAGCTCCCTCAAGCTCCATGACCAGCTAGGGTAACAGCAGAAAAGATCTAAATTAAAACCTTCATGAGGGCAAAGCTGGCAGAGTGGCATACACCCTGCTTGGTGGCAGCTAACCAGCCCGTCGCCACAACTTACTAACCTGGCCAGGAGCATCCATGTCACCCTCAGCTCGTGCACTCCATGCTGCCCCTTGGGTGGACTGGGTTTCAGGGGGAAGGGCTGGGAAGGACAGGGAAATTTTCAAGAAATATCTCAGATCCACAGGACACGAGGCTTCACCAGCTCTTCCGCTCACAGAACTATTTTCTTCTTTTTCTGTTATTTACTGGCTTCCAAAAGTTTGATGAAAGACCTTCATGAGCAGATACCAATTAAATGGAAAGTGGATGCCCTTTAGTGTTTCTTAAAATCAAACACTTCCATGAGTTGATATTCCAGGAAATTACCGATTATCATTTCGATCCCTTTAGGATTAAACTCTAGGAGGTTTAACTAGGATAGCAAGATAAGAAAACAAATCCAAAGAAAGCATGCTTTAAAGAAGATTTAAAGCCTTCCCAAAATCCGCACTTGGTAAGTTCAATGTAGTGCTGAAACAGACACAGCAGAACCCCATGCAACCCTTCCAGGTATGTGAGATCTGTATCTTAATCTTCATTTTACACAGTCCCAAATCAGACTGCTACCGTTTGTAGCATTTGAGCCAATTATTTCAAGTAATTTTAAGCTGCGTTATTACATTTCTAACTCTGAACACTCATCATTCTGCAAACAGCCTAATGGGAGATGACCTATACCTTAACTTATACGTTTTACAATGATCTTCCTCTAAAACTGTCTGCCAATCACAATATTTAAAACCTATGAAGTTTACTTCGTGTTTTCTATACATTTGGATTAAAAGTCCACGTTGTATTTTGTTAATACATTGGGTTCACAGCTGAGGTACTGTAACTTTAGTATGGAAAAAGTTGCTACCACAGTATTGCATTTCTCATTTGCTATTCCCTTGAATAGCATCACCTAACTGGCTGTGTTTCTGTCATCGCAGAAATGGATGCCATTTTTTTCTAAAAAAAGTGTAAATTCTACCAATACAAAGCACACAAATGTTTGTATTTACCACTGAGGTAAGCAAGCTGTACACAGAAGCTCTAACAAACACGACAGTTGTGAGGGAATGCAATGCTGCTCATGACAGAGCAGCAGTTCATTTTAGCCTCTTCAGCGCACAACTAGGTACCACGGACAACAGTAATCCATTTCCTTTTTTCAGGGCTTTTAAAAAAACAATGGCTCAGTTTCTAGTATGCCTGGCAGCCACAGAGCGGGTCGACTTGCAGTTCAAGTGAATCTGAATGCGAATTTTGAAAGCAGAATCCATTACACGCAACAGAATTTAAGTTTTCTTTTATTAGAATAGAAAAAGAGAGGTGAGAAATAACAACAATAAAACTGGAACTTGGGATGCGTTCTGACACAGAAGAGTTATGAAAAGCAACAAAGTTTTCCTCATAGTACAATAATTCTTAAGGATGGACCAAAAGGATTATTTACCACTGCAATAAACTATATATTATCAACAAATGAGATGACTACTTTACTCCCTATATACGGTAAATAGGCAACATAACCTGGATCACTTTGGAAACCCATTATCAACAAAACCCTACTCAAAGAAATAAAGTCTGTCCCATCTCTACCAGATCACCTAAGATTATATTTGGGCAGCTAAACCCCAACACGTTTTCCCAAGTATTATTTTAGTTGGGTTACCTAATTTCCGAAAAGGATTTTGTCAGAGGAACTTAGGCAGAGGTTTTTTTCAGTCAAGCCCATCTCCAACAACTCTTGCAGCATAAAAACATGGGAAGGACGTAAGCAGTTGGTGTCACGGAGCTCTTCTATGCTTCATACTCAAGTATTTTAAGATCTTCAAGTAGTTCTTTTGCAAGTGCTTGCAGATCTGCATTGCGGCTCTTTGACAGTGCAATGATACGCTGAAATGGCAAAGTATCACGCATCTCAGAGGCTGACTTGGCTAATACTTCTGGCTCCAAAATCACAGACTGGAGGAGCCGCAGAGCATGAAGACAAACTTCTGTATCCGGGTCTAAAAGCGGGGAAAGGAAAAAATCCAGTGCTTATTAGATGCGAGTCCAAACAAGTAGCATTAAAAGCTCTACAGTGCCATTCCTCATGACCCACCAGGCAGACGGGGAATAGCTGCTGCCATTTGGTGCTGACTAGCTGGCTCTGGAAGGAACCTGAAAACATCATCTTTGCCCTCCTCTGCAGCTTGTGCTCAGCAGTGTTTGGGAGGGAGAGATAACCAGGAACCTTTCTCTTGTTTTTCAAATGTTGAAAATGCTGTAAATCAGGGAATTTATCAACTGGAATTTATCCAGTCAGTAGCCAAGATAGATGCAATCCGATTTAAGAGCAGAACAAGCTACATCCCATGACTATTCAGACTTAAAAAACCAAACAGACCAACTAATCAAATCTGCAGTAAATCACCAGGCTTTTCTTTAATTTCTTTTTGTACGAGCCTTCACATTTCTTCAAAGCTCAATAAAATACTAATCTTTATAAAACTTTCTGGTAATCATGTATCAACCTTCCAAGTGTTTAATTCAGTCTACACAAAATTGAAATGGGTACTGAAGCTAAGCACTGCTGCTTAGGAACGCGTCACAGAAATGTAGCAAAGACCTTCGACTGACTTAAGCTAGGAAGACATATAACTCCTCTACTGTTAAGAACACAGGATGCGTTTTTAACTACTGAAACATTAGGAGCATTATATTTTAATCGTTCACAACAGTCCATTTGCATTTAGTTGTTCATAGCTTTATCAAAAGCATCTGGTAGAAAGCCCCATTTTTGTACTTCTCTTATTCTGCATATTCCAAATGAAAATGTGTAATGTATTTTTATGGCTGAAGTAGTTATTTGTTCCACGTGCCATGCATTTTTTATGTGTTTGTCATTAGCATACCTAGTCTTCAGCAAGCTTTTGTTAAAACATTGTGCAGAAATGTTGAGAAAAATTAATTCAGATCACTTTGCGCACAAAATCACCACAGAGACCAAAATCTCACTGAAGGAGCATAAACGCAGTGCAGCGGTAAACCACGCTGTACTGAGTTTGAAGGAAGCATTTGGTGGGCTGAGGTAAGTTCATTCCTTTCCTGGCTTATTTAATACCTAACACTGGTGACCTGAAAAAGGACTAAGGAGAATTATTCATTAAAGCATAAGGGGAAGTGTTGAAAGCACCCAGGGGAGAAAACGGAATGTGATGGACAGTGAAGACGACTATCGCTTTAAGCATGACACCGACTGTCGAGATGGGAATTTTTAAGTAATTCCCACTAGCACATGGCTGAAGTACAATACTAAAGATTGTGACATCTGATCTACACCCACAAGCCAGGCACTATCTCTCCCTTCCTCCATTTTCGATCATAAATGAAGTACGTAGGTCTTTTCTACCATACCTTCTTCCCTATTTAAAGTATAAACCTCTTAAGAAAGGAATTCTACTTTCTCCTGGGAAACTAGCAGAGTGGGGCATAATCTGAGGACACAGGAATTCTCCAAAACCAAACAATAACAGGCATTTTGATTTTCTGTGCAACGAGAATCTTCGCTATTGGGCATACTGGACAACTTTAGAGATTCAAATCAGCATTTTAAAAAAACAATGATTAGTGCTGCACACCCCGCAGAAGTGGCCATACCCATCGCACAGCCACTCCTATTGCTCCCACCTGGGCTGAAGGCTCTAAGGAGTCTCCTTCCATCATCATCTCCAGCAGTACCTGCAGGTGCAATTTTCTGAGTGATGAGCAGTCATAACTCATGGAGAAATGCTGCAACTCAGCCTCACAGACAGCAAGACTTCATGTCCAATTTCTTGGGCAGCGATGCTTCAGTGAATCCTTTTGAAAAAACTTGGGTGCAAGTTTTGGTTTTCAGATTTACTCTGACCTAATCAAAATAGGACTAAAAAGCCTTGAATTCGTCCTCCCATTCCCTTCCATTTTTGTCTTCATGTCTGCCAGAGGTTTTTTTTAATTCCTATTTTTTTTGCCTGATACAATGTTCAAACTCTGCACATATCACCTGCCCCTTTCTCTGTACTTAGTATTATTCTACGTATATTCACCGGAAATAGCAGCAACAAAACATAGCTCAAATAGATAAGAAGAAAGAAGCTTTTGGGAGTGAAATCTATGTAGTTCGTTACAATCTTCCTCCGTGTGACAGTATTCCTCCATGAAATAAAGCCATTAATACTTTTAATGGCTTGCAGTACTGCTGGGAAGCTTCATATATGTAAGATGTTTTAAATTCCTGGATGAAAAGTGCTTTGTTATTAATACCGTTACAGGCATCTGTGTTACTATTATCTGCAAGTGTTTAAAGGCCGTAGAAAGTAAAGAATTGATCAGGGAAGAAGCGTTAGCAGGGGAGCTAACAAAATTAGGATCTATAGGAGATCCGGAAATTATTTCCAGCTTGACAAGCAAGGACATTTTCCAGTAAGAGCAAAGAGGTTCTAGGAAGAATCTCCAGCAGCAGCCAGGGAAGCTCAATGGCTTGAGTCACTCAAATGAAGAACAGATTAGGCACTCGGGTATACAGCAAAGGAAGGAAATGATCCTGCACCAGAAGATGACTTAATACGCATTTAACCTCTGATTGCCATTGTTTTGCATGTATTTTGAGACGCTTTGAGTTAAATAAATACATATGCCTTAAAATATACTCCCTTAGGATTACATGCGGTTTTGAGAATACTACTTATTACAGATAATCATGTTTTCTAAGAGGATTTAAAAAAAAAATACCCTAGAAGTCTTTCTCTTGTCTCTCCAATATCATTAGGGATTTTTTCTAAAAACCCTGTCTAAAGACTACTCAGAAGAAATGTAAGGAATCTTCATTATTCAGCATTATATTTATTTCGATAGCTTCCAGATTTAGTAATTTCTACACTAGCTGAGTAACATTTTGTTTGTACAAGATCAAAAAAATCCTTTAGCTGTAATCAAATCACTGCATCATATCCTCCCAAGAACTAGCACACAGATCTATTCAACTAAAATTTCAAAACTACAATCATTATTTCTGGGGAATAGGGGAAGAAATCAAGCTGCTTGCCTCAGTCGGGGATCACAAGCATAGCGTAAGCCTATCACCATCATAAAATGCTGATGCAATTTCAACAAGGTTTTGAAACTGCTAGAGTTTGCTGACGTTCTGCTAGCTGCCAGCGCTACCGTTTGATGTCACTGGCTTTCAGTCACCAACAAAAGCAACTGATAACGTGGACAGATTTTAGTCACATCTGTCATTAGCACCATGCTCTCAGATGAACTGTTCCCTACAGCAGGGTTTAAGTAATTGCATTACATCAATGCTAAACACCTTATCTACAATTGGCTCCGAGTTGTGTGAACTCAGTTTGCACGTGCCCATACCATTCCCTGGCCACCTGAACGCAAGATTTATTACCAGCAAGCTGTTTACAGCTATGTCTATGTACAAGAGCAGTATTTCAAAAGCTTCCCACCACTGTCATAAATGTCATTCAATTCAATTACTGTCTGATTCTAGCATGAAGGGGTGACCTGCCACTCCCCCTTTCCTTTTTATGAACCTGTCAGACTACCTACATTCACAGCATGTCTAATGGAGAGGGCTAGGGCCATTGCTTGCCCCACGTAAGATCTCTTCGCATTGCCAATGCTGGTGGAGCTGAGCCAGTATCTGCGGTAGCAGAGAGTTTTCCGGACATTTTCGTAATGCTGATAGGTCTGAGGAGACAAGTAGTGTTGCAATAAAGATGCTACGTGGGGAAGGAGCAGGGAGAACATCATGGCAGAAAAAAGACTGAGCTTTGTTGCTGCAATTCCTATGGACACAAATGCACTTTCTCTCTGAGAGGTGTTTGCCCCGGTTCCTGTATAACAGCTGGGTTTGCTTCAGTCTCCTCCCTGGCCAGGTGGCTGCTCTCACATGGAGTTCAGCTAACCAGAATTCCCTAGTCTCCTACAGACACATGCTTGTCACACTTTTATCAGGGAAATCCCCGAGAGAGACTCCCAGGGTCCAGACTGAAGCAGCCATTTGGTCCCAATTTGCCTGACTGCTGCTTTAGGGGCTGCGAGTGAAAAGGAGCTTGCACAGACGTCGCTCTGCAGCCGGCAGATTTGTGGGTGAGCTGTTAGATAACACTGTCCAGCTCCCAGCAATCCTAGCTTGGGCTTTTGAGGATTCCCACAGTACCTACTGAATGAGAGTAACAATGTAAGAACAAACCAATGCTTTACAGTGACAGATGCATTTACCAGAGTTAAGGTTTCTTACATCTATTCACAAAAGGAGAAACACCGTGCTCCTCAGGAGAATGTCAGTTTGCATGAGTCTGCTGTTAGGCAGGGTGAGCACCTAGTCAAGAAACTCCTGCTCAGATGGCAAGGACAGCCACACCGCACCCAGCCAGAGCTCCATCTGGGCAAGTATTGTTTGCAGCAGCTGCTTAGAGGAGAGCATGAAAAAGGGCACGCATTCAGTGAGACTTCCCCGGCCATTCTTCCAGCCTCTCAGCTAACCGTGGTTCAGGGACTTTCTGTGTCAGAGCTGACATCTTTGCATTTAAGAAAATGGATGTGGTCTTAAAGGGTAAGAAGGGCAATCCTCTTTTTAAGATTAGCTGTTGAGCACTTGAAAGACTGGTAACTGAGGTTTTGATTTACGAACCAAAATTTGTTTTAATACAGGCATCAGTTTATAAATAGGGGGGTTCTGTTTGTCCAGATGTCTTTTAAATAACATGCTGCCATGCAAATAACCCGAATTTTCAAAAACTCTCACAGCCATAACCAATTCAGACAGAAAAGCAAGGCATTAGAAACCTTCAGGGTTAGTCATGAAAAGCAAATATTGAAGGTTGCAGGCAGCATTAGCAAAATGAGAATGTGCTTCATACAGGCATTTACAATAGAGACCATCATTTGCAAAGAATTTGGATAAACAAGGTTAGATTTCCGTGTGGAACTGTGGTGGAGGAAACTGAAGGGCAAGATCTAAAATTAGTCATACTTCTCTTGTTGTCTTTTGTTTAATGAAGTACCTGGAGCAATTTCCCAGCTATGGATGAGAAGTGTCACTGACATAGTCTCTCTGAATTCCACACTTTCTCATGTATCCAAGGAGAGCAATTTTTTTAACTGCATTCAAAGAGAAGTGGGGAAAACCAAAATAAAGATACAGGATAGTAAAAAACAAACAAACAAACAAAAGCAGAGAAGAGGCTAGACCCTTTTTCTCCAGCACCCATTTGTTGGTAGATGATCAAAAATGAAAAACATAAATCTAGTCTTTATTATTAATACCTGAGCTGACTGCATCTTCTTATTCTTCAAAAGATCCTTGGCAGAGAAAAGTCCCAGTCTACCTCTTTGGGAATTACAGAATTTGCAGAATTACAGACTGCAAATTACAGTCTTATTGCATCTATAGATGTAAAGCACCAGAAAGAATATTGACAAATCTCAGGTGAATTTCTACCCAAAATTATAGAACTTCTTTTTCTATTGCTGAGGACAGGCCTTCTTTAAATCTGAAAGTTATGCAAAACCCTTAGCCAAGACATCAACACAGGAACAGCAGCTGATGGAGGAAACTAAAGCTGCCTATTTTCTCCAAGATGGGAACAGCTGCTCTGCAAACAAATGGTGCTCCACAAGAAGAGAACTCTACTGATCCCACAAGCTGCTCCATGGACAGAAATCTGAGTCATCATTCACATGTTTTATGCTGGCACCAGGCTGGGAAGGTATAGGTAGGCATAGCCAATACCTACGCAAGAATACAACAGCTACGTAAGCTATCAGAGTATATTCTTCAGTGATCAGTGTTGCTTATTAAAGGGTCCCTATCTTTTAGACAGTGTTTAAAAAGGCAGAAAAAAAAGGAAAAAAAAGCCCACCTCATAAAGTGCTAAAACTACAGAGATCTGCATTACCTTCAAAAAGTGTGTCAAACATTTGTTTTTCTCCTATTATCAGTATAGCCTCCAGCAGAAAGAGCTATTAAGAATTCTTGTTAGCGAGTGTGAAGTCATACCGTCTCATCCAAATTTTCCAAAGACAGTAGGACAGATGAACCCAGTTTGCTGTTAACATTCTTACTCTTCTAGAAATCTTTATTAGATTTTTTCTCCTTTCTCTTCCAATCCATGTGTTCAATGTCAAGGCATATTTCTGTCTCTTCAGAAAGCCTGCTGGACAACCTGAATCAAATCCCTCTTTGCTTCAGATACAACAAAGGGGAATAATGAAAATCAAGTTCATTATTTGCTCTCTTCACTTAAAGGGAAGGACATTCTTCTTCAGGGGACAAGACGACTGGACAGAGACTGAGAATTCAGAGAAGGAATTTGAGGGATTTATCAGCTGCGTACAAGCCACTGGGAGAAAAATGGCCTTGATGTATAGGCTGAGGTCACAGACACTTGTAGATTGACAACGGAAAAGCAAACAGGATAATTCTCCGAAAATAAAAAGTCAGAGGATGATTTCTGGGGCCTCTCTTAGTGAGAGTGCTGATAAAAGCTTACAGAATTGTGGAAAGCTGAATCATCTCATAAGCCTTAATCAAAACACTCTTTGAAGAAGCTTCCTGCAGGAAGGCAGCATATACAGGATACCCTGCCAGCAGAGTGTAGTGCTCTACTCTCTTGCACGGAAAAAACTGTTAAGACCTTATGCTGTAGCAGCTCCAGGTGTTTATAAGCTGAATCATGGCTAGCAGAAGCTGAAGATGCTGGCCACGGAAACAGGAGAGGAACAAGAGTGGGAGGAAGCTACTGAGTTTTGCAAGTTGAAACATTTAGAAATAGGTTAAATGTAGAGAAAAACACAGAGATCTCATACAAAATGATGGGAACAAGATCAGGTCTTGGATCTGACCTCTCATCTGATATACAAACTAGTCAGCCCTCTCCCTTGACAGTAAGCAGACTTCCTCCAAAGTCAGAAATCTGAACCAGCAGATGTGGTTTATCTGAGAATCTTCCTCCTTTGCTGTAACTGGAGAACTTTATTATCAAAAAGTGAAGGAATTAGCCATGCCCGTCCTTCCTTCTACAACCCAGCCATACACAATTGACACTTTCAAAATGCAGAGTAGCCTTTCCATTTCTTATTTCCATTAGCAGCTGCAAATTAATTATAACTGTGCCCCATTTCATCCTCTTATGTGACCTAGGAGCCTTCTTCAAACAACAGACTGCATCAAACAATTAGCTTCTTTGTTTTATCACAACATTTAGAAGGGCACATTTGGGAACTCATAGTTAGACAGGGTTTTTGAGGGTGTTTTGGTTTGGGGTTTTTTTTTTCCCTAGAACAACGGCTTATGTATATATTAGCCAAACATAAAGTAAAAAGAAAATCTGGACTAACATGTTAAATTTCTAAGCACAGTAGAACAAAGGACCACGTATTCAGTGTTCTCTGAGAATACAATTTTTCTCAAACTGTATTAAAAAAAACCTATAAAACTGATGTTTTCCAACAGTCTTACAAGGATTACTTAATTTTCTGAGATCTCAGAAGAGAGAGCCTATGGCATTGCAAAGCAGGAAATTATTTGGTGAAAAGCACGAGTACCTACATTTTCTGTAAAATAGTTGAGGGAACTGTGAGCAATACAAGTAGGTTCCAGTTTACCAGCCCAAATCAAACCTTTTCCAAAACTTCAATATCAAATTAATTCCTTGAAAAAGCAGACGCAACCTCTCTCACTTCAGCTGCTGTTAGTATTTACTAGTTGTATTTTAGCAGGGTTTTGCATAGCAGCACAGAGTGCCAGGATGACTAACCTCCCCAGTCCTATGAACTGCACACCAAAATCTTCCCACAGACAAGCCACAAAAACTTGAGAAAGCCAAGACAGAGCAACTCTAGGAGCAGTACATAGGCAGGACAGTGTCATGGCTCTGTCCTTAACTGCTGTCCTCACTGTCCCTTACAAGCTATGCACACAGCTGCCAGCCAAGTCCAACGCACACTGGCAACGTCAATCTCTGCTGGCTCCTACGCAGGGATTTGAAGCCTCCGAAAGAGCAGAGCCTTGATGTCACTCATGTACGTGACAGTGGCAACAGATGTCCTTGAAGTCCTGCACTGGCCAAAGGCAAAGCTGGGAATAGTACTCAAGTCCTGCAAGCCCAAATCCTATTAGAGCACAAGACCTCTCTTCAGCTGTAGAAAGGGTCACTTTTGTCACAGGTGAGTGTAGTTACAGAGGTTGGCTTCTTTCCCCAAAATGTGTCAGAACACAGTTACATTTTCTTTTGTTAAATGGTAGTGAACTGATACGGTTTCCCCTCAGGGTTTATTTTAAAGTTGGTACGTGAAAATACAGGTTGCTTTTTTTAATCCACTTCATGAAATTTCTCCATTCCCTATTTTTAATTCTACCATCCATAAATTTTGTATTAATGGAATATTACATACAGTGCCAAAAATGTTGTGGGAAATGCACATCTTCTCCCTCTAGCTATCTGCCCATTTTGTTTACTTTTAATCTGACAAAAGCTATACGTAATCAGGTTACAGATATAAATTTCTGTTTTGTTATTTGCAACACCTATTGCCAATCTACAATCCCCAAAGTCACAATTTACAAGGTTCTTAGAGCAACTTACCATTCAATAGCCACCAAAGCAAAGGAATAAAACCTGGGCTTTCACTGATGTACTTCAAGCCTTTCAAGTTGATACTCACATTGTAAAGTGACATTAGCATTAGCCTAGAATTGAAAGAAAAAAAAGATGTGATGGCCTTTGATTTCTTTGCATGTTTTAGCATCTTTTGCTATTTGTGCCAAGCACGTACCGATGCAGAAGCCTATTCTAGTAATTTATATTTTGATAAAAGAGACAAGTCTCAAATAATATATAAGCAATGTTGTGCAAAACCTTGTTTCTACTGTTAAATCACCTATTTCAAACACATGGAAAAACATTCCATGTAAGAGTAAGAAAGTCTCATCAAACTCCATGAGATTCATTACTTGAGATGTGCAAAAACAGGACTTGGCTTTATGCGACCACACAAGCTATACGATAGAGCTTTCGTGGTGACGATCCCCACTGGGCAGATGATCATCTCAAATAAGCTGTTTGCCTTGACAAATGAAAGGGCTGCTAGGAAACACAGAAGGCAAGACTGTATACTGAGTACTAGAAACGTCAAAAGAAGTCTCTGCTCCATCGGTTGCGCAACACTGGCCTTTCTGTACACTGACCCTCCAGACAGCTGAAACACAGACACATTGCTTATGCCATCCTCTTTCACATATCCTCCTGTTCCTCCTGTAAACGGGAACAGATGCAAGACATAGCCAGCATACAGCAAACACCAGCGTAGTCTCTCTCCACTGGCAGGGGAAGTTACTATGCTTAGAAGCATTTGGAAGAAGGGGAAGGGCCTGAAGGAGGGAAAAGGAAGGGATTAGTAGTCCCAGCTCAGCTCAGCACACTCCCTCCTAAGGTAGACTCGTCCCTTCTGCTGTGGGTGCAAGGCAGAGAACTGGCTTGCTCTGCCTGCTCTCCAGCCCTTCCCATGCCATCTGGGCCATCGAGTGAGACCCTGCTGTGAAAAAACCCGACTGCTTGTCTCTTAAAATGTCATCATGGACTTTCCTATTTACTCTGCCTTCAGGAATCCAGATTGATTACGTTCAATGTACAAGTGGAAATTTTTTTTTTTTTAAAGTCAATAACACTGGAATTCCATTTGGCTGTAAACTGTGTTCTTGTCTTAGTGTAGATCAACACCAGGATTACACAGGCCAAACAGTACTCTCGCCCGCACCTCTTCAAAATGGTTGCCAAATAACATTTGGGCCCACTCAAAGCCTTTTTTTTTTTTCTTCTTTCTTCAGAAGGTGATTTCTTTTGGTCTTTTATTATGGTCATTGATGTCGAAAGAGAACAGAGCCCATATCCTGTCTTCCAGGTAACAGAGAAGATCTATGGCCCGGCAGCTAGAAAACATTTCCTTAATTCAGCATTGAAAAAAAACTAAGATGACATCTCTGACAAACCGAAACCAAGACTGTCCCTTGCACATCAGCGTGTAAACAACAAAATAAAACCACACATAGTAAGTATGTGTTAATTTCAGCCACATTTTCAAAAGCTTCCAAACCCAGGATTTTCTAATTTATCAGCCTCCTAAAACAGGAAGTTCATTAGTCATTTTGGGGTTGCATACATCACAGGTTATAAATTAAACCAACGTCTCAAGTTTTCTACGGAGAGAAAACCAGGTAGGCTGGAGAAGGCTCTGCATTTTAAAAGGACTGCCCTAGCCTGCCAATCCCACCGGCTTCTCCCACGGTGGCTCACGCTGAAGTTACTGCAAACATGAAAAGCTTCAGTATGGTCAGTAACCTGCAAAATCTGAAACCCATCAGGGAAAGGGGTTTGGCTATCCGTACCCCCTCAGCCTTAGCCACAACAGAGCTGAGGTAATGTTGTAAGGTACAGGAAGCTGCATACAGAAATGGCAGCTTTGCCTCTTTATGCGGAAAAAGTGCCTGGGTCAAAATTTACTTTTAGCTGCCTTCGACTGTCAGACAAGTATGATAACTTGGGGCTCAAAATCAGTCTCCCTTTCCAAAGCTATCCAGAACAATCGCTAATACTCAATGCAGAGCATTTCATTGGGATTAAATCTTCTCCTGCAGTTTCCGCTGAACTAAGTTCTGCTTTCAAACATTCAATGTTCACGTTGTTACGCCATCTTCCACATTGCTGACAGAAGTTTTTTATGGTTTTGGTGGATAAAACCTTATTTTTAACTAAGCAGAGTCTCAGTGGGCTTAATGCAAATTATTTCAATTTCCCTCTAACTTCCAATAGGAATGGGACCTGATACTAAAAAGCAGAAAGCATCCAGAAAAAAAATCCCCACTGACATTAACAAGACAAACTAATGCTCAGCCTCTTTCAGAATCAGATCACTGCTGCGCTATGAACTTCGAGCCAAGAGGCCCCTGACGTTCCTGAAAAAAGAGCCGTACTCTGGAGTCAGAAGTTGTCTTACAAATTCCTTCACCCCTGCCTTTTATGCAGATCATCTTTACAGCTGTGGAGTAGCTGCGGGGACAGGGCATTAGTGCACTTTATGATGTGCTATGATGGATGCTATTACTTTTTATTTTATTTCTTTTCAAAGATGGTAACACGCAAGTTAATCTTCTGGACAATGAAAAGGGAAGATGAATGAGCAGTGCTCCTCTAACATTTATGGAACATGTCACCATACCCACTCACAGCTGGGTGCCGGGTTGCATACAAAACAATTGCAGAGAAACAAGAACAGGCTGGAATGTTCTCCTCCGTTCTGGGGCCAGCTTGGCTGCTGCTATCTCTCATGACTGCGATAAATCCGCCTGTCACTGCACTGCCACCATCTCCAAACAAAAGGGAAATAATGTTATTCCGAATGGACTTCACACCTCACATCCTATTCTCCAACGAGTTCTCATGGCTTAAACTACTATGCCACTAGCAGACTTTCGGACACCCTCCGTGCATACCTTCAGAAAGCGGGAAAGAAAGTAACCCATTGCAGGCTAAACCGAGCTGTAAGAGGCATAATTTATATTATGTGCTGCACCACGGTGAGTTTGATCACCTAGGCTCTTAAGCGGTAGGAAGAAGAAATAGTAGATTATTAAATCTACTGCATCAGTGGCCACTGACAAGCAGGGAGGGGTGCTGTGGAACTGAAATTGCGGCTTGTAAAGCCCATACGCTTCTTTTCATACAGCCTCTGCAGCTCTTACTTGGCTTCCAGAACCCAAGCCCTGACAAAGGAGCACAGCCGTAATTACCTATAATCAGCCAGAATGAAAATTATCAATAAAACAGTGTCTTATAATGGAAAGTGTTAACATTTCTTGACAATGTCTTTCATCCTTAATCTGTTTGACATTTGCAGTTAGAAATAAAGTGACGTAAAAAGATACTGCTACGTTTGTGTTTTTATTTAACTTGTTTGCTTTGTGCAGACAAAAGGGACTGGTGGTGGTGATCCACGCAAGTGCTGTGGTTTTGGAGTGTCAGAAGAAGACATAACCCACCCCACAACCCAATGTAGTAGCATATTATTACTAATTAAACACGCTTACCTGAGCACAACATAGAAGCATTTCCAGGCCCTTTATACTACCTTCACCTCCAGTACTTGCACATTCTAATAAGTATTTTTGGCGATGATTATTGCAAAAGTGCTTATTGAAGCAAACCTGACACACATAATTACTGGATAAACAATACTTTCTGGCAGTTTTTTAATGTGGAGGGCTTTTTAATTATGCACTTCATAGTCTTCCTATTTAGGCAAGCCAAATTTAATTAACATCTTGTACTACTGTATCTGTCAATGCTTTCTTTAAAATCTAGAACTAAAAGCACAGCTAAAGGCCCTTCTCATCTGCTTAATACATGACATTAGTACATAAAATGTACTAATATGTACTAAAGTACATATTTTTACTGGCTACTTTCAACTGCTACATAAGCAAAGTTGAATATTCCTTACAATTTAATTATAGCTATGAACAATTGTGTAAATGTTTATTGATGGCCTAACAATTACAAATGTTGAACAAACCCTATACCAATGAGAAGAAAACCTGAAGTCTTTCACACCACTGCTATTTCAGAAAGGCAAAGACACCCGTGAGATTTCAGTCCCAGCACTCATGTAGATGCCTTGGATATATTTATTACATACTCGTGGACTACAATGGATATTGTAGCAGCGCTGGAATAAATGACAGCTTTTCCCTCTAAATTTTTTATTTATATACCAGTACAAGTAAAACACAGGATTGCTAGAACTAGAAGAGGAAAGAAAACTCCTCTCTTTATCAGCTTACTTTGTTTGATACTGCTGTGTGTAGAATTAGACTCACAGTTTCCCCTGATTTGTCACACAGTAAAGAAAAATATTTTTGAAAATTAAAGCTAGAAAGGAATTGTAAAATCTCAAAACTGAGCAAAGGACAAACATATCCTTGAAAATAATAAGCCAAATTTTTTGTTTAACTGATTAAATTTTAAGTTGATGACGTCCTTCCATGTAATACCATGGTGATGTTTTGAGAAAAAAACATTGCATTTCCAAAATAATGCACAGACATTTTCATCCATGAGGTATAGTTTTAAAAAAATGTGTCTGTCTGTATGTATGTATATAACTGTGTGTGTGTAAACGTTATTTATGATGACTCCAGAATCCATCTATACATAACTTTGAAATTTCACTACAATTTATGTTAATTATCATATCCTTATCTCACAATTGTCTTTCATTTTACGGTAGGGAGAAAAGGGAGTTCTTCTGACACATCTGCTTATGAAAATGTTGATTATTTAAGATTAACAAGCAGCTAAAAAACCTTACATGCAGAGAACAATTTAAAAACAAACCAACCAACCAACCCCCAAAACCTTTCTTTGCTGGGCTGGGAGAGTGTAAAATACCCAAAAAGGACAGGAAAGAGATCTAGTGCTAGTAATGGGTTTTAAGAACTGAACAGTGACAAGACACGTAGGGAGCTTGTGGACAAAAAGGAACCTGACCACAGACATGAAAGACAAACACAGAGGAAACATTTTGCACCAAAACATTTAAGCAAATTAGGATCCCTTGATCCATGACAAGGCCATGAAGAAATCTCCTTTCTGGCATTTGCTCTAATGTCATAATACAGAATTTTTTTTATCAAATGGCAAGTTCAGAGTAAGAAAAAAAATTGTTGGTTCTGTGGAGCATCAGAAAACATTATCACTGCACTGAATTCAAGCTATTGTAACATATGCTTAATGTTTCTCACTTATCAAAGACCTTGTGCAACCTCTTTTTTAAGCTTCACTCAATTTGTTAGCCTAAGAGGCTGGCCCCTGTTGAATCCCTAGCCACTTCATGGGATTGTTTTATGTATACTTTACCAGTATTGCTGTATGGCAGCCAAGTTTATATCACCATGTGTAATTCTTCTGCAAAGCAGGCAGGTTTTGAAATATAGTTAAAAAAACCACCCAAAATATCAATTCAAAAAGAAGGCCCTCAAATCCAAGCACATTGTCCAATTACATTAATACAATCTGAAATGATCAAAAATAACTTATCTGGACCCATAGACACACATTCGCTTGGAATTCAGAGCGTGTGTTTGTGTGTGTTTAGGAACACTTTCCTCTCCCTCCTCCTCTCAAAATAAAGTCCTCTCTTGTTGTTTTTTTTTTTTTTCTGTACAGAGTTTGAAACAATATAGGTCCTCTTTTCATGGTTTTTTTTTTTGTTATATACATGAAGGCACAAATTACCTTTTCTTTCTTAAAGTTGAGATTCTCATACAAATTTTTCAGTTGGGGCTTTACAAAAAAAAAAAAACACCCACTGTTGCAAGAGTTAACTACCCTGTTTTGAGTGCTGACCTTCAAGCCCAACACTTGGGAAACACAGTAGAAGACTGATATCAAAGTATCTAACCACTACCTACAGCACAGGCTATTCAGCTTCCCCCTCGCTACTTCCCCTCGCAGACTGGGGAAAGGCAAGCACCTTCACAGAGGGCGACTTGCTCCCCCTAACAGGGGCTGAATGAGCGATCGTCTGACAGCAGCATCTCCTTCTACTGACTGTGGGAAGGAGCCCAGACAGTTAGCAGATACTTGACATCTAGCTTTCTGATAGCTGAGGTTAGGCAAGATAAAACCTATCCAAAGTTAAGACCCAGCCTGATTTCAATGCCTATCATATACAACCTGCCTAAATGCATGCACGGACGCAGTCAAGTTACTGTGGCTGACAGGGTTGCTGCTTGTCAGCTGAGCTGTGACAGCTGGCTTGGGTATGAATTCTTTGTGCGTATGTGTGCGTCCCATTTATGAAAAAAACTACCACACTGGCTTAAGCCATCTTCATGAACAAATTAACCAGATGTACGCGGCAAGTGCCCACATCTTAGTGGATAAGCAAGTACTCGTTAAGGCACGGTAATTTGCTCGGTCAAGGCCATATATCCTCAGCTTGTAACAGCTCTGAGAAAAAGCCAAAGACAATAGTTTATTTAATTTCTCCATGAGCTGGAAAGTACAACTTTTCCAGCATCTGAACTGTGTAACATGGCCTTTTCTTTACAAAGCTGTATCACAAGGTCCCTTTATAGGCATTACCTTTTACAGACATAAGTGCATGGTGCTTCTGGCTACTAAGTAGCATACACTAATTTAATTTTTGCTCTTGGCAGATACGTAACTCACTTTCTTCACTAAGCAGATGTAGCATTTTACAGTCTTCGTATTGGAATACGAAGGGAAAATTATTGGAAGGGAATAAATGAGTCCACGTTTCCCACATCCTCTCTGTTTTAAAACTGGACCTCACACCTTCCTTATCTGACTCTCAACTGACAAGCCCCTCTTAAGGTAGAAGAGTGCATCCCTGCTCATCTCTACAATATTATGGTGCTTAAAAGTCTTCCGAAGAGACACAAAACCTGGATGAAGCTAGCCTTGTAGCCAAGCCTGGTATATCTGCAAGGAATGCTACTGTTTCCAAAAATTATGTTTCCTCTCTGGGAAAGGAAATAACAGGACAGTGGGAAAACTACTGTCATCACTGTGACCTACACTGCAAGATAATGCATTTCATTTGAAAGGAAAAAAAAAAAGTCATCGTACACTTTAAATTTGGTACAGAGTCCCGGCTTCATGTCTCCTAGGAGGTGCATCATTGTGTCCAGTAATTCACGACTTGAACTAACCAAGAACTCACGGCCACATGCCAGTGCAGCCACATCTGTGAGAGAACACAAAACATCACCATAAAAATAATGTTTCAAACAAAAGTTTATGCTAATTATCAGAACCACTAAAAGATATGTCAGCTGTGAAGAATGAACTACGGTATCTACACAGACTTCAAACTATATTAATCTACATAGCAAATACTGAAGCAGCAAATTATACTGGTCAAACTCCTTCATAATTCTACTTTGGTAATTAAAATATTTATTGAGTGGCCAGTATCCTAATAGTAACACAGTGAATTATGAAACAAAAGGTTGCATTCATCCGCAAATGTGGGACGGAAGCAAAGCTGACCATTATAGGTCCCGCTTTAAAGAAACGAGATTGCAGATTGTTTTACAATCGCTCAATCCAATATACCTGGCACGTTACACAACGAAAACTCTCGTGGACGTCTACTCAAAAGCTCTTTTCCTACCTCTCTGCAAGTGCTGCATTATTCGTGCACAAACCAAAAGGCAAAAATATTTCCAAAGACTACTGCTCCAAAGCAGACTTTCCTTCAGTATTTTCTCTTACACCTGCCCCATACTTTAGGGCATCCTTAGGTGCAAGAGGTATCTTCCAGCAACCCGAGCTTCTTTGTACTGTGCAACTGGCCAAGCCTCCTCCAAACTTGTGAAGTTTGTCGTACTTAACTAGTGACAGAACCTGGTTCCCTGGCCTCCCATTCAAGGCAACTTTGGGGATCTGCTGCATGATACAGTTCTTCCACTTTCATGCAGCCTCAGGTTCTCTCTCCTACGCACGTACATCACAATGCCTTTTTTAACCTCAGAATAAGCAGAGGTACTATGGACACAGCATATAATTACTCTTATCGCAATGTTTGTGCGCACTGGGCGGAGTTAAGACTGCACTAAGAACTTCTGTTCTGGTGTTTTCTAACTTCTGAATACTTGGCACTTCATGACCACCTCCTCAGTGTTCTTTTAATACCACCTTCTAGTGTAATACTACTTTACAGTGTAACTAGGATGATTAAACTGGTACCTTCTACATCGTTCACCTGATTGTATCCTTTATCACATTTGAGTTTCGGCAACCTCCTTTCCCAAATTACAGAGACAAAGAGACAAATCTTGGTAATATCAAATTCACTGGCAAAATTTATAATCGGCTTCAGTGAAGCAAGATTTTGTTCCACTATCCTGATTCCTCCTCAGGCAGAACCCCAATACCTCCCTGCCCTGCCCTGCCCCCCCCCAGCCTTTAAACGTTTTCTTTGTTCAGACTTTACTTTTGCTATGCTTTTTTTGGCTTTTTTCAATGAAGCAATTGGAGAGAACTGGATTCCACCTTGGTACAGTGGCATAATGCATCACATTGTTTTTCACTACAATCTTTAATGGCACCACAACACCTAAAATCACACATTCAAAAAAGCTGTTAATGCAAGAGTCACTTATTTGTATAAATACCCACTGTTTCATCTATCTTGCATCATGTCATTAGTATCATTTTGACAGTTGCACAGATTCACAAAAATGCAGATGATGTATCAACCCCATTTCTCACAGCCTTCCAAGCCAAGGGCAGCCATACTAAGATAGATCTATGGCTTTCTACTTATTTTCTGACCCTAAAAAGAAACGTTTAGTATGGAAGTCAGCTTTATTACCTTTTACTTCTCTTAGCACTATGGACTCAGGACAGTGAAGGTGGGGTCCATCTGGCAGCAAAGGAATTCTTAAGCAGTTTCAAAATGCTGAGCACATACCTTAAGATGGGGCTGATCTACTCACATCATCTGCAATTCATACATCTTGAAGATGTTAGCATTATTGGTGATTCAGAAAGTAAATTGCTTGACATTTACAAACTAAGGTGAGCATACAAGACTAGCAGAATGGTCCTTGTTTTACTCCAGATTGAACAGAAGTGTAAGGAATTTCAAAACTCAATGGCTCTTACCCGTCTAATCCTTAACTGTGTGACAGACAGTACAATGCCTCACAGAAGTGTCAATGACAAAATCTGCAAGAACTTTAAAAGACTAGGAAGTCACCCAAGATATCAACATTGACTAAATACCTGACTTTGAAAAGCTGTATTTACTGCAGCACGTATAAGGCAATATAGAAATTCCCAGGACACGTGGAATGCTATTCTGAGAGATAACATTAACTTACTTGTAACAATCCCTGCCAAAGCTAATACAAACTGATTTTCATCAGAATCCAAATCCTGCTGTTTCATGTCTTCACTTAATGACTTCACAAAGCTCTCCATGGTCTGTGCAGTGATTGTGAAAAACTTTACTGCTTTACTCTGCAAGCGCGGAGGAGAAAAAAAGATTATACACGCTACAGCAACTATGATTATTAGATGCTACAGTAAAACTGGACTTCAAAAATCTTCAAAATTACTAAAACATCCAGTTACTTCAAAAAACAACAGAAAATAGCAGGGTATGCACCGACATGTTTGATCCCTTAATATTTGAAACCATTACCTCAGAAGAAAATGGGAAACTACTCAATGCTATTTATTTATAAAACTAACCCATTGCATATTTACCTCCTAAACCCACAATAATATATATCAAACAGCAGAATTAAAGCTTATTTTCAGAAGTGAGGATATTATGACTTTGCTTTGCAATAGCTGCACCAGGTGTTTCACACTTACCTGGGCTACTACAGCAGCTTTTATCAAAACCTTATCCAGCTGAAGACTGGAGAGCAGCCTGACGTAGTGACTTGACATGAATTTCCTAAGAAAACCAATGAAATACCCAGAAAAAAAAGCAGAATTCGACTGGATCCTAACAGGATTCATTAATTGCTCAATACAGGATAGAGAACAACAGGCTAGGTAGAAGTTCTTTACAAAAGGAAACGGAGGTGTCTCCTGGGTCACACACTGAATTTAAGTCAGCAACATCACGTGAGAAAGACAATCATCACACCAGAGCGTACAAACAGGAGTACAGCCCGTAATTATGGTACATGGTCTTCTCCCCTCAGCTGGAATACTGCTCCATTTTGGGGTATCTTGGCTGAGGAAGCAGCCACCTGGTAGAAAGCTCAGGGCAGGTCAAAGAGCCTGGTCAGAGGTGCAGACAGAGCCCACAAAGAAGGACGGAGAGAACTGCTTCTGTTTATTAATAATTCTGACCTGTAAAACATTGCTGGAACACTATTTCACACACAGGATGCTGGTTTTCGTAATAAAAATAGCACAGCAGAGCACCGATAATGCCAGGTGTCCAGGTGTCTTTAACAGTTTTGCCAGTTGTTTCATGAAGCAGCTGAAACTTTTAATCATTCCCGGCAGCGACCCAATGGGACAGCCCAAGAAATGCCTGAACTTTTATTCATTTTGCAAAGTGACTGAAAATTTTAGTATTTTATCAAAACTACTGGTTTCACAATATGTGCAAAGCTAATGGTAGCATTTATTTATTCCTCCACTACTGCACATTCACCACATCAAAGATGTACAGTTCTTGTGGGGTGACTCCAGCAACGGGGCATAAAAAGCAGGGTCAGCCAATACTCGGTATCTTCACAAATGATACTGTGGTCCCAGAATAACAGGAATGAAGGGATCATGGGGAAAGAGAATGAAAAAAAGTGCATTTCTGCATGTGCTGGGTGTACTCATTATACTTATATGGACACCACACCTCAAAGATGGCAATTTTAATATAAGCAGTGACTATAGTTCAAGAAGCAGAGGGCATGAGAGAAAAATGAAGAGAGCCTACTATAGCAGACTAGTATAAGCTATCACGAAAATATGTATTCACATGAGAACATAATAGAGTACTAAGAAAACCAAGTAGTTGCACAGAAAACAAGCAAAATCTTCTATTTGCCAGTCTCTTGAGGCGCCGCTGGTGTCCTCTCTGCTGAACCTTCTTTCCAAATAGCCATTAATTAACTAGCGGTGAGGTCTGAGGAGCTGCTGCAGAGACCAATCAGGTTTATAAATAGCAAACATTACATACTCTGCGCAGTCTCTTATAGGCTTGACAGTACTTTCATGGGACTGAAGAATGTCTCACCCACAGACACTGAGATAAAGACCATTCTGAGAGCAGCCATTAAGGTGCTTGAGCTCAGATGGTGCAACGAACCCTTTGCTGTCCAAGTAACTCCTGCGTGAAAACATCAGTTAATGTGCAAAATTGCTGCCACAAAATATAAAGCCGTTTGTCACCAGAGCAGATAACTGAAGTAGCAGACCACCTTGTAGGATCCAAAATTTCTCAAGTTGAAGCAAGCCTTGACGTTGTTCTGAAATCAAACCTTCAGTTTGCATTTCCATGCGAGAGCCCTGTCATGGATATCTGGTTGAAGTTTTTTGAAAGACATCTAAAACAATCTCATGGGAATTAATTTACTTCTTTTTTGGCACATGCAGGTAGGCATCCTTGAAAACTCTTTCTCATGCCGCTTCTCTGGATGTTTCTTCCAGTTCTCTCTAGAAACGTTATGCATGGGCAGAAACAGCAGGCATCTCTCCCCCGCTGCCTTGAAAACTACTTGTGTTACATTTCAAATTTACTGCTCAAGTTTTGACTTTCCCAACTCATATGGACACAAATGGTATACTGGTTCCAAACATCATTTCAGTCAATCTGCAGTATAAAACTGTATTAAATACCTACTTCCGTATCTGTGCAAAGACTGAAAAAAGCTTGAGCATTGTTCCCTAAAGCATGAAATGGTTTTGAATTGATGCCACCCTCCCCACATGCTTAAATATGAGCAACAGTTTCAAAGCACTCTTGACGTTCTAATACATTTCTGTAGTTCATAGCACCTTCTCAGGCGAGGGGGGAAGATGCTATAAGCTGTACAACTTGTCCAAAAATAACCCAAACCAAAAACTTTGTATGACAAATCTCCATCATCTTTTAATAACCTGACTCACTGCCAGTTGTAATCTGTGGTTGATGCAATGCCATACAATCCATTTACGTTTTTCCTAGTAGTCTTGTTGCAAACCTACGCACATTTATTACCGTGTTATGTACACCATCACAAGAAAATGATGCCCAAAAACGTTGCTATGATCTTCACCGGAATTAGAGCAGTTCAATGTGCTCTAATGATTGCTGGGAATGACTATAGTAGAAGTATTTTGCATTTCAAACAAACCTAGAAACAAAAGTATTGCATCTTCACAGTTGGGCTTTCTACCCTTATACAAATCATCAGGTAACAGTTTTGTTTTTACCTAATTCTACTTAATTTTGATACTTAAGACTGCTTTCTGTTGAAGGCTTCTACTAATTTTACTCTCCTCTTGTAGAAATACAGTCATTTTCATCCCTGCTAGCGTTTTGTTTGCGGGAAACGTACCATTTCAATACTGTTTCACAAGTCAAATAACAAGGGCTAGTCACTAAATACTGTCGACTCTTACAGTTATAAACTGTTCTGAAAATACAGAATGTAATTTTATACTGTTTTTGCTGCTGTGTGGGGGCTCTGTAGTACCCACCTGCCTTTTTTTTTTTTTAATTTTACCTGCTTTATACAGTGTTTTTACAGACTTTTTTCCCTTCATAACTGCTGCTGCTTGGATCTTGAATCATCAGAAGTTATCACCAAAAGGTATCACTGTACAGCTTTCTAATATCCAATACAAAGTTATAATTGTATTTTGATGCACCCAAACTGGAAAATCTTTTACAAACACACTAGTTTACCACTTACTATAATGAACTAATCCTATTCACTCAGCTGTTCATCATGCTGCTGAAAAATCAAGCCAGAAGAAACTGTGGCATCAGTTCACTCAGATTAAATACAATTCCTTCTCATGTTGGCTGTGACAAGACTGAAAATCATATTTTTATCAGGCCTGTTCCTCTGATCCCTCCTAATCCCATCAGCTGCACTTGGCAGTGAAACTGTGTTAGTTGTAATATTACTATTGTCTTTAACTGTTGTTGTTTTGTTTTTTTCAAATAAGCTACCTGTCCATGTTTAACACTGAAGATTTAATAAGATTCACTAGCAGCTAGGCTGTCTAAATTTCCAAGAGTCATGAAAGTATTAAGGCAGCACAAAGATTTAAAGAAGTTGAGAATCGATGGATCCATCTTCCTTCCATGGAAATAGCTCCTCAAGCTCTCTACAGGCATGGGAACTGCTGCATGTGCCCAAGAATTATTTTCTTCTTCTGTTAGCTTGCAAAGATATTTACATATTGCTAGCTGTAGCCTTGCTGCCGGTTTTACTGCGTGTGGTGGAAAATAGATAATTCTTGTTTGGTAACATAAGAATTAATTACTGCATTTATTCCCAGCCTGCTTCGTAACACTTTATAGTTCCAACACTTCTTAAATGAGAATGGATGGTTCCCAAAGAATATACAACTCTGTAAACATTTTTGCTGTCCAATTAGTTTCTGAAATATATCCTTATACTAAAGCGTGTTACAGAGCAATGTCCTTATTTTAAAGGCCTAACAGCATTACCACCGATAAGCATTCACCTGCCATACTTACTCCTCCTAAAATGGTTTTAACAGCTTCCTCACTGCTAGATACGCCCCACAACAGTGTGCACACCGCTGCACCCATTTCTGTGCAATACTCTGCTTGCTGCAGGAGCTGTTGCTTGGCCTCGTTCAGCTGCTGGCGGAGGTCTAGTTTCTCCTGAAATAGCGTAAGGAAATTTTGGTTGCAATTCATATCAGCCAAAATAAGTTTCTAGGCTAAGGGACAGAACAAGAAACAACATCATGGCCATATATGAAACGGGGGGGAAGCGGGGTGGCAAACTCACAGCAGTTGCAGATACATACCTTGTCTTCTGAGCTGTATCTAAGTAGTAAGTACATCGTGGAGGCTGACAGTAACCAGAAGCCTGTCCACAAGGTCAGACCAAGTGACCCACCGAGACTGAGTGGCACCTAGAGAAGTCTGATAGGAGAGTCTACTCCTCCTAAGCAAACAGCCACATGTCTTTGAGAGAGAAGGGATTTCAGCATCAGAGGTCAGCCTTTCCAGACACCTTACAAAAGATACTGGAAACATCTTATAGGAAGGGAGGGTTGCTTTGTTTTTCAAAACAGACTTCTGCCTTAGCCAACGTGGTAGAGTTGCTGGATATCTAGGATAAATACTGTTGTCTCTTCCAACTTTTTTCTATTGGCATATTTCCTGATACGCAGTGGCAAAGTAAGACAGAGTCCCTGAAAAAAACATACCTAAGGTTTGAAGTTGGGAGGGCCTTTCGTACAAAGAAAGCCCAGGCACCACTGTGCATCCATCACTTAAGCGAGCTGCTCAGTGGTCCTTGCCACAAAGCATAAAGAGAGAACAGAGCAATCCCACACAACCAGGACACAATTTCAATTTGGCAGTACTTTTTTCCAATCACATGGGAAGTTGGCCAGAAGAATATCATGAGATTAGGTATGATTCTAGGTCTCACTGGCTTCCTACCAACTACCACAGGGGTAGCGAAGCTGCTGCACTTCTCAGCTTAGAGCTAGTGCGGACAGTGAGATCGAGGCAGGGATACCGCAGTCTGTGGCCTCTGAGGGTGGGTGTCGGCTGTCTGCTAACTCTGAGTGGGGTGGTATTAGACAGTGCTGCAGGGAAAGATGAAGGCCAGTCAAGAAAAATGATGCTAACTCAAGTATTGAGAGAGAGAGAGAGAGAGAGAGAGAGAGAGAGAGAATCACAGATCAGACGATGTCAAAAGAACAGAAGGATCTTGCCCTGCCCATTTTGTGGGCATGGGATTTTCAGAATCACTGCAAAAAGCACCCTCCTCAGCCCAGCCTCCCCTGTGTTTTTAGCTATCAGGATGAAGTATGGGGAAATGAGAAGGAATCTTTTCTATGTCAATTCTGAAAGCAAGTAAACAGAACAACACTTTCAACCATGTATTCCCATCAAGATTTTATAATAATTATCTTGTCATTTTTGGGGTTCACCTCCATGTTTTGTGTTGAGGGTTTGGAAAGAATAGAAACAAGTCATCTGAAAATTTACGTAACATGCTATCAACCAGTACAAAGCTGCTTGTACTGTGTCATCAATTACCTACCTAGCCTCCTGTATCACACCTGACAGCCTGATTTGCATTGCTTTATCATGCTGATGATGGAACACACAGCCTAGGATTTGTAAAGTTCAAATTAAATTTATCAAGCAGATTTCTGTGCGTATTTACTCTCTTTCACCTTATAGGTTAATATACGCAAAAGACTGACACTTGCTGCTGATTCCCTAGGCATAGAAGTCCCAGGAAAAGTCTCTTATTTCTTAATACTTTTATCATTTTTAAGCAAGTTAGCCAAATTTTATCTTTTACATAACTCACTGCCAGACCTATCCGCTTTTCTGCCACCATGTGCATCAACAAAATGTCCACAAGCATCTTCCTGTCTAACCCCTATATAGTCCCTGTCTTTCTTTTCCGCACTGTCCTTGACTTAGGAAAATGTATCTTTTAATACATTTTATTCGCATTTTGCATTTGGATGCTAATACTGAATAATAAGACCTAAAACTCTGTAATACTAAAGGTAGATCCCCCAACAAGTATGCAAAGCCAGTACAAGAAATGCCAGAATTTTTAATAGATCAAAAGCAACATCAGAACAAAGATACAAAGCAAGGAAAACAAAATAGTACATTCAAGAGCCAGGAAAATAAACGGAGCCTGCAAAAGCAAATAACCTAGCTGGAAGCAACACTCCTGAGTGTTCACATCACGAAGCAATCACTGTGCTATGCAACACCACCATCTTCAGGAAAGGGTCAAAGCACAAGAATACAGCAGTGCTTAAGTACATAACTATGAAGAGAGAGACAAAGAAGACACTAGCCAAGAATAACATGTGCTCTTCAAGTTTTGCTCAGGTTCAGAAAGCACAGCAATTCCCTAACCAGTGATACAGCACTGCACAGAAATTTTGCAATGAAAAATGTTGATTTATGATCCCCTAAGAAAAGGACACTGCTCAACTAGAAAATGCATTTATTTTATGTTTGTTTCAGTAAATCATTTCCTTTTCCTTCAGAAGATGAATATGTAGAAAATAATTCAGAAACTGTACGCAAGGATGCCTATAGCAGAACAGCAACCAAATGAAAAACACCATGCAAAGTGATTAACAGGAACAAAAATCACACATATACATACACCATCTTCTTTTATCCTGAAGAGCTAAAGGATTTCACAATGTACATAAGCACAATCCACTCAGACAAATACACCTTTGTGGCATATAACAGAAGCCATTTAGACAATCGGTGTATACTGCACAACAGCAAAGATATGAAGAGAAGAGCTTTGATCAGGAACACCAAGAGAACAACTACTCTTAGTAAACTATCCATGCTTTAAGTGAAACTTTCATCCAAAAGAAATCACAAACGTAAACCACCTGCCATTCATTTTGCAACATTAACAAGAATAAGGGGTGGGACCCATTTCATTAATATCTAAAGCAGCAACATTAAATCTTACAGAGATTTTATCCTGAATGCTTATACAACTAAAGACCTGGGTGGCACAGCAAAACTAACTGTGTACCTATTGCCAAACTGCAACAGCTATCTCAGAAGACACTTATTTTGAAGTAAGGAATATCCAGATAGACAACTATTCCATCATACTTCACATTCATATCAAACTTCATTCCAGAATGACTTGTCCACGCGGATGTGCCTAAAATACATGTCTGAACTCTTCATTTACTCCTTTTCAAAAATGAAATCATTTCTGTAGATTCATCTGTCTTCGTGCAATCCCAAGGCTGGCAGATGCTAACTCTAGAACCCCAACAAAGCGAGCTTCTGCTGACTACTGAAGATAGCTATCAGCTCCAAGGAAATGAACTTTTGCAGCAAATAATCACAACTGATTCTCATACCTCCCAGAAATTAAGCCACTAGTCTGCATGATCCTATTTGAACCCCAATGGCTTCACAGAAGACCCACAGCCTGAGAAGTCACAGTCTTTGCTATTCCTTCATTGTTAACAATCTCCCCTCTCATAATCACTAAATACAATATTGACAGAGCAAAAGGAGCCCTGTAATTGTTCTTTGACTCACAGCTGTATACGGCAATGGGATCAATAGATGCATTGAGAAAGACTATTAAAACTAAACGGAGGTACACAGCTTACAGCAAGCCAAAAGAGAGGCCAGTTTCATTTCGTACATTGCATTGCTTACACTACCTTCTATTGTCCTCTTTGAAAATACATTATATATAGTTACATTAAATTCAAAAGAACTGATTCTGTGAAGGACCTTCTGATGCCAGCTACACCACAATCTTCCCGAACACCATGTTTTACTTCAACATGTTAATATAAACAAAATGCTAATGGTTGATTTTTAACTTTACATACACCAAAAAGAACCCTGCCAAGAAGCCCGTAATGCAAGCCCACACAACCTCACCTCACACAGTGTGCAAGAGAGACCTATGCAGTTATGCAAGAGTTAGGTATCTAAGTGGGAGAACGACTGTCAGTTGGTACCTCTATTTGTACACATTGAATACTTTTTGGTACTGCATCATATTATATTTTGTCTAGTTATAATATTGATCCTTTTGCTCTAGAAATATCAAGGGTAAGAAAACATCAGTTATGAACTTACAGGTAAGTAATTTACTCATGACCTGACTATATGAATAGAAATCCCAGATTGTTTTTCAGGCTGAGGATGTATTTTGTGACATAAACATGAAAACCCGATCATTACTGCTTCTGTTATTAAAACTCAAGCATACAGATACCAATATTCTGACAGCAAATCTACCTTCTTCTCCCTCATGCAATCTGCCTGGGCTGTTTCCAGACGGGCTCTGAAGTGTTCACAATCCATTTTCAGCTGGTCTATTTCCTCCTCCTTTTTCTCCATGTCTGTGATAGGATAAATCAGATAAACGAAGCAGTAAGTTACGACCAACGGGCTTGCACTAAAGAAAAAAGAATCCACTAAGTGCAACTTTAATGAGGTGCTTTAACTATTTGCTTATGTTAGATCACCTCCTTGTGGCGAAACTGGTATATCGCAATTTGCCACATTTCAACAGTTCTTAAAAGAAACTAAATGAACATCATGTTTCTGATTTAAAGCAGGGAAAGACTGAAAGAATCACATCTAGCTGTTAAATACTGCGTGCGATAAGATATCATTCTGGAACTGAGCTCCAGCTCCTCAGGGATTTTTAAAAATTTACTCAATTTTCTACTTTCTTTGTTTGTTTGTTTTCATGATGTTTTTCATGTCTGGTATCTTTGAAATTCAGTGAGTATAGTGAAAATCTAAGAAAAAGAATACCAAAATTGGTCAAGAGTGTTTCAATATACAATGTACAAATTATATGAATACTAAGAATGAAATGCAACTACTCCAAACAAATTATGTTTATAAAAATACTCCAAGACATTATAAACTATTTAAACATTGTATCAGTGACAAGCAAATTTTACGATTCCCTTAAAAACTTAATCTCTGATGTTATGAGAAATACATTCCATTTTAGAAGCTTTATTTTAGTGAATGGAAATCAAGTTAAAAGTATTATATTTCACGATCATGATGTCTCTTTTAAAAAATTCACTTTGAAGGATATTTTTAACAATTGTTGTGTGTTGTATTTTACTTTAAAAACCACGGTTCTGGATGCTTAGCATTTATATTGAAAAAAGGAAACACATTTAAGTAATTCCAAAAAGTAATGTCCAAACAGCATCTATTGTAATTTTGGTTAGCTTAAAAAACAAGCTAACCAAAACAATTACCTGCCAGTGAAGGATGTGGCATCTTTGTGTGTCTGCTGGCTGTGCTGATGCTGGATTCAGGGTAGATCCATCCTCTCAAAGGCTGGAAGTGATTCTGCTCATTCAGGAGAGCTTGTTTCCTTGCAGTGAGAGATTTTCACTGGATGTACTTACCTGGCAAGGATAAACAGGTTCTTGGTCTGCTATTGATAAGCAGAGCATGCCCTACTCATGCTCAAGATGTCTTTCTGTCAAGTACTTAAGACTCAAGTACTCAAGTACTTAAGACTCATAATTTGAGTCCCATTGGTGCATGGGACTGAATTTTCTTTACTTGACTGAAGGAAGGAAAGTTTCCTGCCACTGACCAGAGTTATTCCTCAAAAACTCAATGAATCCATTCCCCCTTCATTCTTTTCCTTTGGATTGCAGGTTGAAAAGAACTGAATGCTCAGAGAGCGTGCCCTGGCACATACATGTTTCCTAGGAGTGGACCCTTGCCTTGCCTCTTTGGTTTCTGTTAAAAAGTGTTAGTGTTGATGGCTTAGAATCACACAAGGGCTGAGTAGAAATAGTTCCACCTCTGTAGAAAAGCTGTTTGTGGCTAGATTATCTTCTTTTATACCTGCTACTCAGAGCAATGTGTATATATTTGAGATGATAACATTTTGTCAATTAGGACCTAAAAAGAAAGGAGTTTATTTCCAAATAATGTAGAATTACTAAATAAAATGCCAGAATCCAAGCTCTTTGGATAATAAGGACTGTTTTTTTAATGATGTTATCTTTTTATGATTGAATTTGATATGCTCTTTGGTAAATACATTAAAAAATATTGACCACATGTAAGGGGAAGTATTTGAAGTGTGGTAAGCTGTAGACCATACTCTCATGATCAAGGGTATGGCGCTCAAAGTGGGGTGTAACTTGTTTTTTAAGCTAACCAAAATTACAATAGATGCTGTTTGGACATTACTTTTTGGAATTACTTAAATGTGTTTCCTTTTTTCAATATAAATGCTAAGCATCCAGAACCGTGGTTTTTAAAGTAAAATACAACACACAACAATTGTTAAAAATATCCTTCAAAGTGAATTTTTTAAAAGAGACATCATGATCGTGAAATATAATACTTTTAACTTGATTTCCATTCACTAAAATAAAGCTTCTAAAATGGAATGTATTTCTCATAACATCAGAGATTAAGTTTTTAAGGGAATCGTAAAATTTGCTTGTCACTGATACAATGTTTAAATAGTTTATAATGTCTTGGAGTATTTTTATAAACATAATTTGTTTGGAGTAGTTGCATTTCATTCTTAGTATTCATATAATTTGTACATTGTATATTGAAACACTCTTGACCAATTTTGGTATTCAAAGGTCCTGGAACCTAAACTGAGCCAGGAGAAGAGGAGTAATATTAACTACTGAGTGTTAATGCTACCTGTATTTTTTTTAAGTCCTTCAGATAAAAGAAGGATGTGTCAACCTCCTCTAAGGTATCACTATGTTTTATGTCAGGGGGGCGGGGGGAAAGGGGGTAATATTGGAAGTTACTGAAAAGAGACCTACTTCTAGCTGTGCCTCATTCATGGAAACTCCCCCTGTTATACCCAGTCAGCTCTCCCAGCTGTGCACACCTTTGCTCTGAAGAGAATTCAAGGTTGCATGCACCAGTCCCAACATTTGACAGCCTCTTGACACACAGCAGCAGAATGAGCAGCAGACATTTTGCTGACACCGAAGACTGAAGCTGTGCTGCTCACTCCTGCACACCATGGTCCTGAGCAGCACACAGGGAAGCCCGCCAGGTTCTTCCACTGGCTGCAAGTCCCAGCCCCTGGTAAGAAAGTTCCTTCCCTCTTGACACTAAAATCTTGAGGCTCAGCCTGTCTACCTCCACAAAGTGAAGAAGCAGCTTTCACTATCAACTTGTATAAGGGTGCAATTTCATATTTTTTTTGCTTATCCAAACAGGAAACACATAACTTTACCACTGCAGTGGTCAATCAGGCTCTGGGAAGAAGTGGCATTTGCTCCTGAGATAGACAGCAGACTCAAGAGCAGAACAGGCATTGGGCACAACAAAAGAAGAGGAAGCCCACATTGCAGGCGTGAGGTGGACTCATTCTCATCCACGCTATAGGTCACATCAGGAGATTTTCTGGACTGGGGATCTAATCTCAAAGCTCTGGGAGGTGGAGAACTGAGTACAATTACGATGAATGCCAACGAGTGATGGAATTCCAATTCTACTGATCCAAATGCTAGATCAATGTTAAATGCAATTTTTAACATTTCCCCAGTGGACTGAGTTCCACTAAACATATGCATAATAACACAGAAAATTTGTTGGAGCTATTTTTCTAAGATTCCTGGAGCCAAACACTCTTCCTGAGGAGGGTAGTAAGAACAAAATGGACCTTTCTTTTTGAAACGAACAATTACCCTGGCAAAAGCCTTAGTGAAGACCCTGACACCAGCCTGAAAAGTACATGTTGGTTGCATTGACCGTTGCAAGCTCAGATCTCAGACACCACCTATGGGATGCTCCATAGCAAATGGGTATCCTATTGACCTAGATATACAAGTGAAACATGCAAAGATCTCAAGGTTTCTCAAAGCTATTCAAGAGTCCATCAGTCTCACAACTGAATGCGCCAGAGGTGTTGAAGGTCTCTGACTATAATCTGCACTTCTTGAGGAGCATGAGAACCTGCTAACCACTCCATGTTTACAATACTTAGAAAACTGCAATACCTGATCGAAGTCTAGAGAAATGTACAAATCGCCCATTAGACTTCTGTAAGAACAACGTGAAAAAAAAATCTCTAGTAGCTGCCAGGACTCCTGTAAGCTTCATATGCCAACACCAAGAGACTGTATTTAGTAAACAGCACCAGAGAGCTCACCAATCTGAGACTGAAGACTGCTTGCGTCCCTGTGATGTCCAACCTTTTGTGAACTGTATGCTCCAAAGCCTCCTTTCAGTCTGCCTTATTGCACACTGCAGAGGTAGGAGCAGATTGGAGTAGCAAAAATCACCACTTGACTTGTCCAGCTGTAGGGGCAAACAATGGCAAGAGCCTGAATATTCATATGACCTCATTAACTGCAAGAGAAATCTCCACTGCGGGGATATACTCAAAAGAGTTCAAAGGCTGACTCAGCTTCAGGTACTCCTCCAAGGAACCAAGAGAATGCTGGCCAGCCAGCAGAACATTTGAAAGAACGTCTTAAAATCCCCATGTTGATGCCACAAACCTGCTGCTGGAAGGCCCTGACAGTGTCTCCTTGATGCCTGGCACACAGAGCATAAGAAGGATCAGTGAGAGAAATCTTGAGACTGAGCACTGACAAAAGTAGGTAAACCAAGGATCTGACTAGTTGAGGATCTTGGAACACTTAATGCAACTGGAAACAGTCCTTGATGCCTTGCAATAGCATAAAGAGAACACTTCCAGATCCTATGTCACTTCTTGTGACATGGATGACGTCTCAATTGGCAGCAGGAGAGGTGGTACAGTCTTCTCATGTCTGTTAGGATTTGATGGCATGGAAGAATCTTTCCAAAGAGCGGACCATTGAGGCAGCTGGAAGCTCTGCCCCAATATATTACTTGATATCGGAGACAAGCCTTGAGGCTCTATCTTGCTCTTTCTTAGCTAGCTGTTGCAAATTAACTTTCAATTAACCACTTGATATTCTAGAAGAGATACTCTCTATAATCTGTCTCAGTGCTTGCCCTGTGCCTTTTCAGCCAAAAGCAACTCCTAGGAGAACAGGTGAATTGTACTGCTGCATGTAAGCTACAGGCTAGGGATGGAGCTAGGATGGACACAGATTTGGTCCTGATGGCATGTTGGGAGTGGTGCAATTGTTGAAAAAATAATGCACAGAGAATCATAACACTGAAAAACTGGACTTTGGGGACAGCAGTAGAAAGACCTTTATAACTGAGAGTCTTCAACTTTTTTTTTTTTTTTTATTATGAATATTTATGGCAATAAAAGCATACAAGCTAAAAAACAAGACAGGCTAAATACAACATTATTATTTCTTCCTCTAAATTTAACTTTTTATCCACAGCTATTTACCACATTTTTTGCTGTGCATCCAAAGTGACATTTTGAAAAACACAATGTTTTTGCCTTTTCTCAGAGAGGAATCACTTCTTTCCCGATACAGCTTCCCTCACTGCCTGAACTAAGTATGTTTTTATCCACAGTAAAGTATTTTTAAAGATTAATTTGACATGTCTAATTATTTCTAATGCAGTTTGTAATTTTCTTCATTACAAACACATTAATTTACTGAAGCAGTCATTGAACATCATAGTTTAATCTGGAATACCTCCACAAACTCTACAACTATTCATAGGGGCATGACAGTTTGTTCTAAGTAGTCTTGGCAGAAACTGTAAGAGCTTGTAACATGGTACTACTCACTTGATTCAATAGCATCCAGTTTCTGGAACGTCCCCAGGATATCCCCATTTACTATTTTGGGTAAGAAATCCCGCAATTGCATAACCTCAGTTGTCAGCCTTTCCAAATCCCTCCTTCTAACTTTAACAAATTCCTCTTTGGTCTCAGCCTTCTGAAATTTAAAACAAACAAACAAACAACCAAAAAAAAAACCCACACACAACAAACAACCAAAGACACTGTTACAGCCTTGCAGTACTTTTCTGCTTGAACCCCTTCTCTCGGACAAAAATATTCCTCTGTATTACATCACTACAGAAATTCATAACCTTTTAAAAGAGAACTATCCAGTAATAAATAAACCCAAAAGTTTCTGAGATGGACTCTTCAACTGCAATCTGATTTTTGCCACTCTGGCCTAAAGCAAATCATATTACCTCTCTGCATCTGTTTCTTCACCTAAAACGTGCGCAATGTAACTCAGAATGCTGTAAAAATTAACATTCACATTTTAAAATGTGAGCAGCTATGCATATGCCAAGCTATTGTTTTGAGACTGCTGTAGAGGATACAGTAACTCAGTTTTTTAATTAACTCAAATATTTGCAAGACCCTCAGTCACCTTCCTAAATTGCAACAGCTCTTTTAGAAGAAATTGTATTTTTTCAAAAGAATTCATCTTTTGTGAGGAGCAAAAAATATTTGCAACTATTTGCAACCCAATACCACATAAAAGTAATTTAATCCCGAGTTAAGACAAAAAATGTTTACCAGTTTCCTCTTCTGCCAAGATATTACTATAAAATTACTTCAATTCTACAGTCCAAGAAAATGTGCATTAATTTTAAAATTATAAATTTCTGTACCAAAAACCTCCTAAACTCCAATTTCTGATGTATGTACATGTGCACACTGCTGTGTCTTAAAAAGGCTACCATATACAGACTTAAAAAAGGTTTAACGTTCTTTGCCTAAAACATTAATCATATAATTCTGCTTTGTGAAAGCGTATTAGAACATATCTTTGTACTGTTTTGCACTGCATTGAGAATGGTGCAGAAAAAATGAGATCCTTTATGTATCACATCTTATTCTAGAGGGAAGAGGGTACTACAGAACAACACAAGAAACTAATCTGCAGGTACAAAACATGCCGTCCCCCCAGTCTTCTCGAGTCCAGCTCCACAAGACAAATGGAGGTCATTATCACTGGTACAGAAAATGCTACCCTGGCATTTCTATCCTTTCCAACCATTTCCTACAATTCTCTCTTTCTGCTTCCCTACTTCCTCAGGTTATACATTTCCTTTCAGTTTTGCTTCCTAGTCTACTTCTTTTCCAGCTGTCTTTTAAACCCAGACAGCTGTAGGGACAGAACAGGCTAGTTCCAGCCTTCCCGGTTCAGAGGCATCAGAGCTGCAATAAAGGTATGGAAGAAAGATTTTACTTTGAACTTGAATTGTAT
This sequence comes from Aptenodytes patagonicus, assembly GCF_965638725.1. Classification (NCBI taxonomy): domain Eukaryota; kingdom Metazoa; phylum Chordata; class Aves; order Sphenisciformes; family Spheniscidae; genus Aptenodytes; species Aptenodytes patagonicus. Next base: position 127,611,219 of record NC_134949.1, read on the forward strand.
GCTCTAAGCTGCATTTAGGAAGTGCTTATGGCAAAGTTGGTATGGCCAAGTACCACCACATTACATGATCCAAGAAAAATACAACTCATTTAGGTCTCAAGAAAGTATGGAATAAACACATGGCAACAGGACTCTACAGAAGAATACGATCTGCATGTCAGCAAACAGGAAGGACAGAGACAATTCAGTATTGCTCAAAATTATGGAGCACAATTTGGTACAGGCATAAAAATACCTCTATTCAGTAGCAGAAGCTAAATTCAAATAGAATACACTACTGAAGTACTGGATTGAGATATGAAAGATACAATAAGGAGAAAATTCTCAATTTATAGTTCTCACTGTAAGCACAGATCTTTGCAATACTGCAGTTCCAACAAACAAGTTTTATTTTCTCTGCTTAAGCAGCTCCTTGACATCTCCCCCCCACTACAATAGTATGTTAAAAGCTGTATTTGACAATGGAGAACAGCAGAATCATAGAATCATTAAGGTTGGAAAAGACCTCTAAGATCATCGAGTCCAACCATCGACCCAACACCACCATGCCCACTAAACCATGTCCCTAAGCGCCTCATCTACACGTCTTTTAAATACCTCCAGGGATGGGGACTCAACCACTTCCCTGGGCAGCCTGTTCCAATGTTTAACCACTCTTTCTGTAAAGAAATTTTTTCTGTCTAGCCCCTTACAGTAATGGCAGGTGACTGGATGTAGGAAATTTTACTTCAGTCCTCACAGATCTCTTGCACAACGGCCAAGTTACTCAGTTATGTACCTCAGCTCACCACCTGCACGATCTGAATCCCCCATCCCCTGCCTGGCAGGGGGCTGAACAAGGCAGAGATCCCAGCTGGCGATGAACACCCAGCAGAGAATCACAACCAGCCCCTTCTCCACTCTCCACCAGCCCAGGGCGCCTCCGACACTCCTCTACGCAGTCCCCACCACGCTCCCCCCCTACAAGGGGGAAGGTCCCTCATCCTCGCCTACAGGCGTATCACGAGCCAACACTGCGCGCAGGAGCCCACCCGAGCAGCCACCGCGGCCCCAGACGGTGAGCCCCAGGGGCCGAGCTCCTGCGTGCCTCGCACAGCCAGCTCCCCAGCGCTAGCCCTGCCCTGCCCGGCACTCCCCGTCCCCCCGCGGAGCTCCGCTGCGCAGGCCCCGCCATCGCCCCCTCAGGGGCCCACGAGGCCCAGGGGACAGCGCCGACCGCCACACAGGCCCCCCCCCCCCCCCTTCTTCTCCCTTTTCCTCCTCCTCCTCCGGGGAGCTGACCCCCCCGTGATGGGGTCCCCTCACGCCCCGACCCCGGGGCGGGCAGGGCGGCGGGCAGGGGCGGTCCGGCGGCCGGGCCGGGCCTAGCCCCACGCCCCCCGGGCCGAGCGGGCCGCGCGCGCTACCTGCGCGTCGCCAACGAGGCCGGCGCGGCGCCGCATCGCAGCAACAGCCGCCGCCGGCCTCGTGGGAGGGAGTGAGGGCGGGAAGCGCGCGCCTCCGGCGTCACTGACCCCGCCCCTCGCGGTAGCCCCTCCCTCCCCGCGGGCGGGATGGGCGGGGCCCGGGGGCGTGTGGGTTGGGCGGGGCCTGGAGGCAGGGTCCGCCCCACCCGGAGCCACCCGGCACCTCCCTGGGCACGGACCGAGGCTCGGGCCCGGCTCGGCGGCGCCCATGGCCGGGCAGGGCAGGGCAGGGCAGGGCTGAGGGGAGCTGGAGGCCGGCCCTGCTGTGGTGTCGCTGGGGCAGGGGCTGGCGACCCCGGGGGGTGACATGGGGTCCCGGGCCGCGGGCAGGGTGGGGGACCCTCGGGGGGCCCTCGGGGCCCGGGCAGACGCTTCCCTTGGTTGCTTCTGTCCCGTTCGTACCGATAGGTTTCCAAACTGAAACGGGGGGTGTTGAGATGGCACCTCCGCAACGCCTCCACCGGCCACCTCAGCTACCCGGCGGGGCGAGGCGGGGCCGCTCCCCTCCGCCACCGCCACGGCGCCCGCCCTGTGATGACGGCAAAGGCAGGCGACGGGGGTGTCGGTGACGCCATCAGGCGGCGCCCGGCTGTGCGCGGCGCGGACGGGACGGGCCCGGACGGGACGGGCCGGGGACGGGCCATGGCTCCCGCCGCCGTGCAGCCGCCCGAGATCCAGTTCGCGCAGCGGCTGGCCGCCAACGAGAAGCGCATCCGGGACCGCGCCGTGAAGAAGCTGCGGGGGTACATCAGCGTCCGGACCCAGCGCCCGGCCGGTAGGGCCCGGCACGGCGGGGCGGCCCGGCACGGCCCGGCCCGGCGCTGCCCGGGGGCGGTGGGGCCGGCGGGGCTGTAGCGGCGGGGACCGGGATGGGGCCGGTGGCCGGGGCCGGCGCCGCCAGCGGTGCGGCGCGGGTGAAGCGGCGGCCCCGGCAGGCTGGCAGGGGGTGGGGAAGCACGTGTGGCGGAGAGCCGGGACCCGCCTCCTGGTGCCCGGCCTCGTCCGTCACCGCGGGGCCGCCACCTGTGGGGGCTTCTGGGGTTTTTTTGGTTGGTTCTTTTCTTTCTTTTCTTTTCTCTTTTTTGTTATTTTTAGTTTTTTGCTTTTAGGCCTGTGTTTCATCACAGGAAGTATTTGCCGCGGTGACCCGGCGAGCGCCGAGCGCGCTGCCGGCAGCCCGTGGGGGAGCGGAGGGCCTTTCGCATCCGCGCCCGTAAAGTTTCCCCGCGGTCGCAGCGAGCAGGCTGGGGCGCGGCGCCGGCTCGGGGGGCTGGGGGACTCGGGGAGGGTCTGCTTGGCCCGGGGGGTTCTTGCTGGCGGCACTGACGTTGCCGGGATTGGAGCGGTGTAGCTCACGCGCTCATTCCTAGGAACGGGACGTAACGGCACTGAGCCGACCCGGACTGAACCCACCCCGGTGTACGGAGCGTATAGTTTTATTCTCTGCTGTGCTGCCTGGTGAGGTGGTGGCTGCCCGTTTCCGTGACTGATGCTCCGGAGCACTGGGGGGAACTGAGGAATGCTCAGGAGTGTTTCAGCGCTTGTATAATTTCAGTCAGTTCTCTGTTACCTGTTCAGATTATCTGGGTTACCTGTTACCTCCACATTCATGGTATCAAAAGCTTCTTTCCAACAAGGTTTATTATCCTACTTGGAGCTGTGTACTGCCGCCTTAGAGCCAAGAGTCCAGTGTATGGGCACTTCGGTGGTGTCCCTGGAGACAGCTTGTGTCTAGCCATGCCAGTCTGAAGCTGCCTGCAGCTGAAGGTGCCTCCTGTGCACCCTCTCCTCATGGATGCAGGTTATAGGAGGCTTACGAGGTCAGTCATAGCATTGTGTGAATGCGTGGATCTGGTTCAGTAAACCTTCCTGTTGGAGTGATAAGGAGCACGGTGCAGAGATGCCCAAGAGATTGTGTGATGTTTCTGGACTGCTTTTTCCAGCACCCTGTGTTGCAACCTGGACACAACACGGGAGAGAAACTGGTCATGAGCATTTGCAGGGCACTGTGTCTGACCTAGTAAACCTTCCTGCAGCATTTGGGAAAGTGGTGCTGAGCTTTATGCATACACACTCCTTTGGCTTTGAGGAAGCCAGCCTAGACCTGGCACCCCAAGAGCTAAACTGAAACTGGAATGCTGGTTGAACCTGAGTCAATTCCTTGAAAAGACACTGGGGAATAGGTGTTGTTTCTTCCCTTTACCCTCGTCCCTTTCCAAATAGTATTTGACCCATTAGCCACATTTGACAGAGGGAAGAGCACATAAGAACAGCCGTACAGGGTCAGGCCAGAGGGTCAAATAGCCCATTATCCCAGTTCTGACAGTTACCATAGATCTAGGGGATGCCTAGGGACTAGTAAGAACATGCGAGTGGACATTATATTCCTCCCAAGTACTGTCTAAGCCTCCAGCTATTTTTAGCTCTGGAGACTTCCCAAGGGGGACATGGCTTCTCTGTGTTCAGTAGTGCTCTGTGCATCTCATTGCAAAGTGCAGATTCCTTTAAATTTGTGGAAGTAGCCTGCCAGATGGACAGGATTGCCCTAACCGAGGGAAAAGGTTGCAGGGTAAGCTAATGCCTTAAGATCTTGGGAAACCACCGCAGGGAAATTGTCGGTTGGGATGTGAACCTTTCGCATGTTAAGGCAGCCCACCACGAAATTCAAATGAGTAGGAAACAAGGGTGACTAATTTCCAGAGCTCTTAGATTTACTTACTGTTACGTACTATTCAAGCTAGTAATATTAAAACAAAGATTAACTTCTTGGGACTTGGAGAGAAAGTGTTATGTTCAGGAGAGAGATTTTTTTAGTTATTTTATTAATCAGCAGTCTTCTATCCATCCAGCGTTCTGAGAGAGATGAGGCTCGCATGTTAGATAACCCAGCTAGATACCCTAACCTGAACAGTGGAGAACCTGCTAACTTTTGAAAGGGGTGGTGGAGTTCACCTGACGTTCACCTCAGTCAAATGTTTCATAGGTAGGCAGGACTGCTCAGTACGGTCTGTGCAAAGGCTGAATTATGGGTCATGCTGGGGAAACGTCTTCGAAGAGCTAGAGCTTTTAATTTTCAACAAGAAGTTAAACTCTACAGAAGGAGCAGAACTACTGAAGCTCTGAAGTCGTCGTGTGTGCAGATGAACTTGCATGAGCACGTTATTCCTTGGAAGTGGTCCTTTTTTTTCCTGTTAACTCGTTCTTCTTAAAATCCTTACCTTGAAAGAGAAAAAGAGCGTGCTGTACTGGGCTGATAATAGGAGGGTATCTTTATGGGGACAATCGGTAAATGATTTGGTAAAAGAATAGTAAATAAAAGTAACTTCTAGTAAACGAGGAAAGATTGCGGGTGGTTTCCTGTCTGACAGAGCTGCACTTACTTGGGCCCAGATCTAGAACGGATTTATGTGATTTCCACTGAAATGAGCCCATGTGGATCTGGTCCTTGGAGATTATCTAGAATAGGAAAAATTGCAACAGTTTTAATGATAGCAATGTCAAAACGGCATAACTTCCAAACAGAAGTGCTAACAAGGCTTGCATTAATGTAGCACGTCATCAATGAGTGGTTGTAACATTACTAATCCAAGCTCCCACGCTGTAGATGGGGACAGAGTTACAATCCAAGCACTAAAACCAAAATCTTTCTCAAGGTATCTTTGAGGTAAAGAAGGCCTTCAGTTTTGTGCACTGTGGTTGCTAATACTATAGATTCAGGTTTTAAAATAACTTTGCTTGAATGATTATTATTTGCCAGCTGTGGATGGCAGGGCACATAAAGTTGAAAAATGGAAAACCCGATCTTGAAACTACTTTTTGAGTGACTAGGATAAGAGACTTGCTCTAAAACCTTTTGATCAGGGTCCTTTGTCAAATGGACAAAGGACTGCCTAGGACACTTTAAAAAGCCCTCAATGTATGAAAAGCAACCCCATGGAAGTCTGTGTTCCCTAGACAGGGAAGAACTCCTCCACCATCTTTAGAGGCAGCAGCTGACATCCCCTAGACATAACCCTTATGTCTGATGCCTCTGTAGAGTTAGTGCTGCGTGTGAGGTTAAGCCTGCTTCTTACTGCTACGTACATAGCATATAATTCTGTTAAAAAATGTTATTAATTTTAATATTTCAATGAATATTAAGCCTGCTTCTTACTGCTACATACGTAGCATATAATTCTGTTAAGAAATGTTATTAATTTTAATATTTCAATGAATATTAAGCCTGCTTCTTACTGCTGCGTACGTAGCATATAATTCTGTTAAGAAATGTTGCTATTTTAATATTTCAATGAATATTAAATCAGTGAAACAAATGGATTCATATTTAATATGACTGACAAATCTAAGTTAAATTCATAATTAATGCTTAATATTACTAGACATACTGTTTCCTACGTAGCATTTTGCATATTTCCTTTGCTTAGCTCTACTTCCTTTCCTTTTAATCAAGCGTGACTGTAGACGATTTAACTAACATGTTTACAGTTTTTTTGTCTGAGTGGAGAATGATGCAGTAGTGATAACTGCTTTCAAATCATTTGGTCCCAGGAGGAGGTACTCAATTTAGACCTAGCACTGGGTCTCAGGCTTTTTGATTGTCAGACTCCTGAAAATTTTTCTAAAGTGACAGTGAACTTTTTGGAGCAAATTTGAATTTACTGACAATGATTACCTTTTTAACGTGATTTTTCTTGAAATTACTTGAGAGTACTTAATAGGCCATAATTTGAAAATAGCTGTAGTAGGTTATTGTAGCTACCTTGTAACAGTATGCCATTATAATTTTACTTCCCAGAAATGTATTTGATGTCATGAATAATCCAGTTTTTAAAACATTGTTGAACAACTGTTGCTGAGAGTAAAATTTTATTTTCTGTGTAGTACTTCCCTTCTGTAATGTGTGATTTTGACTAGAATGTGAATTTTTATACTGTTAATAGTGAAAATATTCTTTGTTGTTAAAATTCAGATGATACTGTACCTCAAGACTAACTGCAATGAAAATATCTTCATTATAGTTGCTCAGGCATTTTTATTATGCATGTTGATATAGAAGAAAATTTTTTGACTGCTAGAAGCTTATTCTGTCAAAACAAGCCACTAGTAAGGAACAAAACTATTGGTAAAGTGAGACTTTATTTAAAAAAAAAAAAAAAAGGCTTGTCAGTTATGTTTGAGGATTTGCACATCACCTCTGTTGCAAAATTAGATATGATGCACTCATTAAAAATACTCTCAGACTTACTGAGAGACACACTACTAAAAATTGCCAGAGATTTACCAGAATTATCTTAGTATTCATCTAATCTCATCTGTGATTTCTTTGAAATCTTTGTTACAAGATAGAAGCTTACTGTCATGGAATCACTGAACTACTCCAAGTTGCCTTCCAATTAGTGTGCTTACAGTAAGAACCAATGTTTGCCCAAGAGAAAATAACAAAAACAAAGGGGAAAGCAGGGAACAGAGGAAACTGCATGAAAACATTTTGATGGAAATGTGGGATTTTTGGTTTTCATTCAGACTTCTTCTGTACCGTAGGTGGCTTCAGCCAGGAAGAACTGCTAAAAATATGGAAGGGCCTGTTCTATTGTATGTGGATGCAGGATAAACCTCTGCTACAGGTATAGTAACTGGTTTTATATTTGCTTCAGTGAGTCTCTTCTAAAATGCACTATAGGGACATAATAATTTAGAATAGTGAAAATGGCCTTAGTGAGTTGAACTCACCCTTTTTTTTTCTTCCCCTGCTGCTCATATGTGGCATGTGCAGGAGAGGTGACTGTAACTCGGTGATCCTCACCACATGAACAGAAGCCTAAATGGTATCATGTTTGGAGTCACCCTCTGAATGGCAGGTGTAGCTGTTTACCTTCCAAAACCAGAACTGAAATACATACCGTTATGAAGTGCATTGATTTGGTGGAACTAAAGCAGTAACAATGGGTTGCCCTTAACTGCAACTACAATGTACTTGCAACCTTTAGTTAGCCTAGTTTGAAAATTTCACACTTCCTTTTCTTTCGTTAGTTTGATGGCACTTCCTCTACTACCAGCTTTGTCTCTACTATTGACTTCTGTCAACTACTACCAGTTTGTCTCCCTACTTCCAAAAGATACCAGTTTTGGAGTACCAGATCTTAGTAACCTCACTTAATCAGTTTTCAAATCACTTGTCTGTTGGCATGAACAAGGTTTATCTCACACATAGCACAGAGAGCTCCACCTACAATTAAGCTGTATGAAAACAGTACCCCTAAAGTTTTACATCATTTGTTAATTCAAATACATGGGGTTTTTCTCCTCCTAATTTAGTTTTGTCTGCTGTCAAAAAGATGATTTGTGTAGAGATCTGGTGAAATGAACAGGGCTTGATACCCTTGAATCTTCTCTTACAACTGACCTAATCCCAGTGGAAGGATAACTGTAGTACTAAAGCAGCTGTTAAGAGAATATTTTTAATTTTGAGGGATATTTCATGATATTCATACTTCTTGCTGTTTTCTGGTTGCGTGTTTAGTGAGGAGACCAAGCTCTGAAACGTGCTATACTAACTATATTTATTTACTTTTAGGAGGAACTTGCAGACAATATCTCACAGCTTATCCATGTGATTCAGAATACAGAGGCTCGTAAGTACTATTTCATTATCTGACACTTTGTAAGGTACTTTCACCTTTGGCGATTTTGAGGCCGCTGTCACAGTGCCAGAATAGAGACAGCTAGATAGGGGTGCTGCTTTGGGTTTTCTTCCTTGCTTTTTGTCCAGCTGGTGTGTGTGATTGCATTAAGGGAAGCATGAGATGCGGTTTGTTTCTGGTTGTTGCAGGGGAAGAGTTGTAACTCCAGTGTGATAAAGGTGAGACTTTGCAGGGTGGTTAGCAAAGCAAACTTGTCCCCTTACTTTGCCATTCTGCAGAGACTTACTTGTTCTGTGTATTTCCTACTCAAAACCAGCCTTGTTTCATAAGCTGTTAAGCACCTAGCATTCAAAATGCACTTGAAACAGAGTGCTCAGTCAACGCCAGAACTTGCCTGGGTAGAAGTGAGTGCAGAATGGATATTTTGCTCTAACTTGTGTGTATATAACACAAAATAGATACAAAGCTGTCCCTGTAATTACACTTGTCTTTAAAAGTAGCTGTGTGTATTTTCTTGTGATGTTCTGAAGTTTAATTGACTTGTCCTTATACCCGTCTCAAGCATGTCTTCCCATAGCTCTATCCCTGTCACTAGGCAAATCCCTAGGGAAATGCATCCTTTTCTCACGTTGAAGTGATTTCTTGAGGTTCTTTTAGGTTAGCAAAATAAACTGTTGTGCCAGACACACAGATATTTCTTCTTACTCTCTTACAGGAAACCTGTTCATTCAGACATTTTGGCAAACTATGAACCGTGAATGGAATGGGATAGACAATCTACGTCTTGATAAGTACTACATGGTAATACTAACTCTTTTGTAGATTTTTTCTGCAAGAAAAGCTGTGGTGGTGGTGTGCTGGAAGGCAGCTTTGTTTACACATGCATTTATGTGTATTGTAAGAGAAGACAAGTGACTATCTTCTTGACACGTTGCAAGAGACACTTGTTTTAAAGCCTTTCACTCACCACTGCAAATCTAAAAGCCATTACAGTTTGTCATGCCGCAAGTGCTTTCTTGTTTGCCTTTATAACATAGTGATGTTTCTCATTGATTTCTATACAGAATATAAATACTGTCTCAGAGGACACTGCATCAATGTCAGTTATTTAGATCAGACTGTTTAAAGACTTCTTTATGACTCTGTGTAAAGTAGTTGTCACTAGAACCCCAACTTCCCACCACTAAAGTATTCACTGTAGTACATTCAGCTATCAGAATTCTTTCTATAGGAAACACTATGTTAAAACAAACAGTAAAATCAGTGAGAGAAGAATCTTAAAAGACCTACCTTTGTAAAAAACAAAATCTCATTAATCTTCTTTGAAAGAAGTTAATTGCAGGCACATTCACTGCTGTTTTTTGTTTCTCAATGTTAGCAGAAACCAGGTATTTCAGTTAAGTGAAGTGTTTTGAGCAGTTTAATGTAACTATTTTACATATGTCTGTCTCATAGTGCAAGTTTCAAGTAAATTAAATTATTATTGTTATAGTCTGTCCCGTATTGTTGTCTCCAGTTTAAGCTGTGGGGTTTTTTAGATTTGGCAGCACTTACTGAAGACATCAGGGTGATGGAGCAAGAGAAAGCTGCATAGTAGAAATGGTCATGGATTTTTCTGAGCTTAGGATATGAAAATGGTTTATTGTCTTTTGAGCTTCACAGCATCCTTCTGTTGCTTGACATGATAGACAAGTCTGTCAGAATGTTCATATGATGAAGCTTTCCACCTTGTTGTGCTATGAAGTTTACTAAGAAGTCTATTCATCTTACAGTCACAGTAACTCCTTTATCTGTTTTCATGAACAACGTGTATAACAAATTTTGTACTTTGCAGCTAATGCGTATGATTTTGAGGCAATCCTTTGAAGTGCTGAAAAGAAATGAATGGGATGAAAGGTAAGCAGATTTCTGAATGTAGTTGCATCATAAAGTAGTTGCCCAATTTACCTTTATCAAATATATTTTCATTTAATAGATCCTTTTTCTCCATAGATGGCACTGTCATGAAGTCTTAACACTAAGGCTTATTTGTTCTCCAGATCACTTAGATACGTAGTTTAGAAGCAAAGTTAGGTGTTACGCTTCATTAAGTTAAATACACACTGCAGTCGATAACTCTCGTGTTCCCCTAAGCCATTTAGTGCGTGTTTCACAGAAAGAGATTTGAGAAAGTAGTTCATGTATGCTTATGCAAAACCTGAATGTAGGAGCTTGTCGTGTGGTATTCCAAGCAGTCGTGAAATCTGAGGGCTCCAAATTTATAACGGAGTTTGCTAGGTCTGACTGATTTAGCCAGGAGAGCTATCAATGGAATATCACCTGTGGAGAGATTAGACAGAAAAGGATTTTTTTTCGTTGTATTGTTTTTCTGATTGGCTGTGACTTTTTTTTAATTTTTGTTTTACTGTGTTTAGTCATGGTGACTTGTCTTTTGATAAGACAGAACTCCTTAATTGTAAACTGGCTTCCTGTTTGTTGTATACATCAGTGGTTTTGTTTTTATTTCTTCTATATTCTGTCAAATGGCAAGTAATTGCAGTCACCTTGCTCTGTCTAGAGCTCTTGTGCCACTTCCAAGCTTGCTCTGTGTTTAAACTGATGAAGAGCTTTAAGTCTTTTAATTAAAAGTGTTTGATAACCTAGTGTTAAGGTTATCCTTTCTCTTGCTTGCCTTCTGAAATGTGGAATGCATATAGGCATGTTTTTGTGGAAATAGAAAGGAATGCAAAGCTAAAGTGCACCCCATCCCCTCTGTTCTACCTTAATTTTGCATTGGGTAAATGCCCACAGGTTGAAGAGATGAAAATGCTCCTTGACAGGAACAGAAAGTGTGGGAGGAGATTTGATAAAGCCGAAGCCCTTCTTCCCCACACACATTCCCGTGGCAGAGACATGGTCACCCAAACTGATCTCTGACAAGGTTTCTTAAGGCTTTAGCCTCCCTTTTTCCGGCTTCACTGGAAGGGCGGCCTGGAGGCCCTTCACCACCAGAGGAGGCAGTGAGGCGGTGTGGGAAGAGAAGATCACGATTCCTTTCTTTGCAGAGTGAGGGAGCTCAAGAGCTGCCTTTCCCTCCTAGATGGAGCCTAGAAGCTGCCTAGCATGTCTTCCATTTCTCTTTTCTTTTAAAATGTTTTTGAAGAAAGGAGTATTAGAGTAAAACTGAAATAATCTTTATAGTTTTGGAATGCTTTAAATTCTCTTTGGAACTGGAAGTGTTTGTTCTGGGCAAAATTGCAGGAGGTCCCACAGAACGCCAGGGGAGAAAGTGTGGAATATACAAAGCTTCACTTTCCTGAAAGATAGCAAGGATAGGCCTCAGGAAAAAAAAGGAAGAAAAGTCCCAAATGCTGCTTAGATGCAGCAATGACAGCATGCCTCTTTGGGCCATGTCACTCCAGCAGTATTTGTTAGTACTCCAGAAGTGGGTAACTGAACAGAGCCACAGTCCTACTTGTACACAACTCAGTCACTTCTGGCATGAGCTGTTGGGATGATGATTTTTTTTATGCCTAGCTTAGCCCTCGATCTGTTCTTCAGTGTAATTGTTTTGCTCTAAGGGACAGTGAATAACATGCTTTAACGAAGACAAAGTCTGCACAGTTGAAATGAGTTTGAGAAGGATCAGTATTAAATTTAATCGTTGGGTGTGCACCAAAATGAAAATTGCCTCATAAAATAGAAGGGTATGAGGTGCTGCCCATCAAGGATGGATGAATGCGACAGCTGTCCTCGGAATGCCCTGCTCATATGGCAGAATCCCTCTTCCTACCCATCAATCATATGGCATAATAAACTTCAGTCCAAATTAAGCTGTGAATTTAAAAACAGTGATTTTCACTGTAGCAAACAGCGTTGAGTGGATTGTCTGATGCTACAAAACCATCTAGACTGTAAGGAGTTCTGATTATGGATGGATTTTTTAAAAAGTTTGCTTTAAGATGTGAAAATTGGTCACTGGATTTATTTCTTACGAGTGTTTGGCCAGCTGTCTTAAAGAACTGGTAAAACTGTGAATGACTAGAGTTTGTCTTCAACGCAAATAGAACGTGAGCAATTGAATACTAAGATCTTGTTCTTTTTTTTCCCTTTTTTTTTTTCCCCCCAGTCTAATTGAACTATTCCTGCAGCTACTAATGAAAGAAGTTATGGACCCAGACAGCAATGCTCCCACTGGGATAAAGTTACATTTCATTGATATCTATCTGGATGAATTGGCTAAAGTTGGTGCAAAGGAGGTTAGGAAATACGTTGTAATTTTCTTCCTGATTAATGTTAACTGTGGCATGCAGCATTTTAGAAGAAATATAATTTTCAGATTATGTATGTTTTAACAGTTTTAAATGTAACATAGCAACATTGAATAAGCATGAAGAAAGTGACTTATTACAATTTTTGCTTTTACTTTTGTTCATGTCTTAGTGTAGACAGTGAGAATATAGTAGTTTCTCTCAAGTTCCTGAGTACTGCTATACTGCTCCAAATTGAGGTTGGAAATAGTGATAGAAAAGTTATACCATTCTCATTTGTTTGTTTCAACAGAAAGGACTTAACATCTTTTACCTTGTGTAAACATGTTTGCCAGTCTTTGCTTTTGCAAAAACTGACGTAAAGCCTGCTCTTGGCTGGTTGTATAATACACCTAAATAGAGGAAGAAAGTGAGCTTTCAAAGTTGTCTATTATTTGCTTATTGTTGGCTTCAAACATTGTTGCCTGTGCATTGAGCAATTTACCCTCTCCATCCAGTTGTTCATTTTGCTGATGACATCTGTCTTTCTCTGCTGTGTATTGCTGTTTCAGTTGCCCTTAATTTTGATTGATGTTACAGTGCTGCAGAGTTTTGCAGCAGCTGAAAGCCTGTTACTGCAGCTGTCACTGCTGAACTTCTTCCAAAGAGTCTATCTCCTGTTACTCCACTAGGGCGAGCTGCCCGCTGCCCCACACGTTGTTCCAGGCTTCTGCTCATTTACCTCCTCTTGTTTCTGGCATCTGATACATCTCCTTGCAGTGGATGAAGCTGTTAGCAATATTCCGTTTCTATTCTTTGCAGTACTGACTGCTATCCTGCCTGCAGCTTTTGTGGTTCTGGATTGTGGAGTGTGAGAGAGAAGATGTCTGCACAAGAGAAGTGCCTGCACTTGGAGCCCAAATAATTTCTGCAGCTCCACAGTCACAAAGCCCTCATTCCACGGCTAAGCCACTCACAGGAGGCATGGGGAATTAGTCCCCTAGACTATTTGAAATCACAGCTGATGCTCATAAATTGAATTTAGGGAAGGATTTTTATCTTTAGTACTACTGACAGTGTTTTGGTCCAAGCGGTCCAGTTAAGAGAAACCCAGATCTTATTCATGTCTGCTACAGACCTTCTTTGTGAAAGAGCACAAAATTATTTAAGTTTTCTCTGCCTCATGTTTCCATATCTGAAATAAGAAGCTTTGTTATATTCCTGTACTCAGTAGATTAAAGTCTGCAAAGCAGTCAACATTTCTATAATGATTCCAGGGAATATCTGGACATTTGTGGTAGCAGTGGTAACAAAAAGTCACTGGATACTCCTGTCAGTTGGAATTAGACACTATGCTGAAAGACTTTGACTTAACTTCTTAAAGAAGATCGCCCTACACTAAATATTCAAGGAATTTGAGTGTACACATACACTATTTACTGTACTAATTATTTTTTTCTTTCTAATCATACAGCTCACAGCAGACCAGAATCTCAAGTTCATTGACCCTTTCTGCAAGATTGCTGCCAAATCAAAGGAGTAAGTTTAATGAAAGGATAAATATTTTTTTAAGAATTAAGAAATTCTGCATATACCACTCTACATGGTAATAAATGGATTGAAGAAGAGTCATAGTGTAACTTCAGAATGTAGAGAAAGAAGGATATTTTACTAACGATGTGCACAGTCATTTGAGGATAACTTGTGTATCAAAGCTATAGATAATCATGGGTTTATAAGAACTATATCAACCTCTGTTCGTTGGGTTTGTCTTTTTTTTTTTTAAACATGCATAAAACAGCTGAGCTGGTTAGATTCTTTGTTGTTACAGTGTAATATAGAGCAGCATATAAACACAGTGAAATTTAAGAGAGGAACATCGGCAGGACACTATTTGGATTAAAGGACTGCTGTTTAGGAAGTAACAGGTTCACTTTCTTCATCTGGAGAGCTAGATCCTCTTCCACTTTCATCTTTCTTACCCATTTTCCCTGTATCCCTCAAATTTCCTTTTTATAATGTGAGAGGGGAGGGTGTGTATGCTTCTGCCTTTCAACTCTCATCCCTGCTCTCTTGGAACACAGTCGATGTGTGCTGCATGCCGTGGCCACTGGTATCTTTGAGATCATTGTGGATCAGTCCCCCTACGCCATCGAAGACCTAATGAAAGAACTGGGTAGCAACAGTGATGAGGAGGATGTGTCTGAAGAAGACAAGCAGGAAAATGAAGAGGTGCTTAAAACCAAAGGTGAGGAGGAAGTTCTAAATGGCCTTGGTAACACTTGCTAGGATTTAAAAATCTGTTTCTTAAAAATACATTTCTGCTCTGAACCAGTCAAACACATGTTCATGGTGTTGTAAGGATAATTGTGTTTTCCTCTCCTCCCTTCACATGTGCTTAAACAAATTGACTGCAAAAATCAGTGGTTTCTATAACACCAGGCAATATCAGCTTTCTGCAACAGTGCTAGATGATAAATCCCAGTCTGGCTTTTGGCTCTTGGATATCCATAACATTTTTGAAGAAGATGAGGTTTTGGCAATCTGTGGGAGTTTTAAGTTAAATAAAAAAATAAAAAAAGCTGAGCAGGGAGGTTTTCAATCCAGATGTACTCTGGTACAGAGGCAATTTTTTAAAAGGTGCTCAGATAATGCCACGGTTGTGTCTTGCATAATGGTGACATAAAGTAGTTAAATCAGTCCAGGCTCACAAGATCGCATGAAGAAAATGCACCTGATCATCCATCTATCAGAATAGTGTGTGCTATCTCGGTTTTTACAAACTAAACATTAATATTCAGTCTTTTTTTTATGATAGCAGACAGATGTTTGTCAAGAAAATCAGCACAGAGCTCTGAAAAAACAGGGGATGTTTATGAAAATGCTGATGATGGTATCGGGACTGTTCTTCAGGTTTGTGGCTTGCTTGCTCTGTTATTGATACTCCCCCACTGTTCTCTTTTTTCCTATCCCTGTCAAGAGGTACAGAAGTAAAGGGTGTTAATCGGATAAACACGTTACAAAATTTTAATCTCCTTCTGCTTTAATGTAAGGTGGTATTTATGTAATGTATACTCTGTGAGTAGTTTATAGGAAAATAAATGTGTCTAAATTCTGAATTCTTCTTTCCTCTCTCCCATACCTTTTTTCTGCTCCTCCCTTCCTGTTTCAGGAGTTCAAAAATGCATGGCAAAAGCCAAGTCACTGTGGGCGGTGAAGCAATCAGCATAAGTTTCATTGACAGTAAAAGCAAAAGTAATGGATGATGGGATACATAGGAGAGAGGGTAACATGTTGCAATTTGCGTTTTTTTAGACTCTTCCAGTGCAGTGTAGTGTTTTTGACAGATGCGCCAATCAAACACATATGCAGGTAGATACGCTTCATGCGTCTGTGGCTTTTAAGCAAAAATTAGGGCGTGACACACTTTAAATCTGATATTTAGCTAAATATTTGTGGGAGTTTTGAAGTTGGTTGGCTTCTCTCTTGAGTAAGAATTAAGGTTAGGAATGTTTGAGAAAGTGATACTGAGTTCAACTGTTCTGTTAATGAAGCAACCATCTGTAAAAGTCAGTATACGTGTGTGAAGGGGGTGTAAATTTCAACAGAGAAAAAAATACTTCGGGTTTAAAGGAAGTAGCTGTTTAAAGGATGTTTATGCTACTTTGAAGTGTTGATAACATGAGTCGCATTGGGTTATCTTGCATGAATAAGCTAACTAAGAAAAGCTGTATCATACTTTCCTCCAACAGTTTGATTATAAGGCTGTTGCTGACAAACTCTTTGAATTGGCGAGCAAGAAAAATACACGTTCCCTTAACAGAAAGCGTCTGTACAAGCTGGTCAAAAAGTGAGTGCTGTTGAAATACACCTTGCATGTGCTACCTTGTCCTAAACAACTTACTTTGCTTTCTCCCCACCCTCGCTTGTCCTGGTGACAATGTCATGAAAGCAGGCTTGTCTCACAGCCCTGGATAACATGCGTAAGGTGCCTGAAGCCTGCACTACTGTTCCTCGTTGGTACTAGACAACTGCAGCTAGCTGAGGTGTATCTACACTGGGTGGATTTGCACTGCAGGATGTGACATTAGATTGTGTTTGATGCAAATTACAGATATGGGAGAAGTGTTAAATTGCTCTTTTCTCAATGCTTTCAGTGATTTGGTTTGAGTTTTTGGATTTCTGAGGCAGATTTCTTCTGGAATGAGCTCTTTGTCACTTCTTGTGTAAAATATGTTGTTCCTATGTTTTGACAAAACCATAATAAGCACAGTGACACTATGCTGCTAGTGTTATTATTGGTACTAAAGCAGTAATACTGTTTTGTTTTTCCTTCTGTCCCTTCCACCCCACCTCCAGGTTCCAGGACTTAGCAGAAGGTAAGGACTGAGCAACACACAGAGACAGTAGTTTCTTTCTGTTAAAGGATATATAATGTTCCCATACAATGTGTATTGCAAATCTTGTTTTCTTTTTTCTTTTTTTTTTTTAAATGTGTATTTCAAGGATACTGTTTTGGGAGTTTTGTGTGTGTGTGTGTGTTTGTTTTAAATCTCATTAAGACACAGTACACGTTTTTGGTGAGATGGCCAAATCCCCTTCACAATTTGAGCAACCCTGTACTTTGTCCTTAAATGAAAGATGATTATTTTTATGTAAACAAATAGGAATCACTTGTATGATTTTCTTTTGGGTTGAGTGGGGAACAAGGAGTTGATTTTCTTTCTGTGGGAGTTAACGCTGTATATGAGCAGCATGACTGTTCATAGAAATAGAACTAGACATAGAAACTGTTCAATAGAAAATACTGTTAGTTTTCAGATACCTATCCTTCCTCCTCAACAGGAATCTTCCCCCAAGATTTTCCCGAAGATGTTTCTACAGATGAAGACGATGATGAATTCAGCAGGGGAAGGCGAAAGAAAAAAGCTGTTAAGCCTTGGGAGAAAAACAAGTTGGAAAAAGTAACAGGTAAGGCAAGATCAACCTTTGGAAGAGAGACGATTGGCAGTCACTTGTGTAATTTGGCAAAGTATCAGATACAAGCCGTTCTGAAGGCAGCAGACCTGGTGTTCAGGATGTGCAGATTTGTATCATGTTGCGATGAAGGTTAAATGTGAAATTAAGGTCTCTCTGAAAGTGGTGGGAATTTTGTACCAATTTTGAGGCAAGCATCACCTCAGAAATTTCTATCAGAAGCAGAACTGGAAGCAGTTGTTTGCATTGCTCCATTGAGCAGTTCCATTTACTGTAGGAAAACAGAAACATGTCAGTTTTCTTAAAATAGGATGACTGTTAGAATATAGGAATTTGGGGATGTTTCTGGAAAGGTGAAGAGAGTTACTGAGAACCATGTGCAAGTATCTCTAGCATCACAGCTTATATTGACGTGGCACAAGCCCAATCATACCCAAAAATATCTCACCAAACTACTGAACCCCTGAGTTGCCCTTCTGATGGGCTTAACAGGTGGGTAGTAACAACTTTCTCTAGCAATATTACTATACAAAATAGGGTTACCACAGGGAATGACTTAGATGTTAGCTGTGACAAGGCAAGATCAGCAAAATATTAATTAGTCCAGGCATCAGAGGAATGCAATGTCCTGACCAGCTGTAATAGTAAAACTGTTGTGCTGGCTGATAGCAGAAAAATGGTATGCCTGTCTTACAAGAAAAGAAGAAAAAAAAAAAAAAAAGAAAAAAAAATAGAATAGAATTCAGTTGTTGTAAGTACCTTTGTGTTTCACTTCTGTGTTATATGGCATTCTTTTTGGGGTGGATTTAGAGGATGAACAAGACATGTCAAGTGCGAAGGAGGCATCAGTTCCCCAGAAGAAGAGGAAAAAAAGGAAGAGGAGGGACAGCCCAAGTGCTGATTCTGGAACAGCTGATGGAAATTGTGAGGAGGGAATAGCTGAAACATCTGGATCTAATGTTTTTAGCCAGGGAAAGGTGCTGGAAAATAACAAGGAAAGGAAGAAAAAGAAATTGCTAGTAAATAAGGCAAATGAGAGCACAAATGTAGCAACTGACACCAGAGAAAATCACAGTATCTCTGCGCAGAACAGTCCAACTGACGCAGAACAGAGTAAAAAGAGTCAGCTGAAGAAAATGAATCCAAAAGCGCAAAATGTTCCTGTAAAGCCAGCGTGTCAGAATGGACCAGCTAGTGCCAGTGAGGCAGAGGATATCAGCCCATCTGTCACACTGTTAACTCCTAAGGCTGTGAAAAAGAAACAGAAAGCAGGGGCTGTCTTGGTGAATGGGGATACCCTTTTGCAGCAGACTGACATGAAATCCAACAAGGAGGGCTTGCTGGGGACCCTGTCAGGAGATGCAGACACTGAATCTGTGCCCTGCAGAAAGATCAAATTGAAGACAAAGCTAGTTGTTTTGGAAGGGATGAAGGTCTCCAGCCAGAAAGCAGCAACCTTGAAAAAGAAGAGAAAAGTAAAAGAGGTGTTAAACTCTGTCGAAGCCAATGGAGTTCTGGAGACTGCATGCAAAAAAAGCAGGAAGGGGGTACGTAGATCTCACTCTTTTCTCTGCCTTCTTCATGAACTGCCAGGCTCGTTTTCAAATTTGGATTTAGCTTTCTGAGTGTGGGGCTTCACGGGCAGGCTGCATGTCATCATGCATTGTCACCAAAAATAACTCAATTCCCCAGAAATCCACGCCCACCGCCATGGTCTTACGCCTTCCTGTGCAACGACACTAAAGCCTGTGCCAGCTACTCAGCTGAAAGAACTCATCTAGCTGAAGCTTGGGTTGTTAGGGTATGGGGTTGTCTTTTTTTTTCTTCTTTTTTTCTTTTTTTTGGTTCCTGGCTTAATTGTTCTTTTGCATGGGGTCTCTGGTTGAGCTTACAGCATGTTCACAAAGGACATGTTTTGGCAAAAGGATGAGAATGGGAATATGGACCATCCCTTTCTCAGCAGCAGCACACACTTAGATTAGTATAAGCTCCTTGTGAAATTGCCCTCAGCGATTCCAATAGTGGCTTCTTTTGCTAGCTCACTTTTCCATCTTAAATAAATTGTTAGTGCTTTATCAGGGAAGTACTTGGAGAAAGAGCAAACAGAGAATATCACACTGTGACCTTCAATGTCATCAATGGCTGTATGATCACATTTATGAATGGTCCAGTTTCTTAAAAAGACAATGCTGGTTTTTTTGCTAGGAAGGTATGATTGTAGTCGTCTTCAAAAATTTGTCTTGCAGTTTGAGAAGAAGCTAGTTTTTCCCCTCTCTATCTCCCACACCCATTTTCTTCTTGGCAATGAGTAGAATAGGGTTGATTTTACTCAGCAGTTTGAGAGTCAAGAGGCATTTTGCACTGTATATTTTTGGTGGCGTGGCTAAGAGAGACAGTGCAGGGGTTCTTTCCTCTCCTGCCACTGAAATTCTTTTAACTGCTCATTTTCTGTGTATATATTCACCCTGAAACATTTAGGGGTTCCATTATTTTGTTGGAAGTCTTGCTGACATTCTCACTTTGGTGGAAAAAAAATTCATAAAGCATAAATGAGATTCAGTATACAAAACAACTCCATCTTCCTCTGACTAAAAAGTGCATGTTACTAGCCTATCAACTCACCTCTGTTTGACTTAGCTAATCATACAGTTTTAAACTTAAGTAGTGCAGGCTTATATATCAACTTGATATAACGACTCAGTCCTTCAAGGGAGAAAAAATGCATTTTGAAACATTGCTGAAATAGTATTAAAATAGTTTTGACATTTTCTATTTTTTTATGGTAAAGTACTGAGAGGAAAGAATCAAAACATTTCTCTCTCTCCAGTATGCAAACTGCATTTTTCTCACTGCAGGGCTTCCCAAGTGGGAATTGTTGGCTTTGTCTCCTGTTGCCTAAATATTCCGTGTTGCATCTTTCTTTTTCAATAAAAGCTTAGTTTCTAAGAAAATATGATTATGCCACCCCCATCTCCATCTGTAAAACTTTGCTGCAACTGACCAACAGGTTCAAAGACCTGTAATAGATTCAAGATGCAAGCTTCATGGAAATTAGTTGTTGGCGCAAATTAGTGTAGCCACTGAGGGAAGGAGAGCAGCATGACCCTAGCACCTGTCTGTTGGCTGGCTGGCCAGTCAGTGCATGGGCTAGCAGACCACTCTTCCCATGTGTAATTCCAAAGAAACTACAGCTTTTGCTGTTTCTTGCCCAATCCAGGTAGCTCTGCATATATGTGTGTGTGTGGTGGGAGCGGGAGGATGGAGACAGGGAGAGAAAGTTGGGAATTGAGTCAGGAGGAGAATGAGAGCATTGGTATAAGAAAGAAGTGAGCAGGGTAAAGCTAAAATGCATAAATGTGGAGGAAATTAGGCTTTGCTAATTTTGTTTTCATTGCTTGAGAAATAACATGTTTTATTTCCTGGTTTTAGTTATGTAATACCGGTCTTGTGCCCAGAAATCATGAGGGACGTGTTTTGATTCTTGATTTCAAAGACAACACACACCCCAAAGAATTAGCTTCAAATATTGAGAGGGGGGAGGAGGGGGAGAAGGGGAAAAAAAAGATGAGGGGATCGAGTGCACCCTCAGTAAGTTTGCAAACGACACCAAGTTGGGCGGGAGTGTTGATCTGCTCGAGGGTAGGAAGGCTCTGCAGAGGGACCTGGACAGGCTGGATCGATGGGCCGAGGCCAACTGTATGAGATTCAACAAGGCCAAGTGCCGGGTCCTGCACTTCGGCCACAACAACCCCATGCAGCACTACAGGCTTGGGGAAGAGTGGCTGGAAAGCTGCCCAGCAGAAAAGGACCTGGGGGTGTTGGTCGACAGCCGGCTGAACATGAGCCGGCAGCGTGCCCAGGCGGCCAAGAAGGCCAATGGCATCCTGGCCTGTATCAGAAATCGTGTGGCCAGCAGGAGTAGGGAAGTGATCGTCCCCCTGTACTCGGCACTGGTGAGGCCGCACCTCAAATACTGTGTTCAGTTTTGGGCCCCTCACTACAAGAAGGACATTGAGGTGCTGGAGCGTGTCCAGAGAAGGGCAACGAAGCTGGTGAAGGGTCTAGAGCACGTGTCTTATGAGGAGCGGCTGAGGGAACGGGTTGTTTAGCCTGGAGAGAAGGCGGCTCAGGGGAGACCTCATCGCTCTCTGCAACTACCTGAAAGGAGGTTGTAGCGAGGAGGTGGGTGTCGGTCTTTTCTCTCAAGTAACAAGCAATAGGACGAGAGGAAACGGCCTCAAGTTGTACCAGGGGAGGTTTAGATTGGATATGAGGAAAAATTTCTTCGCTGAAAGGGTTGTCAAGCGTTGCAACTGGCTGCCCAGGGAAGTGGTTGAGTCCCCATCCCTGGAAGTATTTAAAAGACGTGTAGATGTGGTGCTTAGGGACATGGATTAGTGGTGGACTTGGCAGTGCTAGGTTAACGGTTGGACTTGATGACCTTAAAGGTCTTTTCCAACCTAAACGATTCTATGATTATTTCACAGTTGTTTCCAGAATTCAGAAAGCTAAAAGACTTACGCTTTTTTACTTTATCGAAAGCAGAAGTGATTTTCAAATCGGAAGAGGCCATATCCCTGGACATTTTCCACAGCACGTCTGCGAACTGCTTTAGGAATTTCACATCTGTAGGTTGATATGAAGCATAGCTGAACTTCTCCTCACAGTAGTCCACAGATATCTGGGGCCCATAGACAACAGGTTGGAAAGCTCTGGAGAGGTGCATTTCATTAGTGGCGCTGCCAGTACAGGTCCTAAGAATTCCCTTGTGCTGGAGAGAAGGATTGCTTTAAATGGCAATACTCAGTATGAATTTGAGGCAGCAAACTAAATAGCAATACACACTAGCTGGATTTCTGAGAGTGTACACAGACTTCATATTCCACTTTTTTTTTTTTCTCCAAAGTCTCCATCTTAGCCTAAAGCTGAGTTTGTTCATTAGTTGCGTATCTCATCCATCCAGAGGTACCACAGAAGAGATTTTGCTTAAAGGCAAGAAAAAAAAAAAAATCAGTGTTTGTGTGCAGGAGAGCTGGGTCAATTGTAAGGCAGCCTCATACACTAAAGAAAACATCTTTCTTTGCACTCTGACTGGCCAGGCAAATGTATTACAAGTTCTTCCTTCTTTGCTTTGCAATGACCTTCCTGTTTCTGCGCAGATCCTGCCTTAAACTTCTGTTTTCGGTCATGCCAACTGCAGATTTAACTCCTGAGAGTTAACCATGTTGATTAGCTTATGTGAGTACAAACTAGCTCTCTCTCAGCTGTGGCAATATTTACAGAAGCTGCATGTGGTAAGCTCTGAGCACTGCTCACTGTACTAGGCATAGTTTTAACTACAGTACTTTTGTACTGAGAGCATTTTTTCCTTTCCCTCCTTTATAGGAAAGTAGTGCTGCTCTATCACCGTTAAAGAAAAAGAAAGCAAAACCAGGAAGTGATTTTGTAAAATTTGAAAAATCAACTTTACCAAAGCCAGTATTCTTCAGGAAAGCCAGAAGCACCATCTCTTCCACCAGGGCATCCATGCAGGTAATGTGGTCTCACAGATGGCAGCTGAATCTGGGCACAGGTCTCTTTCCAAGCTACCTGCCCAAGCAAAGGGCGCAACCTCACTCATGCTGTCTTTTCCACTGCGCGTTAGTCTCCTAACACGGGCAGATAAAACTGGGAATGCTGTTGTATTTCCTTGTAGACAGAGTCACACATGGCTCCAGAGTTTCAGAAAACGAGTTGCGAGCATCTTTAAAGTCTCTTCTTCCTTCCCCCCTGCTTTCCTTTCTTGTTGAAAGGACGCCATTCTGAGCCTGCTCATTTCACAAGAAAGCAAAAGCATAAACTGACTTTCAGTCTTGCTAAGGGACTTTGAGCCTCCACTTCTTCCCATTTGTGGAGGCTGGCAACAGTACAGAGCTTCAAAAGACTGCCCTCTTTTCTAAACCTTTTTAGCATATAATATCTTTTCAAGCCCTCTTTGCACTTTGAGGCTTGAGTGCAGTGGGGCCAGTGTATTTAATACACAAATATCTTCTTGATTGTTGTTGAATTACATAATGATGTTAGGGAGCGTATGTGATTTCTCTACAAATGCCATATGTTTGCTTTTGGCTAGAAAAACAGTGCTGTCTTAGCAGCGGTCAATGCTAGAGGATTGGGGGAGTTCTAAATCAAATGAAGGAAGCAGGCTGTTTTGCATCAGTTTTGATGGGATGCAGGTAAAAGAACTTGTAGCATTGCCTCAGAAATCTTATTTTATTTCATGTCTTTATTTTGCTTTATAGCTGAACAAGCTGCAGTCGTCCAGCTCCAAAAAAGTCACGTTTGGCTTGAATAAAAACATGACTGCTGGTGAGTCTAATACATCTGTGTGCCTCTACAGTCTCTCTTGTAGCCGAGGAAGGGGGAAGCTGTACGCACTCATACACACCTATACTCTTCACCTCTCTAGAACAGAATGATTCTGATCCTTTTTTGCCTCAGTGTTGTATATAGTTTATAAACCACCCTCAAGTTCCTGTCCAGAGGAGATGGTAAAGTTTAGGACACTCGGCCCACGAGCTAGGCTTGCGTGATTCCAGGGTGCTGCGTTACTGACTTGCAGATGGAGCCTTATGGATAGAAAATGGCACAGCAGAGCAACAAACTCTCCTTCCTGAGCCACCTGTTCTGCAGGGCACCTCTTAGAGAAACATGTGCACTTCAGTCTTTATTGATCACTTCTGTTTCACAGGACAAAGGTGCTGATATGCTGATGAGCTCAGGCTGTATAATAGCAAAGTTTCAGTTTTATCTTGGCTGCATGGTGGCTTATTAATGGTAATGAGTAGGTAAATGTCAGTTCCCTTCTGGATCCCACATGTGAGCAGACAGCATTTTCCCTGATAAATAAATTTCTTGCTCCGTAGCATAAAAGTTTATTCCGTGTATTCATTTAGCTATTTTTTTTTTAACTCTCTGAGGTGTGCTATAGGCCAAGTTCAAATGGAGAATAGTGGGTTTAGATACATGTCTTTATGTGAATATAGCACAGCTGCACAAAGAGGAAAAAAAATGCCTACCTGCCGGCAGAAGGGATAAACAAGAGTCTCTAGAACAGTGCTGTTTAACAGTCAGAGTAGAGCCACTTCTTACCCATCGTCATCTTTTAAACCAAAGTGTGGTGTTCTTCAGGATAGCTGGAACACCTGTTTCTGAGGAGTAGGCCCAGAGTCTCCGGTGGTCTGTGAAACCATGGGGAATGGTTCACAGCCTCTCTACGGATTGCAACAGACCCCATTCTTAAATGGACTCTGCTAAGAGATGTGCTTCACCACCATCTCTCCTTTTTTTTTTTTTTTTTTTTTTTTTTTGCAAAGTCATAGGCTTCTGATCCTTAGTGGTGGACTTAAGCATCTAAGGCAGACTTCCAGGGTTGGACAATTCCACAACTGATTGACGGGCCCAATTATTCCAGGAGTTGTATTTCTTTTAACTTGTTTGCTTGTTTTTTCAACAGAATTTAAAAAGACTGACAAAAGTATATTAGTGAGCCCAGAAGGACCCTCCCGTGTGGCTTTCAATCCTGAACAGAAACCCCGTCATGGGGTGCTGAAGTCACCCGCAGGTACCCCAGCAGAAGAGGCTCAAATGAAGAAACCGTTTACTATATCAGCTAAGAAAAGACCAACTGCTATGGACT
The DNA here is from genome assembly GCF_965638725.1 of Aptenodytes patagonicus. Classification (NCBI taxonomy): domain Eukaryota; kingdom Metazoa; phylum Chordata; class Aves; order Sphenisciformes; family Spheniscidae; genus Aptenodytes; species Aptenodytes patagonicus. Next base: position 127,636,210 of record NC_134949.1, read on the forward strand.
TCTTTTAAACCAACAGATGTAGCCTACTTTTGTACAGGACGTTTTGCTAACCTAGAATGTTCTCTGGAGGTATTTTGAACTTCTTTATTTTTTTAAGTTAATACAAATTGTATATACAAAATTCTGATTGTGACCTGGGTCATCGCTATTTTGACACCACTTCAGCTGTATCTTGAAATACTTATTTTGTCTATTTACGGAAAAGAAACAAAATCCAATCTCTGCTCAGGTTTGGTCTACAAAAAGTATGGTCTCTGCCCATGTCATTCCTGAGAGACTTGTTCATTTCATTAGGGAATGTTCAGGGTTTGACTGTTCCGGTGATTTTTTTTTTTTGAGCCAGTTTAGGAAAACTTGCGCTTCACGCTATTAAACTGTCTTTCATTGGACAGGGCTTAAAATGGAAAAAGACAATGTAGATTTTAAACCTCCTTGTTGTTCATGTATTTTAAAATTTTACCCCATCGTTTTTTCATGTGTCACCCTTGGCATCCTGTTAATTCTTCTTCTGGAAATAATGATTACCTCATGTCTCTGTTTAATAACAGCTGGACTTGGGTAGCTTTACAGATAGTAAGCAAGCTTTCTTTGGGATAAGAAATGCCTAGCTGCTCAAGTGGTCACTGTTGCAAATAAACCTTCACAGCTGTTTGCCTGCTGAGTTGGGAACAGTCACCACGTTATTTTCAGTAACACAAGTGCCAAAGCTGGCTTACACTTGTCATATTGTAAGCTGGCTTCTTCTGTTTACTGTAGCTGAAATAATGCTCTCGCACGGGAGAAATCTTTGATGTTTCCACATCTTCCCCCCCACCCCCAGTGCTGTCTTTCCTGAAGGTCTGACAAGACTCCTAGTTTTCTACTTTAGCAGCCGGTGTCACCACACTTTACCAGAACTCAGATCTCATTCAGTGAATGAACCTCTGATTGTCCTACAGTGAGCTAGATCGGTGTAGTGCGTCTTTGGTTAGGACACACATCTCTCTCTAAAAGCTTTGGTGCCTCTCAATAAGGGTAAAACTTTACAGCCCAGACAGCTTGGTTTTGGTTTTGATGTAGAACCAGAAGAACTATTTTGGCAGCATTTCCTTGCATTAAGTTTTTATTTGGATGTTTTATTACTACTGTGCATGTTTTGTTTTTCCTTTGCTGCTTTGGTAAAGAATGAGGTGTACTTCTGTGAGAGACCATTAAAGTATTCTGAGGGGGAGCTGTGAGGAAGGGGAGAGCAAATGAAAATAAAAACGTTTTTGATACATTTGAAAGATTTGAAATCTTTCTTTGAAAGTTTTGCTTATGTGAATAAGGCAAAGGCTTTGCGGCAGATCTCTACATTAGAGCTCAGCTTCAAAGCACAACCAAAGCAAAGCTATTCATGAAGCTTCCCACCAGTTACTTCTGTGATCCTATAAGAGAGGGGGGAGGTCTGCTTCATTACCTTGTCTTATGATAACTAGTAAACATTTGGCTACTTCAGCCCCCGAAATTAAATTTTGTGACATAACATATTTGCATACTTCAATACTACTTTTTAGCAGTCTTTGATGCTGACCTCTGCCAGATCACTCCCCATAAGCAGCTGGATTGAAACTGCTCTTTCACAGCTCATCTAGAATGTCTTCAAAATACTTGTGTACTTGTAGATTGCTAGTTGGTCTCAGTTGCTTAATTCTAACCCGTGCCAGTTCTTGCACTAAGTTTGTGACAGTCCATGGTTTGTGGTACTGCCAGAAAGTCATTTTGCTCGTCTTTTCTCGTTTAAAGTGGGGGACTGAATTTTATTTGGTTTTGTTTTAATTTGTATTCATTTGACTGATCAGTAAAGAACTCTGGAGAATACATCCAATACTTGCTGTTTGAGCAATTATTGTTCATTTATTTTTTAAAAAATCTCATTGTATATTAGCATAATGCATTTTTTTTGACAAAACGATGGTAAGTAGGATTTAACAAAGACTGTTCAATATGTTGTACTGTTTATCTTGTACCGTGGGTGAGAAGTCTCTTGTGGAATATGCATAAAAGCATTTGTATGTGCATGGTTGTTAATGCATTAGGTTGAAGACGCCATATTCCTCCAAGGATATAGATGCAAACAATCAGTAGGTGGATCTGGTGCGTGCAGAAAAATCCAGGATCAGGATGCATTGGGGTTTGGTTTTGTTTTTAATAAATATAACCTATTACAGAAATGTATTTAAATGGTCGTCTGGATCTTTTTCTATTGGTTGTGGATCCATTGAACCTGTTGCTTGTCCAAATATTTTGTTGCCCACAGTGCTAAATGGAGAGCCCAGAAATGGCAGTCAGTTTTTTATCAAAAATTTTAGTGATGTGATTGCTTGTTGGGATTCATGCATAATCCATCTGTGCCATGAAACTGGTGGAATGTTTTGTAAATATACATATGTTTTGTGTGTATTGTCTTCAGTGGTGTCTGGAATTTCATTCAGGACAACTTTACAAGCAAAAGCCAAGCACCGTCAATGCAGTTTAATCGGCATTGTTGGGTTAAATTGAATACATTATCCAAAATATTTGGATAGTGAAAATTCCGATAAATGTTGAAGACAAAAAGGAGAAATAAATGTGACACCTGGGATATCCACCGCACAGACACGGTGGTACTGTAAGGAGAGATGTATCGATAGGAAAGGATAAAAGAAAAACTGATCTGACCTGTTTGATGTCGCTTTATAGGTTTTTTCATAGTGTTATTCCAACTCTGCAGCTGCCCATCATGCTCTGAGTCAAAGTTAATGTGGCATACCTTTTAAAGGACAGTATTTTGTAATGATTGTCTCTACATTTTTGTTCTGAATCTGATCAACTTTGTACTTCCTAAGCTCTAATAGTTTATAATTCTTCATAGCTTCAAGAGAACTAAAAAGCACAAAATGAATTCAGCAAGGCAAAAAGTTGAAATTATATTTAAGTTATTGGGTATGCAAGATCTTTTATAGTCTATCAAAGCTATGTGACTTGGAAAGCATCAAATGCCCTTTTTGTCATTTATTTTCTGTGCTTAGACTTAATTACAGGCAGGAAAAAAATCCATGTGTCATTTTATGTACCTCTGCAACAGCATTGTTAATACAAATACAGTGTCTAAGCATTACGTCATTTAGTCTAGTCCAATAAACTATCTTTTTTTTGTGGACATTGTGTTTTGGGTAAATCTGTAAATTTGGGGGGTGGGAGATGGGAGGGTGGCATCTGGGGGGCCACTTGAAAGTACAAAGGAAGTTGTTCTTCCATGCGTGCACATGCTCTCTCTTTGTATTTTATTTTATTTTATTTTATTCTGTTTTTATTGTATAAATAACCAAAACTGATGAAGACTCAGACACGTGTCAGAAGTGAGTAGGGTTATGATAGGATACACCTGTTCACACACCTTGAGCTTCTGACCTTTGTAATGGGGCCATAGAGTAGATACCAGCAGCTGAAAGATTGCTCAGGAGAAACTAAGTAGATCACACACAGTCATTCCTTGACAATTAAAATTGGTAATTGAAGTGATAATGCAGTAAGAGGTGCACTTGAAAGGTATAATTGTGCAGGTGCCAAAGTAGGTAAGAGGTGGGCACTCCGAAAGACGTCTGCACGTTCGTTAGCAGTAGCACGCCCTATGGAGTTAGGTACATACAGGAATCCCCCCCAGAGTACTGTGTCTCCATCTCAGGTACTGACAGGCCCAGCAACTGCACAAGATCAATAAAAAAATGAATCATGCGAAAAATTTTATTCAGACAAAGAAAAGCGACCTATCCACAGCAGTGGCACTAGTAAAATTAAAACACAAATCCTCAGGTAAAATGAAAACAGATTTCCTTCAGAACGAAGTCCTGCAGAAGTGACATTCTTGTTGCATGTTTAAAAAAACTCACACATCTAAGTTTCTAGATGGCAGTATGTTCTGACAGCGTTGAAGACCATAGTGCTAGCGTACAACCGCAAATTAAGTGCTGCACGTGCCCTTATTATACATGGTGTCAGGTGGAAATCCCCATTTGTAGTTTAGCCGTGGGGCCAAGATATGACTTACTGCAGTACCTTATGCCACCTTCACGCCGCGTAGGATCTCAGTCTCTCCGGTGGAGTGCTGTACAGCAAAACTGGTGGTGCCTGCCCTGAACGCGCTCCAAGGGATCGTTGTAAGATTCGCTGGCCCTCATCGTTCTTCATGGGATCCATGCAAGCAGGTTGGACCTGGATTGGCATTTCAGTGATCCGTACTGGCTGGCGTTTCCAAGAAGGCAGAAAGTGTCTGTCTGCGCAACAGCCTGCAAGGTCACACAAACATATTTTACGTTTTATTCCCACCATGCAAATCAAAGGGAAACATAGTGCCTCTTTCAAGATTAATGTAGTCTGTTGCAGAACTAGAAGTTGAACCATGGAAACAACCCTTCCCGGGGAAAAACTTACTTAAAAAAAAAAAAGTATGGATTTTGTTACTTCAGCTGCAACAGTTGTCATATGATATTTTGGACAGATGATACAATTATTAACATGATAATTCTGTTAACCTCTAAAATAACTTCAGTGTATTTGACCAGTCTGCTGCAGTCAGGCACCTGTAATGGCTGCATGCCAGATTATACAAATTCTAACTCAGGTAAGAGGAATTGAAAGAATTTTTTTTCCTCTTATCCCTGAAAGAGGGGCGGGGAAGGGAAAGAGTATTCTCAGTTGTAGGACCCAAACAATCATTTTGCATGTGTAAAAGCACAAACCAGTTTGAGGAGGAAAACAAATATTTCATCTGCAAAAACATTGCAACATGTTGTAAATAATACAGTTAATTACTGTAAATAAAATCCAGAGGCGGTCAAAATACTTTTAACACCATTTTGCACAGTGGTTTCCTTAATATAGCCACTTTATTGGCATGTCTTTTTATTAGACACGGAAGAGGAAAAATCGGTTCTTCAGGAACCCTTTTTAAAGGGGGTTTAAGAAACCTCCAAAACCTGTTTTTAGACCCCCTTTTACATTAACTTCATCTTGGAAGATGAATTATTTTACAGAAATTGACTTTCGAAAAAGACAGGGCTGACTGTGTTCTGTAGAGCTGCTTATGTTCCTTATTTCTGAGACGTAGGCTTCAGGTTTTAGCACCTCCATACTGTCTTTCTGATATTGGCCCCACACCAGAAAAAAATACAGAAATGTTAAAGGAGGCATTTGTGAGATTCTTTCCCACGTAAGAAGTCTTTTGAAGGTTTCTTCTCAGAGAAGAGCTTTAAGGCATAGGCTTAAAATCCTTCCTACAACCAGTTGTGCGTTGACTCCTTTTGGGGAGTTAAACAGAGAAGAGCACTTATTAGTAACATCATTCCTTTAGGATTTGTACGGCATTCCTTTGAAATATCACAGTGTTTTGGATTCAACACCAGCAGATACTAGCCAATTCCAGAGTTGTTTTTTTGAAAAAAAAAAAAAAAAAAAATCTTCAATGGCTTCAGCACAAGCATTTTGCAATGTTCCACGTAGAACATGTAACCCAGTGCAATTACACAGTTCCTAGGCTCAACTGTTCCTTATTTACATTTCTCTTTCAGATGTTTGTCTTGCATAATCAAAGTAAAGCCCTGGGAGGTTTGAATTCTGCTCACGATGTGGTTTTGACTGTGGGTACAAGTCTGCAGTCTTGGAAACTGTCTCCTGTTTGCATTCCTGCAGTATTTATTGCTGAAAAGCTGCTGTCGCTGTTTCTATGGTCCACCTTCCCTGAAGACTAACAGGGCAAACACGATGGTAAATGTAATACTCAGCACAAAAACATGCATACAAGGTCAGAAAGACAAAGAATTAAAACAGAAGGGAGAAAGACTGACATTGGAGTTCACGACCTTCTTAATAACAAAAAAGCCAGACTTCTCCCCAAAGTCCGGTAAGATTTCTGGGTGCACGATTTCTTAGAATTTTTCTGCCATTGAAAGCTTTAGTTTAATCAAGGCTTGGTCAGGCTCCAGCCTGGACCATTCTCTGTGATCCTGCTCAGAGGAGGATACAATACTAAAATGGCACTCAGTGAGGAAATTTTGCTCTTTACAAACTAGTGGGTATGTGGAGAGAATCCCTGATTAAACCCTACCTCTTTGACACAGTTTTGTAAAAAAAAGTGGAAGTGCCAAGAGTTAGGCTCTCCAGGGAAGTGAATTCCACACACTCTTAATTTTTTAGGAAGCAGATCTCATTCCAGACTCGAGCCGCATTTTCATAGGCTTTGCCACTATGGTAAACATCTGGGAGACATCTGCTGTAAAATGAAGGCTGAAACTGTAAACACTTGTATAATCCAGTAATGTGTACTTGTCTCTGCAGAGTATTGCCACGGAGTAATTTTGTTTCTGAAAAGAAAGCCCTCAACTCTTTCCCCATCCTTAATCCCTTTGAAAGGAAGAACGGGAATCATTCATGAGATCTGCGCTGCCTTCAAATAGACTGACAGAGAGGAAAGAGTGCCCACTGTTTCTGGCTTAGAAATCCACTCAGGAGCCCTTTATGGCAAGAGGGGAAGAAATTCCTGTTTGACATTCGCACGCTGCAAAATTGGCTCTTGAGGGCCTGAACTCCAACACGGTTGTTTGCCAAGAGCAGGAAATATTGTATTGCATTGTAATGCCAGGCACAAGAATTTGCATTTGACCATTGGCTTGTTTAGGGCTTGCATATGATACACACGTTTTTGCTGATTATTTCTAAGCAGCCATGGTCAATGATGTTAATTTACCAAGGAGCCTACCATTGCTGCTGATAATGATAGGCAGCTCACCTATCTGCCAGGACTAGGTGGCAACCGTTAGTCTTCGCCCATCTATCTCATGCAGTCTTCATATCTCTTCTGTATCAGTTTAGCTTATTTAAATATAGAGGTGGTTAGCTGTCCTGGAGAAAAACCTTTGCTATCAAACCTACTGGTATCTTGCTGGGTGTTTTTCACTATGTGGTGTTGGTAATTTTTATGTAAAGTTTTCTCTTCTCTCCTTCAATCCCTGGATACCAAATTAGGGAAGATGAAAGGTCTTCATAAGAAATAATTTTGTATGAAGCGTCTTGCTTTCACTTAGGTGAGAGACTGAAATGAGTCCAAAACAACGTTCTGGTTTTTGGCCCTCCCTTTCCAGAAGCCCGAATCCAGATTCTGTGGCTTGCACACAATTGCATTGCTCATGTTATGCTAATGGTCTGTAGTCTTAGGTTCTCGTTTTATCCCTTTTACTTTTGCTAGAGTTTTGGGGGGCTGCCTTGGAATTGCTGCTGTTTGCTGAGGGAATCTTAAGCTGCATTTATCTTCAGTTCCCAGAAAAAATTGTTTATTATTCATGTTCCAAGAATGGACGATAATGATTATTTCCTCTGAATTTTTGTAACTTCGGCTATTTGTGTGAATTTCAGTGCTGGAAGAGTGTGTGCAGGGTTTAGGCTTCTCTTTTTTTTTTTTTTAAAATACGTGTGGGTGCTAAACCAACAATGTGCTAGTAAATGCTAAATATAGCAAACCTAGGATCATTCTGAAACTCCTGATGAAAGTTTGAAAGTTTGGTATGAAATCCTGGTCCCACTAATGTCTGCTAATTTCATCCTACCATTGTATTTTTGTACTAAGAAGGAAAAACCAGGAGACCTTCAGGGCTACATAGGTTAGCCATTGCTACTAGCGACAATGGCCAAAGCTACAACAGTGGGGAGAATTGTCCCCTAATAGCACAGGCAAAAGCAAGAGCAAATTAGAAAGGAATTGCCAGCCTGGACAGAACTAACATCTCTCAGACTCCTGAAATGTCCTCTATTATCACTATTTTGCTAGTTAGTGAAATGATGCTAACGGGAAAAAATTACATAGTTTGTGAACTTACTGAATTTCATTCAGATTTTTAAAGGTTAATTTAAAGTAGAAAATCTTTGTGTAACCACCGAAGGAAAAGAACAAAATGAAATTACCATTACCCAGGTAACAGGACTAGAAATAGATACGGTATTAGTCAACTTAGCATGTACTCCCTGCAGCTTGAACTCAAATGCAAATCTGTTCTGTTTCGAGCACAGCAGTGGCCTGACTTCCCACTGCTTTGTGTGCACGTTTCCCCGGGGAATAAGCTGTGTAGCGACATAGTTTTGCCAAGCCGTGGGAGCTGAAGCAAGTGACTCATGACTGCAAGACGACAGCATGTGATGCAAGACACGCACAGGACAAACTGCTGAGAGATGCAGTTCATGACTGAGAGGTTTATTCCCACTGCCAGGAAAGGCCTTGTTCTTTTCCAGCTGTTACCATGTTTTATAAAACAAATATACATAGCGTGGCATTTCTGATCCAAAATCTGTATCAAACAATTTCCAAGGTTAAATATTAAAAACCAGGCACAGAAGTGTCTGTGAAATAAAAATATTAAAAGCAATGAAGTAACACCGATTTCTTCACCCTTTCCCCCCAAGTGCCTTAAAAATGAAGCAAAAGCAGAATGAAAACATTTGTATGCATTTCTCTAAAGCTGTTATCATGACCACGTGCCACATCGTGCTGTATTGCACTGTAACTGCTTGCATCTCCTACCTCTTTGCTTGCCAGAGCAGGGTTTCGGTCTGCTGCTAGAAATACATTGGTTGGCAAAGAGGTATGTGCACTTATGCTGCTACCTCTTCAATGCTGGTGAATGGTTATTCAAGGACAAAAAGGGGTAGCTGGGATTAAACTCCGGATAATAATGAGTTATTTTTCCCCAATATTAGGTAGTAGATACTAAGTAAGTGCAATAGGACTGGATCCTGAGGGCGCAAGCATTAGCATTAGCATAGCAGGACAAAACTGCAAGCTGATCCTAAGCACTGTAGCTCCCTTAGTCAACCAAAGGCGGCCTTCTGCTTCCTTTTCACTAACTTCAACCATTTTGTTAAATGGACGCTGGAACCAAAATGTGCAGACATCAGCACCAACCAAAATACCTGTGTACAGTTACTGGGAATTGTACCAGTATAAGGGGTGTTTTACCTTAGAATTTCACAGCAGAGTGGTCTTGCGTTTTTTTAAAAAGAGGTGTGGTTTTAGGTTGCTGAAGGAGATGAGGACGAAGAATGCCATGCTATACAGTGCTGTTCAACTGTGACAACTTGTGACAGTGATGCAGCATTTTAAAAAGAACTTTGTTATCCCTGGCCTGTCTCTCAGCTTGACACCCCACCCCTTGCGTGTTTTTTGTAGGAGCAGTTCCATTTACTTCAGTAAAACAATTGACGTGAAGATTGCAAGACTGGACCTGACATTTGGAGGCTGACACATTGCATGATCTCCTCCCTGGGGCCCCATTTTGCAAAAATGCTCAGAATATATGGAGCTTTGGGAAGTCAGTGATAGAGAGCAGGTTCAAGTCAGAGGTGTAAAAGAATGGACAGCCCACTGTTAGTCTTCTGATCATGTCATCTCTTAAATATATAAAATGACTTTTCTTTTTTTTTAAATGGCCACAACGCCAGGCTACTCTGGGGTGTGGGAAAGATTGTATAGGTCCTTGTTCTGCAAGTTTCAAAGGCCATAAGAGAAGAGAGCACCCTGCAGTCTGCATCATTGGATCTGGAGTACAGAATTACACATACCACTTTCATTATTTACTGCCTGTTATGAAGACTTTCTCTCCATTCTGTTTAAAGAAGTTGGGCATCTATAAGTACCGTGCTCTGCATGATAATCGTTAGTGGAGTCAATATTGATTTAAGCCCAACAATTTTTCTTCAGGCTGTTTTTTCACCAAAGCTGAGAGCATGTCAACCTTGCTAGTTTGCAGTTCTATTTCACACTAGGTTTTCGGTAACAGCACCGATGGGTGCTCTTTTTGTACTAGAGACAGCAGCCCCACCTGCCTGTCAAAGGGTTTAGAATGGCCTTTCTAATTCCCCCATGCAGAACAGCTTTGATGGCAAGATCAGTTTTCAATAATCTGCTTTCTTTTGCTGAGAAAATGGCTCCTTCTCTGCCATTATTGACAATTCCTGACAAAGTTAATAATTTTAATACAGGCCAAGTGAAAATTTGGTGTGAAACAAGAGTAACACCCCCCTCCTACATCAAATGCTGCTAATACTTTATTACTACTATTACAATCATAAATTGGTACTTTACAATCTGTCTTAGCAAACATTCAACTGACCAGCAAAAATCAGTATCTTAAATACAGATGGTCTTCTGATTGGGGAATGTGCAATTATTACTCTCTGCTGGTCCAATTCTGCCACCTTGAAGACTTGTTGAGAAAAGGAGAGGCTATTCATATGACTTTTACATAACCTTGACCTTTTAGTTTCTGTCTATGCCTATGATGATTTAGAGAATCCATATACAATTTACAAAATCTGATTTGAGACCCTCTCTTTATGCATCTTTTATCAAGCCGAGTGTGTCATATTCTTGGCAGCCCCATATCTTTTCTATTGTGCTTATATAGAAAATCTGGACTTCAGGAGATCTTAGTAGTTAACGCAGTCTGTCCCCCATTCCAAGACAAACTTAAATACAGCTATCGATGTTTAGAAAAACATTTCTTCCACTAGTTATGAAAAACAAACAAACTGAAGATAAAAACCTCTTCAATCTTCCAAAGCAATCTCTTCCTGTGCTTTTCATAATCCTTTGCATAATGGCGGTAAGCCCTCCATTATGGACATCAGTTTATTCCCTTCTGCTCCTTCATAGCTGTGTGTTTTATGTATTTGTAGGCTGATATTATAATTGAGCTTTCATTAAGCTAAAGAAACCACTTCCTCCTAGGTTGTGTCCCCTGAGCCTTGGATCCTTCTTACGGCCTCTCACATTGTTGCATTGTTTCATTTTGAATGAAATGCCATTCCAAAAACTTGGCAGTACTCCACCAGAGACCCTACCAGTGCTGAATATGCTGCAAAGATTACTCCATATGTCTTGCAGACTATACTGTTGTTTATGCAGTCCAAAAGGTGATCAGCTTTATTGCAATATTGTGACATTGTTGACCCATGTTAAGCTTGTTATTCACTGTAATCTCATGATTTCTTCATGCATAGCGAGCTGGAATTCCAAAGGGTAACAACACAGAGCTAGGAAGGCAGCAGCCTGTGCAACAAATGGCCCATATAGACGTTTGTCCTGTCTGCCCGGGAGCAAAGAGGGTAGATAAAGAAAGATGTTTATCTTTCTGGATTGCTGGCTGGCCAACTGTCACGTGTATTACTGCCTCAGGTCTGCCACGGGGTGTATTGCTTTTTGGTGCACTGACAGGCCGAGCAGAGGAGTGGGGGAGATGTGAGAAGGATTTAGGGGAGTTGGAGAAGGAGAGCATAGGAGGAACAAGGAACATTTATGGAAGAAACATTGCCAGTTGTTGATAAACTGTGGTCTTTCTGACTATCCTCTCTCTTGATCAAATTATGATAATCTTCTACTCAAAATTCATGATTTCCAGAAAATATTCTGCTCTGACCAAGGAGCACTGGTCTGAGAGGTCAGGATACCTTACAATATAAATCATAAAACTCCATGCACAGTCCAGTGACAAGGTCAGGAGCTTGAGAAGGTATCATCCCAGTAGTACTACAGCAGCAGCTGTAGTAGGAAGCCTAGGAGAGCTTCTCTATTGCCTACATTTGATCTAACCTGCCCTGCCTTTTTCTTTTTTCCTCATGAAGCCCTTTGTCAAACATTGAATGCTTATGAAACCCTTTGTCAAACATTGAATGGTTATTTGCTCTTTGAATAGTCCTAGTAACCCCCAGATTTGGAGGAGCACCTGGGCGTTAATTTTTTTCAAACAGAATAGGCTTGAGAGGGATAGCATAGCAGAATGCATGATGACTATGAAAAGTCTAGCTTCACTTTTTTCTGAGACACACACTCTTTTTTATGAGGAAGGGGCCTGACTTCTTAAAGAACAAATAGGGCAAAGTCTAAAAAAACTGCTTAGAAACTGGATGCTCACATTTAGATGAGCTGCTTTCTGGAGGGGAAGTAGAATTGTTTTTTGGCCTTTGTTTTGCTTGTGGCAACTTTTTTGGTGTACAGACATCTAGGTTCCCCCACGTTTTGAAAAATGTTGGGACTTGCTACTGTTGAGTCACCCCCTTGCTTACTTTTGGTTGTGTATGCAGGTTCTTCTCCTTAGTCCATGAAAAAGACTTCAATTTTTACAGCTTAGAGTATAAAGGGAGGCTTCAGATGTTCCTCTGGGGCAAGCATAAAGATTGCTAGGAGTACTTGCCTTTGTTGGACCTTTCAGAATATTAGGAAGAAGGTAGCAATCCTGCATAGAATGGGTTTCTCCACTTGCTTGGAGAAACAGCATGTGTTCCCCTGTAACAAATACTCTCACTCCCAGCAGCTGCAGAGGAAGGCAGAGCTCTGCGTTTGCACCCTCCCTGCCTTCCTACAAAGGGCCTCAGCATTATCGCTTTTGCAGACCTTATCGCTCTCTACAACTACCTGAAAGGAGGTTGTAGCAGAGAGGTGGGTGTCGGTCTCTTCTCCCAAGTAACAAATGATAGGACAAGAGGAAACGGCATCAAGTTGTGCCAGGGGAGGTTTAGATTGGATATGAGGAAAAATTTCTTCACCGAAAGGGTTGTCAAGCATTGGAACAGGCTGCCCAGGGAAGTGGTTGAGTCCCCATCCCTGGAGGTATTTAAAAGACGTGTAGACGTGGTGCTTAGGGACATGGTTTAGTGGTGGACTTGGCAGTGCTAAGTTAACGGTTGGACTTGATGATCTTAAAAGTCTTTTCCAACCTAAACAATTATATGATTCTATGATTGCTACCCATGCTGTAGTTTCCTCGCTCAGGTGTATCAGCTGTGGTCTGCAACGTGAGACTTCCTTGAGCCTATTCCTCGCTTTGCCTATGTGGTCTACTAGGTGCAGGAGTAGTGGCTGTACAAAACTTAAGGGCAGGCATTAATAAACATATAAGGTGTGCTTTCCTTATTGGGGAAGGAACTTGCTCCAGTGAGAATGTCGGACGTGCTTGGGCAATTTTCAGAAAGAACAGCTGTAAATGCCAGAACACTTCCTGGCATCTTCCTTGGACAGTGTATCATTATCAGGAAGGGAAAGACACAGTTGGTGTAGGCACTACAGAGACAAACCATTAATGTCACTGCACAACTGTCTTAACTGAGGCCCAGCCTCACCTGACAACGCTGTGCAATCCACAAGATAGATCTTCTTGAGTCATCTCCAAAAGGAGCATATGCCAGTATGTATGTATCATATGCTTCCAAGGTCAAAGTGGAGCGTTAAGCCCTGTTGCTGAGGAACAGAGGAAAAGCAGGAAAAATGACAACATCTGTATTCCAGCAATTGCCCTCCAAGCTAGAGGAAGGCCAAAGAAACTTTATTCTTCAGTGTATCAAGAGATACGGAAAAACACAGGATAATAGCACTTCAGCATCTATTGCATTGTGTTTGTGGAGGCTTTAAGAGCAGCAAAATGGAGGCACAGATGCCTTCTGTTCCAAATAATACGCAGTAGCCACTCCCTTGAAAAGCAAAGGACACATGCAGCAATTGCTATTAAATGAAAAACAGTGGTTGGACTTCAGGCTGAATGAACAAGTTGTAAGCAGGTTTCATGTTAACTGCTTGCAGTGTGTATCTTGTACAGGCATGTATTACAGAACAGGCTGTCCTCTTCGGACGTGCATCACGGGAGCGGCGCATGGATGTGGCATATGGCTTACTGCATGTGTACGTTTTTCTTTGTAGTGTGCGCATTCTGTACTCGCTTATTATGATGAGTGTCAAACATAAACAGGACTGGAAACTTCTCTACGGTTGCCTAGCCTTTTCCATGTGAGACCTTATTTTTAGTTGTTTATAAATTTGCCAGCCCTTGAGTGTTTTCAGAGACATTTTCTGTCTCAGGTTCATTTCGGGATAAGAGGAGAGAGGGCAGAGGGAAAGAATATAAGCTAGAACAATTGAGTCATGTCTGGAAATGAGTCTTGCAGAAGATACATAATATCCCCCCCCCCTTTTTTTGCAACCTGTCTTTTGAAAGATGATGACATCTTAAGCTCTGGAACCCTGGACTTCTTATTTGGGGGAAGACAATGATTTCATGTCAAGAATGTGCATTTTGCTCAACTTATGAAAAGCAGCCCCAAATGTAACCCGGTTCTGTTAGCCGTTGTGAGGAAGGGGAAAAAAAAAAGTCATTGTCTATGCTCTGCTAAGATTTACTTTAAATTCTTCAAAGTTTTGTCTTCTTTAAAGTAGATTTGACCTGCAGCTGCCAGGCTGGACTGTATCCTGTCTGGTCTTAGCACTGCAAATAGAAGCAGGGAGCCTTGCCTTTTCCTCCCTTCTGAGTTCAGAAAACGTCAACCTTGATCAGGTTGCCTGATTTGGACCAGAGCAAGACATGTGTTGGTGGGAAGAGTGCAAGTGGGAATGCGTCAAGGAGTTCGAAGCAGGAGAGGAAGGTGAGACAAAATGACACTGTTAAGAGTGATCACTGGAAACTGAGACTAGATAGTCAAGGACATGGACCTGAGAAATATGGAAAGAAAGAAGGAAAAGATGGTGGAGTTGCTGGGGATAGATGATGGGAGTTATTGGGGAGGGAAACAGAATAGCTCAAGTCAGAGGAAAAATAAGAGGGAAGACTGGCACAAAATGCGAGGAATACAAAAGAGGTAACAGACCTGGCAAGCAGCTTTGGCTCTAAGAATACTAAGATGGCGAGAGGAGGAAAATTAGGACTTGGGACCCTGCAGGTTGAGGGATGTGGCAAGTGACTCAGTGGAGGAAAGCAGGCAAGGAGCTTGGAGGTGGAGAATGGAGACGGGTGACCAGAAACTGAGGAAGATCACATCCCAATATATACCTCTGTCTAATAATTCTGTCTAATAATTCTGGCTTACCCTGCCATCCAGACCTGTGTCCACTCAAGATAACCTCCTCACGTGAAATGCTGTTTTGTAATGTTTTCCCAGACTGCTGGATCTGGAGCATACATGGTGCAGATCATTCCCGGCATACATGGTGCAGATCATTCATTGTTGATTCATACTCCAAGGACATGCACCAATTTCTACAATTCAAGAAAAGACCTACATTTATAGGTGATGGAGAAACTGCTAGTAGTAAGGCCAGCCTAGAACAAGCCCTAAGTTTTGCAACTGGAGTGGCGACAGAAAAGAGAACAGTACGTTCCCTCATTTTCCAACAGATTACTTATGATGAGGAAAATACGCTTTCATGTTGCTGAGAAATAATCACACTATTTCAAGAGTCAATTTAAAGCTATCCACTAAGAAGAACAAGAGGCATCGGGTGTGGCTTCTTGTTGTGGAAGGATCTTTGACTGAACCTGTGACAGTCAATAATGACAAATGGCCAGTGGAAGATGAAATTCCCACACACGTTATGAAGTCCTATCTCAGCAGTCTTGATGTATTGTAGCACTTGCCAGCCAACACATCTTCTTTTACTCTTTGGCAGCCCTCCGCAGGGTTTTTTTTTTGTGTCAATAACATGCAATTGCACTCACTTCGAAACCTGACTGTGAGGGCGGTGCTCTGTCAGGGCGCCTGCAGCTCGGGGCGGCATGCCACTGCAGGGCATTGCGTGGGGCTGCCTGTGGCGTCCGTGGCTTTGCAGGGCTTTCTGGACACTTGAGGAAGGGAAGCTGTAGCACTGTCGGGATGTGTGCGCTGCTCTTGGCTTTCCAGCACATGGAGGGGCAGGTGTGGCTAGCACCGTGGCACGGGGGAGCGTGGACAGCAAATGGCGGTTAGTGCACAGGATGAGTGGCGCGGAGGGTTGGGTGTCTGACGCTGTGTGTACTGGCCAACGTTTGGACATACCTATGGGCACTGGAAGTGTGCTTGAGGTATCAGGTGCCGTGGTGTTGTGCAGTGAGGGCAGGAGAGGGGCAACGGTGGCAGCCGGTGTGACGTGTGAGAGCGGGTGAAGGGGGGTCCATGTGTGCGGGCCGTGGGTACGTAGTACTTGGAAGGGGCATGGGGCCTGGTGCGTGGGAGCGCCAGCACATGCAAGGCAGCAGCGGTACCGGGGGCCCCGTGCTGGGGAGGGGTGGGTGACATTGGAGCATTGCCTCTGCGGATGTCAGCGAGGGCCTCAGCGCGGGGCTTGGCGGGCGCACCAGTACCGGGGTGAGGGGCACAGCCTTCCCGCTGCGAAAGGTGGGCGAGGGGACGCGGCACCGTGCCCACCAGAGGGCTGAGGCGGCGGCCCGGCCGGCCGGGGGCGGGAGAGCTTAGCTGAGTAGCCGCGGGCGGTGGGGCCGCTCTCCCTACGGGACGGCGCCTGGTCCAGCAACGGCGCCCGCCGCACCGCCGAGTGCGGGAGGGGCGGCCGTTGAGGCGCGTGACGGCACGTGCCGCGTGACGGCGGGGGGGGGGCGGCGGAAGCCGCGGCGGGACCTGCAGTGAGAGCGCCGGGAGGGGGAAGGGGGTGCCGCCGGTGGGCGCCGCGCCCCCCCCGCCCCGCCGCGGCGGCTGCCTCCCCCGGGCAGTGAGACCTAAGGCGGCCATTAGGTGTCCGCGCCGATTGCCTGACGGCCTCCGCGCGGCGGCGAGCCCGCGCGCTCCCCGCCTCCGGCGCGCTGGGGGACGGAGGGTGTGTGTGACAGGAGGGGAGGGCGAGCGCGTGAGGCCCTCCGCGCTCCGCCCCCCGCTCCTGCTCCCGGCGCCGCCACCTCGGCCCGGCGCGGGCGGGCGGCGCAGCCATGGAGCCGGAGCGCGAGTGCCGGGTGCTCTCCATCCAGAGCCACGTCGTCCGCGGCTACGTGGGCAACAAGGCGGCCACCTTCCCCCTGCAGGTGAGCGGGCGCGGACGGGCCCTCAGCCGCCGCCCGCCCCGCCGCTGTTCCTCTGCGAGGCGGCGAGGGGAGCCGGGCAGGTGGTGTGACGGCAGGGCTGCCCGGCGGGCTCCGGCGCCCGGGCGGGCGGGTGGGCGCCTCCTGCCAGGCGGGGCTAAGGTCAGGGGACGGCCGAGAGCAGCCCGCTCGGGCGCCCTCTCCGCCTTCTCAGGTGCCAGAGCGCGGGGCTGGGGCGGGGGTAGCCGGGGGCAGTGACCGTACCGGTTCTCCGCGCACCCCGGCGAGCCGGGGCCGGTGCGGCTGCGCCTCTCGCCGGCTCCGCGCCGCACGGTACGGCCCGCGGCTCCCGCTAACATAATGTCTTCTCCCTGCTGGCTTGAGGCTGTGGTGCGGCGAGCGGGCTTAAAAGGGTGGGGGCTGAGGGGAGTGCTTCTGGTGGGTTTGCTCGGCTTCATACTGCGGTGCTCTGCGGGCGCCTGTCGCCGAGGCATGTGCTCCGGCATCGGCCGGGTGCTCCTGCTTGAGGGCGTCCGCCCTGCTGTTAACAGGCGTACGCAGCTTGGGTTTGGGTGTCCCGCGCTGGGCAGGGGGAGCTGGGCTTGGTGGACTGGTGGCCTTATGGTGGTACAAAGCTAAGCCCCTCTAGTCCTCGTGGGTGGTGGAGCTGGGTAAACCCCCACCCCTCGATTTCTGAGGATCTAGGGAAGCTGTAGTAGAGTATAAGGGTCACTTAATGACTGTACAAGGCTGGGCCAGAGAAACTAGCTTACATGGCCCGGGGCTTGAGGGTATAATTTGATCTTGGCCTTCATGGCTGTCATGTGCTGACTTCAGAGTTGCTTGTTAAGGTCTAGCTGATGGTGGGAAAACATCGGTGTGCGTTGGGGTGAGCCTTTGTACATCTCGCTGTTCTCTCTTGTGAAGTGTCTGTATTGTAAGGGGCTAATTTGGGGCCTTACCATCAAGAGGTCTTTGTTCCTTGACACATGTGTGGCTGTACGAAGCTTGCTGTCTAAGAATCTCATTGCCAGAACACAGTGTGTTGTGACATTGGTTATCTTGGTACATGTTTAACAAACGATGGTGTAATCTCACTTGACTAGACACGAGAGATGGTATACTCTGATAAATGATGCACTTGAGACCAGGCCTGCAACGAGCTAACATCACACCCCCTTATCACCATCCAATTATAATGTAACCGAGTCTCTTGAAAACTAGTATATGGTGAAGGGCAATGTACATATGAAATCCACGTATTGTGGAAAAATCTGTGTATGTGGAGACCCATGCCTGAAAGGCTGTCATGATCTGCAGGCCAACTGTCCCTCCTTTCCTGACAGAATGATATCTAAATTGTGGGCCCCTCCCCACCTCCCCCAGCTATTCTTGTGGTAGCAGAAGGGCACACAGTAGTACTTATTCCAGAAATCTCCAGTCTCTTAAACTGTTGTCTTCATTTGAATTCTGTGTCAAAGGTTCTCTTTACTCTTCTGTAACTCAGCCTTTCTGTGGCATATGAGCCTCTGTATGGGTGTCTCATATGACTTGGGAAATTGGTTCCTGTAAAGTGTCTTTAGTTCCTTGACTATGACACTATAAAATACTACTGTAGTTAAAAAGTCCTATTGTAGCTGGATTCTGTTTAGGAGGCTATCACACTGACACTGTGTAATGTTCCTCAGTGTATAGCGTAACAAGAAGTTGCTGGGGTGGGGGGAAAAAAGATAGTTGGGGAATAGCCGAACTCCTATCAGTACAGGCTGCACTTGAAAATCCTGTGTGGGCAACACTTAATGAAGCTGTGCTTGCTAGAAAGTTATTTAAACTCAGGTTTTGCTAGAACATTAGATGTAGCAAGTTGCCACCAAGTGAAACTTTCCTTTTTTATGTTTTCTTGAAACAAGGTAAGGAATTATAAACCTGAGTCTCTTTATTTTTTTTTATATATATATATATATAAAAATAAAACTTGATGCTGATCTTGAGGATGTGTGCAAATCTGGCATGCTTATGTTATTTCCCATTTGCTTTTTTACTTTGGTCTTCTGAACCAATAATTGTTAAATGAGGCTTCCTTCTGAGTTCATCAGTATTGAGTTTGCAAGGCAAGATGTATGTAGATATGCGTGTGTGTGCATGTGAGGTCTGATGGGCTGAAATCATGGCAGAACAGTTCAGGAATCTGCATTTGGACAGCAGCATCCAAATAGAAAACCAGCCGTGGTTTCACCTGCTGTTTGCAGACTTCTGCAAAAACATCAGTCATGTCTGAATGACTTGATCTTTGGTGGAAGTCTATGACATTATTATTTATTAGCAATAGCCAGTGTAGCACTATGCATGTCAGAGAACTCTTAGTGTCTTTTTTTAACCAGTTGGTTTTGCTTTGTCAGGCTTCCATTACACTGAAAGCTAAAGTATTTTAAAAGTATTTTGAAAGTAGGTGTGTGGAAATACTCTCTCTGGGAAGTATGTGGTAAATGCTTTCTATATAGCAAACACGTCTAGAACCCTTTATACCATTTCAGGTTAAAATACATTTGTTTTAAGTAGTTTGAGGTTCTAGATTAACTAATAGGTCTTAGAGGGAATGCACACCTGGATTTTCCAGGTAGTAAAATGCCAGGAAGTGAACTGTCCTCTGCTGTACTTTGAATTCTGCCTTGTCAAGAGTGTAAATAGTTTTTACTTGGATGGTTTTACTATCGCTGTAAAAGTTCTGAAGGTGGTTCTGAATTATTTCTAAAATAGTCATAAGTTATTTCACAGTCATGTAACCTGAGCAGCTTTTGGTATCAAGAGTTGGTTTAGGATTGTCCAGCCTTTAAGAGAGGAAGAGTGGTAGGGTGTACATTAACTTAGGGAGTTGCCACTCTCAGTTAGGTAAGTTGTTTTAAAACACCAAAGAATGTTTCTCCTACTTGACTAAGAGTTGTCATAGTTTTTATGGTATAAAAATGTATGTTTTCACCATGCCATTCAACATTACTTTTATCATATGTATTTGCTTCCTTAGAGGGATCCCTTACTTGTTAATTTTAAATAACAATTTTAACTTACCTTTCCTGCCCCACCTTCTAGGTAGGTAGAATGTGGCAATAAGTAAAGGGTGCAGTACTGGCAAGCAGAGAGTTACAGTCCTCCTCAAACCACAGAGTGAATACACAAGAGCAAGCTCATTTCTGTTCTGCAGAGGTACTTAATTCTGACCATCAGGAAAATTTTGGTAGGCAGGCGAATTTAAGATTCTTATACTACACCCATCATAATATCAGCTCTTGTGAATGAGTATTTTGGTCTGTATGTTCAGTCCTTTGGACCTCTATGAGTTTCCAAGAAAGAGGTTTGAAAGTACAAGTAAGGGACAGGAGAAAGTCCCAGCCGATTTCACCTGGGTACTGGACATTAGCATTTTGTTGCCACTGGATTAGGTTAGACTCCTGTCTGCGAGCCAGAAACTGTTGATCTTTGCTTATGTACAGGTAACAATGAGATCCAGAGAGTTTTGTACTTTCTGTTCTTACCTTGTTTGATAATGCTAATGGGACATGATTATGTAGTGTGGTGTTTTGGTGGTTTTTTTTTTTCTTGTCTGCCCTAACACTCATAGAATTTGAGAAAATCTTGTCTCTGTTTTGAGTATTTAATTCTTGACTTCCTTTTATATCTGCTTGCCTTGAAGATGGAGCTAAAAGCATGGACAAATACCATTAATTATTTGGGTCTGGAGAACGAAATTGTCTGTTCTGAATTGGAGGACACCACCATAAACAGCTTCTACAATACAGGACAAGATGGCCTTTTGAAATCTGTTCAATTACTTTATTTCTTTTTTTTTTTCCTGCTGAATGGAAATAGTTGTCTGTTCAGGTATTAATAAGGGCAGGTGATTCTCATTCTTACAGTAGTCCTCAGCGATTCTCTTCTGCAAAAGAAACAGTAAGCCTACACTTTTAGCTCCTTCTTAATTATAAAAAAGATGGGAAAACAACTTTGGTCAGCACAGACGGTAATTTCTTTGGTGTCTAAGGATAGTCTTGAACTGCATTGTTCAAGGCCAAGGGTATAATTTGCTTTCATATGCTGAGACCAAAATGATTATCAACCTATCTTCAATGATTATCTGCTGCCCTAGCAAAAAAGTTTAAGGCTTCTTTTTTTTCTTTTCTTTCTTTTGTTGAACAGTGTCTTCAAAAGGATTAAGTATTGTACAGAAAGAAAGATAGATATAGAGCGTCTCTTATTTAAGATGACTGTTCTGTTTTTCAAAACCTGACTCATATAATTAACACAATAGAAGTAGAAGAAGGATGAATCAATCGAAAGAAATGTTCCTACTGACTAGCCCTTATTTTTGTTACAGATCAAAGGCTGAAAAAGCCTAACCCTTAAACAAAAAATAAATACAAAGATAAAATAATGTATTTTCTCCTTGCAATACTCAAAGATTGTCCTAAATTACATACCTGAAACAAGAATTGTGGCTCTAGATTCATACTTCAAATGAAGCTTGCGGAAGCATGGTTTTCTTCCTTGCCTCTGTTTTTGTTCTCGTAAAAAAGGTAAACAATGGACAGATGAGTTTAAAAAAACCCCAAAACTCCCAACCCCTCTGGGAAGGCTTATTCATAGTTATGTAAACAGCATTTTCTTGTTATGTGGATGTCAGTATATGTAGTTGCAGAAGTACGGTGAATACCATGTGCAAGGTGAGGCCCTGAAAAAGACTTGTAATCCAAAAGGTCCTAACAAGGTGGTTCCTGGCAGTCTGGATTTCTAGGAAAAGGCTTTACCAGAACTTTCCAGAAGTGCTTGTCCAGATTAACCCACCTATGAAGAAAGGATGGCTCTGGCCCTCTAGGAGCTCTGATGTACTGTGAGAACTTTGAACTTCTGAGAAGATTGTAGGAGATGGACTCTCGACCTGTATGGTAAACTGGAAGGGGAGTAGGACAGGTCTGAGAGAGGACAAGAAAGTGGAAACCTCCTTGAAACGAAATGAAATAAAATAGGGGTGGTGGTCACTCTTTCAGCTCTTAACTGCTTGAAGACAGACTAGACTGAGGCAAAGAACTGGGAAAAATACTGGGATCTCACTTAACAGTAGTAGTTTATGTTTGTGTAGCACTGTAAACTAAGAGATCCCAAATTTCTTTACAAACTTTTTACAGAAATCCTTTTCAACTACTAATGCAAAATGACCAATTTGAAAAAGTAGACTAATTTCAACCTGCCTAAAAGAAGTGCAGCTAGGACTGCTGATGTGCTATGGACTCTAAATTGCAAGACTGAGCAGAGTCTCTAATAAACAGAGAGTGGGGCTGACTGAACGGTCATCATCTGAGGTCGAGTAAGTGTGTGATAGTAGTATCCGTAACTGTTCCTACAAATCACTTAATTGTGGCAACTTGTTAAATTGCTTTTGTCATGAAAATACAGTCATGAAAATACAGAAATGTTGAGGGATGTTCCCAGAGGTTGATTGTATATTACAGTGGAAAAGCTGAAAAAAGCATTTTAAGATGCATTAAAGTTTATTTTGCAGTGTGTGTATGGCCAGTTGACCAGTTGCCATTTTAAACTTTTTAAAAATGAGATGATAAATATTTTTATAATAATTTGCTAACTTTTTCATGGTACATTGTGAAAATTGGAACTCTGCAGATGCATAGCTTGATATTTGATATAATATGGACACTGTAGCGTGTGCTGTAGTGAAGAAATAGTAGCTTTTTTCCGGACATAAATGTAATCTTTTGCTCTAACACATCACAGCAAAGTAGAAAGGTTAAGGAGGATCCCATTTGGTGTCTACAAGTACATGCAAAAGTTTGACTTCAGAGCAAGCAAAACTGCCTTATCCTGATTCACCCACTTTCTTTGGAAAAAAAATTGATTTGTCAAGAAATTGCAAATCTTGCCAAAGGACTGGAAAACCTTGCCTAAAGGTGGATTTGCACTGTTTGTATGGAGAATATCATGTACTCAGAGACTCAGTAGCAAGCGTTTACTTGCTTAAGGCATTTTTGTTTATTGGGAAATGGCCTTATGTTCTATCTTTAAGCCTTAGATTTTTTTGATTTTTTTTTAATTCTTGCAGTTATAATGTCTTATTTCTGCTCCAAATGAAACAGTAGAGAGAATATTTTTCCTGTATAAACAAAAAAGGACAGACAACAGAGTCAATATTGATGAGATTTCTGAAAAAAAGTGAGCTTCAAGTTAAAGTTAATTTCTATATTAAAATGTACTGAAATAAATTAAAAACTAAAAGTATAATTTGAAATAATAAAATGAATCTTACTTGTATGTATGAGGATGATACAAAGGTACACCTGAGAAAAATAGGTGACATACAAAGCTACTGATACTTCTCTAAAATATCCTTTTTTGTAAATTGTTGTCTCTTTTCATTTTTTCTATTTATATCCAAAATGATGGTCACCTTTCCTTGAAGAGCATATTTAGTCATTTTAAATAAGGAATACAGCATTATCCATGGCTGACTGAACACATGCCAGGCAGGTATTTTTAGCCTCTTAGGCTGAAAAGATGCAAGTGGAAGTTCCACTTCAGTTGCTTGTGTTGTGTGGAAAACAGGCTTGAGTTGAAGCAAGGTTAATGTGAGAAGTTGGACATTAGTCCTGGTACATAAAGTGTCCATTCTTCTGAAATTACTATGTGTGAGTATGCAGCTGTATAGTAATCTACAGAGGAAAAAAAATAATTGATGAGGATAAAATTTGAAACATGCCAAGCAGATCAATGTTGATAGATAATACGTGCCCCAACAGAAGCCAGACTAGTTCATCATCTTGTGGCTTGGCAGCAGTGGGGTAACTTGTCATAGCAAAAAAGTATTACTGAACTGAAATTTGGCTATGCTGAGCTACCCGAATTTTTTCAAGCCTTTGTTCAGGGCTTGTATTTGTTGATGCTAATTCATCTGTCACACCTCTGAGCTCCAGTTCCTTAACATCTGGAACAATTATCCATAGAGCAGGAGAGAGAATTGTGATACCAAAACCTCTTACGTGGTTCATCTAAAAAACCAAAACAGAACAAACAAAAAAAAACCCCCACCAAAAAAACAAACCTCACTTCACCTTCTGTCATCCTATGTATATGGACTAGTTTGGGCTGAGTAGAAATCCTTCCGTGGTGATTCAACTTTGCTCTCTTGGGAATGCAAAGCACCTCTTGGCGGAGGGATGTGTGGGATTGAAGAGGTGCTAGAGCACATACTGAAAAATGGTGAAGAGTCTCCCCTGTGGCAAAGCAAAAGCTGGAGAGCCACTTTCTCATCTGTAGATGCAGTGGTTTCTGAAAACAGAATGAAATGGTTTTCTTGACCAGCACAACCTTTCCAGTCTGATCACAGCTGTTCCCCTTCTCCCTGCTGTGGGGTCCAGTCATGTTTTACCTCTCAGAAGAGGATCTGTGTGGAAATCTCAAGCAAGGATGACACAGCTATCGATGACATAAATAAGTTGAAGGGAGGAATCCATGGCAATCTTCAAGAATAGCATTCGTTAGGTCATCACACTTGAAACTGCCGAAGAAGTGTTAAGCGCTGGTCTGTCCCACAATATCAGAATAAGGCAACGTTTTTTCTCTTACTTAACTTGGCAGATTGCTAGCTAATAAAGCCAAGTATCTTTTCTTTCATACTCCCCTTAATAGTTCTCTATTTATTTATTGTTAACGCTAAATTATTTGTTTTATTTCTGAATTTTACTGTGTTCATAGCTCCTGTACACACTAATTCTGTCTCCATCTTCTGGAAGAGGAAAGAAGAAAATAAGTTATAACAGAAAAAAAAAGTTGGCTAAATTCTTGAAATTTGATACTGTTTTTGCAGAATTATATGCTGGAGTTTATGGTAATGTATTTAGTGAAGTTTGGCCTAAATCTAATCAATTAAAATATATATGTATTTTTAGAAATCTGTGTATCATCATGTATTTTACATCATTTGTTTTGGGTGATGACTACTACTGAACAAGTTTAGGCTGAAGGAAAACTTTTTCCATCTGTCCAGCTCTTCACTGTGGTTACTCTCGCTTTTCTGGCAGAATACAGCCCCTGTCTCATAGGGGTGGGCACCACATTGCCTGTGGAAACCATTAGACACTCTGAGCTGCTAACAGAAATGGAAAAAAATGTTTAAAAAATGGTTAAAACTGAGGCCAGCAGGGATGGTATTTCCTGCAGCACATTAATTATTTGTTGTTGCTGTTTGTGGACCAGCACAAGCTACAACCTGTGTCGCAGCTCATTCCTTTTGTAGTCAAATATTGCTGGTATCTTTATATTGGGGATGGTTGTTTCCGTTCTCACTGTAGTTAGTGGAAGTAACATTGTGCCTCTGCTCATTCATACAACAACCAAACAAAAATATGGCAGCTTAGTGTTTAAATTTGAGAGATTTTATATTGTCACCTATCCTCTAGGCTGTAGTTTCACGATCTGCTGGCTTCAGTAGCAAAGCCAGCTACTTTCTGGCTCTTTGCTTACCACCACAAACTCTTGCTCTTTGCTTACCACCACCAGCTGGTTCTTCCACCTGCACTATTTTGCTGTCCACTTCAACTCTTCAGGGAAAGTCATTTTGTGAGGCCATGTGGTAAACTGCTCTGAGAAGCCATCCAGGTTATAAATAACTTGACAAAGAGGGAAAAGAAGAAAATGTTTATTTATCTTGTGAGTCCATTTCCTGATCCAGTTGCTTACACAGCCCCACGGACAGCTCCTTTGGCATAACTGAGGAGCCAGAGCTGGAGCAAGCCCCAGGCTCCTGCGCCTGGCATCCGCTGAAGGAAACATTCCTTAAAGTACGCTCTCATCTGCTTGCTCTGAAGGAATTGGTGAGACATTTAACTGTTCTCTAGAAGCTTTATTCTTTCCCTGTGGTGGCCTTGGTGTGATCTTTACGTAACATGGCGCCTCTTTCAGGGAGTTGTTTCCTGTTCCGTTTTTACAAGCATCTGTTATCTTGCAGTTTAACAGTTAAAGCCTTGGTAGGAGAGTGGGATCCATTCATAGTCTACCTAAGAAGGCCAAATAAAGCATATGTGCTGGATAAAACAAGTATCTTGTAGGATAACTCCACCTTAGATGTACATAATGTGCTTGCTATGCCTTGCTAATGGACTGGCGGTTAGAGAACTAGCTATCCAAAACATGAACAGCAGGATTAAAAATAAAAAGAAAGTAAAAATCAGAGGAAAAAGAATGTGTTGTGGGATTCTCTCCCCCCATTTCATTCACTGAAATAAACGAGATTAAGTCCATGCCTGTTGGACCTATTGCTGCCATATATGTTTGCCTCTCCTAATCAGTATTTGTAAACTTCCTTGTGTAGCCCTGTGCATGATTCCCGTTGGCAGGAGTTTGCAGTGACAAGTGTGGCGTTTTTGTCAAATTACATCCAAGTGTAGAAGGAAGCAGCATGAAGATGATGAATCTGAAATTTGCAGTGAACCTGCAGATTTTATAACTCTTCAAAAGAATATATGAACTGCAACTTCTCCATCTGAAATTGTTATCTAAAGTCACTCTTACCTAACAGTAAACAGAGTCTCAGGATGGGGGAGGGAAACGTATTTCTTGGGTGGAAGGCAGTCAGACACCCACAGCATCACCTCATTCTCCTTTTTTTTTTGTTTGTCCTTTAGTGGGAAGAATGAAGGGGAAAACAGAAGCTGTTGTTTCCTTGTCTTTCATTACCTTAGCCCTTACAAATGAGTGTCTTGCAGATCCATCACTTGATCCCACCCCAGATGGAAGGAATGACCTCCTGCCATAGGAAGGTTAACAGAGCAGCTATACCACAAATCTTTTGACTCTGCAGTTGGGTTGATCCTGAACTGAACTGGTGTAATGCATGGAGTAATGGCGATGAGTGTGTGCGTCTTGCAGACACAAGGGGCTCTTTGTTTAAGTAGCCTATGAAAAAATGCTGATGATGTAGAACAAGGAATTTCTTAGCGCTGAACAAAACAGCTTAGAGGGAATTTTGATAAAGGCATGTATTTTATGTCATCTTAGTATCCTGCATTGAATAGTTAGCAATGCATACCAATCAGTCTGTCAGGGTAGAAAGTAAAACTGAGTGACCTGGTGGTATTTGCTCTGAAGAAGCTTGGAGAATGCTTCTCCAAGGCTTATTGGGAGGAGCATCTTTAAGGCACTATTATCCTTATCTTGAATTTGGCCTGATTATGTTTCAGATATGTACTTATATTGCGAGCCTTTCCAGAAAAATCAAGAAATAAACTATTTCAGAACAAATTCACTGCAGTCTCAGGCTGTTGTAGTCTTTTCTGTTCAGATGGTCACGACGTTACAGCTAGATCAGCCCATCTGCAAATTCTCAGTAAGTACCAATTTTGCCAGAGCGCTTTGACAAAAATTGCAGTCTGCTCTGGCAGAAGAGAGAGGCATTTGTTTTCTGCTCCAGTCTTTGGTATGTCCTCAGTGGTGTGCAGTGCTGAAGTCAGCTTGTAAATCCTGAAAATTGGTATGCAGTTGATCAGAGGTGAAAAGGGAGTGTCACTCAAGAAACAGGCATTAGGCTACCTGAGGTGATCATCTTGTCTTGTTTTTGCCGATGTGGGGCTAGTTGTTGTTGGACCTGAGAACTTGTGGCCACAGAGCAGCGATGAAGCATTAAATAAATGTGGCTGCAGCGTATATAAAATATCCCAGACTCCTCCACACCTAGCTGCCTCTCATGTATGTTCTTTTGTAACTGGAAAGCTAAGTTGGTAAGGAAAGAAAAAAGTTCAAGAGATGCACGGAGTTTGACTTGAGAGTACAAGAAATTGAGGTGAAAGGTAGGTTCAGGTAGGGAAAGGCATGGTTTGTGGTTTTTCAGGGATTTTTTTTTTTTTTTTTTTTTTTTTTAGTGTGAGGGTGAACAGTTCTAACCAGGTAGTTTGTTTGTATATTCTTGATTTTTTTTTTTGGGGGGGGGGGGGAGGGGTGTGTGTGTATTATTTATATGGTCTTCATATAGTGTATTTTGTAGGTTTTTTTTTAAAGAGTATAAAGTTCTCTCATTTTTAACAAGTATCAGATACTATCCAAATACTATTCTTTTATATCTGTTATAGCCTTTCCTGTGTCTGTCTTTGGCACTGGTGAAATAACCTTGAGGAAAAAAAAAGCTATCTGCTGTATTTTTTTATTGTCTGTTTTGTAATTGTCTGTTTCTAACCTCAGAATTTGAAGTGGCCTATTTGGTACCTGACTCCGGATTAATGAGTTGCCAACAATATCTCCAGCATCCCTGTTCCTAAGCTAGTTTATTTGCTCTTCTATTTCTATCCTGGCACAATAGCTCCAATATTGTAATGATTTTTCTTTGCAGTGCGTTGTCAAATGCTGCACTAAAATACAGCTATATTATACGTACAGAGTTCTCATTATCTACTTAGTTTATTAAAAGCTCAGAAAGAGAAAAAAGAGATTGGGTTAGTCAACAGCAGTTTCCATTTGATTTGTCAACCCACGCCAGCAATTGTGCCTGCTTCACTAATTGCCAGGACATGCCTTTTCTTTTTCCCAAGTTCCTTTTCTCAAACCAAATTTGTGTTCTAACTTTCTACACCCAGTACAATGTATGTTTTTTGTTTCAGTATCAAATGGAAGGAGATGCAATCAAGTGAAAGAGCTGGCACACAGTGAGATGTGCAAGCCGCAACTGGGAAATCCTTTCTCTTTCTCCCCCTCCAAATTAATTTGATTACAGAAATTCAGCCTTTTTAAATACGTTTCTGTTCTATGTCCAGAGGAATACAGCGGAGCAATGATGTTCACTGGAACTACAGTGATGTCTGGGTAAGGTGAAGTTCCAGCCTGTAGTACGTAAACATCAGCACATACATGCAAACCACTTGTAATACAATGGATACATAGAGTGTTTCATGGCCTGATACAGAGACTTTCTTATTGGAAAGTATTGCTGCCATTGCTTAGCAACCCCCCAAAAAAACCCCTCAATTATCTTGTTTGACAGGGTAGTTTTAACTGCGACATTAAAGTTAACTCTGTTAATGACTTTCAATTAAGCTCATTTTTAATATATCTAAAAAGACTGGAAGGGGTGGAATGGTTTTGGTTTATGTGATATGGTGATTTTCATAGACAAATATAGGTATTACTGGCTAATTCAGTTTGTGGATTGTACATGTGCTCTGCTAAAAGTCAGCAGTTTGAGGACTTGCCACAAGATTTCTTGAAAATTCTTCATAAATTGTGTCTGTTTAAGTCTCTGTAACCCCCTTTGTTTATATATGTCATTATGCTATAAAACTGTCCTTTGACTGATGCATCTGTCAGTGTTAACATGGCTACGAGAGTAATTTTCCTGTTGATGTAGGGCCTATCATATGTGTGTCCTGTTAATAGCAATAAAGCCAGCTGTGATCTAAATTTGCATGAGGAGGGGGAGGTCCTCTGGAAGAAAATATGATCATATAGTGGGGCTCTTCAAGCCTTCAATTGGTTTTGTGTTGCTGTCATGTACTCTCGGATAAAGGCCCTCTGAAGTTAATCAATGTGCCTTGTGCAGTCCTGAGCAGGGCAACTGTTTTGCTTTCAGTACATACATCGTGGTTCTGGTGGGCTACTGGTTAATACTTTTGAGATGCTTTCCCCTTGCATGGGGCACCGGATACGCTCTGTTAGCATACCTGTCTGCTTTTAGCTTCTTTTTTTGGCCCAGATTCATTTATTCCAGTGCCTTATGCCAAGTCACCTTGTTACTGAATTTCCTTATGTTAACGGTGTTTGTGGAGGCAGAGAAGTAAGGCTGTAATTAGGCAATTATTAAGTATGTTAATTGAAATTGAAATTCATAGTCACAGTTAAGATGTTTGTGTTGGGATAAACTTCACATGTTCTTAAGCTTAATAGAAAATTTTGTGTGTGTTTGTATTTTGTGTGTATATATTAGACATGTAGGATTTGCTCTTAAATATTCATTTCTGTTTTTTAAAATGCTACTGTGTGCTTTAAATGATATAAATCAAAGCACTTCCTCATTACTTGGAAAGCTTGACTGGCCGTTGAAACTGATGACTTTTTTTTCCTTTCTGTAGAGCCCCTAGGCTTGTCATGTGCTTCCATTAACTTTTGAAAATTAAATACTACATTTTGTTTTGAGCATATTGGAAGGCTTCCATAAAAAGCCATTAATTTGTGGAGAAAAAAAGAGGGGGTTTGAGTCTGTTGTAGTTGTTGCAGCAGCAGGTGGCACGGTCTGTGTTCCGAAAAACAAAGTACAAGACCATACGTATTATACAGTACGGTACAGATCATGGCAGCACACAGATAGAGTACATGTAATGCAGTATAACTGATTCTGCACAGCATAAATTCCCTAAGCTGTACTTTGGCAGCTGGGGAAGGACCAGTGTCTTGTTCCTAACTGTATTCTTACTGTGTGTGTGAGGAACAGGACATTGACTTTTACATCTGAGTTCAGGTGATACTAGTTTAAGCACAATGCAGAGTGATGGTGTCCTGTCTTTGTCACTGTTTACTGATAATATGGTTTCACATGAGCATAACACTTGTCCAGTTCACAGGGCTCTATGAAGACTTATATTTTTAATGCTTTAAGGAGGCAAATGTGCAGTATTCAAAACAGCATTTATTTTTTACAACTTCTGTCACTGAAATATGTAGTACTGCTATGTTTAAGATAGCAGGATGATAGACCACGTTCTCCGGATACCTTCCTTCTACTTCTTTAAATGACAGCACAATGGTTAGAAAGGGTTTGGAAATACAAAATGATCTGGAAGTCAGACTGTGATGATCTTGTGCTTTAGAACTTACACATCTTGATCAAGAGTGCAGTTAGCTGAGAAATCCTTAGTTAGTAGTTAGTAAGCAGTTAGTAGCACTAACTGCTTATTTTTACCAGGAGGATGAGTGCATACACTAAAAGGTATGAGGGTAATAGACTGTTTTAGAACTGGTTTAAAACAACATCCTAATATCTGTCATGGTTCCTTGCTTCTCAGCCTCTCTGCAAGGACATGTTTTCTCTGCAGGGACAATCGCTCTAAACTCAGGCAAGAGATTTTAGTGGAGCGTAGGTCAGAGTCTGAGCCAGCTTGCAATAAAGGCAAGCCTGACCATCCCTTCTAAGTGAAAGCAGTGAGATCTGCCTGGATTTCATGAGTTTGTGAATCATTCCTAGGCATCACAATTTAGTCATTGAGTAGGAAAGCAGCTGAAATTAGTGGTTGTTTCTAAAAATATTCCTGTGTGTTGATCTTGCCCACTAAAGGAAAACAAATCAGTAGCACAGTTGAGTTTACGTACCTGAATCCTTGATTTGGAATCCTGTGCAAAATTCACCGTGCTGCCTTTTTAGGCTCTATCTGGATGGTTTTGGTTCACTTGTTTAGTCTGTGTTAACCTTCTTCTCACTATTCTTAATATTTACTGCTACTTTGTCTAATTCATCAGCCTGTTACCATCCATTGGCACAAAGCACAGGACATACTTGGCTTGGATGGTTCATCATTTGAATATTAATTAAAACAGAGTCATCCTTTTTCTATAAACTTTACTTATAAAGTAAATATCTTGCTACAAAGCAGAAGAGTTGAAGTGCAAGGAAGTTAAATGTTATAATACAATGCTGCATTTATTTTGGGGAGAACTAGACGCATGAAAGTCAAATCCTGCTTTCAAAAGTGGAGTCTCAAAGGTTTTCTTCTCCTGGTTAGCAGAATCGTGTTTCTTCTTTCTTCTTAGCCAGTGCCGTTTTCTTGTCAAACTGCATTTTCCTTGGAGATAAACTCACCTTTTAGAGATGTGAACAAACAAATTATATAGCGAGATTTTCACCTGTGGCACATTTATAGCTCAGATCTGAATGTGAAGCTCTAATTATGCATACAAGAAATCAGGTACCTTGTGTTCACAATAAAAGAATTTGTATGAATGATTGGCTGAGCTTGATTTGCAACTTCAACCTCTGATATTTTCCCTGGATTTGCGGTTTACAAACCATTTGGTTTGTGGGCTCACTTGGGGAAATTGGTTTTGATGTGTTCTGGTATGGTAAAACTAACATTTTCCAAAATTAAGAACTTTGAAGGAACTGCAGAGTTTGGATGGAAGTCTCGGCTTTGTTTCATGAAATACAGATAGCAACCTGTGAATGTGTATCAGGGGACATAAATATTACGGAAGAAACATGTATGCGGTTTACAAAGTCCGTTTTTATACAGTCTTTTTTTTTTCTTCCTCACAGTGCTTTCCCCCACCCCTACCCCTTACTCTGCCTTTCACTCATTGTTCCAGATTTTTCCTCTAACTTGAGCTGCAGTACTGCTTTGTGGTTTTAGTTTCAAACCTTAAAATGAAATGCCACCGGAGGCATAAACCCTGTGCCCAAAGAGGGAAATATGTACCAACTATGTTGCAGAATAGAGAGGTATTTTTAATTGAATTTCATTCTTGCAGAACTAGGTCATTGTTCTCTAAGGTTGTCTAAATTAAGTACAAACTCAAACATGCTAGTTAAATTGGTACACTGATCGTTTAACAGCAAAGGACATGCTACCTTTACTGACAAAGCTGGCATAGTTAATAGTGTAAACATACCATACCACTGGTTTTTATCCTTATAACCAGAACTTTTAGGATGGGTAGCAGGTGATGATATTTTGTGTAATTTTACACATGGAGTTCTATGACAGGTAAAGCTGAGCTTTTTGTGTGTAGCAGTATCATCGAATGATGGAGTGACTCAGGCTGGAAGGGACCTCGGGAGGTCCCCAGTCCAGCCTCCTGCTCAAAGCTGGGTCAGCACTAAGTTCAGCCCAGGTTGCTCAGGGCTTTGTCCTCTTGGGTCTTGAAAACCTCCAAGGACGGCGATTCCACAGCATCTCTCTCAGCCCCCTCTAAACTTCTCTTTCTCTAAATATGTACATATAATGCAATGGAAATTGTTTGGTTTGTTTGTTTCTAATGTTTAGTACCCAGGAAAGCAATAAAACGTAGTTCATTTCAGAAGTTCATGTAATTCAAGTGACAGTTTTTCTCACACACTTAGGAGATTTAAGGTATCTTTTTTTTTGAAACTTTTTTCCCCCAAAGTGAATACAAGCAAGGAAAAAGGAGAACTTCTTGAGTACTATAAAGTGTGTGATACTTCTGAAAATTTACTTTTTTCCCTGCAGAAGCATAGTAAAGCTGCAATACAAATTTTAAACAGAAGCAGTTCAGCAATGGCTTTTCACATTTCTCTAAGCGTTTCTCAGCGTAAACAAAATTATTAAATGAGAATTTATATTAATGTTTACTCTGAGGCAGAGCTAATCTTTGAAGTTAACTGTTTTCAGTCTCAAGTGGTGTTAACAATCAAATAACAAATAGGATTAGGAGGTAGAAAGGAGTACTTTCGTCTCCAGACCATTGGAACATAATGTAGATTACACAAATATAAACATAAAGCTTAGCAATCATTAAAACTGAATTTGAGATGTTGCATTTGCTTGAAAATCTTCCTGTTAATTTCTCTGTTGCTATACTCACAACCTTCCATAATGTGGAATAGTTTTGTTTCTCTTGTTGTTTTACAATCCCCCCCTTTACATAACAGGCACAACTTAGGCTGTCCTCTTGAAGGAAATTTATGTTTGTAATCTTTCATTTCTGACAATCTTAGGTACTTGTTCTTTGCAGTGAAGAAATAGCATGTTTCAGTATATGTATGATTGAAATGTTTTCTAGGAGGGAGAGGAAGAGAGAATGTAAATTTTAAACAAAGCTCTAATTCATGCTTTAACACAGTGGCAAAGTCCAAAAGGTTGCATTTTTAGAGGTGAACCAGAACGGAGATCTAGCTATATATATAACCTATATAACCGAAGACATTTTCTGTCTGTCTAGGTCTTCAGGTTGTTCTACTAGTAAAACAATTGGTATCATTTGTAAAATTCGAATCCCGAAGGAGATCCATTTTTTTGGCTTCTTATTTGTGGCTTGGTGGCTTGATAGAAGTTTAAATTACTTCCATGCTTTTAGGAAAACTAGGCTTTTGGTCCAGTTTTCCAAAAAGAGCCAACACCTTTTGAGGTTATCCATGTATTTTGAAGTCTCTTCCTTTCTTGTGTGGTTTTTCTCTTGAGCACTTGCTAGTTCGAAGATGGGCATTTTAATAGTTCTGTAGACTAGGTGCCTACATGGGTGATGTACCTTCTCTTTGCAAGGCTGGGGTAGCACTTTCTGCACTGAGGAAGAACTAAGCCCAATTTGATCTCATGCATAATGTTGGAGTATGTGTTTCGTGCTAGCTGTTTCTTCAAACGCATTCTGCTCCAGTGTGTGTCTTTTGATTTAATCTTCCAAATATTTTTCTGAAATGTGTCATTCAGACCTGCCAGCCATGCCTTCCAAATACAAAACTCCTCTGGTTTTGATGTTTTGTGATTTATTTTTAGAAATGTAACAGTTCTGCCTCTTTTGCTTGAAGATACTTAAAGAATATGTTGGAATTGCCCATTTTCCTTCAATCACAGTAAATGTCACTATATGATGTGATATAGGCAACCTTAGTTTGAGTCTTAAGAACGTTGTTTGACATGTGCTTAGACTGGAGGCTGAGAGATTTAGGATGAACTCAGTTACCGTTTTCCTTTGAAGAGCGCTTACCATCCTTACCCAAACTGGCTATGGGTTTAGATTTGCCCAGGATTTGCAGTTCTGTGGGCAGTGATACAGAATGACAGCAGAGGGAGAGCGTGGAAACTAGGAATTGTTCCCTACTGGAGGGCCTGTAAGAGATCAGATCATCCAAAACAGGGGATAATGGTAACGTAGATGATGTGTGTCCCTGGCAGCTGGAGCCCTGGACACTTGCAGAGTATCTGCCATAACCTGCATTTCCAAAACCAGAGGCAGGAGTGTCACCACAGGACCCTTTCTATAGGGAGCAGGG
Source organism: Aptenodytes patagonicus (assembly GCF_965638725.1). Lineage (NCBI taxonomy): Eukaryota > Metazoa > Chordata > Aves > Sphenisciformes > Spheniscidae > Aptenodytes > Aptenodytes patagonicus. Next base: position 127,670,998 of record NC_134949.1, read on the forward strand.
GAAGTTACACAGGTATAGACTATTTTACAAGCTGGTATAGAGAAGCAATAAATTAAGTATTATTGTGCATTTCTTAGTAAGGTCAGTCCTCACACTAATCAAATAGGATCTGAAGGCGTTAGTTCTGACGTAGGCAAAATCCAAGTGGAGTGAGTTCCTTCAGTTTACTTACACAGAGGTGCAAGGAACACATACATGCATACACACACAGAAAAATGACAGTTTTAACACCCAAAGTTGGGTCATTTTGCTAATGTAGCAGACTGATATGCAAAGAAATTCAGGAAGCAAAGGGAAAGTGGTGCATCAACGGGTATAAGGTGAAACTGTCAATATCTCAATAAAGGCCTTTGTCCCACCGGTGGACCTGGCAAAGTGCTACTTGTGGCTTCTGCTGTATTTTTTGAGCTAAGCCTAGAGACAGCTGCGGACTTCAGTGAACCATGATAAACCATTACCAGCTTGAATTTGTTCTCTGTTGACTGAACGCCACAAAACTAATGTCTTTAATGAATCACAGCATTTTGATTGCTCACAAAATAAGGAAAGGTGTTGAGGTGACAATTTAACTGGCATATATGTACGTACTTGCTTCAGAAACATGGAGAGGTTTGTTTCTGTATGTAGAAAAAACATCAGTAACCAGAGTGATTTTAAATCCGTGACTTAAAATAAGTTATTTAAATGTGTTTCACATCAACAAGCAAGAAACTTAATATAAATAATTGAGTTTAGTCCTGTTTTGAATTTGTACTTTCTAGTCATTTTCTGAAGGAAAGGTTGATTCTTACTGGTTTATGACATTGGAAAAATTGTTGATATCCAACTAAATGCATAATTTCAGGTGATACTTAGTACTTTTGTGTGCAAATATCATTTTTTTCGGTATGATTTATCTGATTCAATACGTTTGCTCTGATCTCAATTTTCTAGGTCTGTACGTACAAAAATCATGTATTTCTAATTAGGTAGTTAACTTTCACTTAAGATTTATTTAACCTCTGGTTTGGGTAGAAATTTTTAATTAAATTAAAAAACCCCTCAAAATCAGTGCTTTTAGTTAGCTCTGCCCAAGAAATTAAAAATACGAGTATATATAAAGAAGATGTAACAAGACATCTTTTGAACACAGCTCCCTTTGTCATCAGGGAAAGTATTCATCATTCAGTGAATCGGAAACTTTCTGATATGTATGGTCCTTGAGATATGCAAGGATGATAGTTACTAGTACTGTTTTTTAATCGCTCATTGAAGGAGGAAGCTAACATTTCCTTATCCACTTTAAATGATCAGGTTGTTGAAATGAACTACGCAAACCAAAATTAAGACGCAGTTTTCTTTGTAGCCATAGAAGAGATGATTGCTGTCAAAAGCTGCTTTTAGCACTTCAATATACCCTGTTTTCAGGTCACCTTCTGATGATTAAATTCCATGAGACTTTCAATGCGGTTTGCCTTGGTAGCAAACACGTACTGGCTTAACATGACTTCAACATTCTTTTTGATTATTTTAATACTTTATACTAAGGCCTAGACCTCAACATCTGTTGCTCTCATTCCAAAGGTAGTACTAATTAGGGGTTTTAATTGTACCTTGGTTTTTAAATGACACTTTGTCTTTTAATTACTCTCTCTGTTTTGATAAGAATCTTTGTAAAAGGAAATTCCTTGAAGTAGAGCAACCGTGGCTTATTTTGAGGGTTGAATCAGAACTAGAGAACTGCGTAATTAGGTGTGTTAGATTAGTCATGTACGTTTATTCAAAACAAAACTTTAGGGCAAATTTGAAACTCTGACAGAGTAGACTAACACCATTAAGTGATTGTTAGGGAGACCTTTAAAGGCTATTTAGCCTGTTTTGCACTGATGAGAAAGCTCCTCTGCTGAATTTGAGCTGTCTGTGACTTTCCTTGACTATTCAAAAGCACTTTCTTTAACTCTCTTTTACCAAGTGTACAGCTAAGCTCTCGGAGGCAGCTAGGTGTCAGGTTAGACGTGGCCTCCCTTGTATTTTCCCTTCTGCTGGTTGAAGCAGATAAACTGGCCAAAACAAACCAAAAATCCCTAATCCTACAGAAAAGCTTGTTGAGAAATCAAATGATAGCTAGTGCTGGTGGAGACAATAAAGAAGGACTGCTCTTTCTGGTGACCATCAGCTGGTGCAGTGCTTATCCGTATTATAAAACAGCCCTCCCTACAAGCAGTTGTGCATGCTCTTCTTCCCTGAAGCACTAGGTGTAAACCTGATTAGCTAGTAAATCATAGTGTGTTCTGTAGTGTCAGGTGTTTAATAGTTGGAGAGATGTGATCTAAATATTGCACAGAAGTGGATTAATTCACAATTGTTGCCAAGATGTTTGAAGGAAATTAGAACTTCTTAGGTCTGTTCATTGCAGGGAGGGGAATTGAATATGGGATGACAGTCTCGTTAGAAGCAGTATTCTCATTTATTTCTTTGAAGAGCATGTGCAAACGTCGAGGTTAAGGTCATAACAGTATTGCCATGATCTCGCCCCTTTCATTCCTGGGTCTTTAAAATAAAATCCACCAAGGTGAGAAAAGAAACTGGGGTGAGAGTAGGAGCTGAGGTTAATTTTAACTTGATCAGGCTGAGACAACCCACCATTCTGTCTGTCATTAACGTAAGATTACTTTGCTTTCTGGTCAGGAATGAACAGAAACCTTTATTATATATTGAAAGAAGAGACTTGTTCTGCGAAGACCTATGTGGACTCTGAGCTGTAAAATGACGAAAATGCAGTGCCTGCAGGCAGAAGGAGCTACCTGTTGCAGCACGTACCTCCATCTTGTAACAGCCCAGGGTTTGAAATAAAGGGCTTATCACTTAATGGCTTTCATGTGCAAGAGAAAGTACATGCACAGGAAAAACCTTGTGTCTGGCACCATACACCCAGAGGTTTTTATTATATGTGAATGGGTTGCCTTCGTGATGAAAAGGGAGAGGCGTGTGTCTTGGTGAAAAACGTGACTGGCAAAAGCTTCGTTTGTTCACTCCCCCCTCCCCAGCAAATTGCCTGAAAGTGGATCATGAACAGCGATGCATCATTACTATTATCTCCCAGTATGATTCACGGAGCCATATATAGCAGCTCGTCTTTTGAGGAGAATTCTTACTCAGAGCAAGTAGGATGTGGAAACAAATATTAAATGTCAGACTGTTATGTCACTGTAGCATTAGAATTTCTTTCGTGGCAGATAAAAGTGTCTAAAAATGGCTTGAGCAGCAATGCCTGTCAGTATTAAGCAGGTATTGTCAGGTTAAAAATCCTCATTAGTTTTCTCCTGATTCGATGCTCTTATTTTCATAATATTTCTCTCTTTTTGGGCAACAAGAGTGTGTTTGTTGATTGCACTAGCAAATTCTTGGATATTTTAATATTTGGATTGCTGGTAATGCAAGGTAGCAGGTGGCTTTTGGAGCATGCTTTAGGCTTTTTTTACTTTGTGGTTTTTAAGAGCTCTCGCCCTTTGATTGCCTAATCATGCCCCAAATTAATTCTCCGTGATTTCTTTCTATTCTCTTTTATTTGTAAAAACTGCTTCTGAAATTGAAGTATGGCTCATAAGGTTGATCCCTTTTAAGATTCTTCTGTCCTCCTTTTAGAAAGATTGCCTTTCTGGAATATGAACAGCATTCTCCCTCTATATTTTGCATTAATTTAGTACCTTGAAATTTAGACTGCTTTTCTTGCCAAGAAAGACTAGCCAAGGCTTTCTTCAGGGCTTCAGTGATTGCTGCTGGACCAGCCTCTCCATCCTTATCCCCAGATGACCTCTAGCCTGAGGATCCAGAGCTCTGTTTTTCTGGTGCTGTTGCCAGTGTCACTTTTGTTCCATTTCCACTGCTGTAGTAAAGTACTGCATTGTTTGTTTATGTTGCATGTATGTTGACTCAGCTTTCACTTTAAAAGAGTGCTCAAGATTTTTAAATAAACACTGGGAAATAAGAATCCTGTCTTGTGTTTTGTGATATTGACAACATATTGACAAAGCTGTGTTAGTAAGAGAAATATTCCTGTGTTCTGTTACAGGTTTTGGGATTTGAAGTTGATACAGTGAACTCTGTCCAGTTTTCAAACCACACAGGTAAAATTTTACATGTGTCGTCAGATACCACTCCACAGTCACTCGGCTCTACTCGACATGTGGCTCACCTCATCACATGACAGTGGAAGGGAGATCGGTCTTATGTTTTTACTCACATTTTCAGGATATAGGACAGAAATGTAATTTTCATGTTTTGATTCAAGTCTCACAGAAGCCTGAATTTGGGATTAGGACATGATATAACATGGTAATGTCCTGTTCTGCTACTTCAGAGTGTGAGTTTCTTTTGTTAGGCAGTAATCTAACTAACTCAGTGAAATAACACAAATATGGCTGTCCTGGTTTCGGCTGGTATAGAGTTAATTTTCTTTCCAGTAGCTGGTATAGTGCTGTGTTTTGGTTTGAGGATGAGAATAATGTTGATAACACAGGGATGTTTTCGTACTGCTGAGCAGTGCTTACACAGAGTCAAGGCCTTTTCTGCTTCTCGCACCACCCCACCAGCAAGCAAGCTGGGCGTGCACAAGAAGTTGGGAGGGGACACGGCTGGGACAGCTGACCCCAGCTGACCAAAGGGATATTCCACACCATGTGATGTCATGCTCAGCATATAAACTAGGGGAAAAGCTGGCTGGGGGTCTGCTGCTCGGGAACTGGCTGTGTATCGGTCAGCGGGTGGTGAGCAATTGCATTGTGCATCACTTGCTTTGTATATTCTTTTATCATATTATTATTTTCCCTTTCTTTTGTGTCCTATTAAACTGTCTTTATCTCAGCCCACAAGTTTTACCTTCCCCCCCTGCCGATTCTCTCCCCATCCCACTGCAGGGGAGTGAGCAAACAGCTGTGTGGTGTTTAGCTGCCTGCCGGGTTAAACCACAACGGCCATCTATGGGCAGGCCTGTGAATGGGAGAGTCTTCAGTACTATTTTCTGTGCAGTAGGGCCCTATGACACTCATCATCATATTACCAACCCAAACATCAGAAGAATACTGAGCTAGATGCAGTGTTTCATCTCGTTATGTGCCCACCCAGAAGGCTAGCAATTACGCTAAAATTACATTCTGGAGGGAGGAAGGGGTGGGGTGCTAATACATTTGGGTTCTAAGCCAAATGATGGCTTAGATGATGAGTGCAACCATGATGCACTCTCATCATCCTTTCAGACTTCCTAACGCTCACAGTGCTAGAGGACTTTATTTTTCAAAAGAAAGCTGAAATTTATGTTTATTTTAGCAATACCTTTCACCCATAAAGGAGCTCCAAGTGACTTGCTATTTTTGAATCAAGAGACACGTCTACTGTCATGGTGGTGGCAGGTTGCTTGAGGGGAGATCTGCTCTAGATAAAGAATTTCTAAGGGTGTCTTAAAAAATAAACAAAGAACAAATTCTGACTTTAACATCTTGTAAAAGAGCAAAAATTTTCTGACAAAAAAAAAAAAGGCAAAAGTTGAGATACTTTCCTAGTATCTCACGGGTACAGCTCTATTAATAAAATGCTAAATTTTTGGAACAGAGAGCAGACCAGGAGGCCTCTGTCCTCTCTTACTATGTTGAGCTCCATGCAGCTTTCAAAAGGCTGTAAGATGTTCCTATCATGGAAGGAATTTAGTGTCACCCTGGGAAGAAGAAATTAATGTTTCAAGGGTAGCTAGAAAGCCATCTCTGCTTGTTGAGGAAAGGCACAAAAGAGGTAATAATTAAACATGGAGTGGGGGTCTTTGCTGGCTCAGGCAAAAAGCTTATTCTGCTTGTACCCTTTGGCACAGTACGAAGGTTCTGTCATGTTTTCAAGAGATGTTTAGATGTGACTTATGTTTCTTAATGTATTTAGTTTTGGAGTTTGGGATTTTCCGTTGTTTAGTTTTTGACAGCTGGGTAAAACTGTTGTAATCTTCCAGAAATGAAGGAATTTTTTCACGTGAAATAACTCGGCACTCAGAATGGATGAGCACCTGTCGTTTGTCGGCTTTCAGTTTCAAGATGATACCAGCTTTATAGGACATTAAAAGAGCTTAATAGAGTTTTTATTGGACCATAAACTGAATGTTTCTGAAGGTAGGAAAATTACATTACCAATAGGATGACCAGATTCTTAAAACAGAAAAGAGGAGAAGAGGGAAGATTTTATTTTATTTTTTTTTTTAATAGTATCACAGCTGGAGAAAGGTTACTAGTGCTTCATTAAAGGTTTGGCAGACAATGAAGATAGTAGAAGGAACAACAAATTAGTGATTCCCACCTTGCCCCCCCACCCCCCCGCCACGAAGGCCTAAATGAACATCCCAGAACCAAAAATGTCTCAAAGATCACAAGTCTTTAAAATATTTGGAACTTTTATTTTGTCTCCTCATGTTTAGGAGTCATGTTATCAAGTTTTTTCTGTCATCTTGATTGTCTTAGTAAATGTTTAAAAAAAAAAAAAAAAAAAATCCCAAAGATTGGTGCGCAACCTCATGACTTTGGGAAGCAGAGCTTTCAGAAAAAAATCACAGTACAGTAAGTGTTTGGCCCTTGCCAAGTGTGAGTAAAAGGAGAATGTATTTAGAAGTATTGGTCATTTGGCTGAAAGAGGAAGGAATGGAAAAGAAAGGAAGGGCACATATTCCCTTTTATGACGGGTCTAGTTCTCTAACGCTGCAGTTTATCCATGAAATCCTTTCTACCCTTTCTTAAATTGAAGGATAGATTCTAAGCCCAGTGGCTTTGCACCTCCTCTTTGAGAGAGGCATGTAGGAACATGTGGTGTCCTCATACAAAGACTTTTCCAAGTTTGAACATTTACACATGCCTGCACACAAACTTGCACTAGTACCTGCAAATCAACGTACGTGCAGTCTGTGCCACTGCAGGGATTAATGAACAGAAACTGCTGTGGCTTGTGTCTGGAGCAGTGCCACAACACACAGGAATCACGTGCTGGAGGAACTGGTGAAGATAACTTGATTTTCCTACAAGAACAAGATCTTACGAGAACCCTTTCTGTGATCATTAAAGCTGAAGGGCAAATTTTTGCTTCAAAATCTGTGAACTCCAGTTTCTAAAAGAATGTGACATACCAGAGGGGGCACAGGTAGTAAAGTGTGTGAGGTTTCAGATATGGCATTCATTCTTTCCCCATCCCTGTCTTTAAACTGGCCGTGTCAGCAAAAGATAAAGCGCAGAGAGAATTTATGACTAACAGGCTTTCTTTGGTGAATCATTATTGCCTTTTTTTTGCCCTGTCTTTAAATTAGTAAGAAACCAGGGGCCTATTTCTGCTGACTCCTGCTCAGAAAATTCAGCTTTCTTTAGTCTCTGATAATCCTGAAATTCGGAATATGTGCTTTAAATCAGTCCCCCTGGGAGAACAGTTTGTCATGTTGCTTGGTGAGGAACTTCTATGATTAGAGTGACTCACCCTTGAATGGTATCATGCTTCATGTACAAATAAAAGAAGCTGTCATGCAACCTATAAAGATGCTGTGCTTTTTATTCTATTTTACTGTATTGTTTGCACAAGGATCTCATCAGCTGATGTGCAAAAATAAAAATCTAGATTTTTTTTTTATTGTATCGTTGATATTTTGGGGTGCATTTTTAATTCCTCAGTGATTTGCATTTTTATTTTTAATTTGTAGGTTAATGGTAAGCATATAATGTGCTTACTTCGCCATCCAAATCCTACCTTTGAAACTGCTCCAGAACAAATAGCCTGTTTTTTTTCCTGTTCCTCTTCTTTTTATTTTTAAGCAAAGCACTTTTGGACTTCCACTTAGTGGGTGTGTAGTGGGTGGTTGGGTTGGCTGGTAGGTCTAATACATGAGAAATTATAATTATGTCTTGTTCATGTGATTCTTCCTAGTCTACCGCCCATATGCAGTCATTCACACCTGTGCAGTGTGGGACAAAAAGAAAAGATCTCCACTCATGCCTAACACTGGTAGTATTTTACTCCCACACTGACAGGCTGTAAAAAATCCAGTGGAGAATTTGTTACTGTATTTCTGGTTTTGTTGAAGGCCTCCTGGTAGCTGAAGTCATGTTTAGACCAGGTTGTTTGCCAGAGTTTGCATGTGAATTTTGTGGCACAGCTGGGACCAGACTGCCTGCCCATCATGTGCCTTAAACACTAGACCTTTCTTCCTTTTTCCCATGTAAAATACTTGGTTACTGAAGCCACTTGGAATAGTTTTGCAGGGAGCACCACAGGAGGAACTCAAACCTCAGAACAGAATGTTCTGGGTTGGAAAACGAAGAAATCTTACATGCTTTGCTATACTTAAATGGTAGCTTGCTTTTTGTTTTGTTTTGTTTTGTTTTTTTCTTCTGGTATGCCTGAGATTTTTAATCTTTTCTTTTTTCCTTGTTTTTGAAAGTAATTAAGAGGCTTATAAATACATTCCAAAGGAGAAAAAAAATGTACCAGTGGAAGAAGGCAAGAAAGAAAAGTATGTAAATTCATCTTGGGTGCAGTATTAGCTGCCTCTCTTGGTTGTGGTTTTGTTTTTTTTTCCTTTTTCGTACAGATGAACCAAGACACTTCCTTGGAGACTAATGAATATGTTCATCATTTTAGAGGGATAAGTGACAAGAGGCATCATATCTTACCTGTTTTTCATTCCCTTATCTGCTTAAAAGCAAATATATAACATTTAATTGTAATAAAAGGCCATAACACAGATAAGCAGAAGGGGTATAAAGATGTTTAAATGTTTATGTTCATCTACGTGTTTAAAATTATTACTGATCTGGGAGACTAATGCAGTCAGTCTGAGCCAAGTGCGGTTTTGGAGAGCTGTATCATGATTTGCAGCGTTCTCTCTGCTCTCTCAGTCCAGTACTGAGGGGAATTATTTGGTGGTTTTGTAACAAAAACTAGGAAGACTTAGCTTTCTTCCTCTGTGGAAGATACAAGCCAAGTTCTCACCAAGTATCTCATCCAAGATAAAGGAGTAATAATTTGATCCAGCTGCTATGCATAACCAGCTCTGTAGTCTCCAAAGGGATTTAGTTGTTTTGCCAAGTACAAACTTGAAACTCATTCTTCAGTTTTCTTGGCTGTGGTTCTTGTATAACGTGTGCAAATAGCCAGGTACTGTGAGACTTGGAACTTACATAGTGTTGAGTGCCACAGTGGAAATACTACTGCAGAGTAGGAGTTACAGTAAGTGGACAGTTAAACAGAAGATTTTAAGTTTTCTCTTGCTCTTTTTCAGATATTCATATTTAGTGGTGTAGGCATAAGGATAACATTTCTAGGAAGCTGACTTTCTTTTAGGTCTTGCAAGGCAGCTCTGGGTCTTCAAATGTGCTCGTTGTCAGCTGAGTTCTTATGTCTAGCTAAGGAAGACAGCGAGTCCTCGTTATCGTCCTTAACTCTAACCACTCATGCTTTTCCCTAAAGCCAATTGGACCTCACATGTTTAAGCTTGCTGTTTGCGTTCCCTGCTAACTAGCTTTGGGTTCAGGGCTATGCAGTAGGTTTTTGACCACACAGTATCTATCTGGGTTTTTTGCCTTTCCCCTTTCAAGATAGTCCCTCTCCCTCTTCCTGGGACCCCAAGGTATCCATCCTTCAGTTAGAGAAACCCTTTTTGAACATGAGTAACTGGCTTTTTCTTCTGTTCCTCTACAGAAGCTGCTTTTTGGTTGTATATTCCACCAGGAGAGCAGGTTAAATGCAGGGTCATGGGATTTGCTCCTTGTTCATCATGTTACATGAAGTCACCCTGGGGAAAGGGCTTAGGGTGGTTTCCATCTTGCTGCCAGTTTTGATTTTGTTTGTTTCTTCTTACTTGAACATAATTCAACTCCTAGTGAAATCACAGTTCTCTGCAGATCCAGCGAAGGCATTGCCCTTTTTCTTCTGTCTGAATAGCTGGGGCTTCCCTGAGAGCTTCCCTAGAGCTTTTTTTTTTTTCTTCCAGCTATCTTGTGATTAGACTTTAGGTTGTATTACATGTATTACCAGGTGGTAAAAAGAATCCTCTAGATACCCTTGGAAGTCATTGCTACAGAGTTCGGACAATGTCCCTGCCCCATGTGGGTAACTTACCAATTCCTGAGCTAAGCTGGGCTGCTAGCCAACATTTTGTTTCCGTATTTATTTTCCTCCCTCAGTGGAGGATCAGTGTGACATGGACCCTGTGCATTGACTGTTTAAGACAGCTTGACATAGGAAGGTGAACTTTTAGTTAAATAGTGAATGTGCAGGGTCCCTCTGTAGGAATGGCTCCCGAGAGTATCTAGATTGTCTGGACAATCTATCATAGTTATTTTTGTGGCCATGTGTAAGATGAATGACTGCTCTTTTGCCAGCTGACCTTGATTCTGGGTGAAAACTGCACTCGGTTTCATTGATGGGCACAATGGAATAAAAAGGACTCTGTTGGGTCCCTGTATGGACTGGCTTTGCAGTGCTAATAGAAGTAGAGATTCAGAGAAGAGGAGAGGGCAGATTATTTCTCTCTGAAGCTGCAGATGTGACAGAACGAACATCTGCATATGTGTTAAATAAGCCAAATACTTGAGTTAGTTGTAGTCAAGGGTTCCTCATATACCTGTGTCTAGGTGTTAGGCATTGCCGTTTTGAGTATCACTATGTTCAGCAGTGGAACTACAGCCCTAACATATATGGGAATCCCTCACTTTGTCCGTTTCTTCACAGAGACTTTTTAAAAAGCATTTGCTAGGGAGAGAATTGTAGTGGCTGGTGTGAGTCAGTCCCCCAGCCAGCTGGCAGCAAGTCGTGTTTTAGAGGCTAGGCCTTTGTGAGCTGAGGAGAACAAAATGATCCATCTGCTCACCCTACTGTGGGTGTATTTGCATTCATAAGAAGGAAAACTGAAAAATGTGCTTATCCTAGGCTCCAGGCACTTTTTGGCAGTTACTCTAATAACACAGTTTAGAGTGATAATCAAAGCCAACAGTTTTTGTCACAGAATTTTCTAACTCCCAAGAGCAGAAGTGAAAATAAACAAAATACCATTGTCTTCATACGGGGGTGGTGTGGAAGAAGATACCTCATTCAACATTTCACTTTTCCTAAGCCCAGTTAATAAAAAGATAAGCTTTTTAACAAACTCTGAATTTATGGAGGTTGGAAGAGTTAAATTGTGGGTGCTTCATCTAATATCCTGGAGGAAACCCCATACAAGGGAGTGATGGCTGCCATCTAGATGGGCAGGCTTTGATGACAAGGTGCAAGGTGCATTTAAATTTTTCAACAAAATGTTTAGAGTCTGTCAAGGAAGATTGTTTTTTTTTTCCTTGAAATTGGCTGCCATGAAGCTTGGTCCATTGTTTGCTGAAATCAGTTCAGCTTCTCCCAAGTAACTTCACCTTCCATCTGCTTCTCAGCCAAGAATATTGGCTTGTAATTCTTAGAGATCATTCAAGGATAAGAGTGTATGGATATTATTTGTCTCTTTATAGTGTCTTTCTGATACTCATTTGCCTCTTCCAGGATCCTCAGCATTAAAACTGTGCTATTTTTGGAAGAAAATCTGTCAGATGACATTGTACGTTTAAACAGCATCCATGACAATGTTCTGCTGCGGTCACTCTATTCGTTACATGCAGGTCCCAGTGAACACCATATCTGATAGGTGCGGCAGTGCTGCATGCCTGTGTCTAGACAGATCCACAAGCCTGTTTAAGCTCGTCATCTAGCTGTCAATCTTTTTATTTTTCTTTTTTTTATAGTATAAAATAACAAAAATAGATTATACTAACACCCTCCTCCAGTGAAGTCTAAAACAAACGTTTGTCCCCCTCCACACGGGAAAGGGATAGTTGTATAGGTTCCATGGGAAAACTTGCAGGAGCTTGTGTGTGCTCTGCTCGATTTGCTGATAAATGGACAGTCTCAAACTCCAGTGTAGTCACTTCAGTTCCTTTGGGATACAGAGGTGCTGAGAAGAAGTTGAGCACGTTAAATGTTCTGCTGCCAGCAGCTTTCATTTGGCAACAACGTTTTACAGAAGAGGAGGTGGAAATGCTTTCTGGTGCTAATATCTGATACGGTCCCTCCAAGTGTATAATCTGTGTGATCCTAAATAGAAAAATTAGCTCTTGAAAAATGATCTGGCATTTACTTTGCAGGTTATGCCCACTGGAAGGGTCAGGTGTTAAATTCAGATGAACTTCATGAACTGTATGAAGGACTTAAGCTGAACAAGGTCAACCGGTATGATTATGTACTCACAGGTAAGAAGAGCTTGTTCCTTAGAGTTCCCATGAGATGTAAACAAAAGTAAAGAAAAATAAACCATATCCCTCCTTATTCCAAACCAAGCAATTACATTTTCCCTCCTTTGATTCCTCCTGCAATTTCATTTGTATATTACAGTCTCAACTGCTCATGCTGTTTAGTTTGAAACAGCCAGTGTTCTCCAGCCTGAAGGTTGCAATTGGGTGGGTAAATTGATCCCCTTGTATAGCTTACAGACTTGTACAGGCCAGTCATGTACAGGCTTAATTAATGTTTTGGGAGTGCCTCTACTGAAAAAAGGATGAGGAATGTCAGACTATTATTTTTAAATTTATTATGGAGACATCAGTTTAACCCTTTCTCCTAAATTTGCAGTACTGGCACTCTGCAGTACTATAGCATCATTTTATACACAGTTGTCTGTCCTTGTTTTTTCTACTTGATCTTTAAGGGGTAGTGCTTTGGATACAGAGCAAAGTATAAGCAGGGTTGGATTTTGGTTTTGACTCTGTCATATCTCTTGATTTTTTGCTCTTGTTACTGTGTAGGTCCTCTGAGTGGATACAGTTCTGCAGGACATAGTGACTGTGCAGTGTTTTCCTGTGCAAAGTGCTTATAAATACAGGCAAAGATAACTTTCTGCAGAATGCTTTGTAGAAAGGAGAGATTCTATGTGCAGTTTTTATTAAAAACTGCTTCTCATCCAATTCCTGCTTCTCAAATGTAGATTACTGATCGGGTTTCACCTCAGTAAGAGCTATGTATCTGGTTTAGATTACAGTATCAGTTTTTTTATAGCAGTGAACAGTCACTTTTTAAAGGTAAACAGAAATATATTGCCAGCTTTGATTGATTTCATGGCTTCCAAAACTGGAAACTTTAAGCTTATGGATTATAACCCCAAAGCAGTCATTCTGGCTTGAAGGGTGTGGCATGTCTAAAGAGTTGTTGTCAGTTCTTTTTCAGGAAATATCTCCACAGTAAAGGAGACTAAACAGAAAATAGACTGAACTAAGGTTAAGAAATTAATTTCAGCATAAAAGAGTTCTTTGTGATTGAGAAATACACAAACACCCTTTCTTTCCTTGAAAGAACTCACACAGAGGACATTTCCAGGAAAAGCACACTGTATTTTAGGAGTTTTCAGGACATGTTACAATGGAAAACTTGTAAATAATGTTTGAGTATTCTTTTAGCTGAAATGTTCCTATTTTATTTTACTTTCAACTCTTGGAAGAGACCCCAACTCCATTCCTATCACTGTCTTGTACTGGCAAAACAGATGTAAGAGATTAAAAATTGTAGAAGGAAAAATAGAAATCTTCAGCAAAAAGAAATTTTGGGAAAAAAAAAGGAATATTTATTAATATGCCTTTTAAAATAGGATTTGTGGGTAGATGGGTCAGTGTATTGTTCATGTTTGTTTAAAAATCTCATTCGGTGTAGCCATTTTCAGTATGGACAAAAAGAAGGCATGGGTAGAAATGGCACTAATTTCTTAAGATCTAATAACACTCTCAGTGTTTTAGTGTTCAGTTGTGCTGTGGCTGAACTTGAATTCAGTTTTTTTCATTCAGGGCCAAAAGACAGATTTTTCTCTTCAAACAGGAACAGCCATTCACTATAGTGCACAACTGTACCTTGTACCTCCAACAACCTGGATATGATTATTCAAACACTGAAAACAAATTAATTTGTCAGCAGGTGGGATTTGACTGTAATTATATGTCTGGTGACTGTAGATATCTTGGCTGAGATGGAAATGATTATCTTCAGGCTGATTATACAAAACAACACTTCGTTAATTTCTGTGACTGTTAGTTACTTGTAGATCTTCATATATTTGTTTCATTTACAGTAAAACACTCAAGGTAAGAGATAAACTCCAATTCAGTGTAATTTTTTTGAAACGCCTCTGTCAATAATGTTAATCATACTCTCTATTTTTTTTCAGCCAGTCTACCAGCACAGGTTATTTTAAACAAAAATCTTTGCTTGGCTTTTTTGGCTGATTATCAGCATTTCATAGACATAAGACAAAGCATTTTGGCCAAAAGTCTTGGAAGCTTTTTCCATTTCTCTGCAACATCTAAGAATTGATCGATTTTTGCGATTTAAAAAAAAAAATCTCCAAAATGTATTTTTAAATATTTTAGTAGAGTGGATATTTCCAAGCTGAAGTTTTGAAGAAGCTACCTTGCTAAAAATAATGCTATTAAATGAACTAAAATCAATGAAAATCAAATTATTAATTAATAAATGTTGTAAATAAAGTTAATACATAAAATAAATATATAAATAAAGAAACATCTATAAAATCAAGAAATTAATAAGAATATTGTGGTGCTAGCATTGTGATTAGGGCCTTGAGAGATAATAAAACTTATTTCCAGCTTATTTCACTGCTAAGCCTAAAAATAGGAATTTTATTGGTATATTGGCCATTGCTCTAAAATATTCAAGATTAATTCTCCATTGCATTAATGTGTTGGACTGTATCAGCACCAACATTAATAATAACAAAAAACCTGCTTCAAACCAGAGTATGAGAAAAGTATATGGAATTTAAAATACTTCTTATTTACTACATGATAAATAGTATTGATTTGGACTGCTGTTTTGAAGAAAAGGAATGTTTTTTCCTTTCAGCCTGACCTTTTTGTATATATGTTCAAGCATTTGGAAGTTGTATGAGCCCTTCATATCCAACATAGTTAGTAAATGGATTTTTAAGGTTATATTTGTAGTTGTGCAAGCACTGTCTGAATTTGTCTTCCACCTGTTATTCCTGAGTGAAATACTAAAATGCCTTTGTTCTTAAAATGCATTGTTCCAAAGAATGAGAAGTGTGCAGCATTCCTATCCAAAATTAAAAAAAAAAAAGAAGCGTTCATGAGAATAGACTTCAGAAGTGTCTTTTTTTCCCAAAGGTTATACAAGAGACACATCATTTCTTGCAATGGTGGTGGATATTGTCCAGGAGTTGAAGCAACAGAATTCTAACCTAGTATATGGTAAGGATGTGTATTATAATCCTTTCTGCTTCATCATTGTATATGCCCATCATTTTCACGTTTTAGGATGACAATGCTGTTCTGATGTTACCCAGCATTTCACAACCATCTTGTACTCTGATCTGGCTGGGACCAGCTGAGGCTACAGGGAAGTTTCGTTTCAGCATTGCTTAAGTGTTGAGGGAGTTGGTTTTTCATCTGTCTGATTTCATGCCTTTCAGTATGTTTCTTGTATTATGCTGTCCAAAGGAGAATGTGCCTTGAGGACTGATTGCCTTACAAGAAAAACTTGTAAAATCCCAGCCAGCTGCTGCTGTTTGTAGTTCAGAGGCACAGGTTGTAAGTGCCGATAGCTGAAGCCTCTCCTTGATTTCCAAGTCACTCAAAAGCAGGATAGACTCTCCCATGTTGCCCTGCCATGGTTTCACATTACATCCCAGAAGAAGTCTCTTACCGTGCCTTATAAGCTTCATGATTTAGCTTAAACTCCAAGGCTTTTTTAAGTCTGGTGCCCTCTGCTAAGATTACCTAGGAGCACTCAAAGAGCAACAGACTCTAGCAACTGCTGTCACTAACGTGTCGTGTCAGGCTTAAACCTGTGAGAAAAGATTCTCCTCTTTCCTTTCTGAGTCTCTTGAGTGTTTTGGGACTTTTGAACATAACCAGTGTAGGCTTGAATTGAGCAAAACGTTTAGAGTGACAGGGCTAAGTCAGTGGGGATTTAGCGGGATAAAAAACTGTGAATGATGGTTTGAGCTTGTCATCTTCAGGTTCAATAAACCGTGTGGTCAGGAAACGCCTGGAATGGGTCGCAGGATTTGCAAGGTGTAACACTGCGGAGTGTGATATCTGACTTAAAATTAACAAAGCACAGTTCTCATTTAGAAAAATGTAGCAGAGATACCTTCATGAGCTCGGGCTTTGTTGCTTTTTAGCCATTTTTAACGCTGTTGCATTGTCAGGTTCTCCAGAGCCTTGTACTAGTAAGTGAAAGCTAAAAACTCCGTTGGAGTATGAGCAGAAAGAAACATCTAGCTGTGTAGAACAGGAAGGAAGTGGTCAGATGGTGAGAACACAGCTAGGATTCTAACATCCTTTACATTTAATAAACAGATTATAATGTAAGGAAAATACTTCTAAAATGTAAAACAAACTACCTTCTTTTTACTCATAGAAACTTCCTTAAATACTGATTGGACATTGATTTGATACCTTTGGATTTGTATTTCTTTTTTATCTTGCTGAAAGCTCTTTTAATACAATAAACAATGTTCCTTTTTAAAATACAAGGCTAGGCTGTTTCCATCCTCACTTTGAAACTGAGGGCACTTGGAATATGTTGTTAAAACTGCTGATGATTCAGAACCTGTGCTAAATGTGTGTTAATATTATTACACCAAGTATGAGTTTATGTGCTTTGGCATGGATTTTCTTCTTGTTTCATTAAAATACACATTTTTTTAATGTGTACACACAGCATTTTGGTGTGTACATTTGGCATGTATCTTTTTACGCTAAAGTAAAAATAGGACACTCTTCACAGCTATTAGCTTCTCCCATGTTTCTTCCCCACCATACTACTGTCCCAGAGTTTTGGGTTAGGGAGTGAAGGCTCTTTGCGTTTTCCATAACAAAAGCCCTTTTACTCCCAGCAGTCAGACCCTCTCATCCTCATCACCTTTAGACAGAACAACATGGAAGCAGGTAGGAGAGGGTGACTACAACCCTCTGACAATTGTTTAAGACACATGGCCTACTCTTTCAGAATTGACAGCCACCAGTTATAAATTTCAGGTTGAGTGTGCTGCAAGAGCTGTGAGAGTGTATAAGCTATCGGGTGCTCAGTGCTGTTACATAGCCACTACTGTTACCTAAAACTTTTCCCTCCCACCAGGGTCTCTGCAACTGTACCCCATTTCTAAAGCTAGATTTATTCTGTTACAGTATGCGATCCAGTGATGGGTGACAAATGGAATGGAGAAGGCTCTATGGTTAGTACTTAGCTGTTTGGATTCTCTGTATAATGAATATTTGCTATATAAAGATGTATAAAGATTCATTAATTTTTAAACAACAAAACTAAGCTATTTTACCTAAGCATGGCTTTGGATCCCAGCATCAAGTAAACTTGTACTTTAATTTCCTGTATTTGAATGCGTTTAGTGTCTGGGAAGAATGATGGCTGCATAGCCCTGGGATTATTTCTGACTCTCTGCTGAGACAACAGGTGGAATGCAGACCCTGTCCGCAGGAAGATATCCTCCCGCTCCCCTTCCTTGTCTCACTGAAGTTCCCTCAACTTCTGTCAAGAGCTCTGTTTTGGCTGGTAGCCTGGCTGGCATTGTCAGTGGTTGTGTGAATTGACATACCACTTGAACCTAAATGAAGATGACTTATTTTGTGTGAAAACCAACAGCTGTTAGGCATTGGGCTGTGATCAGTGACAGAAAGGTTCTGTGTGCCAATACCAGACTGCATACCGACAAAGAAACATTCCTTTTTGATCAAAACTAGCAAATAATTTCAGTAAAAATGCAATGTGGGAAGACATCAGCAATAATGATATTTTGTGTTTTCTTCTGCCTTAACTAGTCATGCACTATGAATTTCTCTTTGTCCTTGTACCTTTTTACAGTTTATCTGCTCATAAAATATCACATGAAGTAGCACTTAGTAATAAATTTGCCATTGCTTTTGTGTTCTATTCTTTCATTTTACGTCTATTGCAATATTTATTGTCCTTGGCTTTTTCTGACAAGGCAGAGATCTAGCAGCTGTAGAGTCACCTTGCAAAGCTTTAGCTCTTGGGAGAAGTCATAACCATGGGCCTACCTATGTCTTTTGGGTGGAAGATAAGGTGGGTGGAAGAAGAGGAGAAGATTTAACATACAACCCACCAACTCATTCCTGCCATAAAAAGTAATAAAATCATTATTTAAAACGCCTCGGTTTAGACGTGACCTAGTTTTGCATTTCTGTCTAAAGGCAGAGTCCCTGTGACATCATCACTTTACCGTGGCTACATGAGTGAGCTCAGTATCAGTATGACGGGTGTTCTGATAGCACCTAGGGGTCAGCACTGTGGAGGGGTTGTACCTGTTGCTGATACAATTGGAGTGGGAGACAGTAACACATGGGCACACGTATAAATGCACCCTGCCCTGCCTAGCTTATGAGACTAACAGAGAAAATAAAACACAGGCAAAGGGGGTATTAATCCTCATTTAGCAAATGGGGTTCTGCCAAAGAATATCAGCTACTAGTAAACAATGAACTTTTATTAAAGGTTTTGTTAAACTGAGTTACAGCAGGACTCAGGAAGGAGAGGTGAGCCCTGTACCCATCTGACCCAAACTCCTAGCTGAGCTCCAGTGTGCCAAAACAGCTGATGCTTTTCAGCTTTGAGTCTGAAGACGTACAGGCTGGTGGGCTCCTGTTACGTCTTAGTGTATGTCACCTGCTTAGACAACCAATCTTCCTTTGCTGATGGGCCATAATGAAGATGGGATAGAGACGGAACAGACAGGCGGGAAGGGGAGCATATTGGCTCTCATTACTTGAAGAGCTGATTCTGCAGGCAGTGAAGTATGCTAGCATTAGACTGCATAGATTTGACTATTTGACTATTTGCATACCCATTGTTAGACTTAGGTGCAACACAAGCAAAATATTTTTAATGTCCCTATCGGAACTGCTTTATAGATTAAGTTGTACCGAACAAATTACAAATCTGATTCCCGTTCACACATATTGATGTACAGCACACCCTAGAAGTACTGCACTGAAAGAAGGAGGCAAAATAACGCATAGCCTGGGTGTTACTTGTTCCTAAGCCCCATGATGCAACGCAGTTAATGTGGGCACATGCTGCCGCAGCAAAGGGCCTCTGTACTGTTGGTACAACAACAAAGTAGTTTCTTTTGGAGGTAAGGACATGAGAAAGGGTCCTCCATGTTGGGACACTGTATTTCTTCATGCTGCTCTGTCACCTTGGTGAGAGGGAACCCGAAAGTTCTTTGTCCAGGCACCACTTCCTTTTAATGAGCCAGTTTAGGCCTGTCTGCTTAGCAGTGCTTCCCATCGCCTCCCGTGAAAGAAGGGCTGTTGGTTGTGCTGTCACCAGCTGGAGGATGCATTGCCGCTTTAGCTACTGCTGCATAACAGTACACTGGGAGCTGTCGGGTTACTCAGTGACAGCACGAATGGTAGTTGAGGGAAGGAGAGTTGCAGTCCCACGTCTCAGATGCTGCTGTCAACATTTGGTACTGTTTCTTCTCCCCTAGTATGTGCCCGAGGATCTCCTCCCAGTCTACAGGGACAAAGTTGTACCTGTTGCTGATATAATTACTCCTAACCAGTTTGAAGCTGAGTAAGTACTTAGTTCCTTTTATAGCCAAATAAACTTGTGGATAAAAGCAGGGGAGACTGATACCCGTTCTTTTATTTGTCTCAATACAGTGCCGTATGTATGTATGTGTTGGGTTTTGGTTTTTAGCTGTTACTTTCAAGTGGTGCTTTTCAGCGAACCTCTAACCTTCCATATTAAAACCGATAAAAAATTTGGGAGTTATGTGAGGAAAAGATTTCTTTTGTTTTCTCCGGTCTCTCATTTTCATGATTATTTCTTGTTGTCTCCAGAGGCCTGTATCTAGGGCAGGCTGAAAAAATACCTCTCTTCCCTTCCCCATCCTTACCCATTCCTAGGAAAATTTTTATTATATGTCAGAATATCAAAACTGAAATAGTTTGACTTAAACCCCCAAAATTAGATTCAGAAATACCGCCATGGCAATGTCTCATAGGAGTTAAGAATTTAAATGCCTCCTGCCCGTCCTGTCTACATAGCTGTGACTCTTTCTTTGGTCAGGAGATTATCTGTTGTGATACATCACAGGCTGTCCCCCTAAGGGGAGGGAGCAGCTACATGGGAGATGGAGAGAAGACACTTGTGAGGGAATTTTATTATACAGGGATCTCTACAGGAGGCAGGTTAGGACTGGTGTGAGTCCACTTTGGAAGCACTGTGTATCTGTGCACATAACTTTTAAAGACAGTGGTCTGGTACAGCAGACCATGTAGCTACAAGCCATTCAGGCCTGTATGGTGCGGTCCAAGCTTTCCTCCTTTCAAAGAGTAAACAAAGCAGTCATTGCTTGAAGAACTTGTGCTCTTTTAATATTTCTATTTCATTCTCAGGTTACTCACGGGCAGGAAGATTCGCACAGAAAAAGAAGCTTTAGAGGTAAGTAGGCAAGGGGTAGGATGTGTAAGATCTCTTGCTGTATTCCTGCCTGCAATGCTGCAGTTTGCCATTTGTCTTCAACCTTGAAGTCACTTTGGCCTCAATCCTCTCTCCATTTATCATTAAAGCTTGCGCACTCCAGGCACAAAACACTTTCTGTTCTAGTGTCAGACTTCTGAAGAAACTTCCTGAAAGAACTACAGATAAAGGCATTACAGTGGTAACGAGTAGATCTCTGTGAGCTTGTTTTCCTGCAGTGTAAGAAGCGTAGCAGCAGCACACGTGGCAAGTAACCACACGCTGTCAGCGCTGTGGAAATGCACTGGTTGGGGTGAAAACCCTGGGTGACCCTGGGCGTGAGAAACTTGTGTGAGTCGCTCCCTCTGCTGTCCACATGTGAGTCGTGCAACAGCAATGCTGAGTGTTAGAGGACAGCTGTTTCTCATTCTCCCATACAGACTGCAAGGAAGAGAGCTTGCTAGCAAGCTCTTACAAGGATTGATTGAATACACTCTGAATCTCTTCCTGACAGTGTTGGCTGGTGCTCTGTTTCTCTTCCTTAAATTGATTCAAAGGGGGCGAGACCTGCGTTGCAAAAGGATAGATTGCATAGATGAGAAACCAGACTAGGAGTGATGGCCTTCGGGTACTTCCTGGTGAAAGAGACGAATCCACAGCATTGATAGCTGCTGTCATTGCCATACAGAGATGATAGATGGTCCGCAAATATACTGCACTGAGGTGTAAGGATTTACCCTTTTACACAAACTGAAGAAAATAAAAAGCTGCAGGGCTTAGTGATGAAGGACAAAATAGGAATATGATTTTATTGCTGTCCTGAGAAGGGCTGAGCTCTTTGTTTAGTTGACTAGTCAAGTGCTTTCATAATGGACTGATGTTATTTCTTCCAGTTTGGTTTTGAACTTCAAAGGAACACAAAATCTTTAAACAAACAGCAGCTGCAATGGCACCCTGGAGAGTAGCTGGGGTCTGTCAGCCCAAATGTTTGTTGTTTTCTTCCTCCAGCAATGTCACGCAACTTGGGTTGATTACCATCTCCTCACGGCAGGAAGCAGCTCCAAAGATCTCAGCTCTTTTAATTCCCCCCCGCCCCAGTTTTACATTACCCAACTGTGCTGGGCGAGGGTGATGAACTGTGCTTCATGCCACTAGCTGCTAACTACAACTCAGTTCTTCTATTCTCATCCTCACCAGTGGAACCACAGTCTTGAGAACAACACTGTTAGCTGAGCAGCCATTAGTTTTAGGTTTGCGTATTTCAGCTGCAAACACGAGTTGCATGTGCTAAACAATTTTACAAGTTAGTTTTCTGACAGTCTTTGATTCATGTGATAGCTTTTATTTGTGATGGGTTTTAAAATATCTCTTCTAAAGAGATGGAATTATACTTAAGAATGGAAACATTTTTTTAAATAGTTGCTTGCAGGATATTATATTTTAATCTGTCTGTCTCCCCAGCTGTATGTCATATATAAGTCTATCCTTCTGAGTAATAATCCATGCTGGAATTTGTCCCGTTTGGAGGTGGTAGGAATTCTGACATCAATTTCCATGGTGACATGCTTTCATTCATTTCTTTAGCAAGACTGGTGATGACAGTATAGCCTTCTAACATAAAACTAAATATGACATAATATTAATGTAGAAGGGACTAAGTCCTACAACTAGAAATACTGGTGACTAGGTTCTTGGTGAATTGTGACTGAGAAATGAAATTGAGTTTAATGTTACTTCACAGGTTGATTATGTTAGCATATGCTGGTGGATTTACTGCTTTTTTAAAACCCAACCGATGCCTGTGCAAGAGTTCTGACAGTTGAAGAAACTTGGAGGCTTAGACAAGAAAGAAAAGCAATAGAGAATTAAAAAATAGCAGAAATAAATCCTTATCGTTCACCTGCTCGTGAGTCATAGCTAGCCTGAGAGAATTTTTAGTTAAACTCTTCTGGGAGAATTAATATTTTATCTGTGTTTTATGCTAAACTCATTATTGAAGTAATTCTTCTGTGAAATCAAAATCACTTCTGTAGCAACCAATTGTGATGTCACAAGTAGAGTATTAATGAGTTTAAGTGAGGAACACACAGAGTGGAAATACACCTGCAAAGGTACATAATTTACAGGTGTAATTTGGGGTTTGAAACAGAATGAGAAAAGAAGATTGAGATGGACACACTTGTGCCTCTGATTTAGCTCTTTAACTCTTCATCTTTGCTAACTCTTAAAGTAGTAGCTAAATAAGACTTCATGACCTGGAGTTATTGGCTTTCTAGCAAGTGTTTCAAGATGCCAGCTCAGGTGCATGTGTCTGTATATTTGTTCTCTTATTCTTTTGATAATATGTTCTGACAACATGATGCAGACAAAAATTCTGATCACAGCTGAAACAGAGTATTCTTTTCAGAGGAGCATCCAAAGATAATACAAACAGAGATGCTTGTATGTTTTAACAAGTGTGTATGTTTAAATACGGATGTTTTGATTCCCCTATTTCAAATGAATTCCCCTAATTAAAGTGAATTCTTTGAGTAGAAACTGTTTTTTCTCTTTACAAAATAAGGTGCTTGTCAAAAGTCCTCAGTACTATGAATGATGCAAGGTTTAATCAACACACATTGCAGTCACTGATTCCTGCCTTTTTGCACATGGAAAGGTAATGGATATGCTCCATGCCATGGGACCAGAGACTGTGGTGATCACAAGCTCAGATCTACAGGCGCCTCTAGGAAACGACTACCTAATTGCTCTGGGAAGCCACAGAAAAAGTAAGTCATGAACTCCTTCATTAAACTGTGCTTTCTTTTAACCTGTTCCGTGCTTTCAGTTACTTTTTTAAGAAGCAGTTTCATCAGACCCATCTGTAGTGCATGGAAGGAGCTTAGATCCCTAAGTGAACTTCTTCTCCTGCAGTAGTATCAGAGAGAGCGGTAAGAATGGGGCTGCCCATGAGGGAAGACAAGCTGGGAGCACAGGCAGAGCAGAGCACTGCCCTCACCAACAGGGCACAGGCCCAACAGTATCTGAATAAAGTGAGCAGAACAGGCGTGGTGATGGCGGACAGGTCCCATTGACAGTCCAGTGATCATCAGAGAAAGGTGAGACAAGCCAGGTCTGAGATTAATCTGGAAAATCCAATCAGTAAGTCAGGACAGCAGGGCTGTACACAGGTACACCTACAGCATGGCTCAGGCAAGGATGCTTGCACCCAGGCCTGAGCTTCCATGCAGCTCCTGGGCAAGTGGGCAGAGTGTGCATGGGTGGAGAATGTCCTAGGTGAGGTTGATCAGGGCTGTTAAAGCCCCTAGTAGTGGCCCTGACAAGTAGTAGTGGTATAAAACGGGAACTTTGAACGTTTTGAATGCTTTTATGAAAAGTTACACTGTGCTGTTAGCAGATTGTTCCTCCCCGATAGGTTGTAAAATGTCCTTCCACTTCTTCTTTATATCCCCTTCTATACCGTCACCAAGATTCACTGTGTGTTTGGACTGTCGCAGGATGTTTGTACCTGAGAAGGGCATATTTAGGTGGGATGGTATATGATCTCGTTTTCTTGTTCATCTAAGGGATCTAAATGTGGGCATCACATTCTGGACTGCTGAGAGACAGAAAAAGTCTTGATATTTAAAACAGATTCCACTAAGAATCAGTCGGTGGGTCTTAGCACTCAGTACATGCCAGGTCTGGAATAAGTCTGGTCATTCCAATGGTGATAACAATATGGCACATGGATCAGATATTCTCTGCTGATGTCTACAGCTGCTCTTGTGCATCCATACAACCCAGAGATATCCTAGATTATGGTTTGGGATGCCCCATCTAGGATTCAGCAGTCTCCATAAACGTGGTTTCCTGAGCAAGCTGCTGCTGCTGTCTAAATGAAAATAGGTGGCTCTCAATCCTTCATGAAAATGAAGGTGCTAGCTACCTGCTCCCTCTTAAGTGAAGTATGTATGGTATAAAAGTTGTAAATCCTATCCCAACTTGGCAAAGTTTTAAAAGGTTGCACCTTTTAAGAGCTGGTACAAAGTTTACAATACTCCTTAGCATCTTTATGTTCCAAACAACAAAGGAATTCAAATCTGGTGATCACTTTTAAATTATAGTAAATGCTATTGTATTAATTGCTGGGTCTGTTACTTAATTGTCTATCTGTGTTGTAGCTAAAGCAGATGGTACCAAGATGACACAAAGAATTCGAGTGGAGTCTCCTAAAGTGGATGCTGTCTTTGTTGGAACAGGAGACTTGTTCGCTGCTATGCTTTTGGCATGGACACATAAGCATCCAAACAATTTGAAGGTGTGGGAGAAGTTATTCGTCTCTCTGCAAGTTTAGACTATGTTTCTTTTTTTTTTTAAATTACTTTTAATCTATGACATTATTTAAAGACTCTCTTCTGTTTTGGCTTTTTTTCCTCACCTTAGAGGAAAGCAGAATTTCCCTTTTGCCAAAACATTTTAGCTTGTACAACTTTGGACGGTCGCATTTCAGTTACATGGATTTTGTAATTTTGCCAAATAAGATGTTGTTCTCACTTGAGAGAGGGAGACTACATGCATGTTTGTAGTTATATTTTTTACCCTCACTTCATAATAATCACTGAATATCATTTATCAGATCTATTTTTCTGTTTCTTTCTCTTAAGCACATGGAGTCCTCAATATGGGTGTATGGTTTCTAATACCTGTTTCAGGAGAATTAAGAGAGTCTAAGATTTTTTTTTCCCAAACTCTACATTACATAGTTGTCATCCTGTTTGCATCTTGTCAGTCATGTTTGCCTCTTAATAGCAGTGTTTTTGAAATAATAATATTAAACTAGGCAGCTGAAATTTTACAACCTGAATATATTATGTTAATGCAGGTCGCATGTGAAAAGACTGTGTCAGCCATGCAACATGTTCTGCAAAGGACCATTAAGAGTGCAAAAGGTAATTCATTCAAACCGTGTTCCCTTGTTCTGTCTGGATTTGCATCAGAAGAAACATTCAAAGAGCTTTCTGGGTTTCCTGACTAAAGGCAGCCCTCAGTGCAGAAGCAGCCAGAGAATTTACAGAGTGAGAGCTTGGTAGTCTTGTCAGTGCACGTTCCTTACTGTGCCCTCCAAGCCTATTTTTGACAACACCCAACTGAAGGTGTCACTGTTCAGCTTCTCGTGAGACTCCAGTCATGCTGACTCGTTTGACTGCTTTGCAAAACAGTGGCGGAAGAACTTGAGGAAATGCTGAGTTTGACGTGCAAGAGAGCTTCTGTTTTAAGTGTAGCTCACTCACTTTCCCTTTGAGTGCATGTGTTTAGTATTGAGAGGGGTTTATCAGCTAATGATAAACTGTCTCTTTGCTGTATTGGCCATGTGAGGAGCGATTTTTTTTTTTTTTTTTTTTTCAGCTTCTCTCCCCTTGGAGTTCCCATGTCCTTCAGTTCCTAAGGATATCCAGATGGGATCTGTGGGTTCTTGGAGCATGTCTGTTGTCACTTTCTAATAACAGCAAAGCTGTGTTTCTTTCCTGGAGAGAGATGCAGAACAGGGGTGATAAGAAATCACAGTGCTGACCTGGATCTTCCACCTTGGAAGTCTTTAGCAGGGGGCAGTAAGGGAGATTGGGGAGGGGGGAGGAGGTTTGAAAAAAAAGGTGGGGTAACGGAACAATGTAACTTGTTTCTTTTTCTACTGCTGTTTTTAATGACATTCTGATGTCATCTTTGTAGCACAAGCTGGAGAAGGAAACAAACCAAACTCAGCCCAGCTGGAACTGAGAATGGTCCAAAGCAAAAAGGACATAGAAAACCCAGAGATCATAGTGAAAGCCACCGTGTTATAAAGGCTGTACGTCTCCAATAACGCACAATGTATTGATGTCCTCATTTCTTTCCTGTAAATTGTAATATTTGCCTTAGATCTGTGACAGAAACCTGACTTTCATGAAATAGTGCCCAGCATAGGCAGATATCCACTCTCAAACATATGTGCTGGCCTTGCTCGGTTTTAAAAACAAAACAGTTAGTGTGCATTGAAGCATATTACCAGGTATCAAAATGGCTGTCAAATTCACTTAGTCTGTGTAATTACCCAGGGCAAGAGAGTACAGTGTTCCTGCCTTGCCAAAGACTTTAGATGTGAATTTGCTAATGGAATGCTTGACTGACTGGAAAATATATTTCAAGATGGCATCTAGTGCCAGTGGAGCTGGCTCCATCCTCCCTTTTCCTGGAGGTATCTGGTTACCTACTCTGGTATTCAGTATCATCTCAGCTGCTATGAAACTAAGCAGGATTAAAACTGCACACAAAGTTCTGGTTTTGTGTAGGAGTACTTTGAAGATGTTTGGCATTTAAGTACTCTGAAGTGACCTTGAGGTGTCATTCATGTTACTGATAACTGCTCCTGTTTCTTGAATATGAACAGCTACACAGTTTCAGTTTTTGCAAGTACTGGCTGCTTATTTCTAATGTTTGTGGGTGCCCACATGATTTTCTTCCAAAAGCTGCTCCAGAAACATCTTCATTAATAAGATAATATCTTTATTCAGTAGCACTGATTAGAAGTTTGTAGTTCTACCTCCGAGGCCAGGTTTGATTCTTTCTTTAGTTTTTAACTAAGGACAAACATTCTGTAAGGACAAAAGAGAAAGCAGCTCTTACCCTGAAAGCTGGCTACCCTAGTTTGCTTTTCATGGGTGGATGTATTTACAAACTACGTAGGGTACTTCCAGTTAGCAACAGTGAGCACTATTGGCAGGCTTATCAATGAAGCAATGTGGTAAAAGTAGTATTTTTAGTTTTAGTATGTTTACCAAATGCAGTGTAACATACAAAATTAATTGTTCATAATGTAAGTCTCTGCAGCCTACACTGATTAGAGATGACAGCAATGCATTATTATTAATGCATCTTTATTTCAAAATTCTGCTTCATAAGGCTTCAAAATGGGATTCTTAGTAGTTTCAGCGTCGTATACATCACAGCCACATATTGTACCAGTAGGGCAGATATGCTGACAGGAACTGGCCACTCGTACTTCCGTATGATTTCTGTATGGGACTGAGGTTTTGCTTCTCCCAAGTTGAGGTCTAGTGTGTTGTTAAATCCAAATTCAGTTGATGAGCTTTATTTGTCTCAGATGGCATAGGGAGATTAAAATTGCATTTCTGCTTGCAGTGACATGAAGCAAATTTGCATTAGAAGAAAGGGCTGAGTTTTTCTTGATTACCTGAGTATGCTCAGGAAACTCACTCTTGGGTATCTCCCAGATACCTCTTCTGCATCTTCCTCATCACGCCTGCCTAACTGATAGTGTCACTTGCATAGCTTGGGAGTCCCCAGAAGAGCCGGTTTGGAGATTGCTTTGGCCACTGAAGTCTTCACTTATCCCACCATTTTTGTGGATTTTCTGCCATTGTAAAAGTTAATTGCTTTCACCTAGTAGAAGAGTAATTTATCCTTAAAGTGAATTTTTAGCTGAATAGATTTTTTTTTTAATAGAGTAAGATTTCATAATTAATACATTTCTGAAATCCCTCATTTTCAGTATCTCTGAAGCAAATGAAATTTGAGAGATGAACATGTTTTGCAGTAAATGTAAGAGGCAAACTTCGGGCTTTCACTCTCAACAACTAATAATAATTTTATTTCCTCTCGTGCATTTGTCATTAAAAATGAGAAAAAAAATTCATATGACTTGAGAATTTTAAGGGGAAAAAAAAAACAGAAATGACCTACAAAACGTGACTCTACTGCCACAGTTTTTAGTAACCACTGCCATGAAATAACTTTCTAGCAATAATAATTTTGGTGATGTGAACAGTTGCTAAAATTAGCAGTCAGTAATAGAGATGAGCTCATGGCTGATATCCAACATGTAAAAAGACATGAACTATCTTAACAGTCCGTATAAATATCTGATGGGAAGCAGTGAAGAAGAAGGAGCCAGGCTCTTCTCACTGGTGCCCAGCAAAGGGATAACAGGCAGTGGGCACAAATTGAAATACAGGAAATTCCATAAAAAACATAATTCACTGTGAGGGTGACCGAGCACTGGCACAGGTTGCCCAGAGAGGTTGTGGAGTCTCCGTCCTTGGAGATATTCAAAACCTGACTGAACAAGGCCCGGAGCAACCTGCTGTACTTGACCCTGCTGGCACAGTGGGGTTGGACTAGATGATCTCCAGAGGCCAACCGTTCTGTGATTCTGTGAAGTACAATGAATTGCCTTTCTTTGCAGCGCTGTATTGTTAAATTGATGCAAATTTTTTTTTCTTCTTCCTGAGGCACAAACTTCTAGATAGGCTTGGAAACAGCTCAGTATTAATAATTTGCTCCCTTTTTAGATAAGCTGCTTTTTGCTTGGGCAGTTGTGCCAGGTATACAATTGCCTTTTTTGAGATAGTTGCTTTCAGCAAAGATATTTAAATACTGTAGCTGGTGATGCATCTCAACAGTTGAACACAAAAGGATTTTAACGGTTTCTGGCATTGATTAAAGAAGTGTTGCGTGCCATATTCCAAACATAACTATGAGTTTATTTATCTTTTAAAATTAGATTATTTCATGTGGAAGTGTATAATCCCTACCATCCTCTTGGGAAGAAGGGATCAACATACTGAACTTCCCTGCCTATACATATCATGGTCGACTTTGCGGCATTATGCTTGACACCCTCACCCAGCTGTATCCAGTTTTGCAGCTCCTATTGGTCACATACAGAAATCCAAGCTTTGAGACCTCTACTGTGTCCCTCAGATTGCCAAGAATTAGATGAATCCCAGGAGCAGTTCACATGCAGTAAATGACATTTGATTTCTGCGGTCCCATGGCTCCAGCACAGATCTTAGGTGGGTCTGGAAGTGGCTCCTGGTACACTGTCTCCTATAACCAGGGCTGTGGATTCATTGCCAGTCACGTAACATGGCCTGGCTCGGGGGCTGCATGGCACCGAATTGAGAGCCATATGGTGGCCATCCCTGCACTAGTGCAGTGCAAAGTTGGGGTTCTTGAGTTCTTCACATCAGGGGATCAACAGGAGAGACAATCTCAAAATTGGCCTTTTAATTTCTTTTTAAGCAGCAGGAAGTATGCACTGTCAAAATCTGCTGTCAAAGAAACCCTACCTGTTGTAAGCATGTACTACTGAAAAGCCCTTATAGTAAGTGTGAGACAGCACAATTTTTTTGCCACTAAAAAAAATGAACTTTCACAAGGGAATTGAGAGAAAGGCAAGGGCTGGTTTTCTCTGAAATAAAGAAGCTTGGAATTTAGGGAACTTAAAGCTACCTTGCAAACAAAGTTTTATCTGTAAATCATAATGAACCATGATCTTGCCATAAAAGAGAAAGTGGTAGCAGCTTATACCTGTCAGGTGTGATCTTTTGCCACTGCTTCAAAGAATGGATCAGTTCAGTAATTCACAGCTTCCTTAGAATTTGTGACATATCCATGTTAAAAAAAAAAAAAAAAAAAGATAATGATACTAATGTGCTCAGTTTGCAAAAGTTCATATTGTGCAGTAGCTGGATGTATGTAGCAATGGGCTGCTAGCTTTTTCTGCTTAAGTCCCTGGGAGTTGCTCATGTGATACCTGTTTTGAACTCTCACTGACCTGATCTAAATTAGGTCAGGTTTATGTCTTCAGTGAAGAATTGGGCTTAACATCTCTTGCCAGGAACAAACATCAGAAATTATCTGTAAATATATTCTGTAGCTAACGTTTTGTAGTCACAACAGGCTAACAGGTATTTTTAAATGTCAAGGTATACATACTTAATACTTGGCTGCATTTTTATTTGTTCAGAGTTACACAGCACTTTTTCATCATGTTTGCAGAACAAAATTCAAAGACTCAGCACAGTCCTGTCCAATCTTTATTCCCTCCTCTCCTCAGAAATAGATACAGATATTATATGCAGGAGTTCCTACTGTCTTTCTGGTGCAGCTGGAAAGTGTCTCAGTATTAGACAGCTGCCCACTATTTATTTAAGGGCTCAGAGGAGACTTATCACGGTTGTCTGATCCACTTGCAGATCCTTAGGTAAAGAAAAATGGTTAGTCTAAACTAGTTCAGGTCCCAATTGATTACAGAAGGACAAGCACTTTAGCCCAGAGAGTGGATTCAATAACTAACGGATAATTTTCCGTGACCATCCTAACAGCCTGAAAGGTGTCTGTAACCCACCAGTCCAGCATTCACCAGTTAGGGACTGCTAACTTCACTGCCACATGTATTCCCTCCCATGTGTACGTGTGAAGTTAGCAGTGAAGGACGCTTCTAACGCTGAAGTACATATACGCATGGGAGCGGTGAATGCTTTGTGTTTGTGTCCAGTCGACTTCCCCACCATTCTTTCTTTTCGCTTGCCGGAAGTAATTTGTGTTGGATCCCTTTTTTCTGGAATGAACTTTGCAGCATATGTGGTCAGCCATTTTGATTACTGCGAGTGCACTCATTTGCGGAGCCATCGTGCAGGAGAGATCAAAAGTTGTTTACAAATGATCTCATCTATTCTGGTCCCAGATTAGTCTCTACATGCTTAAAATTCCCATGTACCTCTTTGGGAGACGTGCATAAAGACATTGTGCTAAAATCAATGCTATTCACTCTTGATATACACGTTTAAGAAATCTGTAGTATGAATTGTTAACGTTAATGTTTGTTTGCTGATTTTTATCATAAGCGGGAGAAATCTATGATCAATGTGTTATACAAAA
This sequence comes from Aptenodytes patagonicus, assembly GCF_965638725.1. Classification (NCBI taxonomy): domain Eukaryota; kingdom Metazoa; phylum Chordata; class Aves; order Sphenisciformes; family Spheniscidae; genus Aptenodytes; species Aptenodytes patagonicus. The sequence goes on from NC_134949.1 coordinate 127,702,237, forward strand.
GAATCAGAGGACCAAGGTTTCCGGCTACTCATACTGCCTTTTTGAGTATCTTAACTGTGTCTTGATTGGATGGTGTTAATTTGTTGTCTGAGACTGTTATGGTGATTGTATTGATTTACTTTAAAATATGTGGCAAGGAAGACTGTAATAAAAGCATCTACATTTAATATACTGTGCACACACAAATTGTTAGATCCTATTTTTGAATATGTTAATCGTTTCAGAATTAAACAGAACAAGAACAGTTTGATAGCCGTGCTGAATAAAGTGGATGTAATTAAAGGTTTCCTTAGTTATATCCTAGTATAGAGAAAGGGTAATTAATGGAAGAGCTCATGTTTGTGTGCTGTAATCGTCTCATTGTAAGATAGTAGGTACGTGGAAGTGAGTAACACCCTTGTTGTCTTAATTTTTTTTTTTTTTAAAGAAGTTTCATGGGAAGACAACTGCTGGCATTCTGCACCACTGCTCTTGTATGCCTCTTACTTTCATGTGTAGGACCTCTCTGTGTTGTGCTCTTTATTCCTGCATACAAGGTGAGAAGAGGGGCTTGGAATAAGAACCACAACTCATTTTGAGGTCTGTTTCTTGTGCAGCGTTTAGCTGCGCTCCCCTTCACAGAGTAATTTTTATCTTAGTGCGTAGGTTGGAGCATACAAGACTATACAGTAGGAAACAATTGTTCCTGCATGTCAGAACAAGTGCTTCTGTCAGCACTCCGCAGTGTTTCTGCTATGGTAGTGTTTTGCAGGAGGAAGAGAGCAGGTATCCAGTTTAATGAGAGCACTGGTTATTGGAGAAGGCGCTACGTCATTATGCTTATGCCCACTGGAGAATTTTGGCTTATATTTATACTAAAGAAAACGACCTCTCCTGAGTAAAGGTCCTTGCCCGTTTAAAGAGTACTTTTAGAAGCTGAGACGTGCGTGTTACAAATTTTTGTTGCTCTGAGACCAAAATATTTCTTCATAAATGGAAACACAACCCCTTCTTTTACATCCCATTGCAGCCTCATTGGCTCATTGACTAGTCGTTCAACTCCTATTAGAATCACAGGATAAGATTATTCAGAGAGCTGTTCTTCATGAAAGACGTTTGCTTCTGGTAAGTGAGAGCCTACTGCTGAACAGTTTTGTACCTTTCTAAAACACGTCCATTAAAGACACGTATCAACCACGGAGACTAAGCTTTGAGATGTTCAATCACAGCCCTGAAAATAGCTCTTCTCTTTTAAATAAATGAGTAAACGGCGAGTTTATACATGCATGCAGGAGCAGATTTAAGGTAAATCCACGAGGTTCAATCAGAAACTGGAGGAGTGTGCCCTAAGCGCCCGGCGAAGGGCGTTGAATGCAGAATGCAAGGGAGCTGCTATTGTCAGCACACTTTTTCAGGAGTTCTCACATTTTCCAGAAGGGAAGAATGCGGTTTGGCTTTCAACAGCCTAGGAAAGCTCCCGTCTGCTTCACCAGGAAACCAGTGCCAGGTGACAGCCCCAGCGCCACCAGTTTGGTGCTTTTACTGCTCCAGCAGCAATGGACCTCGAGGCAAATGGGGTGCTCCTAAGTATGCTCCTAAATAAGCATGTGTTCCTGACTTAGTGCCTCCACAGCGCAAACAATAGTAATAAATCCACAATTGGCAGAGCAGTGAATAAGGCAGCACATCATTCAGATAGAGAAAACCAGCAATATGAGAAGGCTGTGCCATATGTTGCCACTGAAATCACATGTACTCCTTACCTATTGCCCTTGTGGTTGCATTGCTATTTAGAAAAATCTGTGTGTAGAAGAGCGTAATATATGTACTCTGTGTGTGTGTGTGTGTGTGTGTGCGCGCGCGCGTTGAAGCTTTATTTGCAATGTGGTGGGGGTGGGAAACACAATTTGGGGGCTGGCTGTGTAGGCCTTCAGGATGTGAGCAGAAGGTCTTAAAGAATTATATTTTTATAGATTGTGCTGAAGCTTCGGGTCCCAGCCACACATAGCCTTTTCTTCCAGAAAAGTAAAATGGTTTGGAAAGAGGGTCAGGTGGCTGTAATACAGTAGGGATAGTACAACCCCACCAGCCCTGGACAAACTGAATAACTTAATAAAAGATGCCTTTTTAAGTAATATTTTTTTAGTGCTGAATTGTTAAACAAAGAAATATTTATGAGCAAACTTTCTATGTACTTAAAGTTTGTGTGGTGCTTTGTACTGACTAGGTGGACCCGTTATATGTTTACACATCTTAATGATTGTCCTCAAGGCGTATGTAGTAATTAAATGACTTTTATGCCAGGAAAACAATGAAGTTCTGTGTAATAGCAAATGATTTAATTTCTAATGAAATTGTAGGCTTTTGTAGTGTTTGTGTATTTTTCTGGTTGGCGGTTACGAGTTGTATTCTTTCTGCAGCAAGGCTTGTACGCTTGATTGTAGAGAGAGGCAATAGGACGGTAGATACCATTGTTTAAAAAGAAAACCCTAAATATTGCTACCTTATCCATTATAACATCGGGTAAGTTGTGGCATAAGCCTGAAATTTAGATTTTGCATTGGAATAAAATATCAAATGCATCTAGGGTAGGTTAAAAACAGGTGAGGGATTTGTTTATTTAATTAAATAAGACGGGGGGATCTTACAAGTGCTTCATAGCAACATATAAATGGACGAGCCAAGAGACTGGAACAAAACTAGCTCGTTCACATTTTATGAACCTGGCCGAGCTAACTTCATAGCTTGTGCTGAATGCATGCAACAGATAGATGAGTGGCCTAAATGGGAGAAAGTAAAGATTTTTTTCTTCCCCGTAATTTGTCAGTTGTAATAACGTGAAGAATTTTAGTAGGGTGGTGATCTGAATTTAAATTTGTAAATATATTAGCTTTCAGAAGAGTTGAGTTACCAACAAAATCCCATTCAGTCAAAAGGCAAGCTGTTAGCACGTTTGCAAATCGGAGCACGGTTTTTTCATCTTGCTGTACTTACTTGAGTCTTTGTTTCTTATGGCTGGGAGGCCAGGGCTAAAGCACAACCGTCCATATATATTTCTTTTTTTGGTTGTCATTTGGGGGCTCTCTAGAAAGTGTAAAGGTCTGCAACATAAACCGCTTTGCGGAGTATGGCCCTCCGCTGAATGTTGTGCTTCTGCCGCAACAGTTGGTGATCTGGAAAAACTGAGCATCATTTATTATGTCTCTTTTAAGAAACTTGGCAGCATCCTCACCACACTTCTGAATAAATCGCTACTGCAAAAAGTAGGGGAGAATTTATCAGAAGTTTTTTTTCTCAAGAGTTCCCGAGTTCTGGATATGTTAAGAGAGAAGTACTTCTGCTTTGCTGAGTTAACAAGAAAAATGTCACCGAGATTAATAATGCATTGTCGAGGAGAGAGGCTACGGAAGGGAACAGCTATGTTCTGCATGCTTCGCTGTGCCTGGCTTTTCCTCCCCTGGGAATCTGTGGGTGCAACGTATCCGTGGTGGTGGCAGAGCGACTGTTTTGCCTGCACCCTCCCTTGGGGGAAATGTGGAGGAGTTATTCTGAGCAAGTGGGAGATGAGGTCTGTGTGAAGTTGTTGGGCTGTTCTTTTCGGAGCGCTGTACCAAAGCTCTGGTTTAGCACAACTCCCTGTGCGCTTTAAAGCACGTGATGAACAGCTCACCGCTTTCCTGGCTGTGGCGTAAGGCGGCACGGTATTCATTCTCCTCCCTCTTTGAGGAACCTAGTTTAGCCATGTAATTTCCCTAGACTTCATCTATAGGCCATGGAGAACGGGAGACGCTAAAAGTGACTTATTCGGATGATTTAGGCTAGGCTCATGTTCTTTGGGAAAGAAAGGTGGAGAATTACCGGCTGCTATGATAGATCTAACTTGTCCAGCTCAGCTACACAATAAAACTGCGCCCTAACCTTCCTCTCCCATCACTTGTGCTGGCCCTGGTACGTGCCCGTCCCCATAACGAGTGAAGTCCAGGAGCTAAAACCAATGGGGAATTTATCCAGCCAAAACCCCTGAAGTTTTCATCTCCTTTATTTCCTTTAACCTTCTCATCTGGGGAACAGATAAGCGCTTGTGCTGCTGCTAGGGAGGGGTTGGGAAGATGCAGCTGGACAAAATGGGGGAGAATGGGGTTGCCTCTTTTCCTGGCAGTGAGATGCTGGGTAAGCAGAACCTAATTGCAAAGCTGCACTGTTAGTGGTAAAGAAAAGAAGCCTTTGTCAGCTAAATACTTGAAAGAAGAGCTGCAGATTTAGTAATACGAGTTTGGTGTTCTCAATCCAGCCCATCCCCTGTATCGCAAAATCATTATAGTACTAAAAGCTTTTGTGTGACTGTTCTTAATGACTTATGTGATGCTTGTGCCTAGCAGGGTAGAAAACAGCATAGAATAAAGCAGTTACCTAACTAGGGAACACAGTAGGAAGATCCAGGTGGAGAAGTCCACTTTCACAGCACTTGCACGGTGTCAGAATTGTCCAGGTCTGGCTCTTTTCCTTCCCATCCCCTTTCAGTAAGGAAGAAATCACGTAAGTAAGTAAGTAAATCAATCAATAAGGGAAGTTACCTGGGTACTTAAGCGGCATTAGTATTTATTTTTGCCTACAGATTTTTAAATCTTCCCACACCAAACGTCGCTAGTTCATAAGGGATTTTCAGAAGATGCCTTGCCAAGCGATGTGATACAGCCTGTCACAGCTGGCTTGGAGCACAGCACGCTTCTTGTGATACGCCTGTGACAAATGGCGTTGGGATACCACCTGCAGACAGGTACTCCTGTCCTGTGGCCTGCATTTAGTACAGCACATGTATTCATGTGCCTAATACGCGCAATACGTGAATACGTGCCTTGCTAGGGAAGAAAACTGCAGGGCTTGCTGCTGGAGATGCGATGATGGAAGGAAACGCTGGAGAATTTAGCACCATCCAGTGATCTTGTCACTTGCTGTTAGCGATTGCTAGTGTAATGTATCCCTTTCAGTATTGTTTTCTTGCTGGAAGATGGGAGGGTGACAGCCTATATGCCGTTTCAATATGCTTTTAGCTGGCTGAATGGGAAATACAAATCAAGATTGTTAAAAATGGAGGGGAGGGATAGCTGTGAATTTGCCTAAGATCTAAGTGAGTAGAGAAAATTTGAGATTTGTCTCTAATTCAGAAATAATTCAATATTGACCAAATGAGTGCTGTGTCTTCAACAGGGAGTAGCATCTGGAAGAGGCCAATATTTAGGGTTTTTGCCCAAAGCACATTTAGTCCTGCTCTACTGTTTAGTGAATAAACGCCCATTGCAGATGCCACCAGAGCCTCATCTCGTGGAGTAACGCTGTAATAAAGAATGTGGTTTTCTTGTGAAAGTCTTAACCTCTTCTTATGAAAATAACACACAACTCAGTATTTTCATGGTGTATAAGTGAAATGTAATTTTTTTTTCAATAAAATACATTTCCTTTCCTAAATGTTGGGTTTTTTTTTCCTTGGTGATGTTTCTCTTTCCCCAGTTAAGTGGGAGTGCCCGGCTTTACCGGAGATGATAACTGTGGGATTTGCGTGCAAGCATTTGCCCCCCTCTCGCAAATGCCTCCTGTGAGTTACATGGAGCTGAGCCTTGTGCCTGTCCTGCTGCGTGTTGCCTCTCCTCTGCTTGCCTTCCACCTCTGGGAGCTGCAGCACAGGGCAGTAGCCTCTGCAGCCGGCCGGCTGGCCGGAGCTTTCCTCCCAGGAATCCCGCACAAGGAAATCTCACTCCCCGATGCAGCGCCTTGCTATTAACTGCCAGTTGCCCCCAGTTCCCGCGGCTCTGGGTAATTTCAAATAATTATTGTGAAGAATGCCTAAAACCCAGAAGGAAAGTATTTAATCCTGCTTGTGCCGGGACATTTCAAAACCTCACTGTGAGGAATAAGGTTAGGTAAAACACGCTGGATTCCTCTGGGGATTTGAGGTATTTAAATAGCCTCTGTTTGTAGTTATTGAGGTTTCACTGGTTGTAAATTATGTGGTAAGAATGGGCAGTAAATCTCAGGCCAGCGTCAGAAGGGGGACTAGCTTGCTAGCTGCTGCTGGGTTAGGTCTCCTGAATAGTCTCCCCAACGGCAGGCCAAGAGGAGAGGTATGACGACAGCTACGTGCCTTTGTGATCCTGTCTTGTGAGCCTTGATTTATTCAATTTTATTTACATGGCTAATCCAGCCACTTTGTTAATTCTAACCCCAGGTGTAGGTGCGCTCTTGAATGATCAAGGTGTCTCCCTGCTAATGGTCTGACTACATCCATCATCGCGGGAGAGTACAAAATATTAGAAGAGAACAGACTATTTCAGTTGGAAGGGCCCTACAACGATCATCTAGTCCAACTGCCTGACCAATTCAGGGCTGACCAAGTTAAAGCACGTTGTTAGGGGCATTGTCCAAATGCCTCTTAAACACTGACAGGCTTGGGGCATCGACCACCTCTCTAGGAAGCCTGTTCCAGTGTTTGACCACCCTCTTGGTAAAGAAATGCTTCCTAATGTCCAGTCTAAACCTCCCCGGCGCAGTTTTGAACCGTTCCCATGCGTCCTGCCACTGGATACCAGGGAGAAGAGCTCAGCACCTCCCTCTCCACTTCCCCTCCTCAGGAAGCTGTACAGAGCAATGAGGTCGCCCCTCAGCCTCCTTTTCTCCAAACTAGACAAGCCCAAAGCCCTTAGCCGCTCCTCACAGGACATTCCTTCCAGCCCCTTCACCAGCTTTGTTGCCCTCCTCTGGACGCATTCAAGGACCTTCATGTCCTTCTTAAATTGTGGGGCCCAGACCTGCACACAGTACTCCAGGGGAGGCCGCACCAACGCTGAATACAGCGGGATAATCACCGCTTTTGACCGGCTGGTTATGCTGTGTTTGATGCACCCCAGGGTGCAGTTTGCCCTCTTGGCTGCCAGGGCACGCTGCTGACTCCTATTGAGCCTGCTGTCGACCAGCACCCCCAGATCCCTTTCTGCAGGGCTGCTCTCCAGCCACTCCTCTCCCAATTTATACTTGTGCCCAGTGTTACTCCATACTAGGTACAGAATCCAGCATTTCGACTTGTTAAACTTCATCCCATTAATCATTGCCCAATGCTCCAACCTATCTAGATCCCTCTGCAAGGCCTCTTGTCCCTCAAGAGAGTCAACAGCACCTCCCAGTTTGGTATCATCAGCAAACTTGCTAATGGTGCATTCAACTCCTGCATCCACATCGTTAATAAATATATTGAACAGAACTGGCCCTAGAATTGAACCCTTTGGAACACTGCTGGTCACCGGCCACCAGCCACATGTAGCCCCATTCGCTACAACCCTTTGAGCTTCAGCCAGTTCTTCACCCAGCGCACCATGAACCCGCTCATCCCACAGCTGGACAACTCGTCCAGAAGGATGCTGTGAGGGACAGTATCAAAAGCCTTACTAAAATCCAGAACAACTCCATCCACCACCTTCCATTCACCCACTAGGCAGACGATCTTATCATAGAAGGATATCAAATTAGTTAAACAGGACTTTCCCTTTGTGAACCCATGTTGACTGTGCCTGATGACTGCATTATTCTTTAAAGGCCTTTCAATAGTACCCAGTATAATCTTCTCCATAATTTTTCCAGGAGCTGAGGTTAGACTAACAGGTCTGTAGTTCCCTGGGTCTTCCCTCACGCCATTCTTGTAGATCGGAATAACATTGGCTAGCTTCCAGTCAGCAGGGACCTTCCCAGGCTCCCAAGACCTTCGGTAGATGATCGAGAGGGGTCCTGCCATAACATCCACTAGCTCCTTCAGTACTCTGGGATGAATCCCATCAGGCCCCACGGACTTCTGAACATTCAGCTGATACAGCTGGTCCCTTACAATTTCAGTGTCCACAAATGGAGAGTCACTTCCTATACTCATGGTCCTCCAACTCAGGGGACCATGCAGACCAAGGTCTATCAATATGACTAAAGACTGAGGCAAAAAATGCATTGAATGCCTCCACTTTTTCTTCATCCCTATTACTCAGATGACCATCTTCTACAAGTATTGGTCCAATGTTTTCTTTAGACCTCCTCTTGCTATTAACATACTTTAAAAAGCCCTTCTTGTTATCTGAAACAACACTGGCCAGTTTCAACTCTAATTGAGCTCTGGCCTTTCGTGTCTTCTCCCTGCATATACAAACCACGGCTCTGTAATCTTCCTGCAAAGGCTGACCTCGCTTCCAGAGATCATACAATTTCTTTTTCCTCTTGAGCTCCACGCGAAGTTCCCTGTTCAGCCAAGCTGGTCTTCTGCTCCGTTTGCTTGACTTATGACACAGTGGAATTGCCTGCTCCTGTGCTTCTAAAAGATGGTTCTTAAAGACTGACAGCCCTCAAAAGCAGATTCCAGGGGTACTCTGCTAAATAGCTCCCTGAATAGCTTAAAGTTTGCTCTCCTGAAGTCCAGGGCAGCAATTCTGCTGTCCTTTTTTCTCATTACACTGAAATTTTTAAACTCAACCGTTTCATGATCACTGTGGCCAAGACAGCCACCTACCATCACATCCCCCCCGAGTCCTTCTCTATTCAAAAATAACAAGTCTAGGAGGGCATCTTTCCTAGTTGGCTCGCTGAGTACCTGTGACAAGAAGTTAACTCCTACAAACTTCAAGAATTTCCAAGACCTGCTCATCTCAGCAGTATGATATTCCCAGTTGATGTCTGGGAAGTTGAAATCTCCCATAAGGACAAGGGCTACCGATCCAGAAATTTCTCCTAATTGCCTATAGATTAACTCATCAGTGCTTACATCCTGGCTGGGCAATTGGTAGTAGACACCCACTACAACATCTCCTTTGTTTTCCATCCCCCTAATCCTCACCCAGAGGCTCTCAACCACATCATCGCTAACTGGAAGGGCTGTACAATTGCACCTCTCCCTTACGTATAGTGCGACGCCTCCACCTCGCCTGCCCTGCCTATCCCTCTTGAACAGCCTGTAGCCCTCCATCCCAGCACTCCAATCGTGGGACTCATTCCAGCAAGTCTCACTAATACCAATGATATCGTAGCTCTGGGAGCTGACCAATGCTTCCAGTTCATCCTGTTTGTTTCTCATACTGCTCATACTTCTTTCTCATACTTCTCATGCGTACATATTAGAAAGTCGCTTTCTATGTGTTCTTCAGGAATAGTATCATCAGCACAAACCCAACCAGAAAATTTCAACCTTCCTAACCCCAGGGTCCTCCTGAAACGCTCCCTCTCCAAAGCGGGTGCTGCCCCTGCAGGCGCTGCTGTCGCCGTTGCCTGACAGCACAGTGACAGTGCCCTTCTCTACCAGCCCACGCTCCAGCCTGTGCCTGATTTATGGCAGCAGCCTGTCACCACAGCCTTTGGAAGAGATATGTGTTGAGCCAGCCTGGCTGGCTTCTCCAGCTGACGGCTGAAGTGAGTGCGGAGGAGAAGGGAGCATGGCCTAATTTTCCCTGGCAGCTGTTGGCTCTGGGGAACAGAGACAGAATACCAGGGTAAGGGGCTGAAAAGGCGATTCGAATGTTTAAGGGGGACGTGCTGAAGCTGCTGTCCTCTTCATAGCCCTGTGTCCTCAAAGATGGGGCACCGCACCAGCTGGGTCTCCCTCCTGTCATGAGCAGAGGCCCTTTCATACTCTTCTTGTCCTTTGCAGTTTGCTTAGGAGAAGAATTGGAGCACGTGCAAAGTGAGGAGAGATTTTGGAAGAGTGGTACCTCCCCCTGAGGAAATCTAGCAGACCCTCCAGCCGGTGCCTCTTGCAGCAGAGGGGGTTGCCACGTGCTCTCTCCATCGGCCAGTCCCACCCGCCCCCCATGCCAGCAATACGATCTGGGGGGGTCCGTGGGGGCATGCCAGCCTCTGGGGGATCTGTGTGGCCGGCGCGAGACACACAGCTCTCACGTGTCCCAAACAAAGGAATGTCTCCTGAAAAAAGGAGCATCTCATGCATGCACAGGAGGTCACCAGGGCAGTCAGGTCTTTCCCTGAGCCAGCTGGCAGCCCGGAGAGCTGAGAGTTGGGTGACAAATGCTGTTCTTGCTGCCTCCTTTGCGGGTTTGAATGCTGCCGTCTAGGCATAGGGACTGAGCCATCGCATTGCTCATCATCTGAGTGGTCTGAAGCGGGGGGAGGCAGTGAAGCTGGCAGGACATGGGAGCTGTGACAGGACCAGGCAGCGAAGGGGAACAAAATGCAAGGAGGAAAAGACATAGGAGGTAGGTGTGACTCCGGGGAGTATTTTTGGATGTAACTCAGCTTCTGAACAGGGAGTTTAACTGCTACAGAAAGGCCACATTCTGCCTTTGAGCTCTGCTCGTCCTATTTGTGCCCCAGGAGCGCTGCTGCGGATGAAAGGAGCTGGAGACCTCACGGTCCTGTCCCAGCCATGGACTGTGGCTGCCCAAAGCCAAGCCCTCTCCATGGAGCAGGCTGGTTAGGCCTGTCATAGAAACATGGTGGATTTTTTTTTCCTGTTTTCATCTGGTAAGTAAAGGTTAGTTTCAAACACAACAGAAGATTGTTGCAGGCCACATAACCAAGAGGAATTTTAAGGAAATAATAAAAGCTGCCACCACCTCCACACTCCGTCGCCCCCCTTTTATTCCAAAGACTTGCTTGAACAATAAGCAAAGATGTGTAAAAAATGAACAGAAGGGTAACACACAGCATTGGCAGCCTTTTGAATTGAGCTGAATTACGAGTCAGGTCCGGTGAATGGCTTCAGGAGGGCTGGAAAGCCATGGCATTATTCATAATTCTCGTTAGCTGCGCCTGCTAAGACAAAGGCAATTAAATCTGCTGCTTTCAGCAATACCTTAACTGCAGGGAAGCCGGGGAGGAATTTAACGCTCCCCTTCACTGGTACCCAGCGTCCAGAGTTTCACGGCGGGGTCCCAGGTGCTGAGGGTGATGATACGGCACTAACCCACTCGGGTGTCTTCAGCCTGGGCTCCTACAGCTGGGGTTTTTAAGCTGTGCTGTTGATCCAGCAAGCCTGCCTGAGTGCAAAAAAACATTACTAATGCTAGTAAAGGTTAAGTTTTGTGTTTAATATTTAAATGAAGTTTTGCTAAATTAGTACTACAAAAGAACACATGCCCTTGTCAGTAAGAGCAAAAATGGCAAAATTATCTAAGGCCCACTTTTAGAGGTCACTGACTTTGGCTTTTTTACCTCACTGGCACAATTCAGGCTCTTGCAGCTTCTGAGCAAGCAGCCGGTTCAGCAGCACTGGCTGCAACAGGCTGTACATTCCTCTGAGGGGTTGGGGTGGCGTGGGCAGGGAGAGATGAGGTTTTCAGGTGTGTGGTGAACTTTCCAAGCGCTCTGCTAGTTAAATGCATATGGTTCAAAGCAGCTGAGGATGCAGCTACACTGCAGCAAAGGTGGATCCAGTGCAGGGCTGCTGTGGCCCCACCAAACCCTGCCCCTCACCCCCAGAGCCCTGCCTTCAGCTGGCAAGGAAGCCCATGGTGAGCTGTTTCAAGGAGCTGATCCTGCCGGAAACCACAACTACCGAAAAATGGGATTGCTTTTCAGCTGGATCAGTTCCCTGAGCCGCCACGCTGCCAGGAGCAGCGCAGGCACGAAAGGGCAGGGACAAGGGGGTGGAAGGAGAGCAAGGAGGGACTGACCGCAGCATCCTGGTGCTGGTGAGCACCGACACATCACACCAGCTGCCCCAGGCTTCAGCCAGAGCGGTGCTGCTGAGCTGTGCAACCTGCTACCTGACCTCACGCCAGAGCCCTTTCTTGGCTTTCACTCACCTAAGACCCTTCCCCACCTCCTTGCTCCCTTCATCACCGGGGCTGAAATCAACCCACACAGATGAGCAGCACGTGTGAGAATGGGCATCTAGACGTGCTGTGCTTTGAAGTCAGAAAATTTATCAGAAACTGCCCTCCCACCAGGAGGAGCGAGAGATGTTTGTTTATTGCAGCCAAAATAGTCAGCATGGCTACAAAGGTCTTTAAACAAATCCATCACAGAAATTTAAGAAATTGCTTGGGATCTTATCCTCAAAGCATCTCTGAGGGGCTTGTTTTCCTCCTCTGGAGCAAGCTGAGGAGCTGTCGCACACTTTCCTGGGAGGTGCCCAGGAGGAAACCCAGCAGACAGTCTGTCCCTGTCCCTCACCCTCCAGCCGCTTGTGGGGGTACGAGCCAGAGCTTCCTCAAAGTCCTTCCCCCAGCCCAGCCCTAGCAGCAGGGCATCTGCCCCGAGCTCCCCAAAGTAGCTAGCATTTCTCGGCCTGTGCCCAAGCAGGCTCACCTGCTCACCTGAGACTCAGGTGGATAAAGACTATTCTCAACACCTGGCTGAGCCCTTAACAACTCACTAGCTTGCTGGGAGGCCTTGGGCCAGGGGGTCAACTCTCAGCATAAACGCTCTTTCTGCAGTAATTCTGGCATTTCATATAAAGATGGATAATGAGACCCTTGCTTCGTATAAGCAGACAAATGGGGTTAAGAAGTGGGTTGTTCCTGCCTTTCCCTTGGGACTGGGGACGTGGTGATTTTGGGGTGACCCTAGAGGAGGGGGGTGACTTGTCCCCCAGGCCCTGCCTTTGGGAATATTGTGAGAGAGCCTGGGTGGAGCTGACTTACCCCTGTGCTCCCCAGGGATTGTTTTATTGCCTCTTAAATGGCTTCCTGCAGAGCAGAGTAAGGCATGAAATAATAATGATGCAATAGCTAAGAAATAATGCAGCCGCCGATTTATTAGCTAAGTAGGAAATGTTTGACTTAACCTTTGCCACAGCAAAGTGCTCTGATGGTGGCCAAACCTGGGCTAACCAGCCCCTGCGAGGCACCCGGCAGGCGAATGGATTCACTGGTTTGGTCCCGGTGCCCCAGGGAGAGCCTGGGGAGCTTCTCCCTCTCTGCTCCCCCCTTCTCAGAGCCCCCCTGAAGCCCCCCAGATACTGGGCTGCTCAGCACTGCCCCTCCCCAAGGTGAGGGGTGCTCCTCATTGCCTGAGATGGAGGGTTGTGGATAACCCCAAGAGGTGCCTACCCGGAAACCCAGAGCTGTTGGAAGTGGGTGGGAATAACCTTTTGAAACAGGGGCATGGCACTCTGAAAATATAAAAGAAAATCTCCACAGTGTTAACCAGACAAAAATGCAATGGAGAAAAAAAAAAGCAAAAAAAAGGCAGTTTTAAAAGAAAAAAAAAGTCTGAGCATTGTTTCTAGTGTTCAAAAGAAAATCACCTTTATTGTGGTGTATTTAATGGCTTTGGAAAATGTAGCAGAGGAGTTAGTTTGCATTTTCCTGGTCCGTCATGGTAGCGCTGCACTTGTACCCGGGCTGGCAATACCTTGGTCACGCCGCAGAGCGAAGGCAGCGTGGCCGGGCTCGGCGCTTGGTGGCAGTGCTGCCGCCGCTCCCCTCTGAGCAGCCCTGCTGGGCGACTCTTCCTAAGTGAGGTGGGGACGGTGGGGTTTTTCTCTCCATGGTAAAAATGGTATGTCCAGGTCATTCCCACCTACCCCAGGTCATCCCCACCTACCCTTTCCCTCTTCCCTCCCAAAGTCTTACAAAAACATGGTACTTGAACGGAAGCTGGTGAGTTTTCCCCAGAGAAGTTAATGGCTCTTCCCCGCCATAAAGCTGAGCACGTATGTAAGCGTGTCTGCAGGGTCTGCGTCTTAGCTGAGCCTGGTGTGGGAGCACAGACCTGCCAGCAACTTTCAGAGGAGCAAGGATTTTAAAGCTTCCTCATAAAGGGAACCTGCTTTTAAAAACTTTTATTAATTTATTTATCAGTGACAGATACTTATTTGATGTTTACCGGTAACGGCTAATTCAGTGACACGCTCTTGCTTTGCCAGAGCAGCTCCTACCCTCCTTGCTGCCGCAGCCTGAAGCAGTCAGTCAGGTTTTGGAAGAAGCTCCCTCTCCTACCCCCCACCTCCTACTTCTTTTCTTCCTTATTTTATCCCTCACGTATTTTTCCACCTTTTCTTTTTTCAGCTCTGTTGCACGTTTCTGTTGACTCTTCTCCCTCTTCCACCTCATCTTGACCCAGCACTCAGACCACAATCTCCTCTCTCCCTTGCTCACCCTGCCCCAGGTGCCCACGGGCTGGTGAGAAGAGGGTGTCTGGTGCGCGGCCAAACACTGTTACCAGAGGTGCACAGCTGTGCCACCACACAGCATCCCAGGTGCGATGGGAGGCTCTTCAGCATCCTCCTGCTCCTTCCCGAACAGAGACGTTGTGCCCTACTCTGGTGGTTTTGTGAAGGTAAGAGTTGTGTGATCTTAGGCAGTCAGTGTTGTCTCTGTGCCTCCTTGCTTCTGTGTCTGTAGACATATTTCTGTGTCTGTAGACAGGGAATAATATTTCTGTGTCTTAAAGAAGAGCTATGGGGTAAACTCTCTTCTGTGCAAGACATTTGAACATCACAGATGAGGGCTTTGCAAGCAGGCAAGCAAACGTGGCAGTCAGTGGGACGGATTCGTGGTGTCAGAGTACACTCGGGGTACCATTCCTCACCCTCTTTATTTTGGAGCCCGTGAGCAAGTCTGATGCCCCTTTTCTCAAGGAAATCCTGGCTTTGCTCACCTTTGGTGATTTCATAGTTCAGCTGTTCAGACATTATCCTCCTCTCTTCAGCCCGTGAAAGAACAAAAGCCCCCCTAAACCCCCTATCACTGTTATGGCACTTAAATCTGCCACCTGTGGTCAGGATTTACTCCATCCCTTTATATTACTTCCAGAGACATTTGGAGGGTTCATCACAGCAGCGTCACTGCCAGGGACTCGGGAAGGGTCAGTGATCACTCCTCAGGTAGGCAGGATGGAGCTGGGTACGTGTTCGCTGTCTGCTCTGGGACAGGAGGTGCTGAACAGGTCCCCACTCTTTGGGTTTGGTGGCATGGCTGTGTAGATTCGCCGCAAGCCCTCAGGCTCTGTGCACGCTGCAGGACATATTGGGGGGCTGTCCCCCAGCGGCATCCCTCTCCCATCCTTCCTTGTGCTGGGCCACATCTGTCCATGCTGGCGTGGGGCTTAGGCTGTCCGTACACCCACCCACTGCAGGTCCACCTGCCCTTGCTGGCAGGATACTGACCTCCACCGGGAACTTAGGCAGCTCTTGAGGTTTGGTTTGCTTTTCTGCTCGACTGCTGAAAAGGCAGATGAGGACCCTCTGCTTGATTCCTGTTGACTGAGATGTCCATCAGCGGGCAGCAGGTTGGGAGGCATTAGTCACGCTCTGGAAGAGGAAACGGGTGAGAAAAAGCCGTGGAAAGGTGAGTTCAATCTGCTGGTGATGTGGAGAGAGGCTTTAGCTGAGCCACCGACTAGACGGACAACTCACTGCATCTGTGCAGGGCTCAGACCCCACAGTGCCGGAGGCAGGACAGACAGATGGACAGAAGGAGCCACGGTGGGTTACGCTCCCCTGCCAGAAGAAAGGGGGGAAGAGCAAATGAGCCTCCAGCTCTCCCTCTGGGCATTGCAGAGCTGTGGCCCGGGTTTGGTTTCTCCCACGCAGGGTCGAGTCCCTCTGCCATCATTAACGTGCTCCTGAGGTGTCCCCTGGGCCTGGTGAATTCAAAGAGAGCATTTCTCTGGGCTGTAGAGCAGAGACCAGAGCTGGTCAGCCCTGGGATGTCCCCCTCGGGTCTGTTGGGGCCGAGATGCTTGCCTCCACAGGCTTTGATCTACCTCACTTGAGGAGCAAACTAAGGACAGCTGTGCTGGCACGGGTTTTGGGCCAGGCTGGACCACCTTGCTGGAAAGGAGTGTTCTGTGCTGCTGTGCCCTTCTTGTTATTACCCATATTAGGTGGCTAACGGAGGTTTGTATTTGAACCTTCTCTTGCTGTACTGTAACCTCGGGTTTTCTGTGAAATCATAGAATCATAGAATCATAGAATCATTGAGGTTGGAAAAGACCTCTAAGATCATCGAGTCCAACCGTCGACCCAACACCACCACCCACTAAACCATGTCCCTAAGTGCCTCATCTACTCGTCTTTTAAATACCTCCAGGGATGGGGACTCAACCACTTCCCTGGGCAGCCTGTTCCAATGCTTGACAACCCTTTCGGTGAAGAAATTTTTCCTTACATCCAATCTAAACCTCCCCTGGCGCAACTTGAGGCCATTTCCTCTCGTCCTATCGCTAGTTACTTGGGAGAAGAGACCAACACCCACCTCACTACAACCTCCTTTCAGGTAGTTGTAGAGAGCGATGAGGTCTCCCCTCAGCCTCCTTTTCTCCAGACTAAACAACCCCAGTTCCCTCAGCCGCTCCTCATAAGACTTGTTCTCCAGACCCCTCACAGGCCTCGTTGCCCTTCTCTGGACACGCTCCAGCACCTCAGCGTCCTTCTTGTAGTGAGGGGCCCAAAACTGAACACAGTATTCAAGGTGCGGCCTCACCAGTGCCGAGTACAGGGGCACGATCACTTCCCTACTCCTGCTGGCCACACTATTTCTGACACAGGCCAGGATGCCATTGGCCTTCTTGGCCACCTGGGCACACTGCCGGCTCATGTTCAGCTGGCTGTCGACCAGCACCCTCAGGTCCTTTTCTGCCGGGCAGCTTTCCAGCCACTCTTCCCCAAGCCTGTAGTGCTGCATGGGGTTGTTGTGGCCGAAGTGCAGGACCCGGCACTTGGCCTTGTTGAACCTCATACAATTGGCCTGGGCCCATCGATCCAGCCTGTCCAGGTCCCTCTGCAGAGCCTTCCTACCCTCGAGCAGATCAACACTCCCACCCAACTTGGTGTCGTCTGCAAATTTACTGAGGGTGCACTCAATCCCCTCATCCAGATCATCGATAAAGATATTAAACAAGACCGGCCCCAAAACTGAGCCCTGGGGAACACCGCTCGTGACAAAATGAGTACACTTTGCGTCTCATAACTGTACTAACGATTCTGGGGTGCTCAGGTACCTCAATAACGTGCATGTACATGCATGCAGACGTAGACATTTGTCCCTTCATGTCATATGCAGCAAATTTTCTTAAAGCACTGGAGGCCCTTGTGTTTCAGAAGAAAAAGAGTTCGGCTGTAGACCAGGTTGGGTACTCTTACTGCAATTTGTTTATTGTTTAACTTTCATTAATCTATGGTGAATGCATATCGCTTGCATATCACTGTGCAAGTGATAAATTAAATGCATTAAATCTGGGGTGTGTGGGAGAACCGTTACTGACCTGGCCCAGAGTTTACCCTCCAGAGTTATCATTAGAAGAACAGGTTAATTGTGTTGATCTGACACTGATAAAGTCTTCATGTCCTTTGGAGGTCTCCTGCCAGTCCTAGAGAGCAGAGGGGGCAAAAATATCAAAGGGCTCTAACTAGCTGAATAAGGAAATTGCCCAAGACTATACAAAATTAATCTAAAAATAGCAAATTGTCATTATAATAGAGATGCAGAAAACCAGGATAAATTAAAGTAAAAGGTCCCTCCCCCCCCTTTGAGAAAGCTCACTTATGTGAGTCTATCTATCAAATATGACCTTGATGTACAAAGCATGCACTTAGCTGTCTAAAGCTTCGGCCCACGGGGGAAATCCCGATACTCGGCTGGTGCCTACTGTGGCAGTCCAGGAACGCACATCTCGAGGGTGCTGTGTAGTCAAGAAGTTCAGGTTGTGGTTCAGCAATTAATGGACCTTATCCTAAAGCGCTGACTTTGAGGACACAGTACGGTCCTGTGTGCTGTCCTGAGTACAGGAGCTGCAGCGTAGCATGAGGATACTGGGGAGCAAGACAGAAGTTGGCTTTTAGAAAGTCCTTTTATACTTTTTGCATCCCAAAGTGCCATTTTAATTAGCTGCCACAAAGACTGTGTGGGCTTGCAAAAGGCCAAGGAAAGTCTGAGAAAGAAGAAGTGTAAGGTGGTTTCTATTTTAAAATTAAGTGACTCATAATTCAAGCCATTCATTCATGACCTCAACGATTATAAATTGATTTTAGTCTTACTGCATTACTAAATGACTGGGGTTTTCTTCATCTTTTTCTTGAAGGCTCTTACTCCCGCCTCAGAACCATGGGATCAGCCTGGGGAAATTGTTTATAAGCCTCAGGAAGGGAAGACAGAGTAGCCAGAAACTGTCACAATGTGCATCGTCTTGCCAATGCCTACGCACGCCTGTGGAAGGTACCTCCGGTGCTGCCTCTCGGAAGTGTTGCGGCTGCAGCCAGCAAGTTCTGCTCAGGTGCTACAATAACGCTGCCCAGATGATGCCCAGTGAACAGAAATCTCTGCTATGCTTTCACTGCCCACTCAAGCACATGCAAGTGGTTCAGGTGCTGTTTCATACCAACCTTGGGACTGGAGCAAGGGCTCTCCTCACCTTGTTGAGCTCTCATGTGCTCTGAGGTGATGGGGGTGTTTAGTCCCATGCTTGAGCCAGGAGCCAGGAATGGGCTAAACAATAACATGGGAAACTGAAGCCCAGCAGTTTTAAAGCAATGTGGGGCAGAATTATCCACGGCACAAAGAACCTGGGGAGCTGATAAGTATAACTGAGTTATAGTGACTGTGGCTGGGTGCTAGCACCTGGACCTGCTGTGCTGCAGAGCATCATCAACACCAGACAATTCTCACTTTAAACTGATCGATACAGTACCACAGGCAGTATTTTAAGCATAAGCGCTTTAATAGTGGTATCCCATCCACAAGCTGTCCTGGGTCAGGTTTTCTGCCCACCTGCTTGAGCTCTCTCCAGTTAAATTTTCTGCTGTTTTTCACCTACTGTGGGAGCTTGTGTGGCTCCGTGTTCCTCTGTGCTGGTCAATAGCTGTAGCTGTCTACGCTTAGCGTCACTGAAGTGGTATGGAGAATGACTCCTGTATTTGTTGGGGCTTGGGGTCAAATTTTTGCTTTAGACAACCAGCTGGTGGTGGCCATGTAGCCTCTAGGACAGGGCAACATGCGCAGCTGTGGAGCGCTTGATGACAGTGCCAGTGGTCTAGATTTGCAGTAGGGGAGAGTACGTTTCGAGTAAGGATCAGAGAAAGCAACGGGAGCTGGCAGGCATGATGCCAGGTTGTGGCGTTTGCTCCAGTGGCCAGAGCAGCAGGAGCCACAGCTGTGTCCCTTGTGTGGAAGGTCTCCCCTGTAAGAACAGCCTGCGGGCAGCAGCCCCCATCCTCTCAGCAAACCGCAGTGTGGGTAGGGTGGGTGGCATGCCCGAGCACACAGGGTACTCCTGGTAGCCAGAACGGGCCCTGGAGGAGACGGAGGAGGGCAGCTTAGCCCTTGCTTTGCTGCAGTGCCAGGTGAGGAGCTGGATGCATGGCTGGAAACAGTTAAAAGACAGAGAAGGGGATGTGGAGTGTTGCTCTGCCAGGGTATTTAGCAATACCAGCTGAAGGTGTTAATGTTCTGCAGCCTTGCTCCCCCATGCTTGTACAGCAGGAACTTCCGCCGATGACGCAGGGGAAGACAACTACAGGCAGACTGCTCCACCAAAGGGGTTTTTCTCAATATTTTATTACCAGTAGTAGCAAGGTACAGTCTTTTCTGGTTCTCCAAGATGCTTTCATAGAAACAACTCTGTCCCCACCAAACAATGAGTTGTTCGATGTTAGAATAAGTTTACAGCCCTCCTTCTCCTTGTTTAGTCTTAACATCTGCCTTTCTACAAAAATGCTATTTTGTACGTATTTCATGTCATCCATTTAGCATACCTTATGTTCTTAATTGAAAAAAGAAAACTGAAAGTAAATAGCCCTTGGTCCTGCTTGGCCAATGTTCACCTTGGTCTGCTCCCTGCCCCGTGGTTGGCACTGGTTGCTGTCTCTGTTAGGAAGGCCAAGAACTAAACCAGCCTGCACAACAAACTCCTCTCCTCTTCATCTGACTGACCTACCTGCTCCCTGTTTGAGGCTCTGCAAAATTGCTGGACTTTCTTGTCAACACTACCCTGGCTCTGGCCAGCTGGGACTCGTGCTACCCAAAGCAGGAAAGATGATGAGGGATCCTGGGGGCCGTGGGACCTGTGTTTGCTTCCTTCTCCCAGGCAGGTGTCTCATCCTTTATGGGAAACTTGGTAGAAAAAAAAGCCAACCCATTGTTCAGCACAACCTTGCCCTCATTCATGAAATTCTTCAGGTTCATTACCTTCTCCAGTCATAGCCCCCAATGATATAATAACACGCCAGTGGTGTACCAACAATATTAGATAGTGTCATAGTAACGGGGAAAAAAATTGAAAATAGTGTTTCCTGGATTTTGCTTTGATCTGTCAATATGGAGCAGTGTTAACGCTGTTCTTCATTCTTGTAATGTTGAAGTATTTTGAATTTAAATCTTAGTTTTTATACTCCTGCTCTCCCATGCCCACCATCCTGCTTTACCAAGGTATGTGGGTGTCCCAGAAATGTTGTACCATCCTGTGAGCTGGGAAAGGACCATGTCCTCTTTCCACAGCTGCTCTCTGAGTCAGAGAAGGTGAGAGTTACCTGAGACAACGTGGGAAGCGTGTATGTTGGGGCAGGGAATTGAAACCCTGACACCAAGCAAGTGCCCTGCTGCGTATCGCAGAGTTTGTCCTCCCTGCTACTCTGGCCTCAGAGGAGTCCCTGACTTCTCTCCTTGTGCCACCACCTTTGCCTGTTGAGGATGCATTTGTTGTCAGCCACTGGTAATTCCCATAAGGAGCACTTAGATCTTGCTCTCCTTGAGTCACCACCACCCAATCTACTGTAATTCTGTAATACTTTCCTGCAGTTTCTTATTCGATCTTCTCCACATACTCCTCTCCGTGTCCAGGTACTCATCACTCTACTTCAAATTTGGTGATGTTTACTTGTCCTCCCTCCTTTCCCTGCTTTGCATCTGCACTGAAAACTGAGACAAGCAAAGGCTTTGTGAGCTGCTTTTTCCCCCCCCCAGGTGTCATTTTGAGTTAAAAAACATCCACAGAGCAAAGCAATGGCAATTTCTAATTTACTAATAATTCTAAGGAAAGAAATTAGTAATTGGTGCTCTTAAATGTTAAACTTGTTATCTGTTTAATTACTGTTAGCTGGGTTTCTTGAAGACCTCATTAACTAAGCATCTGGTTTTATAGATGCGGTTCTTAAGGTCTCAGATGCTTCCTGCAATTATCTAGCCATGACAGGGAACTTAGTAACCTATCCAAATAATTACTGCAAGGCAAGTAAATTCCCTCTGTTCTGTAAAACCGGAATGATTGATCTGTTACCTGGGTAAAGGACCACAGGATAGGGGCACTCCCTGCCTTGCACTGGGACAGACGTTACTATTTTCTCATTCCTTAACATAACGCTGTGCTAACAACTCAGGCAGGCTCCCAGCCTCTTCCAGTGTAACCCAGAGGCTATCTTGCAATCCAAGATTAGCTACTTTCTTCAAATCTTTAAAAATCTAGGCATTTTAATCACCTTTCCCTCAGATCTCAAACATACATAATGGATGAGGAGCTTATTTTCTGGAGTCTGTACCAACTCATCTCACCCCCCGCCCCTTGTACCAGTGTGGAGAAGATGGGATTGTGTTGGCTATATTGAGGAATGAAAGGTCAGTTTTAGCTCCTACTTTTCCATTCTCTCTCCTTTGCACAACCATGGAGTTCATTAAACATCCCCTTCACCTGGCTCCCTTGCAAGCAAAAGGCCCTTTCTCAGCTGCGTGCCTCGGCATCCTGAAACCCTTGTGGCACGCTGTCATAGTGCCTCAACCCAGCTTTTGCACCAAGCCTCACAAATTGCCCCCTGGCCCCTCTTCTGGTTTTATTGCATTCCTCAGGGTGAGCCTGGCACTGAAGCCTCCTGGTACTTGCTAACCAGCAGCTCTCGGCTGTTCCTTTCCTGTCTCAAAGTCTCCCTTGCTCTTTCCACATGAAGCACTTCCCATGGGGAAAAGCTCAGCTACATCAGCGCTTACGGGCAGTAGAATGGCACCTCCTCCTAGGCAGCAGTGACCTTGCCTGCCTGTGCAGCCCATGGAAAGGTGCAGCTGCAACAACTCCGGCATGGAGAGCTTGCCCTGGGTGGTCTGGGACAGGAGTGGTCCTCTCCTGCAGCTCTCTCCTGTTTCCCTGATGGTTTTCAACTCCGTAGCGGTACCTCTGTCCTGGTTTTGGCAGGGATAGAGTTAATTTCCTTCCTAGTAGCTGGTACGTGCTGTGTTTTGGATTTAGGATGAGAACAATGCTGATAACACACCAATGTTTTAGTTGTTGCTAAGTAGTGCTTACACCAGTCAAGGACTTTCCAGCTTCCCATGCTCTGCCAACTGAGAAGGCTGGAGGGGCACAAGAAGCCGGGAGGGGGCACAGCCAGGACAGCTGACCCAAACTGGCCACAGGGACATTCCATACCAAGTGACGTCATGCTCAGTACATAAACTGGGGAAAGCTGGCCGGGGGGGCCGCTGCTCGGGGACTGGCTGGGCATCGGTCGGCAGGTGGTGAGCAATTGCATTGTGCATCACTTGCTTTGTGTATTATTATTATTATTATTATTATTATTATTATTATTATTATTATTATTATTACATTATTATTATTATTATTATATTTCAATTATTAAACTGTTTTTATCTCAACCCACGAGTTTTTCTCACTTGTGCTCTTCCAATTCTCTCCCCAATCCCACCGGGGTGGAGGGGGAGTGAGCGAGCGGCTGTGTGGTGCTCAGTTGCCGGCTGAGGTTAAACCACGACAACCTCCCATGCCAACTGTTTCCTAAAGCTTTGAATTTGTTTTGAATGACTCCCCGGTGCTGCTGTCCACATTTCTTAGATCTATGCTGTACCTACAGATAGTGTCAGGTCTGCAGCTCATTACCATTTCAAGTCTCTTATTTTGTATTGCTCTTGCCGATCCAAAGGGCTGGTAAGTGCTGCGAGCCCCAGCCAGCCCCTGGGAGCCTTCTGGCACCCCGAATGTTACTTGCAGGCTTTGAAGCAAGAAGCCCGTGGTAACCTGAGCGGAGGCAGCCCAGCTGTCAGTGCTTGCACACCTTCTGCACACTGGTGTGAGTGTGCATGCTGCTCTCCGCTGCCTCTTCTTTAGAAGTGGAACAGCTAATCACCTCCTGCCACTTGTTATTTGATAAATCCTGATGCCTCTCTCACCCATTTCTTGGAGGTGTAATTTTTGGGGGGATAGTGACAGATCACTTTGACATCCCAGGGACTGTTTGATCCTAAATTAATTAAAAGTACTTTCAACTCTACCCCCATTTTAGCAGCTTTCCAATATGCTTTAACGACCTACACCCTCTAATGATCATTTTGCTCAAGATCTAATTTACTAGAAGAACTTCCTTCAGAATACTATTATGGACAGAAAAGAACAGCTTTTAATCAGGGCTGTTCATTAGCAGCAGCAATCAGTCTGGCAGGTAGCATGGGCCACCGCTCTGCCTCTTGATGCATGTGCTCATTAAGAGGGAAGATCAGAGGAGAGCTTAGACCTTTTGTCTTCAGAGTGTTGTTACAGACTGAATACCTTGCTGACTCTGAATTCAAACACTGTTATCCAGAGTTTACTGGGCAAACTGGTTTTGGTCCACATGATGGGCTTAGTTAAGACAAATGCTGAGGAATCTAATGCTTTGGGTAGACTTTTTTTAGCTGTACATTATTCGGGGGATGGGATGTGTAAGTATATGCATATGAGTATGTGAAAAGGAGTTTGATGGAGGTTGAACAAGTTTTTGTGACCCAAAGAACAGGCCTCCTGGGAGGTGCTGGGATGCTGGCTAGAGGGGATTTAGCACGGCTAGCGGGAAGACTTGATGATTTCTCCATGAAAGCAGGACTTTGTGTGGTCTTGTTAACAAATCAGCTGACATCAAAGTCGTCTGATGATGGTCTCCGTTTCTTCTCACAACTATAATAACCTAAGTGCCTCACTTGGTCAAAAAGGACAGCAGATGAAAAAAGACTGGGGTGCTGGGTCTGTCCGGAAGCCTAATAATGGTCTGCTTTACTCAGTGATGAAAATCCAAGCCTCTCCTATGATGTCTGTCTGATAAATGATGTAGTGGTAATGATATATCCTTCTCATGGGGAAATGAGCACCCTGCAGTGCTCAGGAACAGTTCTTGAGCCAGCTGAGGATGGGGACTACCACCAACCGATTCAGAGTTCATCTGGGGGAAAGGCTGCCATTTATAAAAACATTTTTTTTTTTTTGCTGACCAAAGATTGCCTCCGCCCCCACAAGTCTGCAGGTGATTTTTTTTCAACCTGCTCTGAACTTCTACTATGAGAACACAGAGTGGGCAGAGTGTGCCTGCGGGAGGAAAAAGGGAATCCAGGTGTTACTGGAAATTTTCTTACCTTATAAAAAATTAACTGGACCTAAATACCTGATGGAGCTGACATAAAATCTGTTTAAACTGAAGCTTTTCTCAGGACAGCTTGTTTTTTACCCCAGGCGCTTTGAAATGAGAGGATTAAAGTAAAAGCTTTTGTTGCCAAGTCGTACATAAAATGAAGAGTACTTTCATAACTAGTTTCACAGCACATCAGCTACTTTGGAAGAGCCATGTCGGTTTTCTTTTTTTCTAGTAATAACCCTTGATGACCTTGTCCTGACTCCATGAAGAGCGGATGTCTCAGCCCGCTCCTGCCGGCGTCCCCTGCCAAGCGCCTTGGGGAAACAGCTCTCCCGCACTGCCGGGCGACTGGAGGCTCGTCTGCAAGCGCAGCCCCGTGTCTCTGGTTGATCCGAAAACAGTCTTCTTTTTATATCCTCTACTTCCAGAGTCTTGATACGGGCCTGCCAACCGCAAGAGTTTTGTTCACCTGCCAGAAACCGCCCGTCGCTGCCAAGTTGCCCACAACGAGCTTCAGAGGCTCCGCTTGCCAGCAGTGCCTTGGTCACAGTTGCAGAGGCAGCGCTGCAAAAACCTGGCAGCTTTTACAAGGGGACAGCCTGGGTAGCTTTGAAACGCCTTTTTCTGTGGCCTCTGGTGGTATTTTAATAACACGTCTTCTCCTCAGTGTGGCCAAACCTTTTTTTTCTTGTTTTATTTTTTCTTTAAAAGCCCTGCCCGTGTGTTGGCACTCAGAGTAAACCATAAAGATGCAGAAAACCACGGATGGCTGCTAAGTAGGAAATGCGAAGGCTTCATCTAGACTGCTTCTGCTTATGCTCCCGTCCCCTCCCAAGTCCACCCTTCTCCCCTTGAGTTCCCCGGTGGCCACTGAAGCTGCCAAAGGTGCGATGCCCAATGCCGTGCCTAGACCTGCTTTGCATAACTCCTTAAGAACGGTATTTCCAAAAACTTCCCCGAGGAGCCTGCACCACGCTTCGCTGGGTTTCGCTCTGGTTATGATTAGCTGACACTGCTTATGCTCCATCCTTTGGGGTAAAACGGGCAATTCCCCTCCCTCACTGCCAAGCCCATACTTTAAATAGCTGCAGACTTTTACATCTTTACTTAGCCAAGCTAGGTATCTAGTGCTTTCGTCTCTCCTCATCAATCCCTGCCTACTCCTCTGATCTTTCTTTGCTTATCTCCGCATTTTCCCACTATCTGCTAGCATCTTCCTAAAAACATGGCGCCTCCGGAGGAGGGGGTGTCATCGGGCCGTTTGCGCAGGGACGTGCTCCCCTCCTCTTCCCCCGCGGGATGCCCCTGCAGCGCCCCGATGCCGCGGGAGCCTCGCCAGCGGATGTGAATGAGCAGAGTTTACGGCAGTCCAAGCCCCAGCCTCAGACACAGCCCGGACATAACAGACTTTGTTCATCGCTTTGCCACACGGCACAAGTCTGATGCACTAGTATTCACCTAAGGTCTTTTTTTTTTTTTATCTTCTAGGTCCCTGAAAACGTCTGACTCAAAGCAGAGGTGCTTTTAGCTCGCTAAAGGCTGGATGGATTTTATTTTCTATCTGGAAATGAAATATCGGTCCTATTATAATCTGGCTTGGAAATCTGCCATTGGATTTAGCGAGGCCGGAATGCTGAGCTATATTTTAATACTGTTGAGGTATTTTAATCTACAAAATTATTTTTCTTTAGGAGGAGAGCTAACTAAATGAAACAAAACGAAGTTTGCCACCACCAGAAATGCCTATGACATTTACTGATTGCTCACTACATCCCTGCGGCTTTTGGCTGGTTAAGGAGAGGTACAAAACCTGTATTATTCTCTACAAAGTTCTGTAAGCTTTAAGTCACTTGTGTAACTGCCACTCGTATTTCCTAGGATGGTGTCTGTGTGCGGGTCTCTAGATGACTCTTGATTCTTGCCATATTCACCTTAACACTTGTATTCATTTTAATGTGTTTATTTTCAGTATGTGCACATTTCTATGAAATGAAACTTGTAACTCAAAGCATTTGATAGGAAATGTTATTATTTCCATAAAGAAAAATTTTCTCTGGAAAAACAAATGTTCTCGCTACCAAGCAGAAAGTGGGTAAGTATGCTTACTGTAAAATACTGTCTAGGTAATTTTAATACTGAACCAGTTACCTTTTGTCAAGTCAGACATGACTATTATCCAGGTCCTGTTAATACAATGCAAAGCATGTTAAAGAACTATGCAATGTGCAAAATAATTGTGAAACATATACATTACATTTCACATGTACTTTAAAATGTGAACTGATCATGTGTGCGTATGTGGTGCATATTGGGCAGCTGGTCTTTCAAATGTACTGCAACTATAAGCTGATATCAAATGTTGTATCCTATTCTTACAAATTCAGCTTCAGCCCTGGTAAGCGATAACCAAAACAAAAGGTAACTGTACTTCTAAGATTAAAAAATATATATCAGGAGAGACTTTTGCAGTACTTTTTTTAAAAAAAAACGAATGTCAAAACTCAAAATGGAAAATCAAATTACCCTTTCAAAAACATTTCCTAATTTCTGATTCAATAGCAGCACTTCCTTGTTTTCCATAGGAGACAATTTCTCTAGTGACTTGGTCACAAAAGTCTGCATGAGCGTCCATAACCTCAGCTCCAGGCAAAGGCACAGCTTTGGTGGTGTTCCCACATAACTGACTTGTTTCAATGCATGCTGGTCTAAGCAACGAAAGATCAAGACTGACTGATCAGGTACAGGAATCTTTGAAGAAGTAACTGAGAAGATTCTAAAAAATGTGAGAATGAGCTATTTGTTGATACTCCTTCCCATTACTAAAATATTTAGCAAGGTGAAGTGGAAGCTATGTGCATTTCAAGCGGCTCCCAGAAAGTTCCCACGCTGTCATCGGAAAAAAAAACCTAGGGCTGCCCTGAGAGCCAAAAGCAAACCCATGGTCTGGCTCCCTGGAACAACAGCAAGCTCCAGCAGCTGATGTCCATTTAGCCATCAGCAAACAAGGCAGCATGAAAAAACCCCGTTTATCAGAGTTTCTGTGTGATTCTTCTTTTTAATCTCAGGCAAGAAGTTAAGGAGTGTGTGAGCAGAGGGAGTGAGCCACCCTCATTAGCCCTGGTGGTTCTCATCTGTCTTTGGGGAAGCTCATTGATCATGCACTGAAAGAAAGGTGTCCTGGTTTCGGCAGGGATACAGTTAATTTCCTTCCTAGTAGCTGGTACAGTGCTGTGTGTTGGATTTAGGATGAGAACAATGTTGATAACACACCGATGGTTTAGTTGTTGCTGAGCAGTGCTTACACTAGTCAAGGGCTTTCCAGCTTCCCATGCTCTGCTGACTGAGAAGGCTGGAGGGGCACAAGAAGCTGGGAGGGGGCACAGCCAGGACAGCTGACCCAAACCGGCCACAGGGACATTCCATACCATGTGACGTCATGCTCTGTACATAAACTGGGGAAAGCTGGCTGGGGGGGCCGCTGCTCGGGGACTGGCTGGGCATCGGTTGGCGGGTGGTGAGGAATTGCATCGTGCATCACTTGCTTTGTATATTACTATTATTTTATTATTATTATTATTATTATTACATTATTATTATTATTGCTATTATTATTACTTTATTTCAATTATTAAACTGTTTTTATCTCAACCCACAAGTTTTTCTCACTTTCACTCTTCCAATTCTCTCCCCCATCCCACCAGGGCGGAGGGGGAGTGAGCGAGCGGCTGCATGGTGCTCAGTTGCCGACTGAGGTTAAACCACAACAGTCCTTTTTAGTGCCCAACGTGGGGCGTGAAGGGTTTGAGATAATAACAGGTTAACCAGAGAGCATTAAGGAATTTATATCTGTTAACAGCTGTGGGACACAATGTTGGTTCCTCTGCTCTTGATATTGATTTGTCTAATCTGCATCGTGCTCTTTTTTTGCTGTATATGTTAGAGATTAGTGTTGGTTTTTGCAGTTTGCTGTGGCCTGCAGTGATTGGTGATGTTCCGCTTGGGAGGTTTATTTTTAACACACTGACCTTGGGCGTAAGTTGGTATCTGAATGTTGTGCTGAAGCCATTACTGTACTTCGGATACCACTTTGTGGAGACAACTAGCAACTACAGTTCTTCCTCTGAGAGTTTTTCTACGGAGGAAATACAGAATGGCAGCGCCGCTACCTTCTTCTATGGTGTTTCCTCCTTCATTACAGTAACTTTTCAGTGTCTTGAACATCCTTGGGTAGTTAAGATACTTCTATTGCTATCTCTTGGGAATATTGTTTCGGTTTTGTCTAAGGTTAATAAGCAATTTAAGAATATCATCCAGAGATCTGCCCCAAGGCTGGATAGTTATGGGTGGGAGGGTGTGTGGGATAGCACGGGCAAGTACCTAGGCCAGTGGGCACCCCCAGTGTTTTGGAACTTCACCCCTGAACAAGTGCAGAATCCTGAAAAGTTAGTAGAATATTTGGAAGAAGTATGCTGTCACCCTGGCAGCTCCAGAGGGACACAGATCACTGCAACGTGCTGGGGCCTGGCCCGTGCCTACCGAGCCCTGTTCAACACTATTCAGTACCCTCAAGGGGAAGAGAAGGTCTCTGGATCTGACAATAGAATGACAGGCCCTGCGGCCACTCCAACCCCGGCAACAGGCCCTGCGGCTGAACCAAAGAACCAACCCGTGCCGGTATCAGTCGCCCCTGTACACAAGAAGAAATCTTGGAAGTGGAAGTCGGCTCGTTTAGTAAGGGAGGAAGAAGCTTCTTCTAAGAGGGAGCCCGAGGAAGAAGTGGATGAGGCAGGCTACCCTGGAGTAGGGCCATCACAAGAACAGGAGGAGGAGGGCCAGCAACTGCCTGGGGAGGAAGAAGAGGCAGAACTCATAAACGAGGCAGTAACCACCCAATCCCTATCCCTGAGTGAGCTGCGAGATATGCAAAAAGATTTCAGCCGTCATCCAGGCGAGCATATTGTCACCTGGCTGCTCCGATGCTGGGATAATGGGGCCAGTAGCCTGGAATTAGAGGGTAAAAAAGCAGCTGGGATCCCTTTCTAGGGAAGGGGGCATTGACAAAGCAATTGGAAAAAGGACACGAGTCCTCAGCATCTGGCGGCAACTCCTGTCAAGCGTGAAAGAAAGGTATCCCTTCAAGGAAGATGTTATATGTCACCCAGGCAAGTGGACCACCATGGAGAGAGGTATCCGGTACCTGAGGGAATTAGCCATGCTGGAGGTGATTTATGGTGACCTGAACAATGAGCAGCTATTCAAAGGTCCAGATGAAGCCAAGTGCACACGACCCATGTGGTGGAAGTTTATACGGAGCGCACCATCGTCATATGCCAACTCATTGGCAGTGATGACCTGGAAAGATGGAGAGGGACAAACGGTGGATGAATTGGCTGGTCAACTCCGGCAATACGAAGAAAGTCTCTCTTCCTCCCTCGTCTCGGCTGTGGAGAAACTGTCCCGGGAGGTCCAGCAACTCGGAGAGGATAGGTCCTACTCCCCACATGTACGGACCAGTATCTCGGCGATTAGGAGTCAGCGTTCTTTTGCTCAAGAGAGAGGATATAAAGGGTACACACCACGGGGCACCCTGTGGTTTTACCTGTGTGACCACGGAGAGGTCATGAGGAAGTGGGATGGAAAACCTACCTCAGCCCTAGAGGCACGGGTATGTGAGTTGCAAGGAAAAACAACCACACAAGGGGGTTCTTCCAGGAAAATTGCTGCTCCAGCTTCCAGCGGGCAGTTCCCCAGACAGAGCAGAAGGGCCAATCTTACTTCTGATCTTAATGAAGAGAGTTCTGACTCATATGTACAGGAAATGAGAAACAAATACTATGACGAGGACTAGAGGGGCCCTGCCTCCAGCCAGGGGGAGGAAAGGGACAACCAGGTTTACTGGACTGTGTGGAGTCGGTGGCCTGGCACATCAGACCCGCAGGAGTACAAGGCTCTAGTGGACACCGGTGCACAGTGTACCCTAATGCCATCAAGCTATAAAGGGGCAGAACCCATCTCTATTTCTGGAGTGTCGGGGGGATCCCAACAGCTAACTGTATTGGAGGCTGAAGTGAGCCTAACTGGGAATGGGTGGCAGAAGCACCCCATTGCAACTGGCCCAGAGGCTCCGTGCATCCTTGGCATAGACTGCCTCCGGAGAGGGTATTTCAAGGACTCGAAAGGGTACGGGTGGGCTTTTGGTATAGCTGCCTTGGAGACGACAGAAATTAAACAGCTGTCTACCTTGCCTGGTCTCTCAGAGGACCCCTCTGTTGTGGGGTTGCTGAAGGTCGAAGACCAACAGGTGCCAATCACTACCACAACGGTGCACAGGTGGCAATATCGCACCAACTGAGACTCCCTGATTCCCATTCATGAGCTGATTTGATGACTGGAAAGCCAAGGAGTGATCAACAAGACTCGCTCACCCTTTCACAGTCCCATATGGCCAGTGTGAAAGTCTAATGGAGAGTGAAGACTAACAGTAGACTATCGTGGCCCGAATGAAGTCACGCCACCGCTGAGTGCTGCCGTGCCAGACATGCTAGAACTTCAATACGAACTGGAGTCAAAGGCAGCCAAGTGGTATGCCACCATTGATATCGCTAATGTGTTTTTCTCAATCCCTTTGGCAGCAGAGTGCAGGCCACAGTTTGCTTTCCCTTGGAGGGGCGTCCAGTCCACCTGGAACCAACTGCCCCAGGGGCGGAAACACAGCCCCACCATTTGCCATGGAGTGATCCAGACTGCACTGGAACAGGGTGGAGCTCCAGAACACCTGCAATACATTGATGACATCATCGTGTGGGGCAACACAGCAGGAGAAGTTTTTGGAAAAGGGAAGAAAATAGTCCAAATCCTGCTGAAGGCCAGTTTTGCCATAAACCAGAGTAAAGTCAAGGGACCTGCACAGGAGATCCAGTTTTTAGGAATAAAATGGCAAGATGGGCGTTGTCAGATCCCAATGGATGTCATCAACAAAATAACAGCCATGTCTCTACCAACTAGCAAAAAGGAAACACAAGCTTTCTTAGGTGTTGTGGGTTTTTGGAGAATGCATATTCCAAATTACAGTCTGATTGTAAGCCCTCTCTATCAAGTGACCCGGAAGAAGAACGATTTCAAATGGGGCAACGAGCAAGCTTTTGAACAAATTAAAGAGGAGATAGTTCATGCAGTAGCCCTGGGGCCAGTCCGGGCAGGGCAAGATGTAAAAAATGTGCTCTACACCGCAGCCGGGGAGAACGGCCCTACCTGGAGCCTCTGGCAGAAAGCACCAGGGCAGACTCGAGGTCGACCCCTAGGGTTTTGGAGTCGGGGACATAGAGGATCCGAGGCCCGCTATACTCCAACTGAAGAAGAGATATTAGCAGCATATGAAGGGGTTCGAGCTGCTTCGGAAGTGATCGGCGCTGAAGCACAGCTCCTCCTGGCACCCCGACTGCTGGTGCTGGGCTGGATGTTCTAAGGGAGGGTCCCCTGTACACATCATGTAACTGATGCTACGTGGAGTAAGTGGGTCGCACTGATCACACAACGGGCTCGAATAGGAAACCCCAGTCGCCCAGGAATCTTGGAAGTGATCGTGGCCTGGCCAGAAGGCAAAGATTTTGGAATATCGCCAGAGGAGGAGGTGTCGCGTGCTGAGGAGGCCCCACTGTATAATAAACTACCAGTAAATGAGAAGCAATGTGCTCTGTTCACTGATGGGTCCTGTTGTCTTGTGGGAAAGCATCGGAGGTGGAAAGCTGCTGTACGGAGTCCCATGCGACAAGTTGTAGAAACTGCTGAAGGAGAAGGTGAATCGAGCCAGTTTGCAGAAGTAAAGGCCATCCAGCTGGCTTTAGACATTGCTGACCGAGAAAAGTGGCCAGTGCTCTATCTCTGCACTGACTCATGGATGGTGGCAAATGCCCTGTGGGGGTGGTTGCAGCAATGGAAGCGGAGCAACTGGCAGCGCAGAGGCAAACCCATCTGGGCTGCTGCACTGTGGCAAGATATTGCTGCCTGGGTAAAGAACCTGGTTGTAAAAGTCCGTCACATAGATGCTCACGTACCCAATAGTCGGGCCGCTGAAGAACATCAAAACAATCATCAGGTGGATCAGGCTGCTAAGGTTGAAGTGGTTCAGGTGGATCTGGGCTGGCAATATAAGGGTGAATTATTTATAGCTCAGTGGGCCCATGACACCTCAGGCCATCAAGGAAGAGATGCAACATAGAGATGGGCTCGTGATCAAGGGGCAGACTTGACCACGGACACTATTGCACAGGTTATCCATGAAGGTGAAACATGCGCTGCGATCAAGCAAGCCAAGCGGTTAAAGCCCCTCTGCTATGGAGGATGATGGTTGAAATATAAATATGGGGAGGCCTGGCAGATTGATTCTATCACACTCCCACAAACCCGCCAAGGCAAGCGCCACATGCTCACAATGGTGGAAGCAACCAGTGGATGGCTGGAAACACATCCCGTGCCCCATGCCACCACCTGGAACACTATCCTGGGCCTTGAAAAGCAAGTCCTATGGCGACATGGCACCCCAGAAAGAATTGAGTCAGACAATGGGACTCATTTCCGAAACAACCTCATAGACACCTGGGCCAAAGAGCACGGCACTGAGTGGGTACATCACATCCCCTATCATGCACCAGCCTTTGGGAAAATTGAATGATACAATGGACTGTTAAAGACTACACTGAGAGCAATGGGTGGTGGGACATTCAAATATTGGGACACACGTTTAGCAAAGGCCACCTGGTTAGTCAACACGAGGGGATCTGCCAATCGAGCAGGCCCTGCCCAGTCAAAGCTTTTACGTACTGTAGATGGGAATAAAGTCCCTGTAGGGCACATGAAAAATATGCTGGGCAAGACAGTCTGGGTTATTCCTGCCTCAGGCAAAGGCAAACCCATCTGTGGGATTGCTTTTGCTCAAGGACGTGGGTGATGCGGAAGGATGGGGAAGTCCGATGTGTACCTCAAGGGGATTTGATTTTGGGTGAGAATAGCCAATGATCTGAATTATGTGATATTAAGTGCTACATAATATTATATGCCATACTAATGATATTACAATAAGAATCACCCAGATTAATGAAGAATAAGCTTTGATGAAACCAAGCAAAGCACAGTGATGATGGTACCAGAACTGACTTCAACATGAAACAATGCAACACCACATACCACCTCCATCTTTCCTGCCCTGGAAGATTATTATGACAGATGGAGCCCAAAGTCATGGACTAAATGAACTCACCGAACATTTTAGAGGGATGGCCCATAGACTGAGGGAATGGTATCTGTGTGTGTATATATATATATATATATAAAAAAACAGGAAAAGGGGTGGTGACTAATGGAAACATATTTGAAGGTGTGGGACTTGGGCATGACGTAGATGGTATAGAATAAGGGGTGGATACCTGTCCTGGTTTCGGCAGGGATAGAGTTAATTTCCTTCCTAGTAGCTGGTACAGTGCTGTGTTTTGGATTTAGGGTGAGAACAATGTTGATAACACACCCATGTTTTAGTTGTGGCTGAGCAGTGCTTACACTAGTCAAGGGCTTTCCAGCTTCCCATGCTCTACCGACTGAGAAGGCTGGAGGTGCACAAGAAGCCGGGAGGGTCACAGCCAGGACAGCTGACCCAAACTGGCCCCAGGGACATTCCATACCATGTGACGTCACGCTCAGTACATAAACTGGGGGAAAGCTGGCCGGGGGGGCCGCTGCTCGGGGACTGGCTGGGCATCGGTCGGCGGGTGGTGAGCAACTGCATCGTGCATCACTTGCTTTGTGTATTATTATTATTATTATTACATTATTATTATTGTTTTATTTCAATTATTAAACTGTTTTTATCTCAACCCATGAGTTTTTCTCACTTCTACTCTTCTAATTCTCTCCCCCATCCCACTGGGGGTGGGGGGAGAGTGAGCGAGCGGCTGTGTGGTCCTCAGTTGCTGACTGAGCTTAAACCATGACAGAAGGCTACACAGGTACCGCTCCCCCATCGTATAAGGGATGTCATTCTCTAGAACAATTCTTCTGACACCTTTTCCCAGCATTAAAATCAATGGAGTAGCTGCAGATGAAGATGCCTGGAGAAATTTAAAAGGCAGGAATAAACAGGAGGGTTATATAATGTTTTTAAAGTTGCTGCTTTTTGACATGAAACGTTGAGCTCAAGGAAACAATTATTTGGTTTCAAAGGTTTCCCTGCTGTGCTTCTCAGTGGGCAGCATGCAGCAGGAGTAAGGTCGTTTTCACCAGCATACTGCTCAGCAAGTGGGGAACCAAGCATTAAGTTTAAAATAGCTGCAACTTATTTCCTACACACCCTTTCCCCAGTCTTGGACCCACACTGGCTTTCTATAACCGAACCAATTATTCTCTCTGTTCTGCACCAGCACACCACGGCTGCGCATGGGGAGTCAGGTCATGTGCCCTGTCGTGGTTTAACCTCAGTTGGCAACTGAGCACCACACAGCCACTCGCTCACTTCCCAGCCCCCGGTGGGATGGGGGAGAGAATTGGAAGAGTGAAAGTGAGAAAACTCATGGGTTGAGATAAAAACAGTTTAATAATTGAAATAAAATAAAATACTGCTACTAATAATAGTAATAATAAGAATATACAAAGCAAGTGATGCATGATGCAATTGCTCACCACCTGCCGACCGATGCCCAGCCAGTCCCCAAGCAGTGGCCCCCCCGGCCAGCTTTCCCCCAGTTTATGTACTGAGCATGACGTCACATGGTATGGAATGTCCCTGGGGCCAGTTTGGGTCAGCTGTCCTGGCTGTGCCCCCTCCCGGCTTCTTGTGCACCTCCAGCCTTCTCAGTCGGTAGAGCATGGGAAGCTGGAAAGCCCTTGACTAGTGTAAGCACTGCTCAGCAACAACTAAACCATCGGTGTGTTATCAACATTGTTCTCATCCTAAATCCAACACACAGCACTGTACCAGCTATTAGGAAGGAAATTAACTCTATCCCTGCCGAAACCAGGACAGGCCCTTTTATTCATCTTTGACTGCCAGGTTTTGGCTGGATTCCTGAATAGGCTTCTTCGGTAAACGATATCTTGTTTTAAGAAGCATATGTTACCAATATGTTTCCTACAACTCCACAACTCTTCCTTACTGTGACTCTTCTGGCTAGTAAGTCAGACACAACTGAAGCCATCCTCGACACTTAAAGCCCAGCGGCAGCGTGTGTCTGGCACACACTGCCAGCCAATGGCCTTATGTTGTAGCACACCCTCTTTTTTAAATTACAGAATACTGAATACAAGGTTTAAAAATAGAGAGAAAAACATGCGGGTATTATTTTTTTTGTCCTCACAATGCCTAGTGATTGCTTGCCCTGGTGGTGACCTCCTCCCAGGTCCTCTCTCTCCTGTCCAGCTTTTGTAGGCATTTAGGCAGGGCTCCCACTGCAATGTACTTAACAAGTATGCGTCCAAAGAGCGACATGCTTGTCTGCATTTCCCTGTTCTTCCTCAGATGGTGCTCACCGGTAACTTCCAAATCATTGCTTTTTCTTTCTTTTCCTTCTGTCCTTTCTTCTACCTCCTGGTGCAACTCCAGAAAGGCACAGAGGGCCCAGGACAGGGGACCAGTCACATGCAATAGCCATCCCTTGCTGTTCGTACCATGGCTTCATGACAGTGCATTCGTAATGGACAAGATAGAGGAAAAGGAAAGGAATTTATCCTGTGGGAGAAAATAAGGGAACAAGGAAAAGAAGGAAAGCACAGGCTGGGGCTTTGGCTGTCCCGGGCTGTGGGGCACCTGGGAACGTCCTTTCAGAGGAAGCCTGTTTCTGAAGGGGGAAACTGCGCAGGTGTGTGGGAGTGCCTACCTGCAAAAGGGTATCAGAGTACTCATTTCACTTGACAAACCTTTTATTTTTAGGAATTTTGGGGGATGTGGAAGGTAGGAGGAGGAGGTTTCTGGTGGTAACCACACAGCCCCTGCAGAGTGTATTGCGTGTGCTGATAGGATGGTTTTCAATATCTGCGCAGTATGATTTTTAATGGCTAAGGACAACATTACAGTCATGTCATGCAAGCAAGATAGTCAAAACTCAGCCTGCAGTCAGATCTGGTCAACCACTATGAGGGGCGAAGAATTGATCGTCACTAAAGGAACTTTTGGGAGGCTTCTGGTATTCAGTTTGATGCCTGTGGTCAGCTTGTGGGACTTCCCCTCGCGGGGCTGGAGAAATAGATGACATTCAAGGCAGGGAGAAGACACTGAGACACTGGAGGAGCATTACATGGACACTGCTGGGTCATCAGCCTTTGCACAATGCAGGCCCTCAGTGACGGCTCTCCAGCCAGAGCTCCTGAACGGCAGTAACACATTGCTAAAAATCATGTGTTCAAGTAAAAGGTATTTTCTTGGCTCTTTGTCCTTCTGGGACATTCCCCCCCATTTTGTTTTATTTTTTTTTCTAGATGGGTTGATTTGCCATGGCTTTTCTCTGTAACAAAAGGTGACAGCAAAAGCTGTTAGTTTCAGAGTCAGTTAACTGGACAAAAAAATTGTTTGTCCCTCATCTTTAGGAAGTTTGAAGACAATATTCAGTGAACTGAGTGAGAAGGGCATTAAGTGAGGTATGTGGGGGTGATGGGTAAACGGTTTCTTACTTTTTTTTCTTTTTAAATGTTACAATGCACATGGAATACAAACATGCAGAAGGAATGTCGCAGGAAATGATCTTGGGAAATTTGAGATGGGCACAGGTACATTCAATAATATGTGTGTGTGTGTGAGATATTCAGTTGCTCTAAAAATGTGGGCAGAGGGAATGTTTGCCAGAAGGAAATTTACAGAAACAAAACAGGGGGGGAAATAGCTGAAGAAAATGCTGTTTCTCTGATCCATAAAATACAGGCATAGCTGCTTAGTCGGGATAATTCAGACTCTTTCCACTGAGTGCCTTACAGACATGTCCCTCTGCAAGAGATGAG
This sequence comes from Aptenodytes patagonicus, assembly GCF_965638725.1. Lineage (NCBI taxonomy): Eukaryota > Metazoa > Chordata > Aves > Sphenisciformes > Spheniscidae > Aptenodytes > Aptenodytes patagonicus. The sequence goes on from NC_134949.1 coordinate 127,739,489, forward strand.
AAGCTGGCTCCTAATGCAAAAGATATTAAACGAAGAAGTTAGAGCCATTGTCACTGTAGCAAGACTAAAACTACAGCAGTTATTTTAAATTCACTGCCCCTGTGTGTCTGCAGTGTGTTCTACACGTCTCTAAATTAACACCAGACTAGAGACTGAAGTCTGGCAAACCCTTGTCTGCAGGCTTAGCTCTGAGCCCAGGGGTAGTCTTGTTAGCCATTACTGGGGTGAAGGTAAGAGATGGGGGACAACAGGACATCTCAGGAAATGCAGAAGAGGAAATAATTGAAAATTTATGCATTTACTTATGCTCTTTCTTGGGAACTGTGATAGGAAGGCATCTGTAGGAATAGCTAGAATACAGAAAACACCGGTAACTTGTTGAACCAAATTAATGCAGGCGCTGCATAAGGCAGCATTGGCTTTCAGAATTTTATAGTTGGAGTCATCGCTTCATTTCATATGTTTTGTATCCCCTGAGTCACTCTTATTTTTCAAACACACTGTGAAATTAAAAATCCTCCAAATCTGTGCAAAGCCTGCTTCAATCTGGGGAAGATGCAGGAAAGAAGAGGAATGAGAAAGGGAGAAAAAAAGGCCTGGGATAACATCCAGAACTGTTCGGCTACAGGATTCTCCATCTGCCAAGAGCAGAAGAATGTCTTTCTAAAATGAATAGCACACAAAATGCTGAATGAAGTGAGCATAAGAATCTCTATCAAATCAACAATTATTTGGTGAAAGGAATACGATTTTTCTGGGCTGAAGTGAGCTGAAATGTTAAAAAAGTCTGTTGCCAAATATTACATCTGCAGAACTGCTGCTGCATATTTTGTGGTGATCTTTACAGGTTTTCATACTACTAAGGTTCCCTGGGAGAGCTGCCTCCTGGTGTGAAGACTGGGATGCTAGCCCCAAAACTGACTTTAAAAAGAAGATGAACTACAATGCTCACAGTCAGGTTTTGGGGGTGCTCTGGGCCCTGTAAGTAGGAGGGAAACAGCAGTTGTCCTCATCGTCACAATACTGTTGTTGCAATCCTTTTTGTCCCCCAAGGTGTGCAGGACACGGTGCTGCTGAGCAACTGGTTTTCACAGGTCTGCAGAGTGTAGGTGTTCATGTCCACGTTTCCCACCCTAGCAAAAAGGAACATTACAAAAAAAGTGAATATACCCCAAATCACACAGTCCTACAGCAAGGCTCATTGCCTTTGAGTTACAGAATTCAGTTCTAAACATGCAAAAGTCAGAAAAAGCAGAAGTTATGCTTCTTCTTGGAAACTGTTACTGCCCCTAATCAATATCTGCTGCTTTTCTCTGAGGAACAAGGATGCTCATAGAACGAAGCCATACACCATGCTTTCATTCATAAAACTCTGTACTGTTTCAGTTACGTTCTTGAGACACTTTCCAGCTCTTGGCCTGGGGATATGGATAAGAAAGAAATTCCCGCCTTTCTCAGAGCTCTCTTTAGTTTTATTTTAACAAAGAAGCTTCAACCACTGCCTCACAGCAGCTGCCCTGGCCCCACGCACCATCTCTGGGGCTGCGCTGGGGGGATCGTGCAAGGAAGTGAAAAGCAAAACGGGGAGGCGAGGAGATTTCTAGAGCAGCTGCCTTGGCGTGGCTTCCCACCAGCTGCGCTTGGCAGCCTTCAGATGGGCTTAGCTACGGACAGCAAGAGCTGGAGAGCAGGGTCTGAGCCAAAACAAAGTGGACAGGTCTTCTTCTCCTTTGCATTGCAGGTTTTGGACAAAGCATCCTTCATCTCAGAAAAGGACCAGTATGAAATACACCCGCCACTAACGAGGCCAAGCAGAGCAAAAGATGCAGGATTTGTGACGCTCCGTTTTGGCCAGCCTCCCTTCTTCGGGGCTTTGCTGAAATACGAAGGCCCTGGCAGAACTGTTGTAATTGGTGCACTCTTGAAAACGGAGATGCTATAAATAGCCAAACGGAGCTTGAAGTGGAGGGGATGTCAGAGTTGGGGTTTTTTTACTGCTACTTGAGGTGAACAGAATACTAATTAGTCTGGGAAAAACAATATTATTTGCTCAGATAGTTCAATAATTGCAGTATGCCGCTTTATTTTTTATTTGCCTCCCTCTAAAAGTCTCTTTTCCCTGATTCCAGCTTTGCTGGTATGCTTTAGCTGCCTAGGCTTCCAGGTGGAGGAAGGTGTCTATTTTAATTGCCCCAGATTTGTCTCCTTTGTCCCAAATGGGATGTCCCCTTGCCTTTTCCTTTGTGTTCTGCATGGAACAAGAGCTGTGTGGTGTTTGGGGAGATTTTAATGAAAAAAAAAATAGAACTGGGAATCAATTTATAGACTGACCGTGTTCTCTGTGCAGGGTCTGCATGGGAAAGGACTTCACTAAGCAACAGGAGATGGTTACACTGGTGTCTCAGAGGTAAAGAAACAGCCCGGTAGCCCACCTCTCCCCAGGCACATAGCGAACGTGAGGTTACCTTGTCCCTCGGTGTCGGCAGTATTGACTCACCCAGGTATTAAGAAACTTTTGGTTTACACTCCCTCCACAACCACAGCTATGATACAAAACTCTGAGATTTAAAAATGTATATGCTTTTTTTTTATTGTCAGCCTCCTGATTTTTGTATCTTTAAAGGGTTGTAACATTTTTCCAGGCTTTCATCACTCCTTACAGTAAAGTGAAGCTTTGGCCAGTCCCTGGCTTCTCTCTTTTCCTCTTCTGTGTTTTGTCCTCTTCCAGGCTTCGTGGTGTCTCCCGCCTGTCATTGATGGAGTATCAAAAGTTAAGTGCTAATAGCCGTAACGGTGCCTCAACCAGCTCCTTTGGTGGCTCCGGAACTGCTTTGTCTTATTCTAGCCAGGCTTCTCTTTCCTCTGCTAGCACGTTTATTGTGTTAGCCACTTGATCGCAGTTAATCTTTTTACTATTTTACTAGAGTAATACAATAAAAGGGCAAAGGAAAATCAGTAAGAAAGTCTTCACAACCCATCAGTAGATCAGATGAGAGTCTCAGCAAGGCAGCGAGTAAAGCATTTAACAGACTGTAAGCTGCTTCTCTTGAATTAAAAACTAATGAGAAATAATAACTGGAAGACTAAATTAGCTGTACTCAAGTCTGGCCATAAAACAGAAGATGCAAAGGAGTCTCTTTACAAGGCACTTGGGAGGAGGGTGGTTTGGGAAGGGAAGTGAAATACCTTCCTACCATTAAAACACCCGCTCAGTGCCGGACCTGGGAGAGTCCCTCTCTGGTGTTGAAATTTCACCACGGAAGAGAGGGCAGCCCAAAAGCCTGGAGCAAGTGCTGCTTCTCAAGGTCTCCAGGAGGTCCCTTAGCAGATTTCTCATGTCCTTTTCTGATGGAAAGGTCCAGCCTGTCCCTCCATACCCGAAACCATGACTGTGCTGTGGGCAACACGACACCAGAAGAGCTCTGTGCCGGGATCCTCCCAGGGAGTGTTTTTTTCTTCACAGAGGTATTTCTATCATGGATGGGTGGGATGAGAAGACCTCAGCACAGCTCCTTTATTTCTTCCCCCTCCTCCCTCTTCCTCCTCTGTCTTTTTTTACCCTATAAAAGACAATAATTTCACAAGCTGTGGAGCTCACACAAGTGTCTGACCCTGAAGGAGGAATCGCTTCATTACTGGAGGGCAAAAAAAGTGTTAAGGTGCAGGTTCAGCTCTTCTCTCTCCATAGAAAACTGTCTTATTTCCACCTTTTGAGTTTTTTAATGGATTTTTTTAAGTCGTGATACTTGCTGGTGGACTTTATCTAATCTCAGTAGTTTGTAAAAACACATCCTTTCATGTGTTTTCCCCCATACGTCTCCTCACAATGAGGAACAGTTCCCAGCAAATATATAGGAATCCGTCCCATGTTCTGCAAAGTCTCTTTTGCCAAAAATGAACTGGACAACAAGTAGATCGTTGGTCTGCCGAGACGACTGTCAGTCGTGTTTGCTGACCCTCTCTCATCCCCCTTCTGTATATGACCATCGAGCGTCACCTGGCTGGAGAGTCCGTGTGCACTCAGCTGGGTGCAATGTAACCACACCAAGGCCAGCTCTGAGCTAGCTGGTGCTGCTCCTCCGGAGCAGAATAACCACAGCAGCACTCATGTGGTCCAACCACCCTGAGCGCTCAACGAGTTTCTCAGGGCCTTTTGCATCCCACGCTGAATGTGGTCAAGGCTAGCTAGCAAGCTAGATAATTTAAAGAGCGTTATATGCTTGCAGTACACTGACCCATAAAAAGGCCTGCACTTCTCACAGTTCGCAGACTTTTGGGGGGGAGGGCATTATAATTTTGTGTTTATACAGCCCCCATCGTAGTGGGCTGCTGGTCAGTGGGAGGGTCATCGCTGCTGTTCTTACGTGAAAGGTGAATAATGATGATAACACGTTCATGATGGCTTGCAGCAGGCTGACACACAGGCGGAGATGCGACAGATGGTGAACAAAGCTAGTTCCTGCTGCCGTAGTGAAAGTAATCTGTTAAAATCTGTAGGCTTTGTCATGTAAGGGTAAATAATATGTTTCTACCCTGGGGCAATGAGATCTGGCAGGATAGCAAGTGCTGTGTGATCATGTCTCTGGTGTTTAATGGGGTTTCTTGAATGTTGAATCTTTTTTACTTTTTGGTGACCCAACTTCCGGGAGATTTTCTGACAGAGCAAGCACTGTGACTCCTGTTTAGCACGACGACCTGTCAAGCCATCAGCTCGCTGGCTCTGCTTGTGTCCCTGTCACGCAGCTGCAGGTTTTCTTAGGCTCTGCTGCTGGGAGCCCAGACATCGGGGATACGTTTATACTTTGTTAGCTGTTTTTCATTAGTAGTCCATTTTGAGGGTACAGCATGAGCATTTTAAAAGCTATCCTGCTTGGTTTGCTTCTCGATGTGACTAATTTTGCCCAGTTCTGTGCTACTAATTAATAAGTAATAGCACAAAACTGTAACAGCTCACACTGCAGGAACCAGGGACTGGCAGCGCGCTCTCCAGCTTTTTTTAGACATCAGTGAGCAAACATCCTGTAGCTCTCTTGATTTACTTTAGGATCTTTCCTGACCATATACAGTGCTCAATTTCATCCCTACTTGGGAAAAATAACAACAGCAACAAAAAAAGATAGGGCTGAAGCTGATTAATTTAATGAGGGAGACAGCAAGGAGCAGTCATGAATAAAAAAACCCAAACCTTGATCATCAAAGCCAAGAACAGATATGTGCTGGCTTTTCTATAAAAGCTGGAAGTCCAAAATTTAAATGGGTAGAGGCTAAAAATTAAAATGGGTTGACTTTTAAATGATGATATCGATGCAACGCACGTACCAGAAACTCGGAAAATAAGCTGAGCCACGGGATAGCATAGTTGTAGGCTGTGACTGATAAAGGAATTGCAGATTACGTTGCGCTACTCTGTGTTTAAAAAAAGCTTGGAGTCAAACCAGGTAAATAAGTCATCTGTGGCATACAGGTAATGGAGAATCCCTGCGATTTGAAATACTGTTCCTAAAAGGGAAGAATAGCGAACAGAGGGATGCTCTCAGCCACCTGACCAGGGTGGTGACCTTGACTGAGAAATGGGAAGGGTAATGAGAAAGCATGAAATGGCAGAAAACAAAGGAGATTGGAGGTCTTGGTGATGTCCTGCAGCCTGGGTAAATGTTATGAGAAAGTATGAGGCAGAGTTTATATTTGCAGATGCCATAAATAACTGCTTGTTGCAGCAGCTAGGCAGAGAACACAACTGAGGAAAAACAGTGCCTGGTTTTGGCCTGAGCCATGAGAAGAACATTGCTGTGGACGCAGGTATCACCCAAGCATTTTAGCACGGTGACCACAGCGCACCCAAATTCAGCAAGTCCACAGGAACAAAAAAACCCCACAAAGACCACAGTGTAGAGCTTCAGAAAGGACAAAAATGTACAAATGAGAAAACTTCTTAGAAATTAACAGTTAAAAAAGTAAAATGCTTGCAGATGTCATGGACGCATTTAAAGACATATTGAAAATTCAGAGTAGGGTTATATTATGTGTTGAAAAAAGACTTTCAAAGTTGGCACAGGTAAAGAGCAAAGTAAAGGAAACCAGAAGAAAAAAGATATCTTGCAGAATAGAGGGGAAGGTACAAATGAGAAAAATAGAAGAGAATACACATTCTGGGAAAGGAAATGTAAAACCATAACAAAGCAACAGGTAATAAAAAGGTTCTTGGTAGCAGCCCACTAAAGGCTAAGTAACTAATAATAAGAAAATTTTCAAACATGTCAGAAACAGAAGGTCACTGGCAGAAACTCAGCACAGCTGATAAATGATCAAAGTGTAAAAGAAAGGCAAAGCAATAGCAGCAAAGCCAAACGGATTATTTGCATTGGCGTTCATTCCAATTTAGGAGTTCAGCGGAGTTGCCATACTGAAAACTTTAATTGGGCAAGTCTCAAAGTGAAGTGACATTAAAAGCCTTTTTAAAGCAAACCAATAAAATGGATAACAACAGATCAACAGGACCAGATGGCACTCACGCAGGAGTTTCAGAGCAGCTCTGATATGAAATTGCCAAACTATTAACTGTGGCGAATAACCCACTGCTTAAATTGGCTTTGCTTAAATTAGCCTCGAGGTTAGAGGAAGTGGGACATGTGATGCCCACTTCTGAAAAGGTCCCTAGAAGAACCCAAGGAACTACATACTCATAAATCTGATTTTCATTTGAGGGGCATTTGTGAAAGGCACTATAAAGAAGAGAATTAGTAGACATATGGAGAAATGCAAAATAATGGAGAAGAGTCGGCACAGCTTGGAAACCATGGCTCATAAATCTGTTGTTATTTTTTTTTTGCGAGAATCAGCAAACACGTAGATGAAGCTGATCCAGTAGACACAGTGTACTTGGATTCCTCAAGCTTGTGGTGAAGTCTCTTCCTTAAATAAACCAAGTTGTCATAAGGGTGAAGGCTGTTGTAAAGATTAGCAACTAGTTTAAAGACAAGAAACTAAGGGCAGGAATATCTGTCAGTCTGCACGACAGGGCAAGGTCACCACTCAAGGTCATACAGGGATGTGTGGTGACCACAGGGCAGCTCAATATACTCATGAGTGGCGTGAAAAATTATTTTCATTGGAGGTGACAAAATTTGCCCACAACATTCAGTGACTTGGAGTAATCAAAATCAAAACTGATTGTGAAGAATTACAGAAAGATCTCATGGTACTGGATAGCTTGAGAATAAAATAGCGGATGACAGTCAATGTTATCAAGTGCAGAGGAGTAGACTTAATTTTAGTGCACATAACTTCACTTGCACAGTGGTGGGTCCGGAAGAATTACCACTGAGGAAAACTATCTTAGTGTTCCTCAAAGTTTCAGCTAAACTCACAGCAGTTGTCAAAAAGGTAAATTGGTAATTAAAAACCAGCAGAAAAGAAACGAGGGAATAAAGCGGGATGTTTTGCCATTCTGTAGACCCAAAATGCGCTATCATCTTGAAAGGTTCATGTTGCCCTGCTCATGTCATCTCAGGGAAGATGTAAGAAGAACCAGAAAAGACAGAGAAAAAGGTGGCAAAGCTGGTGAGAGCTGTGGAGCAATTGCTGTGTGCGTAGAAATGAAAAAGACAGGGACAGTTCAGTCTGATAGAGACAGCTAGAGAGAGAAGATATGACAGGGCTATGTAAAACCAAACACACCATGGAGGAAGTGTATTACTTGCTCTGCCCATATTCAGCAGCTGCCGAATCACTCAGATGCAGTCTCCTGCTGCTGGCCCTTCACAGAGACATGAGTTAGTTAGTCAGCCCTTTGCTCCGAACAAGTATGAGCAGCCTCATACTGCCCAAAGTATTTCCATTTACATATTTGCTGATGAATGTCCCCAGAATAGGAGATAATTTTGATTGTTCTGTTAAGTTTCAGTGGCTTACGACTCTTATTAAGCAAGAACACTAATCTGACATCACGTGTAAAGCAGAGTGTCTGATAGCATTTGTGGTCATTAGATGCTATCTTGTGTAGTCATGAAATTGATGTTTCTTTTTTGGTGGTTTGGGGTTTTTTTTCGTGCTGCAGGTTTTTTTCCACTTAGTAACATTTTATCTGGGCTGCTTCAGTCTCCTGAAATCAGATGAAGATTTGGAAGGGATGAAGCATTGTCATGTAAACAAAACAGAGATTTTTGAAGAGGTTGAGACACAGTCCTGTTCAAGACCACACAGTGAAACTATGGCAGAAACAGCCACTTAATCTGTCTATATGTCATTTCCCACATCCCTAAATTAGGATTTTTGTGTGCAGTACTGAGACTTTCGAAATAAAATAGTGGCATACATGCAAATTGGTCGGGAATCCTGAACAACAGTGAGGTTGGCCTGACTTGCAAGTTGGATGAGGACAAGAACAGCAAAAATCAAACCCCGTCTCATGCCTTGGCCAGAGCCAAATGCAGCTCTGAATCCTGAATTCAGGGCTTGAGCTCTTCCTCTTGCCAGTGAATCTTTATGAAAAATTTTGGGTCTGAACTCATGATTTTGATCCAAAGCTAAACTTTGTGCTTCTCTGAGTGTGTGGATACATATAAATTCAAAACTGGGCAGAAGCGAAGGGGCGAGGGGTCATATGCTGCAGAGGGAATGATACTGAGCAGGTGACTAGGATGCTTATTGGCTTTATAACAACATTTATTCCTAACACTTTTGCTTTATTGCATACTTAACAAAAATGTTGCTTTAAGTATTTTGGAGTGGATGTTCCAGCTGATGCTGGGGGACCTGTGTTTGCAAAGTCTGTTCCTCTGCAAGGACTGTGTGTTGTGTGTCACTTTTCATTGATAGTTCACAGAAAGGGTCGGAGAGAGAAAAAAAGCGAGGGGAAAAAAAGGTTCAGCTAGTGAGTCTTCGCTGCCCACTGCAGTGTGATCTGGTCATACCCAAGCAGCTCATGCCAGAAGACATCTAACACCCTGGAGGCACAGAGCGCAGCACAAGCTAACTTCTTGTGGAAAGCGGGGTATACCAGCCTGTGCAAGTCTCTGTGCTGTGAGTGGGCACATTATCTAGTGTAAAAATAGGTTGTATACATCTATACTGCACTGAAACGTGCAGCGTTCATACGTCCATAGGGTTGAAAGCCTTATTTTCTACAGAGACATTGTGGATCCCAATTACATAAATCCACTTTGCCATCTGTAAAAAATGAGCAAAATTATCTGACAATCAGGTCCTGTGGCTAGCTGAATTTTGGGGAGGGCCCCCTTTGGAGGTGCCCAAGAAGAACAAGGAGGTTTTATGGCTAGGGTGGTGTCCTGCATCCTGGGTAGCAGAGGATATTGGCTTGAACCTGTTGCAGGGGAGCAGTGGATTTCCTTGACCAGGCAGAAAGGTTTCACTAATCTCTCTCCTGGCACAAGGCAGCACTCAATCCGTCTTTCACATCCTGTTCCTCCGAACCCTCTTCCCGTCTTGCAGGCTCTTCTGACCTACGTCTGATAAAGCTGCATGACCTGTGGCTGTTACAGGGCTTCACTACCCTGCTCTCTCTGCTGAGTTAAGTGTGTCCTGAAGCAAGGCTGGGACTGTCACCTGTGTCAGGATGGGACATCCCACCGGAGAGCCAACCCCGCCACGTGGGCAGTCACGCAAGTGAGGCAGGTACCGCTCTGTGATACTGACAAGTCACTCGGGGCTCTCCCTGGCTCGCAGGCTTGTAATCTGCTGCTGGTTTTACAAGGGAAACATAAAAACCACCACCTTTCCTTCTTCTAGAAAAAAGTCTGGTGGGAGAAAAAAGGGTGACTTTTGTTGTTTACATCCAACAAGCATGCTAGCTCAGGGGTTGTCTACTGCAGGAAATCTTGTATTTCCATTCAGAAAGAAGTGCCTACAAGGAGAGTGATATAATTAGGGTATGTGGACAAGTATTTAACCATATGAAAATCAGTGATGGGAGGGTATTTTCAGTATTGAAGTATGACTGATCAAACAGTGCTGGAGGAGAGAGGCCCCCAACATCCATCCCCCCACTGTCCTCATTTCTCTTACTCTAAAAAGTGCCTTACTCGTTCAGTACTCTACTCATTTCAGCACAACTCTGTGGGGAGTGAGACGCTCTTCAGCTCAAGGAAAGGTAGACTTGAGCCATTCAGTACTGAAAGCATTTAGAAGTAATTTCTGTGACATGTCCAGGTCCAAACATAAATTTTCAGGTGTTGACTGGTGCTCATGCTTTCTAACGAGGCTAATCTTGGGCACGTAACACGCCAGCATGATGGCAGGAGTAAAGAGCAGTCAGAAACAGATGGGTTCCCAAGCCACACTGCAGGTTATCATTTTAACAAATTTTGGTTTGAATTCTTAAATTTCAGTGCTGCCTCTTAAGAGCTCTGTGACTCCAGATGTATCCAGGGCAAAAACTGTGGGATGCCCAGAAACAAAAATAAGTCTGACAAGGAGACTTTCCTCCAGCAGCTCTGTGAGTGCTTGCAGTCACAGTGATTTTTGGTTTTTCTTCCCAAAGCAGTTATGGAACTGATGTAGTTGTACTAATATGATAAGAAATCAGCAAAGCTTGTATGCAATGAGAACTAGAGGAACTTAAATCTAATATGCAAAACCATAGAGAACACTCAAAGAAAAGCAGTTGTAAAGTGAAGAGAGAAACAGTTCAGTTTCAGATGAGGGTTAGAGCCATTATTCAGAGCTTTATCTAGCCCAGATTTTTTTTTTTTTTTTCAGCAAATACCAGCACAATTATAACAGTGTAGAAAATCTCTTTAGAATGCTTATGATGTGCAACAAGAATCTTTACATCTTTGCAAAACTCACAGATAGTAAACCCCTTTTTTTCACTACAGTTCATTACAAGAGGACTACAGACCAAAGGTGGAATTGTTTCTGTTCCTACCATCCTACAGTAACCTTTCTGTCCCTCTGTTCCACCTTCAGAGGCTGACCAAAACATGAATCTTGAGCAAGCAGGACTGTTTCCAGTCTCAGTGACCCTCAGAAGATGCCCTCATAGGCCTGGCAAGGGTCTGACCTGAACCTGAAAAAAATCTCTGTATGTGAGGCAGGAATTAGGGTTGCTTGAAAAAAGAACAACTAGGATGCTGCTGTCTATGTAGGTGCTGTCATTGCTTTCCAAAGTGAGCACAGGAAGGTAATATATACTCTGCAATAGGGCAGAAAGTACAGAAGCGAGAGATTATGCTATGCATGAAGCAAAGTTACCCTAGGGATGCAGGAAAGTGTCAGAATAACTTTTGGGACTTCACTAGAGAAGGCTCAAGGGATAATTATCACCAGGTTTAGACCTGGATGCAGCTAATGGTCTCTCTAGCAGTTTCTGGATTAATACTACTAAGAACTGTTGTTAACCTGCCAGATTAAAGTACATGCTGGTTATTATAGTAGGATCCAGATATTCTGGGAAGTGAAAATCGACCTTTTCTTTCCCACACAGCCACTGAACAAATTAAATGTGTGGATACATTAAAATTTTGATTTGGTAAAAAAATATATAATGCGCTGGTTTTAGAAATTAACTTTGGATGAAGTGATTTCTTCAAACTAAATGAAAGCGATAACAGGCATATAAACAATGCTTTTGATTTTAAAGGGCCAATCTTTGTGAAGTTGGCTGTTGTGGTGTGCTTAAAAGCTTAATTGAAGAGTGGGCTTTGAAAGTTTTTGCATCTTTGATTTAATGACAATGTGGAGTTTGGATCCGAGTAAATGGGGAAAGATGTTTAGGAAAAGGCTAAGGTCACCAGAGGAGAATAACAGCCACAGGATAGACATTAAGAGTAAACAGCCAGCCTACGGCAAGACTGATGGCTTGAGATTAACAAAGTGCAGGAAGAAAGTAAAAATTGCCAAGAATCAAGCTGAGATAGATGTTGCAGAGGACATTAATAGAAACAGTAAAAAAACCTAACAACCAAACCCCAGCAAAAACAATATAAAAAACTTCAGACGTCAGGAAAGTGAAGAAGTGGGGCTGTCACGTGGTGAGGGCAGGATGGAAATAAATGCAGCCAGTTTGTCACCAAAATGAAATGAATATTTTGCTTTTGTTCTCAGCAGAACCAGTGAGGAATACAAACAAGGAAAAAGCAGGGTGACTAGTGGGAATGGGAGCAGAAGACTATCATTTCTCAGATGAAAGCAAATTAGAAGTTGCTCAGCATGCTTATTTCCAAGAAATGTTGGGAACGGTGGTGTCTGAGGTGGATGAAGAAATGGCACACAAGCTCTGAACATCCCACCTCAGGGCAAAGGCAAAACAAAAAGAAAGGATCTATTGATCTGACCTTACAGTGCACAAGACTTTAGGCGGTTTGTTTTGTTTTGTTTTAAGGATAAGCATGATGAGAGACATAACAGTATTATAGCAAAGCTCAACACTCCTTCATCACGGTTACACGATCGCACGCTACCCTGACAGCCGCCTTGGGAAGACGGCTGTTTTCCCCAGCCAAGGGTAATGCAGCAGACCTACCTGGAGTGCTGCAGGGTATGATGCTGCGTTAGACGGAAAACTGCAGCTTTGGAGCTGAACGAGAGTTGCCAGGGCAGCCGGTGACCATCTGGGAGGAGGCAATGGGCTGGGTTGAAGGGGGAACTGGGATGCTTTCCTAATTCCTAGTAATTCCTAGGTGTCCATCCTAAGAATTCCCACAAATCTACCCAGGACAGATCTCTCTGTGACACTGGTACACCCAGAAAAGAGAGAGGTGCTGTGCCTTGCAGGTGGGCAAAAGCGAGGTGGGACTGTGGAAGGTAAGTCCTGTGGTCACAGGTGACTCCTACATTTGGGCACCTAAGTCCCATTAGTATCTCATTCACATGGTTTTGCTCTTGGACCCTAGCTGAGGGTTGGCAGAATTTCCATTCAAGGATATTTTAAATATGTCTTTTTTTCTTCCCTTCTCCCATAGAAGCAGTTTTAGAAGGCTAGAAGGATTTCTTCTGAGAACCCTAGGTTTTGAGGGCATTGTGCTTCAGGAATCCTTTATGCAAGAGTCTTAAAACTTTGCAGAAACATTTTACCGTTGTTTCACATTTGACTTCTTTTCATCAGTTTTGAGACAGCTCTGGAGAATAAATAGCTGTCAGAACAGGGTGCATACCACAGAGGCCATCATCAATCCGTAAGAGCACTTACAGTGTGGAGTTTTATGGTTCGCATTCACATGTTGGCAAATGTGACAACACAGCTTTTTCCTTTTCCAGAAGGGAAGAAAGCAGTCCTAGCGTTTCAACCCCCTGACTATATAGGACAGCAGAGCGGCCGATCCTGCTGGGTCTGAAAGTTCCTGCCTGATGTCTCTGTTGCTTGGCATTATCCAGCTCAGCAGGATCTTGAGGCTTGCAGAAATGTCTCTGGTTTTCCATAATAGGCAGCAATACCACATATGATTTGCCTCTGCTCTGTCGATGTTTTTTTTAAATCTAAATGATAAGACTAGTCCCCCTGCCCCATGCCAAAGATGCTCATTTTCTAGGCTTTAATTACTTCCTGATGCATTTTAAAGAAGACAAAATTGTCTTTAATGGAGAAAACACTCTGAGATTATATAATGGTTCTCTCTTAATTTTTCTTACCTGAAAACATGCTCATCTTCTCTACAGAGAATATAATTATACAAAGAAGAATGGTTTTTCTGTGGTAAGAGAATAATGAGGTGCCAGTTCAATCGATCACAAATGAAACCCAGCTGGTCTAAGGGAAAGTTTCCTGTGATGCTGATGAGAGCTGGGGCAGCCAAGTACTCATGCAGCCAAGTAGTCTTAATGTCCGAACCATGAAACGGCCAAATTGTATAAATCAGTGGTTTCAGACCAGGCCATTGGCTGATGCTAAAATGTGTCAAGGTGGTACAAAAAATAACTGAAAGGTTTGGGTTTATTTTAAGTAAAATACAGCATGCACGCACCAATGTGTTCAAGTAAGTGGCAAAAAGAAGTGGGGGAGAAAGGGAAATAGATGCATGTTAGTTTTGCTAGAAATGAAAGTCCTTGTAGCGATCCTGTCCAGGTACTTTTTTTTTTCCTTCCTAAAGAGTGAAGAAGCCTTTAAAATAAAAAGTATTGAGAAAGAACATGTGTGAGTGTCCAATGAGAGAAATCTCAGATGGGTTGCAAAGTCATGTGGGACACCTTGTTGCTCTTCGTAGCACATGCAGAGGAATGAGGCAAAGCATGTTCGTGTTCTGGCTCTTCTAAGTCACTGGCTGTACAGATTTGCTGCAGATCAACTGTGATTTCTACAATAGCAAAGCTATCAACAACTCAGCTGCAGAAAACACTCTGTCCAGACCTCTGCCATTTAGCATCCAAACGTTACTCGGCAGCTAAAAAAATGAAACAAAAAACAACCCCTCACACATAGAAGACATGCCTCTCAATGTATCAGCAAGCCTACATCATGTGTCTTGTATTTTGAATAAGCAACTTCCTTTTGCGTGGGTTTGCTAACACATGGTATAAAACAGTTGCAAGAAATAATTTATTCTTCCTATTATTCCAGAAATGTGAGTGCTGAAAAGATGATTCTGTCTTTTGTGGCTCAGAGGAGTTCTCACCTTCTGAAAATTTTTTTTTTTTGCACTGAGAAGTGCAAAGTTATTTTTTTCCTTCCATATAACATGAATAATATGGGAGGGAAAAAGATCTCTGTTTAGCCAGAAGTACGATAGCTACCACAGATGACTCTGTGGTCCAGAGTGGTAATATGGATTATGAGAACTCAGTAACACTATTGTAGAGCTGAACTATTCCATAATTTACACAGGTTCAGATGAAAGTAGGTAGAACTGCATTCAGCTGGTGGAGGCATTAGCTTTAATGCCTTGGCCAAGTTGAGCCCTGGCTGTACCCTTATTTAATGATACGTATCAACATTTTCTTCTGAAGTGATGTACTATCATGCACACATAAATGCTGAAGATGAAATGTGAAAGTTGCCATTCTTTCTGGAAGGCCTATCATTGTTGTGATAGAAATACTCCACTTTTACTGAGCAGAGACAGCAATTTTCAAAGCCAGAACTTGTTTCTACAAAGTACCAGGCAAGTAAAGCCGTAAACCAATTCTCGCTGACTACTGTGAACCGTAAGTTTGCACTTACACAACCTTTTCCTTAACCAGACTGCTCACACTTCTGCAAGCTCATGCTGGCTGCAAACCGCATAGCGCACATATTATTTGTGTCTTCTTACCAGTAGGTAAAGGGGGGCACAGATGATGGGTTCGAGTCACAAAGCAAGTCTGTGAAAAAGGTGGGATCAAATCGAGAGGCTTTTTCCCTGCTCCCACTATTTTTATTTACAAGAAGCTGCAGCACAGATATAAAGCTTAAAATCCCCCAGCAGGCATACAAATGAGGATTCACATAGGTGATTTTCTGCCTAGACTTTGGCTCGGCTTCTCGCTATTGTACTCCACCGGGCAACAAGAAAAACCCTTAGCTTAGGTGTACAGATAAGAGGGCAGGAAACTGTGCAGGGTCTCAAGCTGGTTGTGGAGGTCTTCAAGAGGACGGGGAGGAATGGGGAGACAGCACAGTTCTTTCAAAAAGAGGAAAGAGGTGGTTAATTCTGGATCGCCCTAAGGTGCGAGGAGAGAGGGGAAGAACAGTGGAGAGCCCGGGGAGCTGTGGGTTGCTCTGGTGAGCAGCTGGGCACAGCACAGTGGGTCCTAGGTGGGGAGATCTTCCACTTCGGCTCAGTCAGTTCTGACGCTGGCTAAATGCCTTTGTCCCACTCCAGCTAGGCCATGTCTCTGCTTTAACCGCTTCATAGTAAAAGCCCTTTCACGCCTCACATTAAAAGATGGTAAGATGCCCAGCAAGATGGTAGTTGTTCTCTAATGACCCTGAATGTCAACTTCCTGCAGAACAGGGAAGAGCCACTGAATCTAGGATTACTCTGTACCTGTTAAGTGGAGAAAAATGACCGATAACCCAAGAAATGGGGTTAGTGTCTTGTATATAATTATCACGGGGTATTGGAGATTACATTAAGCATTAGGAAGACTCAGGTCAAAACAGAGTAGGCACTGAACATAAGAAGGGACTCTGCAGGAAGTGCTTGTTTTGAAAGGCAATTAAAAGAAGGTTTCAGAGGGATTTGACAGGTCACAGCCTGATGCTTCAGTCATCTTGATGGAAATCTGGCTTCTTGCAGCTCTGTTTTTTGCTGCTGTCACCAGATGAAAGCAGAAATGAGAAACTCTTAGGAGAAAATTATCGTTTACCTCATCACTGTGACGGTTCCCAAACACAGTGGTCTATAGTTGAGATTAGGGAGGAGAATGAGGAACATGGGACATGGCTCACCCTTTCCAGTAAAGCAGCAGAAGGAAGAGGAAGAGAAGACCTGGGAGATGAAAGAGATGGACTTGGAAAGATGCCAACTTTTAAACGCATTCCATTTTTAAACCCTTTCCACCTCTTCAGATGCTCCAGATATAGATAAAGAGAAGTGCTAACATAAAGATCAGCTGGTAAGTGAAATCATTTAGGAGAGCATAGAAGTATGAGCGAGGGGACTAGCTGGTGAATAGATCAGGGCTGAGAGTTATGAACCTTTTTATTTGTTTGTCTTTACACCTTCAGGTGTAGGAAACCAGTGTAGACCTCAAAGTGAGGTCTTAGGGAAATGTAAGGGATTTTATACTAAACAAAACTGATTTCACTCACACTCATTCTTGGCCAGATTTCACCCACTACACTCATACCCTGTTACAGTCATGCACAGTGAGGTAGATGCGTGCGCTCAAGTGGTCTGGCCAAGGACCACTTGCGTGTAACGTGAAGAACAGGAGACAGAGGCTAGCAGTGCCTCTTCATTGGTGATTGCAAACTGGGTTTGGACAGGCCTTTTATACCCGTTGGAAGCCAACAGTTACGGTATGACCCTTTTGCCTCAGAATTTTGCTTATTCCTCCATGAACGTTGGCATGTGCTTTGTCTGTGCTTCCTGTTTGGGGTATCTTAGAGGTACCGCCAAGAGGAATGGCCTATGCAACATCCTGTAAATTTGTTGCCTTCCTCCTGTGGGATCTGCTGTTGACAAACCATCCCAGCTGTGGTTTTATCTGAGCACAGGTCTTCTGGTCTTGGCATAAACACCACCTTTGTTAGTATATTATTGCTGTCAGTTTGTCCTTGGTAGAGGCTACCCTTTTAACCTTTGTTTTGCTGTTTTTTCTGGTGTTTTCACACACTCATTTCCATTCATACTTCATTCAGAGCAGACTTATTTCTGTTACAAACCTCCACAGAGGAGTAACTTTTGCTTGGTGATGGACATGCTGTGTGCATTTGGTTTCCTCACCGCTTCCCAACAGATGTTTTAAGATGTCCCTGGGCTTTTTGTGGAATTTTTTGTTGGTTCCTTGGTTTATTTTTTTTTCATCTGGTTGAGGATAATCACCTCCATTTTAAGCAGTGATTGCAGCTGCTCTGCAAGTCAAGCTCTCTAGCCTGAGTGTGTCCATGCAGCCTTTTTTGCAGACTGATGTGAGCTGAGTTCACTCATGCTCTGAGCTGCAGCAATAAGCCTAAGGTCAACCTCAGTCTCTCAGTCAGGCTTATTGGCTTGGGCACAACACAACGCTAACGAAGGCTCTGCAGTGTCTTGTTGCTTGCTTGCTTGCCTCTGTGCACAAAACCCTGGGTGGAAAAACAGGCAGGCATGCAGCCACTTTTCTCTCCCCTAAGGGAGAATACAGAGTTTGCATTAGAACAACTAACATGCTGAATTTTCATATATCTTTTCAGTCACTGAGATGTGGTAGTGTTGTTTCTTTCCCTTTGCTATCGTTGCATACAGAGGGGGCAGATGGGCTCAGACAGCTGCTTCTGCATCGTGCTGCTTTGCCCCCTGCCTGTCACAGCCAAGGGACTTGTAGGAGGGCAGGGATGCTTGCAGCTCATCCTTTCTTATTTTGGGCAAATGACCGATGCCAGTATTAGGCCAGCTTTTACCTCCCTGAGCTCTGAGTATTGGGCGCCTTCCTGCATTCAGGGCATATCTGATGAACAACTCCTTGGCAGTGGTGCTGGCTTAAGCAATTACTGCCACGTACTCTGTTGCTCCCGGGCTGCTTGTGCCTACCCCATTTTGCCTTTTGTTTTTTTGCTGCAGTCAGATCAGCTTCCAGGTTCAGTCCCTCACACAACTGCACAGACACTTGAGTCAGCCCTGCCTGAGGGGCTGTTACAAGAGGACAGACATTACAAGAGGTGGATGAGCGCAACTCTACTGGGGAGTACTAAGCCAGCGTAAAGCAGTGCTGCTAGTGACAGTGCAACCACAGCCTCAGAGGTCTAGGGGTTTTGATATGGACACAGAAGCTTTAAAGAAGGCAGGCAAAAGAAAGCCAGAGAGATTGGCTAGATGCAGGCTTGGGCCTTGGCATCGCGCAGCTGCATGACCAAAACTGCAAAACCTCTTGTGCTTTCCAGACAGGTCTCCTAAAGCTCATGAGATCACACTGTCTGTCACTTCCCCCCTCAATACTGACCAGTTTCATCCACATTTGAGGGATGAGTTGAAGACACAGAGATAGTGAAGTTCCCATGTGTGTTCCCCTTTGGGAAAGATTGCAGTCTGCACTGGCAGTCACTGGTTTTGTTTGACCTGTGGAGCAGTCAGTCGGCAGATGCATCCTGCCCACGCAATCAGCGCATCCGTGGCTTGGGACTGGCCACAACAGAAACTGCCTCTGACTTAGACAGTACGTGGGCACATGGGAAGAGGTTGAAGGTAGGATGTGCACATCCATGGGATTCAGCAATTAGTAGATGTGAGGAGGGTTGGAGAAATAAGAGGGAAAGGGTGAATCGCAGGGGCCATAAGGAAGGAAGAAGGGCATATTGTGTGAAGAGCAGAGAGTAGGGTTGTAGGATGCAAGACCGCAGAAAACCAAGCTTCCTCAGCTCTGCTTCTCACAGAGCAATGTTTATTTTCCTTAATGGCAGCTCAGGGATCTGCAGCTACACAGCCTGTGCCTCATTAAGGATTATGACTCAGAGGTGTAGCAAAATTGAGGTGTTTGGTCTCTAACATTGCTGAGTTTTGTCTACGTGTGCAGAGGCACCATTCTAGCTCTTGCAGAGTAATGCTTGTCTTGCTTGCAGTAGGATAGCAGGTTTGGAGCTAGATACAAGTTACTGCATTTTCATCTTTCTTAGGAGACTTGCTACATTAGGAAAAAGAGACTGACTTTCAGAGGCTTGTGCAGGACAGCGTGGCTATAGATCTACTACTAACACCTATCACACAAGACAGGAGCGATGAGATTCTGGCTCTTTTTGAAGAGCACAATGATATCAATTTTTTTCCTGGTCTTCTTTCCAGAGTCTTCCTAGCTATTCAGCTCACATTGCCCTTTTCAACTGATGAGTGGGCAAAGCATTTATACCGTGATATTTTTCCTTTGGCCCCTCAGAGGAGATGGGACTAGACACAGTCAAAGCCCTGGTGCCTGCGTACAAGGCACTCCTCAGCTTTGTTCTCTGGATACCCCTTCTCTCTGCTGCTCTTCTTGCTGGGACAGAGAGCAGTGGAATTGTCTCCTCTGTGCTGAAGGCACTTCTACCTTCACCAGGGGCTGTTGGATTGGTGTTGCCAAACTCCTGTTTGCAAACCTCTCCATGATGTAAGCTACATGCTCTGAGGAGAAGCACTCCTCCTGTTCAGTGGCTGCAGGGAAGGTCAAGATAAATGGGGAGCTGGATTCCTCTGCCCCCTTTGCTTGCGGGGCAGGGACTGTCCAGTGATAGCCAGAGAAAGATTGATTTCCCTTGTCAAAGCTCTGCTGAGATAGAAGAAGATGGTGAAGGTTATATGACCACCTTTATATTCAGAGCAGGGGGTGGGCAGCAGGAGAATTGTCACTCCCCAGACAGCTAATGGTGCTATCTGGGATGGCTAATGGTGTTGATGGGCTCTTCTCCAGGGGGTATGCTGGGCTGTGAGAGCAGGGCTGGGCTTAGAGGGCTGTTACCAGCCTCCTGCCCCCTTTCCCTCTACAGACAACAAACTTGCCCTTGGAGCTGGTGGGAGACAGGCTCCCTCTACATAAAAGCCACCAGCCTCTGTCAAGCCTTGTCCAGGTGAACAGTGTACAGTGAGGTTTCTGAGGGCTGCCTGGGGGTTTTGCTTTTAGGCTGCTTGCTCAGCTGCCAGTTGGGGTGACTGCCCCAGCGTGCTGCTGCTCGGCCTGGCACCTAACTGCATCTGCGCCTGAACCACTGGCCTGGCTCCTGCTCCTGCCCTGCTCCGGCCCTGCCTCGTCCCCCCAGCCTCCCCCTGATGCGGTCCCTTTCGTAGCCCTGTGGCTTCAGATCCTGACTTCTCGCTCACACTGACTTCAGTTTTATTCACTCGTCACGTAGCATGCGTAGACTCTCGGGATTATTACGCCTGACTTCTGGTCTGCTTGGTATCTTGTCAAGCTCCTCGATGTCCTGTTCACTGTTGACTGTAAGCTCCTAGTCTAGTTGCCCCCTTCTTGGATGGGAAAACCTCTCGAAAGACAATTTTCTAACCACAGTTAACCGTTTACTCCATCAAAGGCGTGTATACTTGGGGGGAGCGAGAGCTAGTGAGTGTGAGGGGGTTGTAAACAAGGTGGGAAGGGAGCGAGGGATGTGCAAGCGGGAAGCAGGGAGGAATGGTTTGTGTGTCTTTGGTGCTTGTGTGTAAGCACACATACGTGAGTCAGACCAAAGGTCTGCCTAGCCTAATACCCTGTCTCTAGCTCTGGACAATAGTAGATGCTTAGGAAGAGAGCATAAGAAATGAGGCATTCACATATTTTTAACATAGTAAATAGGCAAGTTCTTTGCAAAGACTATGACCATTGCTGTGGGTTGTTACCCAGCCCCCACTCAAACATTTCCACTGTTAATACTTACTGTCTTCAATGAGTTATTCACTATTAGCAGTACAAATTAATGCTGCAGTTTTGGGGAGCAGTGACCTACTAGGAGTTAAAGTCAAGTTTTCTGTAGTCTTAAGTTTCCTGCAGCCAACAGGATGCACAGAGAGAAATCTGATGCCAGGGCCAGCAATAGATGCCCAGAGCCTGGAGAAGGAACACAGGTCAGCAGGAGCACGCCTGAAGAGCAGCACAAAGGAACTCCAGCCAGTAAGACAGCTTCAGCGGGGGCCCAACTTAAATGCCTCTATGCAAATGCACGTAGCATGGGGAATAAACAAGAGGAGTCAGAGACATGCGCACGCCTGCAGGGCTGTGACCTTATTGGCATCACGGAGACGTGGTGGGGTGGCTCCTATGACTGGAGTGTTGGGATGGAGGGATACAGGCTCTTTAGGAAGGACAGGCAGGGGAGACGAGGAGGGGCTGTCGCCCTCTATGTCAATGACCAGCTGGAGTGCATGGAGCTCTGCCTGGGGAGGGATGAGGAGCCCACCGAGAGCTTATGGGTCAGAATTAAAAGGAAGGCAGGGACGGGTGACATTACGGTGGGGGTCTGCTACAGGCCACCTGACCAGGAAGACCGAGCGGATGAGGTCCTCTATAGACAGATAGGAGCAGCCTCACGCTCACAAGCCCTGGTCCTCATGGGGGACTTCAACCACCCTGACATCTGTTGGAGGGACAACACGGCAGGGCATAAGCAATCTGGGAGGTTCCTGGAATGCATCAATGATAACTTCCTTCTCCAAGTGTTAGAGGAGCCAAAAAGGAGAGGTGCCATGCTGGACCTTGTATGCTGGACCTTGTTCTCACCAACAAAGAGGGGCTGGTGGGGAATGTGAAGCTCAAGGGCAGCCTGGGCTGCGGTGACCATGAAATGGTGGATTTCAAGATCCTTAGGGCACCGAGGAGGGTGCACAGCAAGCTCACTCCCCTGGACTTCAGGAGAGCAGACTTTGGCCTCTTCAGGGAACTGCTTGGTAGAGTGCCATGGGACAAAGCCCTGGAGGGAAGAGGGGCCCAAGAAAGCTTGAATATTAATTCAAGGATCACCTCCCTCAAGCTCAGGAGCAATGCATCCCAACAAAGAGGAAGTCCGGCAAAAATGCCAGGAGGCCTGCATGGATGAACAAGGAGCTCCTGGACAAACTCAAACACAGAAAGGAAGCCTCCAGAGGGTGGAAGCAAGGACAGGTAGCCTGGGAGGAATACAGAGAAATTGTCTGAGCAGCCAGGAATCAGGTTAGGAAAGCTAAAGCCCTGATAGAATTAAATCTGGCCAGGGACATCAAGGGTATCAAGAAAAGATTCTACAGGTACGCCGGGGATAAAAGGAAGATGAGGGAAAATGTGGGCCCTCTCTGGAATGAAATGGGAGACCTGGTTACCCGGGATACGGAGAAGGCAGAGGTACTCAATGACTTTTTTGCCTCGGTCTTCACTGGCAAGTGCTTGAGCCTCACCGCCCAAGCTGCAGAAGGCAAAGGCAGGGACAATGAAGAGCCACCCACTGTGGGAGAACATCAGGTTCGAGACCATCTAAGGCACCTGAAGGTGCACAAGTCCATGGGACCCGACGAGATCCATCCGCGGGTCCTGAAGGAACTGGCGGGTGAAGTTGCTAAGCCACTATCCATCATATTTGAGAAATTGTGGCAGTCTGGTGAAGCTCCCACTGACTGGAAAAGGGGAAACATAACCCCCATTTTTAAAAAGGGAAAAAAGGAAGACCCGGGGAACTACAGGCCAGTCAGTCTCACATCTGTGCCTGGGAAGATCATGGAACAGATCCTCCTGGAAGCTATGCTAAGGCACATGGAGGACGGGGAGGTGATTCGAGACAGCCAGCATGGCTTCACCAAGGGCAAGTCCTGCCTGACTAACCTCCTGGCCTTCTGTGATGGAGTGACTACGTCAGTGGACACGGGAAGGGCTACAGGTGTCGTCTCTCTGGACCTCTGTAAGGCCTTTGACACAGTTCCCCACAACATCCTTCTCTCTAAACTGGAGAGGTATGGATTTGATGGGTGGACTGTCTGGTGGGTGAGGAATTGGTTAGATGGTCGCATCCAGAGGGTAGTAGTCAACAGCTCAATGTCCGAATGGAGATCAGTGGCGAGTGGCGTCCCGCAGGGGTCCGTCTTGGGACCGGTACTGTTTAATATCTTCATCAATGACATAGACAGTGGGATCGAGTGCACCCTCAGCAAGTTTGCAGATGACACCAAGCTGAGTGGTGCGGTTGACACGCCAGCGGGACAGGATGCCATCCAGAGGGACCTGGACAAGCTCGAGAAGTGGGCCTGTGTGAACCTCATGAGGTTTAACAAGGCCAAGTGCAAGGTCCTGCACCTGGGTCGGGGCAACCCCCAGTATCAATACAGGCTGGGGGATGAAGGGATTGAGAGCAGCCCTGCCAAGAAGGACTTGGGGGTACTGGGGGATGAAAAGCTGGACATGAGCCAGCAACGTGTGCTTGCAGCCCAGAAGGCCAACCGTATCCTGGGCTGCGCCAAAAGCAGCATGGCCAGTAGGTCGAGGGAGGTGATTCTGCCCCTCTACTCTGCTCTGGTGAGACCCCACCTGGAGTACTGCGTCCAGCTCTGGAGCCCTCAGCACAGGAAAGACACGGACCTGTTGGAGCGGGTCCAGAAGAGGGGCACAAAGATGATCAGGGGGATGGAACACCTCTCCTATGAAGAAAAGCTGAGAGAGTTGGGGTTGTTCAGCCTGGAGAAGAGAAGGCTTCGGGGAGACCTTATTGCAGCCTATCAGTACTTAAAGGGGGCTTATAAAAAAGATGGTGGCAAACTTTTTAGCAGGTCCTGTTGTGACAGGACAAGGGGGAATGGCTTTAAACTAAAGGGGGGTAGATTTAGGCTAGATATGAGGAAGAAATTTGTTACGCTGAGGGTGGTGAAGCACTGGCCCAGGTTGCCCAGAGAGGTGGTGGATGCCCCATCCCTGGAAACATCCAAGGTCAGGTTGGACGGGGCTCTGAGCAACCTGATCTAGTTGAAGATGTCCCTGCCCACGGCAGGGGGGTTGGACTAGATGACCTGTAGAGGTCCCTTCCAACCCAAACTATTCTATGGTTCTACGATTCTAAATATTACAAATGTACATAACACGATTCAGTGCCTGCACAGACTATCTGGTCTCCAGGCATCAAAAATACTTACATTTCTTATTGCCACTGTTGTGTTTTTAAGACATCCTGCTCAATCTTTAGAGCCTTACAGCAATCACTGTCACAGCTTTTGAGTCGAGGCTAATAAAGGACAACATGGGTGGTCTCCACCAACCATAACTCACCACAAAATTAAGCTAGACATTTATGGAGTTGTCCGTTCAGTGCTGTAAATAAGCAGAATTTGGAACGCACACATATAATTTACCAAGCTAGTTGAACTAACTCATTAGAAAAAGAAAAAAAGTAATTAACTTGCCACAGAAATTACATCAATGCAAAATGACTTTAATGCAAAACAGGCCAAGTGTGGAAATAGAATCTTACTGATTACTGCTGCAGTCCTTGCAGTTCAGCATGAATTACTAGTTTGTTACTCAAATTTGGGAATATCTGCAACACTGTGATAGGTGACAACAGAAAGTCATCATAACAGGTAAGCAAAAGGTCAATGTACATAATCCTGACATCCATCAGTTTTACAGTATGATAGCTTTGGTGCCCTCTGGAGTCCTCTGATTTCAACAGCCCTTCAGTATCTCTTGGCATGAGGATGACCTATGCTACCTTCTTGGGGTTTTTTTTATTTATAGACACAGTGTAAGATTTTTTTTTAATTAACAAAGTCATGTATGGCTTTTCACTCTCAGTATCTTACAAAACCTCCTTCCTAAGATAGTATGACAGTAGTGGGGAGGCTTGTTTCCTGGACATCAGAGAGAAGACACCAGACGAGCTTGTGGGAAGAGTCCACTGTTTTTAGAAGTAGGTTCATGTGCAGATTAAACAAAACTGAGACTTGTGACCTTCAAGTGTAAGACCAAAAGTCAAGGTAAGGTTTGCTTAGATTTTTGCTCAATGTGGGTTGTGTTGAAATAGTAGCTCTGGAAAAGAGGACACACCAACAATATCACGCCATCGAATTGTTTTCCCTCCACACAGCCCCACAAAGTCAGCGGAGAGTTATTACTGACCGCTGTGAGGTCAAGGTTTCACCTGCGAAATTTATCCAAATCATAAGTTCTCTGCAGTAACTAGTAATACTTAATAAAAATACACTCTCTGCCCTTTTTAGCCTGTGTATTTTAAAACTACTTTACAAAGGAGGAAAATAGTGTGCAGCAATAGCAAAATGAAAGAAAAAATACTCCCATAAGTG
Source organism: Aptenodytes patagonicus (assembly GCF_965638725.1). Lineage (NCBI taxonomy): Eukaryota > Metazoa > Chordata > Aves > Sphenisciformes > Spheniscidae > Aptenodytes > Aptenodytes patagonicus. The sequence goes on from NC_134949.1 coordinate 127,764,775, forward strand.
ACAACAGTGAAATTTTTCAGACATATTTTTCCTTTTCTCTTGTGTCCATATTTAAAAAGCAAAGCAGGGAAATTCTCTGAAGAGTCTTGAATAATAGCCAATTTCAATGCAGAATCCTCCATATGGATCTATTGGGTTGTAGACAGTGTAACCCATATTACTCTCAGAAGAAACGTCAGAGTAACCCCTTCGTAGCTCTCCAGCCCTCCCAATTAAACCCTCTTCATGACTGTGCATAAGCAACCTTACGCCAGGAATGTTAAACGGCAATATGTGACTCTGCAATCTAACAACAGGCTTACATTAATGTTATTAAATTATTGTTTACATTGCAGTAATTCCCAGATACGCCAGTTGAGAGCAGAACCCCTATAGTGCTGCTCAATTGTAGATTAAAGTTCAATTTAGGCCCTGGGGAGCGTGCCTTCCAAAGCGAAAAAGAGAGTCCCTGCTGGTGTAGGGAAGTTTAATTGACTTCTGCCTGGGTGCGTTGCATTACCCCAGCTGAGGGTACAGCTCAAAGGAGCTGGGACTCAAAGGCAGATAAACACCAAGGGCTTGGGCTGGTTGTACGCACAAGCCGCGTGCATTTTCCCCTTCCTCTTTATCTGTCACAGCTATGTCATCCCACCTCATCCACCCGTTCCTCTGTGTCCACTTTGAACCGCCCTTCTCCAGCTACCCCACACGTGTTCATTGATAAACCTTTCTTTCTCTTGATACGTATGCTCAGCTCCCAAAGGCATGCTCTCCTACCGAGGCCTCCTCCAAACGAGACTCTGTCCCTTGCCCACAGTGGGAACCCTCCCCAGCTGACCCCTTTCCCACCAGAGCTCCTTCCAGCCGGGATTTTGTGGCAGCCAGGGCAGAGGTTCCATATCCCTAGGGAGGTATTGCTCTGACCCTAACACCAGCATGCTTTAAGGGCTCAGGACCCACACTCTGCTCCCAGATACAGGGTTGGTGCCTGGGACAAGGTTTTGGGCAGTGAGGGGGGGGACTCACCCTCACCACCATGGATTGCTGCAAACCATCTATTAATTGTGCTGAATGAAAAGCAAATACCATGACGGTATTGCTCAGCAGGGTCTCACCCTGGGAATCACAGCCCTTCTAATTGAGACAGAATAAGGGAAATAAAAGGGGAGTTTGACTTCACATTTTTGTTTTCCCAAATTACAGAGAGCTGAGACAGGACTGCTTACACAAACAGTAACCCCACTGTTTAAATGACAAGTTAAAGCTCCAGGGTTCAGCAGCCATGGCTGCTTGAAAGTACCACAGTGCTTGATTTTGATTAGTATGAGTTTTGCAAATGGAGCTGGTAAAAATGTCTTATTCCCTGTTCTCTTCTTGGCTGCTGATGAATAATGCTGTAAGCTGACTGGTTTGTTATATTCCTAGGAGAGGAGAAAAAAGATCGGTAAGAAAATATCCCAAAATATATCAGACTGTACTAGAGTAGAAAATTAGCTTCAGTTTGATACAATGGGTGGAAATGTTCCTTCTCAAAATCTGACTGCTATCACATTTTTGTCTGAATTTGTAAAAAGTGCATAATTTTTATCTTCCTAGGTGACACATCACCTTTGCTATTGTCCCAGCAACCTAGCAAAATCCTAGCTACATTTTTAGCATTGCTGCTTACCTGCTGTGACTCACATGAGAGCTGTTCCACTAGTATTCTTCACAATCAAAGCTAAAAATAATTCTCTCTAAAGAGACAAAGACTCTGTCAGATACGAAGAGTTTTTATTAAGCAATGGGAGTTTGTTTTGTTTTGTTTTAATTTTAGGACACTCACTTAGAGAAACAGTTTCTTTTGTACACGATTTTTCTGGGAGCAAATCAGTGCATTTAATTTGATTTTGAACCTTGCTGCGCAATCAATAATGTCTCAAGTCTGGAAGCAAATCTCATGGAAAGTGACTTCAATGTGACATTTCAGACCAGTATGCCTAAAATTCAGATGTGAAATCCCTTTCCCAAAAAAACAAGAGTGGTTTGCTTTTGACCAAATCCATATTAAGAAGAGGGCTATGTATTCTAGTCATAAGAAAAGAAGCCAAACTCTGGTACTGTTCTGAAAAGCTGCAAAAATAAGGTGTAGAAATAACCCAAGGAGTGCACTCCATGTCTTGGTAGTCCTACAAGGTAGTCTATTCTTATATGTGGACATATACTTCATATGCCAGTGACGGTCATGCACGTTTGCCCAAACCCTTGGGCTCTAGACTCTGTAGCAATGTGTTTCTACGTGCCTCGGATGGGGAGGGAGCATAAGGGCAGAAAACTTCTCCTTTTTATTGGATCTCTGTCCTGATATTTTGCAAATTAAGGCAGATCCCAGACATGTTCACACTTTGCACGACCGGGCAGTGCTATTAGTCCATCTTACTGTGCCACTGCATCATCCACATTACTCACTGCAGGAGGCTAGAGATGTATTCACTCATACTGGGACTGGATTAAGCTACTGGCTAGTCTCTGCTGAAACTTTTCTTCTTTTTCTAAAACACCAATTATCAAGCTTTTAGCCTTCCCTTCACCCTTTGTCCAACTTCATCTATTCTCTTGTTAGCCCAGCCTATCTATTTGTGACAGGTGAGAATTTGGGAGCAATTCTTGGTTAGTGTAAACTACCAGGTTTACATCCACAGATTCGATGGATGTGAAAGTTAATTTCAACTGCAGACCTTCCCCTTTGTCTTTTGAACGATTTAAGTTTCTTTCTGTTTATATATACTTGAGAAAAATCTCTGCAGAACATCGTAATTTTACTAGCGATGGTCTGCATAGTTCTGGGTCTTTCTCACACCCATTTGTGACTTCAAAGGGAGCTATATTTAATGAGGGTGCCTTAGTGAGGGCATCCTAGAAGCAGTTCCGACAGAAATTTACCCCTTTAACCTGTGACAGACCCTGTTAAGCACCTTGAACGGATGAGTTTGCACAACAGAGGGATTTGCACATTATAAACCACATGGAATTGTGATGATGTAGGGTGAGCATCTCTACAACACAATCCACCTTCCCAAAAACCGTGTTAGAACCATGTCTTTTGGGGGGAAACCCACTCAAGAAAAACCCCAAACACAGCTTTTCTTTTCAATTTTAAGATTGTCAGAAGTAGGAAATCCACCATAGCCATTGGTACAGCCTTCTAATGGATTGCCAGAAACAGGAAATCCAACATTAGCACAGCTTGGTAATGGTTATCTATCCTCACATTTCAGATTTTTCATGTCGTTTTTAGTTTGAGTTTATAGCTTCAGCTAGTCCGTTGGACTTCTTTGTTTGAAGAGCCTTTACTGATCAGATTCCTGTTTCCATGTAGATAGATATTTACAGCCTATGATCAAATGATCACTCTTTCCTTATTAAGCTAAATAGCGTGAGCTACTTCAGAAATCCCAAATCTTATTTATTACCAAGTCATCAAGAGCTGATGAATAGGAAACCAAAGACGTTCTTCTTGTCATGTCTGTGGTGTCTTGATTAAATTTGTCTTCAGGCGTGATTTTGTGCTAAACCAATGCTTACTTTGTTCTTCTTCTTTCCCATTAGTTGTTACCATGTTGCCCTCCTGAATGATTTGGTCAGGTTTACTTCCTCGGAGGACAGGTCCTCCTTCTGCTGCAATGAGGCCACCCTGACTGCACAGGTTTCTGCCTACATACAAGTTGGAGCATCAAAACTGAATCCCTCAGCCCACGTCACACTTGCTAGGTGACTTGCCTCACTTGCAGAGCCATTGCCTGTCCACGATCCTGTTCCTAATTCAGAAATTATTTTCTTTCAGTAGCCTCCAAATGCCCCAAAAGTCCTAAAATTTGTTACGTGTCACGTGAGGCTGTGATGCTAATGCTGGTGTGCACCATTACAAATGAATGGCTTATTAAGTTTGGAAGGCCGTATGATCTGAGTTACATCACGAGGCTCAGCCCCAAGAGAAGAAGAGCACTACTTCTGTGGTCTCTGTGTTTGCCTTGGGCAGGATGTTGGTTTCCTTTTTCTTAGAGTGAACTTCCCAACAAGTATTGCCTGTCTTTCTTGGGTAGCCGGATTGCCATTTTGAAGGCAGACTTGACTATTTCATGGTTTCTGTTGAGCAATCGTCGGCAATTTTATCCCATACCACTCTCCACTGTCTTTGATGAAGTGTCTCATCAGTTATTACTTGCTTCCTAATAATGACTTCTGGCTGTGCAGAATTCCCCAGACCATCTTCCCGCAGCTTGTGGGCCTCTGTTCACCCCACCGCACAAAACACCGCTTCGTCCCCTTGGCTGCCAAGACCACCTCCTTGCCCTCCTCTCTCCACAATATGTTCCTTTGTGCCTTGAATTTGGGATGCCAGCGGTGTTCAGAAAGCATCTTTTGCCCTTCAATTTAATATGAACTTTATCTTAATTTTAACTAGCGGATGAATCCAGGCAAATGGCAAACAAAACTGCCATATACTGTGTGCATTTACTGTATTTGTGCATATTTTCTGACACATTATAGAATATAACACTACCATGCAAAATGCTTAGTGTACACAAAATGGAAAAGAAAGAAAGGGACAAGTGGACAAGAGGGAAAATGAAGGTATTTTCTTTGAAGAGAGCTGTAATACAGGGCTCCTCCGAGCTGCCTCCCGCACTCCCTGCGCTGTGCTGTGGCCGTATGCATGGCGGAGATTACAGCTGTCACTGTTTGGCACAGCCGCAAGATCATGGCCAAATTGGAGCCGTGATTGCATCAGTTTCACTTAATTCCATTTCTTGATTTAGGGGAAAAGAAAATGACATGAACATGACATTCCCTTCCTCTTTCTGACAAGGCAATTACACTGAATTAATCTTTCTTAAGACCTCTCTTAATTGTTTCTGGTTTTCTCCAGTAGATTTGTCTGTGTTGCTGGGTTTGGTTTTTTTTCTGAGAGAAGCTGCCCTTAAACTCCTGACTTAATAATTTCAGACTACTTTGAACAGCAGGTTTTGTAAAACAACAGCCATGAAACTTAACGCTGTTAAGGGAATAGTTAGGTATATCTATACATTATGATCATAAATGCATATGATCTTCAGGCAGTGAGCCTAGAAAGTCTTTAATTCAAGATTGCAGATATTTCCTCTTATCTCAGTGACATTTCAAAGCGAAACTTAAGCAAAACTCCTCTCTTCTGTGTCATCCCACGCTGACAGCCAGAAAATCCCTACACAGGTACAGCACTTGATAGTCCAGCATTGCCGGTGAAGCTTTGAGAACCTATTGACAACCCAAACCCAAGCAGCCCAAGCCTGCTGCACCTCCTAATCATGGTCAATGCAAAGGTTCCTATTGCTTTAATTGGTGTTGAATCAGGCTCACAGGGAGCAAGTTTGGGTAAAAAGCACCTCCATGCAGCAAGGTAAAAAACACCTCCATGCAGATATCCACTGTGAGAAGGTGTCTGTATCCCCCCGCCCCAATAAGCAAGGACTGTCTGCACGGGCTGGCGACAGGGCCAAGGCTGTAGAGCACTGCTCGGTGAGACAAGCCAGTTACCAGCAGCTAAGGAAGGGTAGGTTCAGTACATTGAACATCCTTGAGTGAATTTAGGATTGCCTTTCCATTTAACTTTCCATTTAGCTGCCACACTGGGGAGGCTCGGGAGAATTTACTTAAAAGGCAATCAAATGGCACAGGAGGCATTTTTCAGGCACAGGTGTCCCACTGTACTTTACAATCAAATAATTAACGCCCACTAAAAAAACTAGGAAGACCATGCGAAGTTCAGAGGTAGGTAAATAAACATTGAGATGTCGGTGTGCATCATCCACTGATTTAATGACTGCTATCACAGCAGAACCCAGGAGTCCTGAGCAATTAAACCCAAGGAAAAATTACAGAAAGCAGAGTAGATTTCCTTTTAAAGTCTCCGAAGAGCAGCTGAAAACATCCTCTTTGTTAAATATGTCTTAAATTTAAAGCAAGGCAAATAACCCATACCAGTAACAGCCTACCTTGGGATCTTTTTGCCTTCTTGTTTCTCCCTCTTGGCAGAATTTGAGCTGATCTCATGCCTTTTAATGAGCTGTCTCCCAGTTGGAAATGGCAACTTCTACTGTTTTTCCCAAAACCCCATGTTCAGACTGTTTTATGAAACACTCTAATCATCAGTACTTGTTCTGTAAACTGCATGGTGGAATATATTGTAAGGAATTAATATCTTGTTGATCTGAAAAAAGAAAATCAGGATATTAACTTTTACTCTCTACCTTCTTAGTACTTTCAACAGTTAGTCCTACGACTGGAAAGCTGGTCTGTGCACACGTGAAACAAAAGCAGGTTGATATACGACATTAGGACACCGATTTTTTGTTTCAGGATCCAAACCAGAAGGATTTGTTTCTCCCTCGTGTTTTACTGCCACTTAAATAAGTTGGGAAAAGCCGATGGCATCACAGCACTGCACCTCTAAGATGACCTTTCAGTGCACCAGGAGCCAGGGCACATAGCTCAACTTGTGAGTTTGTTTTCAACTCAATTTCAACTCAAGCCATGACTTGAAACTGCTCAGCCGGGTGGAAGGCACAAGAGGTTGCGGTAGATGGCTTGTTTTGACTAGTTTCTCTCTGGCTTTGTCCAACCTGTTTTCCCCAGGTGTGTGATGCAAACCCGACCAGAGCGGGCAGCCTTGGGCGAGGCCGTGGCTCCCTGCAGCACACCGCAGCCGGCGCGCAGGCTGTTGTGCTACCCGTGCACCCGAGCCTTCGTTCCTGGGCCGCGGCGGGCTCCCTGGGCTGTGTTTTACAGCCTGCAGGTGAGAGGCTGCCTGGGCTGCCTGCGTGCGAGGTGGGGGATGCGGTTTGCTCATCCCCAGCCTACATACTTTTTCCGTTTCAAAGAGTAACTGGGGAGCTGCGAGCCAGGCAAAATGTACCTGCATATATTCAGGTGTATGTGTACGTGTCTGTATCCTATCTTTAGCATTTCAACAGTTAGTGTTTTAAAAGCTCTGCTGCAAGAAATATGCCCATGTCAAATTCTGTATGAGGAAAAAGCCCTTTTTTATAGGCAAAGGTTTTTCATAGATTGGAAACTGTGGTACTCAATTATTCTGTTTTGAAGCCATAGTCATTTCAATCATGATTTAAGGCATAGTTGGATATTCACTGATTTATACAATCAATCTTAATCTTTTTTTGTCCTCCATCTTTTTGCCCTTTTCATTTGGAGAAGTTGATTATTATTGCATTAAAGTTATTAAAATAGGTCATTTTGCAATCATATATAGTTTTACACTACTTCATACTTCTTTCTTGCAAACAGAATCTGTATATACACTTACCAAAATAATTACCTGCTTTAACATACATTATCCAAATACTTGATTTTTATATTCTTAAGGTACTGAGTGATATAATGTCAGTAAAAAAGAAAATTAATTTGATACTAATTTGTGCCAAGCACTTCTGATAAAGAATGGAACTCATTTAAAAATGTGGGAAGTCAATATTTCATATTTGTGATTTATTTGCTGTAGAACCTTCACTGGTACCTGTCTGCATTTAAATTATTAAAAAAAGGAAGGAGTACCCACTCCTTTCCTCTAACTTAAAAACCTCAGAAGGTATTTTTCAGATGTTCTAATTGCTCAAGTAATTGGACTGCTTCACATTTTATGAATTTGCCGAGACTTTGTTCAGTCACTGGGGAAGAAAATCTTTCAGCGACACTTATTCCAGTACTGAAGAGCTGCTGATTTTAATATCTTGCCATGTATTCCTTTATTTTTTTCTGTTTCATGTTTTGAGGATACTGTCAATTTTAACAAGGGCAAAAGTGTCTCTTTATGAAATTCTGTTGAGATAGTAATGCAATAACAGCAAAGCCAGAACATGCTGCTGCTTTTACGCTTTACGGGTCGTGCAAAGAGACGAGTTTGGAAATTTCAACTCTTGGTACCACTAAAGGCAGCAAATTCTAAAGATGCTTTTTTGGATACATGTATGTTTTCAGGCTTGGTTTAGATATGATAACCTTCTCTTTGTAGTAGTTTATTAGTAATTAATTTTTTTTATGGTGACAGCCTCCCATCAGTGACAAATGTATTTGGTGCAATAATGCTTAAACTTCAAATACTTATAGTTAAAAGAGAAAATTTTAATACAAGTAACTATATTCGTTGTTTAAATGCACCATAAGCAAATGAAATATTATTCTCCCTTGGTGAGAGCCCGTAATGTATACTGCAAGGGACTTCAATGACACAAGATGCATAGTTCAAGCAACACTGTAATTTTTCTTCTTCAAATCTCCCCTGAAATTAATTAGCGCACACGCTATACAACTGTTTATCATAAGCCTTTGGGCTGGGCTGGACTGACGTCTTGCACAGCTTGGTGCAGTTTGGTCTGTTTGCTAAGGTGTCCACGACCATCAGTTACTACCCCATCTCACCAGCCTGAGGGTGGCTTTGGTTTGTGGTGAGCCTGTCGCACAGGGTTCGCATTGCCTGCATGTCCCTCAAGGATCCAGCCAGCACTGGCTGGACCCAGCAGAGCCGGTCCCATCCCAGGGACCCTCTCCAGTTCCCACTTCCGAGCACCCGTTCAAGGCATGCTGAGTGGTGGTAGCTGTTGCGTAGTAATAAATGGCTGGAGTTAATTCCTATCTCCTGGCTCTCCCCGCATCCGCATTTGGCACAGGCGAGTGTCTAGCAGCGCCCAGTGGCACCAGCCACTGCACTTTGTGCTGCGACACGGGAATCCCACAGTTCCTGGTGGGAAGCCCCATGATTATTCAAGCCTGCAAAAAGTCTGTAAATAGCAGGGCTCCTGACGCTGTGCTGCCTGCAGAAACACTTATGAGCTGTGTCTCATCCCAAAAGCCACTCATCACGGAATATGCATTATTATTATTATTGTCAGTGAATCTTGCCCAGGACTGTGTTTCAGAAAAAAAACCAAGAAAGCAGCAGCAGTTTTCCAATACTCCAGTGCAGTACAGCACTGCTGAATCCAAGGCACTGTACAAGGCTTCTGTGCCTTTAGTGATGATTGATTTGGTCCCATCATCCTGGAGGACATGAGAAATAGTGCATCTGCGTGTAGCCTCCCGTGATGATTTAGGAAGCTCAGTTTCCCCTCAGTGGTCTTTGGTGAGACTGAAGCAGAAGGATTCATGTGTGGGACAGTGAACTTTGTCACGCAGCTTCTCGCTAGTATCTTTTCCATTCTTCAAGTGATAATTTGATGAACCCTGACTTATAAATAGGGCTATGCAAAAAACGTCTCTGTTCTTAGACCATGTGCCTTGTAGGTGTGTTATGGAAGAGAAGTATCCTTTGCTTCTTGCAGTGCCTTTATTGGTCTCTCCTGGCAAATGTCAAATGCCATGTCAAAGCTATAACTTCCAGCCTCCCTTCTGGAGCGCTAATACGCAGAGATCTTCTGGAAGATCTGCGAATATCCACTCATCCTTTTATTAGATTCACTCTGTAATGTAGAGCTCCTTCCTGGGATGGTTTCAGCTGGCCTCCTGTTCTCTTCTGCCTGTCCTCTTTCTCTCATAGTGATTCACACGGTGTTACTAGTGAAGTCAACTCTTAGCCATAGTGCTACTCTAATCAAAACCTCTTGCCTGTACATTGCTTTGGATTTGCTTGGTTTGAGCTCTGAAATTTTAACTATATGTTTACCACCAGATTATCTACAGCAAGCATATTAGAAATAAGTTATCTGGATGCATTTTTTTTTCTGTCTCGACAAGGGTGTTCGGGAGTAGTTCCCCAAATTCAGTCTCTGGTTTACAATGGGAAGTGCTTCTTCCATGAATCCTTTAATTACTGACTTATATATATGATTTCATAGAGGTATAAGTCTTACTGTGAAGTCAGTCACAGTTCTTGCACTTGGATGAATGGATAGACTATTTCTAACCAGAAAATATTTGCATTAAGGAGTGCTTTCTAATTTAGACTCCAGATTATCAGTCCCACACTTATTTTGCTATAAGCATCTCTTCATTCTCAGTGTATATATGGGAGCAAGCACGATGATAACAGGCTTTTGCAGCTCCAATCTCCCTACTGAAACTTGTGAAGCACCTGTTGTCCATCTTCTTTGCAGCAGATTTTCTTACTTGGACATTTGATTACTGTGCATTACATTTAACCAGCACTTCATGAATCCCCGGTTCTTTCAAATATGGGGTTTTTTTTTCATCTGACAGCAGAGACAGACTGCTTCATATGGTGATCCACTTGGATCTGCCTCAGAGACTCCCTATCAGTAATTGCTGCTTTTCTTTTCTGACACAAATGCATCCAAACATTTCTTCCCAACTGCAAATATGCTAAAGCACTGCTGATGACACCGAATCTGCCGTACCTTACTCTCATTTCCATTTCTGGCAAATCCAGGCCATAACATGACTGCCTAACTGGCAGTTCTCAGAACTCGTGGTTCGTGAATGTAGCTTTTGAAGCAACGATACCTCAGCCATGGGATTTCTAACACTGTGTGAATTATAAGTACCTTTCACACTCTCAGGGGGGGAGGGAGGGGGATGTCCACTGGCTCTTTTCTCTCCTTAGCTTCAGAAATGTGGCAATTACATTGAAATCTGCAATAAAAAAATGGTATGTACTCTAAACTGCACAACAATTCACCAGTATTATGTAAACCAGAGCATCAGTAACAGATGTACAGACCAAACAGCTACTGTGACATTCAATTTTCATTTCAGTGATGTCTTGGGAAAATTACTCATCTGGAAAGATTAACACATACAGAAAGACTACAAAACCTTACAAATAAGCCTCTCTAATGGAAATGTTGCCACAACCTTGCATACTAGTTCCCACCTGGGTTTGGGGGTTTATCTAATACCCTTAGCCTAGGACATTAATTGATGGCACAAATAGGGTCAGGTTTTCCTCTTGGGTATATCGTTGTAATGCCAGTCCGACTCCGCTAGCGTCACCAAACCACACCTGAGAAACCAAGGAGTCAGGTCCATAGATCAGGGATTGTATGGGATGATGACAGATAATATTGGACAATCTTCTCTGGCTTCATTCATACATTAATAAATCAATGGAGATTTATTTTATGATACATAGAGCAGTACCACTAAATCCTTGGCCTTTTAAAACCATGTTTATTGAGTTTCAGGCTGGCAAAGCCACAGATTACTCCAGAAAAGCATTTTGAAGTATATCAAAACCACAGTGGGAAAGCATATCCCCTTCCACGTAACAGCAGCTTACTGAACTGCAAATGCTTCCAAAACCAGGAAAAAGCAACTTCTTCCACACAGAGGTAGGAAATCAAGTTTTCATCTATATTAGGGATCTGGCACATTGCAATCTTTTATCTTTTTGTGTTTTACATGTTTATACACAACGGGGCAGCCTGCCAGCAGCTCTGGCCAAAACCAGCAGCAACGGCTTAGCTCCGAGTGGGTAGGTTTTTGCTGGAGCAGCGCATGAAATAGGTACGTTGGTTTGTCAACATTCAGCTCTAAGTATGGAGGCACTGCCTACGGTGCTGACCGCCATTAAAAACGTAACAAAACTGAACGGTATGCGAGTGCCGTCACAGCTAGAAAGCAAGGTACTGCGGTTGACAGAGAAGCTCTGCTAATGCAGTCCTGAAGCTGAGGAATCTCATTTGCATTCACATTTTGGCCCCCATCCACCATTCTGGCAATGCAAAGGAAAATCAGTTGACTAAGCTTCCAAAATTGCTTTAAAGACTCAAATAGTGTCAAATCCGTTTCCTACGGAAATTATCAGAAAATTCAGAGTTAAGAATCCCCAGTAAACTCAGCTCTGTCTCCTTGATCCTATGCGTTAAGTGGGGTTTTCATTACCCCATCCTACTTCTTTGTACAGATGTGTTCTATAGATCAACTGGACCAGTCTTTTTCACACTTGATCTGGGAGCCATGCATGATTCATAAGCTGTCAGAAGGTGGTTGATGGAGCAGGCCACCAAAACTCAGTACCAAACATACACGCATCTTTCCATGCACGCAAGCAAGAAAATAAGCAAGTTTGTGAAAGGAAACCTAGTAAAGAGATACCTAAAGCTGAACCTAAGGCTTTCTCTTTGTAAATGAAAACCAGTGTGGGTGCATTACCAGAAAAGATCCCTAATTTTATCTGAGGTGGTTATGTAGGTGGTTATGTAGCCCTTGGATCAGATAACAGAGCATTGGGCTAAGTGATCTCCAGGGTCCCTTCCAGATGCCCACGTCTGCAGCCACGCAACACAGCATGTGCTGGGTTCATTTCACCTAACACTCAACATCTACAGTACAGATGTTTACACTGAGCTGGGCTCCCTGTGTTGTCAGTGGGAAACAGGCCTTGCTAGGAGACCAAGCCTTGCTCCGGCTTTTGAGGTTGAAAATATACTGTTAAGGGAGGGGTTAAATCAAAGTAGCATTTATCCAACTTTTCGTCAGATCTAATTATGTACATGACTGTGATCCTGCTTTCCGTGTACAGAAAAACTCCCACTAACATTAATGTGTATTTTTTCCTTAAGAAGATGCACAAGACACAGCCCTTAGATCACAGGGAAAAAAAGTGCAATTTCAATGTAAGTCAAGAGCGTTTGGTTCAGCTCTGAGTGCCTTGTGAGAAGAACAGAACTAAAATTCACCTCAGGGCATCCAAAGATAACGAATGCAATTTCAAGAGAAAGTATAGGGATCTGTAGTTACAGCAAAATGTGTATTGTGTGTTTGTATTGCGAGAGGTTTTGTTCTTTGCTTAGCAGCATGACCTATTTCCCAGCATCATGTGATTTTTGTATTGGAAGACTCTTCTGTAAAGAAGTAGAATTAATTTTCCAGTGGAAAAGATACAAATCTGATCTTCCTTTATTCTGCCCAATAAAATAGTATAATGTTGCGTTTCTTTTTATTTATTTATTTAAACTTCATAACCCTTTTGAAAGGTACATACGCATAAAGCGTATGCACATACTTATCTGTTGTTGGCAGCATGCAGTTTCATTAAGTTTTTATTCAAAAAATGTACAAAGCATCAGGAAAATCCAAATTAAATTACACTTGGATTCAATATGATTTAAAGTCCATCTCCCACCACAACGGCAGTTAAGCACTTAGGCGTCTAAAGTGCACGAAGGGAATTTAAGCCGCCTTCCACCTCACTCTGGTGCTTAAGTTTTCTGCTTAAATTTTGCTTAGCTGCCTGAAGTTTTTTCAACTATGCACACAGAGATGAAAATCTAGGGATGCCACCTCTGGCTAAAATGATCTGGCATTCCTAAAACAGGAATTCCTGTGTCCCAGTCTCATAAGCAACCCTGTCTATCGGACTTTCTCAGTTCATTGCTAATGGAGACCAACACTAGAACTGAGTGAAGAGAGGAAAAAAAACCAAGCTGTAATGGAGACATCTGGAAGGGAACTGTTTATACAAACTCAACAGCTTTTGAAAAGCTGGCCCCTTAAAGTATGCACAGTTAGGCACTCCAAATCAGCAGTCCCTTCTGAAATGCTTGCTACATATGTATTTTTAGCTTGTGGCTTCTTTATTTCTAGTCATATTTCTTCTAACATACTGGAAGTATTCATAATTATGGTGATAAGACTTTCTTTAATGCTCGTATAACTCAGAAGTGACCAAATGAAAGCTGACTATACTTTCCCAAAGGAAAAAAACCTGTTTTATGAGTTGAGAAATTTCAGCTCTAACAGTAATTCATTTTCAAGTAATTGTTAGAAAGCTCTATTCATCGTACAGGTTTCTGTTCATCTGTCAAAATCAACAGCACACCACTACTGAGGACACAACAAAGCCGAGAATACTGTAGAAGTGATTATAAAGGAAATGTTGAACATTTGGTAAGCTAAGAGGATATTCAGTTAGGTTGGATTTAAAGTATTAACCTCTTTGGGAGATGAATTCTGGCTTTCTGTATCTTTTGTATCACATGCACATTAATGCATTGTGTCTGCATGGGGTTTTTCTAAGACCTCAAATTAATTAGGAATTTGAGCTTATATTTAGGATAGGATGTGTCAGCACTAGAAAATAACAAGTGTTGTTGCTAGGTCATGCTTTCACTTATGTATGTGCCCAATGCCGTGTATCTGCACTTGCCGGAGTGCCCCCAGATTTTCAAGTACAGATGAGACCCGATTCAGCATCAGCTTCAAGTCTCCTTGACCTTTCAGCAGCTGACGTACCGCGGCTCGTGCAGTACCCGCTGCACAAAACTGCAAACGGTTGCCTGGCTTCTGCTCACTCCAGAAGTTAGTCAGGGCTTCACTGCAGTTGACCAGAAGTAATGAGGAGCCGCCTTTGGACCGAGGTGTTGAGCATGACTCAGACATGGCTCAGTATTGAAAACTATCACGGAAACGTCCTCCAGTGATTTCTAACTGACAGTTTGAGAAACCAGAATGAGACTGGGGGGGGGGGTGGGGGGGCTGGTGGGGGGAGGGCTATAGCAGGTGCGATGGCTACAAAGGGGATACATTTCAAAACCTAGGAGAACTGAACCCCCATTAATGTTGAAAAGAAGGTCTCTTCAGGTGGAGAGAAAACCTGCTTCTCCTAATTACATTCACATTCTCAGAAAAATCGACAAGTGAAGACCAATGTATGAGACTTTCTTTCCAGCAGACCCTGCAGACCTGTTGGGGTGATCTGAAATAGCTGCTTTCCTGATGCCCTTGAGGAGATTTCAACCACTTTGATATGTTCGGTGTTTTTTGCTCAATAGAAAAGGCTAGTAGTGCCCTATCTGAAATCCTGCTTTGTACACGTAACAAACATTGCGTCTGTGGAACAGCTCATTTTAAGCCTGGGGATGATAATGGATGAGTATCAGGATGGTTGCTCTCAGTTTCACTCCAGAGGTACTGGTCAGCACTTTACAGAGCTCTCTTACCAGCTGAGAAAGAGAAGATGCTGTTTGCCAGTGAGATGTCAGAACACAGCTGAGCAGGAAGGTGGAAATGAATTTCTTGGCAAACTTTATAGGTGCTACCTTTTGGGATTTTTTTTCACGCTGTTTCTGTATTCACCATTTTTATTCCCAAACTTTAAATGTACTTTCTTTTCTTTCTCTTTTTCTTCCGTATCTGTCTCATGCTAAAATACCCCATGAATGCACCATCCTTTCAGATTTTAGTTTTGATCATTTGATTGTTACATGCACAACACTCTCAGTGGACACTATAAGCTCGTAAGCACTGCGCAGTAGGACTGCCAGTATATTAAAAAAATAGGGAATTTATACTTTGCTGTAGTTAAAATTCAGACAGACCAGAAATGGGTCAGGCAAGCTTAACTGTCTTCCTGTTAGTGATACAATCTGAAAAGCCTTCTGAATGAAGAAATTATGTCATCCTCCGTTTCTGCAATCAAAACATCATAAGCTACTTCTATAGATCATTTCCTTGAATGAGCTATTTCTTATTTGGAAACAGACTTGTGAGGTATACTAAAAGCTCACACAGAGAAAAAATGGAAGCTGTACTCTATGTGCATCCTTGTACAAACCCAGAAGTTGCAGAAAAATAAGCTGCAAATACCTGTGTACTACCAGCGTGGGAAATGAAGACAAACAGGAGGCTCGGCACCAGGACCCTTAGAGGAAAGCTAAATTGCCTTTGTCCTGTCTCAGTTCTGAGCTATGTGAGAGACTGAAATCACCTGCGATGTTCTCCAGGAAGCCACAGAGGCTGCTGTAATTTACGGCAGCCTACTATAAAGCTACACCAGCATAGGAAACCAGCCAAAGATTTTGTGATTGGCCAAGCCGGCATGGGCTGAGCAGCATTAGGTAAGGCTGATCAGAGCTGCCAG
The DNA here is from genome assembly GCF_965638725.1 of Aptenodytes patagonicus. Lineage (NCBI taxonomy): Eukaryota > Metazoa > Chordata > Aves > Sphenisciformes > Spheniscidae > Aptenodytes > Aptenodytes patagonicus. The sequence continues at coordinate 127,780,604 of NC_134949.1, forward strand.
TAAGAGGCTGTGCTGGAGAAGACAGAGGGAGAAAAAAAGCAGCATACGCACCTGACCTAAGGGCAGAATCTCTGCCTCGTACTAGAACTCACGTACAACTGGAAACCAGTAGCGAGTTCTGCAATGATAGTAAAAGCACATTAAGGGATTTAATGGCACTTCAAGTAAACACAGAACAGAAATATTTAGATATTACTTGTGTGTACTTTTCTAAAGTAGGTCAAGATATCACGGTCTGAATGTCACACACTGCAGGCGAAAGAGGGAAACATTTGGAACCTAAATAACTGTTAAAACCACTGTTTTTTACGGGTCTCTCATAACTGCTGAGGGTAGTATTTGCTTTACTGTGATGATCCTGAGAGCACTATGAGCGCTGTCTTTCCATGTCACTGCCTAACACTAGTCTCCTCAAAACCCGTATTCTGGAACCAAATAAAAGGAACTGACTTTCAGAGGTAATGAACATATGCAATCTTGAACAAAAAGCTTTGAGAGTTGCAAGCTCTCATCTTGAAAAGTAAAACCAATTATTTAGCGGCATCAGTAAGGTGCTTGAAGGCTAACACTAGATACTGGTATTTGAAAATATTCTTCCCATTTTAAAGATTTTATGTAAAAGATTTGTAACTTCCAAGCTTTGACACTTCCTCATACTGCACCCAAGAAAGGAGAGGAAGATCTCCCTACCCCTACTCATCATCGCCCATGAAAGCCTCATCAAGGTGAATTTCTCTGGCCAAGACAAACGCAGCTGCTGCAGCCCCCGCACGCAGTCCTATCACACCCTGAGGAGAATGGCTAAGATTCCAAACAAAAACGTTATCTTTCAAGACTCATTCTGAAAAACGGACCAAACTTGTACTCCCTTCAGTACGTTCTGACCTGCTTCTTTATGGTGCATGTAGGAACACAAAGATATTGGCAGTCTAGGGCGTTACATTTGTTCGAAATCAAATAACCTAGGTGAGATCCTGCTCCTTTCATGAAGAGCTTCCATCAAGTCCAGTCCTTGGCAGGGCATCCGATTTACTGCATGTGGAGCATCGCCCCTACAGCCGAGAGCCCCCGCTTTACCGCTTTTTTCTTCATTCGGACCCGGGATTGTATCTTTATTAAATAGCGTTACGTAGCAGTTTCCTGCGTTACTGAGAATTTCCGTTATTGATTCCTCACGGTGCCATCTTCGCGTTTCTTCCACACAGATCCCCCGACCCTGTGTACGTACCCGAGAACTTCACTTACACCTCCCCCGGCGGCCGCCCGCCCGCTCCCAGTCCCGAGGGGCGGCGGGGCCAGGCCCGCGGACAGGGGAGGCCCCCGCACCTCCCTGCCGCGGCGGTCGTGGGACGCGCTGCCGGGTAGGCGAGAGGACACAGACCGCCGTACCTGAGGGCAGCCAGCGGGAAAGCGAGCCATGGCTCCGGTGAGCGGCCGTGCCCGAGCGAGACGGCCCTCCCTCCTCATGGAGGGGCCGGGGCAGGCGCCGCCGCCGCCGCTCCCTGAGGGGGGGGGAGCGGCGTTTCGGCCCCGGCCGAGCGGTGGGGACGCGAGGGCGCCGCACTCCCCTCCCCGGGCCGGGCGACCGCCCCACACCCGCCGGCGGGGCACACCGGCTACCCCGCCCGCCGCCAACGGCCGCCGGAGGAGCGGGGCCGCGGCGAGGGGCGCCTTGGGCGGGGGCGGCGGCGCCCCCTGGCGGCCACCCCGCAGTGCGGTGCGCAGGTGGCGGCCGGGCGCGGGGCGGGCGGCTCCGCCGCATCGCGTCGCGCCGCGGTGCGCTGCGGTGCGGTGCGGTGCGGTGAGAGCGGTCGGCGGGGGTCCCGCCGCGCTGGCCGGCGCGGGGCGGGGCCGGGCGTGAGGAGCGGCGGCCGCTGCCGCCCCCGCTATCTGACCCGACCTTCCCCATCTCCTCCTCCACCGCCCCCCGCCGGCCGGCTGTCCTGCCCCCAGCGGCCCGGGAGGAACTGAACCATCGCTGCACAGGAAGTAGCGGCTGCGGGGAGCAGCGGCGGCGACAGCTGGGGCTGCCGCACTCAATGAGCGAGGCTCCCGCAGCCGCCCGCCCCGCTCGCCCCTTCCCCGCCTCCCGAGGGCAGCGGCACCGAGCCAGCCCGCCGCCGCCGCTGGGGGGGCACCGCGGACAGCAGCAGGCGGAGGCGGGCAAGGCCGCCCGCCCCGGGGCTGGAGGCTGAGGCGGGCAGAGGCAGCTCCGGCTCTTCCCGAGGAGGCGGCGGCGGGGACTGCAGGTTGGTGCCGCTCCGCCGGCGAGGCGCGGATGCCGGGCTGCGGGGGGAAGGCGGGCGGCGGACCCTGCCCGCGCCGCGCCGCGCCGTGCCGCGCCGTGCCGTGCCGTGCCGTGCCGGCCCCCAGCGCCTCCCGCCTCGGCGCTCCCGCACGCTGCCGGGGCGGGCGGCGGCGGCTCCGCCGGGCGCCCCTCTTGAAAGGCCCCAGCGCGCCGCCCCCCGCTGCGGCGGCGACAGGAGGAGCCGGGCCGGGCCCGGCTCGGTCCGGCGGCCGCGGTGCCGGTGCCGCCGGCAGGCGCAGCTCTTTGTGCGCCGGCGGGCGGGGGGGGAGCGGCGGGGCCGGGCCCGGCCCGGCGGCGGGGGGTACCCGGCGGGATGGCGGCGGCGGCGCGGGGAAGGGCACAATGGTCCCGCCGGCGCGGCCGGGCCCCGGCTGAAATGCATCCTCCCCTCCCGGGTGAGATGGACGCCCTCCCGGGGGGTGCGGGGTGAGGAGGTGCAGGCTGGCGGCTCGCTGCTGGGAGGATGGCAGCTGGGCTCTCCACCGAGTCTGTGGGGAGGGAGGGAGGAAGGATGGTCGAAAAGTGGGAGAGCGGTTTAAAACAAACAAACAAAAAAAAAATAGAAGAAAAGCCCGTTTCCGAAAGAGCCAGGCTGTACCTGGGTGCATGGCTTGCGAGTGCAAAATGGAGAAGAGCAAACCCTATTGATCTGAGAGCGGCAACCAAATAGGATGCTGTTGTGCCTGGATTCTGTTTGGATGATGCTGATGGATTTAATAAGCTGCTAACCTAATGTGTAGGCATCTGAATCAATAAGCACATTGATGATCCCCTTATAGCTTTTAATACTCTGTATTCTAAGGGAACTTTGTGTTGAGACTGAGTGTTACCTATTTGATGCCTCGTTTGTATATTCTTCCCCTCCAATATTTTTTCCTCCTTGAATCTTCATCTCCCCTCCTTGATTAGGCAGAGAGCAGGTGTGGAATGAGAAAGGAAAGTGGCAGTTTGCAGTAATCTTGCTGCTCCTTCTTCAAAGCAATAATAATCTCATTAGCTCATCATGTTATCAAACTCATTAATTTCAAGTCCAAAATAAACTTCATGGCCTTTCCCCCTCTCCCACTCTAAGGGGAATAGGCTAGAGTCCAAGACTGCATGTTTGCCATCAGTGAATTGCTGATACGTACAAGCATGTTTGAGAGTAAAGCGGTAAGCTCTCCACTTGTCTTGGCAGTGTTTCTTTCGCGGTGACGCTCTTCACTTGAGGCTCTTTGCTTGAACTACAGGTCGTTTGGGTGAAGTTCAACATAATCACGGATAGGTATGTGTATTTTTTTTTCCCAAGCTTGATTCTACAGGCAGTAAAACCTGTACAGTTTCCATTCATATTCTTTCAAGACTGCAGCTGTGTACGAGATGACGAAGTTAAACAGAGTTGTTGTTGTAACCTGCAGTGAACATGCTTTGCTGCGGTGAGCATTGGGCTGTTACAGAGCTCCTCGTGCCCTGAGGATTTTAAACATAAATGTTCTCATCTTTCCTGTAACTTTCGCAGGAGCCTTGGCTTTTGGTCCCCTTCTGTGTACTCTAGTCTTCTTCCCCTTCATGTCTATTGTTACTGAACCTCTGCGATTAAAATTATATGAATTACATTCAATACCTTTTTTCAACCTTTTTTTAAGGGCAATCTTATGTACTCTAAGAAAAGTCTCATTATCCCTTTCTCTTTTCATTCCCACCTTAGCCTCTCTAACCCTATACACACATTTAATTGGAGAAAGCAGGATAGAGAACAGTTGGTCTCCAAATATAGCTTGAATTCAACAAGCACAGGAAAAACACCTGACCAGATTGTCTCTGCTGAGCACGATTAAAATGGCAGGACCACTTATCAAAACTTTGTACTGCAGTTTAACAGTACATTGCAGGTAGCTCAGTCGAGGGTGCGCGAGTTCTACCTGACAAGGGCTGAAATCAGAGTGGGCTTTAGCTGAGGTAATGTTGGAGAGAACTAAGGATGCTATTTTCTCTTCCCAGTGTGATTTCTTTTATCTCTGAAGAGATGCATTAACAAACAGGACAAAATTCCACTTGCAATTACAGGAAACTCTACTAGGACAAAGTGTATGTTCTTTTCCAAGCCAGAGCCAAAGCTTTCTGCCCTGTGTTAATCTTCTTACCGAATGAAACTATTGCATAGTTCTGCGCTAGCTTCACTTTTTTTTTTCTTTCTGCCTCTGTTTGCAGAAAGATGCATTGTTTTCAAATCCTAAATGGTGTTTTGTTTACTTACAAAACTATTACGGAATAATTGGATTTGAGGCTTACATTTTGTGGGGAACCGGTGTGAATAAAGTATTGCTGTTAACTGTAATGAGTTCACCTATACTAAATTTATGATAGCCATAAATTATGGTAGGCTGCTTCTACGCTTTATTCAAATACAAATTCAAATTCAAACCCAAGAAAGGTTGCATTCAATCTTGCTCCTTTGGCTTATGAGAACATAATTCCTGATAGGAATAGCCAAGATACTGACAAAGAAATGTCATTATCATATGTAATGACTAAAAATGTTCTGCTCTTTCAGTGGGTTTTTTTAGTGTTAATACCGAGTGTTGGTGCATGCGTATTAGTCTGTTTATAGGCAGTGCCTGAACAGAGAACAGGTGACTAGGCAATCGGTACCTTGAGTATTATGAGATAAAGAACAAAAGAAATGACAAAAAGCAAAGGGAACCCAAAATTTCATTGTGTATCAGACTGTTCCACCACCTTCTGGTGCTGAGCCCCTAGTAATAAGGATTCTCTGTCTACACTTGCGCTTCAGGCTGATACCAAGGAACTTTTGCTTGTGGGTAGCTCTTAATAAGTAATCGATACAATCTTTTTAAGTAAAACTCACAGAAAGGGAATGGAGAGGCATTAGAAGGTGGTATCCAAATTTCTTCTTTACCTATGATATTAACCAGCATAAAATGAGAAAAAGAAACACTAATCTCAAGGCCTCTGCCACATGCTTGATGAAGATACTCTTAGAAGTGTTACATTAAAATCAATTTGCCATCTGATACATGATCATGTCAGAATGCCAGGACTGAGTCAGCACCTAAGTTGGGGGCTGATTATTGCTAGGACACAGGCACCTACAGGTAAAATCAGGATAATCTAGGAAGTGTTTAATTTCTTGGTGTACCAAACCAATAATCTCTGCTTCCTGTTTTGGTTTATTAATTGCAGAAGTCCAAATTTCAAATGGCTAAAAAGGAAACAAACCCTTGCTGACATATTTTTTTGATGCTCCTAAAATCAGTGGATACCTATGATTTAGCTGTAAAATTTCCTTGTGCCTCTGAGTCTGGATGCGTTTAGGAGTGTGCAGGACATGACAGTGATGAGAGGCTGGGCACCTAGAGCTGTTACACACAAGTCATAGCAAAAATGAAAGAAATGCTTGTCTCTTTTGTAAAGACGAATCTATGAGCACTGCCTTTGGATCCGGTCCTTCACAACAGCAGCACCTTCTGCTGCGTCTTCATCTGTAGCTGTATAACCTTGCACGGGTTAGCATAACTGTGTGGTTTAGTAGACAGGACGTTCGTCTTGGGAAGCAGGAGGCTTGGGTTCTTATCTTTGTCCAAATGAGTATTCGGTGTTGTAAAAGGGAACCGAGAGCCACAGGGACTCTTTTTCTGTCTGTAAAGTGATGCAAAACCCAGACTGTTTTAGTAGGAGAGGGCAGTGGCCGGCTGTGCCAGGGTACCCTGATGCGTTACCAAGGACGTGGTGGGTGAAGGTCATGATACCTTCCAGGGAAAAGGCAAGGAAAGCTGTGTTGAAACGATGTACAGCTCAAACTACGAAAGGATGCTGCCCATCAAACTGATGGGCAAAGGAGCCGATCAGTCTTGCCTTTCTGTTTCATGCCTGTGTTTTATGAGGGGGTCAGTATAGTCTTGGCACCCTGAACTTTCACCTAAAGTTGTTGATCTCTACCAGACATAAACCTGGGGAAAGCTGGGACTGATGGTATGTCTCCTTGCTGTGTGCTATTGGTAAATCAGCCCAGCTGCTCATGTCGCTTTTTTGTCTTTTTTTTTTTTTTCTAATTTTATTTTTTATTCTCCTCTCTCTGCTGTTCTCAGGCATGCAACTTCCTCAATGCATTTTCTAGGGAGGGCAGGCATGTAATTTTGGGCTGCCGATTCCCCTGGGAATCGGGGAACTTGGGACTTCAGCTCTGTAAGGCTTGCTACTGCAATGCTGCATTTCTTTGTGCACCCGTAGGTGCCAGTTCCTTGGTGGAGAGCTAGGATGAAATAAAGAAGAGAAGAAGCTTTCTGTCGCATCTTGGACAGGGAATGAAAGCCGGTGTACTGACTAGTCCTACTACTGTTGTTTATCTTGCAGTAGTATCAATAACGTGGTGTTCGCTTTCCAAACAAAAGATGTGGTCTATGCCCCAAAGAGTTTAAAGATCCTTTGAAGCTTTGTGTAGTGGAAATGGTAGTTCTCTAAGCCAGATCAGTCTCTACCCTGGGTACAACCTTGTTGCCTAATTGTGATTACCGCTGTAGTTTGAGAGTGCTCAAAAAAAAAAAAAAAGCTTGTCCTTGAAGTAGGTGTCGAGCTCCCTGTGTTTTATGAGAATGAAGGGGCATATAGATTCCTTATAGAAGGAATTTTCCTTACGGAAGAGGTGGATCCGAGTGTATGGCAGAACATTTAGAATCCAGTATCTCCTCCGTATTTGTGTATTCATTGAAAAAAACCTATTTAAACCCTTTACAATGTTTCTGCATCAGTGTTAAGAGCTCTTTAATGGTCAGGCGTAAGTGGTACGACATTGGCCTTTCAGTGTGTAGCACCACTTCTCCATGCAGACAGACTTTCTCATTGGCTGTAAAGGAAATGGGATTTCAGTGAAATTTTTAGTTGCCTTTTTTTTTCCCCCTGTTGTTGTTCTTGTGCGTTAGCATTACTTAGGTAATTATAGTGTGTTTGTTAGGAGCCCTGACAGCCTAAACTGAGTTCTTTGTCAAAAATGCAATGTTTCCCTTAATTAAGAAAGACTAGAAACAGCACCTGAATCTATTAATTAAATAGTCAAGGTTGATATCTATTTAGAATATATTAACGAGCAAACCAAAATACATTTCTGACTAAAGTGTTGCCCAGAGTAAATGAGCTTCTGTGAGGCTTTTTTGTGAGAAAAATAATATATTGGTGCTGCAACTGTCACACATGCACAGTCGTGCAAAATTCATGTGAGATCTTTCCAAATTCTATGGTACTTAGAACAATAGCCACTCTTTCTTCTTCAAAGCTCTTCAGAGATGTTAAATAATCCTTGTGACAACCCTATGAAGTGAGTATTGTAGTAATTTTTTATGGATGGCAAAACAATTAATCGACATTGTCTCCAGCTGTACTGCAAAAGTGGGATTTTCAAAGTGCCTGTGGCTTCGCCCACCGCTAAAACTTGTGGTTGTGTGAGCGAGGGGTGGGTGAGAGTGTCTTTCTGCCTCTTCTAGCTGTAGCTGTGCCGATGAAAACATTTTGCAGAAGCAGTGGTCATCGGCATGCAGGTGCATACATCAGGCTGGACCCTATGCATCCTCATAAAGGCTGAATTTAGCTTGTTCTAAATTATTCTGCCCGTGTTACTGGCATCACTTCTTGGAGGAGAGGTGTGCAGAGCTGTTGGCTGTGCTGGTGTCTGTAAAGTTTGTCCACGTGTGAAAGTTGGGTTGCTCAGACTGACTTCAGAGCACAAGTTTGCTCATTTGTGGGATGAGGTCCTGGTCGGACTTTTCCCACTGGGCTTTTGCCAGGCTGGGCTTGCTCAGGGTTACGAGTTGCCTTGAGGTTGGGCTCCTAACTCCCTTTGATCAGAAAAGGCTGCAGACCCAGCTGTTTCCTCCACTACATGAACAGTGGCAGTATCTGCAAGCTGAAGGAGGTCTGGATAACCGGGATGTAAGTTCCTGTTTGGGTCAGACCAGCATCGCAGCTTTTCTGCGCAGCCTGGCTTTGGTTGCTGAGATATGTGTGTCTCTTCTCCACCAGCTCTGCCTGCTGCCCTTCCAGGAGTTATAAATGCCACAGCAGATGGCTTGGGGAGGCAGTGTCTGTAATTACTGTTGCAAGATTTGCCTAAGCTTGACTCTGTACAAAGAACGCTCTTTTTCCCTGGAGATTCAAAGTTGTCGGTACTTCAAATGCAGATTTGGTCTTTTCAGGGGAACAGGATGGTGGAAATGTGTGCATTATGTGCTGGTTCAAAAACAGCCTGTCTCTCCTCTTAACATAATTCATGTGATGGTTTAATGTTATCAGTTTTCAGCCCTCTCCCGCTGGGTCAGCTTTCAGGTTCCTGGTAGTGATATAGACTAGACTGCTTATGGACCCAAATTTTGATAACAGCTGACACGCCGTTAAATAACACAGCTATAATCAGCTTATTTGATAAAGGTAGGTTTTTAAACCCATTACCCTGACTGGTAGCCTTCCATCAGGTTTCAGTGTGAACGTTGTTCCTCCTCCCAGCTGAGCAGAGATGCGCGGCTATACAGTTGACGCATGCATCTTTAATGCCTAATGCAAGCGTTCAATCTCCCAGTTGCAGTTGTGATTGATTGATCCAGTGTTATGCTGCACAGTGTGTACTTTTCTGTGGGCTCCCTTGCTGCAAATGCTTTCCTGCAGTCTCAGGCTCCCTACCAGCGTGTCCGAGCTGAACTTCTCCTCTCGCATCCGTCTGGTGCCTGTGGCCCTTGGGTTAGTAACCATATAGCCAGCCTCTGCTTTAAGTTTGAGTTGTGAGAGGGCTGAAACCAAAGGGAAAGTAAGTTTTTAATTTCTTGAGGTCAGTAAAGATGCTGTGACCCAAATCACCCAGGCCCACTGAGCAGTGTTGTTTTTCCTTCTGGTGGTCATGGCAGAGGGTGATGCCTCTGGTTCCTCAGATAGCTTCCTGGGGTACCTCACGGTACAGAGGGTTGGAGTCCCTCTCTTCCTAGGGAGCATGAGGCTCTCGTCTCTACTTCAAGGATTTTTTTTTTTTAAATTCATTTTGCCTGTAAAGTACCTTTGGCTAAAATTATAAGCAGCAGTGGGAATTTGGGCCAGATTCCAGATCCTTACTGATTTCCTCCCCCCTCCCCCATGTTTCCAGTGCAATATCCTCATCACTGGGATCATGGGGTTGAGGTGGTTCTTGGTATTTTGTGTTTTGAGTTTTTTTATCTCCTGGTCAACCCGTGGCAGGGGGACAGTGCTATGCCCTTTAGCAGTCTCTTCTCATAACTAACTCTTCTGAAACTTGTAAATGTTTTTCACGTTGAATTTGTGTGTGGTATTGCTCTTATCTGTAGAGAGGACAACTGTTTGAAAATATGTTTCATATATAGCTAGCACTGCGGCAAGGGTGTTTACATGATCTCTCTTAAGAATTGAGATGGCTTAATCTGAAATATTATGTACTTTGAGTAATTCAGTTTGCTTTTTGTTGTCTCAGGTTGAATTGTTTTTGACGGAGGAAACTGAACTGGCTAGCTTAACTCTCCAGTTGCGTTTTTCCCCAAAGTCTCTGTGACGGTACGAGACCTATCGCTGCCAAATGCTGCTGGATTCCTTTCAAGCTTTCCTGCCCAAATACTCATCAGAAAACACTCAACGAGCCCCCTCCCTCTGCCCGCTCTGAAGGGACTGGGTTTGCATTCATTTTCTAACAACCTTACAGCAGCATGTCTTAAGCTGAACTCCGAAGGCAGCAGCACTACTTCTAGCTTGAGAAGTGACTTGGCTGCAAATCGCTAGACACTGGGAGGTTAGGCAGCTGGGAGGTTAGGCAGCAGCAGTGTTGCAGTATGCTTGCCCTGGTCCTCTGTTCTTCCCTGAGCATCATTTGCTGGCTACTGCCAGGGACATGTCATGAGATGGGGTGGACCTTGGCTCTGACCTGCTACAGACGTCCTTGTTTGCTGCCTGGGTCCTGCTCAGCCCTAGAAAGGGCATTCAGCCTTGCATTTGAAATGAAAACTTCGGTTAAAAATGGCATTGCTTCAGCTTGCTTGTTGCAGCTGTAGCCGTGGCTGTGAATTGAGGACCATAACTTAATTCATGGGAAAGGTTTTTGGAGCATATAGTGTTAGAATGAAGATGTGTCCGTTAAACATGTATGTATGCTATTAGACGTATACTGCTAGCAAGCTCTCCCGGGTGCAGCTGTGCCTATACCAAAGCCCTCTTGACGGTACTTTTCTTTTTTTAATTTGTAAGCTTTTGCTAGCAACTTACCAATAAGGAAATAGGCTTTACTGGCTGAAAAGTTTCATTTTAGTCTATGTACTATAGGTTTTTTATGGTATACTCCAGTACACTGCTGGAGTAGTATATTGGCTTTTCAGTAGCAATATCATGCTGGAGAAAGAGAGCTGACCGAAGTAGTGTTGATATTAAAGGGAATTTCATGTAGTAGCTTGGAAAGCAGGCTTTGTAGCTTTCCAGGATCCAAAGGTATCATTAGTTTTACTGGGGAAAAAAAAAGTTTCCTTGTTTTGCTGTTTACCTGATGAACTGGCATTCACAGCATCATCTTGGTTATATTTCATAGTAAAAACCAAATAGTGTTCATCATCACTGAAATAACAGGACCTGCTGTATGCAACCCACTATGAGCCTTACCTCATTCAGGTAATGTGCCGGTACCTTTCTCTACAGCAAAAGAAAGTGGTATAATATTTTTCTTTCTTCTTCTTTTGCATTGGGTTTTTTTCTGTCAATTTTTTAATGTCCTAAACCTTAAACTTTTTCTACAAATGCAGTGATCTCAGCATTTGTCAAGCATCCATATTGTAGGTCTGGTTTGAAGGTTGAACCTTTGGTTTTCTTTCAAAGCATTACGGGTGGAAAGGCAGTACTTTACATCCATCTGCACTAATTCTTCTGACACCAATTCAAAAGCTGTCTTGATGGATCCCAAAGGAAGCTATGAACTACCGGGAAGGGTTATCTATGGATAACTTGGCTTGCTGGGCCTAAGAAAGGCAGAGGATGTGTTTTTGTATGACAGAAACAGGCAGAAGCTTTACCACACTTGGTGTTGCGTTTGAAATTAGCACTGGTTGCCCTTCATACCCGCTGCCGCTGCAAAGGAAGGCGCATCCATTGAGGACATGATTGGGTTTATAATGGCAGAGTGAAGACTTATTTTTCAGTGAAGGAACATCCAAATAGAATGTGGGTTTCAGATTGGTTTAACGAGTATTTCCTTAGTTGATTTATTTTAATAAAACTTTGCCTAGATGGCTGTTTTAATTGAATATTTAAGCAAGTTGAAAGAAGGCATTTTACTGTTTCTCTTTAATTTGTGCTGATACATGGTTTAGCATAATTATTTATTAATGTCCTTTTTAAAAGTAGGGTGCCCTCATCCTCTTGACCCTCCTCCTTCAAGAAAAAGTAGATTTAATTTGTTTGGAGAGACGTGTCTACTGTATCACTGCTCTTGACAAGGAGGCGTGTGGGAGGGGTGGGCTTGGTGAAAAAGTTGCTGGCTTTTAAAGTGATGGTTTCAGGCCAAAAAGCTTTAAGAATGGTCTGAAGCGCACTGTGGCATTTTTAAGCTCCCTTTCTGAACCTCATGAATTCAGTTCTAAATATGAACCTTGCAGCATTACGCAGATGCTTTGGTTTTACTGGGTGACCTAAAATAGCCAACTTACAGCTTTCCTTTTTTTTTTTTTGCCCCCCCCGCCCCCCTCCTCCTTCCCCCCCCCCCCCCAGCTCCTCCAGCAGGCCTGACCTTTTGTTGTTGATTGGCATTAACTTTCCTGAGATCTGGGTCCCTAAAGATGCAATAGCCATATTCTTGTGTGTTCAGGTTTCTGCCTGATCCAGCGTGGGGAGTAGTGGAATAGTGGAGTACTCCTGGGTGGGAGCATTTTGTCATGGGGCAGATAAAACTGGCTGCTTACCTCCTATCTAGTGGGCTCCTTGCTCCTCCCCAGCGCAACAGGAATATCAACACTGAAAAAAGGTTGTCAGCATCTTTTCTAGTGGGATTACAGTTTAGTCTGGAAGGCAGGACTCTGTTTGCTGGTACTCTTAATCCCTCTCTTTGAACAAGATCAACCACAACAGCCTCAATTTTTGGTGATGTCATTGCCTACATTCATTTGTGCCTCTGTACTTACGCTGGATTCTCTTCTTTAATGCTATTCATTAACATAGCTAGGTTGGCAAAACATCTAAGGGGAAAGAAAGCCCTAGGCTTGCCTGTATTGCTACCAAATACCTGTTTTCATAATAACCAAAAATGTAGTGCTTCCACTTAGCAGTTTGCAAACTTGAATGTGAGTCAGTCTTAGGTGGTTGCAAAAAAAAAACAAAACAAAACAAAACACACCAACCCCAAACCCCTTCCCTTCTCTCTGACCCCAAAAGAAAAAAGCAAGCACACTAGATGGGGATGCATGCACACTAGATGGGGATGCATACACACTCCTGCAAAATGGTTCTACTCGGTGTGAGCTGGACTATGGCATGCAACCAAAAGCATCACCTTTTAAGAAACACCTTTACCTGTGGACAAAGCTATAAGAAAAATTGAGTGAAAAAATTCACAGGGACGTCTAGAAGACATTACCAAAAGGAAGGTTTACAGAGTGAAGGTTGTTCTATGTAGAGAACACCTGAAAGCCTGCTGCAAGAGGAGAAGGGAGTGAACTGCTCTCTGTGCCTGCTGTAGAGAGGACAAGAAGTTATGGATTTAAGATGCAGAAGGGAGAGCTGGAAAGCTGTGGAAAAAGCTTTCCGTTGCCAAACGGGAGTTGTGAAATCTCTGTTGCTGGGAAGAACTCAAAAAGAAAAGATCCTGGCAGATGCCTGTGGGAAGGGTTGGGGTTTGGTGCTCCTGCACTGGGAGCCAGAGTGCTGGGTCCCTGGTGGGAAATTCACCTTTAGAAGATGTGGGCAAGGGGCAGGGAGGAGCCAAAGAACATAAGTTCTGGCCATCCCTGCTCATCCCTCATGTTGTCCTGCAAAAAACGGGTGGGAAGAGATTGGGGGGCAAGAAATTAGTGTTCATGATGAAGAAGAGAAGTTAAAGGTGATGAAGCAGCTTAACTGTCAAAGGTTGGGGATAGCTGGGTTAGGTGACCTCCTGAAATCCCCTTCAGCTGCACACACTGCAATTTTATTTTGGTAGAGACTCACGATCCAAGCCCGCTCTGCTCTAGGAGTGTTGCGTGCTGCAAATTCCAGCACAGGGCAATGCTGATCAATCTGTGCATCAGACTGAATGACCCTGGGAAAGGGTATTGGTATTTTTAGCTTTTCTGACAAGGGGTCCTTTTAATTAGTGGCTGCTTCATATCTTCCTCTTTAAGTGTGTGAAAACAATTCACTTGCGGTCCATGTTTGTTCCATGCAGAAGGTGGAGCAAAGCCTTGAGGAGGTTGACCTTACAGATCAGCCTCAAAACTGGAGCCTGAACCCAGCTACTGCAAAGACCGTGGTGCCCCTTTCCTCTGGTTTGCTATTTTTCAGCCATTCAGCTCTCAGTGAATTTCTGTGACACAGAATTAATTCCTGACGACCAGCCAAAGTACCTTAGAGTCGCTCTGGCCAGAAGCGGTAACTACCAGCAGTGCGTGGAGGGCACTAAACAAAAGCTGAAAGGCTGGGTAAACCTCATTGAGAAGCTAGCTGGTATGTGCCCGCAGAATTTCAATGCAAGCGCAGGTTCTCTCTACAACAGTGTACTGCTTGCCTTTTTGGTATTACAGCCATTGCACGAAGCTGGTGGGTGCTGAAGTAGTTTTGCAGAATGATAAGCAATGAATTAAAATCTGAGTCAAGTCCTGGCTCCCTGTACTGGCGAACGCTTCGCTAGCAAGTATTAGAGATGAAGTACCAGCAAATTTATGGACTGTGATGGTCTGTCACTCTGTATGAACAGAAAAGAAATACCATCCAGCTTCCTGAAATGCTTTATTTTATACGTGGTATGCCTAAAATTGTTTGGCAGGACATATGGTCTTTGCGTGTTGGTAAAACACAGGCGATCTAGGATGCTTCCACACAAGGAACTTCTTGTTCTTTGAGTTCTCTCCCAGCAATGGCCAGTGCCTAACCTCGGCAGCGCTGAGCTGTCATCGACTGTGTCTGAAAAACTCATCAGAAGTGTGTATATCTTTAATATAAATGAGACAGAACTTGCCTCCTTATGACCACAAGGAACTTCAGTCTTTCTGTCGCTGACTATGGAGTGTGTGCCTAGGTAGGAGAGACACAACTAGGATAAATTGAGCCTCTATTGAATGACTCAATAGCTGTTGGGGGAATTTGTAATGCACTGCTTTTTAAAATGCCATATGCTCTTATGAGAGGGGAGCCCTGCTGTGTTTCTGCCTTAATTCCAGAACAACGTTAAAATGGGATTCTGTACGTTGGAAGCATTTTGGATGTTACTGTTTGGTAAATGGACACTGTATCTTGGAAGACTCTGTCTTTTGCAGATAATGTAATATTTGGAGTTCACAAATCTGGTGTAATCCGGTGGAATTACACCTATGAGAGAGGGTATAAGCAGCAGAAAGCCAGTACCTGCACTTTGCAATACATGTTTGCTCTGGCTAGCCAGTGAGTCCTCATTAGCTATGTGCTTCTATACCTGAGAATAATTTTAGACAAATTAAAAACCCACTGCACTGATACAAGTCCGCTCTGTGGGAGTGTCTGTCCGACAGCAACCGTGTTTAACAAGTTCTAGCGGTGCCAAGCACATACAACTTGGTCACAAAGTGGGGATTTTTTTTCCCCCCTGAGTTTTTTGCTTGAAACTTTCACTGGCAGATCTTCTCTAGAAGAAGGTGGATCTTCTCAGACAGGTGAATTTGTGCATCTCCAACTTATCTTGATCTCTTGGTGTAGTTTTCTCTTGTTCACCTCCTCCTCATCTTCCTCGTTTCATCCCACTTATTGTGGGTTTTGTCAGAGCTCTTTTTTAAGCATTTGATTCAATTGCCAAATTACAGTAATGAGCAGATAAGTATAATGCTGCATTGCATGATAGATGAAGTAGTTGTACTAGTATCGTGGTTTAACCTCATCTGGCAACTGAGCACCACACAGCTGCTCGCTCACTCTCCCTGCCCCCAGTGGGATGGGGGAGAAAATTGGAAGAGTAAAAGTGAGAAAACTCGTGGGTTGAGATAAAAACAGTTTAATAATTGAAATAAAATAATAGTAAGAAGAATATACAAAGCAAGTGATGCACAATGCAATTGCTCACCACCCGCCAACCGATGTCCGAGCAGCGGCCCCCCCGGCCAGCTTTCCCCAGTTTATGTACTGAGCGTGACATCACATGGTATGGAATGTCCCTGGGGCCAGTTTGGGTCAGCTGTCCTGGCTGTGCCCCCTCCCGGCTTCTTGTGCACCTCCAGCCTTCTCAGTCAGTAGAGCATGGGAAGCTGGAAAGTCCTTGACTAGTGTAAGCACTACTTAGCAACAACTAAACCATCGGTGTGTTATCAACATTGTTCTCCTCCTAAATCCAAAACACAGCACTGTACCAGCTACTAGGAACGAAATTAACTCTATCCCTGCCAAAACCAGGACAGGTATCCACCCCTTATTCTATACCATCTACGTCATGCCCAGGTCCCCCACTTTCCAATACATTCCCATTAATCACCACCCCTTTTCCTGTCTTTTGATATATATACACACAGATATCATTCCCTTAGTCTATGGGCCATCCCTATAAAATGTTGGTTGAGTTCATTTAGTCCATGACTTTGGGCTCCATCTGTCGTAATAATCTTCCAGGGCAGGAAAGATGGAGGTGGTATGTGGTGTTGCATTGTTTAATGTTGAAGTCAGTTCTGGTACCATCATCACTGTGCTTTGCTTGGTTTCATCGAAGTTTATTCTTCATTAATCTGGGTGATTCTTATTGTAATAGCATTGGTATGGCATATAATATTATGTAGCACTTAACATCATATAATTCAGATCATTGGCTATTCTCACCCAAAATCAAATCCCCTTGAGGTACACATCGGACTTCCGCATCACTCACCAAGTGCACCCAGGTCCTTGAGCAAAAGCAATCCCACAGATGGGTTTTCCTTTGCCCGAGGCAGGAATAACCCAGTCTGTCTTGCCCAGCATATTTTTTTATGTGCCCTACAGGGACTTTATTCCCATATACAGTATGTAAAAGTTTTGACTGGGCAGGGCCTGCTCGATTGGCAGATCCCCTCGTGTTGACTAACCAGGTGGCCTTTGCTAAACGTGTGTCCCAATATTTGAATGTCCCACCGCCCATTGCTCTCAGTGTAGTCTTGAACGATACAATGGACTGTTAAATTTTCCCGGAGGCTGGTGCATGGTATGTGGTATACCCACTCAATGCCATGTCCTTTGGACCAGGTGGCTATGAGGTTGTTTCGGAAATGAGTCCCATTGTCTGACTCAATTCTTTCTGGGGTGCCATGTCGCCATAGGACTTGCTTTTCAAGGCCCAGGATAGTGTTCCAGGTGGTGGCATGGGGCACGGGATGTGTTTCCAGCCATCCGCTGGTTGCCTCCACCATTGTGAGCACGTGGCGCTTGCCTTGGCGGGTTTGTGGGAGTGTGATATAATCGATCTGCCAGGCCTCCCCATATTTATATTTCAACCATCATCCCCCATAGCAGAGGGGCTTTAACCGCTTGGCTTGCTTGATCACAGCGCATGTTTCACCTTCATGGATAACCTGTGCAATAGTGTCCGTGGTCAAGTCTGCCCCTTGATCACGAGCCCATCTCTATGTTGCATCTCTTCCGTGGTGACCTGAGCTGTCATGGGCCCACTGAGCTATAAATAATTCACCCTTATGTTGCCAGTCCAGATCCACCTGAGCCACTTCAATCTTAGCAGCCTGATCCACCTGCTGGTTGTTTTGATGTTCTTCAGTGGCCCGACTCTTGGGTACGTGAGCATCTATGTGACGGACTTTTACAACCAGGTTCTCCACCCGGGCAGCAATCTCTTGCCACAATGTGGCAGCCCAGATGGGTTTGCCTCTGCGCTGCCAATTGTTCCACTTCCATTGCTGCAACCATCCCCACCACCCACCATCCATGAGTCAGTACAGAGATAGAGCACTGGCCACTTTTCTCGGTCAGCAATGTCTAAAGCCAGCTGGATGGCTTGCACCTCTGCAAACTGGCTCGATTCACCTTCTCCTTCAGCAGCTTCTACAACTTGTCGCATGGGACTCCGTACAGCACCTTTCCACCTCCGATGCTTTCCCACAAGACAACAGGACCCATCAGTGAACAGAGCACATTGCTTCTCATTTACTGGTAGTTTACTGTACAGTGGGGCCTCCTCAGCACGCATCACCTCCTCCTCTGGCGATATTCCAAAATCTTTGCCTTCTGGCCAGTCCATGATCACTTCCACAATTCCTGGGCGACTGGGGTTTCCTATTCGAGCCCGTTGTGTGATCAGTGCGACCCACTTACTCCACGTAGCATCAGTTACATGATGTGTAGAGGGGACCCTCCCTTAGAACATCCAGCCCAGCACCGGCAGTCAGAGTGCCAGGAGGAGCAGCTGTGCTTCAGCGCCGATCACTTCCGAAGCAGCTCGAACCCCTTCATATGCTGCTAATATCTCTTCTTCAGTTGGAGTATAGCGGGCCTCGGATCCTCTATGTCCCCGACTCCAAAACCCTAGGGGTCGACCTTGAGTCTGCCCTGGTGCTTTCTGCCAGAGGCTCCAGGTAGGGCCGTTCTCCCCGGCTGCGGTGTAGAGCACATTTTTTACATCTTGCCCTGCCCGGACTGGCCCCAGGGCTACTGCATGAACTATCTCCTCTTTAATTTGTTCAAAAGCTTGTTGTTGCTCAGGGCCCCATTTGAAATCGTTCTTCTTCCGGGTCACTTGATAGAGAGGGCTTACAATCAGACTGTAATTTGGAATATGCATTCTCCAAAAACCCACAACACCTAAGAAAGCTTGTGTTTCCTTTTTGCTAGTTGGTGGAGACGTGGCTGTTATTTTGTTGATGACATCCATTGGGATCTGACAACGCCCATCTTGCCATTTTATTCCTAAAAACTGGATCTCCTGTGAAGGTCCCTTGACTTTACTCAGGTTTATGGCAAAACGGGCCTTCAGCAGGATTTGGACTATTTCCTTCCCTTTTCCAAAAACTTCTCCTGCTGTGTTGCCCCACACGATGATGTCATCAATGTATTGCAGGTGATCTGGAGCCTCACCCTGTTCCAGTGCAGTCTGGATCACTCCATGGCAAATGGTGGGGCTGTGTTTCCGCCCCTGGGGCAGTCGGTTCCAGGTGGACTGGACGCCCCTCCAAGGGAAAGCAAACTGTGGCCTGCACTCTGCTGCCAAAGGGATTGAGAAAAACACATCAGCGATATCAATGGTGGCATACCACTTGGCTGCCTTTGACTCCAGTTCGTATTGAAGTTCTAGCATGTCTGGCACAGCAGCACTCAGCTGTGGCGTGACTTTGTTCAGGCCACGATAGTCTACTGTTAGTCTCCACTCTCCATTAGACTTTCACACTGGCCATATGGGACTGTGAAAGGGTGATCGAGTCTTGTTGATCACTCCTTGGCTTTCCAGTCATCAAACCAGCTCATGAATGGGAATCAGGGAGTCTCAGTTGGTGCGATATTGCCACCTGTGCACCGTTGTGGTAGTGATTGGCACCTGTTGGTCTTCAGCCTTCAGCAACCCCACAACAGAAGGGTCCTCCAAGAGACCAGGCAAGGTAGACAGCTGTTTAATTTCTGTCATCTCCAAGGCAGCTATACCAAAAGCCCACCCGTACCCTTTCGAGTCCTTGAAATACCCTCTCCTGAGGCAGTCTGTGCCAAGGATGCACGGAGCCTCTGGGCCAGTCGCAATGGGGTGCTTCTGCCACCCTTTTCCAGTTAGGCTCACTTCAGCCTCCAGTAGAGTTAGCTGTTGGGATCCCCCCGACACTCCAGAAATAGAGATGGGTTCTGCCCCTTTATAGCTTGATGGCATTAGTGTACACTGTGCACCGGTGTCCACTAGAGCCTTGTACTCCTGCGGGTCTGATGTGCCAGGCCACCGACTCCACACAGTCCAGTAAACCTGGTTGTCCCTTTCCTCCCCCTGGCTGGAGGCAGGGCCCCTCTAGTCCTCGTCATAGTATTTGTTTCTCATTTCCTGTACATATGAGTCAGAAGTCTCTTCATTAAGATCAGAAGTAAGATTGGCCCTTCTGCTGTGTCTGGGGAACTGCCCGCTGGAAGCTGGAGCAGCAATTTTCCTGGAAGAACCCCCTTGTGTGGTTGTTTTTCCTTGCAACTCACGTACCCGTGCCTCTAGGGCTGAGGTAGGTTTTCCATCCCACTTCCTCATGACCTCTCCGTGGTCACGCAGGTAAAACCATAGGGTGCCCCATGGTGTGTACCCTTTATATCCTCTCTCTTGAGCAAAAGAACGCTGACTCCTAATCGCCGAGATACTGGTCCGTACATGTGGGGAGTAGGACCTATCCTCTCCGAGTTGCTGGACCTCCCGGGACAGTTTCTCCACAGCCGAGACGAGGGAGGAAGAGAGACTTTCTTCGTATTGCCGGAGTTGACCAGCCAATTCATCCACCGTTTGTCCCTCTCCATCTTTCCAGGTCATCACTGCCAATGAGTTGGCATATGACGATGGTGCGCTCCGTACAAACTTCCACCACATGGGTCGTGTGCACTTGGCTTCATCTGGACCTTTGAATAGCTGCTCATTGTTCAGGTCACCATAAATCACCTCCAGCATGGCTAATTCCCTCGGGTACTGGATACCTCTCTCCATGGTGGTCCATTTGCGTGGGTGACATATAACATCTTCCTTGAAGGGATACCTTTCTTTCATGCTTGACAGGAGTTGCCTCCAGATGCTGAGGACTCGTGTCCTTTTTCCAATTGCTTTCTCAATGCCCCTTTCCCTAGAAAGGGATCCCAGCTGCTTCTTTACCCTCTAATTCCAGGCTACTGGCCCCATTATCCCAGCATCGGAGCAGCCAGGTGACAATATGCTCGCCTGGATGACGGCTGAAATCTTTTTGCATATCTCGCAGCTCACTCAGGGATAGGGATTGGGTGGTTACTGCCTCGTTTATGAGTTCTGCCTCTTCTTCCTCCCCAGGCAGTTGCTGGCCCTCCTCCTCCTGTTCTTGTGATGGCCCTGCTCCAGGGTAGTCTGCCTCATCCACTTCTTCCTCGGGCTCCCTCTTAGAAGAAGCTTCTTCCTCCCTTACTAAACGAGCCGACTTCCGCTTCCAAGATTTCTTCTTGTGTACAGGGGCGACTGATACCGGCACGGGTTGGTTCTTTGGTTCAGCCGCAGGGCGCGTTGCCGGGGTTGGAGTGGCCGCAGGGCCTGTCATTCTATTGTCAGATCCAGAGACCTTCTCTTCCCCTTGAGGGTACTGAATAGTGTTGAACAGGGCTCGGTAGGCACGGGCCAGGCCCCAGCACGTTGCAGTGATCTGTGTCCCTCTGGAGCTGCCAGGGTGACAGCATACTTTTTCCAAATATTCTACTAACTTTTCAGGATTCTGCACTTGTTCAGGGGTGAAGTTCCAAAACACTGGGGGTGCCCACTGGCCTAGGTACTTGCCCGTGCTATCCCACACACCCTCCCACTCATAACTATCCAGCCTTGGGGCAGATCTCTGGATGATATTCTTAAATTGCTTATTAACCTTGGACAAAACCGAAACAATATTCCCAAGAAATACCAATAGAAGTATCTTAACTACCCAAGGATGTTCAAGACACTGAAAAGTTACTGTAATGAAGGAGGAAACACCATAGAAGAAGGTAGCGGCGCTGCCATTCTGTCTTTCCTCCGTAAAAAACCTCTCGGAGGAAGAACTATAATTGCTAATTGTCTCCACAAAGTGGTATCCGAAGTACAGTCATGGCTTCAGTACAATGCTCAAATACCAGATTAAGCTTAAGGCCAGTGTTTTAATAATAAACCTCCCAGGCAAAACATCTCTAATCACTGCAGGCCACAGCAAACTGCAAAACCCAACACTAATCTTTAACAAGTTTAGCAAAAAAAAGAGCATGATGCAGATCAGATAAACTAATATCGAGAAGAGATGAATCAATATTGTGACCTGCAACTGTTAACAGATATAAATTCCTTAATACGCTCTGGTTAATCTGTTATTATCTCAAACCCTTCACACCCCATGTTGGGCGCTAAAAAGGACTGACGTGGTTTAGCCTCATCTGGCAACTGAGCACCACACAGCCGCTCGCTCACTCTCACTGCCCCCGGTGGGATGGGGGAGAGAATTGGAAGAGTGAAAGTGAGAAAACTCATGGGTTGAGATAAGAATAGTTTAATAATTGAAATAAAATAATAATAATAATAAAAGAATATACAAAGCAAATGATGCATGATGCAATTGTTCACTGCCCGCCGACCGATGCCCAGCCAGGCCCCAAGCAGCGGCCCCCCCGGCCAGCTTCCCCCAGTTTATGTACTGAGCGTGACATCACATGGTATGGAATGTCCCTGGGGCCAGTTTGGGTCAGCTGTCCTGGCTGTGCCCCCTCCCAGCTTCTCATGCACCTCCAGCCTTCTCAGTCGGCAGAGCATGGGAAGCTGGAAAGCCCTTGACTAGTGTAAGCACTGCTCAGCAACAACTAAACCATCGGTGTGTTACCAACATTGTTCTCCTCCTAAATCCAAAACACAGCACTGTACCAGCTACTAGGAAGAAAATTAACTCTATCCCAGCCGAAACCAGGACAACTAGCAATGCTTAATCTTTGTGTGTTTCATTTTTCTACTTCCAGTGTAATTAGATCAGGTTTTCTTTATTGTGCCTTTAACCATTTTTGTTCTATACTAGATGTACATGGGGAAGGGAGGGGAAAGAGGAGGAGCATGAAGGGAGTGAAAAGCACCTTTAACTATTCCTGGGTTTTCTTGGATTTATGTTTACGTAAGTGTGTCTGCCTCGGGTGGGGGCTGCGGTTCTTCTCTCTCGAGTTCCATCGTGTACATAGGCAGCAGAATGTAACAGTAACCTGAAATCCACGATGGGTAGATGCTGCCATTATTTCAGCTATGAATTAAGCTAGTGGGCTTTTGGAAGGAGTCTTGGCTGAAATAGAGGAGTGTGTGGGGGGAGATGCTGGGGGGACTGTGCAGGTTCATCTGTTCAACGCATCGCTTTCTGGGACTCCCCATTGCCTGTCTTGCTCCAAATTCCTACAGTGCATCTCTCCTGGCCTCGCTTACTGCTTCCCAGGATCTGTCTTTTAGACCCTGAATTTGTTCTTTGTCAAACTTCTTTACTTCCACCACCATGAACTCGTGGGGTTGTTTCTGCTGCTTCCTCCCACCCTGTACCCTGCCGAGGCGCTTTCTGCTGCTTTATCAGAGGGTGAGAGGCTAGGACCTCTGGGCTAGGAGGTCTAGGTGAGAGGCTAGGAGCCCTCTGGAGGGCTCTCACAGGCATTTAAGAGCCACTGCTGATTTTTTAGGATGGCAATACCTCTTCTTTTTCTCAGGAGTCCTAGTTTGCTGCTTCAGGTCTGGATGCAATCCTAATTTATGTAGAGATCCTATCTTAAGACTTGCTCAGACGTTAACTTCGCACAGACAGCTTTGCAGTTCTTGCAATGGAAGTGATAGTTTCTGCGTGTGGAGGGAGCTGTGTAAGCTCGCTAAAGACCCTGGTTATATTGCCCAGTTCTTGACTGCAGCCTTTTTAGTTGTTTGGTGAGAAGTTATTTTGGGAAAAAGACTGTAATATGGTCAAAAGTCAAACTTCAGCCAAGGCTGATTTATTTTGCATGGGTACGTTTTGGTTGCAGGGCATTGCTCACAACAGAAGTTGGAAAAACTGAAGTGTTCAAGCTAATTTTTACGAGTGGTCTTTCCTGTTGGCGATGTGTGGCTTTCCTGACGTGGTTTCATTTCACATTCCTGAACACTAATTTCTGTTTTGTGTTTTGTTCCTGTTTTGTATTTGTACTTTTACTGTCTAACAGAAATGCGTTGGTGAAAGTAATAAAGCCCAAAGGGGAACAAAAACATTTCCTTTTGGCTTAGTGGGTTTCTTTCTATAGATCAGCTATGGCTATGGTTTGTTTTGACCTATTTCATTCCTAGTATGAATTTGAAATTTCAAGTCCTGCCAGTAAGCAGAGTAAACTTAATAAAACGCTCGGGTAAGATAAGGTGGAGTACTTGGAGTCTTAAGCCACGCTTATGTCGCCTTTGTTCATGGCATCATGGTGGTTCCCATCAGTAATCGTGGTGGCCTTGGAGAACAGGGTAGCAGCTAGAAAACGCTTTCTGAAAGTGTGTGTATCAGGTAGTTAATGTCTGTAGTTAATGTCTTTGACACCTAAAAACCATTTTTTTGAGTTCATAATGTATGCTCTTCCATATTGGAGCCTGATTTTTGTGCTTTTTTTAATAAAAAGAGAAACTGCCATCATCTTTCACAAAGCGATAGTGGGAAATAGTGTTGTAAATCCCTTGATGTGTTGTGAAAGCTGAGTCCTTTCATGCTGCTATCTTCTATTTGCCTTATGCGTAGCTCAGTTTTTAGTGTGCACTCTTCCTCTTGCAGTCAGTGTTCTCAAAAGTTTCTTCAATTATT
Organism: Aptenodytes patagonicus; assembly: GCF_965638725.1. NCBI lineage: Eukaryota > Metazoa > Chordata > Aves > Sphenisciformes > Spheniscidae > Aptenodytes > Aptenodytes patagonicus. The sequence goes on from NC_134949.1 coordinate 127,804,544, forward strand.
TCTCAGACCGATACCATGCAAAGTATTCCAAATATTTACTCTGAGAAAGCAGCTTTCTTTGCTGCACACTGAAATCGTGCGGCTATCCACCAAATGAACTGGCTGGAAGGGGGTAGGATGGAGGGACTGGGCTGATTCTAAATCCGGTTGTAATCTTCTCTGCTTTAATTAAATGCCTTAGAGACTAGTGGGGTGACTCAGGTATCTGAACATCTAATGTCGCTTTAGGCACTCTTGGCCTGGAGCCACCAGTCTCGAAGGGTATAGGTTTCCCAATGGTCTGGTGTCATATCTGCCAGTCCCACGTGGACGCTGTGGATGTATCTTGGAAACAGCCTGTGTTTAGAAACCTAGATCTCTTCCGTAAGCGTTGGTAAGAATTTCAAGGAACAATTTTTTTCTGCCTGTTAACCTAGAAGCCTTCATAACTGATAGACCTTTCCTCAAACCTCGGTTGTCTTTTCACCTCCCTGCCTCAGTGTTTGTCTATGTGTTTAAAGCCAAAACCTTTAAGTGCCAATAAGCAAATACACGCATACATCAGTGTGTGAATTCAGTTTGAGATTATTTGACTCTTGTGAAGATGCAGTTTCATTGCTATAAGACTCTAAAATCGCTCTGAAATGAAGATCTGAGTAATCTATAATAAAGGAATGTTCCATGGGTTCAACATTGCAAAAATGCAGATGTGTAAGCATATGAATAGTGTGCATTCAAAGATATGTACTTATGGGACTGCAAGTGCTGTAAACCTTAATATTTTCATTGTTGGCAGGATCAAGATTTATATTATGCGTTAAATAGTTTTTAAGCAGCTGAGCAAAGTAGTGTCTGATTGTTTGCTTCCTTTCCTGTTACTGGCCACAGTGTCATACCCATTTTAATGAAATAGCATGCCTCTGCTATGATGAAGGCAAAATGAGTAAGGTAGTGAATGGATTGGTATGGTGAGATTCCCCTCCTCCCCCCCCAGTTTCCCACTGTCCTTTAGCACAGTACTTCCAAACTAATAAATACATTGGAACACTATGTGATAGCTTTGTAATAAATCTGATGTTCTAAAGAAACAAGAAAACATCTCTGGAGGTTTCCAGCTTTGGAAAAATATTTGTCATGTGAAAAGCAAAGTCATTCCCTAGCAAAAAGTACTTGTATCTCTATGCTTTCCAATCCTCTGTTATTCATCAAAACACTCAGGTATATGTTTAAGTCCCCTTGATTTCAAGATTTCCATGTGTCCTGAATGCAGCTGCTTTATTATCATCATCATCATTCATAAAGAGTATTTTGGACTTTCATAAAGGGGCCATAGTTGCAAAACCAGCTTAGAATAGAAAATATGACAAACATCTTGAGCTGTGGAAAGAATGATTAGTGTGGATATTAAGAGAAAGTCCAACCTCTGAAAAGCAGTTAAATCAATGG